>NC_087134.1:8750000-10000000 GCF_030705265.1 Helicoverpa armigera | reverse complement strand
TCTTGTAATGTCTTTGCATGATACTGCGACTCGAACACTACAAACCGCCCACAAGAAGGCCAATTCTGAAAGAAGAAAGAAAAATTATTTATTTGGCACAACACACACAGAAATAAAAATGGAAATTAAAAAATATATAATAGGTTACAAACGGTTGCGCCAAATAGGTCCAGTTCAGCATTATGCCAGACAGCTAGTGTCTGACGCTGGTTTTCAACTGGACCTATGAGGAGTTGCGGGTGTCAAACGATATGAAATGATTTATGCTCTAGACAGAAAAATCATAAAACTACTAAACTACTAAATAAAAAATATAAAAAAAAGAAACCTGAATCATAATCTGAAGGATTAGTCACAAAAATAAAATAAATAAAAAAGCGGAGGTAAACATAAATAAATTCATACCGTGACTAATCGCAATCCTGAGGAAGCATCGCTCAGCGACGACTTTTTTCACACAGATGAAATGTTACAGTGTTTAATGCAGTGCAATTGAACACAAATGAGCAATGATAAATTGTGATTTGTACAAACTCGTAAAATACGATTTTTACACAGCTGTTAGTTCTAGCAGTCCACATTGGGTGAGTATACATATAATTTAAAATTATTGATTAGATAATACAAATATTTGCCTTCGTCATATCAAGCTTCCGTTGCGCATCTACCAAGTACTGCCGTAAACGTCTCTTAAAGCTATCGATTGTGTTTATAACCCTAATAGGTGGTGGAATATTGTTCCACACTTTCGCTGCTGCATATCGGAAACTCCCTCTAAATGCCGTGGTTCTATGTGGCTGGATGCAAAGTTGTTTCGAGCATTGTCTTCTAGCGCATGTACGGCTGTCATTAATCCAATTCAGCTTGCCATATAAGTAAGCTGGCTGTTGGTATTTAATGACTCCAAAGAGAAGACATGCTAAATGCAGCTTACGTCTTGATTTCATTTTGAGCATGGCGTTTTTGTTGAGGAATGGCGTGACATGACCTCTTGGGGGAATCTTGTAACAGAAGCGCGTACAGGCATTTTGCACTCTCTGTATGAGTCGCTCGGTGCGAGCTAATAGACGCGGCCCGTAGACTGTGTCGACGTAGTTTAATTTCGACAAAACAAGCGATTCGACGAGTTGTTCGCGAATCGTCTCTGACAGAAAAGGTCTGATTTTATAAAGAATTTTCAGACGATAGAAGCAGTTCTGTACCGAAGTAGCCACGTGCTTTTCGAATCGCAAACTACTGTCCATATTTAAACCAAGATTACGCGCCTCGTCTACTCGCTCAATGGGTTCACCCATCAGTTGAAGATTGAGTGTTGGTGGAAGTCTTTTCAACTGCTGCTTTGTGCCAAATACCATATATTTTGTTTTGGCCGGATTAAGAGCCAAACAATTTTCCTTTGACCAGACGGCTATTCTGTGAAGGTCTTCATTTAGGTCAGTTATAGATGTTTTATAGTCATCTGGTTCAAAAGACAAGTATAACTGTACATCGTCAGCATATATGTGGTATTTACATTTTCGGAGGCAGTTTACAATATCGGCACAGTACAGTATGAAAAGAACAGGACCCAGTATAGATCCCTGTGGCACCCCTTTATCGACCAAAGTAAGGGCTGATGTTACAGTGCTTTTTCTTATTCTCTACCATTAACTATCAAACCCAAGATTAAATCTTCAACAATTATTCCCTAAACTTATTCCGGACCCCTTAAAAACTACATCCAGTGATGTAAACACCGCGTGAGGTCACAGGGAAGGCCCTTGAAGACCGCGCACTTGACACGAGGCTGCTTTTAGTGAACCGCGACAAGAGCCAGCCAACCTGACGGTACAATGCGTTTTTTGTATTATATAAATAGCCTTAGGTTGGTATGGGAGTTTAATATGCGAAGGAATATGAGAGATGTGATACATGTTTTAAGTCAAATGTAAGGTTAATAGACATAAGAACTTGCTGCGTCAAATGTAGATTGAAATTACCTACTTAGTTTACATTGAGCACTATATCTACATATTGAAACAATTTGTTTACATCCGTATGAAATACAGTGTAAAGTTGCAGTTATTTGTGTCAGTGTGTGCGCTCCAGGGAATAAAGTTAAGTTACAGTTATTTAAAACGAAACAGTGTCTTCTCAACTCTGAGTAACGCATTATACAAAACAATCTTTTGCTGTTTTGTAGTCTGTGGCAACGACTGCTTCCAAACCTATATAATTTTATTAATTTCTTTATTTTTATAACCATTTACTTTTTTATCATCAAACCAATTTTACCTTCATAATAAAAAATAACAAACCCTTTCTACCTTCGAACCCTCAAACATATTGAAGCAACCCAATAACTGAATAAAACCTACTAAAATATACCCTTCATCTGAGTCACGTCTAACAGTAATGATATTCATTGCTCAAGCTGGTGACCTAATTCCAGCGGCAGCGGTCAGTTTCTACCAGTCGCCGATAGTTTGACGACAGACTCGATTGTCGCAAACTTTGTACGGTTCTTGAAGATTTCTTATTGATTTTGGTACTGACTTTTTTATATAATTTAGTTAATTTAACTAATGTCCTACTAACGAGGTAATCGGACGAGAAGAAAATATCGATGAAGCTGAAGACCTCGTTCGTCGTTTGTTACATCCTGAAATTAGCATGGTTCTGTATTGCAGCGCTAGTGCCCAGCGCCGAACCGATTATTATTTTAAAATCCTTCAGTATTAGATATCATATTTATCGAGGAAGGATATAAGCTAATTTTTATATTCTGGTGCGTGGTGTAGTTCCCATGGGACGTGGATAAATCCGGATGCTAGTTATTTATATCTATGAGTTTGACTTGCATTAATTAACTAAAGCAATACCAAAACACATTCAAAATTAAACCCTTTAACTGGGTCTATTCTTTGTTATAACTTCAGTAGTAAATTCACAGGAACGAACTAGTCATTTCATTTTATGAATATTTTGATCAAATTACAAACAATACCTTACAAACTACTTCACGTCAGAACTTTCTTGAAATCAGACCTCCCAACAGACCCCAGAAGTTAGAAGTCTGTGAAGTTTCTGAATGGTCCGACCGTGCCCTTCTGAACATACTGACATACATATTTGACTAATAATATATGCGCATATAACTTTAGAAATTGTACCTAGGTAATTTAATTTAGGAAAGGTTGAAGTCGGGCATATACGAGAGTCACATTGTTTAGGTAAGTCTTATTTGTCGAATACCTATATATTTGTAAGCAACGGCATAAGTTTTCCATTCCCCCGGATTTTTATATTTCTGTATATGAAAAGTAACTGTTTTCCCATGGTTTCACCCGCATCCTGGTGAAACTCTTTCTTCTACCGGAACAAAATATAGCCTAAATTATTCGGGGATAGTCTACCTTCCCAACACTAAAATATTTTTTCAAAAAGGTTCATTAGTTTCGGACCCTTTAAAAGTATATTTATAGTACACAAACTAACATTATGTACTACATGTGTATAGAGAATTTAAATTATAATAATGATGATACCCAGTTCCGACCGACATTGCAACCACATCCATGTATTGCTCTTACCGTGATAAGCAAAACCTAGGCTTTAATAATATCGAGTGGCGTGTTAGTTGATTGCTATAAAAGGTCGTGCTTACTATCTTACACTAAAACTTATCATAAAGAGTGGTAGACATGTGGAAAATGGTTATTATTATAACTTGACTAGCTGTTTTTCGCGGTTTCGCTGCGTCCTATAAGAACTACTGTATGAATTATACGGGGATAATATAGCAATTCACAAGGAATGCATTATTTATTATTAGTTATAGGTAGTAGATAAATACTTTAGTTTTTAGTATAAATAATTTATATGTTAATTAAGGCACATTTATCGCATTGGGGTAACCTGTAATGGTAAATGTATATAGATAAATAAATAAATAAAATCACAAAAATCAATTTCTAAAATCGGTTCAGTAGTTAAGAAAGACTTTATTAATTGACAAACAAAAAACTGTTTCCTCTTAATGTAGATTATTTCACAAAAGGACAAAAACGTATAATATAATTTAAACTTTAATATACTTTTTAAAAGTCCATATGGTTCAATAATTTATTGAAAAAAAAGGTACTCAAACTCCCAAGTTAAAAAACTTACCTACCTACCTTTTTGTGATATTATTTTTAAATCGTTTGACAGATGACAGGTGACAAGTTATGACAGCTACCTTGAACTGTCAATTATCCACACCTTCGTTGAGGTTGATTGACAGATATCCAGCAATTTCGTAGTCACCAATTGGTTTGTCAATCAGTCAAGAGAAATATTCGTTTTCGTTCCAATTTAAACTTATGGTTTGAACTGTGTAAAAATAACATTATAAGTTTGATTAACATGTTATTTTAGTGGATAAAAACATCATTTAGCTAAGCTTTCCCCAAATATCTAAGCTGAAATGTAAACATATAACTTAGACCTTACGTGGGCACTTGCCTCATGTGGTATCGAACCCGCATGTACTCATGCCTAAAAGGCTGGAATTCTTAAGGGAAAATCTGCAGAGTGATAAGTCAATAGCAAAGGTAAGGTTGGAGTTTCTTGCCTTCTCTTCTCCATGACACCAACTTTTTGAAACCGTGTTAGTGCGACGTTTCATAAGAGCGTGCAAAGGCACATTTGACTTTGACTTTGAAGAATTTGCTCCAAATATACACAACTTTAATAATACGACACTAACGAAAACAGACCCCCATTATAAACCAAGGAACAGATTAAGTAATCCCCAGTATCTTAAGTGGCAATAACGTCGCTAAGTGTCGGCGCGCACTTGCGACTATGCTTCCGACCCAACCGCAGTTTGTGGCGGGCGTTACGACAATCGCCGATGTGTGTATGTACATATATGTGGAATGTATGTGGGGACAGAGATATAAGTTTATGAGGAATCGGAAGAATGGGTTTAAATGCTTGGTCGTAAATTGAAATGGAATTGATAAAGATTTCATTTTCTTGGGGAGTTGTTAAGGAGTTTAATCATACGGTTGTGAACTAAGCTAGCATTTTTTTTCGTGGAACCAAAATACTTCCTGAAAGTCTTTTTGGACTTTTCTGATAGTCATTTATCATGGTGATAATTGCATAATACCCTGACGATTACACTGCAGTATTTTGCAAAAAGAGATTTAAACAAAAACAGGCTACAATAATAAACTTTCAGTTCCATACTAAATCGTTTACCTAAAGCCATCCAAAAACACGTATTTCTAGCAAATTCCTCTTCACAATTCGAACTCTCAATCAACCGCAAATTGACCACAACTCGCTTTACAATTAAACCGCTCTCGCCCAGTTATGACCAGTTTTAACCGGTTTTAACTGGTTATAACTAGTTCCAACAGCGTTTCATCTACACGTAACCTAATTTGCAATGCGAAGTAAAAGTTGGCAAGATAGATCGTTTGTAGGACGTAGTTTTTTTGAAAAGTTGACACAGAGTGATAGGGGCGCTTTGTCACCGTTGATGAAGATGGGTTTGCCCGTTAATATTTTTTAGTCTGTGACGCAATGATGGACACCCTATATGAAACATGATGAAGTCTACGTGAGTACTCTTGGAGTAGTCTTGCTTCGCATATTGATAGGATATCGTTATTAGATCTCTATTGAACTTGCCCTTAGTGGTTGTGGTATAACCACAGATTACTACAGATACTTCACTCAGTAGAAAACTTCCAATACCTATTACGATAATTGCCTACTCCTTCGCGTCAGCAACCACTGTATGCTAAAATGCGCCTAAATGCTCAAGCGTACAGCAGTGATTGCTTCGCACCGCGCGATTCCACAGTAATCGCAGGGCTGCCTCTTCGGTAAAATTAAATTAACATAACTTTTTATCTATGTTATTGAGAACTGTGAATATGTTCTGACTTTTATGTGGCAGTTAAAAATTTTATCATTTATAAAATATTTAACCAACTTAAAAAAGGAGGTGATTAGACATAGGTACAGGCCAAACTGAGAAGTTTGACTTGTATGGTTTGTAGGTATGTATGTTTGTGCGCGATAATCTCGCGTTTGGCTAAACCGATATCGATGCGATTTTCAGAAAAGGATTTGTTACATTTAGGAGAACGTTTTAAAATAAGTATAATACTTCTTAGTTTGATGATGATCTTCGGAGATGTTCACTAGAAATGAAAAAAAAAGCCTTAAAAAAAGAGAACCGACTTCAAATAAGGCACAAAGCCGTAAGAAATAATTTGTTTTTTTTTTATGTTGGTGCTAACAGCTGGTAATTATGTTGGTGCTAACAGCTGGTAATTACGAATCGAAAAAGCACCGACATCAAAAAATAAATTATTTCTTACGGTTTAGTGTTTTGAAGTCGGTTCTCTTTTTTTAAAGTTTGTTTTATTATTTTTGTAAGTTTGTTTTTTGTTTTTTGGTGCTGACTGTAGAAGAAACCTAGATAAAACATAATTATATACATCAGTGTGTAGGTAAAATAAAAGAATCTTTAAAGTTACAGCACATAAGGCACCACACGGCATCGTAATGCGCGTACGAACGAACAGCACTATTAGAAGTCGGTTAAAAATTGAACGGAGTGCGCGCGCTTCGCTTGTGAAAACCGCAACTGAATTTGATCCGCCGGCGGACCGAGACCGCTCGGCTGGGCGGTAGGCACTTATAGCGCGCAAGTACATGGAGTGACGGAGGCCTGGTATAACTATGTGAGGGTTGTTCAAATACCACATCGAATTAGTTCTATAACAATGTAATTTTCACTTTTCTCATCACAATCTAGGTATTAACGGTGTTAACCACTTTTTTATCATCGTCATCATCATCATTAGCCTATCGCAGTCCACTGTTGGACATAGACCTCTCCAAGTGCTCGCCACTGAGATCGATTTTCGGCTTCTCGCATCCGATTCCTGCCAGCCGTCTTGCGCAAGTCATCACTCCACCCCGTGCCTCTTTTTTATACGTCAATTAATTTTAAGAACTCTGAGATCGGCTTCCTAACAGACTGTCCTGAGAAGAGATACAAAACCAGCTCAAAGGTACTCAAGGTTTATAAAAGCTCGTATTTATTTCACGCACCACAGGCATCCTCATCGAAACCAAACTTCTACTTCCACTAAAAGATTTCCAGCTTTCAGCCTAGGTGGAAAACCACAGGCGAAACCGTACGCAAGTTGTGTGTAGGGCTGCCTTCATCCCTATATCGAATGTAAACTGTAGGTATTTCCATTTTAGAAGTCCGTGAATTTGATTTGTAAAATGCCGGACATTTTAGTGAATTTCAAAATATTTTCTGCACAGCTTTGGAAAAAAATGCGGAGCTAAAAATTGCGATCAATGATTTAAAATTATTTTTAATTAGCTGTTCTCCGCGGTCCCAACTACTTCCTTCAATCTACGTCTTTAGTAACTAACACTGAACGATTTTTTTTATCGCACCAGTATTTCCTGAGATAAGCATGTGCTAACAAACTCTTCAGCTTTAAAATATCAGTTCGGAACTATTAATATGATTTGTTTTACGTTTTTTCTAATCTTACAATGAATTTTGACCTTAGCATCCCAACACAAACAGCCATGTGTAGATTGATAATGTGTAGATTTAGCAAAAAAAAACTTGGAGAAGGAAAGGAGACTGAGTTTGCCTTCACTACTACGCGTACTTTTTCAGGCATCCTTAGTCCACATATACATAGGTAAACAAGTAAACGATCGTGCCTGAAGCCAATTTGGTTGGTATTCCCGATTCTCGTTAAAACTTTTAACCAGTACCGCACGACACACGCTTACCGGGAGTAACTCGCATTCTCATTTTATTTTCTTTTTCTCTTTTTATTAAAAAGTTAATTATACGATTTGATTTTAAAGTTTGCTCTGTAATTTATCTGGGAGGTTGTGTGGTTGTGTTGACCTGGAAAAATTGTGGCTATTAATTCACTGCGGTTTTAGCGTGCATTTTTTTCTCTTCACACTCCTTGAGGTTTGGCTTTGTTATGCCCGTTGTGAGAAAGGTTGTCGAGCATGAATGTCGATGCATAAGCGGAAGATGACGACCAAGAAAACGATAGATGGTTTGTGCGATGAATGATATTTCTGCAAAAAAAACTTACGATTGGGGTTTGTAGAAACAAAAAAAATACTCCTAAGTGTTGCAAAACTTAATTTGCATAAAGTTCTTCAGGAATAATCGTAGTCTGGACGAGCATATGGTGATAGTTTGACTTCTATAATCTAACTGGATAATCACACTTTTATTTTTAATTTTAAAATGGCTTATGTCGCCGCTCGCCTATAGGTGCATAAACAGTTCGAAAATGACAAATAAACGCCATAATTTCAAACATGTTCAGAACAAATTGGATGTACACCAATCAGCGCTCATGATAAATTTTAAATGGCCTAATTAACTGGCTGTTGTGTAGTAATTTGTTGAGCCTATGCGTAAATCATCATTAACCACCGATGTAAAATGTGTGCGCTCCATTTTCATGTGCTGGCAATATGCACTCGATGATAGCAAGTTGGTACACAGACACATACACAGACACAGACACAGATGCAGGAATGACGCATTTCATGTTATTCTTACAAATATTATAAATGCGAAAGTAACTCTGACGGTCTGTGATTTAATTGAAAGGCAAACTTGAAAATAGTCAAGAACCTGAGAATGACAAGGGCCAACTCTTTATCCTATTGTGGGAAGTATTTCTTTAGGATGTTAATAGATAGGTAATAGATAGTATTGTTTTTATAACACCAGGATCGAATCAATATGCAATGTACATGGATTTTAAAACTTTTAGCCTAAATGAATACCTGTTTGCAAAAATAGAACTGCAATAATAATTTCCCGAATAAACGATTTCCGTTAACAAACCTTCACGCGAAAAATAAAAAAAAGATTACACAAACTTTGTTGGTGTTGCCACCCTCAAAATAAACAAAAGAATGGGGTTGCCACGCTTGTGGGTAAGAAATTGTTTTGTTCGAATATTTTCGAAAAGATATTAAATGGATGGTCGGTTTACAAAAAGGGGTGTTATTTACGTTCTACTACTAATTGTCTGAGAGTTCACTTTATTGCAAAATTTGTTCTCGTGTCAACAGGAAGACGAAGTAATTAAGTACTTTTTATTTCATTAAGTTTCTGAAAAAAAACTTTATGCATTAATAAACAACTTTCTAAAACGCAGAAAAGAGAATTAATTCACTTTCTTCTTAGACTGTAGCTCGAGATTAATGTCGTGTTTATTTTGAAAAATAAAACTACATTATAAAAAGTACTCTCTTCATTATTTATTTACATCGTCTTTTTCAGCCCTATTTCACTGCAGGGTACAGTCCTTTGCATCTGGTTAAACTGGAAGCCGACCCCAACATAGTTGGGAAAAAGCTAGGTAGTCATATACCTCTCAAGTTCTCACCATACCATTATCCGATCACTACTCATTAATACTCATTGACTTTTTAACCTCCATAATGAGCATTCACATTCGACATTCATTGCTGGCTGAACAGCCAACGATTTAAATGCAGCTGGTTAAATCAGGCAATGGACCGCTCAGTTGGAAAGCCGGCATAGTTCTGGGCGCAAAGTTTTTGAATTCCGCACGCATCTGACGTGGAATTCCCGCTATTATACGGAATACTTGAGCGCTGTGTGAAGGTTTGGAGGTGGTATTAGTATCCGTAATTTGGTGTAATTGATTTTGAATTGTAATTGTAATAGGTATTTTATTAACTCTGACGTTGTGGATGACGAAAGAGAGTGATGCCTTTGCTTAGAAGGGGGATAAAAAAGCCAAAAAATTTGCTCTTGAGATTCTCCACCTAAATGGAAAATACATATAATAGCGATAGAAGATGATTTATCTCTTTTAATGAGTCAACTACAAATCATAGTTTTGATGTCTATGGAGTAGAACCGGCTTTTTACTTATTTAGAAGATACATAAAGTTTAGAATATTTATGCGTATATATACGTAGTACTATTTCACAAAAATCTACTTCGAATATTTATAGACATTGTCTGGACTGGACAGATTTCAATATTTCAAAGTCCAGATTGCTTTGGTCTTTTTTAGGGTTCCGTAGCCAAAATGGCAAAAACGGAACCCTTATAGTTTCGTCATGTCCGTCTGTCCGTCTGTCACAGACATACTTCTCCTTCTAGGATAAACATAGCTTATGGCCTTCTTTTATAACAGACTATCTAGCACTGAAATAATTTTCCAACTAAGTCAACCTGTTATTCAAATATGTACATTGCAAGTAAACAAACCCTTCAGATTAAATATAAATAAACAATATTATAGTCGGTATTTCATCAGCATTTAATAACTAGATTAATTAGCCCCATGGAAATGAAATCCCCTTGCATAAATAAGTACAGTATATCAGAACAATATAATTTGCCTTTTAATTGGAGATAGTTATGCGGTCATATTCAACTCGGAACCGTTCTGACTTAGCGTAACTAAATTAGTGAAAGCTGATGTTATTGGTATCAGAACTTTGTTGGTTTTAATATTTATTAAATTGTTTGCTGTTTATGTTTTTGCAGCTTGGTTTAGTGATTTTAAATCGGTCTTTCGTTTGAGAGAGTTTGAGTGTTATTTGATTTGTTTTAAGCAAATATTTCTAAATTGATGATTTTAATTCTGGCACCACGTTAATGCAATTGGTAAAGGGTAGTTTACTTATTTCATAACAATTTATTTAGACCCACTAGCACCATCTTACTATAATGATAATCAAACCATAACCAGACATTGGTCAAATCAGCGATTTGGCAACTTAAAACTTATTCGTGCATATAAATAGTGCACTCATCGTTATAAACCTATGCTATTTTAATATACTTAGGTAGGTCAGCATAAGCACATTTTTTCCTTTACATACATTCAATTTACAAAAACTCACACTCTAGTGATGGCCTAACACGATAAAAAAAACATCGATACCATCTCAAAAGGTACGCAAATACATTCGCTAAAACGTTTTCGAAAATAGAACGAAACGTTTGAAGACTAGACGATGAAACAAAAAGATGAAGCGTATTGTGTGTCTTTAAATAGTGTTGTAGTGCTACAGGAATGTACTACGGATCGCACACGATGTAACTGTCTGGTAGATTCTATGTATATTTAATTTTGTACTGCTAAGATAGATATACATATGTAGTAGATTCTATGTTTGTTCAGCTAAGATTGTCCGTTTTGTACTTATGGCGCTTATGGCTGAAGAACTGATAGGAAATGTTACATATCTTTGTTGCAATCTATTTGCTAATTTATGATGAGCCATATGTCGATATGTTTTTAACCCCCGACGCAAAAACAATGGGGTGTTATGTACACAATATAATGTAGTGCAAAATATAACTTGGATTTGTAATTAATGGTGTGGTACTTCTTTCTGGAAATCAAAATAAAATATTTCTGTGTATGTAATATGTTGTTTCAATGGGAATGATATGTCTTACAGCCTTTGTATAGGTACTTTATTTTTGCAGAATGTGTAATGAAATAAAAATATACCTACTTAATTTTTTTGATAAAAAACCTTCCTCCATATTCCAAATTGTTAATTCCGGTAAAATTGTTATTTTTTTATTCGTTCCGTTTACTTATGATCTTCGTGGACAATATTTAGAATTCAAGGAATGCTCCTCAGATCACACACGAAGACAAAACGCGACATTTGTCCGTTTGTCAACTGCGCACATGGCACACTGTCTTATTATTTGTTAAGCATTAATTATTAGAAAATTGTATAAAAGTAAAACTTATATTTTGATGTAGAAATCTTGTCGTTCTATTACTTATTTAGTTTTTTCCGAAGGGTAATCACTTTCTGTTGTGAATTGTATGACATTTTAAATAATTCTATTTTTTTTTGTTGGGAATTTATTGGCCACTAAATCCAAACTTACTTTACTGTAAATAAATAAAAATACGAAACAAGTCTATTTGAATTTTACTTAATGAAATACATTTTACATAATGAATAATTTTACTTTACGAAACAAGTATATTAAAAAACAGATATTTTTATTAAAAAAAATGAAAAATGAAAATATCTACCTACCTACTCTATAGAACACAACAAATTATACTTTTATTGCTTGTACTCTACTCTTCTCGTTTCTAACAGAGAATCAAAAGAACTGCTTTAGATTCCAAACACAAACCCATTCATTAACACCAAAAAAACGAGCATCACCCAACTCTCATAAAAAAAAAAAACAAAAAATATTCAACGCTCAACATAACATGCTACCCAAACAAACCAGCCGTGTGTATCACGACAAAATTAACTTTATCCCGTGGCGCCGCTCGCTTATTTGTTTTAAAATATCAGCAAGCGTGGATCATGTCCAATTAGGTGCCGTCCGTTTGATGCGGCCTAAGTAAACGCGTAAATTTATAACACAAATACACGCTGATTTTATTTCTATGTATATTTTGTGTCGGTCCAGTTCATGGAGAACAAAAAGAGTTATGGAGATGTCATAACGCAAATCTCTTCAGAAAGTAGCGTGGTAAAATGCGGTTGTTCGGGGGACAATGAACGATATGCCGCCCTTATATTCTTTCTTTACAACCTATTAATATAATTAATAAAGACCGATTTCTTGGTCCAATCTGTCAAAGATTGGTCGTGATTTGACAAGATACCTGGACGCCTCGTTGGTTAGAACTTGATATCTTCTTGTATGCTTTCCGTATATATTCTTGTGTGCTTGGTATCTTATGTGCCAGCCGTTGTGTGATAGTTTTGATCACGGCTACCATACGTTACCGTGACCTACAAGAACGCGCCTGACCTACCTTTCCTTATGGTATCTCCGCTATCTTTCCTTTCTCCGTGGTATGCGTCCAGTTTGAGAAGATGCAAGCCGCTTTAAAAATGGGAGTTTCGTGTTTGCTATGCAAATGTTATGCAGGATTGTGTGTTTGAGTTAATGCTTTTATGGTAAAGATATTTTTGATATTTTGGTACGCAAAATGTATTTTTCGCCAAATCTTTTCGTTACCTTGATTTTAGATTAAACTCCTTATTTATTACTGATGCTATAAGAGTAACAGTAATCTGCTTTAAAGGTCTTAGGAACAAAGACTTAATGAAAAAGCTCTATCATCTAGGAAAACGGATCATTAACTATCGGATTTAAATAGATACGGTTTTTTTTGATGAAGTGTTATAGCACTGTGCTCATATTTACTTTATTACTCATATTTAAAATCTGGCCAGCCCTTCTTAGGAAACAAGCATAGTGTTATCTACAAAACTACGATATATCAACAGAATAAAAAAACGACTTCACAACAAACAACTCACCAAAACCCAATCCACCATGCATATTTTCGCGGAAATTTCCTGTCGAACATAAACTTGTCATATCTTTGATGGCAACCCTCGGTCAGTTACGAGCGAAGTACGAAGTTATGGGAACGAGCGAAGCTAAACGACATCCGTTGTGAACATCCTGCATCAACAACAGGGATATCGGCAGAGGAAATTTTGTAATGGCGGCCGAAGATGAAGTTAGTAATATGGCTGTACTGGTTTCTAAGTATGGAGAACAAAGTGACTTTCTAAGTAAATGAGATTGTTTGAAGTAAGGAGTAGGTTTGTTATTGATCAAAGCGTTATCATTGTTTTTTAAAATAGACGTATTGCGCTGCTTCAAGCACAGAGCAAAAACACAATCAGCAAAAAATTTTGATATTTTTTGTGTTTCATCAATAATAATTATTGTAATATTATAATTATTATAATCAATCATTCAACTATGAAAAAGGTGCAGATGGATATTGTCTTTACCTAGGTGGTACAATAAAAAAATAGAGCTGCAAGGCCAAAAAGAGAGGGTGTATCTGCCTACTAGGTACAACAACAGTCTATCCATACTTGTAACTGTGGTTTCCACCAAAACTACCACTTAAGATTTGACCATTTACCAAATTACGTTCTTGAGAAGGTAAATTTAATTACAAAACTCCCATATATTTACTGGTACATCTCTATATTACAACTTACAACCCTTCGTACATACATACAAGAACAAGTTGAGCCGATTCCTCTCAGAGCAAGAGTCATTGTTCGCTCCGAGAGGAATGCAATAAAGGATGCTGGATGGAGCAGCGGTCAGTGTCGGTGTTTTAGCGTTTTTATATTAAGTGAGCGGTTGCTGTGTCTGTACCGTATTGTTTTTGTTTCCTGCGGATTACAAGAACCAATCCTTTCATGTTTTTAGATTAGAGATAGAAAGATATAATTTGTATGAAGCTTATGTCAAAATTCAATCATGAATCGAAAAACAACAAATGGTTATTGAAATCTGCAGCAAGTTGAATTTTATTCGTTTGGTCAGTAAGTTGACTGAGACTTCTTTAATACTCATAAAGTCGTCTAGTCATAAAATGTGATAGTACAAAAATGACGTTAAAATCCGCACTGTAGATTGAAATGTCTTTTTACGGATATCTACCACCCGAAATGTGTCTCGCATATTCTGACGGTATTGCTACACGCGACAAAAAACCACAGTGTAAAAGCATTCTGAACAGTTTGAAAGCATTGAAAAATCGACAATATAAGGCTACTCTTTTTTTGAAAATTATTTAAATATCCAGCTCGAAGAAAATCAAACCTTTAATCATATACCCAGAAACAAGTTGAGTAAGTTCCGCTGGGCTTTGACAGCGGATGCCCTGCTGAACTAATTACACCGCCGAGCCACAAGATAGGGGAGCAAGTAACATCAATGACGTATAAAGATACCCAATATTAAATCAGTTAAAACACTCAGGCTACTGACAACTCCAATAAGAAGGATTCTTTTTAGCAGAATCACAAATAAGTCTCACGGAGAAGAATCACCAAAGATCATTAAGAATCCCTCCAAGATGAATCATTAACAGTCATTAAGAATGGCTCCAAAATCATTAACAATCAAAAATAATAAATTTAAGAACAGCCTAAAACACATACTTAATCAAACATTTGTGAACATATTTTTAGAAGAATATTATACATCTATCCTACAGAAACAAGTTGGCTTTGACAGCGGATGCCCTGCTGAACTAATTACACCGCCGAGCCACAAGATAGGGGAGCAAGTAACTCGGTTATGTATGACACGATGCTTCCCTTTATTTCGGGACACGTAACATTCATATAAACATATAGCATAAAACTAGTAGAAACAATAAGATTACTGGCAACTAAAAAATAAGAAGTATTCTCTTCAGCAGAATCATGAATGTTCATTCGCAGAGAGAAGAATCATTAACGGTCATTTAGAATCACTCTAAGATGAATCATTAACAGTCATTCAGAGAAGACTTAATTTTAGAGCAGATTAAAGCAGATTAAAAAATCAACAATATAGGAACATTTGTGAGAATATTAAACATCTAACCTTTAACCACGTGCCCAGAAACAAGTTAAGTTCCGCTCTGCTTTGACAGCGGATGCCCTGCTGAACTAATTACACCGCCGAGCCACAAGATAGGGGAGCAAGTAACTCGGTTATGTATGACACGATGCTTCCCTTTATCGCGTTACTGCATCGCAAGTTTTGATGTATGTGCCATTTATTTGGGGGATAATATTGTGCTACTGGTAGGACTTTGATAAGGTTAATATTAAGGCGGATGTTTGCTCAAGGGGGAGTTTACTCTACCATTAATATGAAGATAGCTTATAGTCTATATCCAAAGTACTACTTACCAGTTTATATGCGTCTCAATCGATTCGGCTGTTGAAGAAGTGCTTAAAAGCGCAGGGAAGCGGTAGTAAAAGTCGTATGAAACTTGTAAACCTATATTTTAAAAATTAATTCTTAGAATACTTAAAGCTTATTTATATAGATTACATTTTGGTCAACACCACAATGTTTACAGGTACATCAGTTTTCGCAGGAGATTTTTCACCTTCGGACTTCATGGAATCCTTTTCCTTGCTTTCTTGAGTTTCAGTTCCAGGTTTTGAAAATATGGCTTGAACCAAGTTCGCGAAAGGAGTTTCCACTAACATCCAGAGGAAGAAGGCGAATATGAATGATCCCAGCTGAATTTTCGCACATTGTAGGAACTGTGAAAAATATGTAAAAATGTTTGAGAACGTAATTAACTCTTTAATTTATAAGATTTACTGACTCATTTATTACTCTATTTACTATGTCGTATTATTATGTAAGCGATCTATCTATAGTAGCTTTTACTCATAGTAACACGTTTTATCCCGGAAATTGCCTTTGAACTTTCCGTGTTATAAAATAGTCACTCACTTCACTTATGATGTACAAAATCTATACTAATATTATAGAGATGAAAACTTTGTTTGTTTGGTTGTAATGGATAAACTCAAAAACTATTGAACCGATTTTAAATATTCTTTCACCATTATAAAGCTATATTATCTGCGAATAACATTAGCTCCGCGGGTGAAACTGCGGGAAAACGGCTAGTAGGTATTGTACAAAATTTTGTTTTAATATTCGTTTTTATTGTGCCACTGGAGGACAGAGACTTCTTCTAGGTAGTTCGGAGTAGGAATAAGCGATAATCAGCAACCTACTCAATGATTGTTGGCGATTTCAGACGTTAATTTTTGAAAACAAAAAGTTTAATAAAAGAAGGATAAATGCGTGTACTTACAACCCCAGGAATGGTACTTCTCTGAGTAGTTGTCTGCATGGCTATGATGTTCCTGATGATGGCAATATGCATCAAGTAAGCGCAGAATGACAACCGGCTCAATAGCGTCCACGCTCGCCATTCTAAGATTGTCCGGTACAAACCTAGGAGCAGAAGATATTTTTAATTCACATGTAACTATTTCTACCTAGTTTTAGTAAGTTATCAGCCGCTAAAGACAAAGACAAAATACTAGCAAAGCAGAGCGTGGCAGAGACGTTTCTAAATAACCAATAGAATTTTATTGTTCAAACATCTCGTTTTAGTAGCAGTGAGCTAAGAAATTCTATTGAATTAAAAAAAAATATTTTCGCTTCGGTCTGCTTCGCTTTGGTACTAGGCCTAATAAGTAGATTTTATGTAATTGAACCATTTAACGAGTAACAAAAAGCATGTCAATGTACAATACTAAATTACTAGAAGCAAAAAATCACTACCTTCAAACCGAACAATGACTCCAGCTATTATAACACCCATGATAACGCTGAAGACAGGTTTCAGTAACAAAGCATACAACACATGAACGTAGGTAGGCAGTGGGGGCTGGTCCCAGAAGAATACACTTCCAGAATAGCAGCACAGACCACATAGCGGGAACAGACACCAGTACATGTAGCGATATTTCTGGAATGATCGAAAAGACAGAGTTTATAGGCAAGTGATTACTTTTGCGTGTCCAAAAAATACTTGTACAATAAAGAATCTACAGTAAGTTAGGGCCATACGGTTTTCGTACCATAGGTTTGCTTGTCCAAAATTGATTGAACTTGTATATAAATTTTTCTTATATTGCGGCAAGACTGAAACTAAACTATGCCTTGTTTGACATAATTTTAGTGTCATTCATCATTCTCCTGCCCTCATCCCATTATGGAAGGATATTTACCTGGAATTTCTTAGGATCTCCACCAGTTTTCTGCCAATTATACAACATGTAGCCAATTGCCATACCAATGATACAACCAGTCATATTAGTGTGGCCTCTTTTGTATGTATTGTCGAACGTCGGATTATTTACAAAAAATGTCAGAGCCATTCTGAAAGAAAGCAAATAATCATGAAGTTTACTATTCATATATGTATAAGCACCACTGCAATCAAGAATGATTTTAGCGATTTGAATGTATGTATCAAATTGACTTGGATCTTTTTCTAAATAATGCAAGATGGGTTTTGTATAAACACATCAAGCTACACCAATCTGTATTTTACCAAGCAACATTGAGCCTGATACTTTCGAGATAGAGTTGAAAATCGATTAAAAAGAAACTGGTTTTAGTTTTTCTTAATTTTTTTATTTGGACAGTATGAACATGACCCCATAATAATGAAGGAATGAACCAATAATGTTAAGACTAAATAATACTAACGAAAGGAAGAAACGTTTCTTATGGCCCAAGAAGAGTGTATAAATATATTAAAAACTTACTGAGGAGTGATCATGAGAATCCCATCCAAGTTTTGGTAATAAGTATGTAGTGCTGGTAAGATTATGCCTACTATGAAGATGAGCCTTAGCATTATTTTCCTGCTGAGGCCTCTACGGCATAGAAGGAAGATGATGACTGCCATGTAGTAGAGTTGGGTATCTGCTGCTAAATACCTGTTGAATGAATATCTTATTTCTAACTCGCTTCTGTGAAGGTTTCACTTGCATTTTGTGGGAACTGCTCCGCGCACCTGGATTGGGAAAGGCTATAGCAATCCTCAATAGATGGGCTATCTAACTCTTATAGAATTGAGAGATGAATAGAGTGCATGAAAGAGTTCCCAAAAAACTTAGGTGAAACCGCTGACGGAAGCAAATACATCATAAACGAGTATGCTGATGATCAGTTCAACTTCGTTGAATAAATATATTTGTAATTTTGGATGGATCACATTAAACTAAAAGACTGCTTATATACAAAATAAATCGACTAGTTACCAAGCTTGTGGCATACAATTAGAGCCATCGTAGTAATTGCTGATGTATAGGATATGCTTCCACCAATCCTGACGACAGTCAACCATTTCTCGAGATACATATCTCTGTAAAAAAATAAAATGGAAGCTTATTGGTTATTGTAGAGGTTTTTATGAAGCCGACTTCAATAAAGTTTGGGAAAAAGCTAGGCAGATGATGATGTTTTTGTCTACATTAATTGTTCATTGTGTTTCTATAAAATATCTATATAAAATTATTGATAAAAAGGACTTGCCTCCCAGTATGGTCCTGATGCCATCCTCCCAAACCAAGTAGCAGTCAAGGCCAAGATAATGGCATACGATGGTGTCAATCTGTATGATAACAATAATAATTGTTTTCAAATAAATCTTCTTAATACTTGAACAATATACTTCATCAAAGTTCAGAGGTTCGGAGAAATTTGTGTGATTTTTACCTCAACCATCTCCTCATAATTTGCATCGGCAGCAATTTCCAAGAAGGTTCCTGTTTCTCAGATCTCATCATCCAGATATATACGAGAAGGAAGGATGAGACTATGAAAAATGTCTGCATTATCAGTGTCCCATTCAGGATTACGTGTACAATACTGTAAGTGTATAACTGAAATTGAAATAATAATCTGCTATAAAATTGTTAGGCTTAAGAATTGTTCTAAAACTGAGAATAATTGAATTACTTACTTCTTCAATATAGTGCGGGTTGACAGACAAGAGTTCCCCAGTAGCAACTGAATGACATGTTATAACCAGCATAATATTAATAGCTCTGAAAAATAAGGAAAAGTTATTAAGACATGTATTAAAAAAAAAAAAACAGAAAAAAGTGGGGAGAAAGTATTTTATCCATGACTTAAAAATTACCTAATGCCATGAAGTCCTTTCAATGCGAGCATGCGATCATCTCGACACTTATCTGGAGACGCCACCAGTTTCTTCCAATTACGAAATATTGAAAAACCGTAAATAAATCTGAAAACTAACACAAATATGATTTCATCAAGTAGAAGTACAATTAAGTTTAATAAGTTTGATATAAATAAATTAAATCAGCGTACCTCCAGGAATTTTTCTTCCTTCCAAATAAAAATCACAAAGGCTTCCTATAAGGTTAAGCATCAAGATTATGAGGCAAATTATGCCAACGGTTAAATCTACATAGTCTACTGGTGGATGCTTCTCACGTTTAGAACAATCAAAGCCATTTGACACCCTTGCTTTCAATTTGTACTTGTTATAGAGGGACTCATTAAGGCATGCCTCTAGGGTCAATCTTGGGTCCACATTTGGTTTATAGAATTCTTTGCAGGTTTTATTAATGCAAATACCTTGGTTTAATATTGTGTGGTTAAAATGTGTTGATTGGTGTTCTGAATATTCCTGTAAAAACATTACACACAGTGAAAAGATAATATTTTTTAAACACAACATACATCGAAAAATTATATCAATTATCACTTAAACAAGAATACAAAATAATTATTCAGTACAAAGGTGTTTTAAAAAGTTTGGTCAGAATCGGCGCACAGCAAAAATATTTTAGAGGAAAATAAAACGTGTTAAATAAGAAAAACAAAAACGCTTATTTACTTGAATCATGTTCAACAGCGGGCTAGGTTGCTCGGAAACCAGGCTCAATTCCAGGGTGCAGTACACCCCTTCAGGCTCATCGAAGCACTCCTCATAGTTATCAAGATGAAATAGAGGAGGCATGAGAGCATACGCCGAATCTAAAAAAACAATAATTTGTGTATAAATGAATGAACATAGAACATTGAATTGACATTGATAAGGTTGAAGGACGCGGTAAAACATGTTTTTATACCTGCATGATTTAATGAGAACGTTTAAACATTTAATTTTATGGGTAAAAAATATTGTTTGATCTTAATTAAGATAATGCTTATAATTATCTTTTATCCAATCACAAAATTCGGGTAACATTATTTTGAATAATAATTCGTTGGTCAGGTTTATCGCCTTTTGACAAATTGTGTAAGGTTTTACAATTTAATAGTGTTTAAAACTCTTTCGATTGTAAAACTGGCAACTGACAACTGACTTCAGACGGAACGCGGGTTTCTTTAAAAAAAAAAGATAAACAAAAGAATGGGAATAAAAGACGGGACTTAGCTGGTCGGGGTTGGCATGTTTAGTGAGGGATTTGAATAGTGGTAATTTGTGTTTGATTTAGAAAATAATACATACGAATTTGTGAAACTTGAGAATAAATGCTCATTGTTAACTGAATTAGTAAACTGGTTTTTCACTAACGAGTATACTAGAGACACTTTCAACCTCTACAACCTGGAGAGTCTTACAATTGTTGCAATCAACTGCATCGAATGCGTATGTTTTTGTATTCTCTTTCTATTCTGTTTATTCCTTCACATTGACTTTACACTTTAAATTACTAAATTTTAAAAGGATTATTATGATATAAGTTCACACACATAAACAATTGAGACCAACATACCATTGAGTCTATAAATCACAGCTGTAGCAGAGTTCAAAAAGATAAAAAATAACACAAAGGTACACATTTTGTTTTTGAAAACCACACGACATGTACAAACAAAGCTACATATAATACTAAGTACATAATGTTAGATTTGAACTTGAGTGTCAACCTGTTTTTGTTACTTAACCTTTTTTTTAAGCAAACAGGATTTTACCTTCATTTGGGCGAAAATACCGACCTTTGGTCATTCATTTAAATTCGTTTTTTTTTAATGTAGAAGCTATAGGTTTTATTGCCTTATTGATATAAGCTTAGTCAAAATGCCCAAATTAGTGTAAGAAAATGTAAATAGGGTTTTATACCCTAAACATTGTGAAACAGGTTCATTAGGCAACATCTTTTTGATATACCTACTTATTTTTTCATACCTGATTAAAAATTCTGGCAAACTAATTTTACAAAAAAAGACCTACGTAACTACGCTCCTAAAAATATCAAGTTAATTTATCAAGTACATAGTTCATTAAGTACTAGACGAATTAATCCAGCCCTAAGCTTGTTATTACGTTGTTTTAACTACAGAAACCAATTAAGATACCAACACTAATTAATGTGGAGTATGATTAATTAAATTTCTCTTCAAACAATTTTTTTTCACACGTACACCTTAAATTGCTTCTAAAAGTATATTAAAGTTTATTCGAATTCTTTCGAAACCAAAAAGTTTATTTTTAATTTTAGTTCGAAAAGCCCAAAGGATTATTGGAATATCTGACTAGTACTTCTATCGAAAAATGTGTCAATAAAATTGGGTATGCGCTTAAGATCCCATGGGAATGTAGATTGTACTTTATATATAGCGAGCATTTGTCTGTCTGTCCGCTTTATTAGTGAGTAGTAAAGATTTACGAGCTCTGGGGAAACTGGGGCTATTTTTGAATCTTCCGAGTCTGTTGTTCTGAGATAAACTGGGATGTTGATCTTTGAATTCTTCGCGCTAATTGTGAGTTTACTGCTAGAAAAAGATAGAGAAGTATAAATGTGTGTTATATTTAGAACTTTCATATATACCTAGTTCACAGTGAATAAACACATAACCCTCATTTGCATCGCACAATCGGGTACAAGAAACAACCCTGTGTAGTGCCAAGACATATAATTTATTATATTCATTGATTAAAAAAGGACTTAGTCGGTGCACTTCTACTTAATAAAATACTTTCTTTCTTACATTATTTATAAGCTTTTAGAATAGAATTATACTTTAAGGTTTATCAATTTTTTATTATGCTTGAGTGAATGTGATATAATATTTGTGTCGTTGTTGGCTTGTTCCTCAAGTAGGTATATTGGCAGACGTTTTCCCATTGAGATTTGTGCCCAAGGCTTCTCCAGTTGTGTAAGCACTCTAAGAACAACAAATGACACAAGTGCCAAGTCTGACCCGCTGAATACAAAATGGCCGTTCGTCTTCACGTGAATAGAATAATGTAGGATGTTTGCAAATAATCTTGATCAATATCTTGAATGCCAGTTTATGGGCTATTTGTGAGCACGAGTAGTTCGGATGTCGGCTTTCATGGGAGTATTATTATTTGCTGTTTTCTTTTGGTATGTATCGTATCTACTTGGTAGAAAATAACATGTTGTAGTTTTGGTGTAATTTGCAATAGTATAAGCATGGTTTGAGTATTTTTTGCGAATGTTAAGTTAACAAACTTCATTACTTAAAGGAAAAATAGATTAAGTGCCCCGCACATTACAGGTTAAACTGTAGGCCGATCGCGATGGCTGACACAATGGTTATTTGACAGTTTATTTTAAAGGTAATCGTGAATCCGACTAAACTTTTTAGTCGGTTTAATACTGGCTAGATACCTGACCGTTATAATGGTGTTACCATTAAATCTCTTCATGTCGTTATGGTCAGATTCCATCAAATGTTCGCACGCAATTTGTTACTTTGTGCTATAGCGAGTAGCTCAGAAGAAAATGTATGAATCACAGTTGAACAACATTTTTTTTAACGACGTTAAAAATCATCAAATGACTCCCTCCCGCTGTGGGTTAGCAGCGGTGAGGGAGTGTCAGACTCTTACTGACTAAAAACCGTCGTGTTCCGTCGTGGGCCTTTTATGTACCAGGGCCGAGGTAACTCTTACGAACAATCCCGCAGCAGTGGAATGACACCTTTAGTTTAAGTTTCCAGTGTGTGAAGAATAATTTAAATTAAATTGTAGGACGCATAAATTACCTATACTTATAGCACATAACAAGCCTCTAACCTATTCGCGTGTGTTTTATTAGTTACTACAATCAAAAAAGAGTAAATTACTAGCTTGTGAAACAAAATTACCTGTTACATAATACATGTTAAGTAGCTAAACGTGATTTTTTGCTAGTTTTCTTAATTGGTATGTCGACAACTGGACACTAGAAATAATGTCTTATATTTGTTTTTTTTTTTTGTGTTTCCTTACAATTATGCTTTGTAGGTGCCTAGGTGCTGTTAGATTGTTAAGAACAAAGTGATTTTTTATGCCCATCTACACCAATACTATAAAGCAGAAGAGTATGTTTGCTTATTTTAGGGACTAAGAACTGGTCCAATTTGAAAGATTTATTTCAGTAGAAGATTGTTAAATTTTGGATGAATATTATTATTGGGGTATTGAAAGACAACTTTATTTAAAACTTAAAAAAAAACTACCAGTGATTTAAAGAACATTTTATTTTAGATCTTTTAAAATAAGTTAGAGTTTGGATTCGATAGAGCAGACAGAAAAGTGGCGTATCTACAAAAAATAAAGATAAAAAAAGTAGTTAATTCAAATTCAACTGAAAAAAGGAATGTCAGATTGAGATTTGAGTTTCGGTATATCAATCAGCTACCCAGAGACACGGGTTTTGACTGCTCAACTTGGATTTGATCATCACAGGATAAGGGTTTAAAAATGTTCTTTTGTAAGTGCCAACACGGCAGTTGTTATGATTGAGGGTCCCTAAATTTTAACTTTAAGAGGGTTGGGATTGGTCAAGTCTCAATAGCAGCGTAGTTTTTATGAAATAATTTTGCTCTGAATTCAGTCATTTGATGCTTTACATCTGTAATAGTGTTTTGGTCATACATTTTCAGTTTTTCGCTGTCACCAGTAAAGGCAAAATATTTTTGAAAGCATCTGTGGTTTTTTAAAGAAATAAAAAATAAAGTCAATTTTCAAGTTACTAGATAACTATATTTTCACCGTTGGCGAGTTTAACTTAGAAAACTGCAATTCTTATCCTGTGATTTATGTTATCCAGTAATCTTTCAAACAATCCTTCAACGGCCAGCTATTGACTGATCCCTGGAGACCATTCCAAAGATAGATCTTTTACAGATTTCATTTCTATCAACTCGTTTTTAAGATGGATTTACGATCTGAAATTTAACTTTGCTACCTTTCAATTTTGCTGAAATTCTCAATGCTATCTAAAATTATCTTTTTTTTTAAGTTAGAACAAAATTAATGGATTAAGCTCTGTTATATTCGGAATAGCGGTTTTAACATCTGAAACTATGATTTGAAAGATAATCAAATTAAGGCTTTATTACATTGAGGGCTGGTTTTTCAATCATCAGTTAACTTCTATCTGAGGAATAAATATGGCGGTTTGACATTTTTTTCATACAAAAGCTGTCAAAACGTCAAACATATTCCTCAGATAACAGTTATCTGGCGATTAGAAAAATCAGCCCTTAATTGTGAACATAAGTGCCTTTAACATATAATTTTAATTTGTCATATAATAGTTGTGTATTTCTTTACCTTGGATTTCTAACAAAATCTTATAAAACATACAAATATCCTTAGGAAAACAATAATATTTACAGTTCATGTTACAACCCATGACAAAAACCAACCTTTGACTTACAAGTATTTGGTGTGTATTAATGTTGTGTAATTTGTAATACCATCCCTTACCTGCGGTTTTATTAATACTTCAAGAGAACTTTCTACACCCTGATAATATTTACCTCTCAATTTTTTTAATAAATAACGGTGCTTGCTTGTTAACTTAGTTCGATCAACCATTTCAACAATCTTTTTGCATTTTTAAGTAAGGCTTTTTATTTAGAGTAATGTAAACAGTATACATCCATAGTTGCTATTTGTTTCAGAAATACTTAATTAACGCGTTTTATTAAGCCGCGGTTAAAAAGGACAATTCACCAAGCTTAGTCTTTACAACGAAATGTTTGAAATACATCCACAAACAAAACTACATAACACAAAACTTAATTAACACTTTGGCATAACAATCTAACTTAGCACTCAAACATAACCCTCTTTACAGCAGTCGGCTAAAAAATTTCTTCAAGTTTATCTCATCTATCCAGACAACTTGATAAGCCTAACTTAATAGTTTTGTTATAATTAAATTTTCTCCTTCATATAGCTGTAATACTGAGCTGAAATTTCAGATGTTGTTAATTGGTATGTAAACAATTCGTAGAGCAATTAAAATTTATCTTAGAAGCAATTATGAGTGCAGATTTCGAAGCCGTATGAGAAATATTTTGTTGTTAATATCGTATGGGTGAAACTCGTTATAAACTGTAACTAGTTGTAGCTCGCGGCTTTGCTTGCGTCGGGAATAACTTCAGGTAAATAAATAATTTTGTAAAAACAACAGTGATCCTTTTCTAACGTATCTCAAAACTGTAACCGTAAAAATATTGTAAAATTGTTATAGCATCTATATAACAGACTGTCAAATACAAACCGATAATATATTTACAAATTACTACTTAATTAAAAGATAAATATTAAAAAATCATGCCACCAAAAATTGTTCGTTTAAATTACGCGTCAACGCGAGACCATTGTTGTCACTTTTATGATGTTCGCGCGCAAAGGTTGCAGTTCCACAAATATTTAAGAAATGTACATACGTACACAATTTGTTACTGTAGGTATGCTAAAGTGAGTAGACTAAGTGGAGACAGTTTTGTGTCTCATAATGCTGCACATCGATGGAATCTCACCTTAACATGAACAGTTTATGAATTTACAATAGTTAACGCTTCTTACGAACTCAAAAGCAACATCGCATAAACAAATATTAGTCCTATTTATAAATTAACATATGTACCAACAACTACTTCAGCTAACTTTTAGTTTGTCTTTGTAAGTCAGAACTTAGATACCTATGTGAGTTTGTGTCGCATAATTCCTTTGAATATTAAATTGTATGTCAATATTGCTTTTGATTTCATAATAGAAGATTTAATTGACAAGTCTATCGAATTTGTGTTTAAGGCTATATTTATATTTAATTTTAAAATAAATATTCATCTTCAAAATGGAATGATCATGTTTTCAACTCAATGTAAAAACAATGTTTGGGTAACACACAACACAAATAAATTATGTATAATTCTCTAAATAATATCATAATGAACCCAGAGCAATTATTAAAGTTAAAGAGCCAACTTTACAGTTTTCTGGTAAATAAATTCCTACATTTAATGAGTTCATCAATTTAGAACATATAGTACATATTGGTTCAAGCTTATAAGATCCCTATTTTTGCTTGGTAGGTTAAAAATAAGTCCGCTTTTTAGACTTTCTTTTGCGTCCTGGTAATTTTTCTTGCAATAGATTTTACTTACTTATCATTACTTTTACTGATCAGAGAAGACACCATCTATCTTATTGAAACACTTTCAAATTGTGATTGATTCACAAAAAATAATTCGCTTAAATAATATTAATGTTTTATTTATTCAAATGTGAAAAGGGTTTTGAAGATTACTTTAAAAGTAAATTATTACCCTGCTTTGTTAGTGGCTTGAAAATAGAGGGTTCAATTGTAAGTGGATTGTGATAATATGAATTGATTGGTAGATTGATTGATGAGATTATGGTTATTTTCGGTATTATATTATAACTAGCCATGCCATTTTACTGCGGTTTCACCCATGTCCCGTGAAAACTACTGCTTGTACCAGGAAAACGGCTAGTTTGTGATAAAGTAGTACTAACAACTCGTGTGCTTTCTTATTATCCATTTATGTTAACATTCTAACCTCCCCACTCAGAAACATTCAATGATTACTTAAGTCATTCCTTAGTCCGGGGCTACGGGTTGTTCGAAAGAGTTACCGCGGCCCTGGTACTTAAAAAGCCTATGACGGAACACGACGGTTTTAGTCAGTAAGAGTCTGACACTGCTAACCCAGCGGGAGGGATCATTTGATGATTTTTGACGTCGTTAAAAAAAAAGTCACTCCTTAGTGACGGAATGTCATACAAATCCTTCACTAAGCAACGGCTTAAGTAATCATTAAATGTCTCTGAGTGGAGAGGTAAAGCTTTGGTTTCCTAGGAAAGCGGTGCCGTCATGTAGCGGCCGTAATACAGCGGTGAATGACGTCACTAGAACGTTGTCTATGTAAATAGGGCTGCCATCCGTCCGGGTTTCCCCGGATTTGTCCTCGTTTGGAGGCCGTCCGGGGGCCGTCCGGGCGGGGTTTCAAAAAGTGTCCGGGGAAAACCCGGACATTTTTCACAGGGCCGTCTTAACCTATGGTGCCTGGGTATGCGAATAACCCGGGCGCCCCGGGCTCAGAGGCGCCGTAGAGCGCCCACGCCAACGCCATACAGGCCTAGGGCCAGCAGATTTCAGAGGACGATCACTCGATTTGAGAGGATAAGAAGTCAAACAGGTTTTTTAATAACAATCGATAAATCCACCAACCAAGCCAATTCCTAGCCTGCCTCGTCTTCATCAACTACGAGTTGAAAACATAATATACATGAGATTGCTTGCCTTGCATGGAAGTTTAACCATGTAAAATTACAAATAGACAAGCATTTCCCAAAACTCAAAAATTTTCGCGCTCGCTTCGCTCGCGGCTTCTTTTCTTGTCACTGTTTTTTATACGTTTAGCTACTTTAATATGCCAATCTTCAAAAAATTTTGTGCTCACTTCGCTTGCGGCTTCTTCACTTTGCGGATTTTTTTTATTAGGTATACAAGTTTAGGTGTTTTAGTGACCCAAAACTCAAAAATGTTCGCGCTCGCTACGCTCGCGACAACTTCACTTTGCAGTTCTATGTATTTTTCCACAAAAAAAGTCTAACCTAACAAAAAGGTAGCGCGGTTTTAAAGTCCTATTATTAACAAGAAGGTAACTCCTAGTTTCCATAATATGAGCTTTCTTATTTATGACCTTCGAAATACATTAAGTCACAATCTTTCAATACTAGGTACCTACTACATGAGCTTGAATTTAAGTATATGGTAATATTAAAAATTAGGCGTTGTTTTGTTTAAAAAAAAATTGGACTCGTCCGGGGAAAAAATGCGATTTACGCCAAATGTCCGGGTTTTTTTTAATGTTTGTCCGGGTTTGGCGAAATTCGAAATGGCAGCCCTATATGTAAATAAAATGGGGCGGTTTCCTAGAGAGCGGTAACTGACGCCGTAACTTCAAAAAGCGGTGCCGCCATTTGCATGACGGCCGTCTTGACGGTGTCAGATAGTTTGGTGAACGTTTCATTGAAAGCGGTGAAGCTTTTTTAATAAGCATTTGTGTTTTTTTTTTCGGAACAACGTCAAATATGAGTTCCAACTCTTGGAGCAGCGAGGACGACGAAATTTTCATAGATTTCGTTCGTAACCACAAAGCAATAAATAATAGAAAAAGTAAAGATTATAGAAAAAGTAAACTAAAACAGAATTGGTGTCGTGAAATTTGAGAAATATTAAATAAAACAGGTTAGTAAGTATAACTGGTATAACGCAACTAACAAAAAGTTTATGACGGTGTGTTAAAATGGCCGAGGAACTTTCCACATGTCATCACCGTAAAGACGACCGTCTATTTGCGTCCGTAACATTACGGCCGCTATATGACGGCACCGCTTTCCTAGGAAACCCAAGCTTAATTGTATTTATTCTCCATGTTTTCAAAGACAACAATCGAACACTAACAAAAGGCGACATAAAAACAGCTAACAATCGCAAAATCAAAACTGATAGTTCGCACTGACCTCCATGTGTGACAATTCCCGCCAATTATTTCGCGCGCAGCCATCCCGGCCGCCATATTGGACGCGCGGTTATCGCCGATTATTATCTTTTACGATTACTGTTATCCCGAACGAAGCCCGAATCAATTTTAATATCAGCCATATTTGCGACCGAAATCGACTATTTAAATGCATTCCAGATAAAAACTCGATATTTGCATGTTCTGTGCAAAAAGCCGCCATTTTGTTTGATTAAAAATTTTCTTCATTATTCCTTTATTGTTTGAAATTGGAATTGCGTTTTATTTTCTTTTTTTTATTGCTCGAAATGGTTATTGTGATTTTTATTGTTAAATGCCAGTATGGTAATAAAATGAATGTTTTTTTATTTATCTTTCGTAAGCTTGTGTCTTTTCACGAATATTTTAATGAAATTGATAGGCATTTTATTTATCTTGATGAATATTTCAGCTCCAAATGGATAAAGGGTTGAAATGAAGTGTTCTTTATATTGAATCTTTCGGCTATAAACTGAGCTATTGCAGTGGTTGCAACTGATTTATAAAAAAATATCGCAATATTTTACTTAATTGTTTTAAGTTTATGAGATACCTTATCATCAATAGTAATTATACAAAGATCGCATATCCAAATAACGAGTTAAACGGAAATAAAGAAAAGATTTCAAATGGCATTTATTTCACATAGCTTACCTACTGTAAAAAGTAACATTAAATTAAAAAAAAATGTTCATCAACACCAATAACTTACCCCTCATAAAAATAAATAATTCTCTCCTCTTTTATCGTTTTTTTTCGCATACCAATACATTACAGTTTAATATATTATTTCCAAACGATATAAAATCATTACGCGCCGCGATCCATCATGGCTGTCGCCGAAATGCATTGCCGCGCACTCAAAACTCCCGGGCGAACGATAAAATACGGGTATGAAATTAACCGGGTTATATCCGAGTTTTACTTGGACGAATAAAATATTATCATTTATTTTTGTGCTGGTTAATCTGTAATTGTCGACAGTGTAAGTCCAATCATCATCATCAACTATTTTCATTGACTGCGTAAGGCAATGAAAATTGTTACTTAAGGTGAAAGCTTTGACAAGAGTTACCGCGGTCCTGGTACGTAAGGCGCTTAAGACACACAAGCACATTCGCGAGAAGCAACTACTAAAGAAAACTGCAGTAAAACAGCTAATGAAGACATAAATCACAGACTAAATTCAGCATCTACATTCATCCATACACTTTCCAATGAAACGATACAATTTTACGAACCATGTAAAGTCATTACCATACGCGATTCGTCATTGCCATCTCCGCTGCGCACGAACTCTTGCGCATCTTGCCTGTCACACTAAACTACCCTAATTTATGGAAGCTACTCGTCATTCTCTTGTTTATTTCTCTTTAGCTTTCATTCTGAAATTGGAACTAATTTTTAATGGAAGATAAATACGGAATAGGTATTTTAATGAATTGGGAGTGAAAGTAAGGAAGGTATTTTTGGATCGTTTTATTGTTCGGTTTACGGTTTTTTTGTTATGGGAGCAGAACACCGTAATTCAATCGGGTTTTGTGTCGAATTTTTGATGTAAGTGAATTGAATGTTACAAGGTTATTTTATATCGGATGAATATACCGCTACTGTTTAATTTGATAATTTATTTTTGGTATGTTTTAGGCATCAATACGGGTGGTTTTACTGTGGTCATTGTAACTTCTCATTAAAATTACTGTTTTGAGGGCTGTCTCAAAAGATTTCAGTAGTTTGTGGACTGGAGTATTAAAAAAAAGATAAAGCCAAAAAAAATGTTTTTCATTTTCTGCCGTGATGCATCTTAAGTTTAAATGGAAATATAAATAACCTTAATTAAAAGATAGGCATAATACTTTATTTAAAAACAGGTCCAGAAAATATTTTTCTCTAACACGTTAAAATAAACTTTTAACCATAAGTATTTTATAACACACCCAAAAATACTGAAACACACTATAAAAACATAAGCAGCCGTATAACTTTACCGTACAGGTTTCACGGTCGCCGTGACAAACGACGTGAGTGAGGAAATTGCGAAAGTTTACAGTTTACTTTTCAGTGAGCGATGTTTCACGGTGCATCGCGAGTGAAGGAGTGACAATGTTTATTAAATTATAGCGGTGTGCCAAGTTATTGTAGAGGAATTTACTTGAGAATATATTTGAATTGAGAACCTCCTCTTTATTAGGAAGTCGGTTAGATTTTCATTAAGGGAAATATGACATTCTAAATATTAACCACATGGGTACAAGTGACGACGTTAAACTGTAGTTCCCGGCTGTCATTGAACATCCTTGGCAGTCGTTACGGGTAGTCAGAAGCTAGTAAGTCTGACACCAGTCTAACCAAGTGGTATTGGGTTGCCCGGGTAACTGGGTTGAGGAGGTCAGATAGGTAGTCGCTTCTTGTAAAGCACTGGTACTCAGCTGAATCCGGTTAGACTGGAAGCCGACCCCAACATATAGTTGGGAAAAGGCTCGGAGGATGATGATGATAGTAACGATTGGCGTCGCTCTATTCGTGGACAGTTCTTAGTCATAGGGCACGTTAAAGTGGCTGGGTACTGGTTACCTGTTTGACATTAACTGACAATCAATCCAAGTCACTTTTGTGATTCTAACACCTAGGAAGCCAACGGCGTGACAGTAATTTGTTATAACTTAGAACTTAGATAGGTACTCATTAAAACATCCACTAAGAAACATCAAACAAAATTAAATAATAAGGGATAGAAATAATAAAACATTTTGATATTAAACATTTTAATTTAGCTACCACAATCCAACAAACATCGGAAAGTCTTGCTAATAAATTACAACGTAACTTGGTACGAATAAATTCAAATACATTTCATATTTGGAACGAAGACAACCAATTATGTGACAATTTGATTTTCATTATGGCGACGTGCGTCAACTGTACTCTCATAAAGATAGTGGACAAAGATTATTTAATACAGACTTGCTAATGGATAAATTAAGCCTACTTTTTTCGACGAGCTTTCATGAAACATACTTGAATATTTCGTCTAATAATCGTTCTTATTATTTTGCGTTACAGGTCGACAAAATGATAGGTATTCAAACTGGCAACTTCTTCAATATTAGGCATGGATTTATTAAGGATTCCGTTTTCATACAAAAGCCAAAATTTCCAACCTTTGTTCAACCTGAGCTTGAAAAAATACCTCTCAAAAGTTGAAAGGGATGAAAAAAACTCAGCTTCAAACTTCATATTTTCGCGAGAGATACAATAGTAATATCATCGTCGCATCTGTTTCTTTACGACATCATCTCATCAGCATAAACTTGCCTCACAATCGCTGTGTATGTATGAGATACATTTGTCTCCCTGACAAAGTGTATTCACGGCCTAAGGTATGCCGTGGCTTAAGAAACCTCACACACAGAAACTTCAACCTTATTCCTTACATCTTAAGGTTGGTTTTTGTTAGTGAAGGGGATAGAATCGTCATGTTAATAAAATCCGAACTTGTAGCACACAAAGCGTTAATTAAGAAACGAGATTTAGAGTGTAATGTAGGACTTTTAGTGGGTTTTAACCTATTTCTGAAATCGGTGGTGTTGCTATGGACATTTGCGTTTAAACTGTGCTAAAGTAATTCTGGCTGTTTATCTGTTAATCTTTCAGTGAAAAGGTCGAACCCTTGTCGATAAGTGTAGGCTGATGGTACCTATACAAAATACTTAGGTGAAGCTATCATAGACAGTTTAAATGTTTTATTGTTTTGGTGCCTTCTTCGTGAGTCTAGGTTTATTGGTTCAAGCTTTATTTTCACAAGATTATAATCAGTACTTATCTCGGACCTTCCATTCCTTCATAAACTTTACCTTATTAATATTTAGAAGCTACGTAGGTACCTATTTCACAAAATGTGCTAGAAAACTTTCTTCATTTGTTATTCATAAGTTGTGGAAATATTTTCTACAAGGTTATTGACCTTTTTTGACACGTGTAATATTTTCATGAAATACTTGTTATGTATGTAAATTAAAGTTATTTGAGTGGGCTGAAAACCATCTTTAAGATAACTGGGTAAAGTCTTGACTGGAACTTTTCTTAACTTTAATTCTTATTTAAGAGTGTATCTTTCAACATTTTAGTAGGTGTGACAAAGGCAGAATGATAATATAATAATATGAATTGTCTTTAAAATTGAGCCATCAATTAAACATGTCTTCGGAAATTCAGAGGAACTTGTCCTGACAAGATGGTCATCCACGGACCGATCGCGCCAAGCATTGCTTAATGGCTCCTGTGGTTTTAACTTAACCACGAGCCACATTCACCACACCAAGTTTTGCTTAACCTTTCGATCAATGGACACGTGTAGCTGCTACGTAACCACGAGCCCCCCTCACATTTATTCAGGAGCCTCAAATCAGCCATTTTATTGTTATCGAAGGCATATTCTCCTGTGGTTTCGATGGAATAACTTAATACATCAATGTCAGACCAAGTTGGTCTGTTTTGATTGATTGTGGGGGACCGTTCACCCCCAAGTTCAGAATGTTGCTGTTTTAATAAACAACTGTTTGCCTAAAACTTGGGTAAACTAGCCTATTTTTTGGTATATGTTTGCTAGTTTGTGGTTATTTTTTGGGTGGTATGTGGTTGTGGTTTTGGCTGTATAGATTTTGGTAACGGTACAGGAAAAAAAAGTAAAAAAGTAAAACTATCCCAAACTCTACTGCATGTTTCCTTTCGGAAAAATCTGTATTTTATAGTGAACTTTTAATCATGAATGCAAATCAAAGTAGACAAATTTCTCATTAGTTATAATAAATTATACAGATACCACCTACTGCATTATGTAGTAAAGTCGTTTGAACTTAAATTCTTAGTTTAAAAAACAGAAATATCTAACTTTGGGTGTTTGTGTTTCTAAGTATAGTATATGGATTGCTTTACTACAAATATCTAGAAAGCAAATTAACAGACATCAAAGTTATTGGAACCTGCCGTTCTTAAACTGAATTTTGAAATACCTCTTAAAGTAGGTTTAAAATATAGCACTAATTATTCATATAATATTGTGGGGGAAATTGCTCCCAATTCCTCAAAACATACCCTAAGTACCTAAGACCCCAGTTTACATACTTAGCCTAACTTGGCTTCGTAACGCCTTCTCCGTGCGAAACGCAAAGTTTTTTCGTACGCACGAACTTTTCCAAATAATGAAAGTTTATTTTCGCACAGTTGGCTAAATTGTACTTGCTGAAGTTTTGAATATTATTACGTTTTATTACTTGATGATAGCTTGAAGTTAGAAGCTTGCGTAGGTTGAAATAAATTACATTAGCTATGTTTTCTGATATGTTACTTGGATGTTTTGATAGTTTATTTTTCTAGTCGATTTTAGTATGAATATTTATATAAGTTAGGATCCCGCTTTCATAATAGCTTATTCCCATGCCAAATATACAGAACCAATTTAAATGTTTGGAACACAGACAGTCTAGAGCCTGAGAAAGAACATTGACCCGGTTTTCTCATGGGTAAATCCGCGAGAAAAAGCTAGGTATTAATAAATTCTTATTGGTAGCGTAATTAACAATTCTTGCAAATTACCAAAATTCCAGTATCATGTCCATCTTCAAGATAATTACCGAAACTGTTGTTTTAAGTAACTGATAACCTAAATACCCTTCAAGCGATCCCTTAACGTAATTATCTCTTTATCTTTATGTTAATTAGTTAACCCGTGAAGTGTTAAACGGATCTCGTTCAGCCGTGGCCAGTTAATTCTCTGATGTACTTAACGATACAAGGTAAACCTTTGAGTAAAATGTTCTAATGTCTGTCATTAAATTGTTTTTAATTAAGACTTTGTAGGTAGTATTTTAATTTAAATGATTCAATTATCGAAAACTGGTGTTCATAACCCTATATTATAATTATAGCATTAAAAAAATTAACATACATGAAAAGACATACACAATACACAAACATGAAATCTGTTAATTGAAACGCTGAGTCAGAATCAAAATAATAAAAAAATACGTTTGTTCAAAACAGGCTGAAAATCAGCAATTTTCGATCGTCATGAGACAAAGAAGTGGCGCAATAAAATCCCAAAACAGCAGAAAGCTTCATTTTTACTCTTACTTCAAAACTGAAAGATTTTTTCCAAATTCGATCAGTGTATCTGAGATTAGGTCGTGCAAGGAATTAAACAAACTCTTCAGCTTTCTAATATGTATTAGCATCTAAGATATAAATAAATAAATGTATTAGCATCTAAGATACATAAGTGAACAAGCGGAACAGCTACAGCATCGTTAAAAACAAAAAAGCCAAATGGACACCTATTCTCTTCATTGAACACATAACAGAATAAACAAAACAACATTGACCTACTAGGTCCAAATTCAGACATTTTACTTCGTACCTACGGCAACGGTGACGTCACAGCGGCTCAGAAAACAAAAGAATGTGACGACATCGTCGGCTGCACGTTTAGAGTAGTGAACCAACTGGAATTGATACGAGAGCCGTGGTGGTTAAGTGGGTAAAGCAGCAACTTCTCGAGTCTAGGTCAGGCCGGTACACGGGCAACTCTTCCAAAATATGTATTTTCTAAGAATATTTTGGACACAAATTAATGACTGATTAAAGGTGAAGGAAAACATCTCGAGGAAACCTGGGATATTAAGTCTGAAATTACCAACCCGCATTGAGCAAGTGTTTCGGTTTACGCTCAATCCTTGTCAGTGTGAGAGAAGGCCTGTGTAAAGCAGAAAAACGATAAAACGGCTGATGATGAACCGCCGTGAGCACAAATCTCTATGCGAAAGTCTGCCAAGAAACGCACGGGAAACGAGGCAACGCAACAAATAGAAATAGCTCACTCATGCATTTTCAATCACAACATACGCACACAACACTCAAATTGATGCACACATATACACCCGAGTATAAACATCCCTCGTATCTTTCACAGAGGCTAAGGCACGGCAAAGACGTCTCCGGTTGGTTGAACCCTCCAAGGCAGCCAGCGAATCTACGGGTGCACGAATACGGGTGAGTGCACTAGTCTTATTTCCAATGCATTCGTTTTCTACGGCTGAAATAGTGCGAACATTTTCTTCAGTGAATTTCCACGTTTTGTAATGTGTCAAAATTTTCGAAATCGAATCTAAAACTGCTGACGGACTTTCGTGAAGTTTGGGCTAGCGATTGAATGAATTATGACGAAGGTGGCATAGCGAAGCTAGGGTGCTAGTCTAGTCTAGGTGAAAATTACATATAAACCACCAGTTTGTTGTAAAATAATAGGTTCTTTGTATTTCTTTCTCTTCTTAACCATGAACTTACTGATGACTTCTAGAACATGTATTTTCTTCCCTGAATTTTTCTACTTTTCTATAAACCATGATTTAATTTATCCTCAATATCAACGTACTGACTAAATATTATTAAGAAGATTTTTTTCTGTTTAATCATTTGTACTATAGAGGCTCTGAAACTACTGAACTGAATTGAAAAGCTGCATATCCCCGGGATGACGAAGGCTATTTATTTTTTCGTTCACGGGAAGAAGTTCCCCCATGTCACGGATGAAACCGCGAGAAACAGCCAGTCTTACATAAAACTAATTATCTGCCAAATTACCTCTCTGTCAACTGTCTGTACCAAGAACAGCTCGCAACACCATAATGACAGAGTTACCCCCTTGTTTGTTACTGCGAGTCACTATAATGGCTTCAAACTGTTCCCTGAATAATGTATCTATGATCGACAGTGTAAGTGCTGGATACACGACTTTGATATTCACGAAATGTCCCCTTTAAGAGTATCTTCAAGAGCACACTGCAAACTTTTAGTCGGCCAATAATTTTGGGTTCGTAAGTCAGTATGATGAAAGGTAAAGTGCACATTATGACGACTAGGTAGCCAGAATAGACTAAAAAACCAGATACAGCCAGATAGACTAAAAAGTTTGATTGGATTCATAATCATCTTCCATATAAGCGTGTGCCGATAGTTGACCCGATAGTTGCCAAATGTTATTTTTAGTTAATGTTTTTAGTCGGTCGGTGATGCCTGATCGTTGTTACGTGTTTACTTCCATTCATCCTCAAACTGAACTATCGGCCGACTAAAAGTTTGCAGTGTACTCTTAGAGCTCAAACACACTATAAACTTTTAGTTTAATTCAATTATTATTTATTTCTCATTATCAGATACATGAATTTGTACAAGTTACAAGTTTCATTAAACATAGAATGGTGTCTGAAGTAGGAAAATCCTGTATGTCTGTAAATATTAGATTACATTGATTTCAATGAATAGACTGTAAGGCAACTATCAGCCGACAGTTTAGTTTCCAGAGTGCCGGTTTTAAGTCTTGGTGGTACTCATAATTAAATCTTGCGTCTCAGCCTACGTACATTACGTTCTGACTAAGAATAGCAATACGTAGGTGTCTGAAGTGGGAGGATTTAGTGGTATAGCAATTTGTGACATAATAAGAGAATATTTGTGTGGCTACAATAATATAGTATGTGTACAATTAAAGGGGTTTAATTTACTTACTGTGGAGATCTAAGGGGGAGGCCTATGTTCAGCAGTGGACGTCCTATGGCTGAGATGATGATGATGAATTTTCTTACTTGCAAACATTACTTAAGATGCAAAAGTCAAGAGTAGGTCAGTAAAATTAGTGTGTAATAAATGTTATAATCTTTGCAATAAGCTACTGCATTATTTTCTAACTTCTTTAAATTGTGCCATTTAGGCTCATAAGGGTTCAAGGGTTCATATTATATTATGAAGACTATGCTACTCGGGAATAGTGTAAGTTCTAACAGTGAATGATTTTAATAAACAAAAAAGTTTCTTCTTTAGTATTGTATAGTATAATAGTACAGATATGTCGGTCTATAATAAAAACTGTTTTGTATAGATGAAATGCTGAGGTGTAAAATTGAGTATAAAAACTCAGAAACCATGTAACCCTAGATCACAATCTCACCGATGACACCTAACTTAACAGTACAACATAGCCCCGATTACAAACAACCATATGACATTCAAACCAAGGCATTAGTATGTGAATCTCATTATATACTAATTGACGCTAATTGCGATATCTACGATACAAATAGATGCGAACAAGTTAATGTGTGCGTGACAGATTTATGCAGCTTTAAAGCTTCAATGCGGTAACTGTATTTCGATTTTAGAGTTGAAATGTATTGTGGATTACATGAAAATCTATTTTAAGTCAAGCATTTACTTGCATTATTATAATGCTGAATTTGTTTGTTTGCTAGTCTTGGGACAAATTAAAAATATTGAGTAATGCTTACTTATATGAATAAGTTTACTTTTTCTTACTCTTACTTTTGGAAGAAGTTTCGTCAGAAAGGATGAGCAAAAATATATTTTTTTTGTTACGAAAACGAAGTCAGGAACTCAGACATACTTAAAGAGAAAGTGAAATAGGCATACGACCATTTCAGACGACTATTTACTATAGGCTAAACTAAAACCTATAAGGTAAGGGCAAGGTAACGAGATTCTGCCATTTCAGCAAGGTATAAAATTTTTAGGGTTAATTAAGAGAAACGAAGTTTCACACAGTACTATTTTTTCTATTACTCCATATGACAAAATTGTACTTATTTGAAGCAGGGTCATATTTCAGGGTCCTTTGCTCATATTTAATTTCTGCCTACACTAGACACTTGTGTGATAACAGTGTGCCAAGTGTATGTTGTGTAATGAGAGTCCCAAACTCCTTGGGTGCCTCCAAATGTGGGTAGTTCGTGTATTTAGGCTAGTTTACGATTATTTGGGTGACGAAGATTTGTGTCTCTTGTTTTGGTGTCTGCTAACTTTCTAATTAATAAACGTTTAGGGAGTCTGTTTGTTTATCTGTTACGATAGAAATCATGAGTATGTAACGCAATCGTTGTTTTTTGGAAATTCGATGCATAAGTGATTCCTGATTATTTTTGCTCTTGAAGTAAAAGTTAGTTTTGATTGAATTTTGTGTGGAAAGAGGATTGTATTCACCGGGTTTTCTTTTCACGACTCCAGATATCATCAAATGACCCCTCCCGCTGTGGGTTAGCAGCGGTGAGGGAATGTCAGACTCTTACTGACTAAAATTCGTCGTTTTCCGTCGTAGGCCTTTTATATAGCAGGTTATATTTTATGTGTATGTTCACCTGGTCTTCTACTTATTCTTTATTTTCTTGGAAATAGCCATTACTTTAAAGAAAACTACTACAAAAATATTTTTAAACTTTTCAGTATCACCAACAACTTTACTTAACCTACAATCAAAATTAAATAATCAGAAAACTTCAATTTCCAGAACATTCGATGAACGAATTGAAAATAGGTAATAGCTCCAAGAAACAAGTTCGCGTTATAACTGTAACGTTGAAATGCAAACACAATCGCTTATGATAGGATTCAGTCGGAATTGAATCGTGTGTTATAGCTTTCATGATTTACACCGATGTAGAATATTTTTTCTTTTATTTTTCAGAGTCATTTTGAAAGTTAAACATTGTTAAAGAATCTACATACATAACAGATACGTATTAAAAAATCTTCAGAAAGCCTAGTCATACTCCAAAGTTAAAATCTCCTTAGAAAGCTGTTAAGCTCAGGTTTTTGTCGCGCGGTTCCAGGCGTCATCAATTGAATGGGTAGTTGTCAATTGTTGCTATAAGTGCGGCAACGGTCGAACGAAAATTCGCTACTGTGAAAGTAATAGACTTTTCGGAATTATTGTGAGTATTTCAGATGTTTGGCTTTAAGTATTATTTGGTTAAATAAATAAAATAAGATTACCACAACTCAAAAAACAAATATAACACATAAAAAACTTTTACATAGTTTCCATGTCAAGCTCCGAACAATAAAATAATTTTCGCAAAGTCTCGAGCTATCGACCCCATTACAATTCGGTGTAAACACGGCCGACCATAAAGCGAAAACTTTGCCATTCACCGAGTTGAACGACTAAATCGCTGATTCCTAAAAGTGTTTTAAAATTGCTTCTACAATGCTCCACTATTTGCAGTTAGCAACTATTTAGAAGTTTTTGAGTTTTCGTTTCAAATATTAGCAATAGCGTGAACAGTAGTTGAGATAAGTCAATCAAACGAACAAAATTCTTCGGCATTATAATAAGTTCTAGCTTTCACCAGCGGTTTCTCCTGCTTCCTAGGGAACCTGCTTCCCGCACTTGGATAAACATTTTCCTTTACGTTATTTTGAAGTGTAAGCTACATTACTACCAAGTTTTATTAAACTCCATTCGGGAGTTTTTGCGTGAAGGAAAAACAAATGAACATCTATATCCTCCTGTGTACTTCCTACGTATTGTTCAAATCGGCGATTTGACAGCTGAAAACAGTTCCGTCGTTAAATGGTTCAACTCACCATATGAGTTCTAAACAGTGTTTTGTTTTTATTCCATGTGTATTCCAGTTTTACGTTTCAGATTTACGCCGCGCGGAAATAAGTGGAAGTCGTATATAAAACGTATGGAGTGGGGAAATGTGGATATTTCGGCCAGTCCATGTAGTATTTTGACGTTTAAATTTCTCTGTCCGATGTATGGGTCGGATGAGATTTTTAGTGTTCCGTGCCAGAATTGGCAAAAGGGATTTATGGGAATGTCGCGACTTCTGTCAATCTGGTACGGTCGATTTGTTCTGAAATTATTTGACACACCTAGGTACGTTAGATTCAGATTTTTGTTCTCGCTGTAGGCATTTGTATGATGTCATCATCTGTCTAGCCTTTTTCGGCTGCCAGTGTTACTGGATGCAGCTGAGTACCAGAGTTTTACATGCAGCTGTTGCTTATCTCACCTCCTTAACCCAATTACTCAGGCCACCTGATACCCCTTCGTAAGACTGGTTGTCGGATTTACTGGCATCTGATTACCAAAAAACTGTCAAAGATGTACAAGTGACCATCAGTGCAGCTATTTAAGGTGCTTCCTGCAACACGCACAATACACCTATTGTAAGAACTGAGATAATATATAAAACTCAATTTTCAGTTTCAATTCCCAGAAAAACTAATGAGCTAAAAACACCACACAGCTTCAGTTTAAATCTACGCAATTTGAGAACTCCCACAATTTTTCCCCGAGAAATAAAATTCCTGAAAAAAGTTAAGCGTAAATATTTCAGCAGATGCCTCACGACTCCGGATGGATGTTTCACTTAGTTTATTTTTTAACTAAAAACATTGTTAAAATGTTCGTGAAATTCCTGAGTGTCCGACTCGGTCGCAATGTGGCGATATAAAGAACTAGGTTTGTGGGGGCAGTTAACTTTTGCTTGGTTTAAATTGTTTACTGTTTAATTGCAGGGTGTTTTGTAGCTGTCTTAAGGCTAATGTCTTTTATTGTGTGTTAAGGAAGAGTTATATTCTTCTTAGTTCTTATGTTGTTAACGTGACCATTTGTGAGGATGGTTTTGAACAAGCCACTATTATACGATCTGTATGGATTATGGGCATAAGATTTGACGTATATAGGGGGCAGTAGATCAAAGACCAGAATGACTGGCGCTCATTGGGGTAGGTATCCCTACGTTCAGCCCTGGTAACCATTTGGCTGATGTGATAAAACCTGCCTGAAGTATATTTACTTGGATTTTTAAAGGAAAATGAATCTATACAGCAACCAGAAGCACAATAGTAACCTATTTAATCTGAAAAGATCCTAACTTGTTTTTTTTAAACAAACTTATCAACACTTTTAACCCAAGGTCAAACTTCGGATACTTAAGGTCACTTACTTTCTTAACACAGTATAACGCATTATTTCTATAAATACACCGATAGACCTTTTGTCCCCAATACATAAATTCGATAGAAACGTATCAAAGGAGAATGGGCATATGTGGACCATTCAGTAAATTGAATAATACATTACAAAGAAAGGCCTGTTTTGGAATACAATGAATATTATTTCGTAAGTTTAGATTTCTATGAACTGAGAAGGTTGAGAAATAATGCTAATAGCTTGGTTTACTTCTTCACACTAGTGGAGTTTCTGCTCCCAAAAAAAACGAGTTGGTCTTATGACAAAAATGCCAAAACGTTGATAAGAGAAATCGCGTGAGAGGTATTTCTTTGCTCCAAATGTGTCCCGCATTCAAATTGAGTGGAAAATACGCTAGTGTGAAAGCGTTGTTAATCTTCTTGTTGGATTAAGTACATAAGTTGCCTCAACTGTTCTTAAACTAACAACTACCTGTAATTTAATCTGACTCAATCTATCTCACATTATTGCTAAAGGTAGCTGAGTGTTTGACCTCATCAATACTTGGGTAACATGAAACCTTCTTGATGAGACTAAAGGTACGTTTTAAATGGCAGCTGCCGACTGCAACTGCTGATCGCACATGCAGCGACTGCATGAAAACAATTGATCTGACGGTTTCATGTAAATACATACAAACCAGTAGCGCAGCTGAGGCCGATTTCATGCAGTCGTGGCAAGTGCTGTTGGCAATTGGCGTTTAAAACGTACCTTACTCTTTAAATAAATACAAAAGCTTCTGCCATCGGTTCATTGGACATTAATCTTTAATGATACATGGACTTTTTATTTAATTTTTCAAATCGGCTCAGTGGTCCCTAAGACTAATGCGTTTAAGCAAACTCTTCAGCTTCAAAATAACAATGTAGATTAGGTATCACTACACCCATCATCAATACTATAATCAACGGAGAACTAATTGCTAATAAATTGCAGCGTGCCGACAAATTAGCCTGCACACGCCGCCATATTGATTTTATGCTAATTTCATTGTAACACTGTGAAAAACCATCAGTTTGTTCGATGGGCTTTCGATAATAACCAAGTCTTTTAATAAAGGCTTTATACTCAGTATTTATCGGCCCAATGACTGGTATTTTTGTAGCGTGCCTGAAAATTGGGTAGATCGACATACTTTTTTCACGATATTTTTTTTGAGAAATTTCGTGATAGAGTCTTTTTAAAGTGTTGATTTTACGGGTATATACTATACTTTACGATAGCAAACAGGATGGATATCCAGTTATGTTTAAGTTACATGTTATCAGTAAAATATAAACATCTTCCTGCCCTATTCCCAAGTTATTTGGGGTCGGTGCAATGCTTGCCAATTTTGTTTCTCTCTATCAGCTGTTATACTAAATTCTCTCTCACTCATGTCCTTTTTCAGTCAATCAACCAATCTTTTCCTCTGTCACGTCATCCACATACATACTTAACTCTTTATAGCGACAAGAAAATCATATACCAATTTTAAACAGCCAGATAATCGTTCGCCCATATCTGAATCAACACTAATTTACCAAGGCCCACCACATGATTAATTGGTATTCCTCACCCCATGTATGACGTCATAAGTCCCTGAATGCCTCCAACAACCATAGCTATCCCCCGAGCTTATAATACACCCCTTTCTTGTAATATTATCTCAAACAATGCACCGAGTTCTCGATATCAAAGCGAGAGGCCAACAAAGCGGTCATTGTTCCCCAATATTCAATATTTAATCGATATATCGGATGATACGAGTATCGATTGAATTGAATCGAGAAGACTAACTTTGGGGTAGGTTTCGTTTGAAAGTTTAAATCTAGATTGATTTGGGGACGCTTTGACTGAGTTATTTGGAGTACCTACGAGTAATTTGAATCGATTTAGATTATGTAATTTGTGGGGTACCAGGTAAGTTAGTGTTCCGATTACGAGTTGTATATCGATTTGAGTGTTGAGTTAGGTACTAAAGAAATGAAGCAAAGACAATCACAAAATATGTAGTAAAAATTACTTTTTTTTGTGGTGCATAGTGTGACGAGTTGTAGTTAAAATCATCTATGGATTCGGAAAATCTTTTTACATTCAGAAAGCCATGTCATTTTTAAGTATTACCCGGGCAATAAAAACGCATAAAATAGCTAGTCTTCAATATTTTAAGTTTTATAAAACATTACATACTTAGCATCTGAAAAACAGTTACACATATCCTGATAAAATCTTGACATGCACATAAAATCGGAAAGTATCACATTAATCGATTCACATAGAATGTTACGACGCCTGTAATGTTACTGAATGGTACATTAAGAGGTCATTGCCCCCTGGTCGTGACCTTTCGGCCGATAAGTAGGCAGTTACGATGATTTAGCTTAAATTACTTAATGCTTAATGTGGACTACAAAAGATTATTGTGAGAGAGTTTTATAGTCATGAAAGAAGTAATAAGTTATATTGCTTTCCTATAGAAAAGAGATGAAAATGTGTTAGGATTTTTGTTCATTTAAGGCCATAGTATGATAATTTTGTGGTAAGTATTTATTATTTATTTGTTTTGTACTTTTATTAATAATTTTATTAAAACCTTTTATTGTCTCACTGCAAATCAGGCCCCTACTCATGCAGAGAAAAATAGTTTAAGTAAATCACCACGCTTGCTCTAGGCTAATTGGCGATTTCAGATTCTCAACAGTTCTTAATATTTTCTTAAATAAAATTGACACAAGTAACTGCGAAGCACAATCCCCTTTTATCACATAGAAGTTCATATAGCCATCTCAGAAATGACCATGAACACTAGATATAGATACCTAGTAGCCTAAGGAATAGCGATTAGGAGTCCTAGAAGGGATATAGGGCTCTTTGTACAAGCAAGCAAAACCACAGTAATCAGCTAGTAACCAATATATCCCTATATATCGATATTACAATAGTTTACAAACAGACAAGCCTAATTGGCGGCTAATTCTGTGAATACCGTTTGACAATCAGTCACTTATTAATTGGCAAACGTTCAATACGAAATCAGTCAAATTGAATATGTACCATTAGTTTTATGGGTATGTAGTTATTGTTTTGTTATAATAAACTTGTATTTATTTTAAACAATGGTATCAATGGTATGTATCTGCCTCGTTGGTCTAGTTGTCCCCCCGGAACTGTTGTGCATGAGGTCTCGGGTTCAATTCCCAGGTCGGAACGAAATCGCTTTGTGGGTAGCAGACTCTGGAAGCTAGTGATCGATAAATTGGTGCATCAAATAATATCTCTCTCCGGTGGTGTCGGATTGCCGTCCCATCGGGCTATGAGAGTGAAGGAATAGTGAGTGCACCTGTGTCTGCGCAAATGCTTGTGCACTATAATGTGTCGCGCTAATGGCTGATATCCTCTTTGTCAAGCGGTGTAGGTTTTGTGGTTTTGACGTTAACGATTTTCTATCAATAAGTTTACTAATTTGTAATTTTCTCGTGATTTATTTGTGGGAATTCAGAACCCATTTCTGGAATCCTGTTACAGTTGAAAATCTACTTCTACCTGGAAATGAATATTTTTGGATTTCTTAGAAAGTCGCATGAGAAAATATTTTAGCGTCGCATTTTCTGCTATTTTGAAGCGAATAACATGTCAATCCGAGTTTAAACTGAGAAGCACATATTTGGCAATCTAATTTTAGATTTCCTCATAAAATTGTCAATAAGAGTAAAAACAGACGAAAAAGTATTTTTTCCTAATTCTAATTAAATAAATATAATTAGACATTATAGGTAATTAATTTATATGAAAAATAAAAAAAAAAAACTTGAAGAATAATATAAATTAATCCACGAATTCCCACCTATCAGTTCGCAATTAAGTTACCTATAAGTACTCCCACTAGTTAAAAAAGTGTCGTTGAAATAATCAATTTAGACTTAAGTTGCTTCCAAAATTAACTTAGTTGACTCCATTTTGTGTCTGGAGCCAGTCCAGACATTAACTTGCATTGTTGTGACACAAATGAATTCTTGTTTTATTTTTGTCTGGACTCTGAAAGGGAGCACGACCTTTAAAGTTTCTTTTGAAAAAGTTTCGAAAAAAGGTCGGCATGAGTGAGATTAGTTTTGCTCATACAACTAAGAAATGGTATAAATAGAATCCTGGGGAAAGGCACGTGTTAGATTTTTATTACAGAGCTTAAAGCCACTTATTTATATCATAATCGAAACCGCGGAAAATATTTTTTATCTCTTACTAATGTTATATAAAAGCCAAGTGTTTTGTACCTTAGTTTTGTGGACCCTAAAATTCGAGCTGACGAAACCGAAAGACTAGGTCTAGAAATATGGATATACCTAGCATACATAAGTAAAATATTAGTTCGAAAAACATAATAACCTTTCGTGGCAGCCGGATAAAAACGAACTACAACAAATACCCCAACTTTGATCATTAATTAGCAGCAAAACCAATCAAAACATTGAAATGGACACTCATTTATGATCATACTCCCAAATCAATAGGGTGACCACAAACGCCTATTGACCTACACCTTACAAACAACGCAATAATGGTGTCCACACGACCAGCATTCACTAAACTACGTTTATCAGGCAATAATCCTGCCATTACGGGAAACAGCCCTGAATTATGACAACAGTGTTGCCAGCACAAAATTTATGAAATCATTCCATGTTTAAATCATTGCCAGAGCTAATAATTAATAAAATAACTATTATGGAACAGGTGCAGTTTAAATAATTGGAATAATAAAACGTTATTAATTATGTCGTGATTATTTTAATGGTATGCTTACCTAGTCCATAATATGTTATGCGCGTGTGTTAGCTAAATAAATAATATTAATATACTAAATAATTATTTTGGTGGTAACACGCTTCTAGGAATACGCATTGTTTACATTATAATTCAGCTAAGTAAGCTTTTACTAACCAAAACGAGGATTAAATAGGTACCTAACCGTTTTCTGTAATCCCATAGATTTTTAGGGTTCCGGACCTCAAAAGGAAAAAACGGAACCCTTATAGGATCACTTTGTTGTCCGTCTGTCTGTCTGTCTGTCTGTCTGTCTGTCTGTCTGTCTGTCTGTCTGTCTGTCTGTCTGTCAAGACCCTTTATCTCAAGAACGCGTGGACGTGTTAAGCTGAAATTCACATGAAATACTCAGGTCTATTGCCCCTTTAAGCTGTGAAAATATCAAACTTCTTAGCCAAGCCAATCAAAAGATACAGCCGATTATGTCGATATTTTCAACAAATTTTCGACACTCACAAAGGAATCAAAACCTACAGGATACTTCCCGTAAACTCAGAATCTTGAAATTTGGCATGAAGCATTGTCATATAATGCAAATATAGGAAAAATTGCGAAAATCAAATTTTTTTAGTCATATAATATAATAAAAATATTTTAATAAAATGAAACTTATTACCTTATTTCTCACGAACGAATAAAGGTATCAAATTGAAATTTATACCAAATACCTAGGTCTATTTTCCCTTTAAGCAGTGAAAAAATCAAACTTCTAAGTTAAAGCGATCAAAAGATACAGCAGTTATACCGACACCTTAGACGAATTTCCGTCACACGCTAGGGAATCAAAACCTACAAGGTGCTTCCCGTGAACTCAGAATCTTGAAATTCGGCACGTATAACGTTATATAAGTACAGATAAAGGAAAAATTGCGAAAATGAATATATATATAAATTTGAAGTTACATAAAATATTAAAATATTATTTTTGCTTACATGACATAAAATATTTTTTTTTTATAATTTTATAAACTTCCTACCTACCCTTTTTCACATGAACGCGTAGAGATATTAAAGTTGAAATTCATATCAAACACTTCTTAAATCTAATTGCCTCTAAACTGTGAAAAATTCTAAATCATTCAAAGGTCATTGGGCACCTTAGTATGGAAATTATACCCACGGCGGACACGAACGAAATATAGCACAGTATAGATATAAGGCTATCTAATTACTATACTACTGATTTCAATGTGAACCATGGGAATCTAGAGAAAATCACGTTTAAACATCAAATATTTTCCTCATTCCAATGGGGAATTTAAACGACCAAGTTTGACGGATTTGAGAAATCATTTCTTTGTAGTGAAAGAGTATACTCGCCGTTTATTTCCATTGTCATCAGGTCAGGATCTGTGATGGAAATCCTTAGAAATCGAAGGCAACTATCAGATTTTGTAGGCATGCATAGGGTTAAAACTTGATTCTCAGATGTATGTCTGATGATACTATCAAACAGTGAAGGTTTAGAGCTTACCTGATGATGGAGGCGTGAGAAAGTCGAGAGATCTCCTCAACAGTATGTTTTAGTTACGTTAACAGTTTTCTTGTTGTTTTTAGAAGTTGTTTTTTTTTGTTGAAAAAAGTCTTTATTTTTAACTTTTGTGAAAAGTTCTCGTCAATACGAATAAAATAAGCCCAAACACGTGAGAGTTGCAACATATCGCTCAGGAGTTCCCTCGACTTTATGTGGTCTCCATAATCAAATCAGCTCCAAACCTGGTAAACAGTAACCTCAAAAATACACTCACATGTCTGGTTTTGACTTGGTGCGTGCCTACAATATTCAAGAGTTGCTCTCAATTTCTCAGGGTTTCCAGATCCTCATCAGAACCTGGTCTTGGATCCTGGATCCTGGTTCTTTATGAAAAGTCTTTAGCAATAATAACTAGCATTGCAAACTGTACAATCCTCTGAAACTGCTTGTCTTTTATATTTTTTAAATGACATTCGTCGCCATGGAATTTTAATAAAATATTTATATTCAAAGAAACGTCATACATGGCCTACTATTTTAGTTATATTATAAAATAAAAAATATTAACTATTTTGACTCTCACGAAATTTCTATAACTATGATTGTTCTAAACTGAACGGTTTGAGCGAGTCTCACTTTTTATCTATACAGGATTTGTACGGAACCCTCGGTGCGCGAGCCCGACTCGCACTTGGCCGGTTTATTTTTTATTGACAGAGTTTTGTGTATTTAAGTTATGCTATCGATTTTATTTCTTGCAATGACTCACTTGCATGGAGTTGCAATATGGTAGCGTATAATATACATAGCATAAGTTCCAACAGGCTTTTAAAGGTCGGGAATGTACTTGTGACTCCTCTGGTGTTCAGGTTATAATGAATCTCCAACAAATAATCCTCATTTGTCCCCTCATAATCTACCTACTCTCTTCCCAATCGCATTGAGTGGGATTACAATCACTTGCAGTCAGATGCAGCTGAGTAAAAGTATCTTACATGCAACGACTACCCTACTCATCCAAATCACCTGGGCAACCTGATCCTCATAGGTAAAACTGATTCTCTGATTTTCTGGCTTTTTTCATCAGATACTGGGACTTCAACTACTTAAAACTAACCATCCTAAGCAAAATCAAGCAGCTTTGTTTACAAAACAAACAAAATGTAGTCCATTATAATTGGTAGGCTAGCAACACCGTGCAATATCAGCGACCGCACTGTTCAGCTGAGTTACGGCCGGCAATTTGACCGGCCTAAACGTTACTATCTAGCTAAACTGCGCTGTTTACCGGTTAAAATAACTGTAGGTTCAAGTGGAGGAATTGGGAGTGAATTTTTAAGGCGTTGACCCATAATGTTGTTGTTTTTTTTTAATTGAGAATTATGCCATCATCCGCTTTGCCTAGTCTTTTCCTATCATTGTTGGGGTCACATAGAGCTGAACTATCTGATCCATACAACCCAGTTGCTTGGAAAAACCTCTCTGTGAGATTGGTTGTCATACTTCAAGCCGTGTGTACTTTCTAAATTTCTTTTGGACACCAATAACCCATAAGGTGAAGGAGGACATTTTAACTGGACTGGAAGTCTGAAGGCTGGACTTTGTATCGAATAGCCAAAACAAGCACGGTTATTAAAACTTATTTCAGTGTGAGAATTTATGGCTAAAGAAAGCTAAACTAAACCTTCACTTGATAACAGTACCCGCAAAGAAATACAAACTACCCGATATTAATTTAAGCGCCGCGATAAATATAGCAAGTCTTTCATCAACGGAACAACAGAACTATTACACCCTAGTATTAATGCTCCCCATTGTGGCCAGCAAATAGTCACTAATAAATAGCCTCACAGACCGAAACAAAGCTACGCGAAAATATACTCTAGCTTTACAACATAAGGTTTGAATTCCTGTGGCAAATAAAACACTTAAAGCAATAATTAATACAGGGTATAATCATTTGAAGAGTCGCAGAAATCACGAATCATTAGAATGTTCTGGAATTTTCGCGATTGATACCGAATAGTCAGGTTTCCCGTTTAATTTGATTTGCAGCGTTTTCGAGTTACGCAGAAACTGTTTATGAAGTAGTTATCGTTGTGCCAATTTCCACGAGAGCTTTTAGTATTAAATTATAATTAATTTTGGTCTAGTTAATTATATGGCCTCAAATTATGATGTGTTTCATTTGTTTTCGGGTTATGGCTTCGAATCGGATTTAATGATGTTGATATCGAAATGGATCGTTTTTTCGTTTGAAATCGGTCATGTTTGGCTTTAGTTTCGGGGAAAATATTACGTTCTAGATTTTCCGGAACAGATATGAACGTACCTACTTCAGAAAAATATTTGGAACGACATACAACTAATATAAGGGTGGATTGCGTCAAAACTTAGCTTACCGTACTTAGCTGCATCCGGTTAAACTGGTAGCCGACCCCAAGATAGTCAGGAAAAGGCTCGGGAGATGATGATGATTGCGCCAAGTGGCTATAATTATAACTAAACCATAACCATTTGTCAAATAGCTCCAAATTAATTTTATATCAAATCGCCGATTTGACGGCTGGTTATGGTTTGTTAATCATTATAGGTGGTGGTAACATGATACAACCCAAGGTGGGTTTGGGTCATTAAAATTATACTGACTTCATGACTTTTTTCTCGAGAAACTCAGAGACTCACAAAATTAACAAATGCTTTTTATTTTCTTAAAATAACAAAAATAAAGGCCGTTTTTATTACAAAACAAAGTACTGCAGAAAATACCTGGAGCAGTATAAATTATTTTTTACCAAATGTGTTTTCAGAAAGTTAGGAATTTGCTTAACCGTGGCGCTTAACTGCTGAAGTTAGGTGTTTCAGTAGTTAGCGGCTACCGGGTTTAACCTGTTTACGTACTATATTGCTTGAAGAAAATACGTTCACTACACTGTGAGGTTAGTAGTTTCAAACAGTAAAAGTAGTTGTTAAAATGAATTTTTGATCAACTAAAATGCAAAAAAATGCTATCAAAAATTGACACATCGATCTGAGAAGAAACAAATAGTTTAGCTGCTGTTTTTTGACAAAACCGGATGATAATTTAACCTTACCTAACATTATATGGAATTAAAAAAAATATCCCGGTGAATAGCCAAATTCCTCCTTTTGTGATGTTGGTTAAAAAAAGGCATAAAATTACATAGTTCTTAAAGACTCCAAAGAAATCTATACAATTTTATGCCTTTTTAAGCTCAATTTTACCTCTTGTGTATTTCTCTTACAAGTTGGTTTATAACCAATCTAAGGTACTCGGTCGGCTGTGATCGCCTGAGATGTTAACACAATAGCTAATAATGTTACCAGTTTAGGGACACACAGATAAATAGGATGGTTAGCAAATTGTACCTATTTTGATACTTGCCACCTGTGACAATCCTATTCCTTAACATATTTTTGTTCGCACAAGCAGTTTTAAACATAGAATACATTCATAATTTAAAGAATACCTACGTACAATTATACTATGTATAGGTTAATAAATTATTATCCCTGAAGCACTTAAAGACTCGCGTATTTGTATTTATTTATTTGGAATGCCAAAAGTTATTACATTAAGTAAAGGAAAAATTGGTACATGCAAAAAAGATGAAGAGAAAACACCTCACTCGCGTAGGTATGTTTTACAGAGTATAACATACGTGATTTACTCACACGCGCACACAGATTTTTTTCCATATTAAAAACCCTTAGATATCTAATTGCACATAACTTAAATAAGATTTAAATAAGATAAGATAAAATAAGATTTAATTTGCATTTTGAAGATGAGCATTTTGAGAAAATAGCTCATCTTGAAAATTTATATTTTCAAGATGGGCTATTTTGCTCACGATTCTGAAAGCTCATCTGTAACAAAACAAACGTTGCAGCAACGTACACGTTACACTCACACGCCCTTGAGTAATTTAACTGTGTACCAGTAAACAGTTCTCATTTACTACACACACACATACACAAACAGATGTAGGTATTATAATCTTAGTACAGTCAAGCAAAGATTTACCGTACTTAAACTGCCAACGTGTAAGTACGTGTTAAACGTACTTAAACTGCCAACTGTATAACTGAACTTAACCTTTTGTATGTCGATAATTATAAAACAATAGAAAATCAATAGCGTATTATATCTGCGCTCCTTTAAGTTGAACTATCTTTTGCTAGCGGTTTCGTAAATATGCGCGGAAAAAATATGAGTCGAAATTCTGGCAACGCGTAATGCTTGCTTAGAGTATTTTTGTACCGGCAGTTGTCAATTGATTGCTTTTGTTCATGTACTTGCTACAACACCGTCATTTTCCTTCTTAGAAAATCTGTCACTGTGAAAAGGCTATACTAGGTTAGGAGTTCATGCTACCATTTTCTTCTCAAAAACAATTCACACTTTTTACGACCACCCAACAATGACATGAAGGTTTCCTACGCAAGCTGTTCGCTTTGAATATTTACAGCATCACATCGCGAGACATAGCATTACTCGCGCGCTGTGGCTCCCTAGGGCGTGTTCCCGAAAAATTGCGCGCCGTTCCACAGAGTGGTCATTTAATAACATACTGTATGTTTGTTTGGTAGGTAATAAAGTAATAAAATATTCTCTATAGTTTCTGGTCATTATAGGAAATTATTTTGTGTAGGTAGTACAATCATTACTGGTCCAATTTCGGAAATTCTTTCAGTGAGATATAGCCCATTTATCGAGTAAAGTTGTAGGCTACTTTATTGGACGCTTCTAGTACTGATCGGGTGTGAAATCACTGTCAAAAGCTATTACTTATCAGACACCACACTCATGTCAAGATAGGTTCAAGGAAGTCGTCCTGGGAGCATGTTAATCATCATGTTAGCTGTGCATCTCCTTGATATAGGCCTGTAATCTGCAGTAACGGTACTCCTGGGAGGCTGGCTGCTGTGGTCAGTGGTATCTGTAATACGGTACATCACAATTTATTGGGCAGATTCGACTGTATCAAAGCATAAGTAAATCAAGGAAAATTAAATAATCTTATCAGTTTGAGTAAACATTAATTGTTTTGTAATAACAAAAATTAAAGTGTCATTAACATAGCCCGTATAGTTTTTTCAAAGTCAAAGTTTTTTATTCTGTAAGTCTCCTTTCTCACTGATTGTTTTTCTGCTCTCCCTGTGCTTCATGACAATAAACTTAAAAATGACTTAGACGCGATTAAAAATTATACGAGTCTACTTCCAATCTATGAAACTTGTACTGTCAACTAAAATTCCTGACCATTTCCACTAACCACACACATTACAAAATAAATTAAAGTAACCAAACTAGGTAACACTATTTGACTGGGAAATGCAGACCAAAGCACTTTAATCCCTGCCCACCCCTGGGATCGGAAGGCCATATCACCACGGACATACTCATGGAGAACAAAATGACTAGCGGAGATCTCATAACGGAGAATCTCCTAATAAAGTTGGGGTACGTGGAATGTTACTAGCTCTGCCGTTACACACCTTCCCATAGAACCCGCCCATTATTTTCAAGATATAATCACCAATCAATCAGACCAATCTGTCAAAGATTGGTCTTGATTTGACAAGGAACCCGAACGCCTCGTTAGTTCTAGTAACTGATCACACCTTTTGAACATTGCTAGACCTACAAGAAGGCGCTTGATCTACCTTCCTTATGGCATCTCTGCTATCTTTCCTTCCTCCCTGGTCACACTACACTATACATATGTTACACCCGGCTTGGCTCAAAAGTACATCATTTTATCCGCGCACTAAATGCGGGAACGACTTTGTGTTAAAATTGAGTTTCAGGGTTGTCAGCTTAGTATAAAAAAATACATTAAAATGCTAGTGTGTTTGTTTATAATACGTTCATAAATCGTTTCTAGAATTATTTGATTTTCACACTATCGGATTTTATGCTCGGTTTTTCCAGATATGTGGTTAACCAACAATTTATAGGATGACAGCTGAAAACTGGCAATAGGATTTTTTTTGGCCAATTTAAGTCAATTAAAGTTATAGAATTAGGCTTTCAATTTTAGAAATGCATGACATTAAATATTGAAATATTTTTATCAAAAATCTAGTTGAACTGAGTACCAACCCTAGCGTTACCCGGTACAATTTTAGCGTAATTGTTTAGAAACAGAAAACGTTATAAAGTGTTGTGTCATAAATGTACTGCGTTTTAAACGCACGACAATTTATTTACATAGAACATATTTCCATGCTATGAGGACATTAAAATAATGATTCGGGTGTGTGGTGGAAAATTTTGTGATTTTTAATAACAGGTACCACCACCGACATCTTTTTTGCAATAACTATAGTCCTTAATGTTATTCCAGTGATGAAAATTAAGACTAATTTGTGGTATAAGATGTTAAGATTTAACGATTTTTTGGTGGAATGGTACCTAAACTCTATGCCCAATAATTTAATGCCCTATGGTAAACATTTTTCATTGAGCTAAACAGTTTCATTTTATTTTAATTATGGCCACGCTCAAACTTTACCTTACACCAATTTTCTAAAATACAACCCACATAACCACTATTTCTCCTTCCTTTACTATTGCTTAACATGCAAAGAGCTGCAATTCAGCCACAAACTACGCCATCAAAAGTTCGAAATCACTGGAAATCAAGCACATTTACAGTTGTTACCCTAAAATAGCAAAAACGAAAACTTTCTAAACATGTAACACGAAAATAATGAGTAAGAATAACAAAACAAAATATTTAGTTGAAACCCGCAAGCGAGCACGTCGAAATTCATTTGAAAAACAACAATAAAATAACGTCTGTTGCTAAACAAACGAACCTAAAGGTATACTTTCGATACAAGCGACTATCGCGCTCGGCCAACCAAAGGCTCCCGATCAACGCGGCTTAGGTGTGCGTAAATAGTCATACCATTAAAATGAGCTGACGCCTGTCGCCGGCTGCGTGCATCTGACACATACCTCGAAAAACCGAAATTAGACCTTTTCAGAACCGAATGCAATTGAAGACCAATGTTTACAGGGAGCGATTGCCTATCTGATCGACTTACCTGAGCAGTCCGAAATCCCTTGGTTGTAAGACTGTAGCAACATTCTCTTAAAATCCCATACTGTGACTGTGACAATTGGTCAATTTATTGGCCGCCTGTATCTATCACGAGCGTTTGGTTGTCCGCGTCAGGGGCGACAGTCGCTTGGATCAGAAGGCCAGCTTAAACAAGGCAACGTTATGAAGGTAACCCTGGACCGCCTGTAAATTATTAATATGTAACATACCGGGGTTTGCGTCACGTAGTATGACGTCACAGTGTGTGAAGTGTTGTGTTCAACTTTTTGGATTTGTGGAATATTTCGGTATAATTAGTTAACAATTTTTGTTATACGGTCTTCTAGGTTCTAGGTACCTCTTCTGTATTCGAGAAATATGATACATTTATACGGTCTGTAAGACGTAACAAACATTCACTATATTTACTTGACTAGCCGTTTTCCCGCGGTTTTACCCGCGTCCCGTGGTAACTACTGCCCGTACCGGGATAAAATATAGCTGTTACTCGTGGATAATGTAGCTTTCGAATGGGGAAGGAATTTTTAAAATCGGTCCAGTAGTTTTTGAGCCTATTCATTACAACCAAACAAACAAACAAAGTTTTCCTCTTTATAATATTAGTATAGATATAGATTACGCTATAATTATGAAACTTGCTTGATTTTATATTCAAAAGTACACTTGGTCATACTTTACTCATTTTTATACCTACAAGAAAAAAAGCTTTTTTATTAATAGCAAAAATTCGTTATATAGACTTTGCTAATTAAATTAATTTTGGGTATCTATCGTCGAAAAATTAAAATAATTCTAATTAATTTCAATTTTAATTGGATGGCAAACTTAATTAGTATACACAGTGCATTCGATATAATTTTAATTATTCAAAATTATAGCAAATATTAGATAAAAAATAATTAGAGCTAAATTAATTAAGTAATTTTCAAAAAGTAAATCATAATTTATTTAACATTGTATAATATAAGTATATCTCAAGGGATATGCTGAAATAATATATCTAGTTACATTTTATATGGATTGCTTTTTAATTGCAAATATTTTATCAAAATGTCTAAAGCGATGCCTTTTTGGTATTCAGAATTTGATTTATTTGCATTTTGGATTTACAAAAAATTCTGCACTTGACAAATATATAAAATATTGCGTACTTTGTATATAGAATATTTATTTTTAAGAAAATATTGTATGGTTTTGGAAAAATATCAAAGTTAAATATTTTTTTAACTCTTGTATTATTGTTCATCAGTCATTGAATTCTAAAAACTACCTAGGTTTGCAACGCCTAAAGGTCATCATCCTTCAGTCTTCCCAAGTTTCATCAAAATGTGTTTACCCATTTTATTGCGAAAAGTGATTCCGAGATACTACTACATCTTACTGCAGTAGGTACTTACTAAGCCACGGTCTGACTAATCTAATGTCTCCGCTACTAAGGTACCAAAAAACCAAATTGACATTAATTTATTTCCTGAAATATAACTACTATCAAACGATGGTATTCTGACACCTAACCTAACTCTTCCATTAACGTAACTAGACACTAACCACCCCACAAACTTAAACCATTCACCATACAAAACTGCAACAGACTCTTATTCCTTCATCATAAAGTTCAAAATCGCATGATCGTTTCCAACCTCAAGTGTAAAGTAACCATGGTATATTACAAACGTTTATGTCTTCCCAATTTCGAAGCAAAGTGCATCGTAACTGAATAAAATTAAGGTTGAAATTTCGGTGCGCCCAATTTCTGACCACAGGAGAACGTCTTATCAGTACGATGTTGAATATCTTTGAAACCGACAAAGTGTTTTGAAATTCAATCTGGGATTATTTTGTATCTAATAATAATAATAATGTTTACGAAATTTTCTTTGAAAACCTTGGATTGGTTGTTTGTATACACGAGTCATCCCTTACAAAGTTTTTTGATGTCCTTGTACTTTTTAGGAAACTTCTTTCAAGGTCAAATATTGTTTTTTTGGGTAAGGGGATACAGGAAGAATTTTGCCAAAACAACACAGCAAGTTTAGAAAAACGATGATCCTTGCAAGAAAATGTGGGTCAAAGTTAAAAAGAATATATGTACTTACAGTAAAAATCCAAACACCTTTTTACCTAAACTAAGTTCAAACAAAAGTTAATTACCAATTCCACAGTATTCCAACTTTTCGTTCATAACCTATAAAAGCTAATAGCAAAACAATAGAAAACTGGGACGAAACAGTTTGCCCACAATATCTTGACAGAGCTCCAAGAAATAAGCTGCTCTGTATGAATAGAAAACTTCTGCTTTCCTTTCAAAAGACTAATAAATCAAGTCAATGGAACTTCGGTACGGCTGCATTCAATGCATTTTTCAAGTTTGCTTAAATACCAGCTTTTTATTCGATTTCCTTTTCATTCTCAAATAACTACGTAATGTGCCTGTATACAACTTATACTTACCTTTACTTTCTAGATATCGTCTTTCTGTGATGCAGTCGGTATCATGGTGGAAAGCTGTACCTTGAATGATAAAATTTGGCGTAGAGACAAAGTGAAATCTGTGGGTCAGTTTGGTTTGATTGAGATGATATTTAGTACCTATTCATATAAAGATTAAAATATACATTAGGCTCATTTAATCCTATTGATAAGATCTGTAAGCCAAATCATGATTTGACTAGAATTTGGACTGAAAATATTCTTCAGATCTGGACAAACTTTTTAAACTTAAAAAAAAAAACAAAAAGTCTCAAAATTGAAACAGAAAAAAAATCTTCTGATAACATGGCTTTAGAAATCAGAGTCTTTTCAATTTCAGTCTTACTAAAGTCAGTTTTATTCATTCGTGTTAAAGATGCAAAACAAACGAGATAAAGAAACTAAATGCGAAATAAACTAAAGGTAAAGACTATCAGTATAAGGTACAAAACAAGTGGTTTCACAATAAAGCCGGGTACATCTAGAGGCTAATAAACCAGCCGCTGCAAGTTGCTCCGCGACTCAACTGCGTCCCTGTGAAATAAACTGCATTGAATTATACAAGTCGGTAGCCCTTACTATTAAAAATATCTTAGCCCAGTTTCTTAATTCTAGCCCGATTGCCTTGTAAAATATATACCTACTAATAGGTATTATAAAGCTGAAGAGTTCTAAAAATCTTAGGAATAGCAAGAATTCATTTAAAATATATTTCAGTGTAGGATAGCTCATTTATGAATACTCGTAGATCAAAGGTTATAGGTTACTTTTTGTCTAGGTGAGCGGAGTAGTTCTCACAGGATGCAGGTGATACCACTGGCAGAAGCTAATAAGATTCTAGTCATTATACCTTCCAGACTGATCTTCGGACACGGTGGTGGTTCATGGAGGTGTTCCACCAGAAGGACACCTCTATTTCCTCTCTCTCTTAGTTCAATGGGAGTACAACGTGACATGATCGGAAAAACATGAGGCGCAGAACCACAGCCCTTGTGACTGCGTCCCCAAAACAAAATGACTACGTAATAAAAGTGATGTTATGTCCTACATACCAAATAAACGGTTTTATTTTATTTAACAGAGAATGGGTTTTCCAAGGCATGTGGGCGTACACGTGGGTACTGCCGACTTCCAGGCTCCGGACTACTTTCTGAAAGTTTCTTAAAACCAATAAAGTGATTTCGGCTCGACACGTGAATCTAACCCACATCTAGCTTACGAACACTAGATCGACGGGGTAGGCATAAAGATCCTCTAATATAAGTATTTTAGATAGTTCCTCTATCTAGGTGGTTCTTGTTCTTCCTGTCAGATTATCTGTCAGAAGTTTTTTAAATTCTCCTGGTGGCCTCTGACGTGGAATGGTAACAACGAATGCTACTGAGTAGCACTGAGTAGCATTCGAGGACGCCAGCTATAAGTGTCCTCCCAGGCACGGGAGTGTAACGCCGCCAAATTCGAGACTCCAGGCTCCTTTGAAAGTATGTAAACCTACAAAGCGATTTTAGTCCGGCCCAGGAATCTAGGGCCCTGTCATGGCATGACCTATTTAAAAATTGTCTCCACAAAAAAGGTTTCCCAAATCAATATTGAAAACATAGAAAACTACAGGTTTGGAAACACAATTCTTGAGCTAGTCACAGACTCGGTTCTAAAAGGAGTTCGAGATGACTTCAAGTAGTAGTTTCTTGAGAAGTAGGAAGGCAGCTATTTGTCAGGTCGCGGTTGAATCGCAAAATGTTTCACATTGACTCGACCCTGTTGAGGTGACGTAAATTTAATTTCCTTCATCTGTGAAGTTAAAAGACGGAGACTCAATATTGTAGAGTATAAATAAACGCTTCAGAGGCGACTAATTAATGTAGTCTTTGACTTTGTTTGTGGGTAAATTTTGTAAGGATAATATTGTTATTGTGGGTTTTTAGATAACTGTTGTGTAACTGTAGAATTTTGCACAAAAGAAATAAGAGAAACTTCCCTGACCAGATGTACGAATTAACTATCATTTCACAATCTATGACAATAATCTCAGATCAGATCAGATACTGTTATTGTATCTTTTTAGATACCTAAATGTTTGTAGAATTTTGCACAAAAGAAAATAAGAAGCCCCTCTTACCTGATGTTTGAATATACATACTTTGGGAAAAGTACACGAAAGTTAGCCACGAATTAGCTCCTACATCTTTACACTCCCTAAAAATATTCTCAGATCACATACCTCTCTACTTGCTTCACTGTGTAACTGACCATCCAAAAGACTTCACAAGCCCATGCATCGTTGTACATCAAACGATGGAATTTTTGCACACAATAGCAAACTACTGCGAGTTCATCGGATTTGCGATCAAAGAGAACTATTGCTATCTTGAGATGTGAGCCTTCCAGCTTTGTGGGGGTCTAAAGTGATTTTGAGTTAAGTTCTGAGTATGTTGGTGCACTGTGGTTTGCAAAATGGTAAGCATATTGTGTTAGGTGGTTACCATCAGCGGTTTTGGAACTCTTTCGCGCAAGTAGATAAAATGTAGTTCATAGCCTTCCGCGGTAAAGATAAAACATAGCCTTCCTCAATAATGAGGTGTCTAAAACTGAAAAAGAAAAATAATGCGGAGTAGTAGTTTCGGAGCTTGGCGCGTCATGCAAACACACAAATAGAGTTAAGGGGTTGTGGAGGTCAGATAGGCAGTCGCTCCATGTAAAACACTGATACTCAGCTGAGCTGCATTCAGTTAGGCTGAAAGCCAACACCAACCTACAACCAAGTAGGCAAGGATAGTCAAATGATGACGATACGTTGGTAAGCTCATCAACTATGATATGCATTTCAAAGAGTTCAAAAGTTAATTTAAAAACACGCTAAACATTAAACAGCGCGATTATGCAATCTCACCACAAAAAAATAAACTGCATATTACACAATTTTTTACTAAAAACTCGTACAAAAGTGAACACACTAAACGTCACTTCTCCATAAATGCATGAACCAGGTTTTAACATAAATAAATGAATAAAATGTCAGCGCTTAACATAATACGGACCTTCCTGTAAAAATGCTGACGCGCTTTCAGTTTGCATGGGAACGAGTGCTTGCAGTTTATGATATATCGCGAAAACTAGCTCGGGTTGTATGTAGGTTGTAGTATATTCTTGTTGGCGTATCTATGTTTTTCTTTAGCTCTGTATGTATGTGTGATTATATATGAAGAATTTCTACAGAATTTTGAAAAAAATTGTAATCAGTGTCTGAGAATTGGGAAATTAGAAAACGTTTTTTTAATCCTCAATGGTTTGGTTGGGGTCGTAATTCCTAAAAGTGAAGATGTTAATGCTGGTTAGTGTGGAGATAAAAGATACTGTTCTGTCTTGCTTTGTTTAACGCACCAAGTACTATAGAAACATTTCTTTAGCCTTTTCTCAACTATGTTGGGGTCGGCTTCCAGTCTAACCGGATGCAGCTGAGTGCCAGTGTTCTATAAGAAGTGACTGCCAATCTAACCTCCTAAACCCAGTTATCCGGACAACCCGATACCCGTTGGTAAAAGTACTTGTGATTCTCGCTTCTCACTACCCGTAACGACGATTGCCAAGTATGTATTTTAAAATGACAGCATTAGATAAAAATAGATTGTGACCTATTTCCGAGATGTAATTCGTAAATAAGAGTGACTTTTTTTAATCCTCACTTGTTTTTTTATAACTCTGATGTACTTAATGTCACTCTTACTATTAAGATAGAAGACCGGGATTAGTTTTATCCGTATTCTATTTATAGTAATACTAAATCCCCAATTAGACGTTTTCCTGATTAATTAAGATGGTAGAGGTGTTATTAAGAAAAGAGGAAAAATAAATAAAATTTGATTAATTTCCAAAATAAGGAAGAATAGTGAAGAAAATTTGAGTGGGCTCAGCAGTTTCAAGGTATCTTTAAAATTGCTTTTTTGTATTTTATCTTGAGGTAAAAATAACAATTAAGACTAAAAATAATAATTCTTGAAAATTCTTTACAAAATTAATCCTTTTTCTAAGAAGAATTTATTTAAGACTAAAGTGAGTTGGTGAGGTATAATTTTGTGTGCACGTGGATAAAAAAGTGGCCTGTCGTAATTCTGATGTATGGTATGGTTTTATCAAAATCAATTCTGTTGTTTTTAATTGAAAGACTAACAAACATTCTTCTTCCAAACATGAACCTTAGTAAGATGTCATCATCGGCCTTTTTATTGCCCCACTGTATGGCAGGCTTCTTTTCATAGAGAAAGAATAAGCGTTAATCACCAAGCTTGGCGTCAATTTGATGATTAATATTTATGACCGAGCAAAATACAAGAAAGTCTACTAAAATGAGTTTAACCTACCTACCAATATAGCTGAAGACTCAATGGTCTAAAAGGGATTTAGGGTCAAAGGCAAAAAAAAACGTCAAGCGTGAAAACGTCTTTAATTAAAGAATTCTTTCAGACATTTCCTTTTGGGGGGAAATTTAAATAGTACCTTTTTTGGGACCCTTAAGGAAATCGGGTGAAAAGAGACTGTCGCATTTAGTAGGTTTTATAGATTAAACTGGAGATAGGTACTATTGTAGGCTTTTTATGAAGTATTTTTAAACAAAGTAAGATTTCTGAAAAAGCAATGGTTATCTTAGCTGAAAAGGTATTTGTGTTTGTTTGTTTTTTGCTCAGATAGATAAAATGAAATAAGCGTGTACCAACTCAAACTATTTATTATAATGATTTAACCAATCACGTCATTTTATCGTTTGTGAGCGTGACTATGTTTGTTCGTATTGCTAAAACTACTGGATGTATTTTAATCCTGGTAGACATAGTTCCCATGGGTGTGCACTTGTATGTACTTGTGTGAAACCAATAATAAAAACTAGTAGAATCTTCGTCATTCTATTCCCAATTTATTTTAACAAATCATCTCTATATGTTTTCCGGTATTATTACTTTGGTTTCACTAATAAAAGTCAAACCAATCGACCAAATATGAAAGTCACTTCGTCAAAAGACAAATAGGCCACTAGAGACCTGACCATCATATGGCCATCTCTCAATCTTGACAAGTTCTTCCTAATATGCACTTCCCAGGAGCATTGGTAACTTGACATGGGTTCAACCCACGAGTAAGGAGTGAGCGGAGATGCTATAATGCTGGTAGGTCAGGCGCCTTCTTCTAGGTCAAATACGTACGGTGTACATACGATCAGTTACGAGTGAACTAACATATCGTTCGGGTTCTTTTAGACATTTAATTTTGTATTGATAATTGTCAATTATTTTTGGTATTACAAAAAATGGCTAGCTGAAAAGACGGCGTATAAAAGTGAAGATCGTCCTCGCACACCCGCATTTTGGCGCGCTACTTTCTTAGGAGGTTTTCCGCTATGTCACCTCTGCTAGTCAAAGTCAAATCATTTATTTCATTTAGGCCTTTACCTATGAATGTCAAAAATTATAAATAAGGTTGATTCTAGTTGCCCATTCCAAAAGTAGCTTCCCATGGAGAAGAACGGGCAAGAAACTCCATGGTCATTTTGTTCTCCATGGTTCAAACACTTACAGATGTCAAGATTACTTCAGTCGATAGGGACAAGGAAGCGATTATGGGAATCGTCGCGTTTTTCCTTCTATTGGGCAAATTATTCCGAGTATTGGTACAGAATGTTGTTTTTGGGTTGAACGGCTTAATGGTTGTTTTTGTTAAATGGAAGCTATGATAAGCGGTTGCTCGTGGCAAAGGTGTCGGCCTCGCGGCAGAAAATACATTATGGATGGATTAACATACCTATCAGTATATTATACTTATTTTATTTATTTGTTAGGTCCACCCACAGCATTCTAGGTATATACAATACAATACATAAAATCTTAGGTTCTGTATAGGTATATGTGTTTTTGGAATCCAATAAAGAAAATGACTATAAAAGGTCGTGAGCTCAGTATCTGCCATGGTACTATGACGTGAACCTACTCCAGACACAAATATAGATAGATTAGTTGAAGGGGTAGCTAACATTCAGGGAAGCTTTAAAACATGAGTGAAAAATAAATGAACGTAACTGATGTTTGTGTTCAGAGTGAATTACATACTTCTTCAATAACTTACATCATCATACATATACCTATTATCACTATACAACTACGAAACTTAACATTGACCTTAAACACAAAAGACGACCCCAAAAGAATATTTAAAGAACGAAAACAGACACTTTACAAATTATTATCGTTTTACTCTGAATAATATAACCTAACAGTGCCGTGTTACATTAAAAATGTACGCTGAAACTACTGAAAACAGCTCTTAAGTTCTCGTTTAGAGGGATAGTGTGACAAAAACGTATGTGTTTGAAAATTTAATGGTAGTGCGGCGTACAAGCGGTTCATCTGTGTTTATGTCGAGTTTATCTATTAGACATAGGTACACTTGGAAAATATTCTCGGTGCTTTGTTAGGTAAGTATTTTGGTATGGTCAGGGTGTGAGTGCAATAAGATTGAATGTTAGAAAGAAAATTCTCTGACATTGCATGCGGATATTCTGCTCATTTAATCACACTCTTAAGTAACTATTAAGTAATCTGTGCCCTTACTAATATTATAAAATTGAAAGGGACTTTGTTTGTTGAGCCGTTTTAGCTTGAAATTGTAACCTTGCATTTTAAGTTAATACGTCTGAACCGATTGGTAATTGTTTTTGGTTGAACTCGGCGATATGCTTTCGATATCAGAATTGATGAACTGCAAAATTAGGCAAAGAATATAATTCATTATTTTAAATATGCATACATTTAAAAGCAATTTCTTCATGTGACCCTTAGAATTTAAAACCATAATTCTAAAATTCTCCAGACTACACCATATTTTATGAACCCACCATAATAAAATTTAGCTAGCCACAAAATGCCCACACAACGTAGAGTAAGCTAAATCTATTTAAAAGCGTTACTCAAAGGGTAAATTTAAAAATTTCCATAACGTCTCGAGGCGAGGCATGGTGACAAGGCGAGGCGAGGTACGAGGCACGGGGAACGAGGCAAGATGCATTTTTACAAAATTGCATCTGCAAGCCGTTGCAATTCACTTGTAAGAGGATTCACGTGTTGAGTTTTGGTTAATATGGTCGTAAAAGTTGTTTTGAGACGACGAGACAATGTTAGTATGTTGGCAACACTGTTCGGTGTTGGTACTGCGATAAATTCTTGCTTGAGAGGAAACTTTTTGTAAATCGATGTTTTCTGGATGGACTGGTTTTATGAATTGAAGGTTTATTTTTGAAAAGTTTATTTTGAAACCTCTTAGGTAAATTAAATGTCCGTAGAGGAAATATTTTTGATTTGTGCGTAGGGTTACGTTACAACTAAAATATGATCACATTTGCTAGCAAATATAAGTAGTAATACCAAAAAGGCATTATAAAATAAGTCTAACACCTACTTATATCTAGAATATATATAACTTTATACCTATGCCTAGAATTCTAGACCAAAACATAGCTCTAAGCGCTTTAGAAATTTCCTAACAGTTCTTTGGAATAGATACGTAGCTACGTCTAAAAGTTGCCACCTTTCTGATGATAAATTGCCCTCAAGCGGGAAGGGTAGACGCCGCGGTTAGGAAATTGAATTATCAATATATACTTCTCTGTTCGCGTTTTTAAAATAATATCTAATCCAATTATCGAGGTTAGAGAAGCCATAAATTATTGTTTAGCTTTTAATACTGCTGCCTATAATGTTTTTTTCTTGAAAAAGAGCTGGCTAAGAGTACACTTAAAGTGCACATGATTGTTTGCATTTTTTTTAAAGAAAATATTTTCAGTCGGACTGATATCGGCTAAATACGTGATCCTTATAATGTGCGTACTACCATTCATCTTCACGCTAATTTAGGAACCAAAACAATCTATTGGCTAACTAAAAGTTTGCAGTATTCGGGAGCTCTAAATGTCTAGTTAAAACCAAGTATCTGATATGCTGTAACTAATTGAAGGCTAAAATAATAATATAACTAAACTTCCAGTTAAAAACTAGGTTATAATAATAACTGACCATGCTACAGTTCTAACCAACTTAAGTTAGCTAAGTTGATGTTAACTTAGGCGGCGATAGTTAATAGTAAAGTTAATCTCGTTCCTAACTTAACTGTTCTAAAGTTTATTTTTTTAATATATTTCTGTCACTTTGTATTTACTTCTGTAGGAATTTATTTTTCTGTATGTTCAAGTAGGATACTATTAATACTATAAAGCTTGCAGGATTTTTGTTTTCTTGAATGCGCCAAACTCAGAAACCACAAGTACCTATGATTAAAATATATATTCGTGGTAGGTTTATAACCTATTTATCGATAAAGGCTGGCTTTTTATAAGTGATGTAGTTCACAAAGAACGCGAATAAAACTGCAGACTGAAGCTAGGGTAATATAGTAATATGTGATAGGGTAATTATTTGTATGTTACTCTCTTAATAAAAATTATTTGATTAGTAAGAGATGAAATTAAGCACTCCAAATACAAACTTAATTTAAACAAATATCACAAGCAATTCGAAACTATGAAAAATTTGCCAACTCTTCGATTTTACACCGACTTTACACTTCCAAAAACCATTTTCTTTCCTCTCTACTACAGAAGACAAACTTCACATGCGCCCATAAACAAACAGAAGATTTTTAATAAACCGCCCGCCACCTAGTTTGTACACAAATAAGTACATACCACCCTTGGACTTGAAACGTGATCTGTTTACCCGAAACCATACATATCACATCTATTTACCAAAACTTCGAAACACACCACATCCATTGAAACATTTCTATGACTGTTCTAACTTGAGTTCTGAATAAAATACGCAATGGATACAAAATGTTGGTGGTGGATTTTATGTCCCCAAGTGTAGTGTAAAGAACACTTAGAGAACCCGCACAATGCAGGCTTCTAGTCGGCCGATAGTTCGTTTGGGCTCTAAAATCAAGTATGAAGATGAATTAACGTACATTACAACGATTAGGTATCTAGCCCATATCATTGTATGAGACACTGGCGCTTGGCTGCATTCGGTTAGACTGGAAGCCGACCCCAATACAGTTGGGAAAAAGGCTCAAGACATGTCGAGACTCGCTGAAATTGATTGGAAACTTTAGATTTTCTTAAAAAAAAAAGAAAATCGCCAACTCTCGGCCGACTGTTTAGTCTGTAGTATGCGGGTCTTATTAGGGGCTACTGTGAAAAGTGTCGAGTACTTGTTCGTGACCAGAATGATAAAAGGATTAGCTTCCAATCGTCCACTTTTGGGCTACAAACCTTCCAGGTAGAATTGTTAGTCCATTTTATAGCGGTTAAAGATTAGGAGTGAAATACGGTACTGGGGTTGACAAAATGTTCATTCGATAGCCTTTTAGCCTAGACTAGTATTTTAGGTAAACGTCTGATGTAAATATTTGAATGCTTTTCCGATCGTTTTATGTGGGAGAAACGTTTTATTATATGGTTCATTTTGGTTTGTTTCTTACTTTGTTACCGTCAAATAACTCGATAAACTTTTATAAAAATCCAAGCTGCTTAATTTCATCATCATCGTCAGCCTTTTATCATATGCTGGGCACAGTCCTCCTCTCACACAGAAAAGTTTTAAGCATTAATCACCACGCTTGCTCAAAGCGGGCTTTTGGCACCAGCATTAGCAAAGAAACTGTTATGAAAATCCTTATCCTAATCCTAAACCTATCCTTAAACCTAAAACTCACTTGAAACCAATAAAGGCAGTCAAAATTAATATTTTCTTTAAAACTGGAGAACTCTTCACTGTACAACTACACTTATCTTCCCTATAATTCAATTACTCCAACACTTGTAAGAAACTCGGAAAATAAGGCTCTGAGAGCTTTAACCATGGAGAACAAAATGACTAGCGGAGATGCCATAACACAAAATCTCATAAGAAAGTAGCGCGCCAAAATACGGGTGTTTGGGGGACAAGAAACGTTACTAGTTCCGCGCTTACACACCTTCTTTGGAACCAGAACTATTTTAAAAATAATGTCACCAATAAATCAAGAACCATCTTCAACAGATTCGTTTTAAATAAGGAATTCGAACGCTTCGTTGATTCTAGTAACTGATGATGCCTATCGTACGTTGCTTGACCTACAAGAAAGCGCCTGACCTACCTTCCTTACGGCATCTCCGCTATCTTTCCTTCCTCCGTGGCTTCAATAGTAACGTCACAAGAACTTATTACGCCAGTTCGCTTTCTCTCTGTTTTTATATAATTCCAAATGAGCACGACTTGAGTGCTTATTAAATTTCACGAAAATACTTCTGGATTTTGTTATTTTGTTTCTCGTAATGTGGAAGAAAGGAAATATACAAGTGGACAGGGGAATGTTTGGCGGCTTCGAAGAAAAACGTCTTACTTTTTTATATCACTTGAAAGTATCCTACTTCCTACTAATATTCTACTTATATTAATATTACCTATAAATATAAAAGTTTGTGAGAATGTACATATGTATGTTAATCTTTCACGCAAACACGGCTGGACCGATTTGGTTGCAATTTTGTATGTAGATAGACACCCTAGATTAACACATAGGCCACTTTTTATCAACACACCTCGCAGACTAAGCTGAGGGCGGGAGCTAATAAGCTAAGCTTTATAGAATAAAGTAATGTTTATCATAAACAGAATTGGTAAAACGATCTGGGTATCGGTCGGTATCAGACTGACTAAAAAGTTTGAGATTGGTTTCACGATTACCTTCAAAGTAAACTGTCTGTGAACTATCGGACCAACTCAGTCAGGCACCTGAATAATAATAAATACCTATTTATATTTTTCTCCCAAGCATATTATATTGACGAATAAATACAAGTAAATAAACTTAAAACACCGCCAGCATCTGCGAGCACACACTTTTATGTGTCATTTTATTTGAAAATATTTCACTAAGATTTTTAATAAAAATATTATTTTTACAGCTTTATCTAAACTAATATTTAAGTTCACTTTTTTATTACAAGTCACAGGTGTATAGTGACGTATTAATAAAACAAATGATACCTGCACCTCTATTTTTAAGCTTTTAAAATAATGAATGCATAAACTTTTCAGAGCTTTTAAAAGCACTCGTCGATTCGCTTTTTTGTTTATATTTTTGAACCAACTGTAAACTTTTGATATTATTATTTATTTTCGTGAAATTGCTGGTTTAATTTTTGTTCGAATGATCTGATGCAGTTAAAAATAAAAATGAGGTGAATACAGTTATCAATAAATTTTTTAGTACATATAATAAATGATTCGTGGAATCTGTGATGAAGTTATAGTGGCCACGTGTTTTTCAAGCACTTTCTCACAAGTATGTAAGTTCAAGTTACAATTATGTTTCAAGTGTGGTTTTAAGGGCATACAATAAGTGGGGTTTTGTAACGTTAAAAAAGTGCTGATTGAAAATATTTTTTTAATAATAAAGTTCGTAATTTTTAACACAGTTTCCAATTTCCTTTTGCGCATATTTTCGTTCATCTGCGGTCGACATTTATTTTACTCGCACGCACCATAAAATTCAATTTAATAAAATAACTGAAGTCCAAAAAATAATGTTTTTAGTTCGGTACGAACGTGATATTTTTTTTAAATCGAAAGATATCCGTTGACATATTAATCGGGGCTTTGTCATCAGAATGGTTATTTGTTATTACGGAAAAGAGTTTTATTTTAACTTTTGGAATACTTCCAACTTATGCAGTACTATAGTGAGTTTTCTCAGTGGCATTTCAGAGGGTGTAAATATTAACTTCTCTTGATTAAAACAATATTTCTTATTAATTATCATCATCATCTCCCGAGCCTTTTCCCAACTATGTTTGAGTCGGCTTTCAGTCGGACCGGATGCTGCTGAGTGCCAGTGCTTTACAAAGGACGATTGCCTATCTGATCTCCTCAACATAATAATCTTGATTATCAGAACTTCACAACATTTTATCTCAGTGTTGTTAATGAGTTCTCTTGCGATGTTGGCAAAACCAAGAAACCTAGATATATGTATTTCCAGGATTCCCCAAAACGTCCTCATCAGTACATTAACAAGGAAACAGGTTCATTTCACCACTCGATTCAAATCGTCGTGTTGAATATCAATCACGGTATCGATATGAAATGCATTCGATGCAGATGTATCGAGAAATCTACTCTATTCCAATGAGCTTTGATTGTGATGTTGTTGGTAGTAAGTACCTGGGTAGCATAATGTGAGATATATTGGGAGTATCTTTGCAATACCAGCATAAAACAAAGACAGAGCTGAGGGTACTTACGCAAATATCGTTATTTTTTAAGATTTTTGTCAAGCCATGATAAAACACTGGTCGGTAATGGCATGAAATAAATGCTGTACTTATAACTGTCTGACTGTCGGATTCCCCAAAACTATTGAATTAATTCAAATGAATTTGATCTACAGCCTCTATCTATAGGACATCCCTACTTATATAACACCGGTCTACAGCATTTTTGCGCACGGGATATACATACCTTATTTTTATTGCTAATGCACCTAGAAATAAGAATAAGAACAAAAAATTGCTTTGAATTTGCTTTTATGTGTAAAAAATTGAAAAAATCACATTAATGAAAATACGTAAAAAATTGACATAGAGATAATTTATTAAAGCATACAGAACATTTATTTATGAATAATTCTTACAATATGAGTTTTAAAATGGAGTAAATGGAAAAGTAAAACTGTTCTTTTTTAAATATTTAATTTAAAAATGAACAGATTTACTTTTCCTGGCATGTTCAAAAGAAGTTTCTCTTATTAACCCCCAAATATAGTCGCCCATCATACTTTCAGTATACTGGCCTTGGTAACGCCTCTCAAATTCCATTATATCTTGATGGAAGCGTTCTCCTTGTTCTTCCGAAAAAGCACCCATATTACTTTTAAATTTATCTAAATGAGAATGTAACATGTGCATCTTTAGAGACATTCTACATCCGATGATGGAAAAATTTGTAATCATGTCAGTGATGAGCTCTTCATAATTTTCAGCTCTATGGTTTCCAAGAAAACCACGAACTACTGCCTTAAAACTGTTCCAGGCTTTTTTCTCCTCATTGTTAAGTAGCTCTGGGAAAATATCGCAATCCATAATTTTTTTTATTTGGGGGCCTATAAAGATTCCGGCTTTAATTTTCGCCTCTGAAAGCTTTGGAAAAAAACTATTCAGATATTTGAAAGCTTCAGATTCATGATTTAGAGCCTTCACGAATTGTTTAATAAGACCCAATTTAATATGCAATGGCGGCATTAATATAGATTTAGGATCGACAATTGCTTCCCATTTAATATTGGATTTTCCAACTTCGTACTCTGCACGTGCAGGCCAATGTTTTTGGCGGTAGTGAGCAGCATCATTACGACTGTCCCACAGGCAAAGATAACAGGAGAATTTAGTATAACCACCTTGCATTCCAGTCAAAAAACACACCATCTTGAAGTCACCAATAACTTCCCATTTGTATTCCATATATTTGATGGCAGTTAATAGCATTTTAATACTGTCATAATTTTCTTTGAGGTGTACGGAATGTGCCAATGGAATAGATGGAAATTTGTTCCCATTGTGTAGTAAAACAGCTTTTAGGCTTTTTGTTGAGCTGTCAATAAAAAGGCGCCATTCAGTTGTATGACATGGAATACCTATTTCTTCAAATAAACCTTTCACGTCATGACAGAAACAGAGACCATCTTCCTTACTGAAGAAACAAGAAAATTCTTCGTGACGTTTTCTTTGATGAGATATTCGAACATCAGGAGTAAGTAAATTCCGTTGTTTTAATCGCGATGCTAATAACTCTGCTTTACTTTTTGGTAGATTTAAGTCTCTTATTAAGTCGTTGAAATCTTCAGAGTTGATTAGATGTGGTATTTTTGGTTCAGATTCAAGAACGAATTCGGAATGTACGGATACACATGAACTCTGTGATTGATGGCTGCCTTGAGAGAGTAGTTGATTTTCCAGCACAGGTGGAGCAGGCACAGGATTGTTTTCTGTATGTGGTATTGGAGCGGATGACGATGGTAGATTAGGATAAGATGTTTTCCTTGAATTTTTACCTTTAAGTGGATTCACAATGCAAAAATAACAGTCTGTGTGATGATCCCTGGGTTCCCTCCAAATTCTCGGCACTGCAAACTTCATTGCTCTTTTTTCACCTCGGTACCATCCTAAAATAGAACGTAACTACATAATTAAAAGCATAAACAACATTAATGATGTTATAATATAACTTCATTCATGTTAATATAAAATAGTTAATACAATAAAAAAGAGAAAATAAACTCACCGTCCAGAATGTATCTGCACGAGTTACATGACACATGTGGGGCCCATTTCTTGTCTTGATTTTTAACAGGTAGGTGGAAGTAAGCTTGATATGCCTCGCAAATCTTTAAATTTGTACTTAAATCGTATTTTTTCTCCCTTACTTTAATAAATTCGCCACAAATATAGCAAAACGAGTCAGCGTCTCGTCTACAAGTTCTCGAAGCCATTTTGTACAGGTTAATACAGCGAAAACAAAATATGAAACACGTTATTCCTCTGTAATATGCAAGCACATACTGTCGTGCGCGATGAGCGACGCAAGAAACACTACCCCCCCGCCCTCTTACCTCTCCTTCGACAGCGGTAGCGTGCAAAGACGCGACATTAATTCGGCGCGAAAATCAAAAATGATCAAATCGCTATAACATCTTAAAAAGCAAATATTTTCGATTTGTAATCGCACTTTTTTATATATCTTGGCTTATATAATCAGAGTAAATTAAGTAAAAGCCATGCGCAAAAAAAAAAAAAAAATTTGTTGACCGGTGTAATATTATAAAAGTAACTCTGTCTGTCTTTTACGCTTTCACGTTTAAACCACTGAACTTATACTTACATGCCAAGTATGAAATACATATGAAATAGGCTCCTTTTTATTCGGTTACGGGAAGCAGTCACTCTGGGCGCGATTGACTGGAAACCGCTTGTAGTATATGTGTATGACAGTAAATTACCATGAAAAACCACACCAAACACCACCACACAAAAATGGCGGCCAAAATTAAACACACCACTGTCATATTTCACAAACCATTTTTAATAACAAGTACTTAAGGCCTTCAATAGCGGTTAACATACTAAACTTGCCACGAAGCACCAAATTATGTTTTATTCTCAAAACAATGGAGAAATTGCGTAATAAATCACATGGCCGTTCCTAGTTCCCTGGAGAAAATATTATAATTAAAATACAGCTCGTCCAAAACTACTGGCGGGAAGTTGGCTCACTCTTCTGATGGTTTTGATCTATTATCCGAGTTATTATTAAGAACAATAGACTATTCGGGGCGGTTATTAACTGGGCTTCTGATTTGTGCGGATTTTCTGATCAGATTTGCCTACGTAGGAGATATAATCTATTTAAATCTATACTAATATCTGATCTTGGTTTGTTAGTTCGATACTGAAACATTTTTGAGTGTAAAACAACCCCCTTATCGAAGAAGGAAGTAGATCCCGCTGGACGCGGGTAAATCCGCTGACGGAAGCTAGAAGGTATCTACTACATTTAAGACACTTATGTATTTTTATAGCTATTCACGTCTTTATTCTTTTTTATGTATTTTAATGGTTCTGAGCTGTATCCGGTTAGACTGAAAGCCGACCTTAACATAGTTGGGATAAGGCTAGGCAGATGATGAACTGTCATTTATCATGACCACAGAAGTCATAATCTAACAGACAGGTACAAACCTGAACATCAAGCAAGAGTAACATCCTGGAATGTATAATATCCAGTATAATTCGCCAGTTTCAACTAGATTAGTTTGTAGAGAAGCTCATTTTGAACTGAATTACGTAGGTATATAAAACCTAATTCGTATTCCTGGGTTTCGTTTTCGTAATTGCTTATGTAATGTTACATGAATCTCTGTGGTTGATGAGTAGTAGGTGGTTGTAGTTGATGTAATAAATTAAAGTAGGTAAATAAATATACTACATTTCAAGCAATATTCCACTAAGCGTAGTTCTGATCTAGACACACGGCAGTGTGTCCGCCAAGTTCGAGCAAAAAAAGCGACACACCGGCCGTGGGTTATATTACACGAACCATTTCGGGCTAAATTCGACCCCCCTATAACTCAAAATCTATTTTATTTACGCATATCAAATTTCTAGTATCTGTTGAGACCCCCTCACTTATCTAAAATACAAAATTTCATTAATATACCTATTGTAGGTCTTGAGATATTGACGTCAGAAAATCGCTATTTTTACTATACACTCACTGACTGACTGACTGACTCACTCATCAAAAACCTAGACCACTTCCAATGGTCGTATTGACTTGAAATTTGGCATGGAGCTAGGTCTTTATGTCAAGGTAAAGGAAAAAATCTGAAAATGGCCAAGTGTGAGTCGGTTTCAAAATAATGAATTTATTTATACCCCTAAGGAACTAAAACGAACTAAATTTATCTATATTAATATAATATATCTTCGAATGGTACAAAGGTTTGTATTTAGTCAAAGTAAAGTAAAAATCTGAAAACGGCCAAGTGTGAATCACTTTTGAAAATAACGAATGTGTAACTTTGATCCACGAACATAATATATGATAACATGTCATGTCAGTCAGTTGGTAAATCTAGTCATAGTTAATCTAGTTTATTTCTTTGTAAGAAGCATAGTGCATATTCAAAACTTAATAATAAGAAAACAATAAAATAAACAACCTTACAAAAATAAATGAAATCCCACCCAAAACAAAAATGTGAAAGACTGCCAAGTTCGATGGAATGGGAATACTTCGCCTATAAAAGAAGTGAGATCTGAATAAGTACCAAGTTCCATACACATACCTTAGTTAAAAATAGTTACTTTTTAATGATGTTACTTGGCAAGTTTTAATAGAAAATTAAATACTTGATTCATTGCGTTTAGTAGGTTTATAACAAGGTGTGTGAAAACTTGCCAAGTAACATCATTAAAAAGTAACTATTTTTAACTGAGGTATGTGTATGGAACTTGGTACTTATTCAGATCTCACTTCTTTTATAGGCGAAGTATTCCCATTCCATCGAACTTGGCAGTCTTTCACATTTTTGTTTTGGGTGGGATTACTATTATATATCTAAGTACTTTCTGTATTGCTGGTGCAACTTTCTTCCCAGCAACAATCATGGGCAATGGTTATAGTATTGGGGCTGTCTTTTGTCAATTGGGTGTTCTAATGGTGCAAGTTAATTAAATTAGATTAAATAAACGATTTGATAAGTAATCAAATCGTTCATTTTTAAGAAATTTCACTCTTCAATTATAACCTAAGAGAAAAATCAACAAAGCTATTTACATTACATAGATATTTAGAAAAAATGGTTAGTTAATAAACAGCTTCAAACCAAGAACTGCTTACTTAGCCTTAATAAAATAACTTCCTCACCTTTGCATCAAACAATAAATAAAAGAAAACAAAACAATATCATAAAGATAAACAGGATCTACAAAAAACAACGTTCCGTCACGTCATCGCTTTTCAAACTTAATAAAAAAGTTTAGGGACACAGAAATATTACCATACACACAAAATCGCAGGTTAGAAACTTTGACAATACATCATGACGGGGAAAAATAAAATACCTCTACAGCTTTGCGGAGTTCATAACCGGGTAGGTATGTTCACTCTAATTTATTTTGTTTGGCACAGTTTGATTTTTGGAAAACAACCCCTGGGATGTTTCATTAGTTATGTAGTTTCATGTGTATATAGAAATAAATAAAATTGGTGTGTCTGTTTGTGAAATAACTGCTTTTTACGTAGCGCGTTCTTCTCCATAGGAAGCTACTGTTGGAATAGGCAACTAGGATGAAACTATCTATATTTTTGACGTTCATAAGTACTTGCAAAGGTGTAAATCAAATAAAATGATTTGACTTTAACGCATGATTATATGGATGTGTAGGTTTAGCAAAGTTATTACTGTATTATGTTTGTCTATGAATCAAAATTGTTCATAGATCAAAACAATATTTAAAAAAATCCTGTTACTTCCAGCTAATTTCTGAAATGACTGGACTGACTTTGGACGAGCTTTCACTCGCAGATAGCTGATATAACAAGGAGTAGCTCATGCTAGGTGCGAGAAAGTGCGCGGGTGAAACTGTGGGGAACAACTAGTGTTTGACAATATACCTGTGTCAATGAAACTGAATAAAATAAAGCACTTTTTGAAAGCTCAACAAAACCTTTTATCTGTTTGAAAATGTTTTTCATATACATCTAAATGTAGAGACTATTCAATACAATATACCTAATACTTTATTAAAACAAAATATGTAGGACGATACAAACTACCAACAATACTCGACAGTACATTAATCTTACTCACCTGCCTAGCCTTTTGCCCAATATGTTGCCTTCTAGTCTAACTGGATGCAACTGAGTACCAGTGTTAACATGAAGCGACTTGATGCATCTATATTTAATAACCCCATGCAGACTCAATACTTAACTGTTGGCCGATAGTTAGTCCGATAGTTAGCTGATAGATTTTTTTTGAAGATTTTAATTGTCAATCCATTAGTCAGCCAGAAATCGTTGTAACTTAGGCACTAATAATCAGATTTATGAGCCTGATCAACCTATCGAATGACGTAAAATTTACACCGAGGTCTCATTACCACTATGTCATTAATCTATGCCTATAGTTCTTACATGATTTAATTAGTAAAGAAACTCTGTGTAGGTGTTAGTCAAAAGACCATTTCTTCCATAGAAACTATAGATGATGAAGCTGTCGACAGCCTTATGCCTGATAATTTGTTTTGCTCCAATATCTGTTCGGGGACGTCCCAACGGTTAGTTTTTCCTCATTTTCATTATAAGTCGACCTTTCCTGAAGTGGAGATAATTAATGTTGGATATTATAGTGAAAATAACTGCCTATTCTGTGTTATAGAACCTTTTTCGTAGGTTTAAGTACTACGTCATATTTTTTTTGCAGTTTCCTCATTAGAGATTGAGGTTTTAGATGGATGAAATAATTTCTATATTTATTTCGCAGTATTGTTAGGCCCTTCATCTAAATTAAATAATGTATGTAGAGTGAGCTCACTCATATTGATGTATGGGGATCGAACTGATGATCGCTATAATATTAGCTTACTGTCTTATACTTATAAGCTGCGTCCCGTCAGATTTCTCCACGCACCCGTTTAAAAAATAGTCTAGGTATCCAAAACCTTTTCCTAATTTTAGCGCGAGCAATCAAACTTTTTACCCTTATAATATTAACACAAATATTTTTGGCAAAATAACACCCATAACTTTAAGATTACTCCTCCTACACACTTACATACAAAACAAACTTGTTCTTAGAACTTTCTAGTATGTACAGCAAAGTTATCTCGTAAGTAAGAAACATTCTATAGTGTCATGTTTGGCAGCCGATGTGACACTGTGTCGCTGCCATGTTGGGCCGACATCCAAATGATACCTATCGCCGATTTTCAGAACATCGGTCCCATTTTATTATGTACAAGATAGGGTACAAGATATGTGAGACGAGGATTTTAGTTCATTGGCCTAGAAAAGAACGTGAGTGCGTAATATGTACTTTTTTTTAAGCTTTTGACAAACAGACCTCTGTTTAAAGTATCTAGGTAGATTCTATGCATATCACTTTAAAAACTGAAGAAAAGTAACGTTGAAGCCATAACCTGTAGTAATTGGTATATCATTGTATTTTTGGCTCTGACGAAGAATAAGCTTGAAGTTAACATCATTAATTTCTCGATAAAATAGCCATCCGATCAAGTAAACGCATCAAGCACCAACTTCTACAAATAGGGTGTGGAAAAAAAATAAAAAAATCTAATCGATCAATAAAATAAAATCGAGAAATAAACAAAAAAGTTTTAAGTATTACATTAGTATAGGTACCTAGGACAAGTTACATAGAACAACATTAACCCTATCGAACTGCAATCAAAAACACATAACAACATCTTCAAGACTCCTACAGCATTAACAGGAATTGCCGTGAAAGGAATACCTCCCCCTTCACCCCACCCAACTGAGGTATGTATATGTGTATCTGTATCTGAAGTATACAAGTATACAGATACAAAGCACTTAGCTGGGCGGGTTACTAGAGAAGTGATCGTTTTGTGTGAGATCCAATCTAGGTAACACGTGGTTAGGAAGGTTGGTCTTATGTTGGTACTGCTTTGAGATTTAGTGGGTAGTCAAAGTGATTAGATTGAGTAGTTGGTGAAATGCAGTTTCATTAAGGTCATAGTTTTTTAATATACGTGGTAAGAAATTAAATAAAATAGTTGGTGTAATACTCAGTTCGAAAGATTATAGTCTTTCAGGATAAGTGATTTCAACCGCATCCTGAGGTATCCTATACTTCTCATACCCAAATAAAAAGTTGCTATGTTTAGCGTAGTAGGTATATTTCAGCAAAATTTTATCAAAATGCGTTCAGCAGTTTGCGCATGGAGACACATAACACATGTACACACTCATATACTCACTTTATAACTCAGCGTGATTGATATTTGTAACATTCTGTTCAAAATTATCCGATACCACATTTTTTAGATATAGTGCGATAAGTGTCCATAATTATACATTTAACATATTTTTTTTACATTGTATATGAATACTAATATCACATTGTGTACTACACCTGTTTCTGACGCGGGTAAGATCACGCTGTTCATATTGACGCAAAGGATTGTCACTACACATTAGTTACTACGGAACCTTTTGTGCTCTGATGAGGGCCTAATTATACGGCTGTTACTGTGAATTATTGTTCTCCCATTGTTTATATGTACTTAGATAAAAAGCCTGCCTACCTCGATTTAATGGGCTATTGAACAAACAGATTTTTTTTAAAAAAAGCGGGCCAGTTGTTCTTGAGATGAGTGCGTTCTAACAAACTAGAGAAATAACGAGCGTTAACCACTACCCTAAGCTTACTCTAGACGAATTGGCGATTCCAGACTTTAAAGTCCAGGTTTCCTAAAGATGTTTTTCTTCACCTTAACAAATTAGTGTCCAAGATGCACATAAAACTTGCCGGGGCTGCGGGATTGCTCGAAAGAAACATGGTGAGTTTTAGTCAGTTGAGTCTGACCTACCACAGAAGGGGCCACAAAATAAAGATACACAAAGAATACATTTAACTTACTACTACTACTACTACTAATCTCACCTACATTTGCCTGACCACGAATCGAATCCACAATGCCACCTCGATGAGTAGGCAAAGTCTCAACAATTTCAAACTCACTTTGTCATCACCTCACGCCTTACACAGTTTACAAACAATAGTACCTATCAAGGTATTTTAGCCTAACAGTCAACAGAACCAGATGTGACCTAGCCATGGATAACAAAATGATTAGCGGAGATGTCATAACGCAAAATCTCCTAAAAAAGTAGCGCGACAAAATGCGGGTTGTTACGGAACGAGGAACGTCACTAGCTGTGCCCTTACACGCCTTCTTTGGAACCCGGACATTATTTTCAAAATAAAATAACCAATCAATCAAGACCAATCTTTGACAGATTGGTTTTGATTTGACAAGGGACCCAAACGTCTCGTTAGTTCTAATCAAAGTCAAAGTCAAATGTTTTTATTTCAAACAGGTCTTTGCAGGCTCCTATGAAACGACACACTAGTTGCACGGTTCCAAAAAGTTAGGCTCATAGAGAAGAGCCGGCAAGAACCGATTACTTGAACCGTACTTTGCTTGGCCTGCCTTCCTTATGGCATCTCCGCTATATTTCCTTCCTCTGTGGACCTAGCAAACTTAGGCCTAACGTTTATTTGGGCACTCAGTTTTTGTTGAAACCTGCTTTGTGTACTAAACTCATTAGTTGAACAAATAGATGGCAGAAGTTATGGCAGTTAGAAGTTGGTCTCGAATGTGTCTTGAGACTTATGTGGGCCTTTGTTAGTGTGACATTCGTAGGCACATATAGTAAAGTATCTAGGTGGATATTAGATCTTTTGAGACTAAGGTAACTTTGGTTTTGGTTTGCCGAATATTCGGAACAAGTCGTTTTGTTTCTCTGTTAACAATACGCTACGCTACGCTATTTGAGTAGGCATATAACTGTAGATAAACAATGTTGTGGTACTTATAACTTTTTATTTTAAAACTGAGTTTAAACAATTAGTTAATAAATTGAACAATAATTATTTTGAGCAGCAATAATTTTTTTATATGGTGTTTGTGTAAAAAGTCCTATCAAGATTGTTTAATTTTAGTACCTAAGGTGGTACACCTACTCAAATATATAAATATATAAAGATGTTTTTTCTATGCCAATTTTGGACACTACAAGTATTATAGAATCTTTTTAACAACTACAACTAGCCTAAACAAAGCTTAGCTCCAAGCCTAACAATAATAGTTCCAAACAATAAATTCCTATTCACAAGGAGTGTAAGGTACTCGAGCATGCTAAGGCGCGCTACACATGTGCGCTTACACATGTGTGCGAGAAAGCCTCTACAGAACGAGTATGTTTGCTCATGTGTAAACGGCCTTAGTTATGTGTAGGATATAGGATTTGAATTGTTGGGTGGGTCTAGGTTTGGGTGACTGCATCTGAGACTATAAATATGTAGGTAGGTATACTATGGTAAGGTTGTGACGATATGGGGTTTTCAAAATGTATTAGATAATATGGATTTAGATAATGTTTTTTGGGAGGCATATAATGTAAAAATGGTATCCAGGCTGATTTTTGGCCACGGCCGTTCTTCTCTCTTGAGTGGATCAGCCAGCTACGCAGGACATAGTATAGTGCACAAGCATTTCATTATTCCTTCTCTATCATAGCCCGATGGGACAGCAATCCGACACAACCGGAGAGAGATCAGACATAGAACCGACATATTATATAGGTACTTAAGATTGACAGAGAGAAGTAGAAGAATGGAAGATAAAAACATCTAATGGTTCTGTCAAAACAATATTCTGTTTAAACAATTTGTCTTTTCGTTAAGTGGATACTTAGTACACAATGTCGCAGTTTGTTGTGAAATATGATATTTCTTCGAAATGTCTATTTTATTTTGGGAACGATTTAGTGTCGTTAGTATGTCTTGGGGAACCATTGTCCAATTTTATAAAGTGCTTGTCCGGAGACTAAGAAACTTAAATTGTAATTTTCCATAGTAAAAGCAGCTCCTATGTAGGTCGCGCGGATCCATAACAAGGTTCAGCAACGCTTAGCGCGGTCAATTCGTGGATAGGTGACCATTTTAACATAACCGGATCTTGGCACGATAAACTGGTCGGTTGCAAATGTCGTTATGAAAAAAGGCTAGGCAGATGATAACAAGCTGATTCTTCAACATTCAATAGAAGAGAAAATAGAAATCATTAACAAGATTCCCAAATGCAAATTCCGATCTCCTCGCTAGTTAGACCAGAGTACTGACAGCACAAATCGTCGAGTTGTGCCGTGACGTCCCGCGGGTGTAGTGTTGCAACTGCAAGATTTAGTTACGAGCTTGTATAGACAGCCTGTTAAATTCCAATCTATATTGAACCTTATACTTAAAGGATAAAGTTTAAAATTTATAAGAATCATGACAGTAGTAGCAGTAGTAGCTTGATGTGTCTGAGGAGATTTGTTCAAGTTACGAATACTTCAATAACAATTCCATGACATTTGAAAAGGCTTCCAAGCCTATTTTCGGCGATTACTGGACTTAAAATAAATCGGACACCAAATTATACAGATTGCGGTAAAACAAATAACTGGTCTTCAGAATCCGTTCCTTATTACCCTTTTTAGGACGTTCAACTAATCGTTAGTCCTATCCCTAAACCAGTTACCAACACATTAGTTAGAAGAAAATACATCCAAAGACACGACAAAATATCTAACAACGGATCTAAGAGATGACACTCAAATACCAGTCTTACACCTTCGAAATAACCATGAACAAGACACACTAAGCTCCCTTTACGCTTGCTTACAATAACAGCACCCACAGACGGCAGACTTTTAGTCAGCCGATAGTTTGTTTGAGCTCGCAAATCAGTATAAATATCATCATCATCTTCCGAGCCTTTTCTTAGCTATGTTGGGGTCGGATTCCAGTCTAACCGGATGCAGCTGAGTACTAGTGTTTTACGAGGAGCGACTGCCCTATCTGACCCCCTCAACCCAGCAATCCAGGCAACCCGATACCTCTTGGTAAGACTTTTTGTCAGACATACTGGCTTCTGAGTACCCGTAGGTATCGGCTGCCAAAGATGTTCAATAACAGCCTCCCGCGAATCGGGGGCTTGATAATTATGAAAATTAATGTTACTACACACATACAAAGATCAGGTATTAGCCGGCATCAGACCAACTGAAAAATATGATTGGAATCAAGATTTCCTTAAACAAAAAAATTGCCAACCATCGGATCAACTGTCAGCCGACTTTTTAGTCGCCAGTGTATGGCTACTAACGCTTGCTTACAATAACAGTAACGCATAAACTAAACGCTCAGACAATACATGCCTTGTTTAGCTTAACTTGCTGTACAGAACATTCTCCAAGGATTATAATCCGTGACAATTGTTTAAGTAAAGCTATTAACATTAAATTAATTTGGGATTATGCTTGATTAACAATTTAGTTCTTGTATTTGGTTTGGTTAGTGAATTTGGGGTTCATGATGATTCATAAGCTCAGTACAGATAAATCATTCAATCTAGACTGATATTAGAAAGCTCAAGAATTTCTCTGCTTGAATACGCTGATTTGAGGACCTACTAATAAAAAAACAGTGTCAGATAGGCCATTAATGAGAAACATTATAAGGAACTCTGATCCGAATGCGCGGAATAGATTTTATACAAACGGCAATGCTTAGTTATCGATAGATCAAGACAAGTTAAAAATAGGCTTCACTAAAGGCACCTCGTTTCACTTCCTAACCGTCTCATTTAACTCTAACCACAACCACACGCCTAAAACTAACAGAGTTACCAAAATAAACGCAATAACACAAGCAATTTAAACTTCCGAATCAACACACGTGTCGCATCGAAAGTCTCATTTCAGCTTTCACAACAAACTCCCAGTTCCCAGTTCCCGGTTCCCAGTACAAAATATAATTACCTAGCTACAGTTCAATTTGGGTGACTGCAAACGGACTAGTCACAGTAACTTGCAGTCAAGTTAATCAAAGTTAACTAATTATACGGCAGTATTCAATTTGGTGTTTTAGTTTGTGTTTTGTCGATATGTGTGTAGGTATGTGTAAAAATGACTTCAGGGTGTTGTAGGTGGTATTGGATTTTGAGTACATATGTGATTTAAGTCGTAAAGTGTAAGTATAGTGGAGAATAGGTAGTGTGAAGAAAGTGAGAACTCTTTACCAGAAAAAGGTAGCAAAAACTTAGTATTTTTTTACGGTCAGATTTGTTTATTAGCATACATTTATAAGTCTACTGTTAGTAGAGGATATTGATTGATATTTTTGGTCTACATAAAATATACATACCTACTTGTTATCTGTAGATACAGATATAAGTTTCAGAACATACTTAATAAAAAACTGGAATGAAATCAAAAACTGTTTAATATAAAGAATAATCTAGGCATTTCAGAAATTCATATTTTTGGAACAAAACTACAACATAAACGTTCTCTTTGATATTGTATGTCAAAATCAGGATTAGATTGGCTATTGTATATTAAAATACGGTATTCAAGCGGTACCTATACATTTTGTACATATTTCTGAAAAAAATATTGAAACATTTCTAAAGGTTTGTTTTGTAAGCAAAGTCTGTCGATTATGTAAATTGCGTAATATTTTTTTCTATTTACATCTTATTTCTGCTTGTAGCAGATTTACCATTATGTTATTTATTTTCAAAATATCTACATTATTGTAAAGTAGGTCGACCAATCAGTTTTTATGCTGACTAAAATCTACATAATTTTTTCTAACCTTTTTTTAATTACCTAACTAATAAAGATTGTTCTTGGTATACCTATAACCTCAAATTACCTAATTATATTCATCAATGTCAGATTTACATTTCATGATTTAAAAAATCATACTTTTGGTCAAACAAAAAATAGGCACCTACGTACAATGTACGTAGCCCAAAAATGTATTGCTAAGAATGTACGACTTAGCTTACACATAGTGCTAACCATTGTCAACAAGAAACACCACATAATCACCAGAAAAGGAAATAACATACTTACATAAATAATAATAATCTTCAAGAAAATAAACACGAAAGAAAAGCCTATCACCATAAGAAGTTAGCGGCCGTTAGACAAAGTTTTTACAGCTCCGAGAATATAATATATACCCGCGGTTTTACCCGCGTTTTGTAGAAACTACTGCTGATACTGGAATAAAATATAACCTATCTTAATTGGGGATATACTAGCTTTTCAACAGTGAAAGAATTTTGCAAATCGGTTCAGTAGTTTCGGAGTCTTTCAAAGTCAAAGTCAAAGTCAAAATCATTTATTTCATTTAGGCCTTTACAAGCACTTATGAACGTCAAAATTATAACTAAGTTTGATTCTAGTTGCCCATTCCAAAAGTAGCTTCCTATGGAGAAGAACGGGCAAGAAACTCCATGGTTACTCTTTTTTAAAAATAATATAGTATTACAGTTTGTATGTATTGATACATACAGTAAAAGCATGCGAAGATCATGTAGAATCGCAAAGACAAATGAGGATAAAGTGACAATTAAAATGCTACATGGTGTTCACATTTACAAATTGGTTTATATTTTGGTACAAAGTTACAAACAAATAATCAAAAGATGAATACAATTTTATTTGCTGGTGTAGTTTTAATTTGTTAATTAATTAGATATTGTCAGTATGTCCTATGGAGCAGGACCAGCATGTTTCCAAGCATTTTTATCTTGAATGTAATCTTCTAATTTATAATATGCTTGCTTACAAAGTGTGGCTTTTATATGAGTTTTAAACCGCAAGTCATTCAATTCCAGAATGTTGTCTGGTATTTTATTATAACATTTGACACAATATCCCATGAAAGATGTATGTACTTTAGATAATCTAAACTGCGGGATAGCTAACTTATTTTTATTTCTAGTGTTATAATTATGTCTATCACATATTTTATCAAACAAATGTAAGTTTTTCCTAACATACATGATATTTTCATAAATAAATTGGCAAGGTACGGTCATGATATTAATTTTTTTAAACAGTTCCCTAAGAGATTCACGACCACGTAAGTTGTACATAGCTCTGACCGCTCGCTTTTGTAAGATAAATATGCATTCAATGTCAGTAGTCGTCCCCACAGCAGAATGCCGTACGACATGATGCTGTGGAAGTAACTAAAATATACCAGTCTAGCTGTTTCTACGTCCGCTAGCTGCCTCATCTTTCTAATAGCATAGGCGGCCGAGCTAAGACGACCCGCAAGAGATGTTATGTGGGGTCCCCATTGTAGTTTTTTGTCAAGAGTGATTCCCAGGAAAACTGTCTGATTTATAAATTCTAGTTTTTGACTATTGAGTATTATGTCACATTCACTACTTTTTACATTTGGCAATGAAAATCGAATGCATTTTGTTTTTTTTTCATTAAGAGCCAAGTTATTTGCGTTGAACCAATTTTGAACCTGGATAATGGAATTGTTTACGTCGTCTAGGTTACGTCTACGTCGATCAATATTAAAAATAAGAGAGGTATCATCGGCAAACAACACCATCCTAGGTTGATTATCAAATAGATAGGGCAAATCATTAATATAAACTAAAAAGAGGAACGGACCTAATATGGAACCTTGTGGTACGCCCATTGCCATCATTGAGCCCAGTGAATTTACGCCGTTTACTTGAACTTTAAGTTGCCGATCGTTTAGATACGATTTTAATAACTGGAGGGATGTATCTTTGATTCCGTTTTTTTTAGCGTACAAACAAACTGTTTTTTTTTGTCCTCTATATTATTTTAGTGTGAGTTATGGATTCCCGCGGTTTCACTCGCGTCTCGGTTGAAATTTCTTCTCCTACCCAAACAGATTAGGTATAGTCTATTAATTTGAAGAGCTTTTCAAAACTGAAAGAATTTTTCAAATCGGTGCAGTAGTTTCTTAGCCTTTGGCGTAGAAACACACAAACAAAAAATGTTTTCTCTTTATTATATTAGTAAGTATATATGTTTGTATGTATAATGTTTGCTAAATGTAGCTAGTCAACACGCAGGTATACATATATAGAAGGCTTATCTGTTGTTCTGTGTGATTCGTATGCGTCCTACATACAAAACGTTAATGCGAGTGTAGGGCCGCGAAACAAGCGGGGAATCGTATCAAAATGTTGCAGAAAAAATATTATTTAGCTTGGAAAGCTCGATAGACGATATTGATAAGTAAATAAAGAGAAGTTTTGCGTTATATTCCTACCAATATTACAAAGAAAGTAAAGTAGTAAGTACAGCGAAAGTAACTTTGTTTATCTTTCGTGCTTTCACGCCAAAACTACTAAACCGATTAGAATAATTAGTACACAGATAGCCTAGAGCCTGAGAAAAGAAATAGATTACTTTCATCCGATGCGAGTGGAACAACTAGTGATCACAATAAATAACAATTTTGCAAAACTATATCTATCACCACCAAGCAAAAATATATATCAAATTAAAAATAGCTTTCCCCGCTCCGCTGCTTTCATAGCCCGACACTCAGCTCACCTTACCCCCGGCTAAGGATAATCGTTGATTTATTGCTAATATCTTCCATGATTTACCAGTATTTCGCGTTCAATTTTTTTCTCCCGCACCTTTAACGCATGTATTGAATTTTATTACTAAGCTTTATGTAAGTTTTACTTCGCTATAAATGTCTGAAGTTTTAGAAGATTTTATGGTGATTCTTGGAGCAAAATCTTTGCCAAGTGTTACTAGAGTTTTTTAAGGTCGTTTTTTATGAGCCTCTTTTTTGTTTCTGTTCTTTGGTAGTAGTTTAAGCACTTAGCTGTTTGACTTTTTTTGGTTACATCGACATGATTACCTAAGTTATCAGTTTTTTTTGGGTAAATGTTGGGCTGTTAAGTTTTTACCGAAGTTCTAGTCAATGGCATGGCATTTTCTGTCTTCAGCTCCCCTCATTTTTTTTGAAATCTTGGATATCTGTTGATTTTACGCATACAAAACAAATTGCCAATGTCGTACCTGTGCATGAAATACTATAATTTTTATATCAGGAAGTACATATTTAACTGTCTATTTTTTAGGCACACTTTTTAACTGTCCTATGATTATGTTGACAGTTATTAAAAACTGATCTCATCTTTAAATGTCAGCTTACTGTACAAGTTTAACCATAGAGGTAAGTATACTATAAGCAGAAGTTTTATCGATAAGTACATTTTGGTAAATATGTTAGTTTTACAGACATGCATATAGACAGATTGAGATTTACGAGTTGCATAGGCAGACACTAAAGCCACGTATTCACTGGGAAACAATGTTTCAGATACACAGTTTCTGAAACATCACGTAGATGTTTACAGCAACAATGTTTCGGAAATTCTGCCGTCCACATCGTCCACAGAAACAAAATTATATGTTTCTGAAACAAAATTATTTGTTTCAGAAACACGTATATATTGTTTCTGAAACAGTGTTTATAAACAATTGTTTCTCAGTGAATACATGGCTTAAAAATAAATTGCAAAAGTCTACTCTATAATGACGATAATTACTCGATTTTACTAACCATACTAAGCCATATTAATCAATGTTATCTAGCCAGCCCAACGGCACCAATATCCAGCCTGTAAGAAGTAGTTTTAATTTAACTTGGAAACAAAACGTAATCTTTCGACCGATCACATTACAAATTAGGGTTCTTAACGAAAATTGGATTGGACCTCTAAGTCAAAAGATTTGAAAAAGCTCTCTATGTTGGAACTCTCTTGGGTGGGTAATTTTAGAGGTTGGGTCAATAACCTTGGGTTTTTAATGTCATTAATTTTTTGGGTACTTATTTTTTGTCTTAAGTTTTTGTTAGGCAAACTATAATTTTTTTTCATCCTTTATAAGTGAAATATACTTTAGATACTATAGAACTTTCGGTATATCAGGGGTTTATGCAACTTTGCTATTTCTAAACGCTCAAGTATTTAATTATATACGATTGTTTTTGAGATTATTTTCATCCAACGACTAATATGTGCAACTGACGTCAATAGAGTACCTTAGTCTCGTATGATGCCTATAGGTATCATTATATAGATAGCTTTACGAACGTGCTTTCAAGCAGATCAGGATTTAGATAAAAATTGACCTAGAAATCTCTTATAAAGAAAAATACATACTAACATTCTAAAGCTGAAGTTTGTTTGAACGAACTGATCTCAGGAACAACTGCAACAACTGCAAACATCTTATTTTGAGAGGCTATTTATAAGGGAAGATTTGGGCTACTTTTTATGTGAACGCATGAAGTGGTTTCCATTCCACAGGAAGCGGCAGAATAAAACTGCTAGCAGATGTCAACAGCCCGCATCAAACAGGTGGGACCAAATATACATATGTACAAGTAAGACAGACAATAAACATAGCTCAGAGTTCATTCAGTAGTCTGCAGTATGCCGGGACTCCAAAACTTGTCCTAGACCCTTAATACTTAAACACAGAAAAAGTTACAACACAATTAAAACCTACCATTGGTTTATACAACCCCATAAAATCCCTCTTAATATATAATCTCCCCATGTTCAGTAGATTTATTCTCCATCATCAAGTGAAATGACATCAGTTAACATGGTTACCTTCTGTCGAGGAGTGAGCAGAATATATAATTCATTTGTAGCAAACCTTTCTGATGCGTTGTGCGTCATATAGGGGCCATTTAGATGTATGAGAGAGAGGCGATGTGGCATCTATTGGATAGCAGACAATGGACAAACTAAAAGGTTTTTATTCAGCTACTCTTGAAAATGCCAAAATCTACAAAAGCTCGAAAGTCTGACAATCTGGTGTATCTGTTTGTCAGGGTAACTGGGTTGTGGAAGTCAGATAGGTAAGCAGTCGCTCTGTGTAACACACAGGTTCTCAGCTGCATCCGATTAGACTGGAAGCCGACACCAACATAGATAGTTGGGATAACCCTAGGCAGATGATGGTTGAAAAACATCAAAATAAGAAAATTTAAAAAATACCCACAGGGGAAGTGTGCCTAAGAGTAGAAAAAAAAATCCTGAGTTTCATGTTTTGCATAACGTATGACAGGGCAAATATTTTCAAACATACAAAAACAATACCAATTAAACCATCAATATTTTGTTTCAAATAACATTACTGTGGAAAGCCAAAATTACATTGACTGAAAGCTTACCATAATTAGTGGTGAAATACCATACCATTAATCCCACCGAATTCGCAGAAAAACAATCCCATATTAACGTGCATTAACATGTGTAAAGCGCATTATGGAAAACCACTAAGCCAAATTTGAGATTATGTTAAGCTACCATAAGCTAGTGGAATGGACCACAATAGCCGAGTTGAAGTTCATGTAACAAAACAGCCTGAGGTTGACCACAGGAGATGTCAGGCTCAGAGATAAAAAATCTTCTGTACGGAATTATAAAAAAAGCCTGTGCCTGTGGTCTTGTTAATGAAAGTCATAAGCATAGAGGAATATATAGGAAAAGGAAATATATAGAGGAATGGGAGCGTCCAAAGAAACGATGGATGGATAGTGTGAAAGACGATATTATATGATAAATAAAGGAAAGAGGATGATGATGATTACCAATTCGTATATTCATTCCTAGGAGTGGAATAATATGTTGATCAGTTTTACCTTAAGGCAAACCATATAGGCAATTATCAGCCTTACCTTTGAAATACATTTTGGGCATATTCGTTTATTCTTCGCTCCGCGGTTAAACGGCTTCGAGAGAAATTCTTTTAGTTTGACCCCTTGACCCCACAAGGTCAAACTTACCTTGAAGAGAATCGTAACTTCTAGAAGTCAGTTCGGGTATCAAGATTGTATTGTTAGAACAAAAGTCTGCAACTTATAAGTTAGAACTGTTATGAAAATAAGATTTGTTGGTTGACATATTGAATGGAATGAAATAATATGTGAAATTCGCTGTGGCTGAAAATTAAGTTACTATGTATGGAAGAAGAGCTTGTGCCTAATTCAAATCCACGCGTATCAATTATTAAGAGCGTGTACGTCAACCGCGCGCCATTTGGCCTAAAATGGTACTTTTCAAACCACTGTTTCTCAGTAACTACTGATCCTATAACTATGTTATTTTTTAATAACGCTAGGTAATTTCACTGTCTATATAGTTAATTGAACATAAATTTCAATTTGTGTAGTTTAAATACTTAAAACCCCTATAACGTAACAGATGTTTTATAAAATTTCCGTTCAGCGTCTATTTCGAAGCTTAAATTCATGTGAAAACAGTGGCAAATCTAATCATATTTATTTTTTTACTCATAGACGAAATCCCCATGCCTATAGTTAGTTGAAAACATTTTTTGATTTAGGTCTCTATCTTTCAGAAAAAAATATTTTAACAATGTGAAAAATTGTGAATTTCAAATGCTTTTTTTACCTATCTATCTTACTTAATTTAATATAACAATTATTTACTATAGTAGTATAACTCTTTCTTTAAAACATAAACTTTATATTATAATTTAATCTCTCGTTTTTATTTTTTTATAAATTATTTAAAAACTACTATAAAACGCTGCACGCGAGTCAACTCAAACCAGACCGCCGCAAGGCTTCACAGAGAGAGGACGTGTCGCTCCGTCACATCGCGTAGGGTGAATAACCTCTGCCGTGGATACCGAGAATAGAGTACATTTCAAGCGCGACCAAAAAATCTTGATACATTACTATTTTATTTAAAGCTCAATTTTGAAGCATATTTTTTTTTATCGATTGAGTTGAAATTTTGTTTGAATGTTCAGTTTTAATGACAATGTATGATTCTATATCCAATATGGCGGTATACCCAAGATGGAGAAAAAAATGTTTTTAATGCATTCCTACGATATGGGTATCAAATGAAAGGGCTTGCTATGAATAAAAATGTCAAAAAATGTCGAAAAAAAATGTGTCGCGAGTCTAAATCCAATATGGCGGACTCCTTAGGCTAGAAATCACTTATTGCAGATGTCTGTTACCAATCGAGCTATAGTTTTTTTTTTTCATTTTGGATGTAGGTACCCAAATTTTGACTTTTGATCTCGAATAACTTTTGATGCATATATGATAGATAACTTAAAACTTTATGGTAAACCCAAGCTCTTCACCAATATTTGGCTTTCCGGCAATTGTTGTTATTTGACCACAATTTTTCGGTCTGGATGGACTGGACCATTCATATAAACAATCAATTTTTCAAATCGGTCCAGGCGTCTTTGAGAAATCGAGAACAATCAAATTGAGAACAATCACAAAACAATCTAATTGAAACCTCCTCCTTTCTTTTTTTGAAATCGGTTAAAATACAGAAACTCTTAACATTGTCATTAATCATCAGTCGACTATTTAGTACTGTTGAAAATTGTATGTAATATACAGAAAGTCCTCAAAACCAAGGTTTTCATAGGTGCTCGATTTTTTTGCAAAAGAGTGTAAGTATTAACGACTTATTTTCATGCTTTTATATTTTAGACATCCATAGACTTACACTATTTTCCCGCTATTAACTATTTACTAAATAATATATTTTTTGTTCTACCAATTTCACTCGAAAGGATCAAAATGGTTTGTGTGACTATACGTGAAGTATGATAGGCACGCACACAGCCGCGACGCTAGTCTGCGCGGTTTTTTGCGTTGAATTACCTGAAGTTGACATCGCGCGCCGAGCGTACACGCTCTTAAGTTAAGAAACAATTGGCGAGGTCGGTCCGTAGATGGGTGACCATCTTGGCATGACACTTCCGTGCTTCGGAAAGCACTGTAAACTGTCGGTCCCGGCTATCATTTGAACATCATTGGCAGTCGTTATTTCCCTGATCCAGCTTACAATATTTTTCCTGAGATCATTTTAAACCCTCATTTATTATTCCATTTATTTATTTAATTACACATTTTTAAACATTCAACATAAAAAAAAAAAAGATTTAAATATATATAAAATCACCGGTCACCTATATCAGGCATAGAGTCCAATCTACCGGCTGCCTTACTTAAAAATATCTGAGACCTAATATTACCACATTATTATCACATTATATACTGATATTACCACACACAAATATAATAACAAAACGTCAGGTAACGTACGAACGTCAAGATGTACTGTCAACATGACAAACACGACGTTATCTATCACGTGACGTGTGCTCAACGTGTATCGTGACGTGATGTGTATCACGTATTATATGTAGGAGGGGTATTTTATTTTAGCAGGTATATTTGGTGTATATGGTTAAGGAGAAGTCAATGACCTTATGTGAAGGTAATACACAAAAATAATTTTGAAGTGTTTTAGTTAAGATTAACAAAGAGGAAATAAATTATTTGTGTTCTAAGCGTTGTCGATTAACACTCAATCCTTCTTTGTGTGAGATGAGGCCTGCGCAGAACAGCGGGAAGATAAAAAGGCTGATGATGACCTTATCTTTTAGTTTTGCAAAAGATATTTAAATCATCATCCTCCGAGCATTTTCCCAACTATGTTGGGGTCGGCTTCCAGTCTAACCGGATTCAGCTGAGTACCAGTGCTTTACAAGAAAAGACTGCATATCTGACCTCCTCAACCCAGTTATAAATTAGCAAAAGATATTTAAATATGACTCACTTAACTCACTAAACCAAGAAAACAGTATTTAATCAAAATGAACATACATACCTCAATCATAGAAAACGTTGCCTACAAATTCTATACCCGTCTTTCACCCAGCCATATGACCATATTTCAGTTCACCATACGGAGTAAAACCGCAGTTAAAGCTAGGTGCACATTACGTATGACGTCCCGCTATCGGGTAGCGTGTGTCCTCGCTTTATTTCCTGTGGGAAACCATTGTGTGTACCTACCGGCCTAACTATTGATTGTCGATTGATATTTTGTGGAGAATTTTGAAGAATGTTCTTGATTTCGCTGTGTTTGGGACGTGAAGTGGTACTGTTGTTTAGACGGTAACGAAATGTTATTTATGTATTATTATTGATTCAAATGAAAATGTCTCGATATTTGTGTACATACTTACATTCATCATCAGCCTATAGCAGTCCACTGCTGGACATAGGCCTCTCCAAGTGCACGCCACTGAGATCGATTTTCGGCTTCTCACATCCAGCTCCTGCCAGCCGTCTTGCGCAAGTCATCTGTGTGTTTCGATATATTTCACAGCGTTTACAGAATTTACAGCGTTGGTATTCCTAGAGTAAAAAAAAAACGATATTTAATCAAAAATCAGCTGGTCCGCCATTTTGCTAATTGGCGGGTTAAACAAGGGTGCGAGGCTACTTTATTAGACAGCTCATTTAAGACATTGCTTAGTAAGTGATTAACGTTAAGCAACGTTTATAAGTAAGATTTTTTCTTAAAACAGCAAATTTTTTTTAATAATACTTATTTAATTTACGTTTATAAGTAAGGCTGTAAATATGGCTTTCAGCAGAAGTTGAAGTCACCGGTATCCTAACTATGTATGTACTTGTCGAATGCACAAACAATGTCTGAAATCGTTACGAGCTTAACTTTACCTATATATGCATAATATTCGACACGAAATCGATCTACGGACTACAAAGGCAGTATGTGGGCCGAATAGTAAACAACTTGGGTGAACGTGATTTCATAATTTCAAATAGCTATGTTGAAAAAAATTTAATCTGCCTAGTATTTACCCAATGATGTTGGGGTTGGCTTTCATGATCCAATTTAATAGGCTTTAGCTAAATACCAGTAAGGAGTGACTGCCTATCTAAATTTAGGAGTACATAATGAAGTACATGAGAGGAGTTGATAAGAGGAGTACATAAGAGAGTACATAAAGTGAGTATATAAGAGAGTACATAAGGAGAGTACATAAGAGAGTACATAAGGGAAGTATATAAGTACATAAGAGGAGTACATAAGAGAGTATATAATAAGAGTACATAAAGAAAACCTCATGAGGCTCTCGTTAGGCGGCTGGATCAAGAGACTGACTTTTTTTTTATATTTTTTAATGTTATTATAATTAAAAAATGTAATAAAAAAAAATATTGAATACAAAAACACGGCATAATAATATAAAGCGTGCACCTCATAATTCAACGCAGAACTGAAATAAGATTTTCAAAATCTCATAAAACAGATTTCCATTTCAAGAGCTTACAATTTTAATTTCCTTAACATCCAAAAAAATCGCGACCCGTGGTAGGGTTGGGTCTAGATATCATCCGTTTCAGTCTAGGAAATAACGTTAGGGCTGGCGGGTAGGTAGAAAATGAGGGATGTTTATGAGGTCTGTATTTTTTTTTGTTTGGTATGGTTTTCGAATTTCATTTATTAGGTATCTGTTTTTATAAATGTCACCATATTCGTTAGGTATGTGAAATTAAAGTATATTCATAGTATCAAAGAAAAACATGCGATACTTTAGTATTAAGTTCCTGTCTGATGCAGGTGAAACCAATGGAACAGCCAGTAGGTTACCTAATTGTAATCAAAATTAGAATTTCAGCTTAGACGACAAATAGAAGAGTTCTTATGGGACTTAAGTGAATCCGTGGCTAACAGCTGAAATTATCAATTCTACTACTTAGAACGTTAGGAAATTCTGTCACGCTAAAACTGCAATACTTGATTTGAATGATATTGGGTTAACATATTGTCCAGAACCTGCTAAAGTTCATAGGTTAACTTTTGCCTGATTGCTTGTCTAGCCTTTCTATTCTTCTTCTGTCATGTCTTACAGTGAGACTACACTTTGTCAGCCCAATATGCTAACCCAATATGTCACATGAAGCCTTTCTATAAATACCTAATACTTTTTAAAACATCATATTGCAAAAAGAACATCATCATCATCATCAGCCTATCGCAGTCCACTGCTGGACATAGGCCTCTCCAAGTGCACGCCACTGAGATCGATTTTCGGCTTCTCGCATCCAGCTCCTTTTCCTCCAATTTCATAACCTCCCATTCAAACAAACAAAGTCTTCGCTCTACAATACTAGTAAACATTTTCCTCATACTTGTACCTTTAACAATATTACAAAATCTTTGCTAACTACTCGTGTTACATTTTACCGGATCAGCAAAACAGGACCATGAGAAAAATACATTTTAATAAAAGTGCATGATCCGGCGTTAGTGCGCCTTATCTCTTCTAGTAGGGCTGTGTGTACATCTTTGTTTATAAGCGAAATATGTAATTTTTGCTTTGGGACTTTCTCTTGTAAATTAACTTAAATATCGTGTTACAAGTGCGTGTAAGAGTGTTAGATGTAAGTTTTCATTAGTCAAAATTTAAATTGCTCCACATATTAAAAAAGTGTGAAGGCTATGTTTTGATATAAGCATACGGTGGTCTACCAACCACCACATACGTTACGATACGAGAGTAATTTGTTTATGTGATAACGGTTTTACCTAAGCAGTAAAAAAAGCATGTAAAAACCCAACCGAAAAGCTATGTTAAACTAAAACTAATGTATCTTAAAAACAGTTTCCTACAACCACATGACAAACTTAATAAAATCTAAGCTATTTTGAATAAAAATGCGAGATTTCTCAGAAACCCGCGGCGTGAAGAGCGTTTTGCATAAAAAGGTAAAATGAATGGGCTAAACTGGCTCTAGGAACTTAAGAATAATTGTAGCTCTAGATTTAATGCCTAGGAAGAAATATGATCCAATAAATACCAAGAAAAGGAAGACACTAAATAGTACTTAACAATTATTTCCCGTGGTTATGCTTGCTTCGTCACCAGCCTTTTTATAATCCTACTACAAGACAGGCCTCTTCCTATGAGGAGAACGAATTAACGCTAATCAGTACACCTTGCTCAAGACTGACTGACAATTTCTAACTTTAAAGTACAGGTTTTCTTAATAACATTTTCCCTTTAGCTTCTAGCCAGCTAGCGAGTTAGGAAAACCGTACCCTTAACTTATCCATATTTTATTTAATTTCATCATTTATAATCTTTTCATTTCTTTTATCATGAAAGTATTAAAAGCTAGTTTCCAAGCTTGTAATTTTTTGCATCCCAACTATGTATATAAACTCGAAATAGGAAAGAATCACTATATTTTTCCTATACGATTTCAGTCGTGGATGTGCAAATGTCATTGAACCCGTTTCGACGAAACATCATATGCATGAAAGCGTACGGAAAGGCATAAAGCTTATTTTCCGGGAATTGATCATAATACCTCAGGTTTCTCAAAATATAATTTTATTTTGCATTCGAAAGTTTATTACATACGACTTTCTGAGTACATATAACAAGGAGATCAAATATTACTTTGAAGTGTATACATAATTATCTGCGGGAATATTCGAAAGAGTTACCGTGGCCCTGCTACATACTTAAAAGGCCTACGACGACGGAACAACGACGGATTTTAGTCAGTAAGAATCTGACACTCCCTCACCGCTGCTAACCCACAGCAGGAGGGGTCATTTGATGATTTTTGACGTCTTTAAAAAAGGTATACATATAATTATCGTGAATGGTAATAAGAACTGGCCTGATATCTAATATTAACTTGTAAAATATCAGATACAAACATTTTATACTTCAATTTTCCAGTTACAGTCGAAGCACTTGGGATAAGGATTGGTTTATCCAAATTATGAGCTCAAATATTAGTCCATAATACACTACATATTTGGCGGAATTTAACAGTCGTCTAGTTAATTGTAACAAACAAAACACGGTAAATCATTAACTAAACGCTGCATTCACATTGCTTATACTGCATCTTGTGACTTCATTATTGAGAAACTTTAGCTAACTGGTACCACGTAAACAATTTTCTTCATACACTAAAACCACCCCTATGTTCTTAGCATTAAAGTTCACCACGACCGCATTGATAACGCTGCAAAGTTTGCTTCAAGAAATTTACAGGACACCGTTTGTATCGAATATAGAGACATTGTATTTTAAGCCCTATTGCGTTGTAATAAGGTGTTTTTTCCATTAGTAAGTTTTCTGCGGGTAAGTCTGACAACGCACGCATGTAGACGTTGATAAGCCAACTAAAAACGTCTCAGGATATTTTATTTTTATTAAGTTGTCTTTTTTATATTTTCCAATTTCCATACTTTGCTGGGTATTAAGGAAAAGCGTGGGATTTGATCCCTATCTAGTTGAATTTATGAATGTAAATATGGTGCTAATGTTCCCATGTTTTTTGGGTTTGTTTGTAGTGTTAGAGTGCCTTTAAAAATAATGTGATAATACCTAGAGTTGGAGAACTGCTAGTTTCTTTTTAACAACGTTAAAAATCATCAAATGATCCCTCCCGTTGTGGGTTAGCAGCGGCGAGGGAGTGTCAGACTCTTACTGACTAAAAACCGTCGTGTTCCGTCGTAGGCCTTTTATGTACCAGGGCCGCGGTAAACCCTTTCGAACAATTCAAATTCATTTCAAATTTTTCTGAGGCACACACATTCACACTTACTTTCGTCTTTATATTATTATGTCAAGTGTAATGAGAAAAGTGTTAAGCAGTTCTTTAGCAGTGAAACCGCAGTAAAACACTTCCCAATCCTAGGTATCTTATATCCTTTCCTCTCATAGTAAAGTACATTAAGATTATCAAAGACATACGTTTGAGAACATTCTGTATTTCCACCACAGACGTTACTTCAACCGATTGCCAAACCTCTGCTTGCTTAGAGCATTTGAAAAACTGGAACCGCCGTGACCACAAATCTCTATGCGAAAAAAGCTGCCAAATTTTGGATCACATAGTTTACACACTACCCTGACAAAATTTACGCACTCATATACCTATGACTATAAATGACGCGGTGGTCTCATACTTGCATTGCATAATTTTCTCGTAGTCAACCTAATAGTGTAGTGTCGCTTCTGTTTTGAAAAGAGTGTCTATTAAGTTTCTTGCCGGTTCTCCCCCATAAGAACCACGTTTCGTATGAACTTGTAACAGATCTCTATGTAGTAAAAATCTTTGACTGTGTTGTTCGGCAGAGCGGAAAGCAAAACAATGGCACCTCCGGTTGGTTAATTGCTCTATGGTTGCTTGTCGAGAATTGAAGCAACCGCAAGAGGATGCTCTGAAAAGCGTAGATGTTGGGATACATCGTGTGTAGCCGAGGTTTTAAGTATGAAGTGTCTTTTAGAGTGAGAGAAACATGATAAGGTGAAGTTGATAATATAATTTTCTAAGAAGAGGGAAAGCCATATAAACCGTAATATGCAACAATAATGACCAAATCTATAAAACAGAAGCGATTGCGATTTTTTTTAATTGTTAGTTATTTCGTTCTCAAATACTGAGTCGAATACGAACAATCTAAGTAAGAGGTAATAATTATTTTTAGATTTCTTCAAACACAGGGAAATATCTGGGGATCACTTTGACGTCATCCCATTACAATTATTGATATCTTCATTCAATTATGTGCCAACCCACCGAACATCCCCAGACAATAAAATCCATTAAAATTACATCCACCAAAATAATTGACCTCTAAAAATACCTTACCACGATTATATCAACCAAGAAACCCCTTGAAATTATGAAAATCAAAACGCGGTATAGACTAATTACTTATTTAATTATAGGGGATCAAACGTACTTACTCAGACGAGCGGAAAAAGGGTAATTTGAAGCGAACGTGTTAGGCTGTCAACAGGCCCGCGACTTGTCGGGTTTTCTCGATTTCATAGGTGATTTACTAAGGATTTGCAAGTCGGATGCATGCTTTTATCCTGAGGTAAATTGAGCGAGTGTAAATCGTGATGTGGGGTTTGCCTTGTATTGTGTGTGAGTAGCTTGTAAAGCTAAATAGGTCAGTGGGTACTTGAATTTGAGATTTTTTGGGTGTAATTTTTATAGCTTCTTGATGACTAGTTGATTTTGTGTGGTGATCTATGAAATCTGAGGGCACGGCAGTGCCCCAGCCAAGACTCGAGCAAAGCGGGCACGGCCGTACCATCTTTTCTCGAAGCGTTTCGCGGCTATTTCAGCCCCCTGTATCTTCCATGTGAACAAAGCTAGGAGTTTAGGTTTTCGATGACCAAGAGTAAGTATTAGAACAAGCTCAGTCCCAAAATTACAAGAAATTTGAATAAATAGTTTACGAGTTATGAGCGATCAAAATTACACCATTTTGTCACTGACTCACTCACTGACCGATCATCAAAAGTCTAAGGTACTTCTGGCAAACTTAGAACCTTCAAATTTGGCACCAAGATAGGTTATTAGCTACAAATAAAGGGAAAATTATAAAAACCTTAAAACTTAATAAAAAAATAGGAAACAAATTTATATTTGCGGTTTTTCAAGAACATTGTGTATGAATTTTGACTGCATTGATAACTTTGTTATTTATTTATGTACAAAATGTTACTATTTGTTTTATTGTTACGTAGTGTGGTATATTGTTATTATGTATTAAATATACATACATATGAATAAAAAAGCTAGGTTAAAATAAAATGAATAATGATAAAATCTTTCATATTAATGCAGTGCGATAAACACTGCATGCTCGCTCGATAGATGGCGTTGTCCTGGTCTAAATCGCGCTACGGTTTTTAGTTAAAAAAAAACAATTTCATGTGATAGCGCCATCTACCTCTGAAATAAATCTCTTTTATTCTAAAAGATATTCGATTAAAAAATTCGACAATTTCGAAATTGTTTAATTTATTTAAAAAAAAATGTTGTTTACGTGCTAGTTTACGTCTACATATTTAGTTTGTTATATATTTAGTTAGTTGCATGTAAGTTAATTTAATTTGTTATATACTTAGAGAAGAAGGAGACCTACAAAAAATAAATTAGATCCCACCAAAAACATTAAATGTAAAAAAAAGCCAATCCTCTACGCAATTCCTCCACCGTAAAAAGTTTTGAGATCGCATAGAAGCCAAGTCCTGTTCAACTTTATTTGTAATAATAAATCAATATTTTGTGACTCTAACAATAGTTTTGTTCACATTACAATAATATTGTCTTGGCCATGAGCACAAGTTAATAGTCGCTCCCTGAAATAATGTGTAAATACCATTGAATTGATACATTCTATATGGACATGATTTTACGATTGGACTGATTGGAATTTGAGATCACCATGGACCAAACATGCGCCATAGTAAATGTGCAGTTCATGATTTTGGATGATACTGACTGTCGGTCATTTAGTAACAATTGAAAAAACTAAAAGTATTTAATTCTGTGATATTAAACTTCATGATTGAATTTCACCTCTCCAAGATATGCTGTATTATATTTGTAGTTTATTGTGCTCATGGCCAAGTCAATATTATTGTAAAGTGAACAAAACTATTGATATAGTCACAAAATATTGATTTATTATTACAAATAAAGTTGAACAGGACTTGGCTTCTATGCGATCTCAAAACTTTTTACGGTGGAGGAATTGCGTAGAGGATTGGCTTTTTTTACATTTAATGTTTTTGGTGGGATCTTATTTACCCATAGATACCTACTGATAATATAAAGCTGGATAGATTATTAGTTTAGTTGAAGGTGCTATTTCGGGACTTACAGTTCCAATTTGTAAAAAAAAAAAACAGTTTTACATGGCATACCTATTAACCGGGACTATTTTTATATTAAGCCAATTTTTATGTGAGTGCCCGAAGTATTTCCCACAGGACAAGGGTGGAACGGGTACAATCGGGATTATTGTCTACTAATAGGTAGACCATTTTCCATTTAAGTTTTCATTTGTTTTTCAATCGCACCCAAAAGTCTGAAAACCTCTTACAGCCTAATAAAACTTAGTCTGGCAACTAAGTCCCGTACGGTGGTTACGTGTATAAATAAATATTCATTCACACATGGCTAAGTGGCTACTTACTCGTTCCTAACGTAGGCAACTAAAGTATTTAGTAGGTTTCGCACGAACTACTTTTAAAAGAGTAGTCAGAGAAGGTTTGGGGATGTAATATAGGGAAGAATGCTGAGGTTGCAAAAAGAGTCGAAATAAAGATAGTTTTATAGTAAAATACCCACTGTTTACTGGGTTGGTATATGAGAATTAAAAACAAAAAGATGATATTGTGGAGAAGTCACTTTAATTATGAAGCAAATGTAATGTTCTTTTATTAGCTTGCCTGCCAGATTTCAAGTTAACTTACTCAACTTCATCACGTGAATTAATTTAATTTGGCAATGGTAATGTAACCAGAATAATGTTCCAGGAATACTTTATTAAAAATAACTGAGTAGCAACAAATATGTTCAAATACAATATTTAGAATATTGCAACTGCGAATTTAAACGCGACAAAACATTTCAGTGCAATCCGGATAAAGCCAGACTAAACCGGTTCAATATTATGCAGGAGACGACAGACTTTATTCTATTTTAAGAACATTATAACAAGATTATTTTGGTATCACTAAACTCATTTGTCACAGTCAATTAACAGCAAGCAATGATAGTTGATGGAAATACAGGGTTACATTGATATTGAAACGGAACCTTCGCAATCGAGTACAGTCAACTTCAGGTCATTGGTAACAGTTTAATAGGAAAATCTTATTTATTACTATTGAGTTAAGGTGCATGACAGTTACCACGGATGTGCAGTCTACCGTACAACTTGCACATGGACTGTTTTTTGACAAGAATAATTTAAGTGATGGCTGTCTATTGCCATCTCTATATAGATAAGCGTATTTACATACCCGGCAACACTTTTTAAACGGTTTTATTCAGCTCGACCCGTACGGTATTTATTTATTTTTATAAATTAACATTTTTAAGGAACCCAGTATGTTACTGCAAGCCTGCAAACACTGCGAAGTGTGACTCCATTTTATTTACATTTAAAATAGAATGAAGTTTCTATGAAAAGGTATGTCACATGAATATTGTGCAGTAAAGCCCATTGTGGCAGACATGTTTGGGAGACTAGCCGCCATTTTCATTTTTGACTCTGACATTGCTGTTTTGGTACTTTGAGGACCTGGGTTTGTTACAGTAGAATTTTGAAGGCTTAGCTTATTTCAGGGGAATGCACAAAATTTTAAGGATCCCGGCGGTTTTACTAGCATTGTGAGGTACCAATTTTGCGCACTTGGATAAAAAGACTTCGAAGATGTCTTGAATGTTCTGAGATGCGGATGGATGGATTTATGAATGTCTGTAGGAACCCTTTCACATTAAAAATTGTCGACAAACGATGAAACCTAGAAGTAATGGGTATACAAGCTCCACGTTATATGCTATACATATATACTATGTATAGGTACTTAGCACCACATTTTTATCTCGTTTAGAAAGTAGTTTCCTTAAATCGCATGTGAATACGGGGGGAACAGTTAGTTCAACATATACCTACAGTAAATTACAGCTGGGGAAAAATCTAAACTATGCAGAATTTTTGGTATGGATAAAGGGACCTAAAATGGACCGAATATTCCGATTTTATAGGAAACTAATATCGTACCACCCACGCAGGTATGGAAGTTTTTCTAAAAATTTTATTGTACCTCTATACCCTTTGTGAAAACGAAACTTGCTAATATTCTATTTTGGGTTTATTTACGATACCTAATATAACGTAGACATGGGTGAAATGTGTGTTAGCTAAGATCAAAGAATCCATCTATTGTTTTTGTATTGTTTTATGAAAAGAAATTTCTTCTTTGTTGTTTGTTGGGTAACATGGGTTTCATCTTAAATTATATTGTACGGGAAGTATTTATGTATTCTTTATTTACTTTTATATTTTGGAGCTCGGAATTTTTGGAAGTTCGTTCGTTGAACTTTAATGAAACATAATGATGGCGCATTACCAGAATACTGAGATAAAAAAAAGTTATAGGTAAGTATGGTTTCATTGATAAAGTTTTTTTTTAATAAGACATTAAAAAGTTTTATTATTATATTAAAATTATCTGTCTAGCCTTTTCTCAAAACGCTGAGGAAGGCTTACCAAAGTTTTATATTTAGCGGCTACCTTGATGACTTTAGCAAAACTTTGAGCTTAAGCTACACCACTTGGTCTGAATCTGATGATAGCCTTTACATCATCAAATTTTCTGGCTTCTGACTACACGTAACAACTGACAAAGATGTTGAAATGACAGCCGGGACCAGTGTGGCTGTTACTTAGCCACGAAATCGAAAAAAAAACTTTACCACCGCAGAGTAATTAACTGGCATTGAAATAATCGTACTTTCTAAACGAACCAGTCAAAATATTTCACACTGCATAAAAGTACATTATTTCTAAAATGATTACCACATCTAACGATCCTACTTACTTCATAATAACACTCATTAGTGCACCCGAAAACTAATTTAAACTGAAATATATATTACGAATCTCTGAGACAAATAGCTCTCCTAACAATGAAAAATTACTTTCAGACTAAAATCTTAGTTAAAATAAGTATCCAGATGTTTCGTAATTTAGCCCAGTAATCACAAAATTTCAAAGTATCTTAAATATCTGGAAATTTCTCTGTTTTAATGATCCTTTTAATAGGTACGTTCGGTGAAACTTTCTTCGTATTCATTATACTTTTAGAAGTCGGTTAGTAGTGATTGTATTTTTTTGTGCTGGTAAGGTCATTGGATCGAAGGACCAGCAGCTAAGAATGTTGGTCCTTTGGTCTTCATAATATCAGGATAATAGGCAAATCATGTTATGTAAATGGTTTCCATAACTTTGTCTGTCCATACAAAAATATGGATCAGAAATTAAGCGGAATTCTCTAGAAATCCAACAGATGTTAACTGCTCCATTAATCTGTGAGAAAACATAGAAAAAATTACACATACCATGGTGCTCATTATCTAGCTTAAGCTATAGTCTTCTTGCTGTTCTTTAAGTACGTAAGTACGAGCGAAGGCGGAAAAAAACTAGTCATCTAAAAAGTAGTCTACAATTGTTTATCTCAGCATTTATCCTTAACATTTTTTCATGATTCAGTTTTAAATCCGTTGCTAAGGAACATTTATGAAGATAAGTAGTGACAGCAGCACATTTTGCAATTCGCTGAAAAAGTCCTTTTGATAGCTCTACTTGCTTATTAAAACAGATTAGTACTGAATAACAAAATCCTTTAGCGATTATTTTTCTCAGAAATATTATTATCTGTGAGCAAGACTGTTTACTTGATGTTTATCCTGTTTTTCAAGTGAGCTGTTATTGTTACGATGTTTTCAATATTGTCTTTTGATTCTTAAATTCTTAGAAAAGGAGGTACCTACAGGCTTTATATTATTAGTATAGACTACGAACTTCCTTACACTTTGTGTAGACGGCTACAGCCATTTCCAATTGGCAGATTTTCCGAGCGAAATAAAACAATTGACAACTCCCGGTACATCATCATCATCATATAAGCCAAATGCTGTCTACTGCTGAAATTAGGCCTCTTCCAAGGAATATAAATGACGTTAAATACTAGCTTTGTTAAGCGGAAAATTCGCCAGTGTGAAAAGCCTGTTATTCTATTCCAATAGTACCTAAAAGTCTTGTAAAGCATGAATTTCGCATTCAAAAAAATATAATTCTTTAATATTTACTGTGCAGATGATAAGTAATTTTTTGATGTCTTAGTAATGAGTTTTTAGTTCTAATGTAAATAAGTGCCCCTCATATATTATATTTTTTAAATAATCCAGCAAAATGTGTGTACATATGTGTTGCAAATAAAAACTATGCAGAAAGTTTAAATATGATTATAAAAACGATCCCAATACAAAATAATGAGTGAGACTATCCGCATTTAATACTTTAAAACGTAATATGATAATGGTTTACCATATAAAATTAAATATGCCCGAAATCGTAGGTATTATTTTACAAACGAATCGGTTTTTAATTACTATTTATGTCGCGTTAATATAAGCACTGCGTTTTAATTAGCTTTTATGACTTCGTTCTTTAAAAAAGTTTTTATATAGCTGCTATTTGGGATCCATGCAACAGCTTATTTACATAATTAGTATTATACATTTCTAAGGCATTTATAGTTTTATTTTGAGGAGGATAATCATCAGATGAGAATGTGGCTGCGGCAATTTTCGACATTCAACCACTAGGTATAGTCAAAGTCAAAATCGTTTATTAAAAGTATGCTAATGAAATTAGCACTTTTCATGTCAGAAATTAAAATATTAGGCAAGAAAAAAGAAACGGTGATGAACTAATTTCCCACCAACAGCTGTCTATTTCAATTTAATTATTTGTTTAGAATTACAATTTGAAGCTTTTTAGTTTTTATTTGCTAGGATAGTTTTTTAATATCTTTTTTTCATTATATTTTTGTATATGTATTTATGTATGTATTTCACAATACATTAGTACCACAATACTATTCTACTTTTACCTATAAGCAAGTTCAAAAATAATTTTACAGCAGAACTTAAAGCAAATTTGCAATAGGTACAACACACGGAAAGGGGTGCCTGTCATGTGTTTGATCTATCGCTGCTACGTGAAATTGTTGGGGAACATATTTCGAAGCTACCGTACAATTTAGCTGATGTTTGCAAACGTCTGTAGGTTATTTAATAGTTTTATAAGCCATCTTATAATTGTTTTGATGTGGCAATTCTTTTGTTTATACTTAGTATTATAAAGAGGAAAAAAAAATATTGTTTGTAATGGATAAACTCAAAAATGACTGAATTGATTTTGAAATTCTTTCAAATTCACTGTTGGAAAGCTACACTCATCCCGAGTAACATAAGCTATATTTTATCTCGGTAAAGGTAGTAGTTCTCATGGGATGTGAGTGAAACCGCGGGAAAACGGTGTCTATCCTTGTGTCTTTTTATTTGAGTTGTATATATGGTTATCTATCTGTCTATCTATTCTACCAATTTTAATTAGGTGCCTTTTACAATACTCTATCTATAATTATACTGTTTGCTTTCTAGAAAGCCATTTCTAGAATTATGACATAGCTAGAAAGCTATGTCTAGACATAGAAATTGGGCATTACTAGTTATGATAAAATTCTATATCTAATAAGCATACAAACACAGGATAGAAATATTGGCAACGCCCCTAAAACCGTTCGACACAACCCAAAAAAAATGTTTCCGTTATCCCTTCATCCCCATATTTATCTGTCAAAATAACATTTTGTCATGACCCTCCGTGGGGATTTCACGTCAATCAACGGATATGAATGAATGACACCTCCAAATAGAAAATTACCGGCCACTCGTCAACAGACCATAGACGAGTACATTTTTCATTTTTATTTTTAACCGTATCACCACGTTTGTATTTCCTCTGGGAGTAAACAGATATACCTAATCAAGCGGGTAAGCTTGACACCTATATTTAACTTCTAAAATTCGTCAACAGATGGCGTTGACTGTCCGATACAATTACCCTAAGCTTTTACTACAAAATTCATTCTCTTACGTGTAACGAAAATTGATTTGGGGATTTTTAGTATTTTAAAGTTAGATTTACGTATAGAAATGTGGTGTTATTGAATGAATTCTTCGCATGTCGTTCCCCGGGAGATTGGGCAAGCGATGCTAGCGCCATTACTGGGTTCCGCCGCAGTCCGTACGCGCCCGCCCTGTCGACGCACGCCGCCCGCCCAAAGCGCGCTAAAAAAAACCGAACATCGATTTTTGTAGTGCTTGTGCTGTGTGTGTGAGTGTCAGTGTGTGTGTCAAAAATATTGGATGACAATCATGTAAGTAACGAGTGCATTTTTTTATCAAAAATATTTTTTTATGATTTTTTTCTGGGTGAGCGAAATTTTTTCGCGTCTATATTTTAATCGTGTGGTGTTTTAGGTGGTTTTAATGTGTTATTCTATAAACAGTGCCAAATTGGTTATTTAAAGTGATTTAAAAACACAATTTCACAGAAATCTGTAGACAAAAATTTACCGACGTCAAAAATATTTCGAAAAAATTGTTGATAGAATCGATTTAAGACGTCGAATTGCTAGATATTTTTACAGCTGTAATAATATCGAATGAGACAACTTAAGGAATATTATTCGAGCAATAAAATCGAGTGTTGAAACGATCATATACGTGTCGGAATTGACGATCGTTATAACTTTTAATCGGTAATTTCTCACGACTTTATCGGTTAACAATTCGTACTGTATATCATTGACAGTAAATTAGTATTGAGAAATAATTACGTAGCCATTGACTTGATTGAAATTAAACAACAGTTGATTACAAAATAAGTCGCTTTTTGAAATATCAATAGGTGTAAATTGGAGCCAGAACTTTGGATTATAATTTAGAATAATGTTTTTTATTCAGTAATTGTACCTAGCTGTTAATGAGAAAAATAGCTTATATTTGAGGCTAATACTAACCAGATGTAACATAAATAAGCACTCTTCAAATACGATAATATTTCTCTTTGCTTCTGTAAATATTACCAAAAGGGTTATCAGAATGGTCACGTTTTATAACCATGAGTAAGATATTATGTTAGTAGGTACTTATGTTGTATTAATACATTTATTAGTATTAACAATATTATGAAAAAGCGAGATTGTATGGTCTGAAAAATGAAGCGGCGGGTAGGTTTGTTAAAAATTGCATTTCCTTCAAATAATTACATGTATTTTGTTGTAATTACGGTTATTGCTACTTAAATTAATTGTCTTTTGACTTGTCTACGATTTTTAAGAACCATTGAAACTAAACAGTTCGTCAGTTTGTGTTGGAAGCTACTTCCGACCGGTCTTTCTGGAAATAAGACCTAATTTGATGGCTATTTGATTTATCGAATATCTTGAATCTACTTATTACAGACGATTTGATTGTTAAGTAGTCAGTTTATCGTTTCCTAAAAGTCTAAAGAGAACATCCTGCATCCGGATAATTAGTATCCTAAGTTCCTTTTCTGCGTCTTGAGTATCTGTGTAGTATCTTTATACCGGTAATTGCCTGACAGATTATTTTCAAGATTAATCGTGAATCCAATCAAACTTTTTTGTCAGTCTGATACCGACGGATACCTAATCTGTTCACTATCATTCATCTCCATACTAATTTACGAACTTAATTAAACTATCGACCGACTAAAAGTTTGCAGTATGCTGATCTTATTGTGTCTTCTTTTCAATAACAAATTATCTCCGTAATCTCTGTAAAATCCGACCCCAATGTCATATAATCCTAACAATACAGTCTGGTGATCCAAAATCCATTTTCCAAAAACAGATTACATAGTGATCTTAATACAATATTTATTGGGTCTGTAGTCTTGTAAGCCAAAGGTATTAGATAAATATTTAACGATGGATTTGTTACCGATGCTGTATTATCTCATTGATCTTTCGGATTTATGCTCCAGTTTATGGTGGACCCTTCGGTAAGAAATGTAAGTGGTTACCGATACTTTGATTCCTGTTGAGTTTTGTATGGTTTTGGTTGCCGTGTTGTGAATAAGTTTTTGTAAATTATTGGTGGGTGTTCTTTAATAAGTTGTGAGTAAGTTATAGGCTGAAAATAAATGCGTTTCTTCTGAGTGTAAATAGTTTATTTTGTATTATTGTGACTACTCGAAATGACTATGAAGTCTTTCTACATTTACATATAATTAGTTCTGATAGGTTGAAAGACCTCTGCGATATACGCTTTGGAGAATGTTTATAACTCCTATTCATGGTAGATTGTTCTTCATCTTGCTATTGAGTGACCTGCAGGCTAATCACTTCAGGAGTCCTCTCAATTTGTCTGACGGACTGATGGATAAGCAACAGTCTGGCACGTCGTCTTTATACCAGCAACTTCCAGACTCCAGGTAGCTCTTTGAAATTTCTAAAATTCCACAATATGATTTCAGCCCAACCCATGACCCATGACCCGTGCACCATTAGACCAATAAGACAGTTCATAGATTGGTGACGCCATTCTATATTTAAAACTTCACATTTGCTGATTTTCATTTAACTTCCAAATAATCTTCCAAAGTATAATTACACGACTTTGGGAAAGTCACATTGTATACGTCATTTGTCAACCCGCGTCGCTGAAATAGCAAATCTATTTTAATATACATAAATCTTAATTTAGCATACCCATAATCTGGGTCTAGACTTTAAAAGCAATATATCAGCATATGTCATCAGTAATCCTGGTTAATCGTCTAGATGTTAACGTTCGTTTTAGACGCACTATGAATTCATAAACTAATGTTTAGTTATTCATAGGTTCCATTTCGCGTGAGCTAAGTGGTAAACAGATAATCTGGTGTTTAGCTAACACCTAAATAATTCATAGATGAGTAGGCTTTAAATATACCTACAATAATAGTTACCTTGTTAGCTGGGAAGTACTTAGTGCACAGGAATAATATTGCCTTCCTCGATAAAAGGGCTTCCTCGATAAAGCCCTGGAATATTTTTTCAAATCGGAATAGTATTTCTAAGATTAGCAAGTTCTACTTAGGCCCGGTTGTTGCCTAGTAAGCCGGTTGCCCTAATAAGCTAAAACAGTTGAGCTTTGTTATATTTTTATTTTTTTATCCAGAATATTGCCTATCGATAAACGCATGATCTTATGGATTAGTATGGTACAGTATCTTAATTTGTTCTTGAGAAAAAATAATCACAAATTCTTTACTATCAAAACGAATTATTGTCTATCAAAACGAATACCTACAAGATAATAAAAAGCTTCGTCTGACAACATTAATTGTGTCACCCGCGTCTTAGCAAAGATATCTGCTCTCAAATAAATGACTGAAAATCTCCAACTGTTATTCGGATTTGTTCGCATAAGTACTGAATTCAGGCGCTCATTATTAATGATTGTAGCGACACCTACCGGCTTTTTTTCAGCTAAACGCGGATAACTGTTTTCCCCGACGTTCTGTAGATTGATGGTGTCGCATTATGGGGATTTCAATGGGATTACGATCTTTGCAAGCGTATGGTTCGAGCCTGCTTCGGCTATGCTGCATAATTTTATATCCCCCCATGGCGAAATTTTAATATTAATGTATTCAATGGTTTCGATCCTGAAATAATTTTGTGAATTCAGAATTGGGTTAAGTGTAGTCTGGAGGTCGGGGATTTATTGCTAGCTAGATTTGCGCGTGGGTTTACTCGTGTTCTACAATGGAGGAACTATTTTTTGCGTACGGATAAAAGCCTACGTTTTTCTGATGTATGAGCAATATTACTGTAAATGCCTATTAATCAACAACTCTACCCATACCTACATACATATTGTGTTTTATTTTCTTTACAACTGATTTATTCTTATCAGATCACTACCTCAATCAAAGAATTGTAATTTTTTTAAAGCCTAGGTAAACATTTTCGGGATTACCGAATGAAAATTGGGTCGAGTAAACAAAAGTTGCCATGCTAATTTGAATAAAAAAGTTTAATGCACGCGAAGTTTTGTGAATTTACAAGATACCTCATTATAAGTTCGTAAGTAACATGTCTGTGATTATTTACTGTTTTAATGATGTAGGTATGTGTATGTATGTACACTGGAACATGTTTCGTGAGCTGCATGTGGTGCCCTAGAACTCTAAATAGGTCAGTCTTTAAATAAGTTGGTTAGTTTTTGCTGAAATTACTTCGTTGTTTTTTAATAAATAAATAGATGAGTTATGGTTTTGGATGGTTTGAGTTTTATAATTTTCTGTTTTTCATGACGACCGAGCGAAGATATAAAACTGTCCGTCGGGAAATGAGAAAGATATGCGTTTCCAATTCCGCAATAAAACGCATTTTCTTTCTTACTAGCTTCCGCCCGCGGCTTCGCTCGCGTAGAGTTCGGTTATATCGCGGTTTCCAAGAGTATTCTTCAAAATTCTGCGATAAAAACAATCCTATGTTCTTTCTCAAGGTCAACTCTATATCTGTACAAAATTTTATTAAAATCAATTCAGTGCTCTAGACGTGAAAGCGTAACAGACAGACGGAGTTACTTTCGCATTTATAATATCAGTAGGGATATCATACGCACCTTTTTTAAATTGAGATATCGCGATTGAATCCTGCCGTTATTTATAATATTTTATTTTGGTACAGGTACAACATATCTTCCTCTATCTAACGTCATCTAACAAGTAACCTTTCTAGCTGATCGACTTTATCATGATTCACCCATCATTTCATTAAACAGAGTATCAATCATTCATTAACATTTGTCCTGTATATCCACCCAGCTAATACCAGCCCAAAATAATAATTCTCCACTTAATAGATTACCCCAGAAACAGTTGGCAACACCCACCCTTTACACAGGCCAATAAAATATGTTACCAGCCTACATTAGGCGTGAATCTAGACTATAACTTAGACCTAACCATCGGACTATTATTGTGCTTACCCAACAACAATAATTATTCTGGGTATTAGATACACAATTCGGCTTGGACAACCAGTAGTCTTTAAGTCGTAAGCAATAAGGTTCATAATGGTTTGGTTTCTTGTTTTAGTAGTTACGATGTGTTTTTGTTTAGGACATAGAATGCTTTTTATCGATACTTGGAATCACTATTGTAATCGATATGTCATTCGATTCCTTTATTAATGGGTTTGAATTGTGTTCTATAATTTTATAATGCTTGTTTAGATAGTCAAGTACTTCGCATACTCGAATATAACACTCCCAGATAGTGGATTTTTATTGGGTATATGAGCTTTCTTCGATAGATCCAGAGATTGGAACGTACTTAACTTGCTAACGGCTGATTTTTCAATCGCCAGATAACTTTTATCTGTAGAATATGTTTGACGATTTGACAGCTTTTGAATGGAAAATATGTCAAACCGTCATATTTATTCCTCAGATAGAAGTTAACTGATGATTGGAAAATCAGCCCTTAGTATAATATTAGTAGGTACTGTTTGATAAAAAACACTATTTTTACATAAAACCATTTACTAAACAAGAAACATAAATCTGCCTACAGATGTTATAAAAGCTTTTTAATACCCTAACGATTTGATGGCCGTATTTTAAAAACAGAAATAGGTGCCCAAAATGTATATTAGGCTAAGGCAGGCCAATATTCAAAATCTCATCAAAATCAATGTACCGTTATGATTTATCACAAAATCCTTTTTAAAAGGAAAAAGCTAAACGATTTTTTTTTTGTATGGAACATTAATTTTCTTATGGTAATTAACTATGGCCAAACAAATTTTGTTCGAGCAATTTTTCTTACTTTTACGAGAATTATTTAGAAAGATATCGCGCCAGATTAGATTATTATGAAGACGTTTGAAAAGTTTTTTTTTTGTTATTTAATGAGTTCTTGATTTATTTACTTGAGAAATTCCCACGTAAATATTCCTATTATTTTTGTAAAGGTGTGTTTAGTAAGAGTAAAATGAACTGTAACACGAACATTCCGTCTTAGTATATCAGAATTCTTTGTCGATACCTGAGCTTTTTAATTTATTGAAATTGTGGCTGGTACACCCAGGATTAGGAAAGGAATAACCATACATTTGCACCCAAAACTTGGATTAACTTTACCTTCATTATTGACAGGAGGGACAAAATATAAAAAGTTACTCTAACCTGAAAGTAAAAAAGGCTTACACTAAAAATCCAGCCCATTTTAAAACAGCACTTAGCCCAAATACGTCAAGCTGCTAGGCCTATCCAGCACTAAAAGGAATTAGCAGTAATGTACCAGAATTTGGCAAGTACGATGGATTAAAAGGCACCCTCGCCAAGATAGGAGCCGTTCCACCATACGATATGTTTGCACTGGAATGGAATACGAAATTACATTTTGGATATGTGAAACTGTTCAATTTAGGAATGTGTGAATTTGATGTTATGTTGTTAAGATCATGTTTGTGAATGAAAATCTATAGTAATATTGTTAGAGGAAGAGTTTGTTTGTTATAACGCAGCATCGCGCATCGCAGGAATTAGTAGAACAATTGAAAACATCTTTTAGTGTTAGGTAACTCATTTACCGAGAAAGGCTACTTTTTATCCAGGTGCCGTATGTTTTTATCCAGGCGGAAGCTAGTAAATAACACGTAAAACTGGTGAGTTTGTTGCTTCTGTACCTATACAAAGTACACTGCCTGTCAGAATAAGAGGGTAATATGGTGTTTTAGAAGACATAATCTTTGTACAAGACTCGTGTACAACTTAGTACATACCACCATGTATATTTTGGTCTTGAAGAAGACCTAAGATTATAGACTTTTTATTATGACTTTAGTTACATGAACTAAGATATCTGCCAACCCCTAATCATAAAACAGGTGAGCTACTATTTTCCTTATCAGGCAATGATTTAGGCACCCGACGCAGTTAATTAAACTTTGAATATTAAACTTTTGTGCAGTAATTACGTCGTTACGGACACTTGCGTATTTTTCCATCCACCAGCCTCGCACATTTCTGAGAAAAACTCGGAAATTAGATCTTTTTGGACCTCCCGGCTCTTTGGTAAAAGCAAAGTTTTGAGACAAAATTAATTAGGATTCATTAGATAGGACCTACGGTTGAGTATTGCTAATCTTTTTAGGAGGAGAAGAGGTCAAATTAACTAAATCTTTTTTGACAAGTTTACGTCTTTAATGTGACCTAAGTTATAAATCTGTTTGGCACCTAAAATGATTGAAATGATTTTGATATAACTTTGTATGTCTGTCATCTGCGCGTAAAAAAAACTAACATCTGAATTGAGAACCATCTCATTTTTAAAAGTCGGTATATATGGATATGTTATTAAAACAGAGTTATTAAGACACTGCCTATAATCCGCAACAGTAGAAATATGATATTTATTTTATAAATTTTATTTTCAAAAGCTCTGTAACAACTAAGCCTTCGAGGTAACCATGCATTCCAATAACTCTAAAGTTAATGAAAACATGTACCAATTTTCTGCTTGATGATTAAATTAATATAGATTGAGCTCAAATTCGATTACCTATCAGATTTAAATTGTTATTTAGTATTACCTAATATGTTCTATGGATTATTAAAAGGTTCGTTGGAATAGTCAATATACAGTGAGAAGCAATATTGACTGAATAATAAATTAAAATTTCCAGAGATTTTCCCATACTTACTTAATAATACAAGTTAATATTATTACGTATAGGACTTAATACCATTGTCGGGGTGATGACTGTGGAGGTATGAGAGCAGAGAGTAAAGCTCATCATACCTCGCACTAAAGGGAGGATCCTCCGACCGGACAGGTGTTTTTATCCGGTGGGCTACTGCCCGACAGTTGTTGTCGGGGTGATCTATCTGTATTAATGCGCGTGCGAACACTGCATGTGCGATGCAGGATAGTTGCGTCGGCGACTGTGTAGATGGCGGTGTTAACAGTTGTAGTGCCGCTACATCACTCCCCTCCGGAGACCGGAGGTCGATGGTATGAGTTCTTGAAGGGCCAGCTAATCTTGTTGCCAATGCGTTGCCGCGAGGTTCTCGGTGAGTCGGAACTGGCTGCTACGGCGGTGCTGCGAATCCCAGTGAGTCGGGACCGGCGCTGCGAGAGTTGCACAGCGCCGCGCTAGTGGCTAGCGACTGCTTCGGCGAGGGAGATACTCAACCGGCCGAAGTGCAGTGAGCTGGAGCCTAGGTCGCTGGATGTGGCTGAGGGTGCTGACCAGGTATGTGCGTCCGCAACATGCTGGTGGCCAGGGATACCCATTTGAAGCTGGCTGGCTGAAGAACTCGTCGCTCGAAAGCTTGAGGAAGGTCTTGCTGATGACGTCACGTAGCTCGAAGGTTGCGTGTTCATATCACGTCGGGGTCACCACTGTGGAGGTATGAGAGCAGAGAGTAAAGCTCATCATACCTCGCACTAAAGGGAGGATCCTCCGACCGGACAGGTGTTTTTATCCGGTGGGCTACTGCCCGACAGTTGTTGTCGGGGTGATCTATCTGTATTAATGCGCGTGCGAACACTGCATGTGCGATGCAGGATAGTTGCGTCGGCGACTGTGTAGATGGCGGTGTTAACAGTTGTAGTGCCGCTACACCATCAAATCTCATGCACTCTGTGCCCAATTTCGGTGGTCATCAATTTTTTGTATTTTCTTTTCTGAAAATGCTAATAATATGTTCTGAAATAAATAAATGGAAGATTAAGTACAATAAAGTATTCCATATATTTCCTTTATACAAAATAAAATGAGCTTTCTCTTATAACGAGGGAAAAAAGACGCCTCAGTTTCTGGCATCTGGCTCGCCTGAAATTTTCCATTTCATTATAAGCCTTATATTGGTGATTACTCCGTGGGTAAGCACAAATGGGTATTTGAGTATCAATTACTGAGTAAATGCGTATTGTTGAGTAACTGGTTATCGATTTTTTCTTGCTGAATTATATTGTTAGATGGTGTTTAAGATGGTTAGATGGTTTTAACCGCCTTTAAATATTTTTTTACTTGGTTAGTTAAGATACCTTACTTCGTGTAAAAAACGAGGTTTTGTCATACTTTGTGATACTCATAATTATAGCAAACCGGATGAATTGATTCAGACGACATATTTTTCCAGCAATTTCCGAAGATAGGTAGGTATAGTAAGTATAATACCTAGTGTTTTATTTGTCAATAGTTTAAATATAAAGACAGGTTATGAAGGCAGACAGTTAATTATGCCACATGTTACATTAATTATTTACAAAATAACTCCCATTACGTAAATTTATTAATAAAAATTAAATATTTTTTCCTAAAATCGAAAATTATTTAAGTAGCAAACAAAGCTGCCTATAGAAGGTTCCGTATCTAATTTGTTCGTGTCCTATTTGCGTGACTGTCTCCTGACGGTTGATGGATAGCAGTCGCCACTTTACGCTACTTTTTTTGCTTTTTCTTTTGCCTACTCAAGTTTTTTTGATGATCAATTTGCTGTTTTTTTTTTTTTTGTTTAATAGCTTTTTGTGGTTTGGGGAAATATTATTTGTGTCATTTTGTCACTGTTACCTACTTACTGAAAAAGTCTAATGTTGTTGACGGAACAGGGACGACGTACTAACCTTTTAAGACTTCAAAATGCTATGGAAAACTGGAAAACTTATTAGGTCCCCAAGATACAGGCACAGTCTAGTTTGGGGACCACAGAACTGATAAAAATGACTCTCTTAATATAGTTACAGTTTGTAATCTACCTCATAACATTAAGAAGTGATTTGCGAAAGTAACTGTTGGATCAATAAACGAATTTATTATTTATTTATTTATTATTTATATAAAACAGTTTTGGTGAAATCTGACAAATGTCAGTCATTAGATATTCAGCAGATCGTGGTCAATGGCAACTTTTTACCCAGAACTAACTAATAACATGAAGTAACTTTTTAAGACACAAAAGTTACAAACAGTTCATCCATATTGTCTTCACGTAATCCTTAGAAGGTTGATTCCCAGCTAAACCTATAAACATGTTGATCCAAAATCAACAAATCCCTTTGGTAGAATATCTGCGCTTTTTCCCTTAAAAGGACCATAAATATAAATAAACAAAAGAACACATTTAATACAGGTACGACTGTAATTCGGGGAAAGAAAGAAAGAAAGAAAGAAACTCATGTATCTAGTTTTATGGGCAAACGTAACACACTGTAAATTTAGTTTACCATGCTTATTTATACGGAAATAAAAAATAGGTCGTGTGCGGGTTGATGCGATTCGTAACCTAACCTTTTTTGTTACTTTGGAAAATTGAATTCTATGGTTTGATGGAACTCTATAAGATGGTGACATACTGTTATGTAGGCAATCGGTATATTATAAAGTTGGTATAACTGAAATTATTATTACTTTGAACAAATAGGATAGTTGGGTAACGTAATGACATAGAATACGTATATAAAGCTTCAATTTTATAATTATGTAGGCCTAGAATACATATATCAAATAGCTTTCAGAATTTAATATTCAGTATAATTATGATTAAACTCATCTTCTAATATTTGAACTGAGATAATAACTACTATAATGTTTAAATTTTACTTCTCTTAACATGGTAAATATTCTGATATTCATAAAAAAAATATGAACGAATAAAACCGAAACAAAACAACATTACGATACCACATCATTTGTCACAAAACCGTGTCATTCACCTAAAAGCTTATTACAACATTAACAAGACAGATACATAACATATCTATATACTATATATATATCTATTGATCTTCGCATTATCCGCAAAACCGCGGACCGATGACCTGAGACCGTTACACGAGTTCATCCACAGTTGACAAGCAATATCTTAACTAATATTGTAATGGTGAAAGTTTGTGACTGTGTGTTTGTTAGTTCTGACAAATAGCTGGACGGATTTAGACGAAACTTTGTATTCTGAGGTTTAGCTATACATCAGAATAATATATACTTTACTACTTACTTTTCTTTAGTACTTTTTATCTATATGTGGAAAAGAGTTTCTCGGACGCGGGTAAATTCGCGAGCGGAAACTGATTGTTTTATTATAGTTGTATGAGCTTATAATTATGGTAATCTCACCCATATTTTGAGAGGTTTTTCATACTTATTTACGTGGGCAGATAAAAAATTGCCATTATTTCTTTATGGTGAACTTAATATAAATCAATTATAAAACGTCTCAATCAGTTAAGCCCAGTTAAGGAGAAAGCTAAAGCTAATAAAGACCCATGATACATTTATCCAGTATTTTTTCTTTATTAATACATAAAAAATAAGGAAAAAGACATGTTAAGGCACACTGACAAGTTGACGACCGTTTTCCCAACGTGACAGCGGATCCCAAAACGGCTTTAACCACCCTGTGTACCGTAAAAAGTATAGGGGTGTTGTAAATTCCGCGACAAAACTTGGAGATCAATTGAATGTTAGATATTTCAAGTCCGTTTCATTTTTTTTACGTATGTGCTTGAAATATATTTTTATGTACGGAGTTCATAAAGGTAGGTAAATAAAAATGTATTGTTCTGTGTGAAAATTGAAAGGAATTTTTTGGGTACGGTGGTGGTACGATTTTGTAGGTCAAATGCTTTTTCTACAGGAAATATTGTGTATAATTATTGTGTATAATTCCTCCTGGTTTTATTTCAAGACTTATCACAGAAGTATACTTGAAAATTATTTATACAATGATTTTGTAATAAAAAATACGTCCTAAATCCAATTACTTCATTACCCAAAACCAACACGATCAATCACTCAGATTTTCAGCAAAAATATTCGAAAAGTTATACTTACCTCCTACTAAAACCCATTTCCACGACTTATTGAAATTCCATCAGCGTTTTTATATAACTTATAACTTTTCGTGACTACGCATGTTAATTTTGAGTAAACTGAACTACTTCGAAGCTTAAACCAGTTTGTATATATTAACCTTAAGCTTAAAAACATTTAATTAGGTACATATATTTTCCCTCCGTCCTTGTGGCATAGTGGGTAAAGAACCAACCTCTCAAGTATGACTGTGGGTTCGATAAGTCAGGCAAGTACCAATACAACTTTTCTTTGTATGTACTTTCGAGTATATCTTGGACACCAATGACTGTGTTTCCGATGGCACGTTAAACTGTAGGTCCCTATTGTTGTTAAACATCTTTGGTCAGTCATTACAGCAGTCAGAAGCTGTAAGCAGCTTAGTCTGACAAACAGTCTTACCTAGGATATTGGAACGCCCGGGTAACTGGGTTGAGCAGTTCAGATAGGCAGTCGCTCCTATTAAGACACTCAGCTGCATCTGGTTATACTGGAAGCCGAATCCAACATAGTTGGTTAATAAGATGTATTTTCCTTAAAAAAATCATGACAAAGTCTGTGTAATTTTCTCAAATAACTTAATTCTTCTAAATGGAGCTGTTTAGTCAAAATTAGAATTCCTCTCGAATATTGAGGATGGCTGGGAGACACGGAATCCTGTTTACCTTATTTAAGACTGTCCCCTCTGGTTTGCCTGATTGAATTCTAAGAAGGCACGGTGGCCATGTCTTTTGTTTTTTGGTGACTGTCCTGTATTCTTTTAGTATACAGGAAAACAGATTTATTTTCGTTAGTAACTTGGGGTTGAGGTTGATTTTATGGCAAAATATAATTACGCTATGTAAGTATGCATATTAAGATAAAATAAAATTTTTAACGGGAAACATATTGGTTAATTTTAGTGGTTTTTATTCTTAAAGGGGCATTGTCAATGATTGAATAAATATAATAAAATTTTATTTCATTTAACATATTTGCAGCAATAGAAATAAAAGTATTCAATGTTTATTCTATAGGTCATAAAATATAATTGAAAACGCACGGGGTCACAGAACTAAAGCCATAAAAGCTCTTGAATATTTTTATTCTCTTTTTAATTTGAATTTGATGCAGCGTAATCGTCATCATGTTTTGTCCCATAATATTTTCAAAAGTTGCAGACCCTACAAATGCCCTGGGATTAAATTAATAAAAATGTATAATTGTAACGAAGAAGGCCTTGAAAAAAGATTGACTTTTGTCTTATAGAAAAAATGTTTACCTTCTTTATTTACAAAATGTTTTTTTACCTCGTATTTCAGGATTTTTAATTAAATGGATGTAGGTACTGTATTACCATCAACACGTATGCTGAAGAGAAAATAATTATTTTAATTTATTCGTAACGAAACAGGTTATTAACATTTTCATCAATATTCTTTGGTATCTTTCGTAATTACTTCCTGAAGGTATAATCTGTAACCAATATGGAAACCTTTTTGTGAAAAGACTACAGTTGTAAAAAAATACTATTTTTGGATATTACTTATTTATTCAATATCCATATGTTGACTGCGTGTAGTTTTCGTCCTACCAGTATCTCTGTAATTATTATCCTATGGTAAGATATCGGCTTGCTTGTATGCATTACGTCTTACTCCATACCACAGTGTCTAATAATTCTACACCATCTGACTATTAAGTATAGTGCCTATAGACACACCACCGGCGTATAAACATTCAACGAGATCACAGATATAGGTGCTATACTACACTATGTATACCAGCATTTTTGGAAATCACAAAATGCTATTGCATTGAGGCCCAACAATAATAGAACACTTGAAATGTAAATAGTCACCTATTCAAACATTAATCTCCAAGAGTCAATCGGTCACCTACCGATTCTCTGCTAACCAAAGATTGAAATCCAACACCCGAAAACACCTTTGAATCGTACCAAACACATTGGTTACCTTTGCTAACCCAACAATGACAGTTGCACATCGACATTTGAACATAGAACGTTCTAGTGAAATCCAAAATGGCCGCAACTCACGTAAACTAAACAGTCGGCCCACAGTTGACCTGACGGTCAGCAAAACCTTTTTTAGAAAATCCTTTAATTTACCCTATCGCTTTAAGGTTGGTTGAAAGAGACCCAATTATGGGTTAAGTTCGCCGTTGTACATAAACTATCTGTACTCATTGTGTGTCTCGTATTTAGTGTGCAAAAAAGAATAGTAATAATCGTTATACTAATCTTTTCAGTCGATAATACAGCTAAATACCTGATTCTTATAATGTGCGTACTACCATTCATCTTCAAACTGATTTATGAGCCCAAACAGACTATCGGGCGACTAAAAGTTTGCAGTGTGGGCACCCTAAAGGTGATAGCAACCCGATTGAATTTCAATGGAAAGATGTTAAGCCCAGTGAAATTATCGCGATCAAATAAAGCGTGTCCCGTACATCGGGACGCGAATTGGGACCATTGCCAAGTATTTACCGTCTCAAAGTGAATTCTGTTTCAATGAAAACACGAAAATTGGTTGGTCTGTAAAAATGCAGTTTCTTGATATTATTTTTTGAGAGTTTTCGTCTGGTCTTGGTCTAATTCGTGAAGTATATAGATTTTTTGGATTTCGTTCTGGCTGTATGCGTATAAATAAAGCGTAACTATTTCCTTTAATTTCAAAATATAATAAGTAGTTCAAGGATCATCTCTATAAATAAACACAAACTTCATCTTTCATAAGCGCAGTTGTACTTTTAATATCAAAAAGGTTTTAAAAGGCGTGGCACAAAAATCTTAGTAAAAATTATTGACATAAACCTGTGTACCGAATTTTTTGTACAGTCAATTTTCAAGGGAATTTTGATTGACAGAATTTCCGACTGCATCGAAACCGGTCTGACCATAACCTTCTGGGTATTTTAAATCTATACCATCGGTCAGAAATCTACGTACCTACGTGACTGACACTGCATTTTGAATTTAGAACACAAACTATTCCAGATATATTCAAAGTTTGAATTTAGAATTCTTTGGTAATTTGGCTTGAAAACGCAATAATAAACTGTAGTCGCGCACGCACACATAGATAGACTGTGTGTGAATAGGACGAGCGTTTTTAGTGGATATACATACGATTCTCTAATATGTTCATAACATGGTAATTATTGAGACGTCGTATTTTTACACTAGTTATTTACTACGATTTTACCTACAGTTAAATAAAAATACAGTTAATTCTTTCACATACATGTAGCGATATAGTCAGCCACAAACTGTTATATGCATGCAGTTACTTCTATACCAAACTATTGACGTGGAAAAATTTTTTGGTTGTTTGTTTATACCTAAAAAGCTCCCAAAATTCTGAACCAATTTGAAAAATTCTTTCACTTTATGAAAGCTACACTATTCCCGATATAAGCTATTTTTTATCTTGGTACGAGCTATAGATCCCATGGGTGAAACCGTGGGAAAACACAAGCTTATAATGTTGATAAGAATGATTGTATATTAAGGAATCTAAGCTATATACTCCTAGATATTACATAATATATAAAAATAATATTCGTATATTACCTAGGATTGACGTGAGAAAGAATTTAATATCCTTCGGTACTCGAGATATTCGTTTACAAGTAACATTTTGAGCGCAACTGGTCCAGAATTTTAGATATATAACACTTTTGAAATGTTAGAAAACATGTAATATTGGTATCTATGTAGGTGAAGCTGTTTGCAACAGATATTTTTTAAATTGAAAGATTTCTTTGGAAAAAGAAATAAAATTAAGATGTATCGGGTTGCCCGGGTAACTGGGTTGAGGAGGTCAGATAGGCAGTCGCGTCTTGTAAAGCACTGGTACTCAGCTGAATCCGGTTAGACTGGAAGCCGACCCCAACGTAGTTGGGAAAAGGCTAGGGAGATGATGATAGTTGGAAAAAGAAATCCTAAAAGAAAAAATATAGTAAGAGTTCTATAGGTACCTATTTATATGATGATTATCGTAGGAAGATCTCCTTAGCTATAGAATTTATTTATAGAAAAGAACCAGATAACTACCTCTCACTATTATACTAGATATTTTCTCCCACGCAATTACTCTCCTTTGTAGGGTAAAGTAGTCATAGATTTTCTACCACCTACTTTTTCTACCACTACAACCATAGGTATTAAAATGATCCTTTGCAAAATTTTGATCTAAAATTAGATTTTAACACACAATTATACTGTTTATACAATAGGATTCGCATATTTGTAAATTAATTTTGTATTATTCAAAACTATAACAGAAATAGATAAAAATATAACTTAAAATAAAATTAACAACAGACATAAAACCTTAAAATCTCCAAATCGAACAAAAGGACACCAGAAAAATACTGTACTTAATATCTTTATATTAATAACAAAAGTATAAATACCTACACAATCGTATTTTTTCAATACAACTACACAAGTACTCAAGCCCATTGTAACATTCTTAATGTATTTTTAACAAAACCCTTTTCGCCTCTTATCGATAAAAATTAAGGGTGATGATATCACTTCTAATGCCTTAATGGTTGCCACAACATAAATAGGGCTAATCAGTATTATGGTGCCCGTAAATAATGGCTCAATAACCCATAATTTGATTTTATTGATACTTCTAATGTATAGTTTGATTATGTTAGTTTGAATGAGTATTCAATTGTGTTATGTGATTATTTTCATATGAATAAACAAAGCTATCGATCTAGTCGAAGTAGTTTGTATAAAACTTTCAATGGCGTACTTGCTTACCCTTTGAATATTGAGTTGTTATCAATCTGTCAATGTTGTGACTCTAAAACACCTAAAACGAATTTTGTTGAACATTCTTCATAATTATACAGACTATTATGCACACTAACTCAAACTGTGAAACTAAACCATAGCTTAAACAAGTAGGTATGTGTTTTGACAGTAAGTTAAACAGACGTTTATTAATCGTTATAGAAAACATCTGAATACTTTTTTTAGTAAACACCTGCTTAAGCCATGATTAGATTGTCCTCAAGATCAACAAGGTAACAAAAGTCTTCATTCACATTATTTAACAACAGTTACCTCATCAAAAAACCAGAACCCCCAAAATAACCCCCATCTTGTTAAAACATCCCATAAAATTCACAAGAAAAGGTGAATTCTTTTATACAGAAACCCCATGCCAAATGCCATATTGTGTACCATAATAATGGCCAACTTCAACAAAAGCGTGACCTTCCAATCTTTGGGAAATTGGGCCAAAAGAACACCCATTTAGTATTGAGCCAAAAAATAATAGGGTAGTCACAAAGTGATACTGGGCCCATCAATGAATTGTCTGCAATACCAGGAAAACTGGCATGAAAATGTAAAAATTGCAATTTTTCTTGTACCGAAAATACACATTATTAGGCACTGTGTTAGTGTCAAGCAAATAATCTTTCATAGCTTTTTATAATAATCCAATATTTTAATTGAGTTTTAGTCAGTGTTAGGTAGCTGATTTGTCGAGGAAGGCTAAAGGTTCCAAAAAACTAAGGGGCTAAAGGTAAATTTCTGGCAAAGATTAGGTTCCTTTTGAAGGCTCTTCTAGAAAATAGCCATATTTCCGTTAACTGGCTCACTTATAAGGTCAAAAGCTACATTGAAAGAATTGGCAATACCGCTAGTCAATGGATTCACTGCCAATTTTCAGGGAAGAAAAATAATATTCAATGCTCTACTTCAACTCAGGTTATAAAGAATTAATTTATTGTAAATAACATTGTATTACAAACATTACATAACTACTAATTATCACTACAATATTTATAACCACTGTTATCATGACCTTTACGAAATTAATTCAAAATTACACTAATTATCGGTATTTTCACCACAATACATTCCTGTACCAATTAACACATAATTTTCCAAATAAGTTCTATAAACAATGTGTTAATTACGTATTGACATGGTAAATAATTACCGAATGAAATTCTTTTTAAAAGCAATAAAATAAGAACTAGATACACCTATCTAAACCCAATTTCACATTTGGTAGTTGCTTCCATAAGTTGCAATAAGTTACGTTACGTTAAGTTACTCAGAAATTACTAAAGCGTCTTACGTAGGGATTTTTAAGTTGTTGTGGTGGCCTAGTAGTAGAACCAACCTCTCGAGTATGAAGGTGTGGGTTCGATTCCAGTTCAGGCAAGTACCAATGCCACTTCTCTAAGTTTGTATGTACTTTCTAAGTAAATCTGGTACACCAATGGCTGATAATAGGGTGAAGGAAAACATCTTGAGGAAACCTGGACTATAAATATAGTCTGAAATCATCAACCCGCATTGAGCAAGCGTGGTGATTAATGCTCAATCCTTCTCCGTGTGAGAGGAGGCCTGCGCCCAGCAGTGGGACAATAAAAAGGCTGTAACAGTATTTTCTAAGCTATTTACGTAAAATAAGTGTAAAACCAACCTTAGCCAAACACAAAAAAAAACGTATTTACTTCCATTACATTTCAAGAAGCCATGAAAATGTCATCAACCTACCATTATCAGTAAGTCAAGTCAAGCCTTTAGAATCTGGAACATTCGTAACGACATCTCTTGGCAAAGACAGTAAAGTACTCTTAATGCCGACCAAGCCATATGGATGGTATACCCGAATCACGTTACATTAACATGTTGTACGTAAATCAAGCCAAAAAGAGCATGAAGCCCACCATTTTGAATTGTAAATGTGGAAAAAAACGGATATTTGTCACTTCAAGTAAGATTGTGAAGAGAAATGAGCTGGTTTTGGGAGGAAATTGTTTCATTTTGAGGTCTTAGAAATAGATGTAAGATAGTATTAAGTTAGTTTAATACCTTTTTAACATTTCATTTTTAAAATTACATAGGTAATTGTTACCCCAAGTTATCATTATGTTCCACATGAAGTGGCAATAACAAACCATACACACATTTTATGTAACGGTCTGACTTGCCATCAAAATTCTGCGTAGATGCCTCTCCATAATCACTAAAACTTGTATTCAATCAATCTGATAAAAATACAGCTTCCAATAATTGAAAAAAAAAAAAACACTATACTTCCAAAGATAAGCAGCTAAAATAAAAAAGAAAAACTCAACTCTTTTTATAACACAAAGAAAATCTAGCAACATCAAAATTGATCTTCCACGAAATAAATCACAGCTACAATATTTCCAATAAGCACTGGAAATCTGGAATACAACGTAGAAAATACTTTTTCAAAAAACGGCTGCTTTCAGTAGGCGCCGCCATATTTTTTTATTTCATCACAAAAACTCTTGTTACGTCATCTGCAGCTGTCACAGACCTTGTAGCTAGGGGCTAGAAAACTGGAGGGTGTCTCGATTACGTGTGCAATATTGACCTTTATGTAATTGGGTTAAGGTCGCTTATTGTTTGTTTAATTGAACGCTTGTTCGAACTTGAAAGATTTGAAGAATTATTTCTGTGTCAGTTAAGCAAGCTTCTTTTAAAGCAGAATAAAGGTCAGTAGAATGTTATTTTATGAGGCCATTGCAAATTGACTTTAATTTAAAAGAGGTGTAAATAAAAGCAAAATATTATTGTGTACTATTTCATCGGTTTCAAAAATATGAAAACTATATTTCCATGTCCAAAAAATCCTCCGTGCCACTCAAAATTACAAATGGCGTGACTCGATTCATCGAAAGCTTTTGTCGTCGAAAAACCGCGAAAACAATAGCGGATCACTATTTCCCAGTACTGGCTAGTCACCCAAAACCCGGTGTAACAAAAACAAGAAAAACTAACCCAGGTACTCCAATTGATTCCCACAGAAATCCCGAACAATCCTATCGGCAAACAAATTCGAACTCCACTTATCAATTGGCCAAACCCACTTACAAAATTGATGAAGCGAAAACGATATAATCGCTTTATCTAAAATCGCCTTTCGTGGAGACCGACTGAAAGTAGGGTGAAAAATCTCCCTGCCTGGTACAAAGCAAAGAAAAATGAGCAGAGATACCATATTGCAGGTAGCCTTCATCTAGGTCAAATACGTATGATGGGCATGACCTAAACGATCAGTTAAGAGTGCTTTAACTAGAAGTTATAGTTCTTTGAGACATTTGTGAACCATTTTTGGTAAAACGAAAAATTGGGCCAAATATAGCATATAAGGGCGGAGACAGTAACGTTCCTCGACAGTGTACACTCACATTTTGACGCGCAACTTTCTTTTCCGATTTTCCGTTATGGCACCTCCGCTAGTCATTTTGTTCTCCATGGCTACTGTAGTATGAAACTCTAGCAACAATTCTATAGCTACGTGGCGCATCCGTTGCAGGTTTTGAACCGATTACCGCTCGTTCATTCCTGCCGACTCCGTAATGGATGTTGTTCGGACCAAGTTTGCAGTTTGCTAGAATTACGTGAATCGTTTGACATTGAGAAAGAGGCTCCGATTTTAAGATTCAATCTTATAAAGGCTGGAATCGGTTGAAGTTTTATGTGGATGAATTAATCTATACTATCTGTACTTATACGTAATAATATAAAAATGAATTGCTGTTCGTTAGTCTGACTAAAACTCAAGAATGGCTGTAGTTCGCGGGATCAGCTAGTACGTAATAAAGAGGAATCATATGTTTGATTGCTTTTCTGTATGTAGGTACCCTAAAGACTCCAAGACTACACTCTTCCCGAGTAACATAGGCTATATTTTTCTATATTTTTATCCTCACGGGAAGCCCGAGTCCCGTAGTTCCCACGGGACGCGGGTGAAACCACGGGAAAATGCCTAGTTCAAAATAGTTTAGTTGTTTAAAATTTGCATGTTCACCAATAATTAGTTAGTCCATTATGTTAATGAAATGTGTTTGCACTTTGTATTAAAAAGCGGACAACATAGAAATTGCTGTGTAAATTATAGTAATTACTCATATAAATCTGATAGTAAAGTGGGTTATTATTAGTTTAACAAACATGCTATAGATTAGAAAGTTTTAATGAATAAACTACAAGTTAATTAGTTGATTAGGAGCAAAGATTACTGGCTAATTCTTATTTTAGAAGAATAATATTTTGTACGTGGTTTTCACGATACAGTTTCATGGTGAAATTCAGGCGAAGAAAATGAAGAAACATGGTTACTGGACAAATATTTTGTTTTTGGTGGTAAAAACGTTCCCCATTCGATGTACAGCTAGCGCTGAATAACTTTTCATATCTGAAGTTAGCCATTTAGCGTAACAACCACTTTTGGCAGATTTAATGTATAAAAAAGGTGCATAATTTTCCTGGTAACTAAAAATAAAAACATTAACAAATAACATGAAAAAAACAATATGATATTCATATCATCATAAAAAGCTTTCACATTTTTGACACAAACAGCTCTAAAATATCAGATTCGATTACAAAAACAAAATATTCACAATCACACAAAGACATAATAATTGTAAAAACAAACTGACAATATGCTTTTGACAGTTTACATACCTTTGATAATACAATCACGATCAAAAACAAACGAAAACCAGTTCACATATTCCTTGTAAAAACCCGATATAAAAACCGTATAGATTTTTTCCCCCAAAAGCAGCGTCGTTTTACAAATTGTATATTCGTATGTTTTCATTCCCAGTTATTTTAGGCGTTTTTTATTTGTGAACACATAAATGGTATTTTGTATTTAGAGAAAAGAATGTTACAATACTAATATTATTTGCTGGGTGCCTACGTAAGGGTAGGGTTGCCACAGAAATAAAAAATCCTTGTTCGGAAATATACTCCTTCTGTCTAAAAACCAAAAAAAAAACAACAGATGTTACAACCTTAAATGGAAAGATAAAATTTAAAATAAATAGGAATCTAAATAATTCTTTATAATAAAAGTGATATTAAAACCTTGTTGGCAAATTGATATAAAAAGAAAAAAGTTATTGGCAATATCGCACAAAGACTTTCTGACTAATTATTACTTCGCGCTAAATTGGTACTGAAAAAGTCTTTCGCAAAAAAAGAGTATTTTTTCTCCGAAAATTGGAAAGGAAGCGACAACCCTGTAAAGAGCAGTACATTTTCCGAACTTTTCTAATATACCGGGGCACGGGCCTTTCTTTTCCATTCTAACATAATGAAATCATTCGGATTTTCTCCCTTTTTTGGTTCCCGTAACGTTTTTTAGGCAATATATTTATTACGTTCATATATCAAAGGTCTCATATGTTGGCTATATTTAGAATTTGGGGTGGCTTGTAATTACTTTTTGTGGCTTATTGTTGGAATGGCTAAAACGTTGGACTCCTGGAATGTGCGGGTTCATTTGTTTTAGTAGGTGAATTGAAAATAAACCAAAATTACACTTGTTTTAGAATGATGCGAAGGTTACCTTTTAAAGGAAATAGAGATAGGGAAAACGGGACCTTAAAACTAAGACTTTACTGTCCGTCGGTCTACCATCATGCTGGACACACGATAGTTAGACACTTTAAATTTTCACGGATAAATTATTGTTTCCTCTATAATATTAAATACTGAAAACTGCAATAAAATAAACATTTTAGGAAACTCGTACTACAAGCGTGATATTTTGTCCGTTTTATATATAGGTATTCATGCGACTGTCACTTGGCCGGTTTTTATTTGTAGTGGTAAAGTAGTGAATTCAATTCCAGGATTTAATAATGGTGTATGCAAAATTTTCAGTAACAACATAAACCTAAATTGATTTGACAGCGATTTTCACCTAATTATAGATTTAACAATAAAACTCAATATTGTCAATAGCTCTTCAAAGAAAATAATTTTTATATTCTGTAATAAAAATAATTCCAAGTATTGTTTATCAACGTTGATGACCAAAACGCTCTCAGGAAAAAGGATTTTCATCGGAGCACTATTTTTCATGAAAACATAATAACTGCTGAAGTTGAAATAAAAACCTTTTTCGAACGTATCTTCCCATATTTTATTTTATTTCATGTAAGTAATTTGACCTTTTAAGAGTTGACCATTTGTAGTTAATACTCGTTATATATAATACTATTTTTTTTTTTCATACATTGTGAATGTACTGCTTTTTGCTCCACATGATGATTTTGAAGCCTACAGGATGTTTTTTTCTTTGTTTAATAGTCATTTAATCTAAACTTATGTCAGATCAAAGAAAACTATAGGCGTATAAGCGAAGTTATTTTGACGGGTCGTTTTCAAAACCACATTACAACAGCTAGTCTTTCAATAATTTCTACAAGATATATACTTTACATCTCTGTTAATCAAGTTCATCTTAATTAAAATGATTTAATCCAGCTTCACATTCATTAACTTACTTATACAATTACGCAAGCAAAAAACCTTCTATCTTTCACGGTCGGTTCATAACAATCGAATAACGTTAAAATCGATTTCAATATCTGAAATATCGATTCCCTAAAATACGATATCCCCGGTCCCATATTAAAGTAAGGTAACCTGATACGTTCTGAAGGTCCCTTTTCCCTGCCCCGGGATGTCTTGAATAAAAAAAACGTCCAAAGGGACCATTTCCCTTTGCCATGGAATTTAATATAACATGGGTTTTATATGGGTATGCTTATTTAGAGGTCGGAATTTCATAGTTATTAACTACGTAATGTTTTCTCGTCGTATGGGAGTTTTATGATCTTGTGTTGTGATTTATGTTCAAAGAATTTGTATTTTTAGATTCGAGAAAATCTATGTACACATGTTTTAACATTTTCATGCCCTATCTAAATCATGATGTTTGATTAACCCCGTATATTTTTGATGCTTTCATGAGTCTTTTCTGCACTATTCGTCTAAAACTAGATAAACTACAATAAAAACGCTCATAATTCGTAATTAATATTTCCATAAAACAAAAACAATGCTACAATAAACACGACCAATTAAAAAAGCAACAAATAAAACAAAAATATTCGACTTTTCAATCGTCAACGTTTTCACAATTCAATGCTAACATAAAAAATATACATTGATCATTCCCCTGTCACTCCGATTTATATACAGGGAAAACTCCTATCCATTAAATTGTGTCAAACTGGACGTTTTTATTTAGGTATTTATTTTGCCGACGCTTTACAAAAATGTTACATCAAACATTCCACTAATATTTTAAATGTAAAAGTTTTTATTTGTTATTCAGTGTTTGGATGTTTGTTAATCGTTTTGTTGGACAGATTCAGTACCCTGGTTTTGTCGCAATTAATTTGTGGTCTTCTATCAGTGTGAACATTCTTGAGCATATTCATACATACAATGAACATTAATTACAATTATTATCTTAATTTATTACAAACAAACAAGATATTTTTGCCGTCATAACTTCTGAGTATAATTTCAATTTAATACAAAAATAAATCCATACTTACAAAATCATTACGTACGTTGTATACCTAATGACCTTCATACCTACCTAATGAACACAACTTTTTACACTACGCATTGTAAAGAGAAATCAAGGAGAAGAATATTCCAAAGTCACATTCCCATATTTTTGTCATTGACTTTCAAGTGACACTAATTAGCAATGTGACTTTTGTAACAAGATATTTGTAATTTGGCCCGCTTCCTATTTACGTACGAACAAAACTCCGGTCCTCTGTGTAAAATTTTAATCAAAAACGATATTCTAATTATGTGTATTCGTGTAACACGACAGGCATGCCTCGAGGCTTCAGGATATAATTACATTACGTTATTGATTATCCCGATTTCATTTTAATAATTTTAAGTAAGTTGCGTCAGTCCCCTGGCATAGGCGACGTGCTCAATCAAATGTTACCGCACTCGCAATGACAGTTTGATGTGAAAACTTGGATTTGAATTGGAGTGAATTTCGCTTTACAATACCATTAACAATTTCCAAGATTATTATTGTTGGAGTGTGAAAATTGTTACATAATCTTGCCGGAATTTGATACTGTAATTTGGAGAAGTGGAATTTTTCAAAAGTTTGGCGTTTTATCGTTGTTTTTTGGAAGTAGAATTTTCCACAGATTGACTTAGTAGTAATAATCAGGCGGTATATTTTAGAAGCCTAAAATGAGAAAGAACAGCAATAACGTAACTTTGCCTATTTTTGTGTCTGTGTTTGTTGCCTAAAATATTGATTGCTTTTTGAAACTTTTAGAATTATTAATCCATTCAGAGGTTGTTGCCTCTTCGAATAGAGGTGAACTTCACACGCCCTTATCAATTAAAGTTCACTCCTAACTCCATGACAGTGAAAATAATGATATCTCAATTTAAAATAAACCATACTTTGTAACACAAGACACGCCGCTATATGAACTAACTCGCCCCGTCACCCGAGTCAATAAATCACACAATGAAGTTCTTAAACGACGCTACAAAAGTTACATAGACTATAGTTCGGCCGCTCAGAGAATGCGTTTCTGACACATCGCGATTGAACTGACGACGTAACTTTGTAATGGCGTTGCAGTACGATAAAAATATTTTTGCTGGTTGTTTATCGTATGAACAATTGATGAGCATTAAAACAACATTATTATATCAATAATAATCAATGAATGTTGTAATTTTGTGCCAAATTGAGTGTCAAATAACTTGGTAAACAATATTTTTCTAAATCTATACTGCGCTATTACAAGGTTATGTCAGCGCTTTATATTTGTAGTGCTGTGCTAAAAATAACAGGCAAGTATCGTAATCTGTTCTGGTTGATGGTTCTTATACAGTTATACTTATAATATAAAATAATACGTACGTTTTGTTTTTCTTTTTAAGAATTTGAAAATAATGGACTATAAGATAACTTTTATGAAATATAAAAATAAAACTATGATCAAACTGAACGCGCGAAAGAAAGTAGCGTTTTTATATTTAGGTTGAAAATGGTAACCCCAAATGGCATCTTGGCGACATTTGGATGCCAGAAGTAGCCAGACCTGTGCCGCTGGCGACGTCGCCATGGCGTCCCAGTGAGGTAGAGCTCTAAAAACCTGATTTTGGAAGATTTTGACCGAGATATCAGGATTGATTCTGTTATTGATAATACCTAATATAATTATACACGTAGGCGAAGATGATGATGAAGACACCACCTCCTCAAGCGAATCGGAGTCTGATTAATATTCTGTACGCACATTCAATTAAATGTACTTACTTTATTGCATAGAAATACAGATTGTAACTTTGTAACAAAGAATAAATAAAACGATTTTATTATATGAATATTACCTTTTTTTGGTTTCCACTTAAATAACTAAAATATAAATTTTAAATGATTCCGCCAATTTAAAACGAAAATAATCTTAAAATAATGCGGCGGTTTATTTTGGGGGAACGGTAACGAACTCAGTGTTATGTTGTGCCCATCACTAGTCGTGACGAACTGATAGGTGTCAGGAACGCATTCTCTGAACGGCCGAACTATATCTATACATATAATAAAATGATAGGAAAGTCAAAACTGTACATTGAATATTTTTTTAAAAGAATACTTGGGCGTTGATCTATTATCGATTCTGAACCCAAATATATAGTTTTTATAATTTTTGTCTGTTTGTCTGTTTGTCTGTTTGTCTGTATGTCTGTTTGTCTGTATGTTTGGTCTCACTGAACTCGAAAAGTACTGCATAGATTTAAATCAAATTTTGCATGAATATTACCTGGGAGCCGGTTCAACATATAGGATATATATTATCACGCTATCACCTACGGGGGATGAGCAATGAACGACAATTTCTGTTAACGTTTCTGCAACAGCGGGTGCAATAATGACACATATTTGAATGTTGAACTTTGTAAGTTTATCGGCCTATTATCAATCTTTACATAGAAAATAACGCTTTTATAAGTAACTTGAGCAAAAAACTGAATTTAAAGAAATGATATCCTAAAATTATAGATGAAGAAAATCATGCAGAAACAGATGTGCCATAAAACTGGTAGTAGGTAAAATATCAATGAAAACAGACTTCACTTTGTCATGGTATGCTCTTACTTTCAATAAAAAATTATATGACATCGTGTGTATTTCGCTACTATAAAAACACTACAAGAAATATCAGCACATCATCAGGGACATTTTTATAATCCTTTCACCATTAGAAAGCTACATTATCTGCGAGTAACATAGGGTATATTTTATCCCGGTGCGGGCAGTAGTTCCCATGGGAAGCGGCACCCACGTCCCGAAGAAATTATGAACTTCCCCACATTCTTAAAAAGTCTACATATGTTGTTCTGACATAATATAGAATATACCTCTCATAAACATGAATATCCATTCATTTCATCCAATAACAAACATGCATCACACTGAAAGTGCATTGCGAGTCTAAGATTTTATTATTATAAAAAAAACATTGTAATTAATATTCAAACATCCTTAAAAATAAGTTCCTGGTTTTAATATATTACATTATTTTGAATTCACTTACATATAAATAGAAGGTCCTTATTAATATACTTTTTGAGTAATGAAGAATGTAGGCAAAATTCGACCGAAAACATTGTGTCACTTCTAAAATTAACATCAATGGGAATAACTACCTGTCACAATACGTCAACAAGATGTCAACAGAAGACAAGAGTTCGTTCGTTCTGAAAACGTACAAATTACGCGTCGCAGGCTAGAGACATACCTACTTGCTTTCAACTTCTGATCACAAATCATCGAGCTAAGAATTATATCGCAAATACACCGTTTACAATTACGAACAGTCACAGTCAGACCCACGGACTGAGCCTAAAAAACACCTTTTATATAGCTACGTTTATTTAATTTATATTATTCAGTTACAAAGACAGAATTACTGTCAAACGTGTTTTCGCTAAATGTTCTATTAGTTTTTGCAAACATACATTCCCAACTCTGATCTCATGGAGGTGGCGCCCGGGTGTCACCACTGTGCGGACTGTGCGACCTATCGCACCCGGCCCCGGTTTAAACCATGATCTGGAGCGAGAACAAATGGGATGACAAAGAACGAGGCGGCGGAGCGACTGAAAATTCCCAACTCTCATCCCAGCCACTGCGGTAAGACACCACGAAAGCCGGATGTCGAGAGACGACTCCCGGCCACCGTATTAGTTTTGATTTGATTTTGATTAGTTTTGAGTGGGTCATCGACCTTCCGGCTTCTGGGAGACAACCCCTGTGAGGCCCACTAGGGCCAAAGCCTGACACTCCCTCACGCTGCTCAAACTGATGGCTGAGAATTATGTAACTTTCCAGGATGCCATGCAACGTGTTGCAAATGCCCAGGCCTTTGGGAGCTTGGTAATCCTTTTCTCCACCTTAACTTGAGTTTTATGGTACATGAACAAATTAGAATAGTAATGAATTAGGTCATCTTCATCACGTATTTACCAACTCTTAATGTTCATCATGCACACCCGCTTCTCTAACTTTATTGAAGGATCACTAAAATTGTTTCAGTTAGTTTACTTACGCTACTAAAGCCCATTGTCAAACCTTTTAACATCAATTCTGTAGAAGTGTGAATATCGAATGTGTAATATATCGAATTTCCGTTTGTGCATTGCACAAAAACCAACGTTATGATTTTCGAGAAGTCAAAAGAGTCGGCCGGCTATGAATTATATTCATCGTTGGTTAATTGAATACATTTTCAGAAACCACAATAACAGTAGGAACCAAAGCGAATGATCGCTTCATAGAGCTCTGATTTTCTCGAGGCGATCAAGTCAGTTCTGGTCTGTTCGCTCATCAGATCTTTGAAAGCGGTTCGATGATAATATACTGTTGTCCTGTTTACCTACGTGTGACACATAATATGGTATTTAAACGTCCTCCGCAAGAGAGCGAACGTTTGTGCTATTTATAAAGACGAAATTTTACCGTTATGCAGTAGTGACGCACAGTATACACAGCACTTATGTTTCTTCTGATCTGCTGGCTCCACCAAGAAATGACAAATTGCGAGCGTACATTTTGAAAATCTTGGAAGAACTGCAGGCTTCAAGTGCCAACACACGAATTGGACTTACTTTTTACCTGATCGTGAACTAATGCAAACATTTCGGTGGAATTCCAACATAACATAGTGAGTGAGTGCACAGAAAATCCCCGAAATACAAGTAGTGAAACTATGCGCTTGCCTGATGATCATCCACCCAGCTATTCCTCAATTGTGTGGGTGTTGGCTTCCAGTCAAACCGAATCTTTTTGAGTACCAATGTTTACTTGGAGTGCCTATCTGATCTCTTCAACCCAGTGAACTAGACACCGCGTTATCCATGGTAAGTAAAACTGTTTGACAGACTTTCTGGCTCCTGATTTGTCGCAGCTGCTGCAGAAAATGTACAAATGACAACTTTGTCAGACCTTTGTTTTATGTGAGAATTACGTAATTATTTCGGTTGACTAGATCCAGAGATTTCCTCAACGTCACAAACTTCACTTCTTTTGTTTAGATAAATAGTCACACATCGTCGACACCACCTTGATTGATCAACCCGTGCTGCTGCTAAGTGGTAATCCTAATTATATTGTTATGTAAAAGAATACACCTACGCTACGGCTTAAGTAGTATTTTGACAATTCCAAATTGCCCACGCAGACGAAGTCGCGGGCAACAGCTAGTATAAAATATAGAGGCGACATACGCTTCATTTTTCAACATGGCGGTCTCAAACAATGGCGGCTTGCGGAAGGCTTGAGAACAAAAGACTTGTCTCTCTGATATACGCGTCAGATACAACAGATGGGTACATGTAAACGTCTTGTTCGTCTCCCTTCGCGTAAACTGTCGTAAAATGACGTATATACGAGATTCACGTAGATTTAGGGAATAGATATTTGAGGAGATATTTTCTACCTTCACTGCTTCATTGTTATGATGGAGCTGGATGTCTTGCTCATTAAGTAATGTATTATTATTTGGAGTAAAATTTGGAAGTTCTCATTAACCTGGAGTTTGAATATTACAATGGGAAGTTTGTAAAGTCATTGGAAATCACACAAGTCTTCCTCGGATGGGAAAAGAAAATATCGTGAAAATTTCATGATTTTGGATCATATTATCATGTTCTAGGAAATAAAAAAAATGTTGGAGGCTTTTCTCAGTAACAGATTGAAATGGGAATTTGTGGGCTTTTAAAACAATCACATTTTATCGCAATAAAACAAGACTTTGAATAATAGTGGAAAAAGTTCTTATTTTAATTAAACTTTTACCCTCGAGATTTTAAATACTCTGAAACTTCTCAGAACCGCTTTTATTATACTATTTGATTTAAAACCGTATTTCTTAAAAAGCGAGTTTTCTTAACATAAATTAAACCTGGATTTGTTGAACTTGCTCAGTTCTCAAAACGTAATTATATCATACATTTAAGAAGCTGGAACGTTTTCTCAGGAGTCCGTTATGTCTAGTTTCAAGATTACCTAATTTATTCTAACTACTTCCAAAGTAGACTATCAGAATATTAAAATGGCCGTCTTTGTGCAAAAATATAGCGAGACTGTTTTATTATTTAAATTGCTCATAGACGTTGATTTGAAGTGGAATCGCGAAAATAACGTCATGATTAACTAGGAATTTTCCCGAAGTTATGAAATATTAAGGTGTTATTAAAGTGTTCAGGGAAGTGTGAAACGATTTTACTACCTTTTGTTGAGAGTAATCTTAAAATTAGGATAGATTTTCTTGTATACACTGGAGTGATAGAAGAAGTTAGATACTTATTTAGAGCACTGTTGCTATGTGTTTTTTTCAGCATTCATAGTTTGGCTAAATAGATTATGTTTTACAACTCATTCCGATCTAAAACTGCAGACAAAATAACAAAAACATTCAAAACGTTAATCATACCCACATCATACCTATTTCTATCAAAGATTAAAGATGAAAATATCTCACTCAACATTAAATAAAACAAATTTTCAATCACGCCTACACATATCGTTAGCAATCACATGTAGGTACCTCCGATGCGTGAGTTATCTTCCCCTCTTTCCTTCCCACCAGAGGTCTGAGCCGGAACTGCGGCGAACGCGTGAAAGAGCAATTATATGCTACCCTCCGTGGCACCCCACAGCTGCTAATACATGTCTACAGAACCGGGTTTTTCCGCCCTCTTTGAATGGATGAGTAAAAGGATTTCAAAAGGAAAATGTAAGTGTATTTGCTTATCGAATGCGTTGTGGGTCGCTGATTTATAAGGCGGATGGGAAAATAAGAAATCTGTTTCGATGTCTTGAATTTTAGCCGGGTATTTTGATAATTTTATGTGAGGCAAATATACGCTTGAAATTTATTTCCCAAAAAGGTATTAATAGGTGTACCAAAAATAAATACGTGGTAACGTAAAGATTATGTGCTTTTAAATGTGTCAGAATTGGCTCAATTTTACCTTTCCATATTACACGTATCAAGGAATTTTATACTCAAAGAGTTTCGTGGAATTCTCAGTAATAAAACAAAACAGTATTTATGTAGGAAATTATTTATTTCAATTAAGGTTAAATAAACGTAATTTTGCTGTAATTATCAGGCAAAAGGAGGTTCCCTCACTACGGAAGCATTTCCCGAGCATCACCACAATGGGCGGACCAGCGGCGCCCACATTCAGTGGTTGGCCGCAACCTGAACTAGGTCGACGCTCCATTTTGGCTACAATATTATGTAATTGATATCTTTAATATAATACGTAGTCCAATTAAAATAGGTCGTAATTTATTTTGCAGACTTTTTGTTATATCGGCGTTGTTTAATTCTAAAATCAATTTCTTTGTAGGCGTGGTTTAGTCCGAGACTTATAATAAAGTATTAATTTTAAAATAATAAAAGGCTTATGTTTTCTATAATCAATGAAAAATTTATAGCATAACATACCTATATCTATTAATATGATTAATTTATGAGTTTATTAATAAACCAGACACAGTTAAATGAAAAGTACAAGCGGGTTTCCACAGAGTAATATTACGATATTGTTCGAAGGCTTTCAGAATAATGGGCTATCCAATTAAATTGTTTATTCAAGATCAACGTTTTAATAAAGGGCTGATAGATTTCTAAGCTTAAACTAATTTAAACCCTTTCTGTTGATCAATCCATTTTAATTTGTAAAATATTACGAATTTCATCCCAAACATTAATATTTGCCGTAACTAAACATCAATTTTGCTGCAACCGTTTCAAAACTGATCTCGAAAACAAACAATCCAGAAAGAATTTTAATGGAAAATCGCTAAATAAAATTTAAACAAATATTAGTATTTGACGTCGACATTATTTACACGGGTGTAATAAAAAACGTGGAGCGAGCAGATCTCGTACATTGATAGATACACAGGAGAGTGACACACGCGCCAGGGGACTGATGAAAGCCAGGGGAGTGAAGTCTTAACATAGAATTTGTTTGTTGTGATTATTAACGCGAGGGAATGTTAAGGCGTGTAATAAATTCAAGACGCTGAGTTCAAAGAGATATAAAGGGTTCATAAGAAGTTATTACGGAGACGTGAAAATGAAGGCTTTCTGAATAATAATGATGATCATTGAGGAAGTAGAGCCTTTGATTATTCGAATGTACCTAAGTCTGGAATTTCATAATATAATGATCGTTTTCTGTTAGCACAGAAATAATCGTGCTTTCTGACTGTAATATCATACATTAAAGAAATAGTATTCAGGTACGAGGGAATTTTTACGTGTCTACTTTAATTTTCTTGGATATAAAATATTGCCAAATTGTATCGTACCAAAAAAAATGGTGTTGCTTTGACTGTCAAGCATGACTGTCTTTCTGTGAACTAATGTATTTACTTTTTTCGATTAGAGATACGACATAATTTATATGAAGTTAATGTCTAAATCCAATCGTAAAACAAAGGATGGATTGGTTATTGAAAACAATATGTACTAGTATTTTCACTAAGAGATTTTTTCCTTTCAATATAAAGTACGAGTTCACAGTTTCAGCTTACTCCAGGCACGTGTGAAGACATTGTAGGTGAACAAGTAATAAAACGCCAGGGAAATGAGTCGTAACATGAATCTTCATACTGAAGTATTTATTACTCTCTAAGAAATATCCGTATAGGAAAAGTTAGGAAGCTTACAAATATTGAAAATAAAATCACTGCTTCATTGGATGTACGTATTTCATTTATTCAGAGGCTTATTTGTGGGCTCAAGTTCACCAACCACATAAACGCCAGTTTGCTTAAAACAACTGTTTATTATAAATTTTCTTCTACAATATTCAAGGCAAACAATTGTTTTAAGAAAAACGTACGTTTATGTTTTAGGTGAACTTGGGCTTTAATATAGTATTTGAGAAAAAGAGCATTCAAAATTGAACCTTATTGCAATTGCGACACAGTTCAAGGCAAGTAACAGCATAGGAGAGTCAGAACTATTAGACATACGCTTAGTACTATGGGGGATGTTGTATCGGATAAGGCTGTATGTAAGGTTCTAAGAAATGGTACTCTTGCTAACCATTTAGCTAAGGCTTGGGCCATTAAAGTACCCATATTGAAAGACCGAAATTAAATAATCATGTCCATCTTCTTTAAATTTTTGTATGTTCTTTCAATGCTGCTGTATTCTGGTCTCCTAGAAACTGTTGTCAATGAATGGGAGAAAGGTACTTTGGTATTGTTGACTGGTTTTGATTTAGGTCCATGATGTTGTATTGACTTCTGTGCTATTCATATAGGTTTGATAGATGAAGGAGGGTCGTTTGTATCTTCTGTAGTTTTTTCCATATTGGAGAGCCTGAAATGATAAATGACTTTATGACTTACTTAAAAACTCTGTAATTGTCATTTAGCTATAAGGAACAGTTTATGAATGGGCTCTGGCTGTCTGTCTATTATCGTGATTTTGCTCTATTAAGGGGTCTACACACCAAAGCCGCTGACCCGGCGGCACAGCCGGGCGGGTTAACCCGCTGGCCTTATTTTGTAAGGGGTCTTACAAATTAAGGCCGGCGGGTTGGGCCGCCGGGCTGTGCCGCCGGCGTCAGCGACTTTGGTGTGTAGACCCCTTTTCGTCCTGAAATCTGTCTACCAGTTTTGCCAAGGGATATCGGGTTGTCCATATAACGGAGTTGAGAAGGTTATATAGGCAATAGTTCTGTTTAAAGCAGTGTTACTCAGCTGCATCTGGTTTCACTTGAAGGAGGCCCCAGCATAGTTGAGAACAGGCTAGACAGATGACGATGTAATGAAATATGTCCTATACTTATTTCTACTTACTGTTGTATAAAATTATGGATGTAGAAGCCATGTGTTATCTTTTATTACGCCATTTTATGCCTTGTAGTTGGTTATTTGCATGTCCACGACTCATTTTAGCTTCATAGTTTTATTACGAAGTTATCTTTTTATTAGTGTTTTCATTTTAATTGTATTTTTTTTGGCTTGGTGATAGATGACAGGCGAATATTTTTAACAATTACCATTGTGACATTATGTCATACGTCATTTGGTTGCGTTCCGTTCATCGTAGTATCAAGGACAAATACAAATAAACAAAGAGGTGGATTTTCAGTTGAGCGTTAATTTATTCTTTTGTGTCTTAACCAAAGTATACAACAGGAAATACCGACTCATCTCTTGATAGGTACCGAATTATATCAATCCCTAAAACTAGATTTTCAAGCACTACCGAACAGAATACCAGACTTTATTTATCCACGCATACACAGCACTGACATATTCACCCCGAATTCTTAGCAAAAATGTTTTTACAAAAAGCAACACGACCAAACTATGACCATGTAGAACTACCCAACACAACAATTGCTAGAATTAGTGAGTTCGTTTTTACAACAGAGGTCTGTAGAACTGTAGAACAATGCACTTCAGTATTTCATATTAACGGTCCCAACAGCGGGGCAATGATAATTAATGCCCACAGTGCCACGACTGCATACGATCATTATTGCGGACATAAAAACGAGATATTGCTTGTGATATATTGGGGAACATCTATGGGAAACTTTGTTGTTTAAGAGATTGTTTGATCACAGAAAATTGAAAACCTCCTCTCATTGTCTCATTTATTCGTCGTGACAGCCTAAAAATGTCCACTGCTGGAGATGCCCATACTCACCGCGCTGGATATGCGTGTTGGCGAGGGCTTTGTAGGATATTTTTTAGCTCCAAAGATGCTGCTGCCCATCTCCGAGCAAGGCAAAGGTATAATATTACAGTCCATCTGTTAAGCCAATAATTTTGCGTGTATTTCTATGGCGTTGTCACATATAATACCACATTAAAGTTGTTTTATAATGTACCTACATAAAACAAATGACTAGCGTTCCTAACTCAATCGTATCGAATTCCATGAGTACTTCTCACTAATGATAAAAAGGTATGCCTGTATTCAAAAGCGTACAGTTTTATCTTACCGTCGAATTAATACCTTTGAAAAACATTTCAGAGCTAAAAAAATATTTTATGCCTAACAATGAGATACCAGAACCTACACGTGTGAAGGAATTATCACAGCTTTTTCTCACGTTCACTAAAAGGTTTAAGTACGCAAAATAATTCGGAAGAGCACTTATGTATTTCAATCTCTCTCGCAATACATTAAGAAGGAATTTGTCGAAAAAGTCTTGTAGATACAGCCATACTGCTATACCGTACATATTTTATTGTAAGAGAGTGTTTTGCACGGCTGGCATCCGAAGTAAGTGATTTTCTGAATTATTAATTTGTATGGAGAGAAGGAATATCATTGTGAACGAAAGGACCATTTTTCGCTCCGTTCTTTCACATTGGTCCTTTGCTACTAAAAATAGATTTTCTAGAATGAGCTGTATAAGTAGCGTTAAAACGGTTTAAGGAAGAATCTTGTCAATAAAAATAAATTGCCACGAAATTCAGTCAATGGCCAAGTTGAGATTGGAATGAAATTATGGTAATAGAATCCCTTCGGTTGCCATGGTTACCGAAGTGGTAGCCCCCACTGTTGATTTCGTAATTAAATATCAATTTACCGTTTGTATTGGTTGACACATTGGGCCAAATGGAAAACGTGTACTGCTGAAAATTTTGTGACAGATTTTTCAGCCAGTAAAATGATGTTGTATTTTTTTCGTTCAAATAAACTGATCCGGGGGATAATTGATTGGCGTTCGTTGTTACATTTATATTTTTTGTGTGATTGATGTATTTTGTATTGTAAGGAATTAGTAATAGCTTTTTTTGTACCAATGACAACATGAAATACTTATTTAGAATCTAAATATAATTCAGCTACCATCCTACTAGTATCAATGCGATAGTTTCTATGTAGATATGTGGATATTGGTTGATCTTTCAAGTAAAAACTGCTAAATGAATTTTGATTAAACTTGGCAGTAACATAGCTTATGTATCAAAAGTGATTCTCTCCAAACGCGGGCGGAAGATAGTATTTCGTAAGCGTATGATTGAATTAGTACACAAAGTTAAATTATATGTTTATTAGTAAGAGTTTGGACATAATAACATTACCGTTTTACCCAGCTACAAAATTAAGTCGACTCAAAGCAACCGATACACTAAAGTCCTTACATAATTGAGGTCCTTCGGCCCAAAATTTAATCTTTCGTTTTTAAATACACTTAAACATCAAAGAGCCTGAAAATAGGTGAGTACCCAACCTTTTTTAAGTCGGTGTAACAAAGTGGAAGACTTACAACTAGAAGTAGGCTGATTGAAAAAGAGGCCGCGATTAAATTAGCCTGTCACGGCCAGAAAGTGAGGTTATTGGTCAGTGAAACTGAAACTAGGCTTCAGGACTTGCTTTGGTGCGTATCAATCAGTCTTTATGTTCGAATTGGGTTGTAAAGGTGAACTGTTTGGTGTTAAGTCCTGATGTATCCAGATTTATATTAATAGGTACTGGTACGCGGTAATCTAAACAGATGAACTGCTGATTACATTAAAAAAAAATATAATGTCAGTATCAGTGGTATTAGACAGTCTATATTAAGTTCATATCTCGTGGTAAATCATGGGCCACTTTTTAACCGTATGGTGTTACTACGGAAATAAGCCAGTTTTACTATAAAAGTACATTTAAAAACTACATACATAGTCAATAAACTTCCACTTAATTACAATTATGACAAAAGAACAAACATCATTAACTGGCTTCCCAACACGAACAAAGACCGAACGAGTCCAAATGAAAACATACTCATGCATAAATATGAGAAAATTACAATGTAAAAACGTTCACGGTACATAAAAATGGAGAAATTCATTGAAAAAGGAAAATTTTTCATATGAATAAACATAAACGTTAAGAAAAGATAATGACGAAATCGTTTTTTAAATCACATTTGACATAAAAACACTCGTGGAGCATTTATCTTTTTTCTTTTATTACGAAATCGACGGAAAGGCTTAAAGAAAGACCAAAAGTATCAATGTGTCGTATCTTTTTATAGCTGTCTTTGCACTCATAAAGTATATTTCATGTCTTTGATCAGAATTCGACTTTGCAAAGTACCAGCAAAGTTACATAAAACAACTTTTGACATAAAAATAATTCTAAAACCAATTTTGGTGGCAATAAAGTGAAACAATAATAAATTTCGTAGACAGAGAGACTAATTTAATAAATTATTAGGTTTATAAAACTTGTTACTCAAAGCAATTTGTTTTGAGGTGTGTTCTTTTTTGTTTTTGATGAAACTCATATTAGATACGGTCAACATGAAAAATAAAAAGTTAGTAGCCATCTTAATAAGTTTTTGTCGCTCGGAACGCCAAAACTCCGCGGGGCTCTAAATAGGCCGACGATAAATTAAACTAAAAATATCAATTAAAATTATTGATTTAGTTGTCAGTCTAGATTATTACCTAAAAAGTTCCTTTAGTCTAAAGGTCAAAAGAATATCCTTTTTCCAAACTGAAATCGTGTTCTTTATAAAACAGTTGATTTGAACACCTGCAAAAATATTAAATATCAAAGGGTATTTTTTTAGTTTTGGAAGTAAAGCTAAGTCTAGGTTTGTTTTATGATAATTGCTTCGACGAATGCGTAAGTAGGTCGTTCGAAATGCCCTAAGCTTTCAGTATTATTACCATAAGGATCATGCTAGTTTTTTGAATAATAACCTACATACATACATTAGCAGCACAGGCTTTGGTATTTAAGAAGCACACCGTCATCGACTGCCATTAACTTTCTAAATATTTAAAAGAAAAGGATTATTGTATAACACCTTTATAATTTTGGGCCTTATGTTCTCGTAGATAGATAGATAGATAGATATACTCTTTATTATGTACACCAATTAAAAAACAACAACAAAAACTAATCTAAAGATTTTAAAGTCGGTGACACAATGCTCTCTTCTCGTATCTGTTAACTTTGCAATAAATACGCTAAAACAAAACACTTTCATCTAAAGTATACAAAGCACTGCCTTTTATCCTACAACAAAAAAAAATAAGTGACTGCTTTCTGCCCTGTGCCAACTTTGCCTTGTTCCCAAAAAAAAAAAAACAAGCGACATGTCCCAGTAATCAATACGACACCATCCTAATTTAAAACAATGGCGACGATACCCTATAAATACAGTATGTCCAAAGTTTATTCGTCTCATTTGCCCTCAGTTATATCGAAGCAAACTACGGACGTAGACAATCCAAACTAATATTATAAATGCGAAAGTAACTCTGTCTGTCTGTCTGTCTTTCTGTCTGTCTGTCTGTCTGTCTTTTCTTCACGCCTAAACTACTGAACCGATTTGTGTGAAATTTGGTACAGACATAGTTTGAAACTTGAGAAAGGACATAGGATAGTTTTTATTACAAAAAAAAAAAAATATTCCGGACATATAGCGCCATCTATTGGTCAAATCAAAAATCTGCTGGTAGTCACTATTCCACGCGAACGAAGTTGCGGGCAAAAGCTAGTTCTACATAAGATTTATGGCATTGCACCCCCTTTAACTGCGAAATTCGCTGAAAATTGGGTTTATTTCATTTTATTTGAAAACGTGGGACGATTAGATTTTATTTTGAGGAAAAAGCAAATTGGATTGGTATTCGGTTGCGCGATTTGACCCATTTTTTGGTGGCAATCCGCTTTTATTTGTATGGTATGGAGAAAAGCATTATATAAGTTGTATAGCAAAGTAGTCGTTTCTAGAAGTTTCGTTTTCACCCGAATGAAACTACGGCTCAAAAGGAGAAAAGGTATCCTCTTACTTTTTCTCTTTTAATTCTAAAACATTCACTCCTTACGCTAAAACCTTTGAACTTATTAATGTCTTAAATTTTTCATGACCTATATTTTTAAAATTGTTTATTCTCCAAAAACTATCAATTTCCCAAACCACCACGACTCATTTTAAAACCTTCCAACATTTAACCATTACAGACTACAGAAATAACCGTTTTTATAATGAAAAGGATAACTTAAACTCGACAGCCGGAGGGTTAACAACACAATTCACCAATTACACTGGCTGTCAAGAAAAGTCGTTGATCGAAAATCAGTTTTTCTCCAAATTGTTCCATCGACAGATCGTTTCCTGGTAAATTGGGTTCCGATAGACAACATCGATATTTTCTTCATTAACTTTTACGTTGTTTGAAGAAAGCTGTATGTATAGAACGTTTAATCAAAATGTACAATGGTACATGATTATCGTAATACCATTTAATATATTTTGAAGAGTATTCATTAATGCAATAATTCGGCTATTGAACAACAGATTGTAGAAAACATCAACTATTTTTAGGTTAGAAACACTTTTTATTCAGGCAAACATGGCACCGCTGTAATAGATAAAAAAACAATTTAATAGGTACATCAACAATTTTTTGGTCTAAAAGTTCTACGAACCCTCAAAAAATTCTCGGAACCCCGAAAATATACGTCCCGAATCCAATTCGGAATGTAGATACCTACCATATTTTAGTGCGTATCATCAAGCTAGCTAGCCTAGCCATCCATATGGTTCTTTCGACGAAAACAAGCGTCCATTTGTCTATGCCATCGTTTTTATCTGGCAGTCGCTCATCGGAACACCATAAAATTGGCTGATACCAAGTTTTTACGCCGCTCCAATTTAGGAGGAACAAAAAACGGAACAGATAGCGCTCCTAAAAGGATTCCCTATTGTTTTTGTTGGAGCTCATGTGTTTTAGTACTTTTTGAGGTCGAGTGGTTTGTAGGTATTTCGATGAAAGAATGATTCGCGGGCTTCGGATACCAGATGTAGGATCCATACGAAGTAATTTTAATCGACTTTCAAATTAGAAAAAGGTTCTCAATTCGCAGCGACCTCTAGAAGCCGACATATAGTCTGGACTAAGGGTCTTTTTCAGTGCTTTTAAAAGTTTTTTGATTTTCACAGAAATAATAGGAACTAGGTACTATGTTCCATCACAGTTCAAGTAACAGTAAATACCAGTTCGGCTTGAGTGCATTGCATAAACAAACCTATTAATTTTTAAACATACCTATCCCAAAAACATGCTCTAAATGCTCTAAAACTATAAACTCAAGACAATCCCAACAATCAAACCCACTATACACAAAAAGCGATTACCGAACCACTACATCACCCTTCACGAACCATCAACGAAAAGCGACGAAAGGATTTTCGCTGAACGAAAAAAAGTCTAACCTGTCAACAGCATTTTTCCCTTACGGAACTCTAACCGACGCCGGCTGGGGGTGTTCCTGATCAATTTTATAAGACCCACCCCCGATTTTTATTGTCTCCGTTCATTGTTCGTTAGTTCTCGTTTATTGGCTATTGTGAAGTTATTGATTGGAAAGGGATAATTTAAGAACACTAAATTCCGAATGTAAAAAGGGGGATAAGGAAAAATCTGGTGGTTGTTCGGAATGGCTTGTTTTACTTTTTTTGTGGTGTTTTTACTGTATTTTGATGGTGTTACTCTTTTTTATTGAAAAACCGTGTTTTAAGAACCTAATCTTATGACTGCGAACCTGCCTTGGTAGCGCGTAAATTACGTAAATACAATTGAGAGTAAACTGAGCATATAGATGGAAATGAATGATTCTATTTTATAACAATAGTAATTAAATTTAATCCATAATATTTTCCAGCTCTCTTCTACAACTAAAAAGACGTAAGTGACAGAGCACATTGCTCGCAGAACAAATGGCCGATGCGACCGAAAAGTTTTTGAGTGGCAACCACGGTCTAGAGAGTGTAGTGAGGAGAAACTACCGCAGGATGGACTGATGACCCAGTTTGGGGTTACCACAAGCTCAAAATTAGCAGGATTTCTAGATTAAGTTGACCTTTGACACTTTAAAACCACCTTACCGAATTTCATAGCACAAAAAATTTACAGGTACCACAAAATATTAGGTTTAGTTAGTCCTAAACATTATGAGATTATAGTCACCCCATAGTGGTTCCCAGAATTTTATTTCAAAATATCGGGTTAGCCGTGAAAAATCGGCACGTTCTGAAAATGTGCGCTTTTTAGTTCGCTAGCGGAGTGTTTTTTTATCGCGGTAAAAAATCGGGATTTTAGACGTTTTGAAGCACGTTGTGGAAATCTGTTCTGGCAACACTGGCCTCTATTATCGTTACAGGAATCAGGATGTTCATTACAGCAAAAATGGTAGGTTGCAACTCATCGGATGTTTTTAAGGCAACTTAAAAATATAAAGTAGGTATCTTATGTATATTTTTTTCACTAACATTATAAATCCGAGCCAAAGCTCCTGAAATTGGGTATACAAATAGTCAGTGCTTGCTAATACATGTGTAGGCTTCTTTTTTCCGGGACAGATGTGGTTTTACTGGGACGTGGATGAAACTGTTAGTTCTTCATATTATTTACCATGATAGACTTTACCTATTAACCTCTTTCATTATAACAAACTAACTAACAATGCGCTACAATTGCCGATGAAAAATGAAAGCCTGCCCTAGATAATTCTGTTCGAGGCATTAAACTTGTACTTAGCTTTAGTACTCATATATCTAGCACCAAATGACGCGTGTTCGACGGCGATCGATGCTAGGTTTTACGATGCTAAGGCAAGTTACACTGGTTACCGACAAATTGCCAGTAAGTTATCTGTCAGTTAATGTTTTATTGTGTCAAATAAAAGATGCTTATAATTCCTAACAGATAGAATATTTTCTATCAAAACCAAAAAGATCTGTTTGTCATCATCGGACGACTTACGGCATTACGACGAATCCACAATAGCTTTCCTCAATAAAATTTTGGTTCAACACCAGATATAGATTTAGATCAGCCCTACGTCTGACCACTGTACATTGTGTAGAAACGGACTCCCCAAAAGATAGTCTGTCAGATAAGTTCCTGATAGGCAATCAAAGACTTTATCAGTGAACGTTGGAAGTTTTGTGTCTGTGCAGAAGCAGTACGTTTGTCGTACGGCGCGGCGTACGCACGTTCATTTGTTTGTATTCTATTGCGGGGTAATGCAACCTTCTCAGTTATGCAATTGACAATCCACGTGTTTGGCACGACAGCCATAGATACGTAGCTAACGTCCAATTTGAAGGCACCCTTACATATCACGACCTTTTCTTGTAAGTTATACAACAATATGTACATAATAAGTATGTGCTTTGGCATTCTAAGGTTGCATCGATCGTTCTGCATGGTTATCAGCTTGCAATCAATTCAGTCATAGTTTTAGGATTGAGTAACTCCTAGTGTGAAAACGCTGTAAACGCAAACTGCGCCAAGCGTTATGTTTGCCCAGCGACGAGCACTGCAAAACTACCAACTATAAACCCATATTAATTAAAACTCAGCAAACTACTCACAATAAAAAATACAGCTAAAAATATTTTTATCTGTTACAAATTTTTCATTGCATAACCAACGGTGATGTCACAACACTTTTAATTAACACGATCAGCCATTACGTAGTGGGTACGGAAAACAAAATGGCGGCCCGTCAAAAAGGCGCCAATATGCGACAGAATTAAAATTTGCGTGACGGTAATATGGATGCTTTATAACACAATAAAGTGTAGCTCGCGTTGGCTTTTAACATGTTTCGTTATTATTTTAAGTTTTATTTTTTCGAAACATATTTTTTTAATGTTACCTAATAATATTGATGATTCCCGTTTCAAATCATTTGCTGAAAAATTGACAAATGGGCACGGGGCTGGAGGAAAGAAAGAAAGAAAGGAAGGAGTAGAAAAAATAGCTAGTTTCCTACTCCTATGTTTTCAACGCATCAAAAAACTGGACATATATGTCATGGTAGCATTTGGATCTACTAAGTTACATTACTTAAAGCCGTATTTTTAGTTCCTTTATACCTACTTAATAATAAACACAGTAAAAATACCAGTGTTTATGACTAAATATCGTCTAAATAAATCCCCGGTATTTTAGCTGAAATAGACCATGACTTGGCAGTAAAGAGAGCAGCAATACAGAGCTTACCGACCAATATTCCAACATATGCAAATTCTTGCCATACTATAATTCCTTAATGGAAAATTCCGCTGCGAATCAACTTGGTCCATACATTTTTGTGTTACGCTCCCATTTAACGTATTCCTACTTATTTTCCGTTTATACGGATTTGAGAGATCAATATGGAATTTTAAGGAAGGCATTTATAATTACGGATATGAGTTTAGTGTATGGTTATTAAATTTTGTATCATGCAATATAAAAGTCCGTTTTATGGATGGAATGAGATATACCTATGTATAAAGCTATACAAGATTCTATTCAGTCAGAGAAACAAATCAAATCTATGTTTTGAAGTGTTTCCTAGAAGTACTTCAAAGCGTGATTAAGTACATATTTTCGATTACTATAACAGACTAACATTGCTGAAAAGCTCACAGCTTACCAATTTGAATATCAATGCTTTTATCATTTATTTTATTCATAACAGATCATCCTACATTTAACCTTTAGTCGACATCAAACGCGGATAATATCAGTATGAAAAATACAAAAAGAAATAAAGCTAGTCGCCATTGTGACAACCTGGACAAAATAATCCGTAAGTATTTAAATTCGCGCCAACATCGGAAGCGTTCGAGTCCGCCATTTTGTGTTGAACGGAACCTCGTAATGGCCGACCTTTGTTTCAAAACGCTTTGTGTGATGATGCTTAATTTTATGTGTAACTAGCTGTGCTGTGTGGTTTTATCAGGCACAGTCCAACCTATGTACTTGGATGAATCGTCTTTCAACGTCATCTTACTTGCTTGAAATCATCAATGAAACCCTCCTTTTGTGGGTGCAGCGTGACTGCGTGAGGGAGTGACAAACTAAAACTAAAACCCACCATGTTCCACCTTTGTGTACCAGGACCACGCCTATCTATGTATAAGTTATACAATTATTGCTATGTTTTTTTATCAAGAAACGACAAGTATGATTAAAAAGAGTACTTGATATTGTCGCTTCGACATTTCCAATATATAAGTGATATTCGTGGAGCATCCGTATTTTTGTTAACAATTAAATATTTTATTACGAAATGTGTAATTGGAGTATACTTGGCATTTTATCTTGTATAAAAGTTCATCAAAATCATTTTCCTGCCCTTATCCCAACTTTACTTGGGCTCGGCACAGCATGTTTTATCATTCCTACTCTTCTATATGCGTACGTTCTATTTTAACTTGGTCAAAGTGGAATAATACCAACAATATTTTATTTCAACATCTTAAACATAACCAAAGCATAAAAGCCTCAGTCATCTCTTGTAACACACAATTTTCTATTACATTACCAAAACGACGTAACAACCAACCTTTGTTAGTAGTTAGCTTTATGTTACCATGTTAATGGTTTTAGACATAAACGGCCTTTGTTTAGACATGGGTTTATATCCCATACATGGAGAACAAAATCACTAGCGGAGGTGCCATAACGGAAAATCTGCTAAGAAAGTAGCGCGCTAAAATGCCGGTGTGCGAGGGACGAGGAACGTCACTGTCTTTGTACTTACACGCCTTCTTTGGACCCGATCATTGGTTGTAGTACGAAAAATCATTGACAGATATGTCAGAGAACCCAAACGCCTCGTTACTTCATTCGTATCTGATAGTTTTGGTCATGCCCACCGTACGTTTTTGACCTAGAAGAAGACCTGACCTACTTGTATTATGGCATCTCCGTTCATCTTTCCTTATTCCCTGATCCCATAGCTGTATGTAAGTGGGAGATGGTACGGCCTTCGTGATGTTTCATGGAGCGAATGTTTGAGATAAATTAAAGGTGACGAAATGGACTGGAACACATTTGAATGGTGTATTTTGTGTTTTGTGTGCTTGTGTACTTGAGTGGGTATTGTTATTGAGATTATTTGTTTTATTAATGTGCCATTTTAAGAGTATTTTGTACACAGAACGGACGAAACGAGTGAAATGAGGTAGATGAGTGACTTGCTATAGATGCTATGGGTGATAAATCAAGAGCAAAACTCAAAGTTCAATGGCTGTGCAGATTATAATATTCCGAATTTTTGAGCGCTCCAGCACTCAAATACAGTACGAAAATATTCAATTTCGAAAACAAGAAAATTCAAAACTATATTTTAAATTATATTCTGTACTTCTCGCTGCAGTTTTCAGAATCACCTGTTATCCTTCCAAATTCAAACATAATTAAAATAAATAACTCCAGTGTTGCAGTTTGAGTTTCTCTTCAGATGCAGAATGCAATACAATACCTTGTTTAAACTTGTTTACTGCAAATGCACCTGTTATTATTTCGACTGCATTTTCTTTATTTAATTATTTGAGTTTTGCTACTAAAGGTATTTTTGATACTACAACATTTGAAAGGTTCATTGCAACTGAATTCTCTTAATGATTCCTGTTAGTAGTGAGAGCTGGAATAATTTTGGAATGCAAATTTTGGACGGTTTTGGAATTTAAATAAACAATACTGGGATTGAGTTCGTCGTTTTATGTAAAACACTGGTAGGTACTTAGCTGCATCCAATAAGGCTGAGAGAGGATGCAGTTGAGAATAATGAAGTTGAGCTAAAAAAACTTTCAATATCCGATAATTTTTAAAATTAGGAACGAGTTCTATTCAGCTTTTGTTTTGTAGTTTTCTTTGATAAATTTAAAATATCACATCTTTATAAGACGCATTTCATTAATTAAGTTTTTCATAAATCAAGTAACTCTTTAACTAGATTCCTAAATCTCCAAGCTTTAATACTTTACCTAGTACCGTAGGCACCTGAGCATGATCGATAAACTCCTGCTTCAAATCAGCCACGTCTAACGCATCCGTTACATCAAGCTCTTAAATACCGTCTTGAACCAAACTTCTAACTACAACTTCTAGACATTAACTTGTGCTTGCTTTAACCCCAAAATCTCGCTAACTAGAACTTCCTTTCTTCCAAGAAAACTTTATTCGATTTCATTTCCTCCTTGTTTTCCCAAAGGGGCTAAAAGTGGTTTTAGCATTAATTCTGCGGGTAGAATGAAAGCTATGCTAAATACCCGGTTTCTATTTTCAGGGAAGTGGTCGTTTTCCTTATTAGGAAGATAATTGTAATGCTCGGTAATGTCTTAAGTGAGCCAGCTTGAGATAGACCTATCAACATTTACGGGAGTCAAAATGATAGGCTTCACACAAAATTCTTGAGTTGGCATTATATGTTTCTTGTGTGCATTTCAGGGTTTTTATCAGTTGACATTCCAAATTAATTGAATAGTCTTACAACAAAAATCCTTACAGTCAAACAATAATAGAGTAAAGTTACTTGCGTATATATTCGATCAGACAAACGACAATTTGATCTAGCCCTTTCTACAATTGAACCTAGTAAACCTCAAACAAAACTATTTTCGTTCAAAGCGTGAAAAAAATTTGCAAAAATTCTTCTGTTTTGTTCACTAAGCCTCTCAAAGTGATTCCTACCAAATACAAGATGAAAACCTATATTACAAGAGACAACAGGAATACATATTCATAACACCTTAGGTTTGGGACCCCTGTCATACGTTACAAAGGTTTTGAAGAGAAATATCAAATTTTCGGATGGAATAATTTCACCTAATGTTGCTCTTTGCTATTGGTCATACTATAGAACTGGTAAAAATGGCTGTGTCATATGCTGAATATCATAATGGTTACTTTGTTTCAGAGTGTGTCCAGTTGGATATGTTATGATCCTTCTGCCCTTATCCCAATTTTATTTGGGTCGGCGCAGCATGTTTTTCATTTCCAAGGGAATCGTATCTGCCATCATCTCATAAGTAACCTTCCACCGAGCCATATCGACTTTCACACCAATCTATCATCAATCCAGTTTGAAGGCTAGGTACTTATATCATGAAAAAGTATTCGGTGTTAAAATCGCAAAACTGGCGAAAATTTTTGTGTCGTTAGCAGGCAATTAAAAATGTAGCCCCGCTAGATATCTGAAAAAGAATAGGCAATCATTGGTTCGGAAAATCTAAGGAATCAATCAAGCGAAAATGCCTTCGTGTACGATAATGTTTTGCTCGGCTTGCAGATAGTTTTGTGCTTGGAGGCGAAAATCGTAACTGTTATTGACTAGGTCGACTGAACTAATGTGAACCTTAACTTTTCGGTAGTTTTATAAGCTGAATTAGGTATGTTTTTTGATCAGTTGGGTAGGTATATTTTTTCTAAAAGAAGTATTATTTAAGAGTAATTTAGTTGTTGCTCTAAGAAGTAAGTTTTCCAAACGATACACAACTCGACGTACCAAAATTAATTTCCATTCAATTTCACTCGACCAAAATAGAGTCGTGATCGTCCAAAAACAAATCGCTTTACTTACCAATCGTAACATACGATAACGTTTAACTGGTCCATTCAAAATGCGAATGTTTCGATACATTGAATACATAAAATACGGGATTACCATCATTACTCTTCGTAATCGATTTCACACGCAGCTGCGTACAAAACACATACATTTGCGGACCTCTGCGAAATCTTTTCAATCGCACCCAGTACCCAGGGTTACGCCAAAAAGCATAACCCAAAGCATAAATCCCCAGAAGGGATAGGAAATAAGAGTAGAAATATATTTTGTTTTGAAAAATCGCTAACAATAAAGGTATCTCTATGTCCAATGAGGATGGACCAACGACAAATGGTGGAGGGATCCAAACCGTTTGTCATTTGGTAAAAAAAGTCGCAGGCTTATTCGAGTTGTGGGTAGGATGGCCAAAAATAAAAATATACAGGACATTCCCAACAATAATTTGTTCACGTCGTGAATTTTTCGCCGTCGGCCATTTCGTGGGAAAGGGTGTTTGCGGTAATTTTGAGTTCATGAGATAAAGTATGTTGATGTTTCATTAAGCTTAGGGTTTTCACAGACTCAAATGTCAGCCTGTATAATACTGGGGATTGAGATGTGTTTGGTTTTCGTTTTGTGTATCTATTAGGGAATATATTATTTTACAGTTTGGTAAATATTTTCTCTAATTACGTGCTATACTGGGAGTTTATATAACGTTTTGATTTCGCAGTAATTAATTACCCACCCAAAACAAAAATGTGAAAGACTGCCAAGTTCGATAATATGGGAATGCTTCGCCTATAAAAGAAGTGAGATCTGAATAAGTACCAAGTTCCATACACAAACCTCAGTTAAAAATAGTTACTTTTTAATGATGTTACTTGGCAAGTTTTCATACACCTTGTTATAAACCTACTAAACGCAATGAATCAAGTATTTAATTTTCTATTAAAACTTGCCAAGTAATCATCATTAAAAAGTAACTATTTTTAACTGAGGTTTGTGTATGGAACTTGGTACTTATTCAGATCTCACTTCTTTTATAGGCGAAGCATTCCCATATTATCGAACTTGGCAGTCTTTCACATTTTTGTTTTGGGTGGGATTTCATTTATTTTTGTAAGGTTGTTTATTTTATTTTTTTCTTATGATGAAGTTAGTTAAAGAAATGTCTCATTTAAACTATTTTTTAGATTTTTTAATTTGCACTATGTTTCTTACAAAGAAATTAACTAGATTAACTAAATGGACTAGATTTACCAACTGACTGACATGACATGTTATCATATATTATGTTCGTGGATCAAAGTTACACATTCGTTATTTTCGAAAGTGATTCACACTTGGCCGTTTTCAGATTTTTACTTTACTTTGACTAAATACAAACCTTTGTATCATTCGAAGATATATTATATAAATATAGATAAATTTAGTTCGTTTTAGTTCCTTTATTGGTATAAAACACCGGGTATCAAAATAATGAAGGTGTTTTAACACCTTCATTATTTTGAAACCGACTCACACTTGGCCATTTTCAGATTTTTCCCTTTACCTTGACATAAAGACCTACCTCCATGCCAAATTTCAAGTCAATACGACCATTGGAAGTGGTCTAGGTTTTTGATGAGTGAGTCAGTGAATCAGTGAATCAGTCAGTGAGTGTATAGTAAAAATAGCGATTTTCTGACGTCAATATCTCAAGACCTACAATAGGTATATTAATGAAATTTTGTATTTTAGATAAGTGAGGGGGTCTCAACAGATACTAGAAATTTGATATGCGTAAATAAAATAGATTTTGAGTTACAGGGGGGTCGAATTTGGCCCGAAATGGTTCGTGTAATATAACCCACGGCCGGTGTGTCGCTTTTTTGCTCGAACTTGGCGGACACACTGCCGTGTGTCTAGATAATATTTTCGTATTTCCCACCATTTTTAGGGCTGATTTCTTATTAGTTTTATCTGCAATTTATTTATTTTATTGTACATATAGAGGTAAACCGCGAATAAAATTGGCCAGAAAAAAAGCATTATAGAGTCTATCAACAAATAATTACAACATGAACCATACCCCCTTTATGAAATTACTTCTAAATATATAGGTACAAAGGCTTAATGAAGACATAGCAACGCTCTGGCGCTGCAGTGTACTAAGATATTAGATTAGCAACGCAATAACGCTCAGTAATGACCGTTCCGTCCTCATCTCACGGTAATTGCCAATGGTTGGTGCTTTAGTATTTATTAAAGGATCCTATACTATGGATAATGTAGGAGAATTTCATTATGTGTGTTATATATAAATAAGCTGTTCCTCAGGGTTTTACACGCGTCCCGTGGTAATTACTTTCTGTACGCGGATAAAAAAAGCCTTTAAATAAATAAATAATTTGCTTGAAGTTAGTTTCATCATCATCATCATCATCTCAGCCATAGGACGTCCACTGCTGAACATAGGCCTCCCCCTTAGACCTCCTCCTTGAAGTAAGGTTATTCTGATATAATCATCATCATCATCTGCCTAACCTTTGCTGTTGCGGCTGCCAGTCTAACTGAATGCAGCTGAGTAACAGTGTTTTACAAGGAGCTACTGCCTATCTGACCTCTAGAACCCAATTATATAATGAACCCAATAGCCCATGGTAAGCCTGATTTTCAGACTTAGTGGCATTTGACTACCCGTAATGACTGCCAAAGATGTTGAATGACAGCCATGGTTATCCTAGTAATAGAAGCTATATTACAATTTATAGTTTTTGCGCGAAAGAGGAAGAAACATCAGTATATCGTCAACATAGGCTTTTATTGGGCAATATATTATTCCACTTTGCTTTAGACCTTAGAAGTCGGTCAAAAAGAAAAATAGGGGTACAGCCACGGGGCACATTTAGTTTAGAAAGTTGGCAATAAGAGCTTTATTTGTTTTTTATTTGAAAAGTTGTTCCAGTGTTGTTATAATGACCGCTATTAGCTGTCGATTGCGTGTTTGAATCAAGGCGAAAATAATTGTAGATTGTACTATTGTACCTCTAGATTCTTTTATAGAAGTTTGTTCGATAAGGTCAACGTCTTGGTAAAATTTCCACGATTCTCAACGAAAACTATAATTTATAACTGTTATTGTTTTAAGTTTGAGGTAAAACAAAGATGTTTACTAATTCATCACCAACGACCGAGCGTTTTCACAAGTATGTTGGGGTCGACTTTATGTCTAGTCGGATGTAGTGAGGACCAGTGTTTTTCTTACTTCTAAGACTTAACTAATTAAAACTGTAGAAATGCCAACTATAACTAAACTTTTTGTCAGAAAGTTTTTTTTTTTTTTAAATGTGGTCACCGTAAAATATAGTATACGCTTGATTCGCCTTTTCAGGAATATACGAAAGCATTATTTCTTAGAAAAAGGTAGGTACCCAGAATTTCTGATTGATGGCACTAGATAGTTCAGATCCCACTAGAATACCTAAATGTTTTTGTTTTTCTACACAATACCTGCGCATAAATATTAATATGTTATTTGCTAAAAGGAGTAGGTATTATAAAGCAATATTTTATTCTAGACTTTAGTGGAGTAGACTAGACCTATTTATAATATTAAAAGGATTGGCCTAGTTTTGTGTCTCAAGGTAATTTCTAAAGCCGTCCTAAACATAGTTATCTCTTTAACTGTTTATTTATTCATCAGGCTTAGTAATAAGTAATCCCCGGAATTACTGACCTGATTCTAAAAATATGGAAGAAGTATTTTCTTGAAGTAAAAAACCTTTAAAAATTATTTATGCAATTAAAATAATTAAATCTTAAATTAGACAAAAATAGCCTTACCAAAAAAACTCAAACATTTGTTGAACACTTGTCTAAAAAAATGTGGCCTCAAAACGGACATTATCTCAACGTCATAATCTGACATTTCTTTAAACAAGTGAGAAAGTCAGATAAGCAGTCGCTCCATGTAAAGCACTAGTACTTACATCGTTGCATTCTGTTATACCTACTGAAAGCTGACTCAAAATAAATGGTAAAACGCTAGGAAGACAATGATGATCCTAAATTGTATTATTCATTTAAACACTGACCAAATGAACACAAAAGTCATGCATTTTTGACGCACATTTTTTCAAAACACCCTACCTCATTTCATACTCAATAACGATCATCAAAACTCTCAATAAAAAGCAAATCTAACACATTTTCGATGTCATAAGCCGACATAATGTACCATGAAAATTCCCATCGTTAGAACACCCTTATTTTCATCCCCATAACACACACCCGTGCCCATTAAGCCATTGTTAACCGAAAACATTAACAATTTTCCATGTTTAGTATGAAAAAAGGCATTTTTTAAAACGTTTTTAATTTTAATACTGGGGAAACGTTTTATTTTTAAAAGGTAATTAAGTGTTTTTTGAATATATTAGTGGTTTTGTAACGAAATTATATTACAATGTGTTTTGTTTGGTGGTTATAACTTGTAATAATTATGTTTTATAATGAAAAACTTTATTATTAATTCGTCATTCAAATCTTATTAAAAGCATTACATGGAAAAACAGTAAACAATAATTGTTTGATATTGTTTTTAACCTAAGTTGATCCTTTTATTTGTCCCTCATCCCAATTTTGGATTAAATCGTGTCAATCGTCTTCCATACAATGTATCCTATACTCAGATTTGTTTTAATACTAATTGATTTGAAAAATAAACACCCTTCCGATCTATCTTAGTCGTAGAAATCTTTGCCTAACCTTGTGGAACACGATAGCCGTTCAACCATCCAATAACGCGTTCAACTAATCAATTGAATCAATTCAATTATCAATTATTTTAACGTAAATTGATATCAAGTTTCTTCGGCAACTTGGCCGTTTAATTGAAATTACTTTTTGAACTAATTGAAATGTCGGAAGTTTGGTAACTTCAATAGTTACAGAACTCGACTTTTCGTTGTATTAAGATTTGTCTTGAATTCTGTTGGAGTAGTTAAAAGTTAACTTTTACAACATTTCTATAGACCCTGTGAGTTTAATTTTGGTTAATTGAATCTGTGGTAATTTTAAAAATACATAAAGCTTGCGACCGTATAATAGAAGTACGTAGTAGTAGACCGTATAATAAGAAATATAGTGTACGCTTGATTCGTCTTTTCAGGAATATACGAAAACATTATTTCTGAGAAAAAGGTTCCCAAAATTTCTGATTGAATCTGTAATAATATTAAAAATACATAAAGCTTGCGACCGATTTTAAAATTCTTTGATCAAAAGATCATTTGTGTCCTACATTACATTGTCCTCTGGTTATCTCTTATCAGTACAGGAAGTCTTGTATTTTGAATATATGTAACACAAAATACGGTACTTTCAAAACCTTTTTCAAATATAAACTTCCTACTTTAATTAGTCATTCAACCAACTGGACACTCACATATTTACCGACTGACAGCTTTTTACAACAGCAAATAAACCGGATTATATTCTGACAGATGCCAATTTAATTTAAACATTTCCCAATTATAATAGAAGTTACCGAATCAGGATTTAATGATAACCCGGTGGCACCTAATTGAAGCATAATGATTACATTATTAACGATTCCGACGTATAATTTCATTAACTCGAATCTATTTAATTAATATATTATTAATCAAGCAACGATTTTTGGGGTTTCCATTAAAATCATTTACTGTTTTAATTAGTTTCGTTACGAGAATTCGTTTTAATGATGTTACCTCGTATTGTGGGATTTACATAATTATTTTCACTTTTTTTGAGGTCATCTGAACTTATCGTATGTAGTTTATTGTCTTGCCGAAGAGCTGGCATAATTTATGAACTAAATACTTATAGTTTAGTTACTGGAATGTGTAAGTAAGACAGCTCATGTCTCTTAGAATAAAAATTCTGGCTCGGAAATTGGTTTGGACAAGGCTAGACAAATGATGCTGACGAATATACCTACTAAACGAAATGGTTCTTTATTTACATTTATTTTTTTATGGACATAAGGACCAGAATCCTTTCTGGTCTTTAGTACCTACTAACTCGTACTATGGATCAAATATTGTTTACATATTATATATCCTACAAGCCCCTCGTATTGATAACTTCATTTTGATAAAATGGCCGACCCAAGTACTTCGCAAGCCGTAGGCAGACACAAACCAGGGAACAAGAAACTCGTTATCCGATAACTTGCTTATACTTTTTCTTGGAAACTGTATTTCGCTTTCCTAAGCAAATCAGGGGAATGGCTCGAGTTTTGCTGCCAAGGTGGAAGGTAGATTCAAGTGGTTGGATTTGATTTTCAAAGGCTAGACATAAAACGATTGATAGTTTTTTTTTTCAAGTTGGGTATGCTATATTAAAAAGTTCAGTATCAGCATCGCAAAATATTTATTGTTGAATCTAATCTTTACTAAGTTTATTAGCATTATTTCTTTGTACTTGTGTTGTTTGTCTTAATATTTGTAGCCATGAAAGCAAAAAGCCAGTGGTTTTGTAAACTTCGATATATAGACCGACATTTGACTAGATAGCAAAATAATTTATCTTCATTCACCATTTTAAGACAAAATATTATATTGCAAGAGTCACCAAAAATGTACTCCTAACGGCAACAACCCGGTAACCGACAACAAAACTCTCTTATAAAACGTTCGCGTCACACGCAGGTCCAATCTCACCGCACTTTATACACACAATATCCATGCGAGCCTGCATAAGCTGTCATATGCAAATCTTCTCCAGGCGACAATGCACCTGCTTTGCTTCGGAGAATATGCGCTTTATCATGTTAAGGGGTGTGATACGGTTTATGGTTATACCCGGTTATTAGAGTAAGCAGTAGGGCTTGGATTAATGTGGTCTTAATTTATTATGTCCGTTATAAAAGTGTGACTTTTCTAAGTTTACCTATATGTAATTTCTATAAAGTATATCTTGGACATTAAAGGTGAAAGAAAAACTTCTCGAGGAAACATGGACTATAAAGTCTGAAACCATTTACCTGCATTTATCAAGCGTTGTGATTAACGTTCAATCCTTCTCGGTATGAGAAGAAATGTAAGCCCAATAGACTTTAAAAAAGGCTGATAGTGATTTTCAAATCGGTCTCATCGATCGATCAAATAGTTTACAAGACAGTGTAAACAAACTTATAATTTTGCAGCTTTATAAGAACAGATTTTCTTCCCTCTACAAACAAACGATGCGTCAAAAGTAAACAAAGTCGCAGTATACATTATACTTGTACTCTACAAACGCTTAGTTTCCACATCAAAGCGATATGTTAATGTTTCCTAGCTCTGAAACAGCGACGCAGCGGCATTGGGGTGCAAAATTATCATAATTTCAAAAGATGGACCCTCATTATGGTATTTTTATTGATAATTTTGATGTTATATACCTTCTTTTTTGCATTAAAACGCTTTGATGTGCGACACAAAGCTAAAATGAGGACCGAAATTGTTATAATGATAATACCTACTTAAGTGTTTTGGGGAAGTGATTGAACCAATTTGGACCCAGAGGTCTATAGACCCAGTTTGATATTTGTACGGGCTATCTTATCTTATGTTATCCTGGAGTTTTGATTGAAGATTTTCTTCCCATCGTTTAGGAGACAAAGAATTAGGATAAACCACATCATGTCCCCTCTGACTAATACTAGGGCAGAATACAAAAATAAAAATGTATGATCCTTGATAAAAATATTTTCCGAACACAAAGAAGTCATCCATATAAAATCGATGGCTGATACACAATGCACTTAGCTACTTTGTGATCAGCTCATGAGCAAACAGTATAAAGATATACATCAGTTTATCTTCCACGGTCGTTAAGACCGTCTCGGGGCTCATAAAGTCGTAAAGACCAGCCAAGTGGAAAGGGATAATGGGTCATAAGTAATGGACATACAGATCAGTGTTGCATTTATGTAGCTCGACGACATTTTGGTTGTAAGATCCTCAGAATTCACAATGTTATTGCAGAGTAGAATTTGTAATATGATTTTGCTGATTTGTTGGGTTTTGAACTGATGAGGTTGCTATTTTTGCATCTGTATTGTCATTTTTTGTTTCATGTTTTAACGTTACTTTGTTTTCTTTAAAATTAGGAATTTTGGTTGAAACTTAAATTTCAGCATAATAGGCATGTAACACACACGTTACGGTTAGTAAACGAACTCTTTTTTACTTTTTCCTCGGGCAACTGCAGATCTCATGAAAAATGAAATACGAAACAGCACAGAGGTTTGAAATCATGTATTGAATTCCTAGAAACCATTTGCATTACTGAGTCTTCTTCAGCAAATAGTAAAATCCATAAAAAGTAGTTTATTTGCACAAGCATATAGAGAGAGTTGTTATTACAAAACCGGTTTTTCAATTCTGGGAATTTTTGAAGTTTATTAAAAACCAGCTTCCAGCCATGGTTTCAATGGAAACTATTTTGCACATCCGGTTTTATCATAGCTTATAGCTTTTTTAAAACTAAACATCCTGTAAAAGCTATTCTAAAAGGGGGCCACCAATCTTCATCATCATCATCCTTATTTTATTTGGGATCGGCGCAACATATGTTCATCTTCCAAACTCCATCCGTCATTTTTTCAGTCGTCCCCTTCCTCTATAACCATTGTCGTATATGCTCGACAATTTTTTTCTTTGATGCGAAATAATCAAATGACCCCTGCCACTGTGGGTTAGCAGTATGAGAAAGTGTCAGACTCTAACTGACTAAAACCCATCATGTTCCTTCTTAAGCCCTTTATGTACCACGACTACGGTGACTTTCGAACAATCCCGCAGCCCAATATGCTCGACACCTTCCTCCAACATGTTCCTGATTCCTCTGACCACAAGCCCATGACACCCGAGATTATTAAACCAAATGTATTATAATATCAAGTTAAATGCTTGAGCCACGTAATACAATTTTGGATTGGAGATTAAGCTTAATCTGATGCGGAATGGAATTAGTTATTTATTTTAGTAATTACTGTCATCAATTATTATAATATGAGGTTGTGTTGGTTTGGTTGGTTGTAAGGGTGAATTAATTTGTATATGATTTAGGAACTATTCTGTCATGTCATCTACAATATTGTTCTGCTCTTTAATTAAGACTTGATATTCTTTGCAGTTTTCGAATATCTGAGATTATTCTCAATTCGACTGTGTAATCAATAACTTTACCAAACAAATAGAGGGAGTATTTTTGATACCTCATAGTCATCATTTATTTTATTTTCGGAAGTTCAATGAATGACTTGCTTTTCTTTTTTGCAGGTATATATTAGCCGATAATCCGTCATGATTTGGGTAAGTTTTTTCTTTCTTTGTTTTCGCATAATCATGATCTTACCTTCCTCAAGAAAATTTTATTTTTTCGAAAGGGTCTTTATCAAGCATTTTTACGTAGACATTGGTCCTGTGAAATGACATTATACACTTTGTGATTTTTTTACACTCATAGGCAATTGCTGCAATTACTCTTAGAGCCAGTTGCCATTCAGAGTCAGACTCTTGCTATCTGGTATAACGCAAAGTTGTCAACACTCTTCTGTTTTTGTACTTTTATCCCCTTAAATATGCTTATCATATGTATATCTCCCTCTTATGCCTCTTTGGGTGTTGCGTATCTATGGGTGGCGATAGTCACCTTCCATCAGGCAATCCGTCTGCTGTCACACAAAAAATAACCAAGCCTACATTGATACCATACCACCAAAACATATGCGTTGATAAAAATCCTTTCCATCTTAGACATGGGTTATTTTAGCTGTTACGTTAGAAATGTGTTCACGTAAACAAGGGTGCAACTAGTGATGTATGGGTTCATGTCATTTGGATTGCACGGCGACAGAGATTGATCTACAAGAAATTCTGCTTAGGTATGCTTTTTATTTTATTTTATTCGCACATCTTGTTTTGTGTGGCTGTAGTTTTTTTCTTGAAATTGGATATTTATAAAGGATGGTGGTCCTTAGGGGTTTTTTGTTTTTCCATGATGATAATCAACACAAGGAATATTCTTTAGCCTTCTGAAGGAATGGAATCCCTTTTTTATCTCACACACACAACACAACTCCCGAAATAATTTTAGTTGCTTTCCATGTGGGTCCAAAATCCAACCCTTAACGAATGGGTCTTTTGTAACTCGATGGGGGGATGTCTTAGCCATAGGACATCCTTGGAAAGGCCTATGTTCAACGTCCAATGACTGAAATATATTATGATGATGTATACTGATATTTGTTAATGGAGATTTGAGTTGAAAATTTTTTTGAATGTCTTTTGTGATGTTGGTAAATGCTGGTTTAATAAGTTTGGATGCTACATTATCTACATATATTAACGTTCTTTGACTTCACTAATCAATCTCAAGATCTTTCACCAAACACGTACATGTTACACAAAAGAGCGATTAAATATGAACCCTGCTTAAACAGCTATAAAGGCTTTTATCCCTTAACGACCGTATTTAATATTGTAATCTTGAGTGTTTTTATAGACGCCCGCAAGATAGAATACCCAACCATTTGTGGGAAATTGCTAACATTTGTTAGTACAAAACTTTTTTCTTTTTTTCAATTTTTACATTTTGAGCTATTTAGGTAGTCGTTATTCATGTTAACCGCCTTAAGATTATGTTTTTGCGTATCTACCTGTTCTTCATCTATTTGAATTATTTTACAAGTTTTATTTATTGCTTGGTAATGTTTTTTAATGTTGTTTGTTTGTTCTCGAATACTTTATCCTGTAGAATAATAACAATCTCCATATTTTTAAGATTCCATCCTCTTCAATAAGAAAAATTCTTGAAACAATTCCATCTAAACCATGAAATTAATCCATTATTAAAATGACTCAACAAAGGATATTTAATCAAGCAGTATCTGTCGGTACGAAACAATAGCTTTAATTAAACCGGGACCTAAACATTCTTTTCTTATTGTTTTTTAGAGCAGGCTCATTGGGAGTCTCATCGAGCGACAAAAATAGACTATGCAAACAAATAAATTTTAATCAAAGCCCAAATTGCTTCGGTTCAGACCGTCTATTGTTTTTCCTTTTTCCACAATCAATCTCGTCCAGTGTTTAATACAATTTCGAAGTGAATTTTAATATCTCACTTCGTACGGCCTCCAATTAAATGTGCCCCTTTAATGTTCATTTTAATTTGCTAAAATGTAACTGTTTAGATTTTTAATTCTGATGGCTTTTTGAAGGATTTTTTTGTGATGGGATTTGGGAGTCCATTTCCATGTCATGAATTGGATTCGCCGTTATGGCATTGCAAACATTACCTACCTGTAGATTTGGTGACTAAAAATAACATAGGACATGATTTGACTTAAAATTGGTAAATTACGAAGACCATTTTCCGTATTTTCAGATTATTATAGGTACTTTATTTAATTAGGGCCCTTTTAATAAATACGTGCAGTTAATAATAGTTTAAAATTCAGATACAAATTCATTATATTTTAGCAAGGGAGTTCCTCCTCCTTCTTCTCAGCTTAATCATTAGAAAGTGGGGAGTGGGCGCCAAAGGGTTCTCCATTGTTACTTTGACCTTCAAAAACTGCTGATTCTCAGCTTTGAATCGCTAAATGAATTATAATTTTCATATTTTATCGACAGTCAAATTTGTGGCTATTCATTTACTTTGGGAATACTTTTCTTTCTTGTGTTGGTTTGTATCTCCAAATCTTCAAAAGAGCAATACACAGATTAATGATAAGTCAGGAGAAAAATCTTTATCATTTGCTTATTAGCGACGTACCTAAGAGCATAAGTATTTTTTTTTTATTTTATAGTGAGGATAACTCTGCTTAAGATTGATTAACTATTTCAGACTCCCAGGCGTAATCACTACGTTACCCAAGTCCCATAAACATCACAGAAAATAAGACCACAATCATTAAAACGGCTGCATCAATAAAAATATTATATCACCCGATAACTGAAAGCGTATTTACCGTTTCTGGGTCAGCCGGCCACTGCTTCAGCACCAATGCTCTCCATGTTTTCTTTCAAGCACTATCAATAAAAGTATCAATACAACCGGGAATACAACTCACATTGTGAGAGAAAACATCACATAAATAAAACAACCACTCGAAGAAACCTGAAATATATCAGTATTATGCCAACAAAGAGGTCGGTTGGTTTCGTTTAGAAATCGTGGTTCCACCACTAAAGCTTTTGTTCCCGAACTGATTTTAATACGATCCATTAATTTGGGGCGTGTAAAACCTTCGTGATCATGATCCAAGGAATTTTTCTTTATATACTATGTGCCCTTGTTAAGGCAAAAATCGTCTTTTAAGTTTTTCAGCGAAAATGTTATTTGATATTTTTGTACCAACTGTAAATGAGTTGTTTGTGATTTGTCTTTGAAATGAGATTTTGTGTGAGTTTTGATCATTTAATGAAACATTGAGGTTGATGTTGAATGTTTTTTGTCTAACATTTTGAAGGTTAGATAAAGAATCTTACCGTTTCTTTACGTAATTGTGGAAAAATCGTGTCTCAAAGGTTTCGTTTTGAGGGATTGAAAGTTGTTATTTAGGTAAACGTGTCCCACAAATACGATCAGATAATCTTATTTTCACGATATTTGCTTTATTCAAAAACATAAAATCAATTAAATAGATCAAATAACTATCAAACTATCTAAACAAACTAAATTCATAAAACATTTAACAAGTATTTAAAACCAATATAACTTTGTAAGCAAAATATTTAACAAATATGCATTCAAATTCTGAAAACATTAAAACCATTTTAAAAATACCTCGTATTTTGAATAAACTAGCGCCTGATCGTTTTGATGAACATCAATATTCATTGCACATTACCACAGGTACTGGTGATGTTAGGCAAAACAAAGCTCGTCTATGGAGATAATAGTAGGACGTTAGCTGGTACAAGGCGGAAATTACGTATTGTCTAGGTACTCTGTACCATGGTCGACAGAAAAATGATACACACAAAGACAGAAATGTTCACTTTATTAATGATAAAATATGCAGCGACAGTAAAAAGCGGTAATTGAATTATACATTTTTTGATAAAAGGTTAGTCACACGGTGAACTGTGTTGTTTCAAACCATGTTCCTCAATAATCATATCTGCAGCCTTTTGAGCTATCATCGTAACTGTCCCCTGAGGCAGTCCTCGAACATTGGTCGGCATTACACTAGCGTCTGCAACACGTAAATGCTTCACGCCATGAACCCTAAGCTTTGAATCCAAAACAGTCCCCATAGCACAAGTACCAACAAAATAATGAGCAGTGTCACCAGTTGCAACGGCGTAACACTTCCAATACTCCTCAGTACCTCTTTCTAAACCTTCACAAGACTTAAATTTAGGATCTACTAATTCTGCTTCCACTTTTCTAAAATATGTTGAGTGCAATACACGATTGAAATCTGCCAGATAACTAGCATGTTTCTTAATATCTATACTTTTAGTATAATATTTTGGAATTATTAATGGATAGTCTCTGGGATCTGTACTGTTAAGTAGAATTCGTCCTCTTGATTCGGGATTCAAGTATGTGATGAATACCAAAAGTACTTCTTTGTTGTCAAGACCCTTATTCAAAGTGTCACAAAAATCATTATTGTAACTGAAAAAGAATGCACATAAGCCCTCAAATGTTAGACTATCGCCAAAGTGAGCGCAGATAGTTTCATAATCTGCATAGCGTTGAGACTTATTCAGAGCAACATATCCATCGAAAACAACATATGGATATTCATAAGGATCTCCAAGATTGCTAGCTAGAGATGCTTTTGTCATTTTATAAACCAGAATACTGTTAACATGGTCTTGGAAATTGTGCCCCACAGGTAAATTTGCTATAACTTTAATGCCTTTTTTCTCCAAGTGACGTTTTGGACCTATTCCCGAAAGCATAAGTAGATGCGGTGATTTAATAGTTCCAGCTGTTACTATGACTTCTTTCTTAGCCTTCAATCTTAGTATTTTATTGTCTTCTGTCAATATTTCAACCCCAATTGCAGTCTTTTTATCATTAAGAATTATTTTAGTTGCCAAGGTATTGATCATGAGATGCAAATTCGGATGATTTTTGAGGGGACTGAGAAACTTATGAGCCGTACTTTGCCGAGTTTTGTTACCGATGTTAAACATTAAATTGGTGAATCCTATCGGGTGGTTAGGATTGATATCTATATGATAATCATAGCCAATTTCTTTCAAGGCATTGAAAAAGTTGCGATTTCTTTTATAGTATGTTTTCTTTAAGTAAATTTTTCCTTTAGTGCCATAATAATGGTCGTGAGATTTGAGGATCTTTTCATCAATGAGTTTTTCGTTCTCTTGGAATATCGGTAATACTGCTTTCCATGACCAAGAGGTGTCATTAGTAATGGCTGCCCAATCATCGTAATCATGTGGATACCCTCGTGCATACGCTCCAAAGCCTGAGGATCCAGAGCCTCCCAACATTTTTCCTTGAGACATATGAATGACATTACCCTTATGGTTTTTTGCAGCTAAGTCATCAGGGACAGACGTAAAATTCCAATCATATTTTGAATCTTTCAGAAATGGAAATAATCCTGACAGCTGAAAAATAATTTTTTATTTGTACTCTTGCCCGATAACTTATATGTTATAGAGCTCAATGATTTAGCCTCCCAAAGTAAAATAAAGATATTTTAGCTACATTCAGTTGATTGTCATGGGGGACTTTAACGCTAAAGTGGGAGTACAGACTTGCGGCGAATCGGCAGTAGGATCCCATGGATTTGGAAGCAGGAATCATAGGGGGCAAATGCTCGTCAACTTCCTCGAACGCGAGGGGCTCTTTTTGATGAACTCCTTTTTCAAAAAGCAGCCCCAAAGGAAGTGGACGTGGCAAAGCCCCGACACTATGACTAAAAATGAGATTGACTTCATCATGACGAACAAGAAGCACATATTCAGAGACGTCTCCGTGATCAATAGGTTTAATACCGGTAGCGATCACCGACTTGTCCGAGGCTCTCTGAATATCAACTTCAAGGCCGAACGTTTCCGTCTGATGAAGGCCAGGCTCCGACCAACACTGCTCCAAACCATGACAGGATCCGGAACGTTCCAGTCAAATTTGGAGAACCGATTTGCCGCCGTGGAAACCACAACAGACGTTAACCAGAACCACGAATATGTGGTTCGGATCCTCAGGGAGGAAGGTTCGAGATTCTGTAACATGCAGCGTAAGGGCAAGAAATCAAAGCTTTCGGAAGAGACATTAGGGCTTATGAAGAAACGACGTGAAAACCCGCCTGTCACTTCGTCAGCTAAGCGGGCTCTAAACCAAGAGATCAACAAGCACGTACGACGCGACCTCCGGTACTCCAATACTCTTGCCATTGAAAGAGCAATTGAGCTGAATCGGGGGTCAAAGGTGTTCGTACAATCTCTTGGAAGAAGCCACTTGACGAAGCTGACCACAACAAGTGGAGAAGTCGTTTCTTCGGTGCCGGCAGTCCTTTCGGAAGTGGAAAATTTCTATGGCCGGTTATACGCATCGCATGCATCTCGACCTGATCCCGGAAATGAGGATTCTAGAGCCACATTAACACGCCATTTCACCGAAGACCTGCCAGAAGTCAGCAGTGGCGAGATCGAGATCGCTCTGAGACAGCTCAAAAATGGAAAAGCCTCTGGCGAGGATGGCATTACAACAGAGCTTTTAAAAGCAGGAGGTAAGCCCGTACTGGGGGAGCTCCAGAAGCTTTTTAATGCCGTCCTCTTTGAAGGGAGAACTCCAGAGGCGTGGAGTAGGAGTGTTGTCGTCCTGTTCTTCAAAAAGGGAGACAAAACCCAGTTGAAGAACTATCGACCCATTTCCCTCCTAAGCCACGTCTATAAGCTGTTCTCAAGAGTGATCACGAACCGACTTGCGCGAAGACTCGACGAATTCCAACCACCGGAGCAGGCTGGGTTTCGGAGCGGATACGGCACCATAGACCACATCCACACAGTGCGGCAGATTATACAGAAGACCGAAGAGTATAATCAGCCCCTGTGTCTAGCATTTGTGGACTATGAGAAGGCCTTTGACTCGGTTGAAATCTGGTCTGTTCTGGAGTCCCTGCAGCGTTGTCAAGTAGATTGGCGATACATTCAAGTGATGAGATGTCTCTACGAAGCCGCTACAATGTCCGTCCAAGTACAGAATCAGCAAACAAGGCCCATACCGTTGCATCGAGGAGTGAGACAAGGGGATGTTATTTCCCCGAAACTGTTCACTAATGCAATGGAGGATATGTTCAAGACGCTGAACTGGAAAGGACGCGGCATCAACATCAATGGCGAACACATCTCTCACTTGAGATTTGCTGACGATATCGTCATCATGGCGGAAACGCTGCAGGACCTACAACAGATGCTTAACGACCTGGCTGAATCTTCTCTACGCATCGGCCTACGGATGAACTTGGACAAAACCAAGGTCATGTTCAATGAACATGTTCTACCGGAACCGATTGCGATACACGGCGCCGTTCTCGAAGTTGTTCGGAAATATGTATACCTCGGGCAGACATTGCAGTTAGGTAGAAACAACTTTGAGGACGAGGTGAATAGGAGAATTCAGTTGGGTTGGGCTGCATTTGGGAAGCTACGTCGAGTCCTAACATCGTCGATTCCACAGTGCCTAAAGACAAAAGTCTTCAATCAGTGCGTCCTACCTGTCATGACTTACGGAGCCGAAACGTGGACACTGACGGTACGGCTGGTCCACAAGTTTAAAGTCGCTCAGCGGGCTATGGAAAGAGCTATGCTCGGCGTTTCTCTGAGGGATCGCATCAGAAATGAGGTAATCCGTCAGAGAACCAAGGTCATCGACATAGCCTACCGAATCAGCAAGCTGAAGTGGCAGTGGGCTGGCCATATTAGCCGAAGAACCGATAACCGTTGGGGTAAACGAGTTCTAGAGTGGAGACCGCGCCTCGGCAAACGTAGTGTAGGACGTCCTCAGGCACGGTGGAGTGATGACTTGCGCAAGACGGCTGGCAGGAGCTGGATGCGAGAAGCCGAAAATCGATCTCAGTGGCGTGCACTTGGAGAGGCCTATGTCCAGCAGTGGACTGCGATAGGCTGATGATGTGATGATGATGTCAGTTGAACTTGGTGCCAATGTTAACATAAGATACGGAAAAACACTACATAAACGTAGGTGTTATTCTTCAACATCATTCTTACTTTAGTTATTACTTATATTACATTCAAAAATAATGTAGTCTTGTTATAATTTACTCACATCTGATTCCAATGGCGGATATGTTCCAGCTTCTATAAGTAGTACGCTTACATTGCCGGTTTCCACAAGTCTGCTAGCTATGAGACATCCCGCTGTGCCACCTCCCACAACGATGAAGTCAAATTGATCTCCATCTGAAATACATCATGGTTTATTAGCTTTTTTTATTTATTCTCAACTAACCCCCGCCCTCAAAGACATTTAATGATTACTTAAGTCACTTCTTAGTGACAGATTCTCATAGAAATTCTGCACTAAGGAACGGCTTAAGTAACCATTAAATGTCTCCGAGTGTGTCCATAAAGGCAGAATTCCGTGGGTCGCGGCTGACGCAGCCGCGCGCGGCTTACGACAGTCGTCGGCCGCGCGCGACAATAGTCAACCTATGAAAATGTATGGCGCCGCTGCCGAGGTCCGCGACAGTCGCGCGCGGCTGACGAATTTCGTAAGCCGCGCGCGGCATTGTGTTGAAATTAGTAGATTTTGTTCGTCTGTTCCCTCTAGTCGAAGTGCTAATTGATATCCTTGAAGAAGAAGAGGATGACGTGTTGCTGTGGCTGTATTATGAAAGTAGATTACCAATCGACCCTATATTTAAAAGTAGAAATGATGAAGGATACTACCAAATACTGATTCAAAAGCATTTGTATTGTAATGAAAACAAAAGGAAGTTTTGCCGACTAAACGAAAAACAATTCAATGCTGTTTTTACTAAAATTTTATAGATGTTATTAAGCGCTAGACCATGTTGAGAAGCGTACAGCCGCGCGCGGCTCACGAAATTCGTCGGCCGCGCGCGACTGTCGCGGACCTCGGCAGCGGCGCCATACATTTTCATAAGTTGACTATTGTCGCGCGCGGCCGACGACTGTCGTAAGCCGCGCGCGGCTGTCGTAGCCGCTATCCTCGGAATTCTACCTTAAGTCTTAACAGAATTTTTGTTACCTTTAACACATGCAGGCTGTGGCCATTCATATGCAGTAAGATTGAGGATAGTCAGCCATCTCAAAATAATCTCAACCTTCTTAAAATAAGACACTGCACCGGCAGCTTCCATGATAAGATATAAATCAGTAATGGAATCAGAAGAATCAGTAATGGATGTACCTGTGTCAATATCACATTATTTTAAAAACACCAACAAAGTTATAGAAAAAAGAGAATTTACTGAATAGCTTAAAAATATTCCGAGTGTCTGTTGTTCCGCTTTAAATAGAACTGGAAGGATATTTGCAATTCTTTTATATATGTAAGTTGGAGGCCAAATTGGGAACCATACCATTGATAACCAAATGGGCTAAGGAAGTAAGTAATCTAGTGACAGAAAATCGACGTTATTTCGCTAAGAACTTAATGAAAAATCTAAAAATACTATTTTGAAGACAGGGGATTATGACCTCTATGGCTGGGTACGAAGCAAAAGGCGTTGGACAGATGTTAACTGTAGATATAACACAAACTTATAAGTAAATAAATGAATAATTTCAATTACAAGTTGTGATAATCCAATTGCATTGCAACCTTATTATCAACATTTTAACATAGCTGTCTTTTAAAATGCAATGTACACTGTACATCTTCATTTGAAATGCAAATATGCAAAATAACTTTTTCTTTCAGTAACTAATTAGTTACTTCGAGATAAGCAGCCGTCTAGACAATAGCGTAGCATATTTAGAAAAATAACCTGAAGCAACGAAACTTGATGAGTTTCAGGGAAATAATTTAAATTGTGTCAATCGGAATAGCTAAATAAAAATAAGCTAAGTAAATGGCCTCAGTATATTTTTTTTCCAAAGCCCCTTCTTCTCTAGAAAGCTGAACAAGGCTAACTAAAACTTGCTATTGGGCTTTATCTTTTGTCCCCTCACCTTCAGCAAGAAACATCTTGTCACTTAATACATACCTACTCATATGTGTACAAATTGAAATTTTCACACATACAATGAAAACAAATAAATATCAGTCTGGTCTACTTTTCATGCGATAATCCTAAATTAACCACAAATAAAACAAGTTAGTCCGTAGTCTTTTTGCAATACTGGGACTGATAACCAAATGACATTTTAATTCACCATTCTATATTATTACTTCTAGGGAATTTGCATGTCTGAGAAATTCGCCAATGTTCCATCATTTTCGAATTTGAATGCTTAATATGTTTGAAAAGAAACCATGGTTATATAAAAGTGGGCGGCTGAGGTATTCAGGGGCAAAGGGTAACATGAGCCTACCTGTGGTCGAAAGTCAGTTATCATGGCTGGCAAAGCCATGCCCGAACTCACTGGTGGCCCAGTAAGTTGGGTTCAAACTATATATGCATTTCTAGTAAAACTTGATAGTGATGACTCGACTATGACTTGATTACCTTTTCTATATTGAGAATTTTTACCCAGACAGGCTGTTATTACGAGCCCCCGAAATGTTGATAACTCTAGTTGCATCTTACGGTACGAAGGAAAATGTTATAATAAAACACTGTTGTAATCTTAGGATGAATTATATATTTAACGCGCAGAAAGATTATATTCTTTAATTAAAATATCAACTAGTTTCTGAGCGATGATGTTAACTGTTGCTTGAACAGTGGCTCCGACTATTTCAGGCATTACACTGGAATCAGCTACCCTGACACCTTTCACACCAATCACTCGAAGTTCTGAATCCACAACAGATCCCATGGCACAAGTGCCGACGAAATTGTTCAAAGTCGAAGCCATTTCTAGAACATAACACTTCCAGTAAGCGTGAGTTCCTTGTGCCAGACCCTGACACTTTTCTAGTCCTGGATCCACAAATTCAGCATTAAGTCTTCTGTAATACGAAGTATTTACTATTCGATTGTAATGTTCTAGATATATAGCATGTCGTTCAATGTCTCGGGGATTAGAGTAATATCGTAGTTTGATAATTGGATTCACTTCTGGATCCGTATTATTAAGTATAACCTCACCCCGCGAATCAGGATACATAAGAAGATGAGTTACAAAATTTACCTCCCTACCAGAAGTTGCTTTTGCTATACGATCACAAACTTCATCTCTAATATTGAACACAAAGCTACAAAGTTGTAAAACTGACGACTGTTTGAAGCTAAGTGCACTACGGAGTAGATAGTCTGCACGTTTTTGGCGTTCATCTATGGCCACACGACCTTCCATTATTTGTACAACCTGCTCGTGAGGATTTCTTGGTGGTATTGGACGCATCGGACCCATTTTGTGAGCCATTACTACTGACGGATGATCTTGCAAGTTTTGTCCTACCGGTAAATCTGAAACAACTTTGATTCTTTTGCTCTCCAAGTGTTGTCTTGGTCCAATGCCAGAAAGCATAAGCAACTGCGGAGATTTAAAAGTACCGGCAGTAACGATTACCTCCTTCTTTACATTTATGGTTATATACTTCTTTTCCTTTGTGAGGACTCTCACTGCAACAGCACGTTTGTTTTTATCGAAAATAATCTTGGCAGCTACGGAGTGGTACAAGACTCTTAAATTGGGGTTATCCCTTTCTGGACTCAAAAAGGAATAAGCAGTACTTTGTCTGTTACCCTGTCCAACAGTGACGTAACCATTGGTATAGCCAAATGTATGATTTGCATTGAAATCGTTAATAACCTTGATACCCATTTCTTTATACGCTTCGAAGAATCCATCATTTATCCCAGAATGGTATTTTTTGATGCGCAGTTTGCCTTCTGTACCATGAAAGGCGACATCTGGTGAATTAAGAATGGTTTCGTCTGTGACTTTTTCTGTTCTTTTGATAAGAGGATAAAGATTTTCTAATTTCCAGGAGCTGTCGTTGGTTATGACTGCCCATTTGTCGTAGTCCCTAGGGTGTCCAATGCCATAACCCAAAAATCCTACTTGAGAGCACCCACCAAGCACTTTCCCTTGCTGTATTACACTTTTATCTCTAGGTTTCATCGTCACATCGCGTTCTATTCTAAACTGCCAGTCATATTCTGTGTTTCTCAGATATGTAAATAGTCCTGGTTGCTGAAATAAGAAACGTGTGGTTGAGAATGGTTTCTGATGGAAAATTATATACCTAAAAACTTAACGATAAATTACTTTTTATATACTTTTCAATTAACAACTGGAAATGCATTCTTAAATAGATTTCAGTAATTACCTACCTGAGTTTCATATTCACCCATGCCACCAGCTTCTATGACTAAAACGCTTATGTTTTCATATTTTGCTAAATAACTGGCAATAATACTTCCAGCAGTTCCACCCCCAATGATTACGAAATCTGCTGATTCTCCATCTAGAAATTCAAAATTACTTACTTAACTATTCATAGTTTTAAAGTAAAGGTACGATAAACTGTAGGTCCCGGCTATCATTTATACATCTATGGCATTCGTTACGAGTAGTCAGAAACCAATCTGCCAACCAGTCAGATGCTAGAGGTATTGAGTTGCTCGGGTAACTGGGTTGAGAAGGTAAGATAGGCAGTCGCTCCTTGTAATTGGTATTCGGCTGCATCCAGTGAAACTAAAAGCCGACCCCAACATAGTTTAGATAAAGGCTAGGGATGGATTCAAATGATGAGCTTCATCGTAATTGCACGGGTCTCTTTTCATATCTTTCTTAGTAACTAACTACTCTACCTTTTACAGTAGCTTCTGGTGGCCATAAATATGTCGTCAGCTGTAGAAACGTCAGCAACTTGAGAATATTCTGTGTCTTGGCGACATTTGATAGAACTGATGCTACATCCATTTCAGTTTTGGAATATTAAAACATCGGTTCGTGAAGCCTGAAATGAGATTACAATTCGTTTACTTCGTGTTTCATCATCGTCGCTGATCTTTTATTTATCATCCCACTCCTGGGAAACTAGACAGTTTTTTTTATGTATGTCTAGCGACACGATGCTGGAGAACATTAGTTACTTTGAATATGATAATAATTTATATAGATTCGAAGAACTAATAATTGAAGTTTGCATAAACAAACATGCTTATAATAAGATTAGTTAAAACCCAAAGTCTCCATATTAATTATATCTATAAAGGATCCATATACTTACCCTGTCACAGCAGGACTGAGAATTCACTCACAAAGAAAAACTCTTATATACCTCTTGGAAAATTTAGAATTTGTAATTAATTAATTTCTATTATGTGTAACAATAACCTACTTTCTCTTAGATAATAAACAAGTTTGTATGTCTATCTCTAGTTGTTGAATGATTTTTTACAAAGTATTAGCAAAATACTTCATGCTGGCTATAATTTTTTAATTAAGTATCTTACGCTAGTCTCACTATCCTTATCCATCCTGACAGTTTCGAGAATTGCGGTTTACCAAGAACTAACTTGATGTCGCTGGCTAAGAAGAAAGCAATAGTATGTGTATTGGATTTGTACAATATTTCAGTTAATCTTCTAACTTATGTAGTTGGACAATAATTCTACACGTTCATCTAACTATCGTCAAACATCTACCAATATAGAGGTAAATTAAAAATCATACTTAAGTTAAAACGTAGATGAAACTGCAAATAAAGGTAACAGGGAAAATGTTTAAATAAAATCACCATTGTAATCTTCCAATTGAATTTATTTTTATTTAATAAGCAGAAGGTTTATATTTCTGAACCAGAATATCAACAAGCTTCTCAGCGATGATGTTGACTGATGCTTCAACATTAGCTCCGACTATTTTAGGCATTACACTGGCATCAGCTACCCTGACGCCTTTAACGCCTATCACTCGAAGCTTTGAATCCACCACGGATCCCATGGCACAAGTACCGACGTAGTTGTGCAAAGTTGTTGACATCCCCCGAATATAACATTTCCAATAATCATGTGTCCCGTTTTTCAGTCCCTTGCACAACTCTAGTCCTGGATCAACAAATTCATAGCCATTGCTTTTATTGTAGTGAGCCTTCACTTTCTCATAGTAATGCTGTACATATTCGGCATGGCGTTCTATGTCTCGGTGATGAGAATATAATCCAAGTTTGATAATCGGCTTCTCTTCAGGATCAGTGCTATTAAGAATTACTTCACCCCGTGATTCAGGATACAAAAGACCATTAGTAAGTAAAAATATCTGTCTGCCAGAGAGCTCCTTGTATATGCGATCGCAAACTTCATTTCTAAGATTGAAAACATAGCTACAAAGTGTGAAAAAAAACAAGGGAGAGACGATAACTCCACTATGGATTATATAGTTTGCACGTTTTTGGCATTTATCCTTTGCCACGCGACCTGTGATCAATTCCACTGGGAATTCGTGAGGATTTGGTGGGGGCGCAGGTTGTACTGGACCCATCTTGTATACCATAACAGCTGTGGGATGGTCTTGCAAGTTTTGGCCTACAGGTAAATCTGAAACCACTTTGATGTTTTTGCTCTCCAAATGCTGTTTCGGTCCGATGCCAGAAAGCATAAGCACTTGGGGAGATTTAAAAGTACCAGCAGTAACGATTACCTCCTTTTTTACATTTATAGTTATATATTTTTTGTCCTTTGTGCGAACTCTCACTGCAATAGCGCGTTTGTTTTCATCGAAAATAATCTTGGTAGCTACGGAGTGGTACGAGACTTTTAAATTTGGGTTATCCCTCTCAGAACTGAAAAACGAATAGGCGGTACTCTGTCTATTACCCTGTCCAATAGCAAGGTAAGCATTGGAAAAACCAAACTCGTGACTTGGGTTGATATCGTTTGGAACATTGTAACCCATTTCTCTATAAGCGTTTAAAGCTGCATCACTTTGCCCAGAATGGTATCTTTTAAGTCGTATCTTGCCTTCTGTGCCGTGGTAGGCCACATCAGGTGAATTCAGAATGGTTTTGTCTGTGACTTTTTCAGTTTGTTTGATGAGAGGGAAGATATTTTTGAAAGCCCAGGTACTGTCGTTTGTTATAGATGCCCATTCATCGTAGTCTACTGGGTATCCATTACCATAGATCATGTAATTCACTTGAGAGGATCCACCCAGTACTTTCCCTTGTTGTATTAATCTGTTTTCTACAGTTTTAAATTGCCAATCATACTCTGTATTCTTAGTTAATGGAAATAATCCTGCTTGCTGGAAAAAAAATATACAAATTATTTCGTACATTGTTATGCTCCGGCAATATTAAGGTAGATTACCTATCCTTCTTAGAAGGGGTGATCCTAAATTCTTATTGTATTACAGAAAGTACAGAAATCAAAGTACTTTATCGAGAGCCGGACATAACTATTAGGAACAAAAGGTAGGTACTGTTATATCAAAAATCAATTTTAAGTGCATCTTAACGACTTATTGCAAATTGAGTTCTACAGCAAAGTAAAAGATTTCCAAATGAATTAAAATAATTACCTGGGTTTCAAATTCGCCCATACCACCAGCTTCAACAACTATCACGCTTACGTGTTTGTATTTCAGTAGAGAACTTGCAATTATGCTGCCAGCAGTCCCACCGCCAATTATTACAAAATCAGCATACGCTCCATCTGAAAAATTAAAGAACTTAAACTAACCGTAGAAATACGTGGTATTCTCATTGGTTCTCGTATATTATTGAACATTACATTAGTTAGCAAATTGTTTCACAGCTGAAAGACAACTATTCTTCATTCTCACCACATTGGTGTATTTTAATATTATGACATCTTGATTATCGGTCTATCTATATTTATAACTCTTGTCCTACTGAAAGAATTGAGCATTGAACACCTCTAAGAAGAAAAGCAGGACAATAAAAGTACTATTAGACTATCAGAAGAAGGTAGTCTTCTACAGACTATCTCAAAGTCGTAAGAACTTCTTTCTTCTTCACTGTCTATTTTTTCTTACCTTTTACAGTAGCTTCTGGTGGCCACAAATAAGCTGTCAGCTGTAGATATGTCAACAGTTTCAAGATGCCCTGCATCTTGGTGAGTTTCCATACAACTCCAGCTGCCGTCTCCATTTTAATTGATGATGATGATCCAAGTACCAGTTAGTGAGATCTGAAATGAAGCTTTTCATTATTTGATATGGCTATTACATGGTATTTATTTCTCAATAATTATTCCTGATATTTGAACATCTTTGGCAGTCGAGCAAGGGTATTCAGAAGCCAGTAAAACTGATAGCAAGTCTAACCTAGGAGTATTGGGTTACCCGGATAACTGGGTTGAGAAAGTCAGACAGGAAGTCGTTCCTTGTAAAACAATGATAAGTAGGTACTCAGTAGTACCTACGCATGTGAGAATAACCGAGGTATTGTAGATGTCAATAGTCAGGTAAAAGTTCTTCAGTATTTTAATAGACAAAAACGGTGGTTTTCAATTACATTGTTTTGTATTTAGAACATAAGAAACATTTGCTAAGAATGTTACAATTTCTTACCTGTTTGAAGCTGGTATGTGCATTTTCACAATTTTCAGCTTATATAGGTTGATTCAGTACCTATATTTTAAAAGTAAACTACAAAAGAAAAGTATTAGTGGAGAAAACATAGATAATTTAATTAAGAATTAACCACAATTTTTATGTAAGGGTATGTTCAAATGTCTACAACTGTTAAGATCGCGTATTTTTTCATTAAAAGACTTATTTTAACCAGTATCATTTGCCTAGCCTTCTTTCGATGTTGGGATCTTCTTCCAGTTCCACCGGATGCAGCTAAGTACCAGTTTTTTACATAGAACGACTGCTCATCTGACCTCCACAACCCAATTACCTGAGCAACTTGACAAAACACCTGACTTTCTAGCGTAACTACTACACCCCTAGACAAATGACAGCCGAAGCCCAAGAATATCGTGTCTTCCAATACGCGGAAAAACTTGTCATGACAAGATGGTCACCTTCATGGACTTGCCACGCCAAGCGTTCCTTACCATTTCTATTATGTAAATAAAAATACGTCTTTTAGAGCACACCCTAACAATAATTGTTTTTGATAAAGTTAGCGACGCCAAAATTCCAATAAAATTGGGTATTTGTTTTCTATTTACAACAAATAAAAGACCTTGACTCTAAGTGACTATTTTATTGATGACTAGTATAAAATATACCTATTTCACCCGGGGATAGATATTTTTTCAAGTCAGTTCATTGGTTACGGAGCCTTAAGGGTACAAACAAACAATCAATATTATTATATGGAATAAGAAATAAAGATAAAAATTCTAAGTAGTGATTATTGTAGTCGACTACACTGCACGTTTAGCTGAAAACTTTCAGTAGGATCAAGGGTCTTTTCGTCAATTTGGGGATAGCCAGGGACCAAACAACGAATAAAGACTAAAAAGTTTCTATCTGTTCTACAGTGCCATCCATCATGATTGAGATCCTTCATGTGTGAGAAACACATTAGAAAAAAACACAAAATAAGTCATTCGGCGTTTAGAAAGGTACCAGTAAAAGAAATCCTTACTAATCTGGTTCCAATAAATAGTACTTTGCTAGGCTTGTTACAGTAAGTATTGAATTTCTATGATTTTACCCTTTTCCAAACAAAGTCTGACGTTAAAGAAATCGAAGTCTGGACGTGCCTGTTTTACCAATTTCTGAATCTTAATATGTAACAGTTGTGGTCAGAAGTGACACTTTTGAATATTTATTTTAATGCATAAGGTTAAACTGGTAAGTCTTACCAAGGGGTATCGGGTTGCCCGAGTAACTGGGTTGAGGAGGTCAGAAAACACTGGTACTCAACTGCATCCGTGGACACTGGAATCCGACCATCATAGTTGGGAAAAGGCTCGAGAGATGATAATTTAACCAGCTATCTAACAACTATTCTCATGAATCAACTATTTTTGGTCATTATACGAAAAGGCAACGTGAGCAGGCTCCCCGCAAGGTGGACGGACGATCTAGCCAAGGTCGCCGGGAAGCAGTGGACGTCTTTCGGCCACGTATATAATTAAACCAAAATTACTATTGAAACTATTTGATTTTTGTTCAGGTGTTTTAACAAAGAATGAGGGTGACAACCTTATCATTATTATTTAAATAAATAAATATTAACTAAGTGTAATCAGATGTCTAAACAGAACTGTTATATTTTTCAGTGACGCTCTATTTACGTTACAGTCCTAAACTATGTAGGTTATGTAGAAACAATAGAAAATGTTAGGAACTCATTCAAGATATAGGTATGTAGTTTGTTTACATAAATTAGCCATTTCAGTACGTAGAAAGTATGTGTTTTGTACCAGTTTTTATGTTTTTGAATAAATAATAAAACCAAAAATTACTGAGTAAAACTATAAAAATTAAGTTGAAAAAAATAATTAAACCAAAACTAAAAAAAAAAAAACTAGTATTTAATTGGTATAACCCTTAAAAAAATATTCATAAAATAAATAGGTAGTCAGTTAACTGAGTACAAAAAAAATATTAGGCACCTAATTTGATGTTGATTCAGATGACCTACCTCTATCAGTGCAAATACCTCCACAGCTGCCCAAACAATGGCTAATAAAATAACTAATTTATACTATTCCATACATAAACATATTAAACATGTTTTTTTGAAAACGAAATTCATTTCGTAAGATACATTAAAACATCCTTGGCAGTCGTTACGGGTAGTCAGAAGTCAGTCTGACACCAGTCTTACAAAGGGGTATTGGGTTAGGTGATAAACACTGGTAACTAGACTCTTACCGGATTTAAGAAATTATTTCCAATAGAAAGCCCAAACATTTGTGAAAATCTTAGACAGTCTTATCCTAATACGGGAAATGGTTCTGTCGCGGACGCGGGTGAAACTACGCGAAACGGCTTGTAAATTACAAAAAAGACTATAATTTTTATTGTTATTGTATTGGTTCACAAATCATTTTCGATAACAATAAAATTTGGATAAATTGATTTATACAACTTAATTAAAAGGTAATTTAAAAAAAAGGCTATAACAAAAGATGTATTGCGGTAATTAAGATGAAAAATGGAAGAAAAATAAATCAAAATTCTCCATCCGGCTCAATCGGCTAATAAAACAATTCAGAATATACAAGATATACGTCGTGGTCTTATCTGCCTGTAGCTACTCACATTTCAAGACATTTTTGAAAGTGAGATAACAAAATATACATCACATTTAGTGAGAATAGAATTTTTGGTGTTTACATTTAGGGTTTACTTACCTCCGTAAAATACCTGTTTGGTAGCTACTACAGCACTACTTTTGGATAAAATGAACTTTCCCATCATCGTCATCGGCCTTGCCTTTTCCCCACTATGTTGGGTCGGCTTCCAGTCTAACCGAATGTAGCTGTATACCAGTCTTTTACAAGGACCGACTGCTATTCTGACCGCCTCAAACCAGTTACCCGGGCAACCTGGTTCTCAGACTTACTGGCTTCTGAATACCCATAACGACTGCTAAAACATCCAAATGACAGCTGGGTCCTACAGTTTAACGTGCCCTCCAAAAGAGAGTCATTGGTACCCAAGATATACTTAGAAAGTACTTACAAACTTGTGAAGGTTGCATTGACACTGGCCTTACCTGGAGTCAAACCAACACTTACTTTAGAGGTTGGTTCTTACTTCACTGGGCTAGCAAGAGTTCCTTACACGGACTTTCTCATATACATATTTTATGAAAATCAATAATTAATTTATTATGAACAATGTTTTTTTTTTTTTCTAAAAACTAAGCTTTAATTTAATGAAGGTATTTTTTACAGGGATAATACAATAAGGGAATGTGAGTAATGCAAATAAATAATACGAATATGAATAATTTTGTATAAAAATGACTATAAATATTACATCGTGTGCGCGTTTTATGTCAGTCTCACGCTCATGCGTGCTTCGTATAACACCTGTAACTATTATTTTAATTCAAGAATAAAACGCGTGTTTTAATTTGTTCGTTGTAAGTGAACTATGGATTAAAAAGGGTACGTACAGTTATTTTTATTAGCTGAATAGTTTATTTGCTTTAATTTTAGGTATTATTGTATAATTTAAAACATCTTTTTGTCCATTTATCGAGAAAGGATGTTTTACCGGGTGCGCGGAATTATAGTTCCCATAGTACGCTAATAAAACTACTGGCGAGATTTTGTAGTTTCTTTCAGCCAATATATTATTTACAAAAATGGCTCGTTGTATATTAAATTCAATATTTCAGATTATCCACAAGATTCGAGTAAAAAGTTAACACATATTCAAAATGAATGCAACACCAGCGTCTACTATACTTCAAGTCAAAACTCTTCAGGCTGCTTTCAAAGTATTGGCTACTTTACATCTCACTGCATATTTATGGCCACACCAAGCTCAAGTAAAAGGTAATATTATTGATTTATTTTTTTTCCTTAAAAATAACTTTTTTTTATCTTTCTAACCGTTCTTCGAAAGTCGTGGTCGCCTAGTGGGTATAGGACCAACCTTTCAAGTATGAGTGGGGGTTTGATTTCAATTGAACTGACCAGGTAACTGGCTTGATGTGGAAACGTAGGCAATCGCTCCTTGTAAAATGCTGGTTCTTGGCTACATCCAGTTAGACTGGAAGCCGACCCCAACATAGTAGGGAAAAGACCCGAGAGACGACGATTTTCAATCAATGTATGTCAATGTATTCATAATGTATTATCATGCTACATTATTTTGCTATCTAATTGGGCTGATTCATAATAATGTATCGAACATGAAACCGTTAATTACTTGCACGGCTCGTTAGGTATTTTATGTGCTGAATAAAGCACGTAGGTATAAACGGTAAACTATTATAACAATAGATAAAAAAAAATAGTTGTGAATTTCAGCAAAGTAATGTCGGATTCCATAATTTATAACAATAGAATTCAGGAACAAGGTGTTTCATTACAAATAGACTCTGCCCATTGTGTAATTCCAATCAAGTTCCTATAGAAATTACAGGATTATAGACACCTTTAATACCATCATATCTACCTATATCGGTACATCGAATCTGCAAGTTCTAGCTAGCATTCCAAAATTACTTGTCCAACATCCCATGCCCCGTTTATCCAAATATTCTGATGATGTTGTTACATTAAGACTATAGAAAAATAAATTAAGAGCAATGGTTGACTTTTCATGTAAACCCTACAGATGGAGATTGCTTTGACTTCATAGTAGTTGGAGCGGGGTCAGCTGGCAGCATTATAGCCAATAGACTGACAGAATTAGAGAATGCCTCGGTTTTACTTATAGAAGCTGGTGGAGATCCTCCCATAGAATCTGTGGTGAGTGTTCTCAAATAACGTATATAAGTCTATAAAGAAGAAGGCCACAAAATATCAAACTTTTTTATCAATGACAATCCAAAAAAATAATAAAATTGTATAATAAATTGATGTTACTTAATTGGATTGCCGATTTTTGCTATATTTCCCAAAAAGCAATCAATTCTAAACGCCCAAAACCCGAAGCTAAGCAAAGTTAAATTGAAAACCTTTTTCCTTTTAAGTCGGCAGTTAAGAATCAAACTCAAATAAAATTAAAACCACATAATGATATTACAAGAAAAACTTGCTTCGCAAACTTATTAATTACCTACTTTTTTGTTTTAAACGATATTTTACCCTGATAAAATGGTCAAAATTTATTACAGATACCAGGGTTTTTCCCCTTCCTGAAAAATACATCAGTTGATTGGAATTACGAAACTGAAGATGATGGCTACAGTCAACAGTTCCACAAAAATCGTGGAGTTGAACTGACGAGAGGAAAAATGCTTGGTGGTTCCAGCTCCATCAATTTCATAGCTTATACAAGAGGAAATCAACACGATTTTGATAACTGGGCTAATCTTACCAATGATGATACATGGTGCTGGCAAAAAGTACTTCCGTATTTTATAAAAAGTGAAGAATTAGTTGACCCAATTCTACTCCATTCTGATGCAAGGGCTTTTCATGGTACAGAGGGATACTTAGGAACTACCAGATACTATAATAGCGAGGTTCTAAAATATTTACAAGCCTTCCACGAAATCGGTCATGACATTGTATTGGACACAAATGGTGATACCCCTCTGGGGTACTCTGAATCTATGTTTAATATTGCTAATGGTGTAAGACAAAGTACTGCTCAATCATTTCTACATCCTATCAAAAACAGACCTAATTTACATGTTCTTAAAAAGGCTCTTGTTTCCAAAATACTTTTTGATGATCATAAGAATGCTATCGGTGTAGAAGTTATTTTAGAAAACAATCAAACTTTAAGTTTGAAAGCAGAAAAAGAAGTCATAGTATCAGCAGGGTCTATTAACACGCCTCAACTATTGATGTTATCTGGAATAGGTCCAAAGCACCATTTACGAAATTATGATATAAAAATCGTTTCAGATCTCCCTGTTGGCCAAACTTTACGTGATCACGTCTTTGTCATAATGAATCATGTTATGGGTAAATCGCCACCTAAAAAACCTATGGACCCCAAGAATTACCCATTCCCACTCATTGTGGGTTATATCAGTTTGAACAAAAGTCAAAAGTATCCCGACTATCAAACTCTCAATATGGTTTTGAGAGAACCTACTTCAGCTTTGCAGCTCTGTACTTTTTATTTTTCCTTTCTGGATGAAATATGCGAAGCCCTATACGATGCCAGTGTCGGAAGAGAAGTTTTGTTCAGCGCAGTCTCTTTGCTATATCCAGAATCATCTGGAAAAATATTTTTACGTAGTAAAAACCCAAGACAGCCACCAATAATATTCACAGGATATTATTCAAAAGATGAAGATTTGGACAGCCATGCTACATACTTAGAAGATTTTGTAAAAGTTCAAAATACAAAATTTTTTGAAAGCGTTAATAGTGAACTGGTGGTTCCAGAACATTGTGGCTGTAATGGTATATTTTCTAGACGTGAATTTTGGAAATGCTATGCTCTGTGTATGATGGTGTCTGGGTACCATTATGCAGGGTCATGTCCTATGGGAGCTGTGGTAGATTCTAGACTTAAAGTACTTGGAGTGCAAAGGCTGAGGGTTGCAGATGCAAGTGTCATGCCTAGAATAACTGGGGCCAATACTAATGCAGCCACTATGATGATTGGAGAGAAAGCTGCTGATTTTATTAAGGAGGACCATTTCTTTGCTAAAGCTGGATAACAATTCTGACTTGAAATTGTATTAGTTGTAGTATTTTACATTGTAGACGAATAAGCAATTGATATATCTGCGACAGTTTGTATGGTTGTAAGTGATTGTATTAAAATGTTTACCCAGTGGAACACTTAACGTTTACGGTTTATTTTCTTTATTTTCCCTTTGTTTACCTTTTGTTAGCGATAAAAGGAGGAAGTCTGAGTTTCTCAATGGATTTTTTCTCTTTTGTGCGAATTCTTCGTGCTACCATTGTTATATAAAATAATAAATCTGAAAGAATTTTCAAAATACTTTCTAATAACACTCAGCTGGCAAACAAATTTGTTAAAAGAAAAATACATTGGGGAGAATTTGCTGCGCAATTTAGAAAATGGTTTTATTATTTTTCAATTTGGTTTTTATTTCGCAAGTCACGTGAAAGCCGTTAATTTTAAACAATACATGGTAGATGACAGCTTTAAGTCATTAAAATCGTGTTTTCATTATTAATCGGAAAAGTAGTTAACATTAATGTTGGGGCCATTTTGATGAAAATTTTCATTGCCATTTTTAAAATGGTCATTCATATTTTTGAAAATAATTAACCTTATCGATATCATTACAAACCACATTAAAATCGACACTCTCCTACTTACAGCTGAAATAGAAACCGCAAGAATTACCGAAAGACAATAATGATCTTAACGGTTATGACTGTAATCCGGGGTAACAGGGACTCACATTAACCTGTAAGAATTCCCCTCACGTACCTTCAAGGTTATTTAAGGAAAACACAATGTCACACGTTCCCAAAGTTTCTGCTTACTTGCAAACGTTGTGGCGGGGTTCCACCAACTTGTTCGCGAACGAACAATGTGTACGTATCTGCGCGAGTCCACTACGTATTCGCGCACCCAGGTGGTAGTGTAGCGGACGTTTTAGAAATAACAGAAGATGGCTCATGGCTGAATTTTCATGAGATTGCTGATTATTCAAAAATATTCAATAAAATTAATGCAGTATATTTCACCAAATAAGCATATTCCGCACGAAATGTACTTTTGCTGTATGAGTATTATTGGCTGATACACACGTGTTTGTGCGTCACTCTGCCACACACGGCACACCAGTGGAATCACACCTTTAGGATTCTCCCTTTCATGTCTACCACAGCAGCAGATTTGGATTTTATTCTTTCCTTTTTTTAACCTGTCGCATTTTGCGTTATCTCAGATAAAGCTGTCTTATGTGGCTGCAATGTAAATCCTCAGTATGAAGATGCTTTTTTTTATTTGTTAATGTTATCTTCATACGTTTTTTAATAATCTTGTAAATAAGTGTTAATATTTATTTATGAATTTATGTACACACACGATTCAGAAAAACAATAGGAAAGAAAATATTTACAAAAAGAAAATTCTAAAGAAATATTTTTCAGCATACCTGCGAAAGAAAAATGGGAATGAAAGAAATATAAATTACATAAGCATAAACAATACATACAATAACTAATACTGTATTATCGTATACCAACAATGACCAATGATGAATTATGATACTTTAAAGATGAATTATGATGAATTATGTTTACTTATACGTCTGTGTACGAAATATATTTTTTTTGTGACAATCCTAAGTTCTGAAGTATGCCTGTTATATATTATTTTACACTCTAATTAACATCTTTGTATTTCAACTATAGGTGAATTACTATAAGTCTGCTGGAAGAGATTTCATCAGAAATAAGCAGTTTCTTTAAACTATTTTTTTATTGTATCACTTCTTCTCTTATATTTTCTGTGTACATAAATGGTTCAATAAATAAACATCTATTCTTATTTTCTATACCTACCGCGTTTACTGAGAACGTCAAATTCATAAAATCTATTGTTAGGTATATATTTACACACATGTGGAGACTCTTTTTACGACGTTCAAATACTGAGAAATAAATTCCGGAATTTCATATAATTCCTATTGAGAAATCATTCTTGTTTTGGAAACTTCTGAGAAGCCCAATTTTGTAACTCCATGGTCTATTGCTTTGAAAAGATGGACAATAGAATATTTTTGTGTGATATACCATTGATACTTCAATAAATTTTTCTATACTTTCTTCTTTAAGCTGTCAAAGCCTTTGTATTTTGGTTTCCCCCCCGTGCATCGGAGAGCACGTAAATGTCGGTCCTGCGCCTGATCTCTCTCCGGTCGTGTCGGATTGCCGTCCTATCGGGTTATGTGAGTGAAGGAATGGGGAGTGCACCTGTGTCCAAGCAAATGCTCGAGCACTATAATATGTCCTGCGCAGCTGACTGGTCTCCTTAAATGAGAACAGCCGCCGTGGCCGAAATTTTTGACGCCATTATTTTTGTTTCCAAAATTCTGGGCGTTTGTGTCTTTGTTGCAATATTAACTGTTGATTACGACAAATTGGTCCTATTTACGGAACACCAAATAAGTAGAAGATTCTGAATTATGTGTTATGTAGACAATTAAATTTTTCATTTGTTATGTAAATCGGTCCAGATTTATAAATCATATTTTTATTTGATACTTTCCAGGTCCCATTATCATAATCATTATCATTGAGGGCAACTTTCATAGAGATGCATAGGGATTGAGTTCTTTAATTGACTACCTACGCGATGAAAAATCGTTTATTTGAAACGGATTCTGTATTCTAGGAAATAGTATTTATTTTATTAGTAAGAAAATAATATAGGTATGTAGGGTTGGAGCAGCGAAGAAAATGCAGTCGTCGATTTAAATCCTTTATTCTTTTTATTTTTCACAAGCACTCCACACACCATCACTACGACCGTTACGCCATCTTATTTTAATCCCCCCTCTCTCTCACACACATGCCTTCTCTCTCTCTCATTCACTCATGCAATCCTTCTATGTGAACCATCCTACAACTCGGCTGTCCTGATATTTGTCTGCCCTCAGACAACACTACCGTTCATTACAATGTAATACAAACAACTTACAAATAACAAAAAAACATTAACATGAAAACAAAACATAACTTCATATGTTGTTTAAGGTAACAGATAGATCTTAATTGTACTTAGTTATAAATTAAAGATATTAGGCTTAGTCTCTTTACAACCTTCAAGACAACTTGTATGCAACTCAATATAAACAAAATCTTACTAAACATGCACAATTTACAAGATATAAAATAATACAGAATACAAATCATGACAATAAACGCTACAGCTGTTCTAAAAGGAGTTTGTTTTTATCTATCTTTCATTCATCTCCTCCTATTAACTGTGATAAACTAACCTATGGAAATGCTTACTGCGGCCATGGCTTCATCTGGTCTGCGGAACTCGACGTTTTAATAGGTCCTTCAGTGGCACGCTCTACCTTCTCCACATCGTAGCGATCATTGCGCTTAACCTTCGCCACCCTATAGGGCCCTAGATACTTGGGTTTCAGCTTCATTCCTGTACCAAACTGCGTTCTCTTTATGGCTACTAAATCTCCTTCTTTATATTGGGTACTAGGTTTCCGTTTCTCATTAAATGTCTTCTTATTCTCTTCTTGTACTTTTAGTATTTGCTGCTTTGCTTTGATTCTCATTTCCTCTCTATTTTCTTCATACTGATCAATTTCTTCTTGTTTTAACAATTCCAATATGTGTAGGTCTTCTTTACACCTCATGCTTATACCAACCATAAGGTGAAATGGAGTTGTGTCTATACTTCTTTGGTAGGTACTGTTTATGGCTCTTTGCACTCGACTAATGTGTCTATACCACAGTGATGGATTTTCTAGACATATCTTCGTCAACACACTTAGTATAGTCCGGTGCAGTCTTTCTACTTGGCCATTTCCCCTTGGGACTCCTGTCGTGATGGTAACATGCTGTATGTTTTCTTCTTGGCAGTACTCTTGAAATTCACCCCCAGTGAATGCAGTCCCTCTGTCACTTATTATTCTCACAGGGTTCCCATAATGTTGCTGGTGTATCTTTAGCTTCTCAACTGTTTCTTTACTCGTTGTACTCTTGGTGGGGAAAATCCAGGTGAACTTAGTGAAACCGTCCACTATTGTCAATATGTGATTGTACAGTTTCTTTGTATCCGTCAACGGTCCCAAATGGTCTAAATGAAGAGTGTGTAATGGGGTACCTTCTTTATCAATCGGATTCAGATATCCTTCTTGCTTGCCAGCCTTCTTTGTAGCCAATAGACAGGGTATGCAAGAAACCACAAACTCTTGTAGCTTCTTATCTAAATCTTGGATAAAATAATCTTGTTTTATAATCTCTTTCATCTTTTTCATAGAGAAATGCCCCTTACTGTGAACCTGTTTTATGATCTCTTTCTCCAGTGACTTAGGTATAACAAGCTGCTTATGCTCTCCCTTGTAGAGCAGTCCATTGTCTAACCAGTAATCTGAAAAAGAACCATTCTTAAGTACCTCGCATATTGCCTTTAGTCCATCATCACTTTGTTGAGCAATCTGCACTTGGTTTTGTAAACTGTTGGTAATTATAACCATACATGGGTGTCGGCTTAACGCGTCGGCATGCTGCATCTTGGTGCCAGGTCTGTGCTCCACTTCATAGTCAAATTGATCTAAGTACAAAACCCAGCGAGCAACTTTTGGTGACAGCTCTTTTTTCTTCAGTGTCAACTCAAAGGCTTGACAGTCTGTCACTATTTTAAAATGTATACCATACAAATAAATCCGGAACTTCTTCACTCCCTCAATGATGGCTAATGCTTCTAGCTCATAACTTGAATACCGTGATTCAGCATCAGTTGTCCTCTTGCTCATGTAGTAAACAGGGTGCCAGCCGTCCTCGTGTTGCTGCATCAGTATGGCAGAGTAGGCAACCGCAGAAGCATCTGTGTGCAATTCAGTGGGTAAGCAAGAGTCATAAATCTTTAGTACTGGAGAATCTCCCAACTTTCGTTTTAAGTTCTCAAACGCCATTATTTCATTCTCACCGAACTTAAACAGAGCATCCTTCTTAAGTAAATCTGATAGAGGTTTTGCTATATAGGCATAATCTTTAATGTATTTTCTGAAGTATGAAGTGAGGCCAAGAAAACTGTGGACTTGCTTTGTTGTTGTCGGTCTTGGGTACCTCATAACAGCATCTATCTTATCAGTTGTGGGTCTCACTTCTCCATTCTTCACTGAGTGTCCTAGGAATTCTACTTCTCGGCGAATTAATTTAGCTTTTTTCCAATTTATCTCTAGTCCATATTGCTCTGAAATCATAAGCACTTTCTTAAGGCGTTGCACAGCTTGGATCTCATCTTTGGCCGGTATCAACAAATCGTCAATAAATATAATGACTTCACCTTTCATTAGTAAGTCTCTGAAAATAATAGTTATAAACCTCATAAAATACTTTGGACAGATGCTTAAACCAAAAGGAGCTTTTAAAAATTCATATTGTCCGTTATGCGTGACAAAAGAAGTATACTTGACCGACTCTTCGCAAACTTTCAAGTGAAAGAAACCATTTTTTAAATCTAATACACTGTAGACCTTAGCATCCTTTAATTTATCAATAAGATCTTCTATTACTGGTAATGGATACTCATCTTTAGCAATTTTCTTATTTAACATTCTATAGTCTACACAAACTCTAGTTGAATTGTCTTTCTTCTTAACCAATACCAGCGGGCTACTATACTCTGAATGACTTACGCGTATGATACCCTTTTCTAACCATTCGGCGATTTGTTTTTCCACCAGCTCTTGCTCCTTCAGCGCCAAACGCCGTGGTCGTTGCGCCACCGGTGCGTCATCTTTGAGCACGATCCGCAACTGCAGTGGTACTTCTCTTGTTTGCTTAGGCCTGTAGTTCCTTACACAGTTTAGCACTTCCTCTCTTACAGCCGGATCTTTCACGTTACCTAAAACAGAATCAAATGGGCATACCTCACTGACATAACATCCCAGTCGCTCCCACTCTTTACTATGAAATTCTACACACCCTCCTTTCAGCACAACTGTAACATCATTGAGAAATTCCTGACCTATTATTACATCGTACGGTATATAGTCTTTACATAGAACATGGAAAATAACATCTGGGTAACACTGTTTGTCCACGCACAGATTTAAACGACACTTTCCCATTGAGCGCACTGTTGATTGTCCAATGCCCGAAAGTAATAATTCATCCTTTTCGCATTTCGGTTTACCAATCGCGTTATACACGTCCGCCGAAATAATGTTGACGTCGCTACCGGTATCTACTAACGCTTTTACTTTAAGATTGTTTACTTCCAGCATAATAACCGGCGTTTTTCCTTTTGACACTTCTTCCTCATTGTAAACAAACGCCGCCATCTTCGATTCGTCGTTCGGAAACGTTCGGTCGCTGTCTCCTTCATCATTCACCGTCGCCGTCGTAAACATCGCTCGCTTGATGTGTTGGTAACCCGGTCGTTCGTTATCAGGGAGGTCGCTAGAGGCGCCACTGTCGTCTAGTGTGACGTCTGTTGCGAACATCGCGCTCTTCGTATGTCGCTGTTGGTAGCTCTGTCGGGTTTTACCGAACTCTTCCGATGATGCACGATGATTGGATTTCGGCGTCGCCGCCGGCATCACCGCCGCTGGTGTAGTGCAAGCTGATCCAATATGACCAAATTGGTTACACTTGAAACACTTCAATCCTTTGCTTTTATTCGGGCAATCCACTGATGCATGCCCAACCTCACCACATCCATAACACCGAATCCATGGCTTGCCGCTTGAACGATGTTTACTGCTACTAGCCACCGCTGAACGCCTGTGCACCTGCACTGCACCTTGCACCTTTTTTGTTATGGTTTCATAAATCTTGAGCTTTTCTTTAAGGTCATTATAGGACGTTACACCGTATAGCATGATTTTATTCGTTTCTACATCCACTATTCCGTCTACAATGTATTTAATCGCGACATAGTCGGGCATCTTCCCTCGTTTTCCGAGTTCTTTCATAATGAGCATGTAGTCTAAGCAGGTTTCTTTAGGCTGTTTCTTCCTGTCGCTCATTAACTCATGAATAGATTTGATATCGACGTGGTCTGGGAATTCTTTTACAAGTGCCGCTTTCAGGTCTTCCCAAGTCTTGTGCGGTCGCTCCGCCCGCAACCATAGCAGTGCTGTGCCCGTGAGTGCTCTTTTCGCTATTACCAGCCGCTGAAGCGGTGTCCATTCGAAGATTTCGGCGTTGGATTCTACGTCGTCTATCCACCGCGACACGGGGTAGGTATCGTCGCGACCGCTGAAGGTGGGAATCAGCTCGGCCGTCATCTGAAGCATGTTGCCGGCACGTCTGCTCGCCTCGCTTCCATCAGAGCAGTCGGCAAAATCGTCTGGCTTGCGTTCCCTTGACATATCGTCTTATCGTCTTTGTTCGTAACCGCAGAAAAAACCGCCGTCTTTTGTTTCCACGTGTTCACCGAGCTGCACACGTCGTTTTTTCTTCACCGGGTAGGTTTCGTCGTCGTCTTTGTAGCTATCCCGGACGAGCCCCCAAATTTGTAGGGTTGGAGCAGCGAAGAAAATGCAGTCGTCGATTTAAATCCTTTATTCTTTTTATTTTTCACAAGCACTCCACACACCATCACTACGACCGTTACGCCATCTTATTTTAATCCCCCCTCTCTCTCACACACATGCCTTCTCTCTCTCTCATTCACTCATGCAATCCTTCTATGTGAACCATCCTACAGGTATATTTTTATTTAAGTTGCAGTAGCTCAAACTAAGTAATAAAATTGTAAAGAAAAACTTAGGTCATTTGTTCGAGTCTAAGAAGTTGTACATAAAATTACTGTACAGGTAGGTTTAACCTAGTTGTGACTAATAAACGGGAAACTTTAGCTGCGACGGTAACTAACGGTTGGGGAAAATAAAAAATGACCATGTTGCAGTAAAAGCAACGTCTTCGTTAAAAGTGTCAGATAATATTTAAGAAATTATAAAAAGACAAGCTGAGGATCTAATTGGTAGAATCTATAGATGAAAAAGCAGTATGTATAGTTATCGGCACGGATATTGAGCTCTCGGCGGAAGAGTGGGGATCGCTTTGCGCACTGTACACATAAGGCAATAAACCATTAATCGCTTCTGCGCAGGTGAAGGTCAGGGCTCAATATCCGTGCCGATAACTATATGTGTCTTAACCAACTGATGAAAATAGCCATTCAATAAAACAGCTAGGCTTCAACTGAAAATTGCCAATTAACTATGTGAATTATTCCGAATCTAAAAGTTTGTTTATTGACATCAAAATTAGTTCAACTGAATAGATATTTGGGACGTAATGCAATATTGAAAGGTCGACAGATATAAATTCATGATAAATGTTAGGAACTTTATTATAGGTCATAGTATCATTATACCAATTATTGGAATTGACAGATTGCTGTGGCAGGTTCATAGTGTTGATTAGAATGTCGCGTATTGTTATAAATAGATGTCATCTCGGTTGATAGATAGATTAATGACTTGTTATCTATACTAGTCAAGAATATTATAATAAAGAAGAAATATTTGTTTGTTTGTTTGTTTGGTTTTGTATTTGTACCGTAAAGGCTCCGAAACTACTGAAACCATTTGAAAAATACTTTCACCGCTGGAGAGCTACACCATCCCCGAGTAACATATGATATAGTTTTTCTCGGTACCGAAAAAAGACCTAAAGGACGTGGGTGAAACCACGGGGAAAGGACTAGTACAAAATAATTTAATATTGGGCACATTATACCTACAACATTTTATAACAGAATATATAAAAGAGCTACCGAGGTCCTCAAAAGCGAAGGGTGAAGAGTTCCACGGGAAGAATGAAAAGTCACATGCAGGATTAAAGAATAGCAGCAAGCAGTTTCAGCGTGACAGAGGAACAAAGATCCACAAATATAAATTTTCTCATTTACAAAGAAATAATTATATTTTTTTCATTACAAAAATCGATAACTTCCCTATTTCCCACCCAATGAGCGTGGGATCCAACACGCAAGTGCGCTTAAACATCTAATCCATCACGCTGGTATTCATTAAGTTGTTCCACTCCCCCCCCCTCACATACCATCGAGGCACGTTTCAAAATGTGACTCACTTAATCCAACGTGATTCATTGAAATGTTACTTTATTCTGGAAATGAGTTATTGTTGGTATTTTTAGAAGTTTTATTGGGTTCAAGGTTTCCTTCAAATATTAATTGTCAGTTAAACATCGGCCCAACTTTTGGTAGACAGTTTAATCTGCTGTATACGGGTCTCAGATACTGATGCTTTTTACATGAATTTTCCTGGCCTTTTAGCTCTTATAAAATTCCCATGAACTGCAAAAGCAGTCCGACTTTGATTAAACTCAAAAACAGGCTTCATTTAATAAACTTTTTTTTATTAACTATTTTACTTTTTCTATATCAGTGTATATCTAGATACCAATTATGAAACGATCTTTAATGGATGGATGTCAATTGTCTAAAATAAAGGTTTTCTTTGTTCAACTCCTACATATTTGAATTACCAATTTCCAAGATTTATCCGAAAGAAACCATATGTAATACAGGCCAAAATGAGCTTTATAATTTAGCAACATAAAATCTAATATTGTATGCAAATATACAGAGCACTCTCCATATACGCGTTCACAAAATCTACATAAGCCCTTAACTACACACCGGGGCGTTACTAAAGCGAAACGGAAGATATAAAAATATATTTTATATTCGTGTTTTATAAGGTCCCGTGAGCCGCGTGAAAAAACAATGAAAAAACGCCTTTATATGCCATGTTTGTAAAGCTCGTAAAATAAACCGCACAAATAATAAAAATATTTGCAAAAAAATCTGAAGACGTTGGTGAAGACGAAATTTTTATATTACTTTACTTCTATATTATAATAGGAAGGTATGCCTGCTTAAATCAACAACCCGCATTGAGCAAGCGTGGTGATTAACGCTCAATCAATCCCTACGTGGAACAATAAATGATAATAATTCTCTTTGAGACTGTTTCTTAAAATATTATGCATTAAGTAATAAAGTACCTACTTTAAAACAAAATTAAAGAGTGATGAAATACAAATATTATTTTACAACTACTTACTTAAAATTAATTGATTCTCAGAACCACTTATACAAGGAGTCTTGCGAACTGTTTCCACTGAAAGCTATTTAAATCTTTGCATATCAAAGTGTTGTGATATAATTAACTGCGGACATAAGGATGGATAATGATGCTGTCCAGATGTTAAATGTGACCAGACATTATAAGGAGAAATACACACTTTTTGCTCCTTAGCCAGAAAGTGTGACAACCAGTCTTACTATTGTGGTGTTGGGTAGCATGGGAGGGTAACTGGATTGAGAAGGTCAGATAGACAGTCGCTTCTTTGTAAAAACTGTTGGGAAAAGACTAGGCAGTGTGATAAAAACTCTATGGGTAAGTTGCACCATTAAACGATAGTCAAAAAAAATATAATGATAATCAAACCATAAGCAGCCATGTACTTGCCGCTCAACTGAAAATGATTCGCTTATCATCATAGTTGAATAGTACTACTTACCGTTAAGGTTTTAATCCTTACTATACCGGAAAAAAGTATTAGAAATGTAAGAAATAATAGATCCGACCTAGTGGCCTGAAAAAAATAAAAAAGACAATGCTTCTCAGTGGTTATAATCCGAAAATAAGTAAGTACACCCATGCGTTGAAAGTAACCATTCTGGGAACAAATTTATCTTGCCTTGTAGTGGTAAAACAAACATACCACGTGGTAGTGTGAGATCCTAAGATCTGACATTAGCAAATGAATACTTGGAAGATAACTGCTCGTCTTGCGGGTTTTCAGCAATTCCATACTTTGTATGTTTGTGAAGTTTGTAGTACTAAAACTTTAAGATTATTGAGCCATATCCTGTAATGTTTGTGTATGTAAAACTATGCATCTTTCTGGGAAATATGAGATGTCGAGACGGGGTTAGTAAAAATAAAAACGTTGTAAATTATATGATATGGTTAACTGTCAGCAGATCTTGAGGAGGGTTACATTTTGGTAGATAAAGTAAAAGTATTTACCAACTAATTTTGTAATTCCTAATCTTCCCAATATCGTCCAAGTTTTTGATATAGAACCTGGTGACACACGCACGGTCAGGCAGAAAGACAGCGAAGACTTATTAATAGCCGAATAAGACTTCTTACCTTACATTTTACCCTTTAGGCAACGGAACCCTAAAAAGTACAAAGAACCTAACGTCACACATGATATTCAAACGCACGAAGTGTCACAATGTCCTTTTATTTGTAAGCACAAAAACCCGCGTCACGGTAGATGAATACCCGTACAAAAGGCTGACACTCAAAAAGACACTCGCATAGAATTTCATATCGATATCGAACGTTACAATACGATTTATTTCAACCCTATAAATTCGGGACTACCGTCATAACGAAAGGATTGGTAGATTCGGTATTTCCAAGGTATTTAAATGTGGAATTTTAACAAAGGTTTGGATGCCAAATTGCTTTGCCAAAGTTCGGAAATATGTCGATAATGGGATTATTGTTGAAATGTTTTAGACTGCAAAGAGACTTACCATCGAATTTGATTTTTATGTAGAAGCTGATAGGAAGGCTAAAGAAGGTATGGCTTCATGATAAGCATTTTCTAATTATCTACACGCTCAAGAAAGAAAACGAATGTTAAAAGAATGGGAAATTCTCTTTTAGCAGTTGCAAACAATAACTAAATCATCCATTTCAAAATAATGTAATATTAATGAAAAAATAATATAAATAAAATATTTATTCGGTTACTCAAAGTTATTTTTTTATATATATACTTAAACTGTTTATTTACATAGATATTTACAATAAAAATCAAAAACTATCCTAGTAAAACAAACAACTAAAAAGCGTCAACACCATACACCTCAACTAAAAACATGCAAATATCAATAACAGATTAGTCGAACAACTACTAATTACCAAAGTACTACAATCTCTCGGTCTATTAATTGAGAAAATGTACTATGATGATTAATTGTAGCGATCGTTACAAGGCACATGTTTGGCATCAGGCAATAACCTAGTAATTTAGGGCACCACATGTAGACTTTATGTCCATTTAAACAGCCTTTGGTATATTAGTTACTTTCACGATAAGTAAATAATATTGTCTAAGAATTCATCAAGTAACAATTGTGATATAAAGTCTCAAAAATCCAATTGTATCCAGAATAAGAAATTCATTCAAATGACTCCTAATTGATTAAGAATGAACAAAATCAGTGTTAATATACTTTTCACAATGTCCATTATATAGTGAGAAAAGATTATTATGGGTACAAATAAAGAAGCAAAATACAAGATTGAAATATCGGCAATCGTATTGACTCCTGAAATGAGCATTGAAACAAGTAGCTTATTCAACAAAAGAGCAACTGATTTTCGAAATAAAACTCGGAAATATAATCGAAACCAACGAGCGTACCTCCTAAATCCTTGAAGCTCGAAATAACTTATCGATAAAAGAATTCAAAGAAAGAACGAAAGTAACCTTATCCAAATCGGAGCCCAAGAAAATATGAGCGAACGAAAATTCAACGAAATTTTATGCGGACTTCCATTGCAATCGGGATTTTCAGACAAATCATTCGGTTAGTCACCCGAAACGGTCGCACTTCAGAATAAACGATCCATAAAGTATCCAAATATTATCTAACTTATCGGGAAATAAAGGGAAAGATAGTGAATATAATTTGGTGTAGTAAAAACTTGTTCGATTCGAGTGCAAAGTTTGCAAGATCTACGATTGAATTGGACAGTTGAAGAACTTTATTCAAAGACGCTCTTGTTCTTCATAAGTTGATTTAGTTTCAATTAAAACCAAATGAAGAATATTTTATTCATTTTCAATTAAAATAGTTTGAGTAATCACATTCATTTTTATTAGTCCTTCAAAGTCTGAGATTGAAAATAAAATTATTATCATCTTTATGTATAGAGCGAAAGCAGTGCCCTAACAACTTACAAACGAAATACAAAATGACAATCCACTCCTAAATATAGTTTATAACTATCTTCCAAAACCCATACAAACAATCCCATAAGCTACCAACAACCCCATGCCTTGTACCGAGTGATTACAATTTATTACAATGAATAATGCAACACGAGACCGTTTTCCAAGTCAGGCCGGCGGCCATCTTCCCAATTCTTATTATTTTAAGAGATTTTCGGAGCGAACAGTCGAAATGGGGCTTATACTAGGTTGACACGGATCGAAAGTTACATAGACGTGAAGGTTCGATACCATTGAGGTTGTATTCGAAATATCAACTTATAGATACCCCCTTGAGGAAGATTCAGAAGAAGTAATGGGTTTAGCAACATAACGGTATCTCATGGGACTAATAGACATATAAGGAAGATGGCACACCAAATATTTTTTTGGCACAAAAAAGTTAAGAAAACGACACTTTTGGCTTATCTCTGTGTAGTCGTTGTTATGGAGGGATGAGATTTCCTGTGAGATATCCGAGAATATTCAATTTACGTCACTTGGAATTAGGATACGATAACCACTTCTATGCTGTAGGTAATAAAGTTCAAAATTCTGTAAATTGTTGACCATAGTCCAGATATTTATTGATTAGCTCAGAAGTCTGGAACTTAAAATTAATAGTAGTATTGCAGACGATGAATTAGCAGTAAAATGGTTTAAATCAATCACTAAAGCAAACTGACCTAAGTTTATAACCAAGGATAATTGTCAGTGACCTTGACTTAGTCTTTATACAATCAGTCTTGAATAGTTTTTTTAATTATCCATGTCACACAACCAGATAAAAAATAACCTATAGTTCTCTCTAGCATCGCTTCCTCCATACCAAGTAACATCTTAATCTGTTCAGATGTTTTACCATGCAAGGTCAACAAATAAATAAACCATATAACTCATATACCAATTTTTCATATTAATTAGGATATACTTCGTATCATTTTTGTTCATATTTATTTTTCGAGGGCATCCAGTACTATTAGCCTTTCCAAGGCGCAACATTGTATGCACGTAATTCAGTAATCACGTATAATCCGGATGTTACAGTGGTTAAATGCTAATGTACTAGAGAAACTAATGCTAACAGTAGATGATTAAATATTCAGTAGGTAAACTAAGCCAAGTACTGTTTTTGACAGTGTCTAATTTCCTCCTAGACAAGACTTATCAATAATTTCCTAGACTTTGAAAGCCTTCAACGTAGTCTATACATATAATAAATCTGTAAAAAAAATGTGTCTGTACATTGAATATATAAAAAAAATAATAATTGGGTGGGGTTTAGAAACAGTAATGGAGCACAAATCCAAAAAAAAAATTCTGTCTGTTTGTCTGTATGTCTGTATGTCTGTTTGTTTGTACACGCTAATCTTCCGAACTACTGAACGGATTTCAATGATTTTTTCTTTGTTGTATCAGTATTAAGCCTGGTCAACATATAGGCTATAATTTATCTTCGAAACTTGAAGACCTGATGCAGATGACCAATAGACCAACAAAACTATAAGAGATACAAAAATGGTGCCATGACAAAAATTGTTCCATGTGATGAGCATTTTCAGCTGAGATAATAAATTTTAAGATCTGGAACACCTGATGTGGAACCCCAAGAGCCCAGCTTCTCTGTACCATATATAGGTATGACGTTTTAGCAAAAGTTGTTCAATTTGATAAGCACTTTCTATTGACTTATACAAATTGAAGATCTTAAACACCTGATGTGGAACTCCAGGGGCCCAGCTACACTATAGCATATAGAGGTATGACGTTTTAGCAAAAGTGGTTCAATCTGATAAGCACTCTATATTGACGTATAAACATCGAAGATCTAGAACACCTGATGTGGAACTTCAAGAGCAATACTACACTTGAAATGTATAGAAATGAATGTTATGAAATAGGTATAGTGAATCAAAATAAGTAATTAGTCCGTCTTTTAGATAACCCTAAAATAATGTACACGTATTTTTCTTTTCTCTCTCTCGCAAACAAATAATAACTAAGATACAACAACGCTTGAATTTCGTGACAAGTCACTGCTTAGTACAAATTTTACATACCTAGACGTGGCGTCACGAGCCCCCACTCTCCGAATTTGTTGCGTTATATCTCATTATTATTTTGTAGGTATGTCTCTTCCAGACCTCGGGACTACAGAGTTCCGAATTTTGGGAGGCAAACGTGGGGCCGAAGCCAACACGCTGAAGCCCTTTTGAGACAACTTTAATGAAATGGTGACACAAAACCGACGATTATCCCTTTATACACTATAAAAATGAACCCAAGGACAATCCCCGGTGGACGTCCTTAAAAAAAGACAATCCCCGGTTCTGTGCTAAACTATTGCTAACTATGGAGGAAAACTACTTGGGCTATTGTGATGGGATGTTAGTGGATGACAATTTATTAGATACATGTAAAAATGGCAGGTGGAGACTCGCCACCTTACTTACTGGGCCCCCGGGAATATATGGAACGTTTCTAATGGTTATGCGTATTCCGTTGTTTTCAAGTCAACGGGCCCTTAAAATTAAATATCAGACTATTCAGGTCTTTGATTTTGCTGACCCCGTAGTCGCTGGCATAAGGGACAGGATCCGCGTACGAAGTCGCGGGCAGAAGCTAGTCTGGAATATTATAATTGAATTTAACATTGTAAGCTTGAAAATGAAAACATCATGAGTAAATCTAAACGGGTAGAAAAAAATAAAACAATGTGAGCTCGTAATTGCCATACTCCAGGTAACAACTTTAGTATTAACATCAGTTACAGCCTTTTTATCGTCCCACTGCTGGGTACAGGGCACCTGCTCTTAAACGTCAACGTATGCAGCAATATATCAAGGTATCAAAATTTACCGACCAGTCTTTCTGCAAGTACCAATCATGAATAACAAGGTACTGCAAAAGCAGAAAGCAATCCAAATACAATATACCGTTCATTTTCATAATAACCAGAACTTCAAACGCCATGTTGAAGTAACAATCGCATCAGGTCCAGTAATATCTGCCAAACTTAATTACCCAGTAGACGAGTCGAACAATTAAATTGTTATTGCAGAAGCTAATTGTACAATAAACACAGGCGGAATGTTACTACTAGATTGGTTTATGACGGTTAGTACAGTAGTCGTAATTAACCGATTCAGAACATAATTGTTTCCTTCATTGTGTTTGGACGAGTGGTTGCTCTGATGTTGTTCAAAGAAGATCTTGCTGTTGTGCTTTCTTAGAATGCTGCTTTGGTTGGACTACTATCTGGTTTTGCTGTAGAAACTATTCTTGGAATTATTCCACTCATGTTTCGTTAAGAGAAACAAGACGTTGGATGGCATACCTTGAATGTGGTTAGCGGTTGGAGTTGATGAATATGAGTGTATTCCAGGTATTTAAATTCCGAAGCAAATAAGTTTTGAAACAAACAATAGAATTTCATTATTCAAGAACTTGTTTCCGCTTGTGTAGGAGTATTCCTGAGACAAAAATTCATTGGTTCTTTAAAAACTTCTCAGCTCCGCTCTGTTCTGGTGTAGTATGATTTTTTGCTACATTTTGTCGCAAATGTAAGGAAATGAAATAACAGCAACATTAACACTCAAGTATTTTTTTAAACTAATGTTTAATTTCTATCTTTGCAGGTAGAAGAGACATCAAGTCCACACTAACACATAGAAGGTAAGACACACGACATTACGCAATAACGCTGATAAATTCAAGCACCCATTCTCGGAGTACTATCTACGTAAAGCCATGCAGTTTAAATTCCTCAAAAAGTTTTCTCATTCCTTTCATCTTTCAGCACCGTTCGAAGTCCATGATCTTCCATTAGTGGAGGCTCAACGATCCTTGAACAATGTTCTAAGGCTTTAATGGCTTGAGAAATAAGTTCACGTGTAATTGCGTCAGCCGTTTTTGGCTTGAAACAATTTTGGGCTTCAGAAGCATTGGTTATCTAAAATTGTATCTTAGATGATTTATTCCGTGGCTGTTTTGGCTTATGTTGTCAGATTATCTTAGGTTGGTTTTATTTTTTCCTGTCTGTCTGGTTTATGTTATGGAAAAAACAAATAATATATGTTAAGTGTATGGTAGGAACCGCAAAATAAAATTATTTATATAATAGCTAGGTCTAGCCAGTTCTAGTTTTTGCGGTTATGGAAAAGACCAGTGACTTCTTTAACGGAGTAAATAAATATAAACCTTCAAGTCATAGAAATATTATTTTCCCACAAAACTTAAGTCACCTTTCAAAAACCATTGAATCGGAATATGAAGAAAATACTAAACACAATAATTTCGCACGTGGATATGAGAACGATCCTCAAGTAGTATCAAACTTGTGCGACGACCCGAAAACGGTCATGTCTCACCTGCTACCGATGCCTTGACTTATTGTAACGCTTGACTGATCTTCTAAGTTATAGGTATATCGAGAAAAAAGTAGCTTTAGTATATTCGTACAGATGAACAATAGTATTCAAGAATTTACGGGTGTAGAAAAACTTGCTCTAGAAAATAATTTGAATAAACCCAAACCAAACGAAGAAAAATAATAATATCGTGAAAACTGATCAAATGGCAAAGAATAAATAGGTAATCAAATAAAACCAATGACAATACATTAAATTAAAAATTCAAAGTACGTTTCCTGTCAGTATACACAGGTAAGTTAAAGTTATGACCAAAGAGCGATGCAAATATATGAGGAATATATTTTACAACATAACATAATCCCAGGATTGAGAAGGATAGTTTGTACAGATTAAAGCCAAAATAAATTCTTCTGAAAACGTAATTAAAAACTGTAATTAAAACAACAAATAAATACTAATACTTAAAAGCAATATAACTACCATCGCACGCCATTAAAACCCGTAACAAATTATTTTTAAAACTTTAATCCTAAAATCCATCGGGGGTTCTGGAAATCGCTTACAAAGGCTTAATATGAAATTTTAATTAAATTTCAATCTCCAAGCATGAGATTCCATGGCGATAATTACAAAAACTGATTTCAGGACGGACTTGGAATCGTGACGGAATTTATCGGGTATCAGCCATTCTGCAGTTGGATAATATTTCAGATACATGAATAATAACCCTGGGGGAAATTGCTGTTGCATTTATAAAGAACGCTGGTTTTATTTTATGTGCAGGTCGTTTGTTTTATGTCCGTGATGACATGGAAATGGAAGGAGTTAAGTTTATCACGTTTATTGTTGTGTCGATACTGTTTGATGCTGTTGTGTCTGCTTTTGTTTCGTATTTGGTTTTAGTGGCATGATCCTCTATTGTTTCCTTTATGAAATGCAGATAAAAATGAAGTTCTTAAACTTCATTTTTATCTGCATTCATTTCAAGAACAACCTGAGCATAAACTGAATTATAATTTACAAACTTGTTCCTGATACCTTGCTTCTGAACTTCCTTCATACATTGCTCAAATAAAGTACTACAACCTACTTTATCATTTCCATTCAGAACACAATGCAAGCCAAGAAGAGCAGAACAATGCCGAACAAACGTGAGAGACAAAACAAACTTCACATGCGAACGACAAAACTCTCTATAAAGCCTAACAAGAAAATCCTGATACTGGCACGCTCGACATTTTCTCTAAGTAACAAGTAAACTCTTCTCATAATTAACATGTTCAAACAAGTGTGAACCGTTTCTCTCATTTTGGGGGAGCTAAAAAAACAAACACTGGAAAATTATTTGGAAAGGAAAACAAGCCGTTGTGTTAATATATGTACGAGTACATAATGTAAGCACGTAAGTATATTTACTGTATGTTGCAAAGGGGAACGGGACACAGTTTCATAAGGACATTTACTTTGCACATTATGGTGTTAGGACCCTATGTTTTCTTGTCAAGGGAAATCTTATTTTATATATTTTAGGAGATGAGGGTCTTGATTGTATTACATGAAATATTGCATGGGGTGTTTGCCTTAGTATTTTCCATGGAGTGCTTTTTGCTATTTTTAGATGAATATATTATGAAATCTTTGCCAGGGCAGATGATGTAAAATTGACTTTGTGAACAACGTTAGAGAAAAAAAATATTTTAGGTACGTTTCATTGTCTTAATATCAATATTAAACAATATCGTTCCTTCTTCCACATGACAAAACTAATTGAACCAGTTATCACAAATATAACGTGCTGAGACTTCTAAATTGTGTCTGGAGATTAGAAAATGAACAGTAGAACCTAGGGGTTTAAGACTTTGGCAACTAAATAACAAAGTTAGTGGTTCTGAAACCAGTCGTGCCTTCTCCTAATGGGGTGGAACTGAAACTTATAAATGGATTTTAGCAAATCAACCAAACGTAGGTAGGTAACTACAGGAATACAGTATTGTACGTTTCATTGAATTATTGTATTGTCACAGGAATAATATTGAAGAGAAAGCTTATGTAGACAAATGAGGTGAAGAAAATTAAAGCTGCTTTTGTTCCTAAATGATTTTAGATAAAGAATAAAGGGATTTGGCTAAAAAAACTGAAATAGACGAAGTGAATGACTTTCAAATTATAAATTCAAAGCTTCATTGTGTTCTATATAGATACGAATTTAAAATAACATATCTTTTTTATGTTTTATCACTTTATAATAATAAAAAAACGTAGTTTGGTTCGTTCGCTTAACCTTAAATTGGCTTTGTTATAGCTCCACGTAGTTCACTGACTTGACATAAAGAAAATATTGAAGAATGAATAAAAAAACCATACAAGTTTAAGTCGAGTTCACTCTACGAGGGTTTCATACATAATCGTGATCAATATAAACTGTTAAGGTTCCAATTATGACATTTATTTTTTACTTAAATACTGCTTCGTAATTTTTTTTTAATTTGCTAATGCATATCTAGAGCGTTTATAATAATAAAACCCCACTTGATCTAGTTGCATCAATTGCAAACTATACCTTTAGATTACGATGCTATCTAGCTATCAACAGTTCTAAATCAACGTGAAGTTATTATTCTACGTATTGGTTACTAGCCGTTTTCCCGTGGTTTCACTCACTTCTTGCGGATTGCTGGCACCGGGTCAAAACATACCCTTTATTACTCAGGAAGAGTGTAAACAGTGAAAGAATTTCTGGTTGGTGATTTTAAATAATTGTACAAAACTTTCTTTCTCGGCTCACACAAAAAATCGCAGGTCTCAAATCTTCAAAAATGTAAGCAAATCCTGACGGCGGCTAAGTCTGAACCGGTAATATGTGACAATTGTAAGACCTTACTGTCGAGAGTTAATGTTGATGAATTGAACTGCGTGCAGGATCTGAGGATTGGCTCACGTATAAACATGAGACGGGATGATTACTCTTCATTTGGGTTGTAGTGGTAAAGGATTTGATGGTTCTACCTATTGATACTAGTATATATAGAGCTACAGCTTTTTCGTATGCTTGCTTGAATGAATGACTCGACATTGTATTTGTTAGATGTTGATGACAGTTTGTTAAGGAAGACTGTAGGCTTTTTTTCTGGTGCGGAAAGTAGTCCTCACAGGAGCTAGTAAAAGATCTGGCGAAAGTTATCCAAAGAATATAAAGGAAAACTAGGAACAAGAGGTATACAATTATAGATTTCGAAACGTAGTTAATAGAAAAAAATAAATAAAGGAAAACAACATATCTTAATTTAAAACAAATCTTAACTTATCAGAAATACTGTTTCTATAACATAATAATTTTCTTAGGTGAGTTGGACATGAAAAGAATTTTTCGTACACATGTCTATGTGGCAGTCTTTTTCCTTATAGCAATAGTTGCTTTTTACGCGGATTTACCTATTTCACGTACCTATGTATTTAGTCCAGGCGTTAAGATATTTTTGTTGGTAATATATTTCAACAACTAATCTACACACAATATCTAAAGAACATGAATGTGTATCTTTCTTATATTTATATTTTTTCTCCCATCCAACTTTCCTAAATATGTGTATGTATTGTTTATTTGCTTATACTTGTATATTTACTTCTTTAATCATTATTTGTACGCCCACTACTCGTAATCTATCTATTTAAAATCGACTCCATTCCAAGGTTGACCGCCTGTTGTACTCACACGTATTTGTTTGTAATGTCCTTGTCTATGTTTGTTTTGGTGTACAATAAAGATTATTCTATCTATCTACCTATACCTATATGAAAGGCTCTAGAACTACTGAATCAATCTGAAAAATTATTTCACGTTTAGGAAACCGTGCTATCCCCAAGTTATTAAGGTTATATTATCTGGGTACTAGAAGAATTTCCACCAGGACTCGGATGAAACCGTGGCAAGCAGTTAGAGCTAATCTATACTAATATTATAAAGAGGAAAACTTTGTTTGTTTGTTTGTTTGGTTGTAATGGATAAACTCAAAAACTACTGGACCGATTTTAAATATTCTTTCACCATTAGAAAGCTATATTATCTGCGAGTAACATAGGCTATATTTTATCCCGGTGCGGGCAGTAGCTCCCACGGGACGCGGGTGAAACCGCGTGAAAACGGCTACTAATATCAATAAACATACGTCTCGTTTTCCGAGTATTGTCACTATTTTACCAACAGCTTAGGTACCTATTTATATCCTACATTGTGTCTTTGTAAGCAGTAAAACGATACTTTGTTCTAGCTTTAATTCCAACTTCAAGAGAAAGGATTTTTGAGTCAAGTGGAGTAGTTAAAGGGATTTATTCGCGTAAAGTACCCGCAAACTGAAAACTTTTAATCGGCCGATAAGTTTGTATAGGCTCATAAATCAGTATGAAGATGAATAGTAGCACGCACATTGCAAAGATCAGGTATTCAGCCGGTATCAGACCGACTGAAAACTTTGATTAAAATCAAGATTTTCTTTTAAAACAATTGCCAACTATGGGGTCAACTGTCAGCCGACTGTTTAGTCTCTAGTCTGCTACTCTTAATAGTGTTAAAGTTTTAAGCGTTCTTTTTATATCCTTTAACAATACGCTTTTATATTTCCGCGCGGAACCGTTTCGGTAAAATTCTTTGTGAAAAAATGTCATAACTGTTTCTTACCTCGCTTCTTGCTTGGACGAAGTATTGTTATAAAATGCGCAGTTTTTTTATTTTAATTTTTATGTTTAAGATGATTTTCAAGCTTGGAAGTATAATTTTTAAAGCATTTTATCTTATTCAAATGATAAAAATCGCTGCCATTGAGGTACTGGTAAACACAATGTTCCCCATAATATGTTATTATGATTATTTCGTACTTCAAATTATAGCCTTAGGTATAAAAAACTGCTGCATTTTCAAAATGATATTTTCAAAACATTCTCAGATACCCAGAGGCCCAAAAATCCGAAATGCTTCTTTAAAGTATTCCACTTCGCACTTATTAATGATCTTCGATCAAAACAAAACACAACGTCAATTATTTCGATACGAAAAATACTTCCCGAATAACAAATCTACCGTCACTCTAGGGAGTATACCTGGCATTTTTCCTATACTTACCTATACCAAATAGCTATACATAACATGGGCCTGTCCACGGAGAACAAAATGACTAGTGGAGGTGCCATAACAGAAACTCTCATAAGTAGCGCGACAAAATGATCTCCAAATAAATTACCGCGCCAAAATACGGGAGTGCGGGGGACGAGGAACGTTACTATTTTCGTTCTTATACACCTTCTTTAGACCCAATATTTCTTTGCAATATGTATAAAAAATCGTTGACAGATGTATCCAAGAACCAAAACTGATCGTGTTAGTCATCCACCGTACGTATTTGACCTAGAAGAAGGCGCCTGACCTTTTTGCAATATGGTATCTCCACTCATCTTTCTTACTCCCTGGCCCTGCCGTATATTTCACAAACCCAATAGACATGAGGAAGGTCTCCCATAACCTCATTATTACATATAAACTATTTAGGCCGATCTGATTTGTACGCGAAGGTATGCTCCGCCATTTTTTCTCAGAAAAATACCTCAGCTATACGTTAAAATAAGTACCTATGGCGTATTTTTCTTATTTATTGATGTAATGTTTTTCCATAATATTCTTTGGTATAAGGAAATACATTTGGATAGAACTGCCAATTGCAGACTACGTTACTATGTCATGTGTTTTGGACGTTCCAATCTATCGTAGTTCATTTATTTTCGGGATATCCTTTTCGGAGAGTATGATTGTCAATTAATTTTGGATCTTATGCTTAGCCATGACAAATAATGGTACCTATTTGTGCTATATTTTGTGCCAGTTTTTCGTTATTTCATTCATGAGTATCATTTATAGATGATTCTATTTTTGATTTTTTATTCGGTTTCATACAGTTTTATGAATTGAAATGTATTGATAAATGCCCTATAAAATATTAACAACTCTGAAATATGGATACTCGAAATTTGAGAATTCTGAAATAAATATAATATGCATGCGAATATAATATTGATTTCAGCAAAATTTTTATTCCTGTTAATATTTGATAAGTTATAATTTAGTTGTAATTCGTAGTAAAACCCTGAAAACCATTATATAAAATTCATAAAAATCAAAACCATCATAAAAATAAATGTGTCGCTTTGCTATAAATTTTACAAGACAAAAAAATACTAAAACTTTATCATTTGGTTCATAAATCCATCATCCATCCATCATCAGCCTATCGCAGTCCACTGCTGGACATAGGCCTCTCATAGGTTCATAAATATGTTATACCTATTTATTACAGTTAAAGTGAGATTTCACCGGTGTATTTCTACTTATTTACTTGTTCTAGTAAATAATAACAAATCACATACGAATATTTCTAAGAATTTCTCATGCAGTGCCTATGCACTGCTATCTGTGGACTCGCGTTATCACATACACATTTTTTGAATTTATGGAATTTCGCTATTCGGTTTTTTTTTCAAAGCTTCAAAACATGACGGTATTTTACAAGCCAATAATCATCTGCCTAGCCTTTTCCCAACTATGTTGAGATCAGCTTCCAGTCTAACCCTATACAGCTAAGATGATTTTTATGCTCCAAACCCATGTCAAACTCTCTGATTTAGGCCAGTAACACACCCAATTAATAATACCATACACGAAGATCTCAACCTAAGCATAGTTTACAATATCAGTGCATCGCGTTCAATTGAATCAGTGTGCGCTCGGCTCATGTTGCGAGGATTTGAATTACAAACGGATAGACGGTATTGTCATTGGATATTATATATGTACGCTGTTTGAGAAGTGCTTGGATGTACTAGATTTTAGTAATATTGGGGAAGGTATTCGTAGGTTGTGTTGGATTGCATTTTGCTTGCGTAAAGTATATAAAAGTGGTATGCAAGACATTGTAAACTCAACTCATAATCACTATCGGCCTAGCCTTTTCGCAACTATGTTGTGGTCAGCTTCCAGTCTAACTAGATGCAGCTGAGTACAGATGTACCTCCAGTTTACCACGCCAGGTGTTGCTTACCCTTCTGACCGCTTGAGTTAGCCACAGTCTCTTCAACTCAATTCAACTATGTACATACCTATAGTTAAAATATTTTAGTAAAACAATGCGAGCAGTGATAAATAGTGCTACAATTGACAGAATAAATACCAACAGAACTAAATCCACGAAAAACAATACACAACTAAAAGATAACGAACCACAAACAAACAAACGATAAATAAAAGCCAACAAAATCGAAATCAAACACCAAGTTTTCACCTAAATAACACACAAGTAAGACAATTGTGAAAATCTAGTAACATTCTATTGAGAGACCCCTAGTGACCTTATTAGACCCAATAGAGTTCATTGTACCCTGATCGATTCGAACCAAGTACAGTGGCTTAAAATATTTAGGACCTCTTGGACCCTTTTGTGAAAGTAAGAATGTTAAACCTTTGCGTTTATTTGTTCTTATGTGAGAATTAGGTACCTGAATTTTATTTGGTGTTACCTATAAGATTTTTATGTACTTTACATGTTTAGTAGTTAGAGATATAAATATATTAAATAATCCGCTGTTTTTGCAGCGTTTTCACACTAGTGGAATTTTTGGATCGGGTTTTTCAGCGCGTAAAACAACTATGCATATACGGGCGCTAGGTACATTGTGAATAGTAAAAATCTGTCGAGTGGTGGTTTTAAGCGTCATTTTTTGCACCGATAGTTGTCAATTGATTGTTATATTACAACACAAAACACTTGGAATACAAAACACATTTTTAAGTATAAATGTTACAAATTCATTCAACAATTTTAAAACACACTATAATACATATAACTGCAAAATAAAATACGACCTACAAAACGCCGGCTTTATTTCAGTTGTCATATAATAGGAGCAAACATTGACTGATGATTCGTGTCCACAGCACCTGCATAATTGATTGAATACTAGCAAATTAAGTCAATTGTACAGTTTGCTTTATGCAGGCATTAATATCAGACAAACAAAGGGATTATTCGACCGCGCTTTGATTCTCAGGAGCTTGCTGTTGAAAATGCTTTGGGATATTAATAAACGTATGATTTATAATTATTAATTTGGTATGGGTATTGGTGTTGTTATGCTGCAAACTGAAACTCGAAAACTTTTATTCAATGCTGGATAAATCAACACTTTTAGAACGTTAACAAAACAAATGACAGTCCCCAAAACGCTCACAATTTCACCATTTCCTATGTGTTTTTTTTATTGTTGGAAGGAAAAAGTGTTGCAACAAATTCCCCTTTTGCAAGTAAAACTTAGATATAGGTAAGATTGTTAAGAAGTTTACTCCAGGCCAGTTGATGATTTCAGATTTTCACGTCCAGTCCAATCTTCAATGATGTTTTAGTTTCATGTAGGTAATATTCTCATTGATGTCCAAGATACATTTGCAAAAGTAACAGTTACTGAAGTGGAATCGAACCCTCACAATTTACTTGAGAAGTAAGCTGTTACCACTGAACCACCACAACTTGACCCCACTTTACCTCAGAAAATATTATCGTATTATAGTTATTTCTCCTCTGCATTGATCAATAAAGTGTAAACGTGCTCATTATTTGCGCTTTCCTCCCGAATATCGAGGATCATTCAGTGGAGAGCTCTCCGGAGGGACGTGGAGTACTCATGCGCACATGTCATTAATTATAACTCTTTTATGTAACAAGCTTGCGTTGAGTATTTTGGTAATTGCAGTGTTGTGATGAAATTGTGTAATATTGGTCCTTTAAAAATAATTAAGTTCCTTTTTTATTAAAACAACTGCTTTCTTTGAAATCTGAATGTGAAAATTCATAGTACAAAACTGAAGTTTTTATTGTCGGCTAAGTTTGGTTTGGTAACATTGGTTTTTGCTAAAGAGTAATAGTTTTTGGTCATAAGCTTCATAGAATACATATTATCAAGTTGTTCGTATCACTGTCTTTTTTTCTTAAGAACTTCAACATAAATACTATGTAGGTAAGTTGTAATTTCATCACAAAGTAAGTCTGTGTAAAACGATCTAGCTTTAACACTTCATGTTTTGTGTACCTTATACAACATGAAGTTCAACAACACTGTTCAACACTAGACTAAATATAATCTAAACTTATACTTACTCAACAATGGGCTCAATCCGTTCATTTAGTTGTGATAGTATGCTTATGTTTTATTTTTGTGAGAAACGTAGGAGACAATATGAAACAGACTTCAGAATCTCATAGAAAACCCTAGTTTTTCCTCCATTATTTACTTCCAGTGGGAACTTCTTCACATACTCGAATCAAAAGTAGTCGTAGCCTTCCTAGATAAATGAATTACTAAGAATAGAGAGTAAAAACAAATATCTTCAGCTTTATAATATTAGTTTATTTATGAATAAATTAACTAACCAACTAACGACTACAGTAGTTTGACTGCCAATATTACTCGGACGATAATACGGTGCGTACATAATGTAAGCCTGTATTAATTATCTACTATATGCCGTGATAAACAATGCTTATAATCAGCATGTGAGCTGATTAAATTATTATGTATTATGTAATAGAAGCTGCAACTAATTGACTGCATATCTAATTGGTGAAATGTATTACGCTGCCATCTCATCAGCTGTCTAGTCTTTTCCCAACTATTTTGGCGTCGGCTTCCAGTCTAATCGGATGCATCTGAGTACCAGTGGTTTACAGGGAGCGACTGCCTATATGATCTCATCAACCCAGTTACCCGGGCAACCCAATACCCATAGGTGTGACTAGTTGTACGACTTACTGGCTTCTGAATATCCGTATTGAACCACAACGACTGTCAAATTGTGTCCAAATCATAGCCGGTGAGAACCTTTTTCTTCCACCGGGTAGTAAGTAGCTTAATAAGTCCTTAGTAGTCCTAGCTTAATGAGACTATATAGTATCCATTTACCAAATTACTTCTGTTGAATCAATTCACTTTCACAGTTGTTAGCAAACGTTGGCCGAAAACTAGAAACAATAATATGCCATGCTGAAAAACACTAAGCTTAAAACAACAGTATAAAATATCACTTCGGTACCAAATAATCAGTCCATACTTGTAATATACTCCAAGCTAAGCTAGACAGAAACTACACAATAGCTGTCCCAGCATAATTACAGTATAACATGACGCTTGCATATCACGTAGATCATGCAACGCATATTATTGCTTACGAATATGCTAATTCAGTTGCATCGGATTATCAGTAGCAACATAGAAATACTTGGTAGGTATGTTTTAGATCCTGCTGGGATTGTTTGGAAGAGTTACAGCGGCCCTGGTAAAATGAAGGGCTTAAGAAGGAACATGATGGGTTTTAGTCAGTAAGAGTCTGACACTCCCTCACGCTGCTAACCTACAGCAGGAGGGAAAGGTATGTTTAGATTAAGAAACATACTGCAAACTAAAGACTCGGCAGACAGTTGGCCCGATGGTCAGCAGTTTAGTGTTTTTAGTTTCGTGAATTTAAGCAATCTAGTCGGTCTGATACCGACCAAATACCTGATCGTTGTTATGTGCGTGCTACCATTCATTTCCATACTGATTTATGAGTCCGAACAAAATATCGGCCGACTAAAAGTTTGCAGTGTGCGGGTCTACTTTTAGATTAAAAGGGATTACGAAAATGGAATGCATTCGGATGTAGCTCGGGATTTGTAGGGTAATTTGCAGTCTCTGAGTTAGTTTATTGTTCAATACAATTATCAGGTTTAGAGGGTAAGTTAATGACTTTTGTTTTATTCTTGTTTAGTGAAATCTTTATTATCCTTAGAACCTTACAATAAAACACTTTTTTATTCCGTCGAACTGCAGTCTCTTTTTTGTCTGTATTTTTTGTTAATGTAGATAGTAAGTATTAAGAAAGGAAGTCTTGTTTCTATTTTAAGACTAGTCTTATTACTCATAGCAAATCATTTTTTCCACATTTAATAGAATATCATTAACACATCCTGAGTGCATTGTTTTAATGTTAGACACTTTGTAGATTTTCTATAAAACATTGTACATACAAAATTCTACCGCTAACAGTTCTAAAACTTAAAGTTGGTAATCACATATTCTTCGCAAAGTCCATTGAAGAAAAATCTCTGAAACGCCGTTCATGTTTAACGTTGCGAGCACAACATCCGACGAGGTTCGTTTCCTTCCCACTAAAACTATAAAACGCTAAGTGCTGACATGTGTACGAGTGTACTCATGTTTATTTGAGCAATTTACTATTGTTATAGAGGCATCTCTGGTAGTTTTTATACGTATCTTTTCATTAATAGTGCAAGATTTTACGTAAATAAAGTATGTATTTTCAATATCTGCAGCTAAAGTTGTATAAGTTTCAGAAACATTGTTGTGTTTAATTATGTGCTATAAAAATAAATTCTACGTGTGAAATCCAGTAACTGTAACAAACTGATTTATTACTGCAGTTCGTAAATCATGTAGTCATCATAAACTTGATTACCCTGAACTCTAATTGTATAATAAAAATATTTTATAATCCAGCGTAATTGGAATGTTCAATGCTCTTTGATATATTCAGTGAAACCAATTCATTACCCAACCTTCTATAAGTAGCACCACTATAATGGATTGCAACTGAAACCAAAACACATTAATACCTGTCACTCCAGATCTTGCCCAAAACATGTGTACAAGTGTCCTGAAGGACGGCGGACCTACGACGAACCCTTGAGGAACCCTTTTAGGAAAGTCGCAATAAATCAAGCCCTAATGACAGTCACGTTTTTTCTCAGCCAAGAATACACTTAGAGGTAATCAGAAAACGGCTGAACAAAGTGAACGGCCGTTTGTAAGGGCACAAAAATGTTGTCGACTTGTTTTTCTGTGTTAGAAGCAGTCGAATGCTTACGGTAGGCCTTTTAGAAGAGGGTTTGCTCTATATTCAGGTCACGTTTTGACAAAAAATGAGATGATTATATTAAGTTGCAGGAATTTTACTATTATTGCTAGCTGAAATGTTGGAATACTAAGACTTTCTGTACCGGAATAAATCTTCTTTGCAGACACAATTTCGTGGTTCATTTATCATGTCTGAAATATATTAATTTATAAACAAAATGGTGCACGTGTGACAAAACATGAACGTGTTTTGCGAAAGTTATAATTCTCACAAATGAGTTGGAATTATTCCGAAACGCTGGCAAACGGATTAAGTATTCAGATTTGTGAACCCTTTGGAAGGAAAACGAGCGTAAGACAAGTAAATATAAGTTGGGCGAATGTAAGAGATGGATGGGTAGTTTGAGTGTGTGGATTCAAGTCACGACCCGTTAAAGGAAAATGAGATGATTATGTTATTAAACTTTGTAGATTGTCAATTCATGCGTTTTTTGTACTACTGAAAATGTAAATGTGACGTGTAAAAGCTGTGGGAATCATTTATTTTCAGCGAATGATTTTATATTCAGTTTGTATATCTCGTTCAGCCGTTCATTGATGTCAGTTGTGTAAGAGTCATTGTTATTCCATCTTAATAAATTAAAAAAGTCTGATGTAGATACAATATACCAGACGTTTTACACCCCAGTAAAAGTGTGTAAAATTTTACTGTGACGCAGAGATTTAATAGACACTTCTAATTCCATCATAAAACAAAAAAAGACTAAGAGGCGATAAAAATTAACGTCGCTCTTAAACAAAACAAAATTACCATCACCTTTTACTTTGGGCCGTAAAAAAACTTTAAAGGCATTATTAATCTTAACGTTACTCGCTTATTAAACTCTCGGGATCGCCATCTTGCATACATAATATCCAATAAGTGAACCAAGTTTCTTCATCAAGTTACTAAGTAAGATATTAGAAATAATTACAAAAATAATCGTCTGCTTAGAATGCAAGGAGCGTGGGAAAGACGATCCTTGTGCAATGTAGATTTCATTACAACTTGTGCATCATTTTAAGAAAATGCAGTCTTGGAAGAACTTGGTTTATTAAAGTATTCTGCTTCTAAAAGTTGTCTTTTCGGTTCAAATTCAATGGAATTTTTAAGAGGTTAAATAAAATTGAGAAACTTTCGTTGCAAGATTCTGATATTCCAAAAAATTGCACCAAAACATCATTTTACGTATAAATTATTTCCAAATTATTGTTGTCATACGAACCTATGTTAAGATTATGTCTATTGATGCCGAAACCAACAATATGCTACCCTATTAGAAAACTCTGTATGACAAAATATTTTCGCAATAGAATCGGAATGGTAAGCCTCTTACTGAAAAATAAAATGACGAGGGCAAAGACCAATAACAATATTACCTACTTTAGTAAAGCATTACTAAATTGAATTTATTTGTATATTATAATATGAAATTTTCTGTCATGAATATAAGATTTTCAAAAAGAACGTAGATGGGTTTCAGTTAATGAGTCTGTTAGTTCTGCTCCGTGGTTTTGCTCAACCACGATACCAGTTAATGGTTTCATAATTTATCAATTTGTTCTTACTTCTTATCGTCCCACTGCTGGGCACAGGCCTCCTCTCACACGGGGAAGGATTGAGCGTTAATCACCACGCTTGCTCAATGCGGTTTGGTTATTTCAGACTATATAGTCCAGGTTTGCTCAAGATGTTTTCCTTCACCTTTTTATCAGCCATTGGTGTCCAAGATATACTTAGAACTTGGTGCCTGCCTGACCTGGAATGGAATACTCGAGAACCTCTCGAGTATGAGGGTGTGGGTTCTTTACCGACCACGACATCAATTTATATTTTTTATTTATCAATTATCAATTTACATGAAGCTTATTATGTTGTTTTTCATACATGATATCTGTTCATTGCTGGTAATAACTGTCTTTAATAAAAACCATTTAATTTTAATTAACTACTGCATGTATTATTGGGCCAGTAAATTCTGATAAAGTAAGCATATAATGCATCGTAGTGATTAAAGTAGTAAATATGCTGGCGTTAATTTCGAAAATTATGTTGTCATTATTATTAACCATAATGAGTTAAATCTGGTCAAAAACAATGATTTTTATATATAACTTTTCTTCCTTCTATATGTAATTGCAGTTTTTAACATTCTTTATACGGTTATTAAGTTATAAAAAAAAACAAACTATGCTATAATATTGAGCTCGATAAATCTTAGGTTTCTCAATATTTTTTCAGTCACAAAGCAATGTAGAATGTTCGTAAGAACTGATTATTTTGCAAAGGTTCTTAACAAAACCAATATTATTCTACAAGAAACTGAGTTTTGGCTGTAACTTGTTACCAAGTTTAAATACGTTTTAATTATTTTCCACTGTTTCGAGGACTTTGTTTAGCTTTTCGTTTTTGGTACGAGTTATTATGTTTTTGATTAATTTTCCAAAATTTGTTTTAACATTTCCTAAGATGGGTTTATTTTTAGGTGTAGGATTTACAAAACTTCTACATTGAGATACTAGAAAATTTAATTCAAAATGAATTTCATTTCACGGACCCATTCAAACTAAGTTCCATTATAACAAATTACAAAAGCTACTATTTATAGGTACGTTTAATGCAGGACTGTTAAGTATTCTTACATTATTCTAAAAGGCAGCTTATCAAAATATAGTGTCTTCAATATTATACATACCTAAGAGACATAAAACCAAGACAGTAACAAAATCATTTTGATAATTCCTATATTTCAGAAAGCCAGCTTTCTTAAAAAATATATAATTTTTCCATCCAAGAAGATTTCATACCACTACAAAGACCATAATAATTCTAGATATGACTTCAAACCGCTATTCACGTTTTACACAGAAAGTGGACGGGTTTTGACGATGTCGCTTCACGGAGACATGAGCACACCTGTTTGTGGTAATATTAATTCCTTGTGAGGCGAACTAGCTGGGTCTTAGCAAATATTGCTGTGCTTAGCATTATAATATGTCTGGATTAACTCTCGGTTTAGCTTTTATGACGTTTCAAGTGGTGCTTGTAATTTTAGGTAGTTGACTTTGTGTACCTGGATTGATGTCGGTAGGTAAATATACTTTAATACTACATACTTTGTATATGGGTACTAAATTGCGTGTTATTTTGTATTCCACAACACTTCATTTTAAATGTACTTTTTGGCATTCTGTTCCTTTAAAGAAGTATAAAATTACCATAATGTAAATATCTAGCGAAAAGAAAATCTACAGTAAGTCAAAATGTAGGTAATAGAAAACGTTCAATGTAAATGAGAAAAAAATCAAAGTCTAATTACGCTTAAAACTGCAAAGCCTAAAGGCTAATTCTACTTCCTACCCTAAAACAAAGAGAACAGAAACAATACAGCCTGTTAAACTCCTAACTTTTAAATTGGAAAATTTAAAAGTGTACTAACAGCTACATTAATCCCGTTTCTCCCCAGGCGCAACATTATTTACTCTGCAAATTTCTTTAGCAACGCCCTAAATTTCCCAGGATGGCAAACTATAATCTCTTGGCTAGAATCCAAGGAGGTGAGACGCTAAAAGTTAAACGAGGGGTTTGAGCCAAACAAGTACTCGACTTGGCTATAGCCTTTCACCAGGTACCAATAACTGCAATACAAATCTTGGAAGGTTTATGAATTGGCATGTCTTTGCCGATAAATCTTCTGGCAATAACGCTGTTGAATATTTCTATTACATTTTCGGAATTAACTCAGATCTTCAGTGGATGAAATTGCCAGAACACATATTCACTCAGGCATTACCCTGTCACGTTTGTAACCGCAGAAACGATGGAGACACCCATAAATAATTCCAAGTCTCTCTCGAGTGGACCGGTGCGAGAAATGACATTCCTAATCCTCGTTTGTCCATCCGTGCCCATGTGGCTTGCCCGTTGAAAGGTCCCTTGTGTCACTATAAACATGTTAATGCGGTGTGCGATGTTTGTCCCGAGGGCCGGCAACTAATTCCAACCGGGCCTGTGCCTTGATTAACATATAATGTCCTCGTGTGGTGTAGACTCGCTGAGTGGGCGTTTTCGAACTGCTGACCAGAGAAGTGTCAGCTGTTGTTAAAATTTAAATAAGAATGTTTACGGCACCCCTGTTTTGGAAAGCTTTTGCTTTTCAAGTGTTTTATAGTTTAACATTCGTTTATATGGACGACATACTGATATTTATTCCCAATTTTTCAATCTAGCGAATTTATAACTAAATGGAAACCAATACTGAAATAAATATTTGTATTTTCACAGAAATGTGTCAATATTATTCGTGTTATAACGAACGGAAAATTTTAGTTATTTGCTGTTGATTTTCTGCTCAACTAAACCCGATAAACAAATGGAATTTATTCCACCTGTTTTATTATTTTTTACCGTTCTGACATTACATTAAAATGACCTTTATAACCTCAACCAATCGTGACTTAAACCTATAATATACCTATACAGCTACCAGACATATTAATTTTGATATCTCTAGACATTTCTTCCAAACAAATCAGCCGATGGAATCATGTTGACCGCAATCCAATTTCACGTAATACCTATCTATTTTTCCAGACAATGTATCACTCAAATATATTGAATAGAGGCTAGAAGCATCGAAAAACAACGCAATTTTATCTTCTATTATCGTGAAAATTTCTTCGGCAACAATCAATGGCTGTGTTTACTGGTATTGACAGGATCATTTTTACGAAATGGTAGTAACGTACTCTCTCTCTTCTGAATATTATGTTTCGGGTTTCTCGTTGTTGCGTACTACGTATGCTATTTTTGTTATACACAATCAGACATTTATCGGAATATAACTGATAAATTCTCACACGAGACAGTACAAACAGTACTCAAGAGTTCAATTTTAGGATTCTTTACAATAAAAACTATTACTTCGATCTTTCGCGTTCGACTCCGATAAATGGAGTTTAACACTTCTTTTTAATATGATATGCAAAATGCAAACGCTAATTTCTATTATCCCTTTAACAAACATGTTCTTTTCATTCCTTTGTTTAATCATCCGCAGTATCATCTATATCAACCTTATCATTATCATGTACAACAACAACTTCGTCTTGTGTATTCGCTCTCATTAGCATCAGTAAACCACTTAGCAAGTCTTAGTGCGGTAATTACAACATCATCCCCAGAGGATTGCTCATTGTCGCTCGTGTTTGAGAATTGGTTGCTCAGAACACTCTTGACTTGATTATCTTCGTTCGATATCGGAAATGACCATGTGAGCTACTTTCTGAAGTAATTCTGTCAAGAGTTTTGTTGGTAGGATTGTTATTTTTATTTCTGCTGTTGTTCTTAGATTTTGTCTCATTGTTGGACACACAGTTTGTTTATTTAATAATATATTTTCAAATTATATTTGGTTGTTTGTAGTTTGCGTATTATTTATTGACGTAGTTATGTTAGTATGAATTGTTTGTAGTAAATATGTGTAGTAAATATTATCTTATGCAGCAAAGTATTTTCTTTCTATCCACTATTAAATTACTTTTTGTTCAATTAAATTCGAAGCAAATAAACACGGACCGATATTAAAATGTCTTAGTTTTATGGATTCATTGAATATGTTTGAATGAAAAGCAAATTCACCCGTTTCATAATATCATTTTGAACTCTAACCTTACCTAAATCTACATGACTACCCATAAATTGTTCTTTTTCATTCACCTCCGCACCATCATAGGCTTTAAAAAACATTCGTTCAAAAAGAGCTTATAACTTGCGCCGAGTATAAAAGGCAAGTGTCAGACCTAACGCTTCACGTGTGCCTTTTGTAACATTACTGTCCCCTTCTTTATTTGCAGTCGGTTATATAACAGTGTTATTTGTAATGGGAATGGTGACACAATCCCAAGGTTTTTTGGACCCGGTGTGTGAACAAAGGTTTCCATTAACATCGAATTGTTTCATTCAACATTCTTGTTATTAACTTTTTGATGGAGTTTGTGAGTTATGGCCGTCTATCCCTGTTGTGGTGCTGAGTTTATTTGTAATTTTGGGTGGATGTGATGGACTGCGTGATTATATGGCTGGATTTAGAGAATACATGCCGTCATGCTCCCTGATTAATCATAGATGTTAGTCAAAAAAGCTTCAGGTTCAGATACGGAGAATACGGAGGAACTTGTCATAACAAGATATGGTCTCCCATCTACGTACCAACCACGCCAAGCTTATTATCAAACGACCCGAAAGGTTTCTACTTACCCGCGACAAACAGACTTTTAGAACCAAAATAAGGGACTGACTACTAAGTACCCATCATAAATACCTAGCTTAGAAGACGAAGTATACTCAGTACTAAGATTATCAAACAGCGAGTCTCCAAAGCCTAATAAATTCACGCAGATATTAAAATTCAGTACAGTATTAGAAATTCCGTCCATTAAAATTTCAACAATGTCTCTATTTGAGATAAAACAGCTCTCTTAGAACTTAATGTTCTTTCCTAACACATTTATGGGCCATCAAAATTTCTCTTGTTACTCAGATATAAATTCTATGTTTTTGTAATGAAATAGAATGCTAGTTGGTATGCTAATGTTGCTGGAACTTCATTTGAATTGCTATGAAAATTACATACACATTTTGTGTACTTAGGTTCTGTTCTCAATTTACGAAAGTCTTTGTTATGATTTTATGAAAACTGTTTCTAAGAAAAGATAATTTCATACATTGTCTATCTTTCATTTTCTGTGCAAAAATATTTTTAGATCAAATACATATGTATGAATGAAAGAAAGAAAGTTTTGTCATTTTTTAACACGCATATTTTCAAGAGATTTTATTGTACAAAGGATTCGTCTATCACACTAGTTAGCAAACAAAGCTGTTTAAAAGTCAGATTCAGTCTAAAAGTCTCTTGTCGTGTTGTTTCCTCAACTTCTGCCAATTCCTGTACTTCCTTTTACATTAAGGACTGTTGAACAGACCTTTATAAACAGCAGCTGATTCAATTCAATCCTGCACTCGTGAATCTACTCAGCTTATTACTCGAATTAATTGATCCATTCAATCGAAATTGCCAGCAGCAAAGTTAACAAATTAACCACTTAAAATATTAAAGATAGAAGCAATCAAACATAAAACTTTTGTAATATTATTAATATTGATTGGACGATACTTGGAAATAACGTATTTCTCTTTGAAAGTTCAATTTGCATTGCATTAAAGTTGATGTTCGTTATTATGAAATATCGATGAACTTGCTTTTGTCTGCGGGTTCGCTTTTGTAGAATATTTTAACCGAAATGGTCAATATGGTTTCAACAGTACTTTTTCCATATCTTATCGAACTACTCAGTATATGTACGACAAAATAGAGGTAAGAACTTCAAAAATATTATTATAATTCATTTTTAAACAATAGTAAAATTAACAGGGAATTTACCTCGAACGGAAAAGAACTCTGAGTATACTTATCTGTGGAACAACATTATTATTTAGTGATTAATAAGTAGTACAAAAACGTAATTTTCTTTACAACTAATTATACAGTTCACTAATTTACTTCGCGGCAAATGCATAAGATTACAAAGAAACCATTAACTTGCAATTTGTTTAATACAAGACTTCAAGTCTTGAACTATGGAACATTACTTCATTTGCAAAGAAGCTAAAGTTAAAGCAAATTGATTTGCATAGCACTTGAATTTGGAACATTGTACAACCGTTTTTCAGTACTCAATAACGAATGGAGAATAAGCTGTGTAAAGTTTCTTTATTATTTTGTAGCACGAAGCTTTGATATAAATTGAAATATTGTCGCTAAACTTGTTTATCTATAAGTGAAGTTTATTAAAAATGCAACGTTTATCTACTTCCCAACTACGTAAAATATTTTTAACATTGATTGATGAAATAAAATCAAAAAAGTTTGACAATTCTTAAACTAAAGTTCTATTTCAAATGTCTTTTTCTAATCATTATTTTCTTGCTCTTATCTTTATTTCATCTCGGTCTTTGAAGCACGTGTTCTCCGTCTGACTTCACCCACAAGTGACATTCTTTCCAGCTATGTCGTCTTTCACAAAATCCATTCATTCTTTGTGTGATCATCTCCAGATTATGCTTAGCACCTTCCTCACATCAAGAGCTTCAACTTCTTACATTTCAGACGCGGGTAATTCCACCGTCTGAAGGATTTCAGACAAGACATTCTGTTTAACGACATGCCATCAAAAGTTGTACACAATTTACTGTAAAAGGGTAAAAAGACGAGAAAGAACTCCAATAAATAAAACTTGTTTATTTTTAATACTTCATCAGTTTTGTTACAGTGAAGATGTATAAAAATCTTACATGAAAATTTAATGGAAGAACATATGTTATGGTAAATTATATACATATAACATATTCCAATCAAAGTTTTCAGTCGGTCTGATACCGGACTAATACTTGATTGCCGTTAAGTGTATACACTTCCATTCATCTTCATACTGATTTATGAGCCACAGCAAATTATCGGCCGACTTAAATTTTGCAGTGTTTACTCTAATGATCTTCAATTTCAACCACATAATATCACTATGCAAATTCTTTATATCTCTTCACATTCGTGTACTCATTTCTAATATTACTTTATTCACATACTTACCATAGAACGACAGCTGCTTATGTCTCGAGTCTTCATAGCTATGTAGGAAGACGTCATTTGTTTTTATTGGTCAGAAACATGGAAAAAAAAAATGACGAGCGTAGGTGCCATAACGGAAAATCTCCTAACAATACGGGTGTGCGGGGGACGAGGAACATTACTGTCTCCGCCCTTATACGCCTTCTTCGGAACCCGCCCATTTTTGTAATACCAGAAATCCAAACCACTCGTTTGTTTCCTGTTAGTGATAGTTTTAGTCAGGCCCACATACATATTTGACCTACAAGAAGGCCTGACCTACCCGCCTTATGGCATCTCCACTCATCTCTCCTTACTCCGTGGTCAGAACGCATCAAGTGTAAGTACATGTCGTTGTGTTTTATTTTAGCGTTTCTGCTTGACTCGGAACTTAATTATTGTTGAGGATACACCTAAGAAACCAGTACTGTTGGTAAACGATACTGGTGATTACAGTCCTAGATTAAATTGAGAAACCTCGTGGTGAGCAAAATTTGATTGGGTTTTTTAGTAGAAACATAGGGCTTAACAATTCTGGTTCCTAAGACAGACATGTGCTGCTAAAAAGTTTGCTGCGCCACTTCTTTTTTTTAGCAAAAACACATAGGAAATAGTGATGGGTGTACGTTTCATGGGCTTTTTGGGAGCTGTCTTTTGAAAATTCTGTCGTTCAAAAAGTGCTGGTTTGCAGCCAAGTTTAAACAGACGATTTTGAGTTTTGTACAGAGTCCTGTCTAACTGAATTAATCGTCGTTCTGTGTTCACTTTTAGTCATAATACTATCCATAACTTTTCTCTTATGTCGTCGATACTTTTCTCTTCATCAATAATTATTTTCAAAAAGTCATTGAACACCCAAATTCGCATCAATATCAAAGACCCATCTCAGTTACTCGTACATCTTATATTGTAGTAAAGGTTGCTTGTTTTTATGGCTTCATATTTGGAGGCAGTTGACTGACTTCCAAAACGTTAAGTTGACCCATGTGACCTGAAGTAAAGCGCTTTGATGTAAGGATGCGATAAAGGTAATCTTTACTGGTTATTTTATTATGTAGTAGGATATTAAGTGTCCATATCACACTAATACTATGACTGTGAAAGTTAGGATATGTTAATGTTTGTTACTCTTTAATGCAAAAGCTGAAAACCGGAGATGAAATTACGAAATGGCATAGTTTATTTATATTTACATCAGAATAAAATATACCTACGCTATTTTTTATCAGGGTTGCAGAAGTACTTGTACTGGGGCTCAGGTTAAACAGTAGTTTTCCAAATTTATTGGTGACAAATTACCGGGAAACCATTGATATTATGATGAAAGAAACCCGAACTCTTAAATTCACTATAAAAAGTAACTTCGTCCTAAGTAAAATTACGACAAAACTTTGGACCAGGCTATTATTTTCTCCTCATGTATAATCCAAAATTAATAAATTGTTTTCAACTGCATTTTAGAGGGGATCCTTCTTTCCTCTAAAAATAAGTTTCTTTTTTATATCCCTAACTCCCAACGGGGTGGAAAATGGTTACGTCGAAAACTTTACCTAATTCCAACGTTGGGCCCCTTTTTGCTATTTTTGGCTCAGTGAAATATTAAGCTATTTAAAGCGACTTTATTATTTAATAAAATTGACCCAGAAAGATGAAAAACATTTTTTGTGTTCGGTTAATTAATTTTTTATTACTTTATTTATGGAATATAGCTTCTAAAACAACAGTGATTTATTAAACTCTTTTTTATTCTATTAGACCTCAACGCTAGGTTCTAAAAGTCTTTTGCGCTGTGGTTCCTTTGTGTATTTTTTGCTGATTTTTCTAAAAACTTAATTACTGAGAAGCAATGTAAAACCAAAGTTTTTTTTTGTACCAACTAAATGATTTGCCAAAACAACACAAACTATTTAAAAGGCCCTAAAAATAGACATCACAAAGACATAATGCCAGTATTTTTAATACCATTACATAGTTTTAAGGGCACTTTTTACTTCACTTTGTCGTTAACTGTCAAACTTTTCATATTACCGTGAACATCCACTTAAAGCAAGTCCCGTTTAAGGGGTGGACCTTATGCAAACTTTTTCTTTCGACCTCCGCAAAACAACTGGGACCCTAATCCTTTTCAATATTAAATGTGAATGGGCCTAAATTGCGAAAAGTACCATTAATTAGCTCTGAATATAAAACAAAGTTCTCTAGCGGTGTTCCGGGTTTGACCGTGTAAAACCGGGTCTTGTTACGACAAGCATTGTTCCCTTTTCATTTACAGTAAGTGTAAGGTTTGAGACTCATTTGTGAGAATGCAAGCGACCGGTGTTTATGTGTTTGTAATTTGTTTATTTAAAACTGGGTTACTGAACTGAATATTTTAAAGTTGTAATAACGAGGCTGCATTAAAACTATAACTATTGTTGAATTCGTTTGTTATAAACTTTCATTCAATTATTGTTTTTTTCATTGCAGGTAAGCTGAAGTCTTCACACACTCTAGTTTCTGGTAAGATTTAAAATTTTAACCATAAATGTAATTAAATATGTTCGTTCATGCTAATAAATATGCTGCAAAGACCAATTGTGATCATCGAAAGTCAAGTTATTGCATAAATACGACAGTAAAGTCGTTTATCATTATATCATGAGTGAGCAAAAAAGCTTTACTAAGAAATATGTTCACCCTACATAATAAATGTAACCAAATTTCTCAAAGCAGCCCAGCTTCCCAAACACATTTGCTACACCTTTCTTATCACGAGTCACACACAAAATCAATAAAACCACTATTCAATGAATAAGCAAAAAGAGTAACGAGAAAAAAAAAACTTTCACATTTTCGTCCAATCATTCTATCTAATGCTTACTACAGTGTCAACATGGGGCCCCATCAATATTCGGACCATTTCGACCCGGTCCCATCCTTGCCTAGTGTAAAATTCGAAAATATTATGCGTCCAGACCCAACGAGAGGCTTACACACTCCATTAGGGTTTGATTTATTGGTGCCCACTAAAAGGGTCCCTCAAGGAACTATCCTCAGACCCTTACTGTATCACTTACATTAGACGTATGGAAATTTTGTCCTGAAATATTATTTGCTTTGATCACGCTATATGTATATGATACAATATACATCAGTAATGTATCAGATTTATTCTGTCACTGAATTCGGGGAGGCTTTATTTTTTCAGCGTTTTATTTATTTTGAAATTCATAGGTTGGTTTAGTGGGGTTTTCTGTTTGTTTAGTTTCATCACGGTTCGTGAACAAAATAATAGAAAAGCATAACTAATAGTTTTCGGTTTGTGAATTTCATACGGTTTGCTAAATTATAGTAGGTTTTGATATAAATGAGTGAACAATAAAATGTTTCATTGGTATGTTAGGTGTTAGCAATAAAACTGTACCGACCAATATTTGAATTTGAATTTACCGTAGCAATTTATATTCTGTGAATGCCAGGAATAGATACTCGTATTACGTATTAAGTTACTTGAATATATTTCCTTTGTAACTAACAAGGGAAGAATAGAACAAAATTGTATGAAAGTATTTCAGTTGGAGTTCAAATTAACTATGTCTCAAGTTACAGTGACGTGTAACGAATGAGGAACTTTGTAAAGTTTTGGTGCACGAATAATATCTAGCGCCGGATCTGTGTCTCAATGGGTACTTTGTAAACTTAACGTTTTGGAATGCACGCAACTGCAAGTAAAACTTGAAATGTCGAGCATTTTGTTACTTGCACAAAGATTTTGGACCGTAAATTGTATCTTCTACATTTAAATTTAGTTGGACGTACGTATGTACATTTATTTAGTACAATGCTGAAGTAAATTACATACGACTGCGCATGAACTGTGTAAGATTTATATTTGATGTCACAGCTGAATATATGTCTCCGTAATATTTACATAGTGCCTTTATGTCTTCTAAGTTTTGATTATACGGCTTTCACTGTAGCGTAATGTTTGTATCTACGAAATATTAGACATCTATTCCATCTACTTTTAGTATCCATAACTGAAAATTTACACAGCATTGAAAGTGAGCATTGGTCGATTGGTATTTCAGTTACATCTCTGATACAACTAGTTACTAAAGAAATAACTGGCTGCGGCCTACTCGCTCAATAATTCATGACACCGAGCCTTAGAAAAATAGCCCTTGACAAAGAGCACTCACAATACATAGATTGGTACATATGTTGTATGACCTTTCTAAAGGTATTGGGTTGCCCGGGTAACTAGGTTGAGGAGGTCAGATAGGCAGTCACGCTTTGTAAAACACTGGTACACAGCTGTATTCGGTTAGACTGGAAGCCGACTCCAACATAGTTGAAAAAAGGCTGGGCAGTTGATGATTATATGTTTTATGACCTTCAAATCCATATTGTTACCTAGCTTAAATAGTACATGTAAGCCTAAACTAAAGGCTATTTTTGCTAACCCCGCGAATGGTTTATGAGATAGCCACATTACGCCACCATTACCCACACATCAAATAAATTCTTCCATACTTTCTTGCCCGGATAATATCATCATCATTTGATGCGCCAACAAATCGTTGTAGTTTGGCAAATTGCTCTTTATCCAGTTTTTCCACACCGACAACTTTGGTCATGTTGGTTTATAGACAGCTATTTGGCTGAACGGTTTAGTTTTTTTTTCATGTTAGGCCAAGGTTGGCCATCATTGGCATGTCTGGCAAGTGATAAAATTATTTTTATAGGCAACCTACTATTTGATTATGACATATTTTTCAAAATTTAACGAAAAGAAAATATTGCAAACAACTATTTGATTTACATACGAACATTGTGATGACTGTAATATAAAGATGAGATTATATCATTATTTTCTTTCAACAATGGATTTGAAAAAAACCTCAGTAAAACAAAAAAACTAATAAGATAAAAGTATTCGAGAGTAAAACTCATCCTTTGATGAAATATTTCAAACACTTTTCTCTCTCAGCACATTCATAGACCAATAAAAGGAATCACAGAGCAAATAATTGAATTTTTCCAATGAATGACAAAATTTTACACAAAAGCCCTTTAAAATAAATGCTTCGTCGATTGAAAATACATCTTGCGTTCTATCTCATGCGTACATTTCAACAAAGAATTAAATTCTGAAAGAATGGCTTCAATACATTATTCAATGTTACCTTAATGAAATAAGTTCTTTAATATAAATTAGAGGTTTTGTGTTCCATTGTTTAGAGTTCATTCTTCTCTAAAATACATTCCTTTTGAATTGCAAACAAAGGCAACAGATGTTACTATTTCAACGAAAAACAGCTCATACGTTTCCCTAATATATCTACTTTCAAAACTTTTGCCGGCTAGCATACATATGACGTCCCATCGTTTTTCTCAACCATTCAAACACTCAAGCTATTCAAAAAAACAATTTTGCTCCAACACAATTGTGCATCCTTGAATCTATTTCAAACTCTTTAAAAGTCCACGTTATGGAAAGTTAGAAGACCATCTAAAACCTTTACTTGCATAAAAGAAAAGTAAAAAAAGTTTAAACTTTCTTGTAAGTTAGGTGTAGTAGACATTGCATTATGAAAACGGTTGTAATACGAGAGAAACTGCATAACCACGCCATTACTCGGGACTTTTTAAAAATATGGCTTATTTAATTTGAATATAGCTGATATATGTTTATTCGAGGGAACTTTTGCCAGTGTGAAATATTTTAAGAACGTAAGAGCATACGTTGGGGGAGTTTTTAAAGAATTGTGTAAAAAGGAATTTCGTGAGAGGAAATTCGGTTGTGTGGACGCAAATGTATATTTGTATGCTTTGCTACTAAAGGAAAAGTGTCTACAAATCATGTGGAGAACATGTTTATTTTAGGTTTCTATGTTGTAAAGAGGAACTCAATATACTTTCACAATGCTCTAAAAATGGAGAATTTTTGTTGTAGTTTGTTATTATTGTTACAATCTTGTTTGCTATTATTCAAAACTTACTTAGGTAAGTACTTTAGAAAATCTTAAATAATAATATTTATTATGGTAATTTCATACTAGGGAATTTTCTACGCGTGACACATTCCGGCAACTTAAAACCTGCATGTAGGTAGTTTCATTATTGTCAGCTTGATAGAAGCAAGCAGAAAATCAGCTAGTGTAAAAGCGTTATTGAGCACCTATTAAAATGCTATCTTTCTTCGAACCGAGAAGTAAAAATTTTACGACAATACACGACGTCACTCACTTCATCATAATAACTCGAAGCCTTCAGACAGGTAGAACCTTGTTGCTTTAATAACATGTTCATACAAACGTGATGAGTTTGCGTTCAAAGTTATGACTTTAAGCTTGGTACACACTGTCTGAAATTGGCGACATCATAGTCTAGTCTGGATCAGGTTTTACTTCTAGAATTAATAATTCAAATGTTACTTAATGATTCAATAAAATATTTGTGTTTTGATTAGTTAAATTATTCGAATATTTGATTGAAAACATTCTAAATATAAAATAGTGTCTCACCCGAGAACATATTCTAAGGTACCGGTAGTCAGGGTTCCATAGACAAGAACCACAATAATTTAAAACAGCAACCACAAGAACTATTGTAACTTGTCTATTTTTAAGTACATTTTGCACACTGGTTTTTTTTTGTTATTATGGCATAATAACAAAACCAAAATAAGGTCGCCAACATAAATTAAATGAGGTCGACTTGAATTGGCCGGTCGCCCAGTTTGGTATAAACCGCTTTAGCACCTCATCAAAGCACGGTTTTAAGGACATATTTATCACAGTTTGCAGCTCACGGTAATAACAACCGCAAACTAGAAACTTTTAGTTGGCCGATGGTCTGTTTGGACTCATACATCTGTATGAAGATGAATGGAAGAAAGCACATTACAAAGATGGAAGAGGTATTTAACCGATATCAGTCCGACTGATAACTTTTATTGGAATCAAGATTTTCTTAGCATTTTTTTTTTATAAAACTTCTTTTACGGATTTAAGCATCCATGGATGCTGTAAAGGATCCTAAACTTCGGTATTAAATAATATAAAATAACCGCGATAAAATCCCTAAAAGTAGTTTTATTTAAATGTCATAGGTACTTGCGTAAGAAATCAACAAAAAAATTTGACTATCGGGTCAACTGGTACAGAGCTGCATCTGGTAAGACTGGAAGCCGACCCCAGCATAGTTGGGAAAAAAGTAGGCAGACAAGACATCGCGTCAACTGTCAGCCGACTGTTTAGTCTTCAGTCTGTGGGTAGGTTAATATGAACGCTTGTTCTTGGAAAATGAGCTCGAAATAGTGTTTCGAAACTATGGCAGGTTTCAACCTGCCTAATACAAATACGTGTTGAAACTACAGTGGTACAGATTTCAGGCAAATATTTAGTTTGTAGGCCATACGAATGTTTGTATCGAACGTGTGCTGATTCATTCTTGTTTGGAAAGCATTTTTTACTGAATTGTAGCTGCGTTGTTGTTATTTTATAGATCACTTTATTTAGCACAAGCCGTTTTCCCGCGGTTTCACCCGCATCCCGTGGGCGCTACTGCCCGCACCGGTATAACATATAGCCTATGTAACTCGCAGATATTATAAGAATATTTAAAATCGGTCCAGTAGTTTTTGAGTTTATCCTTTACAACCAAACAAACAAAGTTTTCCTCTTTATAATATTAGTATAGATTAAAAAATATAATTTTGATGATGCTTTGTAATATACAATATATTATATGGGAAAGTACTAACAGATGCTAAAGTACTCCAAATTCTAGGGTAAATAAACGTTCTAATAAATATATGTATTAACAGATATACTATAATATTTATCTTACATAATATTGACTTTCAAACCACACCCAGTTATACTGAAAGCCGATACAAAAGTAATAAGATAAAAGCCGGCCCACAAAAACCTTTGTGTTTGTTACGTCAACATTATCACAATCACTCACGTCCAAACTGACTGGCTTTCATACATTTATCTTTATCCCATACAAACTTAGAGCATTACACCAACCGGACAAGCCATGGGTAAAAATGTCTATGTGAAAAGTTTGCCAATTTACAAGCGGGGAAGAGGCAACGCAAAAAGCAGTAATCTATATAATTATAGTAAAGAGGATTTTTTTTTGTTTATATTCGCTTATATGCTCCGCAACGTTTTAAAAAATTCAGAACCGATTCGAAAAAAACTGGTGGAAAGTTACACCAAGTAACAGAACGAGAAAAAGTTCCCCGAGACGCGAATGAAACCGCGAGAAAACTGCTAGTAGCTCATAGAACTTGTAATTTACACGGAAGCACCCGACAAAAATTAAGACACAATCATAAACTTGACGCAAATTAGACGCTAGATTCTTGGTAGACAAGAAGGCAAATCAATAGCGTATCCAGTTCGTTCAACTCTCTAAGCCAAACAACAATCGCCCATACACCTCACCATCAAAATTAAACTGTTCTACATTTTAGCTCTCGAACAAAATCCAATGACACTGTTTGTACGGATCGGCTCGTTTTTTTACCATCCGCCATATTTGATTTCCATTTTACTAGTGACGGCCCAGCCGTAACAATGCATTTTATTCAAATCAGTTTCGCAGTTTAGTTTCGAAATCGGTGGCTTTAGATGCGATTTTTTCATTTGTTTTTTTTTCGAGTTTGTGAAAGGACTCAACACTGGTTTTTGGGAAATCTGGTAATTGTTTTTAGGCTTGGTTGGGGATTGAAAATCTGAAGTTTAGGAAAGACGTTTTTTGTGAATTTTGTGTCATTCATATGTTGCGTGTAAAGAATAGGTAGTTAAATTATTGTTCTAATCAGTTACAAGTATGAACTATACAAGAAATGCATACTTTAACAGGAATCTCCCGAATTCTTGGAAATCTCACGGAAGAAAATTCTTCGTTTTTCTCAATCCTGAAAAACTTTCCGAAACTATTAATTTGCCTCAAACAAAAAACTAGCCCTTTCTATCAACACTACAACGAACCTTTAATAATAAAATCTTCCCCAACATTATCAAAATACCCCACATTTATGACCAACAATATTACAGCGTCATATTACAAGTCAGTACATACAAGTAATACCTAGACCAGACGTTATTTATTGCCTAGACCATAAGTCTATATATTAGCTTCCTTTACCATGTCTAGCATGTTTCATGTTTTCCTAAATCTTTGGGACATGGTCGTGTATCTTTGGGTATTAGTAAATGACGTGTTTGTAGGTCCTTGAATATTTTGTTTAAACATGGTAGTTCAGGTTATGATAAAATTATTTTGGAATAGATCTAAGTATATTTTTCTTTACACTTTAATATTATGATAATAATTTTGGATATTTGTATCTGTATTCATTGGAGTTAACACATAGTCCGTAAGTAACAAAACGAATTCTCTTATGAGACAAGTATACCACCATTCGTCATGCATAAAAACACACGAACTAAAAATCTACAGCTTTCTGGGCAGTTTTCCCACAAAAAAATTCCAATGACATTACCTGACCTGATACATTAACCCAGGTACCCAATACATGGGAGTCCATGATTATATCTACATACATACTTTACCAAAGGTTCTATTAATACTAAAATAATATCCACATTTTTCCACGCACTTCCTCATCTTTCAAGTTCCATAAAAAATAAATTACTATTTATATAAGCTTAATAGACATGAAAGAAAATCTACTACAAATGTTTGCTTTTCGTAATGTGTGTTATTTCATATGCTTAAAGCAATATTTATAGGTGTATGAGGAATTTGTCGGAAATAATCTCTGTTGTAGGTATACCTTAGATACTTGAATTCATATGGATGGTAAATATGTGTAAGCGGGACCTGTTTAGTATTATGAACAGGTGAATATTAAAGCTTGTATGGTATATAAGTAGGTACACTCACTATACTGAAATAAATTTTATTGTTTTTTTTTGTAAATGTAAAAGTATCTCTGTATGTGTTAGGCAATCACGCTAATACAGCTGAATCGATTGGGTACCACATATATTTGATACTCTAGAGACAGACATAAACTTCTTTTCCAGCATGAAATAAATAATAGCCTAAATAATATTACAATATAAGTAACAATGAATTTTCATGAAGATCCGTTTTTAACCGTATTTAATCCGTAATAACTATTGCCATAGACCTATTAGTATATGGATTAATGTTGCTAATGGTATTGCATAAATAAATACAATATAATATAAAGCATTCATCATAATGTAACTATGTACAACGGATAAAAGCTAGCTTTTCATAATAAGCTAAATTATTAGTGGTACAATTTGACTATTACGCAAATACCTTACTATGATTCAAATATTATAATGCGTGTAAAATGTTACTACATTAATTCGGTTTTCTGTAGCTTAAAATAGTTTATATCTATTATAACATTACTATTAAGTGCAAGGAGTATTAGTGTATCAAGTTGTCTCGGCTTTAACCTTTTCAAGGTCAGATGTTATCAAAATATTGTGGTTTTTAAAGATTAATGTTAGTGTATTCTCAAGGTACTTAATGTTACAAATGTGAATTATGTTTAGATGTATGTGTTTGTATCTCTAACTCTAACTACTGAATGGATTTCGATGACATTGTAATAAAGCTGTACCTTTTTTCAACGACGTGAAAATCATCAAATGACGCCTCTCGCTGTGGGTTAGCAGCGGTGAGGGAGTGTCAGACTCTTACTGACTAAAAACCATCGTGTTCCGTCGTAGGCCTTTGATGTACCAGGGCCGCGGTAACTCTTTCAAAATAACATAGGCTAACTATTATCAAGAAGCAAGAAATGGTTTGCTCTGTACAAGGTTTCATTCATGCTGAAAACTAAAAGGATAAAAACAAGTGAGAATCGGACTGGCATATAAAAGGTTTTGTACCGATATTAATATCATACCATACGGCAAAAACGTTGGGTCCGTGTATGCCTCACGTTTGTTGGGTCGGCTTTACCCTTTGGGCGCGGAACCTGTAAAATGTATTTATCTAGGTAGTATCCTTGATATATAAGTACGCAAGCCTCAGGTGCAAAAATGAAAAAGGTAGCCACATGTACAAGAAATCCGTCGAGCATACTAAGACGAAAGGCCAAGTTCACGGTCAAAAAAACGTCTGTGTTTTTAAAACAACTGTTTACTATGAATTTTTACCTTTTATTTTCAAACTAAAAAGTTCTTTAAAGTGCCTGCTCACTACAGACTAAACAGTGGGCCGTCAATTGACCCGATGGTTTGCAATAAAAATATTTGAAGAAATTCTTGATTCTTATTTTAGTTTCAATTGGCTTAATACAGTTAAATACCTGATCTTTGTAATGAGCGTACAACCATTCATCTTCATACTCATTTACGAGCCCAAACTAACTATCGGCCGAGTGCAAGTTTGCAGTGTGTATATCGTAACTTAGACGTTACTTCCTTGAAATAAGTCCGAATGAAAATAATCTGTATACATTCAAGTAGTTGAGTTTCTTTAATCAAGAAAGTAACCACTTAAGAGTGAGTAGATATAAAACGTACCTCAAATGAAACTGTACTGCCGGGAGTGAAATAAAAATAATTAATGTGTTCAGATCAAGCGCTCTGTTTTATTTGCAGACTAATCTTTAGATGCTGTTTTGTTTTATTTTGTACTGTGCACTAAAATCTCTCTTTTCTTCCCACCTATTAGGTAATTAGCATTACTACTTTATTAATTGATTTATATTTTTTATCACTGTCATGTGTTAAACCTTACGAGGCTGGCATAACGCAGCAGCGTTTAAGCCTCTACAAATAAAAGATTAAAAAAAAATTACTGTCATACATTTCCTTCCAAAAATACTTTTTATGTAAGAGTCACATTTTGCCGAATTTGCAGCCTTTTGCAGATTTCTCTTAATTTCACTGGAGAGAGAAAGGAACAAGCATTATATTTTCTTATCTTAAACAATTACAAAAAATGGTTTGTAGGTACCTGGAGTAGTAGGTAGTTCTTGACAGTCCCACTCAACCTAACTCCTAAATTCTTGCCTATGCATATGGCTATATTGTATGGCTTGATGACCATCATTTGAAAGGCAATGTTATGGATACCGGATTGCCGTAGTGAATTGTGACCAAAAGATTCTATACACCTATATTACGCACAGGACTTTATTTTTGCCTAATTTCCGTAGAATTAATATAATGATCTTAAACCTTAACACAGACACTACAGAACCCAATAGACCATCCTGAAACTGTCGATCGATCAGCATTAATAACTCAACTCAGCAGTTTGTGAGACCTATCTAAATTATGCACTCTCTAGACGAAGTTCAATGGACTTGTCAGACACAATACTGTACTAATTGGAAATCTATCGTAAGCTAGGATATAACGTAAGATGTTCAAGTACTTGATCGATTGTAGTTAGAACGCTTTGATTGGCTCGGCTTTATAAAAAGTCTGCAAGTTATTTTCAAAGTCTTTGCAAGGTTTGTCATTGGCTTCCACGATAAACTTGATATCCTTATTTAGATTGGAGAAGAGAAAGATTTGATTGTATGTTTGAATAGGCTAGAAATAATGTGAGAAATGATGGAAGGATGGAGAAGCAGAGGTAGACCGAGGAAAATATGGATTAATTGCCTGACTGAGGACACGAATAAGAAGACAGTGGATGTTAGTATGCCGTCTGACAGAGAGGTATGGAAGAAAAAGACATATTGCGCCGACCACAAAAATAACTTGGGAATAGGGCAGGAAGACGAAGAAGATTTGAGGAATGATTTCACTATGTAGAAGTTCCACTATCTACAGATGATTGGCAGTATTTTATCCTTGTAAGGACAGTAATTCCCTCGGACGCGGCTGAAACCACGAGAAACAGCTGGTCAAGTGCATATAACTTTGAAAAGACCTCAATGGTACTTGTAAGGTCACGAACCCGCATACTTGAGTGAGAGCCACTTTAACCTTCGGCCCATCATCGACGGCAAGTGTGTTTTTTGTTCAATTTGTGACCTGTTATTATGAAAAAAAATATATAACTTTGGTCCTGTGTACTAGTGGTTGTTTTTATCCTTCTTGAAGATAAAATAGCTGAATAATTTAGTTAATTTATTTCGCAAGTAATTTGGTTATATCGCGTTTCCAAGAGAATTCTTCAAAAGTCCGGGATAAAAACTATCCTACGTTCTTTCTCAAGGTCAATTCTATCTCTGTACCAAATTTTATTAAAATCAGTTCAGTGGTTTAGACGTGAAAGCGTAAAAAACAGACAGACTGACAGAGTTACTTTCGCATTTATGTAACGAGACATTTTGCAAAGGGACATATTGTAATAATAAAAAAATGGTCATTGGAGGTTTTAGTGAGATATACATCAAAATGTATTGCAGCAATTTACATCAACCTTTTTGCTTTGAAGTGGGATGTAGCTGCTGTTAGGTATCGGAATTATATATAGAACTGTTTGACGGTAGACTGTAACTGGCTAGAACATAACATCCTTTTGGTAGAAATTGATCAAAACCAAAATTAAAATCGGAATATGTAAGTGGAAAATAAGACTGCTAAAATTGCGAGCAAAACCTAGTACAACTTCAAATTACAAAAAAACAAGTTAATAAAAAATACAAACCAAAGCAAAAAAGTCTAATTTTCCCAAAGAACTACGCAGCATTTGACCTTTAATTGACCTTGGCGAGATAAGAAACTGCCTCACATGAACTTCGTATTTTCCCATCGTCGTTTTACTATTATTAATCATGTTTGTGCTCGCTTCAATAAAGTTTTATGCACTGATATTACTTTGGTCTAGACTAGATAGAGTTTTTAGACATCTCAGGCTGATGAGTGTCTGATTACTGAGTAAATGTGGACGAAAAACGTGGAAAAAAACGTTGGGGGATGTTATTGCTATTTGGAAGTAGATGTTTAGATATTATGTCAGTAAATGAGTACTCATCTATAAAATAGTAGCCTAAAGCCTCACTTAATAATATTATAAATAGCGATTTGTTTGTTTCTTACCCTTTCACTTGGAAACTGCTAAAATAAAGAAATGTGGCAAAGGTTCTTCGGTTGTGTTGTGAATTTCACTGGAGACATTGCCCATATGTTTTTGGAATAAAAAGAGCTTTTGGCCAGTAGGTACCAGGCCAGTAGTATTATAGAAAATATTTTACGTCACTAAATGCATCAGCATCATTAATTAGTTTGTCTTAAATGATGTCTCTTACAACCAAGTCAACATCATTAAAAAGTACCCTTACAGAAGAACCTAATTCAATTACAAAACTACAGCCAACAAAAACCCCAACATCTACAAACTACCCGATCTAAGTTTTCATACAACTCGATTAAATTCACTTTTTCTTGTACCTTCTACCCGTACACTAAGAAATAAACCACTTGCTGAGAAAAATCGAATAACTCTCAAACCGCGGTTCGTGCTCAATTGAAGTGAATGCTATATTGTGGAGCGACAAACCTGGATAGCTATCTAGATTTGAGAGAAATATTCTACAGGAAAATAGGAACAGTTTTGTGAAGTAAGAGATAGTAGTGTTACCTTGTTTTTGATTGAAATGTATTTTGATAACTTCATGATATTTATTTCAAAGGGATAGAAGGGGAGTTTCTTCTTCTTAACTAGTGTCAAAAATGCCAAAGTAAATGTGTCTTTATAATATGCAATACCGCAAAAACGGCTAAACATATGGAGATGTAGTTTGGCACAGACACAGGTACGGTACTATGGAGTTGGATATCCGAGTGATAAATATAGTAGTTGCCCGGCACCCAGGCGAAAACGCGGAGAGAAGGTAGTATATAGATATGTAAACCTATCAGAAATAGGATTATTCGAAATAGATCCCTCGGATGTTAACACAATTAAACAATTTGAATGTCCTACACTGACCTGGCTGAACTTTCAAATTAATTTAGCATCTCGTAACAGTTCTAAAATACTAATCATATTCAGGACAACCCTCAATCTAATTCCAAATTATACACATGTTAGCAAAACACATAAGTTTATATAACTTCGTGCAAATAATAATCACAAGTTTACCAACGTTAACACATACTTCTGTCCCTAGTAATTTAGTAAAGATGTCCCAACTATAAACATAAACTTAGTTTGTAACTACACGAAACTAATCAAAATAATTTCAACATAAATCATAACTATGTTGATAAGATGTTATAACTATGTACGTATAGTTAACTAGTTTTACGTACATTGGTTGTGAAACCTATGGATTTTGTAACAAATACTAAAAAGACCTCTTAGAAAGAGCTCGTTATTAAATATCAGTAAGATTGGTTAACCAATCACGTGCCATAAGATGATCATTTAGATCTCCCGAGCCTTTTCCCAACTATGTTGGGGTCGGCTTCCAGTCTAACCGGATTCAGTTGTATACCAGTGTTTTACGAGGAGCGACTGTCTATCTGACCTCCTCAACCCAGTTACTCGGGAAACAATTTAGGTCTCAATATATTGTATAGTAGTAGAAGTTTATTTTTTAGTTTATTTTGTATAGTAGTAGTAGAAGTCGTGGTGGCCTAGTGGGTAAAACACCAACCTCTCAAGTATGAGGGCGCGAGTTCGATCTCAGGTCAGGCAAGTACCAATGCAACTTTTCTAAGTTTGTATGTACTTTCTAAGTATATCTTAGACACCATTGACTGTGTTTCGGATGGCACGTTAAACTGTAGGTCCCGGCTGTCAGTGAACATCCTTGGCAGTCGTTACGGGTAGTCAGAAGCCAGTAAGTCTGACACCAGTCTAACCAAGGGGTATCGGGTTGCCCGGGTAACTGGGTTGAGGAGGTCAGATAGGCAGTCGCTTCTTGTAAAGCACTGGTACTCAGCTGAATCCGGTTAGACTGGAAGCCGACCCCAACATGATTGGGAAAAGGCTCGGAGGATGATGATGATTTTGTATAGTAAACAACAATATCAAGTAGACTTTGTAATATTTCCAGGATCAAAAAAAATTAAGCCATTTTGGCCAAAATATATGCATATAAACAATAGCCATGCTAATCCTTTTCTAAACAGCATTTTCTGGTACACTCCCATTATTTTTACATACAGCAAAAAATATGTTTTCTTTTAACCAAACGTTAATCTACAGCGTGTTTGCCGGTTGACATTTATCTTTTTTTCTCCTAGATTTTACGTCGCTGTAAATTCTCGTTTTTTTCTCCGTTTTTGTTCCCCCAAATTACGCTACTTGTATACATTTGGATAAAAACGTAAAGAGTCTGTGTTCTTGAAAATGGGTCAGAGTTTTTTGAGTTTTTTCAGCAAATAGATGTGGAAAGTGAGGGCTGCTTTTAGTTGAATCAACCTTATTTTAAAAGTCGGTGTATTTTTTGCTATTTTAAATAGTAATTGCGATGCATTAGAGGTGCTTATTTAAGCAAAAAACGTACCTACAAAAAAGTATTTTGAAATTGAAGTCAGCGAAAATAACGAAGTAATTACCTAATAACGCTATGGTAGGAAAAACACACAAAAGTGAATAAAAATATCCATTATATGTCCTGCCTCGGGGATAAACCTATATTTCCGTGAAATTACTCCCAAATTACAACTGTGACGACAAAAAATATAAATAAAAGCTGTTGTATTTTTAATTTTAGCAGATAATTAATTAATTAATCAGAAAGAAAATGTTTTTTTTTTTTCTAAAACAAAATCTGAGTGGCTTTCCACTCCATATATGTGTACTTTAAAATATTGTCCTTATGAAATAGTTTTCAAGGAACGTGGATTAAACAACGGGTCAAAACTAGATTTTATACATATGTATATTTACAAAAGTACCTAAGGTCCTTCTACACTATTTTTGTGTAACACGTCTTATAGACATTATTTATTACAGTAGAAACATTACAATGTATTTTAACACCCACTTAACAAAAGGTTCGTTGATATATTGAGTTATAGCGCAGTTTATGTGCAGCACTCTTTATCTCTCACACTTTGTACATTAGTGAAATAAACTTACATTTTATATACTTGATGACAAAAGTAGTTCATGTTGTAAGTATCAAGAGCTTCTTAAAGACCATGCTTTGTTTATGATTACGTACTGAAATAAGCATTTTTACTAATATTTCAAACGCGGATGACAATTTGTTTATTTACAAGAAAACAGATTTACCGATTTAAATAAAATTTCCTATAATCTTTCTTTAAGACTATTTTTGTTAATCATACAGTCTTCAAATCATACATTCAAATTAAAACAGTCATCCCATGTGATATCCCATGCCAAATTTCTTCATAATCGGTCGAACAGTTTAAGCGTGAAAGCGTCAAGAAGAAATGATGTCATACTTTCAAAACTACCTAATCTTAATATTTCCAAAGACAAACCCATCAAACAAACATTATACATATTTACCCAACAAAATAGTACAAAAGAAAAATATCTTCAAACAGAGTATCATGTCTCCATCTTTTAATCTGCTGAATGGTAGCACTAAATAAACGGGGAATAAATCCAGAAATTCCCTTTTGTCCCGTTATTGTCGTGTTATGACAAACGATGTTAGAATCGAACATTGTGGATTACTTACAAATTGGAGCCATGGTGGAATTATTGAGGAAAATTTTATGGGTATCTGTGTTGGAACATGGTCATAAAATCTTCATAGACTTCTGTGTGTTTGTTAGGCAATTACCTTAAAACTGCTAAAATGATTGAGTAGAAATTTGGTACTGAGTGTTATCTTTTGAGATGGATTATAAATAACAGGGTTCTTCAAGGCAAGGTTGTTCCAGTTTCGTCCACATCATCGCTCACCATCCGGTGAGATAGTGGTCAAACGCTAGCTTATAGACAATCCAAAAAAAAAGAAGATATACATAGGCAACTTTTTATCCAGGTGGAGGAAACCAATACTCTGGTAGAACTGGTTTCTGTTTTCTGACTACTCGTGATGACGTTTAAAAATGTTCAAATGACAGTCGGGACTCTGTCGAAACGTTCTAAAATTGGTTCAAGATATAGAAATTTCAGTCGATAGAATTGTTGGAATAATTGTTTGGTGAATGTTAGGAACGCAAATATTGGTTCTCATATTCAAATGTTAGGAATAACGATGTTTGTGACATAGGACTTCATATTAGCATAGCTTGTACATACCTACTTGCACTGACTACGCTAACAATATTGTCTTTCAAAATAACTGGTCTGAAATGTAGTTTTTTTTATAAAAAAAGTAAATAATGATAGACGAAGATTAGATTAGATAGAACTATCAATACGTTTAAAATGGAAACAAAAAAATTGTATAATATTTTCGACTAGTTATTTTTGTATTGAAACAAAATGTACCTACTGGAACTCAGGAGCAGCACTAATACCTTGATGACAATTTTATTGCAATTATTTCCTGAATATTTCTCATTACAATAAAATATATCGAATATTCGAAAAACCGAACACAAAAACAACATAATTGAATGTTTACACTCATCTGAATGATATATCTTATTTCAATTAAGGATCGAAATAAAACGAAGCGGACATTTTAAACGATATGGTCCGAAACGCTCAATTTTCTCTGTGATGACATTAAGTTTTTAATCGGATTTCCATGTTGATTCGAGGATTAATGACGGACACGAATCTCATTGAAAACGGTTGTTCCGCAAAAATCTCCGTACCAAAATATATTATCATTAATTAAAAGGAAATTGTTAATAATAACGGACAAAGAACGATTTTATTTCGTATTGAACTAAAATATTATTATTTAAGAGATACCGTCGCTTGGTTCTCTCGTGAATAATGACTTCATTTGCATTGGGAATGGTGAATTTTAAAGTTAAATGTAACTCGCATAAACATGACTATTTATCACAATGTCTCGATAAAAAGCTTAATGACAAAATATACGAGCTTAATGGTACGTTAAAAAGAACAAGAATTGAAAGAATTGGAATCCTTTCAAATAATATGTAACTTTTCGTGAAGATCAGCAAAATGCTTTTACAGGTTGTCCCTGGAGAATTGATAAAGGACCATGGGCAAAAATGTATGAAGCCTGGGCTCACCCACCAACAGAGATGAGACCACTTTGAATATACTTGTAAAGCACTAAATATAAAGATTTAAACTCATTTTTGCGAAGAATCCATTGGGTTATTTTGCTATAAATATTTTTCTCCGACCATAAATAAACTAATATTCTGCAAAAAGTAATGCTGTTATGGCATTGTAGGTTTTGTTATTGAACACCTTTAACTAGTTTTAATTCTAGGTTTAATGTATACATAAAAAATAAAACAACTACTAACAGTTAAAATTATTTTTGTTAACATTTCAATCAATACCAATAATGATGTCGTCTAAATATCCTGCCGGTGGATTAAATTCAAATTCAAATTCAAATTCAAATTTATTTATTTTGCGAATATGGGTACATACATGTAGATCTTATTTTATTTTACAAAAAAAGAGCGTTGACCATATCCTACCAATATAAGGCTTGCAAAATTAAACTATTAAACAAAACAAAAAAAAACAGGAAAAAGGGAAATCATATAGTTCTAATTATTAATCTAATTCTATAATAATGTATCTTCTAAAAATTCTCTTACGCTATAATACGCCTTTGACAATAACAATGTTTTAACTTTCCTCTTAAACATGTTGATCTGTGAGGTTTCGAGAACAGATCTTGGCAAATGGTTATAGATCCGAGGTGCCATGCAAAAGATACTTTTATTGAGTAGCGCTGTTTTGTTTTGTGGTAGACTTATATGACAATACGGTAGTTTCCAACGAGTCAAATTCATTACTTTTATTTAACTGTCAAAAACTGTCACTTTCTTTGCAATATGTATGAAAGCGCAACTTATGACGTCACAGATTTTTCACATCAAACTGGATTCTTATTTAGCTTATATTATCAATAAAAAAATTTAATCAATTATTCCATCAAAACGATAAATGGAAGTGACATTATTTTTAGATGCTTCACTAAATGAATATGACAACGTAATTTATTTTTGACCTAGTCATCCACCCAATTATGCCTTTTACTTTTTAATTTACTAAAATAGTGCATATTTTTCTTAACAAACATTACAACTTCAAGTATGTATATACAGGGTAGTGTAAGGATTCTATATTTTATAAAAAATGGTTTGCAGCTGTCCGTCTGCGCTATTTTCGCTATGGCTCGCACACACTTTTTCTGAGCTCTGAATACATTTTCGTTATCGGTAGAATTACCCCAAAAAATAACACAATACCTTAAAAGAGATGCAACATAGCCATGATAAGCAGTAAGAAGGGTTGACATGCTGGCTGTTCGTCTAAATTGTGTGTGCCTTAGTTTCGTTATACAAGCTGTTGATTTGCATGCGTGCCATAGTCAAGGACGTAATTATACTAATGATTCTCAACCCAAATCAACAAAAAAATTGGTACGAAAATTTTTGATTTTAATTTTTTTTCGGAAATTCGACAATGTCTCCTACCCGTTTTCGAACTCGGCGCGTTTGTTACTGGCCTCAAAAGCGTGCTGCTCCCTCACACAAACGCAAACACAAAGCATACGCAACGATTATTCATTAATTTCATTCATAAAATTGGATTACTTCTGAAATACTACGACACTACAATGACAAAAAAAGCAGTGCATATTAGCTATTTCCCGTCTACTGTAATTCCAATCGATTATTTACGTATTTTATGTCCTTCTCCTGAAGTATGGCACAAATGCAAATCAACACCTTGTATAGATACCGAGGACAGTCCGTGGACGATTTCTTCTTTGTGCTAGAGATGGAGTCTCCTGATGTCTCCTATGGATGTTCCTGAGTTTATACGCCACCGACTTCTATGCCGATGCACCTAAGAATAGTTTTTTTTTGCTTTTCAGTGTTTTTAGGAGTCGGTTTTATTTTTTTGTCAAAAGTTTTTTATTTTTGGCTTTTCAGTGACAAGCATAGTTGTCACTATCCGCATTTGTGGAAAGTTCTCATCAATACGAATAATATAAGCCCAAACACGAGGTAGTTTACATATTCAGTTGTTGAGTTCCCTCGACCTTCTCCGGTCTCCATCATCAGGTCAGCTCCAAACCTTCACTGTTGCATAGTGTTATCAAACGTACACCTCATTGTCAAGTTTTTAACCTATGCACGCCTACAATTTTCGAAAGTTGCCCTCGATTTCTCAGGGTTTCCATCATCAGACCCTGACCTGGTGATGAAGGTGGTCCCATAATCCTAGCATAATCAAATCCTGCGAATTAGGTTTTATGTCATGAACAACCAAGCGCACTACGAATCCTAACAATTCTTTTTCTACAAAACCTGTTAAGGTGCATATCTTTTTTTTGCCATGGAATTGAAGGTAGTGCCCATAGTAAAAATTTTAGTACAAACAAAAACCTTCACAACGGCATATGCTATAACTCTGTTGGACAATGAGCCCAATTTGACTCATGGTCCTTTGGGTCATAAGTAAGGTATTTTCCTAACTTTTTGACCTATGAACATTTAAGATATTTTTTGGGGTTCGAAATTGAATAAAAATGTCAGTGTTTTTATGTATTATTAAAAATTTACGATAAGAGTATATAGATAAGTATGTAGGTATAGTGTGACATAAAGCAGTAGATTTACGAAACTAACCAATGTAATATAACATGAATATGATAAGAAAGTAGGACAAATAAAATTTATAGTCTATTATGATATGGAATATTTCTGGCAAAGCCTTGGCTTCAACTGTAAGAGTATTTGATTTGTGCGCCCTAAATTTTTGTTATATCTTTTGCAGAAGTTGAATGAGAAAAGCATTTATAAGTGTTTTACGGCTGCTGTTTGATTTAGTATTATTTGAGTTCATGTTTCATATTTTTTGTTATCTTGTTTCTCAATTTTTGTTTTGTTTGTTTTAATTTATTACTCATATTTTTTACTTGAGAGTGGTCTTCTTAGGAACTGTGTCAGAAAATTCTTTCAGTGTAAGATGGGCCAATTTATTATTGCGAAAGGAGGATTTTTTTTGTCCACGCGTGAGGAGTTGTTCCCATTAGGCACGGGTGAAACCGCGTAAAGTTCTACTAGAAATAATAAACATAACTTTCCAAACACGGCTTCTACCAACAAAGGCGTGACATAATTTGATACTTGTAAACCAATTATGTTACCAATCGTAACTCGCGTAATAAAGTTCACCAACACAGATTACTCAACAAACTAGAAAATTAAATAAACCTCGAAAATTCTCTTACTAAACTAGAACATTCAACAAGCCTAAGCTCGCTCTGTAAATGTAAAACCACCTACATACATATTCAACAAAAATAAATTAATTCTATGTTTGCATAGGCTGTGAGCGGTGCGAAAATTCTTAGCAGACTTAATTTGACATTTCTTCTACAAAGACCCATTGCCGTCCCTTTGGCCTCAAACGTCTCACTGTGTCAATATTAGAAGCCCAAAGCCGCATATTCAATATACGAATGTAAAGCAATTTAGTTCATGGGGACCCCTAGGGCGAAATGCAAATTCTCTGGCGAACCTACCAAAACGATTCTGGGTATGTCGCTAGGACGTCAAAAAAATAAACGTTGGACCTAAAATTATTTTTGCGGCCTTTGACATGAAACATTTTATGTCCACAACGCAAGCTAGATTGTTTTTTCATGTTTTGGAAGTGAGGTTACAAAATGATTTGAATTTTCGAAAAACATGAACCTTATCTACCTTATTATAAAAAGTCGTCTTAAAAAGTACCGGCTATATAGTACTAGTTTAAACCGTGGTCACAAAAAAATGCTTTAAACCTGGTACTAAGCCCAGTGCTTTTTGTGAACCACATTTTATAATACGGTGCTTTGAAGTCACTAAAAATAACCTCAAAAATATCAGTTGACGTCAGAACAGTTATAAAACGACTGAATATTATTTTTACAACCAGAAGTAGAATCAGCATAATATAATTCAAGAACCTATCCCGCTATGCATTCGAGTGGCTCTTCAGATCATCGAGAGCCAACCAACTTTGTGAATAAACTCACCTAATTTGATCCAATTTTAGAACCAATATTTTCATCCAATTTGAATGGTATATTATTGTACCTTCCAATTTCGTTTGATGATAGAATAGATTTGAGTTTTACAAAAATATCTGCCATTTGTATTAATATAAATTTGGATTTTTTAGGTAAGGCAGGTAAGTAAGGTAAATAATTTTGATTATACATTTTAAAGGTGTATTTTTGGATTATATGGATTTCACCACTTAAATTCTCTATTTATTCTCCATTCAGAAACACAAACAGACAAATTTAAAAAAAAAAACAAACGATTCGTTAGCCTGTTATTCCAACTTTTCCTTACCATTTATCGTTTCAGCTTTTAACGTTGTCAAGACCACAACGCACAACCTATTTCCATAAATAAATAGTTCCTTTTGTAATTCAGAAAATCAAATCAGAATTTCTTTATCCTAAGATCTGTCGAGAACATTTCTCACAAGTCACAGCCCATCGAATAATCCGAGGATTAAACATACAAAAGAATGCAATCCCCTTTATCCTTGCACAAAGAAAATACGATAGGAAAGAAAGAAAGAAAGCATAGTTCTTAATACCATTGACATTTCATTCCTCTCGACGGAACCACAACAACTAAAACTAATTTATTTCCTCGCAGATTCAGCTTGTCTGTTCCGGGAATCGAATCTCTGTACCCGTGATTGCATTGAGGCACTTCAATTGCGATAGAAGAGTAAAAGGAATTTAATTTTAGTCGTCAATTTGTGTTTTTTTTTTTTTATTTAAATCTGGTTTGAACTCAGGATGGATTGTAGGAAACGAAGGTTGAAAAGAAATCTGAAAAAAATATTTGTCTAAGATGGGTAAAAGAACTTGATAATGAAGTTACGCTTTAACAGAAATTATGACTTTAATAGTGATAGAATATATTTCATTACCTATTGTGTTTGATAAAAGCGTTGCAGCTCATTTTATACAAAACAAAATTAAATAGTGGGAACAGTTTACATGAATTTGTGACATTTCACATACTGAGACAAAACAAAATGAAAAACAACACAAAAAAAAAAACTGGACCAAAGCATATTTCCATAACAATAGAACTCCAAAAATACATACTTATTATTAATATCCAAAAATTTGTATTCCAAACAAATATTCCTACAGGGATCAAACGTTATTAAAACGTTCAAATAAATTACTGAAACGACAGAATATTTCAGGGGAACAACTGGGAATCTAAACACTTAACTTAATAGGTCCTTTGAAGCTTACCGCTTTCAGCTAAGGATTGTCGTCGAACCATCTAATATTAGTAGAAACTGATACTCAAATAGCTACTTGAATTTTCCAATAGGACAAATTCAAGAAAATTGTTTAGCGTTTACAGCAAACGGGTCTGAATTTCTTGTCAATTTTAGCGTTTAGGTCAAAACAGTAATATTAAAACTTTAAGGTTTATGTAGAACTACTGCTGGAGGAGATCGGATAGTGAATGATGTCAGCTGGATAGACCTGCAAGTCTGTCAAGATGAATAATAATAGAAGTTCAGATCCTTAGAGAGAAAATTATTTTACTTTATGGGGTTTTAAAGACATTATTAATAACATATTTGCATAGATTTTTAAATTGCTGCTTGCATTGCTGCGTAGATTTTGTAATATGTTTAGATTGTTTAACAACATCATTATTTATAGAAAACATGAAGATGCACTCCAGTTAATTTTTGTTTGCGTTAGTATCATACAGCCTTACTGTAGACTGTAGCCAAACAAAAAACTTATTTTCTAAGCAAAAATAAATAAATACCTGACATAAACTAAAACAGATTCCATATAGACAGATAAATAAACAATTTGTACGCAGAGTTCAGTAAATAAGACTGAGGCAGAATGAAATCAATCGCTACGAGCGTAGCGGTGTAGCAATGACGTCAGCTTCGTAGCCGCGTAGCAACGTAGCAGCGTAGCAGCGTAGTCAATATACAGGGTGCGAGCATGTAGCAATGTAAATAAAATGTTACATAGATTGTTATATTTTTCGCTTACATTTCATGTTCTGGTAAATTTTAACATTACGTATTCCAGTGTTCTCTGTTACCTATATAGTTGCTGTTTTATGTCCTACATTTACTCGTGTTACAAAAGTAGGTATGTACATTTCATATTTGCGTGGTTCACAATCGGTTTCGGGTTTAAATTGATTTTATATAAAAATAACATATATTAACATATTATAAATAATAAATAAATAAAATAACATATGAATTCAAGCCACAATTTTTTGATAAAATAAAGCAATACCCAGAAATAATTAGATTAAGAAATTGGAGGGGTCACATAATTACAATAATAAATATTTAAACCCAAACACAATACGAGTACCTTCACTCCAACTTATCTAATTCTCATCTAAATTCCTTGCACACCCAATCAATTAACACGGACGAACTTTTTGTCATTGTGACGAACTTCTTTTCCCCTTTTGTGACGAACTCCTCAATTCAGAACTTCCCTAGCTCCTCTTTCAAAGAACGGCCGAGTTAGATTCGAAGCGGGCGAGACAAAGGGAAGTTTCTAGTCTCGCTTATTTTAGGCCCATTCATGGGTACTGCGGTTTGTCTGTATGTTTGTATGTTTCTTGAGGTGTGCTGTGAAACTTAGGTGTTTCTTGGTTTGTGTAGAAGTGTTTGTTCTGTTTATAATTGTGGTAAGTTGAAATTATATTGTGAGAAGATAATTAGGTCTGGGTTCTTTATTTAACGAGTAATATATTGTGAATGATGGATTTATTTTGTGATAATTAGGAATAGGTACTTTATTTAACTAGGATTTAAATATGATATTAGAAAATGAGGTCGTTGGATCATTTCTGATTCAGTTACGTTTTTAGAGACTTTTTCATGAAAGTTATGATATATGAAGATTATTACAAAAGCCTTGTTAAAAATAAAGTCTTATTATATTACCCAACCAAAAAACTCGAGCTTTTTTTTTATAAAATCCATTTGCATAGCTATGACGTAACCAAATCCTACGTCATCAACGTTGCACGGCTCGCAGAATTTTAAGCTTAGTTGTTCAATAAAAAATCCTATTTGCTTTCACTGGGCCCATGTATTCTGTATTCAGTCATTTTATTCCGATTTAGAATCGATACAATTCGAATTTCAATGTGATTAGGTAGGTTATACAATTATTCCGCTGTATCGGTAACGTTTCAATTTTGGATACGAGAAAAATTTATTGGCTCAAAAAATACGTAAATAATTATTTTAATAAAACCTGCTAAAACCCGGATTTTAAATAAATTCATGGAAAATCCTTACAGTAATAACCATGTTTCAGATATTTCATGCAGAATACCGAGCTTTACAAAAAAAAAAAGTATTAAAAATACTCTAGGTAGTACAAAAAAAAAAAAACTAGGTAAGGTCCAGATTGTATAAAATACTTCAATAATAGAATAATCGGAACTAAATTAAAACATCTGGTACATTTTCCATCGCTTTGATCCCAAAATCAGCAAAGAAAAAAAACAATTATTCAGTTAGAAGCCATTTATTAGCCTGATGCCCGTAATTGCGGTCTTGGATTCAATTTTGGGATTCCAGCCATATGGTACAAGCCTTTTAAATACAAAACAGCCATATATGTACCATACTACACACACTGCAGATTAAACAGTCGACCGACAGTTGGCCTGTTGGTAAGCAAAAATGTTTTTAAAGCAAATCATGTTTAAAATAAAAGTTTCGATCCGTTTGCTACTGGCTTAATACCTGATCTTTGTAATGTGCGTACTACCATTCATCTTCATACTGATTTATGAGCCCCAACAAACTATCGGCCGACTAAAAGTTTGCAGTGTGCTCTTAGAGCAAAAATTCACTTTCGGTGACATAAAAAGACAGCCTGAATTTTTAGTACACAGTACTAAGTATTTGGGATGCTAGACTTGACATCTGTCGTCAGAATCCTTTATTAAAGTCTGACCCAAACATAACTTGGGTATTATGGACAAGAAATATTTTGAAAATATTTTCGTATTAAGTTCTTGAGATTCTTGTACCAAATGCTGGTCAATTCTATATGAGAGAGTAAATGAAATTAAATGAGATTCTATGAGATCTAGTAAATCAAGACTATGTACTCTGCGTTAATAATTTATATTTGATGTATAATATTGTATTTATTGCTTTACCTACCATGGTAGGTACATCTCGTAGAGAAAGAAAATTGCATGGTCCTCAGCTGACAAAAAATATAACTTGTATACATCTAAGTACTATAAAAATTACCCTTCAGAATAAAATCTTAAGCATATTTATGGCGATTGTATAACTTCACTTATTGTCCGTTATAAAGCATGCGTATGCCTGCAATAGGTATACATATACATGCCAAATATGTTATTACAGTTTGTATCTTTTATGTATTTTATTGGCATACCAGTAAATAAGTAAAAATAAATAACTTCTATTTCGCAAAAGATAAATGGTACACCAAAAGGTGAAACACAGAATACCAATCACAAACCCGTTGTCCTGATCGATTGCTCGAAGCTCGCACTTCTATTTTACTTACAGCTCACTTAATGAACTCGGAGCATCCACTGGCCCCTTGGCTACCTCCCAACTTTAGACAGTCGAGCAAAAAACTTCCTACCAAAGTCGGTCAGAGTGCTATCAACTTTTATTAGTTTTCCTTTTTTAATGGTGACGTAATTCTATAATTAGTCGCACGACGTTAGAGCGAAAATTCGTATGTTTTCCGAAAGTTTGACTGTCGACTAATTCGTGGGGAGTTTCGTTTAACTAGTTTGGGTTGCAGTTTTGCTTTAGTTTTATTAAAATAGTTAAATTAATTGAACTATATAACTATATATATGTAGTTTTATTTATGTTTTTGTCATTTTTAGAATGTTTTATGGTATCATCCCTAAACCCAGTTGAAAAAACTCGCAGTATAAAAAAATCGAATAAACTGGGTAAAGTCGTTTATCGTTCTTTCAAAATTTAATATGGCATTCAAAAATGAACTTCCTCTCAATGCCATAACCAAAAGCGATCAAAAACCCATACAAAATTAGAAGCTAATATTAGTATGGTGACCATTAAAATCTCAATTTCAGCAACTCGACCAAAACATGGTTGGTTTATACCCCTCTTTACATAATGACCCCGCTTAACGCCCATTGGAGTCTATTCCTATTGAATAAACTCATTAGGGTTTCCATTCAACCGTGGTACCTCGGACAGGACCATGGTCCATTTCAATGGCTATATAAATACATGGTGGATCGATTATTACCTTCTTTCTAAGGGACGGAAAATCGTGGTTATTGGTTATGTGGGAAAAAAGGTAATATGAGAGGTATTTTATTTGTGGGTATTTTAATATCTCATTATATGTTTGGACGTGTGGACACTGAGAGTACCTAATCCTTCTTTCTGTGATTAAAAAAATATACTGATGCTGTCCGATTAATTTTGTCCTGAATTTTGGAAAAAGTTTATAAATAGTAGATATTTAAATAATACCTTATTTAATCATTATTTTCGCTTTTTCCTCCGAGTATTACCTTTTCCTACGCATATAAAAGTAGGCCATAAACAGTTAATCTAGGAAAAAAAACTTAATATAGCGTGATACAGGTACAAAACCTGATAATAACATGACTCGCATATTCTATTCACGTCGCCATCCAAACAGTGTCCTTAAATCACCGTACACATAGTCACACTACACCAACACATCGCAAAACCGACCATAACTTGTACACAACAGAGTTGAAATTCCGCTGTACAAATCTTGATTACGCGTGAAGCTTGAAATGGACTTTAAGCAGATGTTAATATGGTTTAATTTTGTTCGCAGGGGAGGTGTTTTGAGGCGTGAAAGTGGGATTATGCATGGACACGTGATCTAGCGATGTCTGCGGCTTTCCTCTTCGCGGCGCTGGGCGCTTTGGCTCTCGTCAGCCGCACAGGTGAGGAGGGACCTCTATTTATGTGCAACCACGAAGTATTAGGTTGTGTGACGTGCTGTATGCTGTTGTGGTTCTTTATTGAGTGTTTTTTGTGTTTAGAATTCTATGCCTGAAGTAAAACAATTCTTCTGTGAACTCACTGATTTATAACTTATAGGCTAATCATTTGTTATTATATGATACTAGTTTTCGGTCACGGTTTCAACTGCATCCTTAGGAAACTGTTTTCTGTCACCCGGATAAAAAGTAGCCTATCCTTGTCACTGGAGTAGTATACTACCTATCTCTGTGCCAAATATTGAAATAGGCTTCAGCCGTTTTAGCGTAATTGCGTAACATACATACAGATCTACTTTTGCTCACATATAGATATAGATTTTTTATATAGTACCCTAGCAGCTTAATTTTTACGGGAACAAATATAATGACCACCATAAAATGCTTTGATACCCTTAGTTTTGCAACCAGAAAAATCTACTGAACACCAGAAAAATAAAGTCTAAAAATGTAATAGTACCAGCTATTTTAGTCACGACTTCACTTTAAATTGTATTCGACCACCAAATTTAGTAAATGATCACCAACTCTTGACGACCAAATTAATGTATTATTTTTGCCTAAATAAGTCACTGTGATTGCCATAAAATGTAGGCTTATTACTTTGCTTATGGCTTATGTTTAAACACCACCCAAAAAAGTACCCATTTTACTACCAAAAAAATTCTAAACGGTTACCAAAATGGATAAATGGTCACCAAATAACGTTTCCAAAAATATTATTAGATAAAACCATTTTTTCGTATTATTGACTACTAAAAAAATATATGGACTCCTTTAAAATACACTTTAGCCCAAATATTATATATTGTCACTACTTAGATGATACCAATTATGTAATACCATGACTCCTAATTTGGTCATTTTTGTTGGACTAAAAAAGCTAACGATCTCTAGAATATTTCCCAAATACCAATTAATATACTGGGGTTCCCAAACGTACGTCGCTTATTTATTGTTATATGAATTTGTGTGTAACTCAGTACGTTTAAAATGTAAGCACGCAACATGCAGCAACATGGCTTCTGTCACGGCTCCGGCGCTGCAGGGCTCCGGCGGTCCCATGCGAGCTTATCGTCGCAGATGGTTTTCACGCTCACCACTGCAGCTTCGGCTTTCTGGCCGGCTCCGCCGGCCAGCCTCAGCCGCGGCGGCGAGCCTTAAAACTACCTGCGCCTCAGCTCGCAGGCCGCCTCGCCCCTCCGCGCCTACGCGGTTTTGAATTGCACTCTAGGGGTAGGGCAGACAAGACTACGTGGAGTCGGTTTTGCAGCGATTCGTTTTCGTCACTAACTTTTTGGTAGTAATATTAATCTTTTAGTTGGATAGAATTTGGTGACCATTAATCCATTTTGGGAACCAAAAATAATATTTGTGCGAGATTTGCGATTTTTCAGATGTTATTTTATTTTTTTTGGATCATAATATTATATACTTTAGTGCCCTTTTAATAAAGTCAATTTATTTTTTTTGGAGTTGTTTATTTTATTTGGTGCCTCAGCTTAGAGTCTTAAAAATTTTTTTGGTGACCGCCTAAATTATACCCTTTGCTTATTATCAAATAAAGTATTATGATGCCATATTAAGTTATGTGTCCGGCTTGCAATGTATGCTTGAGTGTCAGTATGACGAGTGACAGGGGAAAATGGAAGAAAATGACATATTGCGCCGACCCCAAGTTAAATTGGGAACAGGGCAGGAGAAAGAAGAAGAAGAATGTGTTTCTCAATACACTCCCTCGAAAACACACTCTTATCGCACTGTTTAGAGGCATGCAATAGACAATTTTCCACCCTAGTGCAGGAAAAGGGTCCCCATAATGTTATTACATTTATTGTATCAGGCCGAACTTATTTTTTTGGAGTCAGTTTACTTAAACAGGATAGCAAGATGTAAAAACTTTGATTATCATTTTATATTAAAACGCTGGTATAATTTTGATGATCATTCACTACTTTTGGTGATCATTTACTACTTTTGGGATAACAGTGATTTATTTGGACTCATTTTGCTTAAATAGGATAGCAGAATGTAAAAACTTTGGTTATCATTTTACTTTAAAATGGTGGTTTAATTTTGGTGATCATTTACTATTTTTGGCTTGCGCATGATTTATTTTGGAGTAAATTCACTTAAATAGGATAGCAAAGTGTTAAAACTTTGGTTTTCATTTTACATTAAAATGCGAGTTTCATTTTGGTGATCATTTACTATTTTTGTCTGCTATTTGTTACTATTTCTGGTGATCAGTTAAACATAAGCCAATTTTTACTAGCACTCGGCCAGTTTTTTCCGTGCTTTATCTTGATGTTTTGTTCTGCCAGCGTTAGGCAATATAAGTCTAGCTTTTGTACTGAACCTATTTGGCAACAGTGAGGCTTAAATCTCTAAATACATAGCGCTTTTACTTATTTTTTGTATTGTCCCTATTTTGGGCCACGACGAGGATATATATTTTTTATTCGTTTATTTTGGATTTTTTCACAAAAGTAGATGTTGGGTTTGTGTTAAGCTGAGTTTTTTTGTCCTTTAGTCTGACTTAGAGGAATGTGGGTTGCTAAAGTTAAATGTGTGAATTCTGGATGGATTGATATACATCGCAAATAATTGAAAGACGGTTTTGCCTAACCTTTTCTGAAGTAAGCAGGTACTTGCTAGATAGAGACGCCCAGTTAGTGGAATCGTAGGTACCTCTACTTTCATGGCATTTGGAAATATAATAATAAAAGTACGTTTTGAAAATTTGTTTGCACCTAAGTTGCCTCAAAAAAAATAAAATTGCATTATTATATTTTCGTAATTTCATAAATACTTACCTAGACTGGAATACAATTTTAATTTAATTAATCGTTATTGGCATTGTCTTTTCTTCACAGTAAAATAGGTTTCATTCAATAATAAAATTGGCTTTTAAAATAAATGTGAGATAAAAATAATAGCCTTTGCGCTTAAATAAATGGCCTACCGGTAAGTACCTCATATTTTCGAATGAATTGAAATTATATTTGTTTGAAGCTATTATATTATTAATATTTTATTTAAAATCATTTTTTTTTTATACTGGTCTGCTTTTATTAAGCGGGAGTTTTCAAATAGGTATAGTTATAGTGGTGTGTTGAATTTTTTTGAACCATTTTATATAATTATCCCTTTGTCGGATATCAAATCTATGGGTACAAATAATAAATCAATACCTACCAATTTAACAAGGAGAAAATATTTTTTGTTTGTTTGTTTGAACCCTAAATGCTCAGGAAACTACATTATCCCCAAATTACACAGGCTATGTTTTTATTCAGTCACGTAGCAGTAGTTTCCACGAGACACGAGTGAAATTGCGGGAAAACAGCTAGTCTGTAGGTAATAATTAACCGTGTAAAGAAGCAGTATCATCACAACTATTTTCACCTTTTAGCTACAGTGAAATAATCGGCAATTTAACATTTCAATTATTTAAAAAAACCAACAAAAACAATAAACCTCTCTTAACAGACGCCAAAATGATCTCAAAGCCACCACTAATTCGTACCGTCCCACCATATTTCACTCCAGTACTCCATTACTTTAGAGCACAAGGAAGCATTCACTTGATTACACGAGCATTTTAAACGGAGCTTACACAAACTTGTGACGTCATCTAAGCTCACCGAAATACAGTCAGTCGTTAACGCCATGAAATTGTCGTCCACTTAAGCCCTTCTCGACCTGGGTTCTCAAAGTGATCCAGATTTCAAGAGAAAGAGCTATATGGTCATGGAGAATTAAATGACTAGCGAAGGTGCCAAAACGAAAAATCGTCTAAGTAGCACGCCAAAATGCGGGAGGACGAGGAACGTTACTATCTTCGCTCTTGTACGCCTTCTATGGACCCAATTTTTTTTATAATTCCAAATTTTGTGGATGTATGGCGTCTGACAGAAAGGAATGGAAGAAAAAGACATGTTGCGCCGACCCCAAATGACTTGAGAAACCGGGCGGGAAGATGATGGTGATGAAATTTCGTTGATAAATGTCTCAAAAACGCGAAACGCCTCGTTAGTTCTCGTAAGTGATCATTTTGGTCATGTCCACCGTACGAATTTAACCTAGAAGGAGGCGTCTGACCTAGCTGCATTGTGGCATCTCCGCTCATCTCTCCTTACTCCGTGTATAAGACCTAGTACCGTCTGTTTTTCACTAGAAAGTGGATCACTTTAACGTCTGGTTATATGGTCTGTGACCTCTTTTCAGAACTGTAAACGTTTTGTTTTTGAGATGTGATACGGAGACGGATAAAAGCACGATGACAGGGTAAACAAGTAGTGGTTCTAATTAGTCTACATTTTAGATTGGCAAAAATACAGTATATACACATTTTTTATTTTTTAAAACATTAATATTTACTAAGATTGAGAATGGGGGCTCATGGCGTCACTTTTAGTTAAATATGTATGTGCTTAGAAGTGACGTAACATAAGATTCAATCGTGTTGTATCTTCGTTATTATTTGTTTGTGAGAGAAAATAAAAAATACCTCCATCCATTATTTAAGGATTATCTAAAAGACGGACACATTACTTTATTCATTCACTATGCCTATTGAAATATTTTTTGTCTGTTTTTTTTTTTTTAGTTTGATAAAATGGTGTCTGATTAATAGGACAATTTGTTAGTTTATATGAGAAAGGGGATTAGTGAATTGGTGCTGACAAAGACAAGTGGTGAGCTATCAGGTCTGATCGATTGATGAAACGTTTTTCTGCCCAAGTGACTCGGATAATGTTTTCTATTTAAGCTAGGCTCCGAATTGAAATCTGTCGGTGAGAATTGTTCCTTGAAAATCTTTTACTTCAAACCATGCGTATTGACTGAATTGAGAACCTTGATTTTGGGAAGTCGGTTAACAAATAACCAAACTAAAATAATTTTCATGTTATCGAGAGCAATCTGTGAAATACTTTTTATGGTTCCGTACCCAAAGGGTAAAACGGGAAACTGTTGTTTTCGCTCCTCTGTCCGTCCGTCCGTCCGTCTGTCACCAGGCTGTATCTCATGAACCGTGACAGTTAGAGTTAAAATTTTCCCAGATGATATATTTCTAACAAATACTGAAAACTAGAATAAAATAAACATTTTGGGGGCTCCCATACAAAAAAACGTGATTTTAAATAATGGTACGGAACTCATCGTGCGCGAGTCCGACTCGCACTTGGCCGGTTTTTAATTTATTACGCTTATTTATTGAAAGCAAACAAATCAGTTGAGTAAGGTCGTTTTTGTCCTAAATAAAACTATACCTTTTTTTATTAATTCTATCACATATGTACAAAAGATTTTATGTCAGCTTCTTACAACCATATTTCAGTTTCATTTTATTTCCTCCTTACTTACTTGGCAGTTCTAAAAATAAATACGAATACGTATAACATACAAACTGTGGGTTTGTAAAGGGCTCTCTTTTAGTTTCCGAGTAAAAGGGAGTGAGCATTTAGGGCGCTGACTTGAAGGAAAAGGGGGTGATTAGCCTAAGGGCCTGGGAAGGGACACCTATATGATTTAGTTAGATAAAAATGTTTCTACAGATTTCTTGAATAAATTGAACATATGTGGTAACTTTGATTTGGAAAGTAATATCGTGATATAATATTTTTAAGTCTGGTTAAAAAGTGTGTTCTATGGTAAAAAAAATAAATAAAAAATCTATGGTAAAACAATGACGGAAAGTATGAAAAATTTTGTCAATTTTGATCTTCTTGTTTTAAGAATAAAGCATCACAATATTTTTGTCTTAATAAAACTACATTATAATAGGGCAAGAAAGCTTCAACAAGACTTAAGAATGTCTTAACGCAAAATTCATTTATTTCATTTTTTCACCCGTAGCAACGTTAAACAGACTTTAATAGTTTTAGTGTTCTCTGCATTGACTTCTTAAAGTTAAACTCTGAACAAATATGAAGGCTTCGTGGTTTTCTAAGTTTTCTATCTAATGCGGGCGAAAAGTTCTGAAGTAAAAAACGTAAAAAAAATGTGGAGCAGTACAAAGGTTTTAGTTTTAACTTACATTAAGTGCTTAAACTTAAATTTTCTGTTCTTTAAAGATGTTAAATATAACTCAAAAAACGTTATATCTTTTGACCTATGTGATAATGGAGTAAGAATGTGAATAAACTATTTAAATATAGGATACTGATGTATTAAAATATATTAGACACATATGATGTTCCATTTTATATTTTTGCTTTTAATTATAAAAATCCTTTTTTTTACATTATCTATTTATAATCCTTTGCAAAGAAAGATGATTTTTCTTAATTATTTTGTGTATTAAGTAGATGGCTACACCGAATAAGCTTTGGTCCATACAGTTGAACGAATTGGACCGAGCAAATCTGACACAATTGTCTCTAGGATATTTTGCTTAATCAAAATCATCAATCAATCTTAATAATGTCATCTTTTAGGGATCCGTATTATCCGTATTTATTTTAGGAACGCACTGAGCAATATATCTTAACTATGTACTTTCAAATATTCTTATCGTTATACCTAATTATATGTATATATAATTATTTAACCTAAAAAGTAAAAGTAAGCCTACTTCATGTTAACATTAGAATATAGCTTTAAAATATAGTTTTTTACTTCAAGAACTTTTAAGCTCGTTCGTTCGGTACAGCCTTTTGATCGTCCTACTGCTGGGCACAGGCCTCCTCTCCCACGGAGAAGGAAACTAACATTTAAGTTAGATATCTAATATAAGTTAAGAAGAAACAAAAGAATAACACTAAAATACAGAACCCTCTGTTTTGTAATCCAACTTTACTTGACCGTTTTTTTCTCTTTTTCATCAAATATAAAAAGAAATCTTGTGTAACGTCCGTTAATGGGCGCCGGTCTTGATTGAAGTGGTTCATGACAAAATGTAATTTAGACCCTCAGTACATTATCTTGGCGCGTTATCCCTCCATCTGCTTTCTGGCTATTCTGGTTGAGTTGTTCCAGAATGCTATACGTTTTTTTTTTCGCTTGTAATTGAGCGGTGTTTGAATGTGTGTAGGTTTTTTATTTTGGAATTAATACAGTCAACTCATGGTGTAATATAAATTTTAAAAAAATAGGCTTAATCATTTGATCGATTAGACATGGACGATCTACCACATGGAATAATCTTTGAAAGGCGTGTCACAAAGACACACAAAAAATAGTTATTAAAACAATTGCTAGCCTACAAAAACCTATTACAAAAAAAAGATTACACACACATCCAAAAACCGCGCTTCCGAAACTCCGAAGAAATTAGTTCTATAACTCAGAAACACACAATAGTTGTCTTCCCCGCCATAATGTCATAATGCCACGAAGACAAAACTGTTCTAGTGCCGATATTAAACTTTGTTCCGTGATATTTATCGCGACGTTGTGACAATGTTGCTTCGTATTGTATTTTTAGTAGGTAGATATTGCTCGAGTTCTGTAGCAGATTCTTGCTTTATTTAGTGTGTAATTTTTAAATTGTTGAGGATATTGAATGGGGCGGTTTAGTTTGTATTGAATTTTTGTAAAAGGTAGAAGCATTCTTGCGTTTATTGAGGGTTATGGTAGACAACGTTTTAAAGATGTCTATTGTCTGTATCGACCTATTTGCGCAAATTTAACTTGTGTGTAGTGTTTTAAGACGTTTCATATTTTCACTATAAATTATTTTAGGTATATTTAGTATGCCAATTAACCAAAGTTTTTCGTGATATCAGCCAACCTACACATCGTCGAAGCTCTATTTTCACAAAACAGACCCAATTATTAGGTCATATTTTTTAATTTCAATTTCTTAAGTGGAACAAAGACGCGAAGAAAGTGTGCTAAAAATCTTAATTATTCTCTCTAATAACATAGTTTGCTTAATTAGCTTCTCAGTAGCAATTAGTGAAAGAGTTGACAAAGTAGTCGAGGCACACCTCCGACGTAGCTTCATTAAAACGTCATCTACATACTAAATTCAAATTTTCTTTGTGCAAGGAACCAAGATTTAGAGATGGGACGTGAGCGAACTCAAATAATTAGGTAGTTCGAAAAATTACACCGTGTAATCCGAACCCTAGTGATGTGCTTTGAATTCTATCGATAATTTACTAGAATCACATTTCAAAGTGACTTATTTGTGTTACGTGATCGTTATTTGAATAAGGAACTTCGTTTATAGAGGTGAAATGGATTTGTCAGTCAGTTTATGTATTCGTTAGAAAGTGGAGCAGGTTTTTGTATCGAAGTTAGTAATTTCCGGCTTACTTGATATTTGACTTGAGTTTTGGAGGACCTAATCAACGACAAGCACTTAACAGTCTTGTTCATTACACGTGTTTATTTTTTTATAAGTAGTATAGGTAGTTAATTCAGGTGCAAATATCAAATATTATATTAAATTAAGACGTTAATCCTTCTCCACGTGAGAGGAGGCCTGCTGTGCCCAGCAGTGACACGATAAAAAGGCTGTAACAGATCATACTATATTGCCAGTTTTTATTCTAAAAAGATTTTATAAAATCTAGCAGAGGCTAGTTATTTCAACTACATGTTTGTCCGAGCTGTTTTCTACATCGAGTCAACTCATTTATCGATATCTATAAATCTGTCCGAGCTGTTTTTCTGCATCGAGTCAACTCATATCGATAAATCGTTTTGCACATCACTAAAACGGAAAGCGAAGTTTCCACAAAGAGTGAGCAAGTTCACAGTCCCGGTGACTTAAGTGGCACCAACTTGACTTCCCGGTGGCAACGTGATGAGTTTCACAAGTAACATACTTTTTGTGTTTGTCGGCAAAAAGATAATGTGTAGGAGTTCTATTCACTTTTCGGGCTGGACTATCCTTTCATAAGACACATTGTGTTATGTAAAATATTATTTTAAAAATAATTTTGCTTGTTTGTTTTCACCTAAATATGCCGAAATCGATTTGAACTTTATTTTACTGGAAGCTGCACTATGCCCAAGTGATAAAGGCCATATTTTATACAGGTATTAAAGTAGTTTTGGCAAAAACTGTTGGTATAATAATTTTTGAACAGTGAACCTATAACTATATGACTTATTTTAATAAAGATTGGTAACAAGACATTTTTACCAATATTTCTGTTTCTGAGTATAAGTAAATAAGGCCAGAGAATTTCCTTTATTAACTACATATTATACTACGATATAACTATGTGTGAGATGCATAAACGATCGCTTACGGAAGCAGATGAGATCGTGTGATATCATAAACTAAAGACATCTACTGCGCGGATACGCTGACGGCTCAGGAAGAGAACGTCTAAACTTTGTATCGGGAACAATCTAGGTGATATGACACATTATAATGTTAACTAGTATATCTAAACTTGATATTATAAAGCTAAAGAGTTTGCTTGGAATTAATATTATAAAGCTGGCGAGTTATTTGTTTGAACGCGGTAATCTCAGGAACTACTCGGAAAAAAGTATTTCTATGTTAGATAGCTCATTTATCGTAAAAGGCTTTAGATGACTTTTTAACTGTGTGCTCAAAATACCCATGTGACGCGGGTGAAACTGCTAGTGGAAGCTAGTTAAAATTGTATTTAAAAAGGTCTTGGAATATTGGGTATAATGATGGTAAATATTAAATTAAATTCAGGGCAAGGTTAACATATATTTATTTTAAGATATTTTTAGGAAACATTCAATTAAGGTCAACGTTAATCCCACCCAAAACAAAAATGTGAAAGACTGCCAAGTTCGATAATATGGGAATGCTTCGCCTATAAAAGAAGTGAGATCTGAATAAGTACCAAGTTCCATACACATACCTCAGTTAAAAATAGTTACTTTTAATGATGTCACTTGGCAAGTTTTCACACTCCTAGTTATAAACCTACTAAACGCAATGAATCAAGTATTTAATTTTCTATTAAAACTTGCCAAGTAACATCATTAAAAAGTAACTATTTTTAACTGAGGTATGTTTATGGAACTTGGTACTTATTCAGATCTCACTTCTTTTATAGGCGAAGCATTCCCATATTATCGAACTTGGCAGTCTTTCACATTTTTGTTTTGGGTGGGATTTCATTTATTTTTGTAAGGTTGTTTATTTTATTTTTTTCTTATGATGAAGTTAGTTAAAGAAATGTCTCATTTATACTATCTTTCAGATTTTTTAATATGCACTATGTTTCTTACAAAGAAATGAACTAGATTAACTAAATGGACTAGATTTACCAACTGACTGACATGACATGTTATCATATATTATGTTCGTGGATCAACATTTGTTATTTTCGAAAGTGATTCACACTTGGCCGTTTTCAGATTTTTACTTTACTTTGACTAAATACAATCCTTTGTAACGAATTTCAGATCGGTACGACCATTCGAAGATATATTATATAAATATAGATAAATTTAGTTCGTTTTAGTTCCTTAGGGGTATACATTTACACCGGGTATAAAACACCTTCATTATTTTGAAACCGACTCACACTTGGCCATTTTCAGATTTTTCCCTTTACCTTGACATAAAGACCTACCTCCATGCCAAATTTCAAGTCAATACGACCATTGGAAGTGGTCTAGGTTTTTGATGAGTGAGTCAGTCAGTCAGTCAGTCAGTGAGTGTATAGTAAAAATAGCGATTTTCTGACGTCAATATCTCAAGACCTACAATAGGTATATTAATGAAATTTTGTATTTTAGATAAGTGAGGGGGTCTCAACAGATACTAGAAATTTGATATGCGTAAATAAAATAGATTTTGAGTTACAGGGGGGTCGAATTTGGCCCGAAATGGTTCGTGTAATATAACCCACGGCCGGTGTGTCGCTTTTTTTGCTCGAACTTGGCGGACACACTGCCGTGTGTCTAGATAACCCTCTATGTTTTAAGCTCTGTAAAGTATTACAAAATGGCTAAGAATTATCTTCAAGGTATAATTATAATGGCTGCGGGTTGTTCGAAAGAGATACCGCGGCCCTGGTACAAAAAAGGCCTATGACGGAACACGACGGTTTTTAGTCAGTAAGAGTCTGACACTCCCTCACCGCTGCTAACCCACAGCGGGAGGAATTATAATTATACCTTTTTTTTAATGACGTCAAAATCATCAAATGACCCCTCACCGCTGCTAACCCACAGCGGGAGAATTTGACCATTGAAGACCATTCTTTTAATGTTCTAAAACCAACATCCTTGTCCACAGGTTGCACAGATAACACAAACGGCTTAGGCGCAGACGGAGTACAAGAGATAGACTATACCGACGTAGACCTAGGACTAACACAACGAGGTCCCAGGTTCGATGTCCCGCACTCGAAGAACGTGACAGCCCTAGTGGGGAAGACGGCACAGCTCAACTGCAGAGTCCATGATTTGGGGAATAGGACTGTAAGTATTAAGGATGAATATTGAAATGCTACTTAATTTTGAAGATAGATCTAACGTCATTCTAATCTCCCCTGAATAAGTACCTCCTCTGCCACAATGAATATAAAAAAAATAAAACTGAAAGTTAAGTGACGTTTCAGTATTTTGAGGTTAGACTTATCCTCTAAGTGAAAAACTCACGGATTGTTGTTAAGTTGTCTAATACAGCCTCTATCCACACGAACCTAAAGCGCCAAGCGTTGCATAAAAAATTATGATTGATTGACCCAAAACAACCAAAACTAACAAGTAAATGTTTTCATAAAAGTCAATAGAACGTAATAGTTTACAGTACATAGTTTACAGTACATTTGTTGCCGGGATTTTTTAAGCTGTTGTTGACTACTTATATTTAACCATATGTAAAACTATTAGTAGTTTTTTTTTATCAGCTCTAGTTTTTGAGATTCAGCTTAGTGCGGTTTAAAGAGAAAAAACGTGGATTTACCTTAAAGAATATTTGTTTAAAAATTATATTAATTGTTAAGTTCCAAAAAACTTGGCTTTAAAGCTCTTCTCTTATGTGTAGACTTTGGGAAATGGCGTATCAGAGACCAGCAATAGTCAGACATCATATTTACATCCCAGAAACCCAGATAACGTTCTTCCATGACACGTTAATCTTGATGCATACGCTCTCCCTGCTCTTCGCTCATATCTCCTAAATTTTCTGGAAATCTGTCCAGATGACTGAAGAGGAAGTGAGTTTATGCTCAAATTGCATCCAATATCTCTTAATTGTAAAAGCAGGTCTTCGACAAGTTCAACATAATTTTCATTATAATTTTTCAAAATTCAATATAATTTTTATTCTCTGAAAGTTCAGGTGAATGCTGCACTGGTCGCTGAACATATGTTCTACTTCGGTTTTGCCATTTAGCTCGATTTTTGGTGTTTAAGCTGTTTATGTTCACGCTACAAAAGTAAGAGTCGTCGAGATGATTTTTCGATTCTTTCCAAATAGTTGGTGTTTTAAGTTTAAAAGTACTTCTTTTACCACTTTTCCATAATCTTAAGTATTCAACGCACGATTTACAAACACAATCAGGAGCCCAAGATTTGTAATTTTTATCTAACAACATTCCAAAATATAAAAAATAAGTATTTTTAAGCGTCTCTGATGACATTTCTACTCTTCTCAAACACATATTCTCCACATAAGTAACAAACATGGTTTGGATTGTTCAAACAACGCCTCCTTGAACTACTCGTGTTGTAAAAACTTCACATATTTGTATAATTACAATAAAATACGTACTTCAGCGACTGAAAAAGGTTCAGAAAAGAGAAAGTCAATAACAAGTAAAGTCGAGCTACAAAAAAATTTTTGCGGGTGTAATTAATAAAAACTAAACATAAGTGAATGTTACCAGCCATTAAATCCACAGCAACAGGCAAAAAGTTTGATTTTGTAAACTAGTGTAATAATTGATAAACGAAATGAAAATGATCATTTAAAATCGCTACACATTTTACTGAAACAAGGTAACAAAACACAAATCAAAAAAATTAGTTTCGATAGTAAAATTGATGGCTCTTCAAAATTTATCACATTAGCTCCAGGTTCACTTTTAAAATAAATATTGAACAAAGTCAAATATACTGAAAATACTTTGTGCAATCATTTGTTTAAATCATGAGTACCTTGATTGTTTAATTTTTGTAGTCAATATTTATTGACTTAAACTATAAATTAATTTGTAGTGTTGTTACGCTTTTTATCGATAATTAAAATCGCAATTTATAGAACAACCTCTTGATTGAAGTATTGAGATTAAAATTGCATTGTTCAATAACAAAGTCAGGAAGAGTCCAATTAATTGTTTTATTTTCATTCGTTCATAATTAAATTAAGTGCCTTGCTTTTTACAAATATCGATATGATATTGCAGTATTCAAACACTTGACTATCATATCTTTGATTTCATCGACTGGATATCAAAGGAACTTTTAGGAATTGTACCAATAAATTCAGGCAAATATTTTTAGAAACTAGACTAGCTAGTACATTCGGGACCAATCAAAATCCACTCGTTTTAGAACCAAAACGAGTAACATAACTCATTTATCTATCCAATCCAAACAAAAGGCAATTCCACTGAGTTTAAAACAAAAAACTTCTAAAACTAGGATTACAGCGCAGTAAGCGGATTTTTAGACAAAGAACAAAATTGATATCGAATTTCTCTGGAATCAGAATATTGGTGAAAACGGTAAAGCTTTAGAAATTGTTTTCGGTGAATAAGCAATATAAATAGATTTAAAATTTAAGACTCTTTTTATATTGAGAAGTTTTGACCGTAATAATAATCACATTTTAAAGCTTATAATTAAACTTAATAAAAATCATAAATACAGCAGATCATATTTTCAAATAGGATGTTTTATTGCAAGCCAATTATATCAATACTTATTTATATTTGACATCACTAAACAACACTTTTAAATAATTTAAGGCATCACTTCAAATGATGGAATTAAGAAAAGAAACTTAAAAGAAATAGCTGTGAATACTTTATGATTATTATATGTAAGATGGATGTATTTTGTGACCAGGTATCATGGATCAGACACCGTGACATCCACCTGCTGACGTCAGGGCGGATGACGTATACCTCAGACCAGAGGTTCATCAGCGTGCACAACCCTCACACCGAGGACTGGATACTGAAGGTAAGAAATAACGAAGAAGAATTAAATATAAGAGATATGTATCGGGTAGCCCAGTTAACTGGGTTGGGGAGGTCAGATAGGGAGACGCTACGTGTAAAATACTGGTACTCAGCTGCCCCCGGTTAGACTGAAAGTTGACACTAATAAATTAATGCAAAGGTAACATACCACAGCTCTTAGATAGAATAAATATCTAACACTGTTCATGAAACTTGATAACAAAACAAATTTTACGATGTAATTGGCGGAAATAGACAGAAGCACTGGGTGGCTTTCGGTAGTAGATTTCCTCAACATAAGAGAGATACAGCCCCATCACCAATTACTTAATATATTTCGCAGCTTCTCCCCATATGACCTTCAATAAATTCTACATAACAAAATAATGACACAATAAATCCACTCAACGACATAATAATATTATCTAGGATTCTAGGCTATAATATTCAGACTATACAAATATTGAGTGATGACTCATAGCTCGGATCCATTAGGATAATGTACCTACTGTGGAGGTTACAATGATAATATATGACCTTCTTGGAGACTGGCTGGTGACAATTATTTGAAATGAGAATGTGTGAAAAGTTTGTTGCCTGTACCTATTTTAAAAGAAGGTTCAAGTTAAAAAAGTATTAATAAGCAGGTCACACCATAGATTATTGAGTACGAAAATTAATGACACCCTTGGTTAAGTGTCGTCACCTAATGTTTTACACTGAATTACGCCCGATAGCCATATAATTATTAAGATTATAAATACGTAAGTAGCTAACCTACAAAAAAGTATGTGTTATGTCTTCTGTTATTTGTGTGATTACAAAAAATTGCTCAATCGATTGAGCTGAAAGTTTGCATAGAGATAGATAGATTAACCTGGAGACGCTCTGGAAGCTCCGGCTGTAAGAGTAACCTATAACTGTCGATTTTAGTTTCGCCCTGCATACCTTATAAAATTCCAACCGTTTTCCCGCGGTTTCACCCGCGTCCCATGGGAACTGCTGCTCCTTACCGGGATAAAATAGAGCCTATGTTACTCGCAGATAATGTACTTGTCCAATACAATTTTTTACTCTTTTTAATACGGAGTACCTATGGATATTTTACCTGTAGCTTTACGTCAAATGTCTTCAGCAAAAACCCCTCACACCTTGTCCAGACAGGTAATTTGATACAAAAGCCCGTCTCCTAAGTGGAGCTGCAACATTAATCATCTGAGCATATCGCAGCTTCACGCTGCTTGCTCTGCAGCTCTTCACATAATGCTTTTGACACTTTTTACTGTCTTTTGTTTTTTAGCTATAGTGTAAGTAAGTAGTTGTTTGTAAGTAGTGTCCCATTATATGGGACTTTCCGTCAGTTGCACAAAGCTCCATTTAAATTAAAGCTTCAATAAATCTATTGCTAACCCTTTTAATTTTGTTGACAAAGAAAGAGTCAGCAATAGATTTAAAGGAGCTTTAACTTAAATGGAGCTTTGTGCAACTGACGGTTAGACACATTTTTTTCTAAAGGTTCATGAGAATAGAGACGTAATGCCTTAATACTTTGTTCAGAAATACACTCTTGGAGAAACATATTTTATTCGATTAAACAGAAGTACAACAAAAACGATAAAATCCCTGAACATGTGAACATATTTTTGGGCATGTATATGCCCCACGAAACTGGTTACACTGAAACATAATTTTAAAACTTATATACTGTGTATTACAAATTAAAGTACTCTTAAAACAGAAGTAGAGTGTAATGGTCCCTTATAAAGTATCAATTATTTTTTTAAACGTTGTGTGATTTTGAATAGGGCATGAAACTAAGATGTAAAGCCTTTCCAGAAGCACGTAGGGTCATAGGCATAGTCAATGGTGATAAACAGAAAGAGTTACTTCTGCAATTCTATTTAGCAGCAAACATTTTTTTCCAAGCTGTATAGTAAAAATGTATTATTTGTTCCCAGATTCGGTTTCCGCAACGTCGCGACTCTGGTATATACGAATGCCAAGTCGGCACCACGCCTCCCATCGGCCATAGAATGTACCTCTCCGTCGTCGGTAAGTACAAGAGTTCCTTTTTTCATAGAAATAAAGAACTTATTAAAATAAAAATGAACGAATTATTTACTGGGATACACAACAATAAGCGTTAAATAAAAGATAATGCTTTATCATTTCAATAACTACTGAATATGCCAAAAAATATAACTGATAAATCTACTACGTTGCTGAGCATGTTACCCAAGGGTTTCATTCTAAAGCCAAGTTGATTGCATCCCATAATTATGTGAGTAAAGGCCAAATAGGTACTGAAACATGATTCAGTTTCAGGGACTCAATGATAATAATAATTAACCTTATACCTATAGGTACTCCTTCGCATAAAACTTAAATAAAAACGGCAGGCGCAAGCTTTTTACAAAAAAAAAAAAAATATACAAAAATAAAACGCTACAAGTTAGTGGCACAATTCGAAATTAGAATAATGTATTCAAATATAAACAGAACTACTTCGGATGGCGCCAATTGGTTGAAAAAATCTGAGAGCTCTCCTAGTTACAGAGAATACCTGAACAGCCAATTTGTGATTTAAAAATAGAATTTTTATAGCGACCTTTTTTCTTTTAACTTTTTGTATTTATTTAAAATTAAATAGAGAATGTCAATTATTTATTTATGATTTTTTTTTTATGTGAGGACTCAACTTTATTTTTTTTTGTTTTCAAATATCTTTCGTTTACGGTCCATTTAATTTACTTTATGTCAACATGTCTCATATTTCATCACTCATCAGATATATTAGATGATGAATATTATATTTTCATATGAGCCCAATTTTTGGCTACTCACTTCTAGAGACTTTCTCAGATACTTAAACCTGGCTTAATGATACATATAAAATAGGTTTATCATAGGGGACCTTACATGCTGTGCTAAAAAAACTACTTAATAAAATTCACAACAAAAATGTAAACACAAAATTAATTAAATCTTTTTACAGCTATAAAATTCATTTAAATGTACAAGTATTTACAGCAATATTTTCTTTGACCACGGTCATGCACCATTTACTCAGCGTATTCAAACCATATATCTTTTCTTTACGATCTCACGATCCCTACTAATATTATAAATGCGAAAGATACTCTGTCTGTCTGTTACAATTTCAAGTCTAAACCACTGAGCTAATTTTAATAAAATTTGGTACAGAGATGGAGTTGACCTTGAGAAAGAACTTAGGATAGTTTTTATCCCGGACTTTTGAAGAGTTCTCTTGGAAATGCGATATAACCGAACTCGACGCGGGCGAAGCCGCGGGCGGAACCTAGTTGTAAATAAAAACTATTTTTACTATTCCACGCTAGGTTATTATTTATCACTTTTAAAATCAAAGCAAGAGAAATCTGCGTGCATTCAGTTTTTATCTAGACTTTTCTAGAGTCTGCATAAAATGAAACTAGACTGAAAAGAAGCCAGTTAACTTATTCGCCTTACTGAGTTAATGGCCGAGAGAATTCTTTTTGGAATAAAAGCTGGGTATGTTAAATGAGAAACATTAACGGAATGGATTTTTTAAATATTCTTGCATTCGTGTTCATTGATTTTTTTTTGAGTTTGCGGTAGTTTGGTCAAGTATTTTTTTTTGTCAGGGACATAATTTAAAAGAAAATTGTGTTACACTGCTTATAACTCAAGAATGACTGGACTGTTTAAGCTAAAATTTAGAGAGGAGGTAGCTCAGACCTGGGAGAAAGACATAAGATTTTGTCACTATCTAGCTCCGGGCAGTAGCTAGCACGGAACTTGAGTGAAACCGCAAGAAGTCGTCTTGTTATATAAAAGATCAAAATGAATTATTCGAATTTATTATTTCTCATCATCAGCTCATTTTTATATGGGCACATCGGAGCACTATATTTTCTCCATTCATAGTTTTTAAATTTTCCAAAAGAGTAGGTAGGAAAAATATAACCCAAAAAACCATCAAAAACAAAAGAACCGATATTTATTTAATCAAACCGATATCTTTGGCAACGCAAGCAATGCCATTTGCGATTTTATACGTTCTCGGATATGTTGGCATCAGCCATTTTTTATTACACAGGGTGTTCACAAAGGTCAGGGCCGCTATAAAACCGTTCAGTGGGTGAATCAATATTGATTACATGTTGGTACAGTTATGGTTTTGATTGTTCTTTAGTTTTTTCTTTGTTAGAGCATTTTTATTGCTTTTTTTTTGTAAAAATTTTCTCATTTTGTTTAGATTTATATTTTTGTATCCTGATGTATATTCAATTTGAATACTTTAAATTTTCTTTGCGTTTCTTAAAATCTCATTAGTTTGTCACTTAAGAAAAGTTACTTTTTCAAATGGCAAATCATTATTATTTAAGTATAGCATAGTAGATTTTTTACGCGGACATAATATGTACATACGTACATAATATTGGACATAAAAAAGGTAAAGAACTTGTAAAACATTTTAAATCAAAGCACCGATACATTATGTTTATTTATTCTTCGCAACTTTTTGATAAACGGCCCATATTAACAATGCCAATTTATTAACGTAACACGAACAAACAAAACCAAAGTATTTATTTTTCTTCAGACTTTTGGGAAACCTAAAAGAGGGTTCGCCTTAGGCAACCCGACAAAAATTACACAGATACAAAATAAAAAATAAAAGAAATTTTTAGCGACACAGAATTACGTATTATTTATGAGGCAGCCTCGCTTCAGGCTTGACTTCAGTACAAAAACATCTAATTTTTCACGTTCATATAAAATAATCTGCGAACAACCTCGCTTGCTTTACGTCAAGGTATTTTCAAAATCTTTGGTTATTGGGATTAAATTTGATCACAAGAATATGCTTAGCAAGATTTATTTTTATACGTCAGTTTTAAGACGACAAGGAAAATTCTTAATTTTGTGCTCATAAAATATAAAATTCGCTGATTTTGCATCAAGTTTCCTTGTGTCACCTCATTTTAACGAACATTGCAGAATAGCATACGATTTATGAAACTGAATTATTCCGGATTTCATGTGGATTTTGTTGAACAGACACGCATTTTTCTAAATTACGGTCCACCAGTATTGAAAAATAACCTTCGAATTAAATCTGGAATATTTTTCCGAATTTTCATCATTAATTCTAGTTACACATTTTCATAATAATGATAGTTAAACATTTCAGTCCAAACATTTTTTTTTTAATATTCGATCATCAAAGAACCCAGTTTAATATTTATTTCCAACCTCATTATTAAGTTCGAGCAACTCATATTACTTTAGATCGAGTCTTTTGAAGTCTACAGGGACCTAGCGAAAAATATAATTATGTGGTCCAAGATTTGGTTTTTGAATTTATAAGTAGGTATACTAATAAACCAAAAGTCTGACCTCCGTTTTTTCATAAAAAATAAGTTGAGTTTGGTTAGATTTTTCTGAGGATTCTTCTAATTCTCGCTTTATCGTCCACATAAATATACCATGTAGTACTGAGAACAAGCACATAAACAGAAATGATCCGCACAACACGAAAACCGAAATCCAACCAATAAAACAACATTCTTAAACAAACTGAATAGAAATCACACGAGAAACCTTCACATGAAAGCCCAAATTACGACCCCATTGTATTATTCATCCTACCTTTCCCAAACCCATATTCCCCATACGATTTTGAAAGGAATCATCAAAACATGCATACAGCATAAAACAGTCGATTTGAGCGGGAAATTTCGCAGAACTGTCAAACCGTTCCCCGCGGAATTCTCCCAAAAAATTCTCGAACATTCGACGAAGGAAGTATGTTTATGAAATTGGTGACGTATTGGTACAGGCGCAATTTAGTTACGTTCTAGTTTTCCTTGTGAAAGAATATGTTTATGGCATTTCTTCGTACGTTCGGTTAATGGTCTGCCAAATTTTGAGTTGTTACCGGGTTCGATAGCGTTCCTTTGTTTGTGAGACCAATTGTTTCTTATTGTTATGTGTCGTTTACTTTCTATTCTCTTTCGTTTCTTTTTAAATTATTTACTTTTATGATCAATATTTTTGTATTAGAAGCTTTTGGTAGTTAAAAATATGCCACAGGATCATCCCTTTCTTCATCAGCATCAATTTTTATTTTAACCTTCCTAAATTCTTTAAATACAGCCTCCACAAACCACGGAAGCTCTTAAACGATTAATGGAATAAAGGACCAAAATGCCAAGTTTCCTACAGATCTTTCTCATTTCTTCACATTTAAAACTGCCAGTAATGGCTTAATTGTGAAAAAAATACGGTTTGAGTAATGACATGCTGGTTTTCATTTGACCTTAGAGCTCCATAGTGACTTTTATTTTTTAGCTATGAGTATGATTTTCAAATAACGAAAGGGGTTTTGTGAATTCCATGTTGCTATGCGGTGCTATGATTTATATTTTTGGTTATTGGACCATGACCTTTTCTTTCCATCATATTATATAGTTTGTTTTGGATTTGTAGACATTTAATGTTTTATTTATCGTCAATACAGATACTGAAAAAATTAAATTTGACTTACAATTCAAAGTTTAGGACAGTTTCAGTTCCAGCGTGGATTTTCATATCTTTCTTTAACTCAATACGATCAACCGTGTGTACCTCTCTTAACTTTCCAAAAGTATGAACTACATATACTTTGACTTCTCAAAATGTTATCAGGCCCACACATGACCTACCCCAACGTCTAGAATGTTCCATCACAAAAGGTTGGTTAGATAAAGTCTGGACGTTCGAGTTGTACTGACGTGATTTCATATTCATAAGAGATACGTAGAAAATATTCAGCTCCAACTTCCAATTCATCGGTTTTGGCATTGATAAATACGAGTTTCCAAACGAATTTTGAAGATTTTAGAATACATTTTTGAATTGAAAAGTTGCTTGGACCCAATTCAAGTTTTGTATTTATAATATTTGATTTGTTATTTATGATTTTTGAGGCAAAGAGTTTTTGGCTACACGAACCTTTTTATTGAAGAAGCGTGTTTTATCGCTAACTGTAATGGGAATTAAAGTTTTAATAAGTCAGACTAGCTAGCTAAAATAATCAAGACTTTCAATTGTATCTAGGACTGTAAAACTAAAACAGTTTTGAACAAAATTAACGTAGAAAACAATCCCAAACAACTTGTCTGGAGACTGGAAGTGTCATCAAATATCTATTGCTGTATTGTTGACAGTCTCAAAAGTTACATCTTTTGAACCACTTAGCAGCTTTAAAAGAGGCTCATCTTGTCCAACTTGGTTGTAAACAAATAATTCCGTTTACAACTCAGGATTGATTTCAAAGCGCTCCTTATTATGAAGTTTCTATTGCTGGTCTTTTGATGGTAGATGAGAAAATGAGAACTGAACTTGATATTTTGTTTGGTTGTTAATGAAATGGTGAGAAGTAATTATCGCATAATAGGTGATTCATACACAGAGATCGTATTGCCCACTTCCGACTTTTCGCAGGACAGATCCGATCCGATCCATTTTTTGTTGGACTACTCCATAGTCCAACAAAAAAATTATTCGACTAGGATTTTCTGACCGACTTTTATAATAATATGGCGTGCTAAAAGTGCAATGCACAACTTTTGATATTAGTGTGTTCTCCAATTTATATGACGCGGGAAGGCAGCCTAAACAAGTTTCATTTGTCGCTCAGAATCCTTTAGCTGACGTGCTTGACACATTTGATAAACAATACACATGTATGGAAATTGAAACCGCTTTCCGCTTCTAGCTTGAGACACTAGACGTTTCTTCAGATCAGCGACAAAGCCATTAAAAAGCTGTCCATTAAAATATGCGCTCTAAATTATTACACTCGATGGTTATAACTGACTTTTATTTGTCTGCAAATTTTATTAGGTCTCAAGTCATTAAATTAAAGACGTATGTTTTTATAGCTCTTAATTATATTATAAAGCTGAAAAGCGAAATATGGCACTCGGAAACCTATTACGCCTAGTCTAATTTAATTGCTTTTTTTGTGACATTACAACTAAAACACTAAAGACCAGTCAACAATAACCAAAATTTGAACCCGTCAAACGAAACCCAACTCTATTCTCCACTAACAAAGTCTATTTTTCCAAGCAGAGCCTCTGACGACGATCCTGGGGGGTCCGGAGCTGTTCATCAATACCGGCAGCACCATCAACCTGACGTGTGTGGTGCAGCACTCCCCGGAGCCGCCACCAGCTATACGATGGACTCATAATGATGAGGTGAGGAACCTACTGATACCTTTGCCCAAATTGCAGCAGTTGTCGGGATGGTATGGGTCTTTTTTATGATAAATTATCAAATGACCTTGCTGTGGGTTAGCAGCGTGAGGGAGTGTCAGACTCTAACTGACTAAAACCCATCATGTTCCTTCTTAGACCTTTTATGTACCAGGGCCGCGGTAACTCTCTCGAACAATCCCACAGCCCCGGCAGGTCTTTAACCTGGTGGGTCCCGCTGGGGATCTGTATGGTCTAGCCTCAGGAGGTACTACATGTTGGACTTGTATTGCTGTTTTATTGTGGTTTGACTCAGTTTATGATGATACTACTCTTTTTCTACAACTGAATCAGGGAGCAACAAAATTTTCTCTTGAACCTAAATTAAATGACCAACCAATTGTTGCAAAACATGTCATTTTAACGCATCATTATCAAACCATCGTCTGTCGACAACATCAATATGTAATTTTAGATAGTGATTACTTACCACACTAAATTGGACTGTCAGGCCATCAGCTTAACAAAGTTCTACAAATTACTGTATCATCAGGAAGACCCTTAAAGTTCCAAATGCCCTCACTAGACAATACCCTACAGACCATTCATTGTAACACCACTTTATTTATAGCTACAAGCAAATTGTTTTTGACAAACAGTTGTTGCAACATAAATACGCGAACAATTTACATCTGTCTCCAATTTGCATAAATTCGGCAACGGTATCAAATGATTGAATCTGGCAGTTTCGGTTCGGCAAATAAATTAGTTGTACACCAACTTTGTTAACTCTGAGGTGTTGCTGGTACACTGTGCATTAAACGAATGCTAGGCAGCTGTATGAGAAAGTTAAATAAGAGTACAAAGGATTGATTAACAAACAAAGTGGTGTTAGATGGGTAATAGAAAGTGAATATAAGTGTAATTTTCGAAGGTCAACATCGAACAGGGACTTGGAAATTGGATCTTGGAAAATATTACGCTTATAAGAACAATACACCAAAATGCACTTATCCAAAAGTTATTTTTAATTTGGGTCAGCAGTTTCACTCTGAAAGTATTCCAAATGGACATACATTTTCGAATTTATAACATTAAAACGAAGATTTAAATCCACTTTTGTCGACAGCATCATTTTCGACCCTCCCTACTTCAAACTGATCCAACACAAGTATAATAATTACATTTATCATGCTGTCTGCAGAGGCTACGTGACATTGGGACCTTAAAACTCCGGCATTTTTGGACCCCTCCCTTAGACCAAGCGTCAGCAAAATTATCTCCTCTGTCAACGCCCTGACAAGATATATAACGATGTTCTGAAAAAAAATTGCGGTGTCGCTGTCAGTAAAGATATTGTTGTGAGAATATTCTTTGGTGCACTTTATGAAATTAGGAAAGTCGAAAGTAAGAGGAAGATTTAGAATGGTCCAGTTTTTAATAATACTGATTATTCGGTAGCCTTACTTAATCAAAAATTCAATAACAAAAGACGTGCAATAGATTTGTTTGAAGCAAAACATTAGAGGTATATAGATACATACATATAGGTATGTATGCTACATTTAATTTTTGTGTAATAAAACAAAATAATTGACACTGTATTAATTGTAGATAGTATTTCAAAGCTCATACAAGCTCAAAATCAAAAGTAATATTCCGAATGTATTGATGGGACCATATTTTTACGAAAAAAGATAGTTGTAATTTTTATTTGGAAAGCCTAAAGCTATTCCATTCAGGTTAAATTGATGAACATAATATGCGATATATCAAATAATTTATCACGCTGTTAGTGAATGATATACTTTTTATATTACGTGACCACATTTTTATTTAACGTATTTGTATTTAACGACTGATTCAGCAAATATTTTTATGTCTACGCAACTTTCGGGATCGTTTCCATATTTAACTGATTGACAACTGAACTTTGTTTAAGGTCAATTTTTGCCTTACATAAATTATTTTGAAAGGACATTGTAACACTGCAAACTTAATCGGCCGATAGTTTGTTTAGGCCCATCAATCATCAGTATGAATATGAATGGTCAGGTAATCAGGTATTTAGCCGGTATCAGACTGACCCAAAACTTTTATTGAGATTTTCAACTATCTGCAGTGGAGCACTCTCACAGTCAATATTCCTTTAAAATCAATACATTAAAAGGACGTTTATAACAGCAAAACATTCACCAACAAATACCTAAAAGGGAGGATCCCATTTATTTCCCTTTAGCGCATTTAGGGAACACTTAATACGAATTCGTTTTCACCAAAGTTTAAGTGTCCCTTATAACCTATTAGGGGATCCCTTATTCTAAGTGACATTTAGTCAGGGAAACGTTAAGAGATTCTTGGTGAAAACGGGCATAATATCTCATACTTTTAAAGTCAAATGTATCATGTCCCAATGTTTGTCGACACGCCAAAGTAACAAAATGTACCGAGCTTCTCTAAATTGAGGGATCGTCGCCCCACTGGCGCCTTGTTTAAACTTTATATACTTTATTTTATGGGGATCTGCTTTGAGTGACGATTTTATTTGTACAACTATTTCATGGGTACATTTGGCGGATAAATTCTAGATAATATATTGATCAGTTCAGTGGTTTAGGCTACTTTGTGGTAGCATGGAGATTCATTATTATGTCTGCCGAAATTAACATTGTACTAATGTTATTGGTGAATTTGATTAGATACAGGCATAATTTAACTTTAATCCCCATAATGTTTTTGCTGAAGAAGAGAGCCAGTAGGTACATGCTATATACTATCATTTCTTTGTTTTTTTTTTCATGTAAGGAAAGCCCATGTGAATCCACTGTTAGAAAATATCATTTGAATGAGCATGATCATCCTATTTATTACTCTTATTTGGCATGATCATCCTATTTATTAGCCTCACTTTATGTTATAACCGTAAAATTACCTTTTCAACCCATAAAGCATTGAAGCGACACTAAAGCTCACCATTTGCTATACAAATGTAATAGCTAACAGCAAATCCTTCAACGGATAACCTACTTATTACAGTACCCGCACACTGCAAACTTATAGTCGGCCGATAGTTTGTTTTAGCTCACAAATTAGTATGAAGATGAATTGTAGTAGAACGTCACCCAGATCAGGTATTTAGCTGGTATCAAACCGACTAAAATCAAAAATCGTTCATTTAACTTCGCACAAAACAGCACTTTTTTAACGTCAATAATTTACAATAGACAGCCCCCAAAACGACCACCCTTCACCACTTCCTATGTGTTTTTGCTGGGAAGAAGAAGTGGCGCATCAAACTCCCTAGCTACAACTATGCTTGGTAGCATAGTTTTAGTATCTTCAAATTCAATCCTGATTTTCTTTAAATATTTTGCCGACCAGGTCAACTATCGGCCGACTATTTAGTCTGTAGCGTACGACTATTCTTATTAGTATTCAGCCGGGTTACGGTACAAATGTGCGTCGTGTTTGCATGAAATCAATTTCGCGCGTCTACGTCAACGTTTCTACTTGATTCATTTATTTTATAAAGCTACACTGAGACTCGGTAATTTTAAACGCTTTAAGGGATCTTCTGCGTTTGTGTGAGAAAGAATTATTTAGTTCAGACTTGAGATTGAATTTGCATTAGCAGATGTCTTTCTAGAGGTGATATTACTTGATCTAAAACTGTTACCTTACCTGATTTAAGAGTGAAAGAGTCACTTTAAAATTACAAAGCACATATATCATAATGTCCCCTTACTTGTAACTTAATTAACGTGTGAATTAGGTATGTCATTAGTCAGTCCTGCGCTTGGTATCTATTCTATATCCGGTTGCGGATTGCTGTCCTTTACAGACTATGTGTGTGTGAGAATGGAAGTGCATTAATGTCCTCGCGCAACCACTATAATTATGCCCTGGCTTATCTCCATCAAGAAAGCACTGGTACTCAGCTACATTCGGTAAGACTGGAAGCCGACCCCAACGTAGATGGGAAAAAGGCTCGGAGTATAGTGATTATCTCCTTCAAGAACAGCTTCGGGAATTAATATTATAATATTCCAATTACATTCTACTATTGAACGACTCCCTGACACATTCTTCTTCTGCCACAAAATTCCTTGCCAGCTCTTTGCTCCATTTTTTCATAACTAACACATCTAGCACAAAACTTTAACAAAGCAGACTTCGCTTCCCAGTTACATCAATAATAAGAGTCTTTAGTATTCAATATGTGTGTGTGTTTGAACCACGGAGAACAATATGACTGGCAGAGGTGCCATGACGGAAAATCGTCTAAGAAAGTAGCGCGCCAAAATGCGGGTGAGCGGGGACGAATAACGTTACTGATTTCGCCCTTACGCCTTCTTTGAGTCCGATCATTAGTTGTAATACCAAATAGTTTTTTGATATTTGAATTCGTTGATAGATGCCTCAAAGAACCCGAAAGCCTCGTTAGTTCACTCGTAAATGATCGTTTTTATCATGTCTCTCGTACAAATCTGACCTAGTAGAAGGCGCCTGACCTACCAGCATTGTGGCATCTGAGCTCAACTTTCCTTACTCCGTGGTTTGAACTAAATTAAGTGACATAGACTATGTGGCGTCTTCACCACCCCTTTTATAAACAACTTGATTTGAATTCTTGCCAGTTTCTTACAAAAGGGTTGCCAAGATATGGGAACGTCATTTGTTTCAATAAATGCGGTTTCAAGTATGTTCGCTATTTGTTCTGTATGTTATACGAATGTGTTTTTTTGGGTCATGGTGTTATTAGTTTTTTTTTTATGTTATTTTTTTTTTTTCAAGAAATGACTATTGAACTGTGCCAAAAGCCGATTGGGTACTAAACATTCTGTATAATGTGGCTTTAAGATACTGTATAGTTTTGTTTAGTATCGAGGCAACACATATTACTATGTATTTTAATATTGTATAACCAAGCTTAAACAAAGAGCTACAAAAGCAAATAATATGCAGCAATGCTAGAAAATATCAAGCCATTTGCCGTCACACGTTATACGAATCAGTTTTACACCTAAGGCAACAATTCACATAATTTTTTCACGTTCCTTTTTACGTTTGCTACGTTCATGCAGAAAATAATTAAGTCATAAATCCTACATGTTTTCTAAGTCGTTAAGAAATTAACCCGCTTTAAAACTGATGGGCCATTGCAGTTTAACTTTAACTAATTCACAGTAGTTTACTGCAAATTACTTAACTGCAGTTTTTATCGAGTTCTAAGTTACTGTACTTTGTGTAGTACAATATTTAAGCGTAATAAACTTTTATTAAGTATGCTACTTAACTAGAGGTATGATTTTGTTTTCTATCGTTTATAGTTTAACTGTTTAGTAATTTAACTTTAACAAAGTACTGTTTATTACTGTTTACGGCTGTTTGTTAACATAATTGTGGTTAACTGATAAAATATTTTATGCTCAATTGGTTTTTGGTAGTCATAGTTTAGTAATAGGTAACATAATTGATGACTGCTATTAAAACATTTTAACTATGTAGCAGTTTGTCGATATCCAAACATACAATAAAGGTAGACTAACTCTATTAAAAAAATGTGTTGTATAAATAAGCTATCGAATTTCATATTTAGAGGCCCATTATGAATACAATTTACAGAGAAATCGAACTTGAGAAACTTTATTTGTCCCAAAAACCAACATCTTCTTTATAATCTTATTATATTATTGTACTCCTATTATATGTATCTATGTATATGTTTATATTGTTCATCCACAAGCACAAAACATCTGTACTTCTCCAAGTACAAAACTTTGTACTCATACAAGTACATCGGTGACTCCTGTTACGATTGGACCAGTAAATTGAAACTCATTTGTACAAAGTGCACTGCGTTTGACAAGTACTTCAACAATTGGACTTTTAAGAAAATAAAGAGTAGCTCGTTCCTATTGTTCAGTTACCAGGTTATTCTTTACACTAATGTATCTATTGTACGGGTGAAATGTTTGCTGGATTTTGTTTTGGGTCAAATATTTAGGTACTTATGTAAGATATGAGACTTTATTTTGCTTCCATTTTGTTATATTGGAGTTGTTTTTTAGTTGAACGATGTAAAAATATGTGTTTCATAGTTAGCATACATCAATATTTTCAGTCAGTAAGTCTGACAACCAGTCTTACCTAAGGGTATTGGATTGCCCGGGTTGAGGTGATTAGATAGGCAGTCGCTCCTTGTAAAACACTGGTACTCAGCTGCACTTGGTTAGACTGCAAGTCGACCCAACATAGTTAGGAAATGATGACATCGATATTTTCAAGTTGTAAGAGTGTTGTTGAAAGTGTTATTAATTATCTAATGTCTTACCAAACAACGCAGTGAAATAAAGTACCTATTTGTAACTGTCATTCACAAACACATACTAAACAATCTACAATGATTATAATTCTTATTCAAACAATTCATAACCTAGTTAAAACGCCATTATTCATAAATTAAATTCATTGAGCAGTTTCTCCAGAGACTATAATCTCTATTTCTTCAACAAATCACGTCTTAATTAATCAAATTAATTTTCATCTCACAATCGGCGCTCGTTCACGCCTATTTAATTTCTGGAGTGCGGCCAAATGAATAAGTTAGTTGAAATCTTATTAGAAGGGGCATTACAGGCAGTTTAGCAATTTAGAACTATTAAGAATCATGATACAAATGGGTTGTGGCTAATATGGGCAATGGAAAACAGAATCTGAAATTATTTTTTTCAGAAAATATAATCACACTAATATTCAAAAGATTTTAATGAAACTTAAAAAGTATATGGCATTAGAATGTCCCATGGGCTACCTTTTTTCAGATGCGGGAAATAGTCTTAAAGTAAAAGTAGGCTTCGCGTTAACTAACTTTTTTTTTTTTTTTTAAATATGTGACTGTGTGCATTTGTGAAATAATACAGCCGTTTCTGCATTTGGTCTTTTACAGAAAATTTAAAAATCCCTTTGAAATCTATATGTAATGTTATTCTGTTTACCTACGAGAAATTAAGAAAAGTACCTACTTAGTAGTTAAAGCTATAAGCAGAATAACTCAATTGACTAGAAAAACAATATTCGAATTCAGTTTTCCTGTTATTTCAGAATTTTATCTTTTTAACTTAGTAAAGTGGACTACTTTACTAATATAATATTGAATGAGCACACTCCAAGAAACTTGCTGAAATTATTATATTTTCAAACGAGAAGACGTAACGCACTCAGTATAACAAACATTGAAAATATTTAAAATGCTTTTAATTTTTTTTCCTGGAACATCCTGTTGAAATATGACGGTAGAAACGTATTATATTTCCATCATAATACGGTAAATAATTTGCTATTTTTTTTAAATATTTCAATGCTATTTTTGAAAAACACTTTAATTTACTGTTCTACCAAATCTAAATAAACATTAATTACACTTTAATGTAACTGAAGTCGATTGTAGAGTGACTACATGTACTTCGGGGTTGCGAGATTGTTCGAAAGAGTTACCTCAGCCCTGGTACATAAAGGGCTTAAGAAAGAACACGATGGGGTTTAGTTAATATGAGTCTGAAAATCCCTCAAGCTTGATGATTTCCCATAAAAAAATGGGTCATACTTATACGTTTCTTATAAAACAGTCGTCAATAGAAATATTTTTCGGTATGCAATTATTTATATTTTCTCTTTCTATCCATCAGGAGATCAACTACGACTCCCCCCGCGGAGGGGTGTCCGTCATCACGGAAAAGGGGGAGACCACCACCTCCCACCTTCTGGTGCAGAGGGCTAAAGCCCCCGACTCCGGCAGGTATACCTGCGCACCAGCTAATGCTAACCCAAGATCTGTTCTCGTCCATGTCTTGAGCGGTAAGTCTTGTATTTTTACTCAGGAATTATAAATACATATAGGTTTTTGGGAAGACTACTCGTGTTTGCTTCTTTGGTCTTCTGCTTATAGGGTCAGTTCTAATGGTATATAATCATAAAGTTAGCACTGCAAAAATATGCTATAATTATATCTTAAATTATTAGGTATGTATATTAACTAAAGCCAAACAGCGACAGAATTTTTGGGTGCATTGCTTGTAAAAAATACAGTTTTGTTTCTTTCAAACTATTCAATAAGTCTTTACGATGTTTACTTAGTAAACATTTCACGTCTTTAGTGAATACCTTAATATGCAGGTCTCCTAAAATCCTATAATACGTGTTTCTTATTGTAATCTCGAGAACGGTCACATGAATCACCTTTCTATTTGCAAATAACCTTTCACATCACACCTGTAGGACTTTTGGTCCAAGATTAGTATTTTCCATTATTTCTACTTGTTCACGTCATCTATTATGAAAGGATTTCTTACATCATTTTACCCTTATTTTTGTATTACCTTAGTAGACGGTCGTAGTCTTAAGGTCAATACAGTTTTAGTTGCTTAGACCTAGGCTTGAATTACCACGTTAGATTCAAAACCTATCTACCAAATTGAGTATAAGTTGTCTGGGCGTTAGATAGGCAGTGCTTATGTAAAACTAACCCGAACATGGTTGGGAAAAGGAGAGGCTGATGATGAAAATGAGTATGGGTATACCGAAGTTTTAAATGTACCATGGCAAACAATGATCACATCATCTTTACATGTACCTTTGTCCAGCAAAAGAGCCGAGGAAAAACGACAACGATGACTTTTGCAGTGTTCCTAATAACATTTTCTCCCACAGGTGAGCACCCAGCTGCAATGCAGCATGGTGGTCAGCTCCGTCTCCAGTACCCCCTGTCTGCTGCCCTCCTCAGCGTCATCGTGACCCTCATGGGCTGCTAGTATCAATAACTGAACAGTTTTGTAATATATACCTTGAATAAGTGTCTCATCAACCATTTTGGGTGACAGAATGGAGTTTCAACAACTACAATTTAGCAAGCCGCTAAGACTTCGTATATGTAGATGATGTATTAAAAATGACGAAAATCTTATGCCTGTTGTGAAAAGTGAATGAAAATCCTTTGAGGAATTTCGAGTTTATCAGAAACAGAGAGATTGATTGGCGAAGCAGCTCCTTGTTTTGCAGTAATTAGCAAGGATTAATATTCTAATTATTAATATTCTGAGGGCCAGGATCGTAATTTGAATACAGAGCACAAATGCTATGTATTGACTGCGCGTCGATGCATGTGGTTGCAGATGATTTGCTTCGCTCACTGAAGCGTGGCATGTGGTAGTGTCCAAGTTACCATGTAGAAGTGAGCAAGTCTCTAAATGGACTTATAAGACTATACTACTACTACTTGAGCTATATCAACTCCAATGGCTAAAGGTGGCAACGTCGTGTATGAAGAAGTAGAAAACATTTTGTGAAGCTATAGCTATCCAAGTGTCTAGCATATCTTGATATTACTACAAAGTGGTATGATAGGAAAAATGTTTAGGTTGAAACTCCATTTTTTTACCAAAATTCTCAGGATGTAATGACTTTCCTAAGTCATCTGCAAGTCCATGTGTCAGTGAAAAAACTCAAACATTTTGTACAGGATACGTCAAAGTATAATGGCTATGAACATTGTTATATAAATATTATGTTATGAGTATGTATGATAATATCATTGATTGTAACAATCTTTTCATCACCTGTAAGTTCATCAGCTAAGCTAAGTACGTTCAGTAAGTAAAACTTAATAGCAACTTGTTAACTTCATAAGTATAAATGACAGGTTTATCAAAATCTGCCATTGTTATCGCCATTTTTAAAGTGGCATTATCTGAAGAGAAATAAATCATCATTGAAAAAATAATATCTGTAAAAAGCAGTCCTCGTAGGGTTTATCTTGCTATAAAAGTTATTGATATAAAATAATAATTCTCAATCACAGAATATCTAAACTGACAACTCGATAATTCTATGGAAAATCCCAATCAAACGATAATATTTTTATCGACTTCCGAAGATAAATCCGTCTATATTCTTGTCAAGTCCATCAAACGACTTTGATTCATAAATAATTAATAAATTGATGTTGCCAATGTTAAAAACGTCAAAGGCAAAATACATATAACATGAGGCGTAATTTTCTTTTTCCGAGAAAAGTTTTGTGACCTACGGATTAGCGAAAACGATATCAAGGGTCGTGACATTAGGACCTCGTTTATAGAAAGGAAAAGGTTCAAAAAGTTGTATGAATTAATAATTTATTTTTCATATCACTTTGTTCTTTACGGAACAGAGAAAGTTGGCGCATTTCAATATGATCCTCATTTTTCGGCGTTCGATATAAGGACTAATTAAAAAAGTTAATCGTGACACTTCTCACACTTTTGAATATGATTAAAAATTTCATTTTTTCAAAATTGTTCCGAAGTTTAAAATCGATAACTAAACCTCAGCTGGCTTTGATCAAGAGTAAAATAATCTCTGTATCATAAAAAATAAACCTGTCCAATTAGGAAACGAAGATGTTCAAAAACAAGAAAGTAAGCATTCATTATAGAAATATAGCAATTTTTGCTCAGCTCAGCTTTGTCACAAAAATCTGTCTCGACAAAGTCAATATCAATTACGTTTCAGAAATTGGGATTCGCGTGTGACGTAAGCAATGGGCGTGTCCTTACATTTTTCTATAAAAACTATAGCAGAATACAAATGAGGAAAATACATTTACTTCCCTATTAATTAACGGAAGTAAGGGTGTTTTCTGAAGTGGTAAATCATTTGGGTGGACAGGTAATTTAATCAGATTTGTCGGACTGTCCTTTCACACAGTCATAGGCGTATCGTGATTGTTTCTGACATTTATATAACGTCTAACTTTGAATTTAACGTACCCTTTGTATACGATCTCGTCAAACAAATTAAATAAAGTAACACTTTAATTAATATACCTATTTCTGGTCTGTTTGATCGAGTTCTGTAAACCTTTCGAAATAATAACAATTTAGATTGCTAAATATAGATCTGGTAATGTAATTGACAAAATTGACGTAAACGGTTCTCGAGTCCTTTTCAGTTAAATATTTCTGTCCCTCTGTCAAATTGGTTCAGATCACTTAAGAAACCTTGTCAGATATTTATTTATAGTTTGTTGGACGTTTTGTGTGACAATTATAAGTCGTTAAACAATTATTATCGTTTTCTTCTTCATCAAATATTACTTTCATATTGTCACAAAGTTTCTTTAAATATTCATTGTGTTAATTTATGAAGATTATCCCCTTGATAGCTCCGTTTTTATTGCTCGAAATAGCCGTTTAAAGTTTTATCATATTAAAGTTTTATTACTTTTGTCTTACGGCTCAAGAAACAAACATGTTTGTCGAAGAACTAATTCAGATATAGGTATAATTTCTATAGTTATCTTAACGACTCTTTTTCGTATTTTAAAGGCCTTTTTCACTCAAACTTTTTTCAAAAAACGTTTAAGAAATGAAACTCAAATTATGTGGTTAATGAATATTGACAGTTTAAAAAAGGAAAGCTAGGACAGTATCTGAATTTGAAAGACAAAAATAACAATTCTAATAATACAAACGATGAACAGAAAAATAGCCTGCCACCTGCAGCCGCTTTCGTTCATCCGATGAGCGTAAAAGAAAAAAAAACGCAAAAGCAATTTTAGTTGGAAATTGTCTTATAGAAATAATTTATTCACGAGTTTCACTCGAAGACACGTCGTTTTCGAGACAAGTCACTTCAAAGCGTACGTCTTAATTTATCACTGAAGGGTGAAACTGCCTTGTAATAAATTATTTGTTAAACAACCCTTGACGCGTATCAAGTACTCATAGATAGTCCATGGTAATTAATTTGGAGTAAGCTTTTGACTTTGTGGACTGATCTTTAGATTTGAATGAAATCTTACTTCGTGCATAAAACTATATGTTTCAATAACGAAAATTACTGATAACTGGTAATATAATAAAACTGACTGCATATTGAATTTAATTAACATCTTTTTTACGAAATGGACTACAGGCGTACCCCAAGGATCTTTCTTCGGCCCTAAATGTTTTAGGGCAAAGTCGAATACATTTTTATGGTTTGATTTAAACTCCATGTTACATATATAAATTGGGCATAGATTTCCAATTAAGTTTTGACTATGTTACTGTAATATGGACCTTAAATCAATACCATCGAGTTTGTATCCGCTTGAAGGATACATATTTTTGTGAATCACATGGTTATAACAAAATGGTTGAATGTATCATAATTCTGCAATGATTGGTTGATTGCTACGCGTATTGTACATAATATAACTGTCACAAAGTAACAGACATGTAAGTCCAAATGATGTAGTTATTGTAAACAATTGTTTTGTTGCATTATTTATTGTTAAATGGAATGACTAGTTGTTTTCTCTCTTAGAAAATTCTATAGGGGATAGGAATGAGTAAGCTTTTGTAAACAGTACAACGAACCATAGGAGTATTGTTTTCTTTAAAGGTTCTTACCATCTTCAAGTTAAATTATGATAGAATTTCATTGTTAACTTCAAAATGTAATTAAATTCTGTTCTGTGAAGATTGAGAAATATAGTTTAAAAATAATTGATACGTTTTCCGAATTACGATCACATTAATTAATGCAACAAAATCGATTCTAATATAAAAATACAATTTGTAAATAAGTATTAATAAAAGTAGCTATATAACACCGTTTCGTTGTTTCTTCGTGTTTATTTCAAGCATTTAATATAACTACTAGATTAGAACATCTGTCAAAATTTGATATAAAAATGGATACTTTATAAAAAAATACTTTTAAAAGGTATGAAATATTAGTAATAATAATTAATATAATGGTATAATAGCTTAAGTCTATAGTTATTTGAACGATGACATAGATTTTAAGGCTAATTAAGTTTTATGAATATTGTTTTTTTATAGTCTATCGATGTAATACGGTTGTGTAAATACAGTATGATATAAGAAGTTATTTAAGAAAATAAATCTATTGATCGTCGGAGTCGTTTTGTTTTATTTATTATCTAAAAACAGACCACATTGTACCTTCAGAAAACGCAGTAGTTATGGTAGGTTACTTTCATTTCCTAATGTTGTAAGTTAAATTTTCTCATCTAATCATGGCCTCAGACTATTTTGACTCACAAAACCTAGCGAATTTGAAAACACAAAACTCAATCAAGGCCTTTTATCACAGTCCAATTTTATTTTATCAAATCAGATTGATTCACAATGTCAGATTCTACCACGAAATAAACTATAAAAGTACAGAAACTCTAAAAGAAAGAAAAACTAAAACTACTCTTAAAAAAGGGGTCTCAAAAAGGGTCCTTTCTACAAATCAGGTCAGACTAGACGAAGTCCCGTGCGTACCTCATTAGGCATACAAGGGTAACACTCGACGCGGGCCGCGCTAGGGACTTCTAATTACACTATATCAGGATTAGCGGGAGCTCGGGCTTGACTACATTTTGAAAATAAAGGTTAGGTTTCTTTGTGGAGCTTTGTAGTGACGATTTTAGAAGTGTGTGGCTTAGTAAGTGAAAATATTGGGAGATTGAAACTGCGTTTTCTTGGGTAAGTTTAGTAGGGTAAACCACTGTTTTAATTTATAGGTTTTCTCTTTTTCCAAATCAGTAGGTATGTGAAGGAACCTATATTTAAATTCTTTCTCCTTTGCAAGTTGCTGATAATTTAACCACCGTAGAACATAACAATAAATAATACAAGATACTTAATAAATGAATTCACCAAAGCATACAAACTGCTCCAGTATTTAAAGCCACCGTTAATTTACAAAGACAAAACCTGTCAAACGCTTGAAAACAACTCGGAATACGCTTTTGAAACACATTGGAGCACAAACGACACGCAAAATTTAACCCTCTCAATGCACGCTTCTAAAACAACGCACAATACTCCACAAAGAGAAATATATCAACAGAAATTGGTAAGTAAAGGTCTACTTTAATACAATGGAATATCTTAAACAAATGAAAAATAATAATGAAATGACCTGGTTAAAGTAGCTGCCTCTCCAGTAGCTATAAGATTGCGTGTGTTTGATTCATCTAATGTAAGTACATACGTATAGTCTTTTTATAACTTTTCTAGGGGTATCGTGGACATCAGATAATGATTAGTAGTACTGGTGATAAAAAGCAGCGATTATAAACTTAGGCCTAAAAAATCTGTAGTTTTTAACCCGTTTCTAGTTAAGAAAGTGGGATTGTCAATTGATATTACAAATTCTGCAAACTTTTTGACTCTATACGAGCACAAAATATAGTAATATAGTAATTCTAATTTAATAGATCTTCTAGGTGACACCTTATAATCCTCATTTTTCATGTTAGAACTAAACCTGACTAAACAACATTCGATCCTCTCAGCTCAGCTCCTCAATTTTCTTGAAAGAAGTAAGGGAAAGAGGATATTTTATTTATTGACTTTGAGAATGTCGCCGCGACACCCAATATCCGAAGCTACGAGAAAATGAGACTATTTACAGTCGTATTTCAAACTCACTTTAGTTATGAATGAGTGATCGTGTTACAATGATGTACGAGGAATGGTGACGATTTTTGAAATTAATTTTAGCAATGATTGTCGAGTGGTATGTAGGTATTCAATTGTTTGTTCTCATCAAAGTGATGTTCCGTACCTGTCATTTGTTTCGTATGCGAGAAGAGTGTTACTGTTTTTTAGACTTGTATACTTTTATACCACGGGGCATATATCTAACACAAACAAGTTACTTTGATGTAAACATTATTATCCATTTTGATTTCCGGATAAAGATACTGGTTATGTATTACGGAATCGAAATGGACCAAAACACACAGTTGATAAGTTTACCAAAGCAAAGAACAGTGTGATATTTTAAGGCATGTATTTAACGCGGCGACTAAGTAAAACGAATATAGGTTTAAAAAAATAATAGAGTGGGTACCATTTATAATGGGTTGGCAGCTAAAAAGGAGTATCATAATAAGTAAAAGGTAGCATATAAATATATCAGTTATGAGGTCCGTTTTAATTTAAACTAGCATCAAGTTTTTCTTTTGGCAACTGAATTAATATCTAAGCGAAAACTTAATGATGACAATAAAATAGAAAATGGGCATTCATAAATAATACAAATCAGGTTCTATTTAAAATTGTTTGGATGAAGAATAAATATAAACTAGCTCCTATTATAAATATATTGTGCGACTTTTTAATAGCTTTAAATAAAGTCTAAAATGGCATGAAGAAAAAATATTTTGCGGCTGTTATTTTCAAAATTATAGGTGAATAGCATGGAAGTAAGCATGCAACATGCAGCAAGCATGACTTCTGTCACGGCTCCGGCGCTGCGGAGATCCGGCGGTCCCATGCGAGCTTATAGTCGCAGATGGTTTTCACGCTCACCGCCGCGGCTGAGGGTGGCCGGCAAGCCGAAGCGTTAAAACTACCTGCGCCTCAACTCGCAGGCCGCCTCGCCCCTCCGCGCCTACGCGGTTTTGAATTGCACTCTAGGGGTAGGGCAGATAAGACTACGTGGAGTCGGTTTTGCAGCGATTCGTTTTCGTCACTAACTTAAATTTTTAATACAATGTTTTTTTAATTGAAGGTTATAAATGGCAATATGCTAAATAAAATGTGCATAGTGCGCCAAGTGAGATAATACCACCGCACCTTCCGCCGTTTTCATGAAGTTATGATACACAATATTAATAATTAACTCTTATTCCTTTTTATTGTACTCCTTTTAATATTTAGCGCTATCTACAAAGCGAAGCCTGAAACTGGGTTTTTAGTCGGCACGAAATAGTTGGTAACATATTATTTTTGCCACCCAACTAACATTATTAGTCGCCAAGTCATTATAAATAGCTCCTCACCTAATATTTCAATTGACTGGTATACTTTATTTGCTACCCAAACGCAGCTGCTAATTTTTAGTTTTTATAACACCCTTAATTTTGAACCTTACATATTATAATAGTCTCGAAAATATTTAATCGCTGGCAAGTTATTTTATTTGTTGCCAACATTTGTCGACTTTTAAGTTATTAGTCACCAGGAATATAATAAGCCATATTTTAATAGGAATAATATCCTGCTTGCCTTCGAATAAACTTTTCTCAATCCCCAAAATTAATGAAATTCGTCAAACATTTACCTACCTAATGTTATTCGCAACTATGAAACCAATGCCTAAAACTTATTTGGATAAACCTCACTTACCTAAATTTTGTGATAGTAAACTACATGTAATGAGAATTTGCGTAACATTCTGTCTATCATTTTGGAGATTATTATTCAACTATTATAATTAATATCTTCTGAATTGTTCGGATTGTTGTCGGTAGCTGTCTTAGACCATCTAACTAGCTGGAGACGCCATTCTCATGACCCCTCTTGGCCATAGGCATATTTACTAGCCCGTCGTACTCGTATGTATGACCTTTCTTAGTTTTGGTAGAGACAATCAAATGCAATATTGTAGGTTGAAATTCAACAAAAACATCGTAAAGTCAGCTTAAGTCGTTAAGGTTTTGGCATTTTCAAAAGATTATTACACAAAGTGGATCTTACGTCATTGGTAGATAGTTATGAATTGTGTACTTACGTGTGTTTGTCCAAGCTATGCTTGTATTTGTAATTTTTTGTCGAATCAATGTGCGTAAAGATATGATCAAGAATGCATGAGCGAGCAGCATCTTTTCTGATGGAGATTTCTGTTCATGGCGGTTCCTGTTGATCAAATGCTCTTAGTTTTCTGTGTATGTGTGCTCATTTAAATAATCTCATTTAGCTATGACACAGTTTGATAGTGCTTTCGCTTTGATATTGTACAATGTTTCGCGTTTGTCGGGAAGCGTTATAGATCTCCGCGTGGCCTGTTTTAAATTAGTTTCGTGCTGGATTCTTGCTTAAATAGATGTTAAATACATGAACATTTACTAGAATTATAAATTATTGATATAGTACTTCGGTGAAGTATGTTAGTTTGTCGCTTAGGTACTGCAGAATTGGCTGAACTGATTCGAACAATATTCTGCCGCGCACTTTCAGCGTGGTCTGTGATATTGGAACCTTCGTTTATACAATGTGTCCCGGGGATAAGTGACCGCCCGCAATTTTTTGAATATTTGTACAAAATTAAGGATAATTTCTTTTATATTTTTGAAAAAAATCATTAAAAAAAAATTATTGTCAGGCCTGTTAATAACAGGCTTTGCTCTTTTTTTTCAAATTTCAACTGACTGTATTTTTGCATTTGTTTGAAATAGCAGCAAACATTGTTCTGAGCTATTGTAGGAAATATCATGTCGTTTATTAATAAATTAAAAGAAAGTGATATTATGGGGGCATTTATTGGACTTATTTTGAAAAAACTGAAAAAAAAAGGCGTTATTTTCTTTGAATTTTTATTTTCTTTTTTTCTAATAAATGTTTTATTACATTTTTGTTATGTTTGATAATTTTAATTGATAAACTATGATGTCGGCTAGTCAATAAAGAATTTAAAAAGATGTAAAAACTTAGGAAATATCTTAAAAAAACTGCAGCACGTCACAGTATTTACTAAAAAAATTAAAAAAATCATTAAAAAAAAACCAAAGGCGGTAAGTCCCAAATATAAAGGAAATTATCCTTAATTTTGTACAAATATTCAAAAAATTTCGGGCGGTCACTTATCCCCGGGACACATTGTATAAGTTAAAACGTTTATGAAAAGTTTTTACTTCACTAAGCTAACCTTGAAGTTCAAATTAAAACAAACAGGATAAGCATACAAAAGAATAGATGTAGATAGATCAGGATAGATGATGATACTACGCAAGATTCATGATACGGAACGAAGACTTCTTTACGATATAAAAAAACACTGACATCAAATCCAAAGAAAACCACATAATTTTCAACAAACTATTCCACACACACAAACAAAAGCACAACACTATAAACAACACACACACAAGCAAACATGCTTATGCAAATATTATGTCCCACATTAGAACATCCTGTAGTATTTCGCTGATTTATAAACCCCCTGTATAGTCTCGGAGGACTGAAACTCGTTGCTGGAAACTGTGAAAGGCCAGTACTACGAAGATTTTGTTTTATTTGCTAATTTCGTGTGCTTTCTGAAATGTTCTAAAGGCTCATGGCTACGTGGAAAGTGTTTTGTGGCTTTGTAAATAAGATTGGTATTCGAATGCCTAGGTACGCAATGGTGTTGCCCTTCGAATTTATCTGGTTACTTGCTCGCTTCTTTACGTATGCATTGTCACTCGGTTTTTAACTGCATTTTGTACCAGCAGTTGTCAATTGTTTCATGGCCAGTAACATGCGAACATTTTAAAACTATGAACAAACAATTTCAGTGGAGTCTCTCCATCACATACTGTGAGAACTGCTCGAGGACTCAAATCTAAGTAAGTGCTCTAAGCTGTATAACTCGTGTATCATGGACATAGGTAACTAATTTACAACCAAAACATCCGAACTGACAACCACCTTTTAGGAAGTGCGTTAAAGAGAGAGAGAGGGAGAGAACAAAAATCAAACAACCCTTCTTTTACTATTTCTACCACACATCCTCCCACAAACTCCATTAAGGAACTGACCCCCCAAAAATAACATTCACCACTATATTGTACTACATATATTCAGTCCGTTTAGTACAACAACCGCCTCACTGAATATTATTATAATCATTCATTCACGAACACAATGACCGACGTCATTCGCACGACACCGGCCAAAGACTAAGTTTTATTTACACTCCTACAGAACTGCAAATAGGTAAATACTAAATATTTTTCTGTCAATATTTTCTTATATTGCAAGTCTGTTTGTGAGCCTCGAGCGAGATTGAAACGTTTATTTCTTTGATAAATAAACTTATAGATACACTCAGCGGCACGGAATCTGGCCCAAGCACATTTGGGCCTTATAACCATTATTTAAATGAAAAATCGGAATTTTTATTTTAAAATTGTTTAATTTACTCATTTTCCAAAAGAAAATGACTAACAAACAACAGAATTGTAAGGATTTTCATTAAGTTTCATTGAGTTACAAAACAGAGTCCTTTACCGCAATAATCACCATAAACTTTTAAATTCAACATTTTTAACAAAACAGAAAGTTATCGAATTTTAATAATGGGTGTTTCTTCCTCTTGACCTGATGACTGCCTGCATACGATCTGGCATGCTCTGGATGATGTTTTTTATCTCCATCTGAGAGATCTCTTCACAGGCAGCTACCTGCGCGGTTTTCAGTTCACTGAGAGTTCGTGGTGGGTTACGACTTGCTCGGACCTGTTTTTTAAGCATGTTCCAGACATGTCCTACAGGATTCATGGCTGGGTTTCTTGCAGGCCAGTCCAATTTTTGAATACCGACCTCGAACAAGTAATCGATTACGCAAAGAGCTGTGTGAGGTCGAGCATTGTCCTGCATTAAACGAAATTCTTCACTTCCTATGAATCCCTGACAGGGTAAAACATGATTTTGAAGGATCTCTTCAATATACCGCACTGTTGTCAGACGACATTCGACAACCAATAATTCGGTACGGGCTTCTGAACTTATGCCTCGCCAAACCAAGATGGACCCACCATGAAAACCGACTGTTTGCTTGGTAGTGGTGGGAAGAAACCATTCTCCGCGCATTCTCCCTTCACATATACGGCCGTCTGGAGCTCTTAAGACGACTCTGCATTCATCGGTCCATAAAATTTTACTCCATTGGTCATGCGTCCAATTTGCATGTTCTCTTACAAACCTAAGTCTGGCTATGCGATGGTGCGGAAGAAGTTCCGGGCCTCGAGTTGGTCTTCGAGCACGCAGATCCCGTTCCTCCATCCTTCTTCTTACTGTGTGCTTACGGACGTTGACTTCTCTTGCTGTTTGCAAAGGCTGGCGTATCTCTAACGCAGTGAGAAACCGATTTTTCATGATTGCACGTACGATAAATCGGTCGTCGTGCGCCGACGAACACCTTACACGGCCACTTTCTGGTCTTCTTGTGTAAAGGCCAGTCTGGTCATACATTTTCTATGCATATTTTTTACATGTACGCGGTGCACTTAAAGTTTCAGGCATCTTCCGCTGCGTACGCCCTTGACGTCTTAGCAACACTACTTGGCTAACTTGAGCTGCAGTAAGGGTAATTTTCAGATCAAATTGTGAATAAAAGAGAAACAAAAAACGATCATAATCATTAGTTTTTTTGGAACGTGCTTAGTACTTCGGCAATTTCTATCTGAATTTAAACTTAACTTTCTGCTTTGTGTTCCAACAACGGAATCTGTTTCTAGTGTTATAAAAGTTAAACAGACACACATTTTCTGTATTTTAATTAATAATTACGAAATTACTGACAATATGTCATATGAAATTAGAATTTACAACGGGTATCTGGGCTGATATCTACTTGTGTTTGTTTGGGCCAAATTCCGTGCCGCTGAGTGTACTTGTATTTTATATAGTGAAGTTTGTTTCTTAAATTCTAGGAAAGAATGAAATTAATTTTAGTTTCTAGTATCTATAGTGAAACTGTTATCTATTGATCCACATATAATAATTACATATTACGCACACATACAGTGATTGCACTAAAAAGACAGAAATAATATTTTCTCTTCGTTAAGAATTTAAATGAAAAAAAACTTTAGATACTTATAATTTCGTTTCAATAACAGGTAGGATCTTTGAAAAAACATTCTTAGAAAAAAACCTTCCAATACAAAGAAACATTCTTCATAATTTAGATAAAATTAAAAATCAACTCAATAATTAATCATCCCACCATTTCTTCATACAAGTTCTGTTTGTCTTAGATTCATTCATTTTGATTTTTCTTTGAGAGGATCTCGCAAAAGAAAAATAATTAATTATCATGTGATTGATTGCATAAGCAGAGCGTATAAAGATTGTAACGAAACTGCGAATTTCAATCTTATGATAGATCGTAATTAATCTTAGTGAGTTACTAGCTTTTTTCTACTAGATTTCATTCACACGCTGAACGAACCATTTTATATATCGACCCAAAAAATGCGCGTAGTTAATTATCGCTAGAAAATACCACCCACACTCCCGGACTTCGTCTTTTACAAAATAAAATTGTAATGCAATAAATCTGTTAAACCATTTAACTCACAATACATTGTATGCTAACATTAGAAATATCTCGATTTTAAAAGTCATAGCTTTTTTACGAATTTATTTTTCCTTTCTACGCCTCGGCAAAGGTAGTGTAGGACGTCCTCAGGCACGGTGGAGTGATGACTTGCGCAAGACGGCTGGCAGGAGCTGGATGCGAGAAGCCGAAAATCGATCTCAGTGGCGTGCACTTGGAGAGGCCTATGTCCAGCAGTGGACTGCGATAGGCTGATGATGATGATGATGATTTTTCCTTTTAGAGGCTCTAACAAGTTAGGCATAAACCCTTACAAAACGAAAACAACTTATCTACAATGAAACAAAACATGACTAACGCGTTGTATTTGGAGAATTACTTGCGGCCAATGTTTGAAATGTCCGCGAAACGGTCATAGCGCTTAAAGCTATGTAATAATGTAACACCAGATGTTTCTGTGGTTTTACTTGCGTGGCGAATATGACTTGTTATTTTAGTGTTTGTAGCACTAGGTAAATGTTGTGATTTCCTGGTATTTAAAGCACCACAGTATCTCAAGCGGACTGGTTGGTTTTCGGAAATGTGCAAAGGTGACTATACAAAGTATAGCTTAAACATAATTTACACTTCGTCAAATTACTCCGAATCAGCAATGAGGTGATCCTTAAAAGAAGCAGAGTCACCGACATAGCCCAGCGGATAAGCTATTGCCATTATGACTGAAAGGTGCTAAAGTGGAGACTGCTGACTGCAGCCTCCACTTTAAGTGATCTGATGAAGGTACTGGACGCAGGCCGCTTCTAATCCTTTTGGAAATCAATGAGGGGACTCTGTGTTCAGCAGTGGACGTTCTATGTCTAAAATGTTCATCTAATAGCCCTGTTATGACCTAAATAGGTCATAGAAGCCATAATTAGGTGACCCTAATTAAATGAGGTTTTAAACGGTGGAGTGGGTGTTTTGGTACATATCTCTGTGTTACCCTTTTATAAAGTGGGCGTGGTGTAGTGTTTTTATGAATATGAATGTATTTTTGGCGTAAAATGATAAAACGAATTTTGATGAAAGGTATACGCGAAGGTGGAATCATGGTAAAATACAACAGAATAGCTATTTGCCCGTCAAGAACAGAATGAACGGATTTCGTTTATCGATTATATTATTATTGTTTTCTAAACAATATCTTTTTCAAATCATTTTAAGTTTTTATTTATAATGCATGAAAGAGTTCCTCACGAAAATGGACTTGACAACTGTAGGAAATCATATATGGAAAATACGCCTGGAAAAACTTTGACCTTGATTTACCATACCGACCTGTTCTACAAGGAAAAACCCCAAAACTATCCCCATCATTATACAAAATAACCAAAACTGTGTAAACATCGGTCAGTGTTCATTCCTCCTTTGTGCAATGACGCCATTTCACTTGACGAAGGATTGTACAAATATTTGCTTTGTTTCCCCAATGCAAACTAAACACTAAGGTAATGGAAATAGGATGTATTTTAGTTCGGCAGTGGAACTGACCTGTGTGTTTGCCGTACTAATGTAATCGTAACATTAACGTGAGTGATTTTTGAAGCATTAAATGTGGGTAAGTGCTGTAACGGTTATACTGTAAGCGTTTTTATCGTTCCACTGGTGGGTTCAGGCCTCTTCTCGTACAGGGAAGCGAAGAGCGTTAATCACCACGCTTGCTGCACTTCATAGTACAGGTTTCCTCAAGGTTTTACCTTCATCTTTTTTCACTTGACTTATAAAGTACATAATATAACTTAGAAAAGTTACGTAGGTACCTACCTGACTTGAAATCGAACCAACACACTCGTATTTGAGAGGCAGATTTAATCACTAAGTCGGTTATCACCTAACTTCACTGACAGACAAAACCTGAAGCTAAGATAAAAAGTAAAAAGGGTTAACTACTTTTATTGACAGACAAAAGCTGACCAAGTACCCGTCTCCGACTTCTGAACTAAATTCCTTTCTATCACTCGGGCACAAGCGGGGCAACCTATTTAATTCCTGTGACGTCACGCTGGCCGGCCTCATGTTACCTATTTGTGCAGTTCACTTCATTATAATATGAAATTTTACTTACCAAATAACATCAAATAGGCCAAGAAACATGGTATTTTTTAATGCAAGTCTAACTTTAAAATAACACGATTTCACCCGCGAATATTTAGACATTGCTGAGAAAAATATTTGTTAGTAGTAAGTTTTTTTTAAGCGTTCAGGAAGGCATTCGTGGGCTTGGATACATAGTCTTTTAAGTCATTCATAAAAAAATAGATTACTTTATAATTGAAGCTAAGATAACGAATTTGGACATAAAAAGGGTTACCTACTTTTATTGACAGACAAAACCTGTCCAACTACCCTTCTCCGACTTCTGAACTAAATTCCTTTCTATCACTCTGGCACAAGCGGGGCAACCTATTTAATTCCTGTGACGTCACGCTGGCCGGTCACACCTCATTTACATTTCTACGTGATGCCAGCTCACCTTACTTACTCACACTACATCGTGGATTGAGGTAATAGATATTTATGGAGTAATTTTATTTTAATACAAATCTAAAAAACTTTCAAATAACACGATATCACCGCAAATATTTAAATACAGCCGTGAAAAATATTTGACAGTGCTTTTTTTAAACGTTCGACAAGGCATTTACGGGTTTGGATACAGTTTATTAAGGTATTCATTAAAAAACAATAGATAAGTTCATAATTAAAGCTAAGATAACGAATTTGACCGTAAAAAGGTTACCTACTTTTATTAACAGACAAAAGCTGACCAAGTACCCTTCTCCGACTTCTGAACTAAATTCCTTTCTATCACTCCGACACAAGCGGGGCAACCTATTTAATTCCTGTGACGTCACGCTGGCCGGTCACACCTCATTTACATTTCTACGTGATGCCAGCTCACCTGAGTTACTTACACTATGTGGTGGACGAATTAAGTGCAGATTTGTGGTAGATTTTCTTTTGTTCATTGTATAAATATGTGATGTTGCATGACGTGCTTTTTTAAAAGGTTGTAGTCTTTTGTTTTGTTAAGTATATTTAGCTACACAGGTCCTAAAAAGGGATGGCTATAGTGAAACGAGATTACCAAAGAGCTATGATTTTATGAAATAACAAAATATATATCGCTCAGACATAGACTACTAGGATATAGACTACTAGAAGAAGATACTTTACAAGTTTCGCGCATTTTACACATCCGGGTGAAAACACCGTAATTTCTAAGATTAGTGCGATCAGGCCAACACACTCTTTAGGTTGACCATATTAGTATTGATACTAGGCCCAAAAAAAATGAGAACTGTTCCAAATCGACTCCACCATCCAGATCGAGATCAAGATACCACAGACCTATCACATAAAAACATACACTAACGATCTCACATAACCTTTTTGCAAGTCAGTTTAAAACCCAGACTTAAACAGCTGACCTAAAAAGAAACTGCCTAAACAACTCCCATTCACGAACACGATCTATGTTATCTAGATCAGTAAAGACGGCTATTCACTGACGCTTCAATAGCGCTGCTAGTAAATGATCGGGGCATATTGATAACGCTGTGTATGGGGGGTTTTAGTGCCTTGAATATAGTTGGTAGACTCCAAGCTGAGGGTTATGTCTAAGATAAAATATATTTATATAGATATAGTTATATAACTGAAGGGATAAATAGAATGTTTTAAGTGTTACTTAAGTTAGTGTGTAATGAAACTTATCTTGAAGGTATTTGATCTTCTTTTGTTCCAAAGACCTACTGAACAAGTTACTTTGATATCTACATTAAAAATATAATTCAAAACAGTATTTTATTTTAATAAAGACTTTTATTCATCGAATTCTTTAGTTTAACTTTGTACTTACAAAAGAACATAATATTTTTGATAAAATTTCATCAGGTCTTTTAAGCCTATTATAGGTTTGTATTCGGTCAATTTGTAATTTAAAAGGATTGAGTTAATTTGACAGTTCATTGAATTTTGAACCAAAATATTGTTGTATAAGAAATGAATTTGATGAACCATGTTATATAAGGGTGAGAGGTCAAAGGTTAACGAGAGAATGCTCATTCTATCTCGTAATACTTGAACGGTGGATTTCAATAACCGGTCTATCTGCGGATTAGCTTACAAGAGATAGATCACACTGATGATGATGACTTTGATGATAATAAGTGACAGGGGACTAAACCATCCTTCCATCTTTGGGAAGCAAAACAACAGGCAGAGGTTATATAAATACTCAGAGAGAACAACGAAAGAATGTAGTGCGTCTATTTACTCTATGCAAAATAAAACGACTGTTATTGAGGAGAGCTCCAAAATGCTGTAAAGGAATGCCGGGGCTTAAGCTCTATTTCTCTGTTCGTTTAATCCCGGGTTTTAAACGACATATTGGACAAGTAAAATATCTCAAAACTAAATAATTTTAGAAAATAATAGATACTTAGTTATGGAAATTAAATCAAACTGTCTATCGATAAACTCAACCACAAACCGCATACAACAGCTTTCTGACATAATAATAATTTCAACAAATTATGTTTATTAATTTGTAACCTTAATAATTGTACAAAATCATTTCATAGTTTTTATAATGCCTCTAATTTATTCAAAGCTCTATTAATCCTTCGTTAATCGAAGCATAAAATCGATTACACAATTATGTAAACTGCAGTTTATATTAATCCTCGATTAAGATTAACGAGAGGGCCCAGCGTTGTGAGTATCTGAACCGCATTTGTTTTGAGAGAGCTATTTACACGAACAAAGATTATGTTATTTTCGTGAATGAAAGAAAACTGTCTAGGAAATGAGTTTTAATGTGTAATAGGGTGTTTACTTATTTATTCATTCGTTAATTTATTCGTCATCATCAATTTAAAAGCAGCTCTTATCGGTGCAGCTCCTTCCATTTACGCCTATCTAGCACCTACTCCTGAATTTTCTTATACGTCACAACCAGCACCTTCTCTTTAATTTATTATCATTTTTGAAAGAAGAAAGAAAGAAAAAAATGTATTGACACAACACAAGACCGAAACAAATAGAGGGGAAAATATAGAAATTGTATACCAAATAGGTCTGTCACAGCTAGTTCCCGACGATGGTTTTATTTTAATCAAGGGGTAGGTGAAGGTTGTCATAATTTTGACATAATTCGAAGTTGTAGGTGATGCAATACATATGGGGCTGAAATAATCTTGACCTCTGCTAATATTTCGGGTAAATCTTTGGTAAACTTATCTACCTAATCCTTGTAGGAAAACTGGCACGTTTTATCTGCTAACGTGTCGACTCGAGATTTCTATGAAAATAGGTTACGCATTTGAGACAGGATTTTCTGTGGAAATAGACTGGTCAGCTGCGGTATACTGTTTCTTTTTTTTATTTGCCTATGATATCCCATTGCTTGGCAAAGGATATGCTGATACTTTTCCATCTTCATTCGTAATAAGTAAACTCATTTGAAGACAGTTTTGCTAATCACAAAAATAATCAAAATAAACTAAAACTGCAAACACAAAATTAAAAAACAATTTTAACTTCGTAAAGTAAACACCGCTACAACTACGAACAATATTAATCCATCCATTTCAAAGTAATAACTATAAAATCGAAACACACGTTCCGTACCGTGTTTATAGTAAACCATATACCGTTTTATAGTTAAACAGTAATCAAGGATTGCACCATTCCGTTAACCGTAGTTTACTTAACCCGGAATTAAGATTAACCGAGGGGCAGGCGTAATAGATAGAGGTATCTTTACGGTGTTGAAAGCTTTGCTCGAATTAGGATCATGTAGAGGGATTTAACGAATCCTTTCAAAGATAGGTCACTCAATCTCTCAACTGTATCGAGTAAAGAAATCGATTCATTTGCAGGAATCGAGTAACTACTGATTTTTGGTTAAAACCATTCGATTTTTGGTGTAGTCTTTTGTTTTTGTTGAAAGCACTTAAAGTAATTTGAACTGTAATTTAGTTGGGGTTATTTGATACGGCAAACATCAGATTAAGTTTTGATTGACTATCGACTTTCCTTAGTTATTAAGCCTAAGGGTAAGTTAGATTTAGACGGGTTAGTTTCCACTACTTACTAAAAGTATATTCTTAAAAATTCTTTTACGAAATCATCAGTTGAAAATGTTAACCGTTGTCTATTCAAAGGTGGTGAAACTGACCTTTTATGATTTTATAAAAGCAAGTAAAGTTTACGTCAGAACTGGGATTGGAAGTATCGTGTCACCGTTTAATTTTGAGCAATCCGGAATGAGGATGCAACTGACTTCGCAATATAAAATACAAGTTTTCATGTTTCGTGTGTCCATGTTATATGTTGGACATTTTTCAGGTATAGATTCAGCAGTAACCAGTAATGTTGAAATCGTTATATTGAAGAACACTTCATACATACTAACTTAACTGCACTTAACTGCACCGGTTAAATTTAATTAAAAGCACTCATTTACCATCATTAATGCAGGAACGGACTTTCAAAATCTACATGGGGGTACATTTGCTTGCATCATAAAACATTTACTACCCCCTACCCTATCTCGAACAACGACGCTAAAAGGTACAATCCTAATACATATTTACGCAATTAAAAGCTATAAACTAAGCTTAATCTCAGCTAAAATTACGCAAATTGGGTGCGTAACGCGTAAGAACGGAGCTAAATTCTCATTTAACCTCAAATAGCAAGGTTGTTTAGTATAAATCCCATTAAAGTGTGGGTCGGGACCTTAGCTTAGGAAAGTCTTGGGCTTATTACGAGACTAATGGAATGGAAAAACACGAGAAGGTAAAGACGGTCTGGATTGGAAATGGGAATAGCATCGAAAAGGTAGACATTAATTTTGTAAACTTAGCTGGAATAGGTAAACCCGTATCTGAAACGATGAACAATCAAAGCAAAACAAGACTAATAAAAACATGACCTTTCCTGGTAGTTGGGTAAAAGCCGCAATACAAGAAAACATTAAAACTATTTATTTTATTTGTATAGCCGAAAGGTTACAGATTAGAAAGACATACTAGATACACATAAGATAGATACAAACAAATCAATTACTGAAAAACAAAAGAAAACACCTCAACATCCAAAAATATCTTAACACAATAAACCAGACGAAACAGTTACAAATAACAACGAAACCCAAGCTCAAGAGAATCACAAACACAACACTACTAGATAATTACTACATAACAAGTACAGTTCGTATAACCCTCGGTCCACCCACAAGCCAGTTAATTCCTTACTATCAGACCGTTCCCTACTAAATAATCGAATTTACGTGAGAGCCCTGTTTTCGTTCGACGATAAACTAAAGGATTTTGTAGATATAACACTTCGGGTTATAGATGTTGGGATAAAGGAGAATTTTTGTTTAACATTATATGTATTTGGATTTAGTGTTTTTGGTTGCTTGTTTTTTGTGCAAGTTGGTGTAGAAGATTTTATTTTACGTTTGGATTATAGATATAAATGGTTCACAGCGTCGGTATCTGTGATCGGATATTAATTAACTTTAATTACAGTAGAGTATTACGGTCACTCAAGTCATAGTTATTGGTTCTGATATTTCAAACGTTTCATGTTTTTAACCTACTTGCCAAAAAGGGGGATTCTAAATCTTTCACACATAAACATAGTTACCAATAAGCTACCTTTTGGGAGAAATCACAGGTAGAAGTTAGTTACTTATAATCCAGATTTATCAACCCCATTTCGTTTTCCAGAAACCGATTTCGTATTCAAGGTCAAAACCTAATGAAATGTATGAATAACAAATCGTTACAGAATCTGGTAGAAAAGAACCTGGATTAGTACTTCCTCCTCCTCCGAGCCTTTTCCCAAACTATGTTGGGGTCGGCTTCCAGTCTAACCGGATTCAGCTGAGTACCAGTGCTTTACAAGAAGCGACTGCCTATCTGACCTCCTCAACCCAGTTACCCGGGCAACCCGATACCCCTTGGTTAGACTGGTGTCAGACTTACTGGCTTCTGACTACCCGTAACGAATGCCAATGATGTTCAATGACAGCCGGGACCTACAGTTTAACGTGCCATCCGAAACACAGTCATTGGTGTCTAAGATATACTTAGAAAGTACATACAAACTTAGAAAAGTTGCATTGGTACTTGCCTGACTTGGAATCGAACCCGCGCCCTCAAACTCGAGAGGTCGGTTCTTTGCCCACTAGGCCACCACGACTTCTTGGATTAGTACTTATCCCCTCTTTTCTTTGGACCTAATTCGTGACCTTGACCTTGAGGTTAGAAAATGTCCAGACAAGTGTTAGAAAGATAAAGCTATCGGTAATTTTTTCCCGCCCTGAGCGATGGAGCGGTAATTTCCTGGGAAGTCAAGGAGGGGTAGTCCGACAATAGAATATATTACACCGTAGTGTAGCATTTTGTAGTATTAAGTATTTTTAGGATGATCACTTATAAAGAAAAACTAGAGTGGATTTTGTTTCTCTTATTATTTCATTTGAATTCTAGGTATATCAAAGTATTTTTTTTTAATATTTTTCATCGTCTACGTTATTGTAACGCATTGTTTTCAAGTCTATTAGATTTGTATTTTAGAATCAGTCTTTTCTCTGAAGTTATCTCAATAAAGTATATTTAATTTGGCCAGTTGTACTTTTTTTTTATAATAAGCCCCAAATTCTTTGAAACCATTGATTTCTAACTTTAAACCATTTTTGAAAATTAGGTTACTTTTCACAATCCAATAAACTTAAAGTCTAAAAGACTTCGCAGAAAAAGTAATATAAGTCTAGTTAACTAGATGAAGATATTTTTATTTCTAGTCATTTGAGAGTTAGTACGAGCTGCAAAGCTAATTGCTACATTATAAAGAAAATATATACCTTATTAAGTTGAATGTAGTTTTCTAATAAGGATCATTAAGATATTCTTATAGATATTTTTTTAGCTGAAATAATAATAGTGTTAGCTTTGAAATTCTTTTTAGAAGCTCAAAGGTTAATTGTGTTAAATAAGTATTTGAATAATATTGATTCGGAGTATCTAGGAATATGAATAATCTTATCTATTTTCACATTTTTTTCAACTCGTTTTTTGTTCTAGGTCAAAAAGTTAGGCTTTTATCTATCCAAATTTGTTAATATTAGTTTGAGAAGTAAAAGGAAGTTATAAAAAATCATGCTTATATGTGTTAAACAAACAAACATACATAATTTCGTCGAATAATAACGATGCCAACAGGCCTAACATAAATTAAGTTAGTTAACAACTCTATTATTTGGCCACATAAATTATACATAAAATTAAGCACTTATCAATAGACACCTAAAACTGCGGTCAAATTCTAATAGCAAACAGAACATGAATTAATAAATCATATTGAAATTGGTACAGTAAAATCATTTTCAATTGCATGACTTATTTACGAACGCAGAATGGGTGTTTGTACGAAAAATCTACATAAGAGAAGATAATTCTCTATCCTTGTCATTAAAATTTATATCTTATGTACATCTCTCTTTTCATTTTTATCGTTTGCTTATTACCTAGAAACGCCCTCAACTACAATTTTTTTTGAAGATTTTATTTATACTAAAAGTTAAAAAGTTAGTAAATTGCAGACCTAATAGTCAATCGATAGTTTTTTTTTTTTTAGAAAATGTCCAAAGTTTTCGTTCGTTCTGATACTGGCGAAATACCTGATCTTTGTTATGTGCGTATAACCTGCATTCATCTTCATAATATGGGCCCAAACAAACTAACAGCCGATCAAAAGTTTGTACTATCCGGGTACGCTAATATAATCTTTCTTTAGTTTACACATTATAATTTAGATAGGCATTTGATTAACATACTACACAAAGCTATTGCCTTGCAACATATATTTGCCATGCATCACTTCATGCATGAACACTGGCCTATAAACTGATAGTTCTGTTAATTGCTAACAGAGGGAACACTTATGTCTGTGATATATTATAGAATGGGTCTGTTCATTAGAATGGATTTAGTTGAGGAGTTCCACAGGGAACTATACTTGGCCTCCTATTACTTGCATGATATTGGAGACCACTATTATTGCTGGGCAATGTTATATGATGATAAACGTGGTAAATAAGAGAATCTGATGCAAACTTAACTCTCTGATTTTCTTCTCTAGGCTGAAAATAAGAATTAAAAAATATTATTGCTTTATACTCTTTGATCTGCAGGATTTGTCAGCGTCGTCAAATATTTGAATCATAATCTGTTAAAAAATAAAAATAGTCTTAGTAATATTTCATGTTTCTAATGTTTCTAATCTATCGAAATGGAAAAAAATAGAAATAAAGCTATATGAATAAATCTTACGTAACGGTGTAACACACAGCCTTATATTGATGAAACATAAAACCCCAAAGGGTGATATTCTTAGAACGTTATGTAACCTATGTTATTTTGGTGTAGCGACCTAATGTGCCCCATGTTTACCCCTTGGATGAACTTTATGGGTTTCTATAACGTTTTATAGTGAGGATCCTGTTGTGCAGATGACATGGATGTATTTGTTCATGGTGACTCGGTTATGGAAGCCATTTGGTTTCCTTGTTCGTGTTTTATGGTGTATTTTTAGCGTTGCGTGTTTACGCTTATTACTGTGATAAGGGAATATATAGATTTCAATTTATGATGATCATCAGCTGATTGGTATCTTTCGTAGAGCAAGCTTCTAGTCATACCAGATGTAGATGACCGACGTTTTTTTAAACGAAACAACCTTTTCCAGAATTAAGGTCTAGTAAATAGAACTACTGAAATATTTAAAAAATAGGAGACAGTATCTTCTTTTTCTTACTTTAACAACCGATGCCTTTTGAACACATCATCTACTTACAAACTTTTACTTACCCAAAATGGTTTACTAAAGCACGTTAATTCTGTACTACATAATTGATGCATAGGTTACGAGCCTTGTAAATCGAGACGTATTGAGAGGCTACCGGCAAGTAATGTCCGGCTCCTTGTCCAATAAATCGTCGTTCAGTCTGAGTTTGAAATTGGGGTATCTGTCTTCGTTCATTCGTAGTAAGGGTATGGTGACTTTGAGTAGTTCTGACTGCGATATGGCTAAAGTTATTTATTATGCTTAAAGATTTTTTATCGGTGATCAGGGATCGCATGTGACAATTATTACAAACTATTGACCATTGATAAAAATGGATTGCTATCCTTTTCTTTTAAACATCCATTACGATCAAATTTCTGAAAACATTATTCTTATTCCTTTTTTCTCTTTCGAACTACATTTAATTTTATTTGAGGCTAAAATTCAATGGTAGTGTGTAGTAAATTGTATTTTAAAGTCTCCTAGGTACATTTCCCTTGTACCGATTAATTTCGCACGGACCGAGCCACAACTTTTGCCTTTTTTACCGAGATGACCCACGTCACAGCTTGGTAATATTCAATTATACTTACATCTTCAAAATTGTGTAACGTGTGACCATCGTTGTCACTTGTGACGAATTTTTTGATTCTTATACCTGTAGAACCTTTTCATTGGTCTAGAAGAGACGGCTGATAAGCATGAAGTCTTGAGTTTGGTTTATTTTATTGATTTATTTAATAGTTCATGTACACATACTCACGTAGATTACAGACAAGAAGAAAAATACGACAGGCACAGCTTATTTCATAAGAAATCTCTTGGTTTTTAGGTTGAATAGTGCTATAATATTTTTTTTAGGAACTTACTAAATGCATATAAAAAAAATGAAAGTATAGACAAGTTTAAATAAATAAATAAAATAAATAAACGTTTATTCCGAATAAATTCTACAAAAATTTTTACTAATACTTTTGCCAAACTGCAAAACAGTTTGTTGGCAAATGTAGCTCCTCGTTTACTCTGTTATTACATTTTTCGTGTTTATTTACTTATCACTATGTAGTTATTATAAACAGTTAGAAGATGGTCTACGATGTTGCGATCTATTGTAATTCTAAGCAACTTATAGTTTGCCCTTTGAGATCAAACAGGCTTCTATCTCATTAAAGGTAAGATTAGCATACATTTCAGGAGCTCATTCAGCTCATGCATTCAGTTGTTCAGAGAAATTGCATATTAGTGTCGTGTAATACATAGATTAGTATTATTAATAGTACCATTTAGTAGGAGATACACGTGCGTTATATCCTATTTCCATATTGAGGGGTTATTCGCGGAAATATTGATATATTTGAGATTAAACATAATTAATGAACGATTGACATATTCTAGGAAAATGTTTCATTAGCTGTTGTTAGTTAATAAGCTTAAGCCTTATTGGATGCTATTTTGCTAAATATATAGTCAAAATTAGGCCACGATGCACCTCACTTCAAGGATTAACTAACATTACAAATAAGACCATTATTTCGTTACATTCACCTGAGAAAACAACATTAATTATACAAATAGTTGGAAACTTAAAGAAGGATGTGAGAGAAACCGCAGTGAGGAGTTGGTTTCATAAATGTTTTAGTATTCCGGGGATTCTTAAACTTTTTTAGTGTGAACTGCACATACGGGTTTAGGTCAGAAAGATAAAGCTTTTTAAGAAAATTGTTTCAAAACAATCCATTGACAATTCGATAAAGACATAATACATACAACATAAACGATTGCATGCTAAGGTTGTGTCGTATCAATCAACTTCCAGATTTTGAACTGGTTATAGTTTTTTAAGACAAACTAAAGTCATTGATGTAGCCCACTGGATTAGCAAGTTGAAGTAGCAATGGGCAGGCCATATTGCTCGCAGAGCAGATGGCAGATGAGGTTGAAAAGTGCTGGAGCGGAGACCACGGACTAACATAACGTCCACCAACAAGGTGGACAGACGACCCTTATAAAGGTCGCCGGAAGACGCTGGATGCAGGTCGCCTCAAACAGGTATCTGTGGAGATCTAAGGGGGAGGCCTATGTTCAGCAGTGGACGTCCTATGGCTGAGATGATAATGATGATAGTTTTTTTAATCCACAAAACGATATTGGCCAATTACTTTTTGGAATGTAGGCCTTCTAGAACCTACGTATCCACATGAATATGTATTAGTACAAAAATACGATATTAATAAGCAAGAACGGTATTTAATTATAAAATAAATGAAATACGAAGTTAGAACGAATGATACCCAATAACATAGGAGTAATTAATCATATTCCCACGCAGCACAGTTAATTACACAAATAACGGATCGTAGAAACTGTACCATCTGTGTGAAGAGATACTATTTTAGTAAACGATGAGTTTGTAATTACTTATGAACTTATACCCTGGAGAACAAAATGACTAGCGGAGGAGCCATAACGGAAAATCTCCTAAGAAAGTAGCGCATTGTGGTCATATCCACCGCACTTGTTTGAGCTAAAAGAAGGCGCATGACCTACCTGCATTATGGCATCTCCGCTCATCTTTCCTTACTCCAAGAGTTATACCCATGAGTTATATACTACACTTATTTCTATGAACTATTATGTACACGGTAGTTTCACCCGCGTCCCGAGGGTACTGCCTCCCGCTGTCGGTTAAAAAGAAGCCTAAGTCTTTGTAGGTATCGTAGAAGATATTTTTACTCATTTAAATCAGTTCAATAGGTTTAGTACCTTACTACAAATGAAATTACCGACGAGTATGTAAGGCCTTGTTTACGTTAAAATTATTTCTTTCGTGAACAAAAATATTTACTTAATTTGGACCGAAGCCTCTTTTGTTTATTTCTTGTTGTTGTCTTTTAAGGTGGTTTCAATTCCGAAACCCCATTTTGCATACAATTATCATTATTGCCAAAGTAAAAAGAACCTAATGTCAACGGAGTAAAAGTTATTTTTGTTTACAAGTTTTGTGTGAATTTCGTCAAATAAAAGGATTAATTTGTCACTGAAATAGATTACAAGACTTGAATTAAACACTGAGTGGTTAATATTAAGTTCAAGATCTTTTGTTTTACTGTTACATAAGTATTTACAGAAAAGAGGAACATTTCAGACAAACTTGTAAGACGTGATGTAATATCTTGAACTAAAGACGTACGTTTCATTAATTTATAATTTCCCATGGAAACTATTTATTTCTATTAACCAACTACTTATAATTTATGGTCATTCAAATCGGACCAGTAGTTCCTGAAAGTAAGTTTAAGCCACGCTCAAGGAAACAAATTGAAAAAGGAAACACTTCTCTTCAGCTTGATAATATTAGCATAGATTATAATATAACCAATGTTCTACAGAACTACAAACTAAAATATTAAGTTTACACATAAGTTCCTAGTTCTTCAACCCAGAAAATGATTCCACAAAACTTTAAGACCATTACTCTTGCCATAAAACTTTTACACGCAACAAAATTATCCGCTTGTCTGTCCTACTATGTTTGCAGACATTAAATTTCATAGTTGAGTACCAAAAGTTTATTTACACTTTCATGGGACCACTTTGTGCTCCATTTTTTTATGAAACTAGTTATTCTACGCAGTTGGACCTGCGTCCCGAGGGAACTTTTTCAAGTACCCGGATAAAGATTCGCTTTCGTCCTCTCCTAGGATTTCTTTCTAGGAAATCTGCGTAACACATTGAAACAGGTTATCTAGTTTTTCGGTAGAAATGCGACAGATAGACGCTTTTGTATGTATACCTTAAACTAGTCATTAAGCGTGCAAGCGCGACAGACATACAGAGTGACTTTTGTATTTATTTGTTGTATAATTGAGTTATGTGAGTTTCTCCATGAATATTCATTTAACCTATGGTTGTAACATGGATTGTATTGTACCTTAAAAAAAGCGTTTGATCTCAGTTCATGTACTTATGTAATTTCATTGTTTTAATTTACGCTGTTTATATACGGGCTTGTTTTTGTAATTAGGTATGTGGTTCTGTTAACATGAACATGATATAACGCTTTTCAGTTAAGTTTTGCATTTTATATGAACTAAACTCTATGTACCAGGCTGTTGCAAGGTTATACAAATATGCCACGCAATAGAGATAAGAATTAACACATACATACTGTAAAAGTGTATCCTAAACAGACTCTTTACACTGTAGGTCCATTTATCCAATCGTAAATTGCTCTCAAACTTTTCATCATTTTTATATACCCAAAAAAAAGACACTCAAAAATTATTCCTGTAACCCATTCGCAGGACCGCGTCGTCCTCTTTTTAGGGTTCCGTAGCCAAAATGGCAAAAACGGAACCCTTATAGTTTCGTCATGTCCGTCTGTCCGTCTGTCCGTCTGTCCGTCTGTCACAGCCGATTTACTCGGAAACTATAAGTACTACAGTGATGAAATTTGATGGGAATATGTGTTGTATAAACCGCTACAAAAATATGACACTAAATAGTAAAAAAAAGAATTGGGGGTGGGGCCCCCCATACATGTAACTGAGGGATGAAATTTTTTTTTTCGATGTACATATCCGTGTGGGGTATCAATGGAAAGGTCTTTTAAAATGATATAAAGTTTTCTAAAAAACATTTTTCTTAAAGTGAACGGTTTTTGAGATATCAGCTCTCAAAGTCGTAAAAAGTATGTCCCCCCCCCTCTATTTTTATAACTACGGGGTATAAAATTCTAAAAAAAATAGAGGTGATGCATGCTAATTAACTCTTTCAACGATTTTTGGTTTGATCAAAGTATCTCTTATAGTTTTTGAGATAGGTTGATTTAACTGTAATTTACGGAACCCTTCGTGCACGAGTCCGACTCGCACTTGGCCGGTTTTTTAATATTGATACCTCACAATGTATACAGGGTGATGAAAAACCCGGCCTCATATAAAAGCTGGTAGCTGTTAATTTGTCACGTCCGACAAAGAATGGCGGTTCATTACTTTGTTTTTCTACCTATAAAATAAATAATAACACCCTCTGAATGTACGGAGAGTTTTTGTGTCGACAAATATTACTGTTGCTTGTTTTTTTTAACGTACCTAGTTTATAAGTGATCTGACAGGGACTACACAGATTTGAACGTTTGCTATATTGAAACCTATTTATTAACTTCACTACAACACAGTATAATATGATTTCTGAAAGCGTTCAGGGTCCCCGACAACTATTCAGTAGCAACCATTGTTAGAAATCTACATCAATGGCTGTCAAGCGGATTTAAGAAAACTCTGACACTAGGGCTTGTTAGGTGCTAAAACATGCAGCTCACTGGATGAGAAGAAGAAAGGATTATAAAGAAAGTTACAGTACAATATGTACACAATGTATTTTGACCCATAAAAAAGTGAGTATTACCAGGCAAAAACTGCTAGTACAATACTTATTTTCCATATTTGTCAATACGTGATGATTTCACCACATTAGTTTAACACAAAACAAATAAATACGTAAACAAACATAGATTTATTTGACCAGAGTATATTTTGTTTCATAATAAATTCAATAACTGCGTCATTTGCATAGTTATTAAACTCTATTTATATTATTAATAACATTATTATTCTTGTTTAAAGCGCTTAGTAGGCTTTAGAGTGCACACTGCAAACTTTTAGTCGGCCGATAGTTTGTTTAGGCTCATAAATCAGTATGAAGATGAATGGTAGTACGCACATTAAAAAGACCAGGTATTTAGCCGGTACAGTTATCGGTACGAATCTTGAGCTATGACCTTCACCTGCGCTGAAGTAATTTATTGGGTCCCTTTTGTGGTATGAAGTGAGGCGCGGGGGCGGGCTAGAGCGGTGATTGGTTCGCAGTGCATCGCGTCATAGCCGTCACTCGGGATTGGTTATTTGCTAATAAATCACTTCTGCGCAGATGTAGGTCAGAGCTCAAGATTCGTGCCGATAACTATATCAGACCGACTGAAAATTTGAAATAGTCGGTCGATTGTTAAATCTGCAATGTGCGGTAAGGTTTATAGTTTTGAATTTAAACGTACAGCTAATTAATTAATCGTTTGGTAGTTGGGTTAGCTATAAAATATTGCGTTCCGAATTATCATAAAAATTTACAATGTAATCCACATTCAATAAATGCAGATTAAATCATAATATTCGAGATCCTGGGATAATACAAATTTGTTTTAACGCAACTATGTATTTTGCCAATTACCAATAACGTATTAAAATACCTCATTTACTTTTTAGTAAGGTAATTTTTAATTTGGTAGCTTAGCTTCATTAAAATTATCATGTACACTATTTAAACAAAATGCAAACATAGAAAATATTTTTTTAAAATGTTGGTTTATGTGTACCCTAAAGGCTCAGAAACTACTGAACCAATTTGAAAAATTCTTTCACTATTGAAAAGCTACACTCTTCCCGAGTAAACATCATAGGTATTATTTCTCACGGGACGCATGTGAAACCGGGGGGAAAACAGCTGGTCGTTTACAAAAAGATCTTCAACATTCAAACATTTTTAAAAGCAGTTATTACTTATTCTTTATTCTTAAACTGACATAGAATACATGTTTCCAAGTAAATAAACACAAAATACATGTCGTTTGGATGCCAGTTGTCAAGTACCAGTATAACTTATGAGCTGTGCGCGAGTGTAATAGGAAATACAAATGTTAAAGTAATGTTAGTACGATTTAATATTTTGTGAGTATCAATAGTACTTGGTTTTTTTACAGAGGTTAAACTTCATAATTGTAAGTGCTGTTAGTAGGACATTTTAGTTGATGTTACTTGGATAATATAAAGGTTGGTAAAATTGTGTTACTGATAGTCAAATTTTTGGTCCTACTTAACATGGATAGAACATAATTATTTAGATCATAATTTTGATAAACTCAGATGTATGCTGATGTTAGAAAGCCGAAGTAGCCGAATTGAAAAGTTCTGATAGTTTTAGGAAGAAAGAAGGCTAAAGGCTACTTTCTATCCAGGTGCACTTAGACATTCTTATACGACATGATGAGTGAAACCGCTGGCAGAATGTAGTGTCATAATATAAGATGGTGAGATCTGTCTATCTGTGTCAATTTTACACATTTATTACAAGTCTTCACATAATATTTTTGACAAAAACCTTTCATGTAGGTATCCCCACAATACAAAACCGAGTCAACACCAAATCCGTCAACCATCTCAGCTAAGTTGACATGTCACCATTGTAATTACCGGTAGCGGTATGTAAACGGACTTTAATCACGGATGTGCGGATCTGTCCGGATCTGTCCGGATCTGTCCGGATGCAATTAACCGTGGCTACTCGGGTGACGGGTGAGCACCACTAATTTGAACGTATCTGAGGGTAGGTGTTTGTTCTTGACCGGCCGTGTTTTCCTAGGTAAAATGAGGGATTGTTTGACACTATTGTAAGGCAAATTTAAGTGGTAGGACTGAGGTTTATAAAGGGTATGGTACTCCTTTCTCATCACATAGAATATAATTATTTTTAATTCGAGGTAGACTCAGTGATCACGCAGTACCTACATACTATTTTTAAATTGAGGATAACTAAGACACAAGTTCACGTACAACATAAAGGTCCATTTTAATGTTTTTAAGCTATTGCATAGCTTCTATCGCAGGCCTTGAGCGCGGGGACCAAATCCAGAAATTCCGTAACGAAAAAACCTCACGCTCCCCACTCCGACGGGCACGGATGTGTGGCTTGAAGGCCGTGCATCGTCTAACGTCGTGTTAGTTCGGCAGTCTTCGACACGGCGCTGTGTGTCGTGCGATTAGACGTATTGTACGACTTTACGAAACTCGCCCGAATCGACACAAGCTGCTCCGAAATCGGACGAATATAATACACAATGCTATGCTAATAGCTTTACCGCGGCAGTCCCCGAGTACCACACGTATTTTTTTTTTTCAAAATAATGTGTTCTTTAAAAATTAACTGCTTATGCTGTTTATGTAGTAAAGAAAATGACAAAATGTTACATAGAAGGATATACAAGATACATCTATTACTCAGCCTAGGCTATCCTTATAGTGAAAAGCGTAAACTCAAAAATCATGTTAATTTGTATTAATGAAGACAATTCACAAATACAAAATCATCACTCGAACAACTCAAAAGTAGTCATTGAAACACCAAGAAACAAACGGAACGATTAATTTCAATCAACTAGATTGGAATCTAAAACTAATTAGAGAGGAATTCAGACGTTTCGTTTTTAAACTGAAAATAAATTAGGGTTTCAGTATTGCTTTGTTCTGTAGTCGGCTTTTTCTTTTGTTTTTCAGCCTCGAAGCAACAATAGCTTTGATTTCTTCATTGGTCTGCATACCTATTGTTGTGGGATAATTTTGAAGATTGAAGCGATTTTGAAAAAAATGGTAATATTTGATGATAGTTGTTGTAATTGATGACTTTATTCGTTCTTTCAGTAAACTTGTATATTTTTTAATCAGTTGCTCCCTTAAAGAATTGTATAAAGTACCTACTCGAATCATCAGAAAAAAAATACAGGTTTTAATGTAATTCGAATTTGAAGGACCTAGTTTAAACTCGTAGAGACGTAACTTAAAATATAAAAATAAAAATGACGATTTTAGAACCTTTTCCATTCGGTATAGGTAAAAAATAAATTAGTTTGCATAGAATGTGGGCTGTTATTTTTGTTGTGAAGTTAGTTTTGTTATTTATGTGGCAGCCAAGCCTACCTAAAGCAAAGATTCTACAAAAATATAGACCTTAAGTAAATCATGAAAATCTTAATTTCTTCTATAATATACACCATAAATATTAGATCGAGGGCTATACGATTAAAGTCGATAAACCTTTATCGAATCGCTTATAAACTAACTTTCAAAGCTGAAAGCTGTTGAAAGCTTCGCAAAATGTAGCAATATTCAATGCTTTATTTGCTTTAATATACTTAGTAAGAAACGCAACAGCGTATACATAAGATTTATATACAAGGTGTTACAAAAGAACAAGTAAAAATATCTAAGTGAATGCAGTTTTTTACACCACTAGCTAACGCCCACGGTTTCACTCGCGTCCCGTGGGGCCTACTGTTTGTACCGGGATAAAAGATAACTTTTCTTTAACGATTATTTTCCAAATCAGTTCAGTAGTTTCGGAACCTTTATATCAATTAATGCTATTTTTTTTAGTGTGAGAAGGGGCTTGCCCTGCAGTGGAACACAAAAAATGACGGCGATAAAGCATTCCTATGCGTTGCTAATTTTTAAAAGGACCCTATTTAATGCCATTTACCCTCTTTTAGCTTTACAAGCTTTTGTAACACCCTGTACATATAAGGTGATACGTGATATTGCTGATGCATTCTGAGAAAACCTTGCCTTACTGGATAAAAGTTATCCTTTATGCTTTTCAAAGATTTAATATGTATTTTTGCATCAAATATCGCACGTTAGTAAGGACTTAGCGGCTTTAAAAAACTAATGTAGCGAGTGTATTTTAACCAACACCTAAAAATAAGAGGTTCTAATTTTTTATTAATTCTGTTTGCGCATATCTCCATCGTTTATATCATAATTAGGTTATGAAACTTTTCCATCCATATAATTTGTATGTCACGTTTTAACGCCACCTTTTTTTTGAAATTTGGCAAAAAATAATAAAGGTACATATTTTGATAAGGAAATAATGCTCTGAGATAAGATAATACTCTTATTCTGTTTTAATTAAAGTTTGTTCGATTATGGTTCCAATACACCTGTCCAAAAGTGTAGGTAGGTACATCTGTAAGCTGCAACTTTTTTCTAAGTTTAGATTTTCCAAATAAGACACACCATTTACGTTTACCATACAAGAATAACTATTAAAAAAGAAAAGAAAAAGATACGAAAGATTACACGTCAATTAATCAAACAGGCAAACTTTTACTTCGCTAACCGATTCCCTTCGAGTTATCCGTGATCTGAGTGCCGAACATTCTAGCATACGTGACCCCAATGTCAAGTCCTTGAAACAACTGAAGGTCAAAGGTGCAATAACCACATTAACCACCCTTATGAAAGGGTGAGGTGAAAGGGAAATGTGGAAACATATTGTAGTATAGAAAATTTTCAATGTTACTGCTAGCTGTTAATGTGTCTAGGGGGTACTAATTCCTGCAACTGGATAAGAAGTAGCTTATTTTTCTCAGGTTCTCTCAGGTTGTGAACACGGCAAAGTTCATTTAAATAGTTAGTCAATCATGCAAGAAGCTGTTTTAAAACTATCAAAACATCATAATATCCCTATATTTTTCATATTGTGGTCACAAGATCAGAAAAAGTAATTATTTGAGCTTTCTTCTCGCAGTGCTCCATCGATAGCCGCAAAGAAATCGAGATTAATTGGAATTCCAATTAAAATGTACAGCCAGCAGAAGCATCTGCTAAATGCTCAAGATTTTTCTTGGTAAAGTGAATAATTATGCTGTCGGTAGTACTACCTTTTGCAGTAATAAGAAACTAGTATTAATGAAAATTTCTTTAAAGCCAAAGAGCATAATATCTAGAACTTTATCTTCCGCTAAATAGCGGAGGAAGGTAGGTTAGGAGCCTTGTAGGTCAAGTAAAGTAACAGTAGCGCTTACTAGAACTAACAAGGCCTTCGGGTTCCTTGTCAAATCAATCTGTCAAAGATTGGTCTTGTGTGATTAGTGATTTGTTTTGAAAATAATGGGCGGGTTCTATAAAATGTGTGTAACGTTGAAGCGAGTAACTTTCCTCGTCCCCAAATAACGCTACTTTCTTAGAAGATTTCCGTCATGGCATCTCCGTTCATCATTTTGTTCTCCATGGTTACCAATGAGCATATTATCTTAGAAGCATATCTTATACAAAACCTTTCTTAGTTTCTTTAAAGAATCAAAGCATAACCAAAGGGATCTTTTTCTTGGTAGGTAGAAAATCAACAAACAACCCCTTTTGCTATGGGTGGAGCTAAAGGGAGTGTCAGACTCTTATCGAATGAACCCCAACCATGTTTATTCTGGAGCCTTTGATATTGACGTCGTTTGCACTTGAAGAAACTTATGTGTATTTACGACTAGACTATGTTCTTCACAGTTTTGCAGACGTTAGATTAGAGGAGAACCATTTCCCGCAACCAAGTAAGAGGTAGCCTATATCTTTTCTAAGGTTCTAGACTATCTGAATTCTAAAATTCACATAAATCAGATCAGTATTTTTGGCGTGAAAGTTTCACAGAGAAGTAGTTTCTTTCTCAATTATAATATTAGTAGGATTCAATATTGAAAGTTCTAAAGTAAATGACTTTTTAAATTCTAGCTCCTTACGTACGTTGTAAAAGAAAAATGAGTTCTTTAATATATACATAGGTATGTATTGATATTATTATCTTAATCAAACCCAAGACTAATCTAATATACTAACTCCGTACTAAATCTATTAATTACATCCGAGTACTCATTAATCCAAACAGTACATACTATTAATCTAGTCACCGAATAATAATGCAATAAAATAATAATTATTAATAATTGGGTTTCTATTCTAAACACCGAATCATTTGAGGGTTAACCGCAGTATTATTATGAATGTAAATTGTTAATTAGCTAGTTGACTGTCAATGTTATTCCTAGGCTGTGTTTATTACCTAGATTTTAGGCTAACCTAATAGTTGCGTGTGATTACAATTTGGACTAATTAATATATAGGTAGGTATGTACAATCTCTCTCCGGTCGCGTACGATTGCCGTCCCATCGGGTTATGAGAGTGAAGGAATAGTGAGTCCACTTGTGTCTGCGCAAATGTTCGTGCACTATAATATGTTCTGCGTACCAGATCTCCAAATATGAGAACAACCGCCGTGACAGAAATCGGCCTTGGACGCCAATGTAGACTAGAAGAAATAATTGATGTGCTGCACAAGTGCACAAAGATGAATCTCGCTTTTGCAAAAACATCTATCAGTAGGTTTAACAATATTCAATTAAACACCCTTACTAAGGTGACTAAACAATAAAGCATCATTGAATAGAATTCAAATAATATGGCTCTAACTATATAAATATTGCATTCAGAAACAACTGAGTACCTATCTCGATATTAAAATAAAATATTGCAAAACTCGCTACATACGCAATGTCAAACAATACGCATCACTGAATATAATTAAATACGTTCAGAATATGAGTAAACCTGTCATATTTATTTGTACGAAATCGTGACAAAATATGTATTAATTTACGCCGTGATAGGTCAAATGCGTCATTGTGAGTACTAGCGTCTAGGGATGAAATGGAAGTCTTTATCTATGACGTCATATCTTAGACTTAGGCACTGTTTACACGGCATCGAAGGTAAAGCTAACGGTCTACGCTAAAAAAGTATGTTGTTTTTTCAGTACCAGTTTAATTTATGAATTTTGTATGCACCACTACTAGATGTCATCATAAGCCAAGCCTTTTTCCAACTATATTGGGGTTGGCTTTTAGTCTGACCGGATGCACCTGAGAACTAGTGTTTTACATAAAACAACTGCCTATCTGACCTCCTCAACCCAGTTGCGAGTACCCAGATGTTAGTAAGACTGGTAACTGGCGTTACTACTAGATTTATACTCATAAAGAAAATGCAGTATAATGCCGCATGAATAGGGTTGAAGGATGCATTTAAAGAAATACGTGAAGTCTCATCTCATTACATCCCCATACTTTAATTATTGTAGCGAGAACAACGAAAGAAAGCGCCTGTTTACGATAAAATAATTTGATAGGGAAATAATATTAAAATCCTATACTAACAATTACAGATAATCCTCATTCATTTTGAAGCTTAAACAAAATCATTTTAATCCTTGATTAGTTTTCCCATACATAAACCGAATGCAGCCCCATTGTATGCCATTACAGGGCATTACCGATGCAATCTGTATAAAAGTGTTCCGCGGTAAAATTACCGTTGCACACGCCCCAATGATGATAGCGCAAATGCATCCGATTTTTACACTCATTTTGTAAAAGTAGGCACTTTATCTAAAAAACTATCCTGAGGTTAATTTTGAAAATTTGTTTGCAGCTTGTTTACTTGGATTTTATTTTGGGCAAAAAAACGACTTTAATATTAAACGTTGTCGAAAGTTTGACCAAAGAATTTTTGAATCAAAATCAGCTCAGCCAAAGATGAGATGACATCGCGCACAAATATACCTAGGTAATATGTCCAGGTCAAACAGAGATGCATTTATTTTAAGTCAGTTAAAAATAACATATATGAACATGTCCTTACTACAATATTAATATAATTCCGCATTTTAATTATATTTTTACCGATGCATTTTACAATAACCAAAATGTTTTTCAAACCACCTGCAAAACAGAATTCTCTACCCATTGTGTACCTTTCCAAAAAAGCATCAAAACATGTAAAAAATTCTTGTATCCATACATTTTTAAAGCGCTTACAAAAGCGTATATCCCACGGATAACAAATGATGATCGGATATGTCATAATGGAAAGTCTTCTAAGTAATTACTTTTGCCAAAATGCAGGTGTTCAGAGGACGAGAAAGTTACTGACTCTGCCCTCATATGCCTTCTTTGGAAACCATTCATTTTTTTTAAATAAAAGCTTCGATAGTTGTATCGAATATGCGAACGCCTCGTTAGTTCACTGATAAGTCAGCGTTTTGGTCAGGTAAACCATACTTATTTGACCTTGTAAAAGGCGCCTGACCTGGCTACCTTATGCAACTACGCTCATCTTTCATTCCTCCGTGGTATATCCATTGTTTTACATTGCATTTTCAAAAATTTGCATACGTATAGTTTCTATTGTCGCTGGAATTAATAAGCTTGCCCTAAATGTTGGCTCTTGCCTTAAATTATACTTACATTTAATAATATAGCGTAAAACAGTTATACAATAATATACATAGGAACAGGTTTATTAAGAAACGAATTATAATTTTCAATGGTAACGTTTTATTTCATGTTTTATGCTATCCGTTTCTACCAATTTTAGTTGCTTTTTGCGATATTAATTCGTGCACTGTATGTTTTAAACTATTTTGGTTTCGAAATATCTGTTTTAATAATGTGCATAAACAAACTAGTGAAATACTTAACTCTGTGGTTAAAAGGTAATTAATAAAAAGTGCAAAAAATTACAGTAAAAAGTTTTACTTTATGAATTTCCATAGAAATATGCAGGTAAGCTATTACGAGAAACCAGGTCTTATTGATTATTTATTATCTATGAATTTTATACAGAATTACACATTCTGTTTAAATTCAAGACCTTGTCAATGTGCAGCCATTCGTAAAATTAATTATTATTTTAATTAAAAACGTCACCGTCAGTATCATAAATATTTTGTATTATTGAAATTAACCTGAGTTAATTTGTGTTACACGATAAAATATCAACGTCAGATCAAAAGCAGGGGATTATTGAACTTATTTATAGTATGCATTTATGAAAATTGTTTGCGCTTCGGGAATGCAGTTTAGCTTTTATTTAAATTTTTACACTTAATAGCTATAAACACACTTCAAATTAAACAGTCGGCCTATAGTTGACCCAATAGTTGGTAATATTTTTTTAAATAAAATCTTAATTCCAATTAAAGTTTTCAGTCGGTCTGGTACCGGTTTCATCTTCATTCTGATTTATGAGCCCAGATAAATTATCGACCGACTAATAGTTTGAAGAGTACCCCTCTTAATGGTTGTGGGCTGAAGGAATTCGCCTGGTCGTAACGGAAGTCAAGTTAATTTGGTATGTCCCGACTATCATTCAAACACCTTTAGCAGTCGTCTACATAGACATTAATTTCATTAATTTGTGTTTAATAAAAGTTCTGTAAATTCGCTATATAAATAGTTTATAACAAGGTATTTTAGTAACGTTAGTGTATTCAAATTATATTTACATACCTACGCGTTATAAATATACATAACCAGCGGAAGCCACCTAACGAGTCCAAGCGTTATAAATTAAACCATTTTGCCGTGTTTAACTGCAACATTTTGTAACGAGCTGATATTTGCATAAAAGTTACTATCGGTGGTTATTTAAATAGAATTTGTGTTTAAGTTAAGCAAACGTTTGATAGATGTTTAAAATAATTTCTGTTAGTAAAACTTTTTACATAAAAATAAAACAGATTTCAATATCATGCTGCCTAAAACCGTATTTTAAGTCTGACTAATACTATGCTGAAACCGCATGAAAATCGGTTGATCAGCCAAACGTAAGACAATCGCGTACAAGCATACATACATCCAGATCAGACTGGAAACATCATTGTTTTGAACTCGGTTCGATATATTTTCTTTAACAAGTTACAAATGTATATTTAATTAAGTATTGTAATAACACTGAAAATGTTTGTCGATTACACTTAAGTGATGACAAGCAATTAACTATAAACTATTCAAAGTAACAACCTACATGTATCGTATTTGTAATTGCTCCTCAATTGCCTAGAAAAGTGCGATACACACAAAATAAAATATTTTTTCAATTACCTTGATAACACCAATTTGGCAGGCAATCAAAATGTGTTAACTATTTTATATTACTAAATTGACATGTTTTACCAATATGGAAAATTGTGTGTGCCATGGTACAGTAGACCGCACATCAGTGGTAACTGTCATGCACCTTTACTCAATAGTAATAAGTACGAGTTTCCTATAAAACTGTTACCACTGACCTGAAGATGATTGTACGTAAAAGAATTGGTCGAGCAATTTATTCAAAATTAATACTGCTAGCGTTTTCACCCATTTATGTGAGAAATATTTCCTGCTCCCGGACAAATAGAAGCGTATTTGTTATTGCGATGTTAAGATAAGCTAATATTAGTGCTAAGTTCTTTAAAAAACACATTTTTGCAAATCTATGCCTTCAACCTGTGTCGTCCCGGCCACAACTCGTGCCATCTACAATCTATGATAAATCACCCGTAAACCAAAAATATTCACATTTCGTCACGCGACTTCTACACAGATGCTCAGGTTTATGACATCTGCACAACACGCATGGCGCGACCTCAATACATTTTGCGTGCAAATCGTGATTCAGTCACGGAAAGAAATATACCTGTACCTATCTAATGGTGAACGCATTCCTGTCAGACCGCGGTGAAGAAATGGGATTTTAGAATTCCTTAGGTATAAGTAGGAAATTGTATGAATCTTCCGAATCTAAGGAATCACTATTAATTGGCTGATTTCATTTCTACGCCGCAGTCGATCCTGACTGTTACTGTTCACCATATAAACTCAGTTGAAAAGTCATTTCTTTTTATAATAACGAAGAAGTATGTAGGTATTTAACGAAGAAATACGTACGAAAGATACGTAGGTATTTATTCGTTTTTTGAGTATGTGCTACTGTTTGTTGAAACATAATCGAAATTATTATCAAGTCAGCCCCGCTTGTGATTTAGTTAGCGAGTTCTTAGAATCCGATTGGCCAGGTAGTAAGCCCGAAGGTTTATTTGCTTTACAGCTAAAACTAACGCACCCAAATGTAATAACATTACAGAGAGACAAATTCACAATGACATCACTATTAATATTCACATAAATGTCACACCAACACTTTCCCTATTACGGAAATAAACCCCAAAATATACTCAAACTTTTTCCCACTAAACCAACAAACCATTAAAAAAAATATTTTCTCCTTTTTCCCGAAACCTCAAAACCCACAAACTGACTCCAACAAAGTCCATCGAAGTGGATTCGTCGATAGGGATAACAAGCAGCCCAAAATTAATAGCTGAACCGTAACTAAACAATAAATCAGACAACTTTCAGGCACTTTCAGACAAGATGCGGGTTCCTATCAAAGTAGGGACCGCGGAGTTAGGAAAGATCAGCGGAGATGCTGTAATGCAGGTAGGTCAGGCGCCTTCTACTAGCTCAAACTGATACTGTGGGTATGACCAAAACGAACAGTCACGAGTGAACTAACGAGGCGTTCGGACTCTTTGAGACATCTTTCAACGATTTTTGCTGTTACAAATAGTGGTAGGGTCCAAAGAAGGCGTATAAGAGCGAAGACAGTAACGTTCCTCGTCTCCCGCATTTTGGCGCGCTACTTTCTCAGGAGATTTTCCGTCATGGCACCTCCGCTAGTTATTTTGTTCTCCAAAGTAGGGACGAACTCCCGAATTTCGGTTCAAAAGGTGACTTGCGAAATGATAACACTCTACTCGTGTGTACCTTTTGGGTTTTGTTAATTGGATCTGTATGGCGTTTTTGAATAGGGTGAGCAGGTGTTAACTGTTGGGGAAACTTTCATATTGCAAATGGCGTTCGGAGTTTTGATTATGAATATGAAGTGCTATGTTCTGGAAGTCTTGTGTCCACCTTAAATTCAGATAAAAGAGGATTTTGGCCTATATGAAATGTTACACACACTTTTAGTATATTCCGAACTCAGAAGATTAAGATGTGTGGGAACGTTTATGGAACTTAGACCGGACTGACCCCGAAGTATTTGAAAGAAAAAGCTATTCTAGTGACAATGTACTTCGTGTTTTTTTTTTTAATAAAACTGCAGCCAAAACGATGTAACCTACCTTCATTGACAGCAAACAACTTTACGAATACTACATTAACACTTCTGGCAAATAGGTAAGCTATTTCTTAGTTCGACCTATTTATCGAGATCAATAAAAGACCCGCAATACAGACCCAATAGTTCTGTCATAATTGGCCCAAATTGTGTGAGACCTAATCAAAAAAACCTTAGCTTCTACACAAAGTATTGGCCTAAGGTCCATAAGGTCTATAAGGTCCACAGTGGTTCTTGGAGTCAATTCACGAAGCATTTTTATTGGTTACGTATGTGATTGGGGTAGCAACGAGGTTTGGGGACTGGCCTTCAATGAGCTGAATTATATGTGGCCTTTCTTTGGTGAAAATTGTTGGGATAGGCTTAGAAGGAAATAATTAAGTTTATGTATTTAATATTAGCTTATAATCGGCACGACTATTATTCATTTCTGCCGCTAAATAAATCTAATTTAATTCTTATGTTATTTATTTATTTTTGTACACACACAATATACGTAGGATCACGACAGGAAAGAAAGAATTTACAGAGGTAATGCTTTCCTATTTCTAAAGAACGAATGTAAGTGGTTTATATTTAACGTGGGTGGACTAGAATTGAGAGGCAACTACACAGTTCTAACTGGATAAAACTAACCTAACCTAAACCGCGTCTTCAGTTGGAATTTCATTTATATCAACTCAAATAGAATCACGTGAGGAAAACCAAGACAAAACTTCCAACTAATATTATTCAAGAAATAAAGTCTATTTCCAACAGTACCATATTTCTACGAATTCAACAGCAAATCAAAATAATATTTCGATGGACATACAAGTACCTGTCTTGACCTCATTCCCCGTATGACATTTTAGTCCCCCAAAGGGAATTTACTTATCAGTATGAAACGAGACATCGACGAGGGTCACAATACAGAATACAAATGTATTGTATTTTTAGTTATTTATGTATTTGATTAATCATTCATTCGGTAGTGGAGCTCTTGAACTATAATGAATGAAAGTGAAGGAAATGAGGCTTGATAATAAAGAAAGGGGAATTTTATCGCATACTAATATAGAAAAGAGGAAACATTTGTTTGTTTGTTTGTTTGTTTGTACCCAAAAGGCTCCGAAACTACTGAACCGATAAGAAAAATTATTTAGCTATTGTAAATGACGCTCTTAGTACGCTGTAAGTTATTTTTGGATACAACATTATTGGCTTAAGTGTTTTCTTTTGTCTTCATTTTTCCTATTAAAAGTACAACCTCAAAAATATATTAAAACGCGTATCTCAAAATCTTCGGTGATGAGAAACACCTGAAAAGCGCGTAACAAAACATCGGAACTCTCGGCCTTGTTCTAAACAAACTTGCTCAAAAAAGTACCCCTCGATGTCGGGAGTAGCGGCTTTATCTTACTTTTAGGGTACCGTAGTGTTTGTGGTGGAACCATGGTAAAAAATGTCTTAAAGCCTCAAACGAAACGTAAAAAAAATAAACCCTTGTGCATAACGATACGGGAAAAAAAGAAAAAGAAAAAGAACTTAAAAGAAGAAAATATTTCACAAATATGTAGGTGCATGTGTTTATAACGGGTACATTGTAAAAATACTTTAACTAATAAATCGGTGTGTATTTGTGTTAAAATGACTAAGTTGCTAAGTGAGTAAGCATTACCATACGTATTCAAAAAGAATATCGTTATATTGAAATAAGTACACTTCTTAAATTACCTTCCGTTTGACATTTCAATCAAACAATAAAACATATTTCTGTCTTCCCACATATTTCAACCATAATACTAATGGTGATATTTAGAGAAGCAGTCTACCTCAAACGTTGTCAAGCACACATGAGTAGGAGCTTTGAAGTCGGAAGAGCTCTCGCTTTAATAAACGGAATATATAATATTCTATGAGAAATTCAAATAAGAAATTTTGTACAAGTTTATTCGTACACATTATATTCGATTTGTAATTGAAATTTTTGAATATTATTTTATTAATACATACATATTCTTTCGGGGAGCACGATAGACTGTAGGTCCCGGCTGACGTTACGGGTCAGAAGCCAGAAATTCTGACCACCACTCTTACCAAGGGGTATTCGGTTGTCTGAGTAACTGGGTTGAGGAGGTCAGGTAAACAGTCGCTAGTTGTAAGACTGGTACTCACCTGCATCTGGTTAGACTGGAAGCCGACCTCAACATACTTGGGTAAACATTTATTTAAGAACAAAATACAAGATCCATAAGATGTTAGTAAAAGATACTTAACCTAGTGTTAGTTAAAATAACTTAAATTATAAAGACTAGGCAGTTATTTTATTAACACCTAGGCTCAAATTTATTGTAACAGAAGATGTATTTATTTATACGATAAACAAAACCACAATTTGAAACCGCATTTAAACGCTATATACATACTACGTACAAAGTAAAACTTACTTGTTTCTTGAGCAATTTAATAGTCAACGTGCGGAACCCGAGCTTTAAGAAAACTTACTCTTGGCCGAACAAAGGTGAGGCGTAGCTAAAACTTGGTGTTTTCATTAAATTTAATACTGTTTAGAAGCTATCTCTTTGAATCCACATTTTGTTTTTATCTATAGAAAAGTTGGTGGTAATACAAGCTGTTGCTCGTAGGTTTTCTCCCATAAGAAATTTTATTTAGTTATATAAGTGATAGTGAATAACTGAAATTTATATCATATCGAAAGCTAGTGCCATGAAAATAAAAATATTTTCAGAAAACCGATTTCCAGATCTTTCTGAAAGAAGGAAGAAGGTTATATTTATCTTGGAAAATCATCTATAAAATGACATTGGTATGAGCATATTTTCTAACCTATTCACTGATTGACCATTAAAGATCAAGCTTCCAAACATATTCTATAACCAAAATATCACAAACCCATGACCCCAACCCAACATAACTGCAACGTAATCATAAATAACCAGCCACAAAAGATAACAAAACTTCCTCGCCGGGCATTAATCCAAATGACGGATTATCTAAAGTGTCCGTGGCATACTATCTGATTTATGGGCTAGTAAGCGCTTTGTCCAGTGGCCTACAGCTTCGGGTAGTCTCAAAAATGTTTGCTGTAACATTAAAACGGTTATTGCTAAGAAATACGACGGTATGAAAGTATGTTGTGTTCTAAAATTTATTGTGTGAAGATAGTGGATAAAGAAGATAAAAGTTGTTTTTTTTTTACTAGTTTCACAGTTTTATTGCTACATATTAATTTTATGATCTCTTACCTATGTTATGGGATGCAAATCTATGCATATAATTATCAATTATTTTGCAATTTTTCGTCTTCAGTTCAAACTATTTCAGCTATGTGAACGTTTAGAGTACACTGCAGAGTTTTTAATTGGCCGACAATTTGTTTGGACTCATGAATCGGTACGAAAATGAATTACGCACATTACAATGACCAAGTGTTAATCAAAAACAGACCAGAATTTCTACAGAAAAATTTTGCCAACCATCGGGTCAACTGTCGGCCGACTGTTTAGTCTGCGCTGTGCGGGTACTCTAGAGGTTTATATCACATTCTCATATAATTCGAAGTATGTATGTTTTGAGCAGGGATGAAAGTCATATGACTCAAAGAGTGATGGATAAGGTGGTGGATGGATAAACAGGATAGCCGAAGTAGAGATGGATTATGTGTGGAATTATTTTGAGGTCAAAGAAAGTGAATTTTATTAGTATGACATTACCGTTCATCTCCCGAACATTTTCTAAACTGTGTTAAGGTCGGCTTCCAGTCTGATTGGATGCAGCTGAGTACCAGTGTTATTACTGTAGGTACATTACCGTTAAAAGGGGTTGAATATAGTACTAGCTTCCACCACCAATTTCTTACGAAACTACTTTCAGCACCCAGATAAAAAGTAGCCTAATGTGGTTCTGATGAATAAGCTAGGTAAGTATATTATTACTGTTAAGTTTCATCAATTTGAATTCATTAGTTTGACGTGAAAGAGGGTCAAAACCCCCATACATTCATTTTTACATTCTTTTAGTTACTGTTACAGCCTTTTTATCGTCCCACTGCTGGGCACAGGCCTCCTCTCACACGGAGAAGGATTGAGCATTAATCACCACGCTTGCTCAATGCGGGTTGGTGATTTCAGACTATATAGTCCAGGTTTCCTCAAGATGTTTTCCTTCACCTTTTTTATCAGCCATTGGTGTCCTAGATATACTTAGAAAGTACATACACACTTAGATAAGTTGCATTGGTACTTGCCTGAACTGGAATCGTATCCACACCCTCATACTCGAGAGGTTCTTTACCCACTAGGCCACCATGACTTTAAGATACATTCTTTTAGTAGGAAGTGGGATACGTAGGTCACAATATTACAGGATTCAGTGACCTATGAACCCATCCAGTTGGAATCCTCGGGAACAACTTAACCTCGATTGATGGTAATCTAAAACCTCTCAGCGCAGAGTAATAAAGGAAGATATTCTGTATGTATAGAGAGATCAACTATTCACGATGTAGGGACTTAGGACGTAACCTTATAACGCTCAAGTTTTTTTGCATTTTTATTTTTTTTTAAATGTGATGTCTACTTTTACTTATGTAGCTGATCTACATATGTACATACAATATTAATTTTGGTGTGAAGAAAGATAACTCTTACATACGAGGATGTACCTGGGAAGGGACTTAAACTAGTTTTGTCTGGAGAAAATTTATACATAATTAAAGTAGGTAGGTATTTATCTTTGGTCGGTGAAAAGAACCATGTGAAAACTACGGGGATCAAAATAAATGTTACAAAAAACTATTTAAAACAGAATGGAACTAAATTAAGTATAGTTAGTGCCACAAGAATAAACTTCTAAAAGAAAAGATTTCACTCAATGAGGTCTTTTGTTCATCACATTATGAAACCGTGTATTTTTTTCTTTTTAATAAAGAAAATGCTAAATAAAGTTTTGAGTTTCAAAATATTAAGTCTTTGTTATAAGTACTAACCTAAGCCTTACACTGCACAAATACATTTTCATACTTAAAACTTAAAGCCTTTAAAACTTTAAACATATTGAACATTAAAATTTAAAATTCATTTGTGTTTTTATGTAACTACATCCTTAGTATGTTTTTTTAAGAAAATCATAAAAGCTTACTCAGAAAAATGCTACCTGACATTCTATAGATAAAACCAAAAAAACTACACAGAACAGCGTTCCAGCGTTAAGTTTTATTACTCGTCAATTTGTATCACTCAACTCTTTTAGGAAATCATCAAATGACCCTTCCGGCTGTGGAGTATCAGGCGATATCCTCTCTCTCTCTTTAAGGAACCTGAGGTAAGGAACAATCCTACCAGGGCTGCGGGGTTGGTTGAAAGAGTTATCGAGGCCCTAGTACATGAAGAGCTCAAATAACATGGTAGGTTTTAGTCAGTAATAGTCTGACACTCCCTCACGCTGCACCCACAGCGGGAGAAGTCATTTGAAGCTTTCCCAAAAGAAATGGTTCCTTAAAGTGACTGACAGAAGTTGATATGTACTGAAATCAGCGCTGGGACTTTGTCTTGTATTGCATTGCTTTGGTTGCATTTAAAAGGTAAAGAACAATGTTCCACAAATCTCAGTCGATACGTGTACGGTTACGTTGTATTTCTCCATGTTTTATTGCATTGAGCTGACTTGAGAGAGTTCACAATCGCTGCATTTATATCGCGATCGAAGTCGTGCGTGTGTTGCAGGGTTGTCATGTTTTAGAACAAATATTTTGTTGCTTAAATTAGGTATGTGATGTTTATGACCAATTATATTGATAAATTAAGGTCGTGGCTATGTATTAGTGGTATGGTTGGGTCTATCTGAGGTGTATCGTGAAGAGGTGGTCCTAGGTGGTTAGAACTCAGAGTCTGATAAATTATTCTCAATTCTATTCATATCTTTGTTAAGTAGGTCAAGGTCCCTTCATGTGAAGCATGCCCAGCACATTTGGGTTGCCAACGCCAAACGTTCTGGGGGCAAAGCTAGGCATATTATGTTGCCTGCGCAACCAGACACCCCCTGGTGGGACTGGATGGTGGATGACGCGCCCGGGTGTCACCATTGTGCGGACAGCCCCGAGGACACGGTGGACCACACAGTCCAGGTGTGCCCCGCATGGGAAGGGCACCGCCGGGTCCTCGTCGAGGCTTTGGGCGGCGGCGACCTCTCGCGTCCGGCCCTGGTTCAGGCCATGGTCCGGGGCGAGAGGGAATGGGATGCCGTCGCCTCCTTCTGCGAAGCGGTCATGCTCGAGAAGGAGGAGGCGGAACGCCAGAGAGTTCGCACCTCTCATCCCGGCCGCCGCGCTGGACCAGGTAGACACCATGGGCGCCGGGTGTCGCGAGATGACTCCCGGCCACCGTAGGCGTGGGTCTGTGAGCGGTGAGTTCGGGTGGCTCATCGTCCCTCTGTCTTTCTAGACGACAGACCCGTGTCGACGGCGCGCGTTGTTCCACGCGCTCCTCAAAGATGTCAGCAACCCAGCGGGGCCAGCAGGCCAAGGCCTGCCGGGGCTGCGGGTTGTTCGAAAGAGATACCGCGGCCCTGGTACATAAAAGGCCTATGACGGAACACGACGATTTTAGTCAGTAAGAGTCTGACACTCCCTCACCGCTGCTAACCCATAGCGGGAGGGGTCATTTGATGATTTTACGTCGCTAAAAAAAAAAAAAATGGTGGATGACAGAATATCGGATTCTGACTACCCGCAACAAGTGCAAATGTTCAAGTAACAAGTGGGACCCATCAATGATCTCGTGCCTTTCGAAATACATACTTAGATAACGAAAGGGGAAAATGTCTTTTATCTCAACAAATAAATAGCAACATACTACTAACAAAGTTATGTAAAACATCCAAGGCCATCCTTATTCACTATATCACAAATATGTGGCTTCGGAACGTACATCGCTCGCAGTGGCATCTCACCCACCCGTCGAACGCCAAATATTTACAAGCTATCCGATATATTTTATATTCCACATTATAAATTTCGTGTTTGTTAAATTATTCGTGTAGCTGGCATTTTTACTGGGAATTATGTTGCAACGATTGGTTATTATTATGTACCTATTGATCAAACCAATATTATTCTATGCCAGTTGTCAATCTCACCTACCCGTGGTGCACCTTGATGAAAAACAGACGAAGTTCTGGCAACTGGAGGCGGTATAACTACCTCATAGCACCAAGGTTGAATTGGTTTTCAAACTTCAAGTTTCCTTCGTAATATTATAAGCGGCCATGAATTACTTTACTTATTTTTTGAAATTACTACGAATCTACTTGAGACTCCTCTAATCTCCCAGGAGTCCTATTTGTTTAACATGAAGTATTAATTTAATAAACTTAAAGCCTATAATAATAGGGGTTAAAGTATGAAATTGCCGATTTGTACTGAAAACCTAAATTGTATTTTTTTTTAATTTTTAACAAACTTATTTAATCAAAATAGTTGCCATTATTATCTATACATTGCGGTCATCTAATAAGAAGGTCATTTATGCCTTTACGATAGAACTCTGAGGATCTAGACTGCACAAACAGTGTGAAAGAATTTTGTTCTGCCTCCTGGGAAGAAACTTCTTGTGACGTAGATAATTGTCCAAATCACAAAAAAAAATGGTCGTCCGTTAGAGCAAGGTCTGGCGAATATGGAGGAAGACGAATAGTTTCCAACTGCAGTTCCTGAAGAGTTAAAACGGTTTATTTTGCTGTATGAGGCCTCGCGTTGTCATGGAGCAATAGCGGTGAAGGTCGATTCATGAGTCGTGGCTGTTTTACTGCTAATTTTTTCAACATTATTCGGTGTTCGGCTGGGTATCTGGGTAGTTTGACTAGGATCGGCGTTCACCGTCTCTCTTAATTTCTCGTTAATCACCTGTCAGGCGGTCTTTCTCATGGCTCGTTCTTCAAGTCGAAGTTTCCACCACGAAAGCGTTTAATCCAAAATCGCACGGCGCGTTCTTTAGCAGACACCTCTTCAAATGCAGCATTGATATTGCGGGCTGTTTCTGCCGTTCAATCCCGCGTCGGAACTCATATTCAAAAATTACTCAAATTTTCGCAGTATCCATCTTTCTTGTTTAAGTTGAATAACAAAACAATTGAACATCGATAATCAAATGTTTCATTTTTTTAAAAGAAAAACATCACAGAAACCACGTGAAAAAAGTTCCATTCGAAAACCTCAAACCATGAAGACTCTATGGCAATTCAAAAACCTACTAGAATAAAACGGCAATTTCATACTTTAACCCCTAATATAATAGAAAAATATCTAAAGCGTAGTACTTCGTAGCGGCCTACGAATTCGTAGCAACTCCGTAGGCTGCTACGAATTACTACGAAATAATACACTTGATGGCCTAAAAATGTAGGTAATTTCAGAAAAACTTCGTGTAAAGTTAGCAAGTTAAGCTTGACAGGAGCTTAGGGAATTATTCTACTTTTTGTTTTATTAAAAAACAATATTATTTTTTAATTTCTTTCTTTTAGTATTCTTTATTATAATTTACTACTGAAGACTTCTTTCTGTACAATTCGAACTTGGAAACAACCTAAAAATTAAGTGAATTAGTTCATAATGGTCAAACGTACGATAAATATGTAGGAGTAATTTGAAAGGGCGTGAGTACTACATGAAATTTTAAGAGGGATACGCCAAGATTGACTAAGAAAATTTACTTACAAAATCTACCAACTTATATATACCTTATATATACTCGGTCTTTAATTACATAGCATTATTTCACTTTCACTTCTTTCGTTTCTAAACAAAATATGTAGATTTACATGTAAATGGCTAGATTAAAAACCGATTTCAGCACTCTAGACCATAAACTAGCTCTGAACATCTGACCTCATTTCTCATAAATTAAAATAATTTAACATAAAACATTAAACTATTTTATTATTAAAGATTTATTATTCAGATCGTATATAAATAATAGTCCTAAAGTTTATCATGAAATTTAATTAGAAGTACTAATTAAATCAGACTGAAATAAATGTCTGGTTCTCATTTGCATTTTTTTATTATAACTCAAACATTAGACTTTCGACCTATTTGGATCTATTAAGTGGCTATTTTATTATAATTTTCAATTAAGAAAGTAACGCCTTTTTTAAAGATACTTTGAGGCTTCGAGGTTCTGCGAAGTTCATTTCTAAGAAAGGCATTTTATGCTATATTTTTGAGCGCAATGGATTTCTTCATAATTTATTACATTATTGGTAACTTTTAGTAAGAGTACAGAAACATACATTATTAAATGACAAATAATTCTACGGTCGCATTAAGTTCTCTATTCAAATAATTACCATCTTCACATTTATATCAATAAACAGTATTTTTACAATTTCAGTTTATCTGTTTGTTTCGACTAATCTCCACGTGCATACATACCTTGTACCTAAAACACAAAATAGTTTTGTAAAAACTAAACGAAAAATGAAAACTTCAGTATAACGTGCTCTGGACTGAACGTTCAGTAACATGGACGTACTTCGACACGCTGTCAGTGTGTACCAAAGTACTACACAGATATGTTTCACGTAAAAACTGAACACCTTTTATCAAACGTTAAAAATGTACCTCTACCACCACGGAGAACAAAATAATAACTAGCTAAGACGTCATAACGCAAAATCTCTTAAGAAAGTAGCGCTCAAAAATACGGGTGTTCTGGGGACGAGAAACGTTACTAGCTCTATTCTCATAAACCATATTTTAGAACCTGCCCATTTTTAAATCAGACTAGTCTTTGACAGATTCGTCTTGATTTAACAAGGAACTCGAACACCGTTATTTGACCTACAAGAAGGCGCCTGGTCTACCCGCAATGGCAACTACGCTCATCTTTCTTTTCTCAGTGTCTACCGCACACACACAAGTAGGTATAAAAACAGTAAAAAAAAAAAAAAAAAACATAATAAACAAATATCTTAAAAGAGAATTGACCTCCAACATCATTCCTAAATAGGATCAGCAATAACCTAAAACATTTTTATATCTTTTAACTTTCATCATTCGGCATCAAAAACTTTATACGTCGCAAACCAATTTGATACTCGCCAAATAAAAGTTGGCCGCGACAGTTTTATCATTTTATTACTTGGATCCTGAACTTTTACCCTGGATCCAGAAGAAATGTGTGTGGACATAAATCCGGGGAATCTTTAGCTAGATCAAGCCAAGTTGGCAGAGCCCCAGGCGAACAAATAGCCAGAATTTGTTTGGCCGTGTGTTTGCTCAACAATTTCATTCACCCTTTTGCGTTGCAGGTGAAATATTTTGGGTTACGAATATGAATGTGTGTTAGTTTTTTTTGGTTGTTGGCTTTTGTGGTGCCAGTGTGAAGTTGGTCACGAGTTAGTTAGCACCGCGTTTATTGTCGCGCCTTTTTTGTGGGTTGACAGTGATAGGATTGTGTAAAAAACGAGTTTCCTCTTTTATTGTGTATCGTGAACTGTAACTGAGTCTCTTGGAATTCTGTGCCGATGGAATATCATATTTTTCCCGTTCATTTGTTTGTGTATTTTCAACAAACTTTTTGTATAGTTAACTAGTGAAACAAAAACGTCGCTACCAGCCGTAGGTATTCTATATGATTCTTTTTTTGAAAATGTGAGTGCCAATCAAGTGACTTTAGAAATTAAAAGAGAAACAGGCTACATATTTAGCAAGCGCACTTTCATTTGTTTTCATTGTTTTAATCAACGTTGTAATACTTGTGAATTTCTTTGTGAATCATCAATATCAGTCAATTGCCATCCACTGTTGAACATAGGCCTTTCCCTGTCAGCGCTAGTCTACCCATATTAACCCACAAATTCACAGATGCCTGACCTTTTTAAAATTAAATTACCTTTAAAAAATACAATAACGTTATCTACATCTTTAAACCATGAAAAGTAAAATGAAAAGCGCGTTACGTAGCCTGCGAAATCTCATTACATATTGAAGTTTTATAACGTACGCCTCGTTGCGTAGGGGTGCCAACCTTTATTATTTTAGAGTTTATAATGCCAAAGGTTATTGTAATTTAATATTAAGAATCTTCTTTGATGTCATGAATGTAGAATTTAAGGCTGTTTGTATAGCCTACTCAAGTTTTTGGTATCTAAGCGAGTACATCTTTCCCAACTATGTTGGTGACGGTTTTGAGTCTGCTAGATGCAACAGAGCACCAGTGATTTACACGAAGTGAGTGCCTGTTTGACCTCCTCAACCTAGTTATCTGGCCAACCCGATACCTCGACGTCTTATCAGGTTCCTTGATGTCTTATGGTTGGCGGACTTTCTGGCTTCTGACCACTGTACCTAAAGAGTGGCAAAGATGTTAAAAAGGTAGCCGAGACCCATTTATCAAGCCTTCCGAAAGACGAAGGAATATATCGAGTAGGTAAGATTGTCACCCATCACGAATCGATCGACCCGTGCAACCGATAACCTAATAAGCGCATTAAAATAATAACACAACTGAATTAAATTATACTTGTGAGAAACTATACTCAACTCAAAATACCATTTTCTAACTATTTCAACCGTGGACTTTCACAATGCATCTAATACCGTTCATAGCCCCCACAAGTCCCATAAATTACACACATTTGTTAATACGAACTCAAATAGGCCATCCCTAGCCAACTGTTATAACTTCTGTAGGTACGATATTATCAAGTAAAATATACCTGTGTTACCGTAAAATTGTAAAATCGGATTTCCTCCAAAATTACTAACAGGACCAATATATCGACATCACCATCTGTCTAGCCTTTTTAACACGCTTATACATACTAGCTTTACTAGTTTTCAGTGCACATAAGATAAAACCGTTTAAATTAAAAGTTTTTTTACCGATTTTTTTTTATGTATGAATAATCTTGGAATCTTAATTTGACCCACTTCCCGGTCTTCAATTAGGATGACATTTTGAACACGCTCCGAGTTCTGATGACAATATAATATGACTAGCGTGTTTTTTAGTTTTTTAAACTATTATTTTTATCCTAACTATGTTAGGGTTGCCTTTAAGTCTAACCAGATTCAGTTGAGTGCCAGTATTTTATATGGAGCGAGCGCCTATCTGAACTTCTCAAGCCTGAGCAACCTTATACGCCTAGGTAGGACTGGTTGTCAGTCTTAGTGTCTTCTGACTACCCATAAAGGCTGACAAAGATGTTCAGTGATCGAATAATTCAACAGTAACGGGAAATTTTAGGTACATGTTTATTTGCAAACTTTCAATTCAGATTGGTTAATTTCAGTTGAAATTACGTGCCAGCAACAATATTATTTGAATGGACATTTAGACAGACAAGAATTGATAGAGTAATCTAAATGTTATAACATGCCAAAGGACTGTTGCAATGTCATCAATGTGTCATTAACTGTACACTAAACGTATTTAGGCTTGCTACATATAACATGGTGCATTTAGACGAGATCTTTATACACAAGTCAGTCTAATATAATAATTAATTTGTTAGTTTATAAGTTTAATATTTGTACACCAGTAATGGTAGAATACAAGAGAATAATACTATGTAACACCTTAATGTACTGTATTTTGAAAAATAAATGTATCTTTATCTTTCTAATACATACATTTTGATGTATGCTGTTTTGACTAGAAGTTTGTTTTGTTTTGTCTTTAATCTCAAAGAGCTACAGGCTTTATTCAGGTGCAAGCAGTTCTCATGGGATATGAATGAAACCGCTGGCGGAAGCTAATTAAAAATAGACATAACGCAAGATTCAATCATGATTACTAGTATATATATAATATAATAGATAATAGATACCTTTATGTAAGTATATACTCTAATTCAATAGCTGTTTATTTACATTATCCCTACTGATATTACAAATGCGAAAGTAACTCTGTCTGTCTGTTACACTTTCACATCTAAACCACTGAACTGATTTTAATGAAATTTGGTACAGAGATAGAGTTGACTTTGAGAAAGAACATAAAAATAGTCACTCAGATCCAAAAAATCTAGCACATTTACAATATTCCCTACTTTGCACTTTTACGACAGCACACAGCACCTCATTACGCGTTCATGGTAAAGTTTTCGACTATGTCGACTCGAGTACATGTTTTTGATGTAACGAAACAATCTTATTTCGACTTTCTCCAGTTCACACAGAATTGACGAACGAAAACTTCATTAAAATTATAATTACGTAGCAATGCGAATGGGGGAGATACAATAGAATTTATTTATACATATGTCTGTGCGTTTGAGTCTCAATTTAGAGCACACTGGAGACTTTTTAGTCGGCCAATTTTATCGGGCGCTTGACAACGCCTGAGAGTAGGCGCACAATACATACTTTTAGTGGCCCAATGTTGGTTTCGGCTCATGAATTAGTATCTATGTAGATGTGATGATGACTCGGTATCAGACCGACTAAAAACTTTGATTGAATTCAATATTTTCTTTAAAAAAAAATTGTTCTTACCTTAGGGCCAATTGTCGGCTGACTATTGGGATTGCAGTTTGCTGGTACTCTTAATTTAATTGAAAGCTGTTATTAGTAAATATTATTACGCATTGAGATAGTAAAACAAATGAATTGAGTATACAGTTCTAATTATATTTACTGGACTTTAATAGAAAGCAAGCATTTCTTTGAATTATTTTTGTATAGATATTTTTTCAGCTGATTTTATGCATACAAACAATTAGATACACTTAGTTTAATTAATTTGTTGTTTTGCTAAATTAGAGAAAAATTGGACAGCTTCCTCACGGACTAGCCACAAACAGCACCCGACATAGAAAGATGGAAGGCTGCGGGGGAGGCTTTTTCCTAGCAGTGGGACAGCATAGGCTAAATAAAAAAAAAAGTTAAATCTAGCTTCAGATACTCTAGAGCCTGAAAAAGGACAAAGGTTACTTCTCACGTAGAAAGTAGTTCTATCGGGACGCAGGTGAAACAGCTAGTTAAAATTAACCTACAAAAGAGCGATGAAACTGAAATGCCAGCTAAAAGGTTAATTGGAAAAAACATAGACGAATAACCATTAAAACTTTTTATAATCCTTTTCAATAACTAAAACAGTATTAAAACATTTAAAAACTACGTCCAAAACTGGCCGTGACTAGCAAAAATGTTTTTATATCTTAAATAATATTATGACAGAATAAAACTCTATTATAATACTTTTCTCGTTAATAAGTTTCCAAAGTGAGAAAAGTTCTTTATAAGTGCTAACATGTCTGGCTTGTGTCTGACGTTCTGACATAGTTACGAACTATTAGAACTTGCTTTCTTTCTATTTGAACGATTTTAGACTCTGCTTTTGTTCACGGCTATTAAAATTAAATACTTCAAAGATGAAATATGTGAATGATCTTAGTTTATAGGCAAATAATAAAAGCCCGATTAATTCACCTAGTTTTAATATCATTTTCTTTATATTATGTACCTCAATTTAAGTTCCAACATCCTTAGCTCATAATTTCCTTTACTATTTCATCTCCAAAGATTTGGTACCTATGTAACTTTATAATATAAGCAATATTAAAGCACTCAGAGCCACAAGATACAAGCTGTGCTTAGTTTGTGGCTCAACGGTATCTACCACAATGTAAAGTTGCGTTTTTGATAATAAACATTAATTTTTTTAATTTTTTTTTTATCTATTAAGTGGTTTTGTTACTGATACATCAAGTGGAATACCTATTACCTAGCATCATTTTAACTTTTTTATATTTACATGGACAATTTTTTTCACCTTTTTTGGAATATAATTTCTAAATCCAAATTTTAATTTACGTATCTAACCTACATTTTGTGAATAGCTTAACGTGAGATTCAACTATAAAAGCTATGTAATCATAACCTACACTCAATCAAATTGCTCAAAACACATGCTAAAGATTACCTCACATCTCAATCCATAACATATGCTTACCAAACAATAAAATCCCATGATAACCCATAGCTTCAGCTGTCATCCTTCCCCATCCATCTTTCACCATCTTGCCTGCCCCACTTTCCTTCACACGGCCGATAAAACCCCAGCCTCGAACCATCGATGAAAAAATGCATAAATCACTTAACAAACAATATTCATAGCAAAAAAAGCCACTCGGACGTCCTTATACGAGAACTATTCGAAATCTATTCATACATTTATTCATGAATTGTCTCGATTGGTACTATTGTCATCCACAAATAAAATGTTTGGAAATACCATCACCTCAAACTTTAAGTCTGTAAACATAAGGTTGATTTTTACATGTGCAGGGTCAGAGATAATTTTGTCAATCGTAAACAACTTACAAAACCCATTTGCAGTTAAACTAAATTGTAACGCGAAGGTTTAGAGAGCAGAATTGAGTTTGGCGGCTGTATGCATAAGTTTGTTTTTATAAAAAACATAGTAACAAGTACATTTACAGTGGATTTTGGTGATCCTGAAGTTTGATAGCAAAGGCGAGCCTAACGACGGAATATAACTGTTTGTTATTATGTAATATTTGTATGTATATATTTTTGGAGGAAAAGTTACCTTTTAGAAGCCTTGGTCTAAGTTGTGAAAATGATTAATTTTCGTTTACATTGCTATCTTTAAAAAATCTTTAATAATCGTAGGTTTCTGTAAAGATCTAAATAACAACGTATTTCTTTGCATATTAATTGATGCAATTGTGATTACCGAAGCTAATTTTACTATGTATACATAATATGACAGATAAATTTAGAATAGTAGTTTTGATTAGTTACTTAGAAAAAAATGCCTACTTTGATAAATTAATAATCTATCTAACACTGAAAGATTTTTTTGAAATTGGTCCAGTAGTTCCTCAGGTTAGCGCCTGAGAGCAAGCAAACAAACAAGATTTCGTATAAAAATATTAAAATATATAAAAATATATATTATTATTTAGTATAAAAATACAGATAATGTGTTCCTCCTATCCGCTTATAACTTGCACCAAACATATAAAGACGTAACAGCACATTACAGCCTTATCGAATATCATAAGTATACACTCATACGTACCAGGAGAGTGAACAGAATACTTAACGATAGATTTCTTTTATACACATAAATCAACGAAACATAAAACCTTCATGCCAATTCGGAATACATTGCGCAGTAACTAAGAAATGAAATAAGATATGTAGTACAAAAAACGCAATGGAACTGCAACATTTTGAGATTGTTTTGATAAAGTTAGTGTTAGAGCATACGTGTTTAGAATTGAAGCTGGTATTTTTAAGAGAATTTTAATTTTGAAAAATTTAAAAGAAAATAATGAAGTACAGTCAATAAGAATGAGCGATAAACTATTGATAATTCAATTTAGCACCTTATTTAGGCTGGCTGCCAGACATTTTGTAGGACAGACAATTGGACCCATTTGTTGTCTTTCTGACTATGGTTTTCAGACCGACTTTCTGTGGGACATTTGCGTTAGTCAAGTTAGTCTTAGTGGCGGAATGTCATACAAATCCTGCACTAAGGAATGGCTTAAGTAACCATTAAATGTCTCTGAGTGGGGAGGTAAGACTATCAGTGTGTCCCATTTTTCTTCTACAAAAAATCGGTCACCGATTTTGGAACGTAGACAGCCTAAGCAAGGATCTTTTGAAAAAAGAATACAGGACCATAAACAAGAAAAAACAAAAAACAACAGCTATTCCTTTGAGCAGTGTTTGCTTACAACAAAGAATAAGTCAATAAATTATACTTTCTTAGTATACATAAGTACGGTACGGTATGTTACAGTACGGTATAAGTAGAACTTATTTCTTTGGCCTTTGATTTGTGGCTGAAATGTGATCCTCAAGGTAAGATTGCCACAAAGTAAATAGATATTATGTTGAAGGTCCAAAATCTTTGATGTGTTGTGGTTTTGGTCAACATGGATCAGTAAAGTCTACTATCTTGTTATTTCAAGGGTTTTTTGGAAAACAACTTCTATAGGAGTCTTGTAGTGATTCTTTTGTTTTTGTTTGTCTGTCAATTAATGTCATGGATAGATAGTCAATTTGACTATAAATGCGTCGTACCACAAACAATTTTAAACGTCTGTTCAACACTTAAAAGAATTTCAGATTATGACCTTGAAATAAGGTCTGTTTTGCAGCCACACTTTTTTAGACACGTGTTCAACAGATGTTTAGGTTTTGTAGTAAGGCTGTTATTGTTTTCTATGTCTTGAAAGCCGGGGCCTCGAACAGACTCACTCTTAGCTGTTTGTAATTTTCTGATGTTACTAATTTATTTTTAAGCTTTTTTAAACTATCTATCATTTGTAGGGTCTATTTATTGTGACGCATTGTGGTGTAAATACGCATGAAAATAAAAAGGCATTAATTTTAAATGTCCTTTACACTAATAATACTTTTCAATGATATTTTAAAGGTCTATTGACCGTCCTATAAGATAAATGACATCAATAAATTATCTAGTCCCCCGTGTCCAGTAGAAGTTAATACATTTAGATTTTAAACGTTTTTCAGGCTTGTGTTAGACCATGTTTTATTTTGCATGAATTTTGCTTAATCAACATTTTTTCATTAGAATTATAATTTAGAAGCAACCGCAAGGGTCAATCGATTATAACGCTAGGCAACGCTCGATGAGATCTATGGATGGGTGATCTTTTTATCGCAAGTCTCGTCTTTTGAAAAATATGAACAACTTTAATAGCACTTAAATCTCTGAAATTCAAAAAATCTGTCTTGACAAGAGGTTTGTGGTGGTAACTGTTTGTGGTAACTGTGTGGAGACAATCGCTAGGCAACTGCATCGGTAAGATAGGAATCCAACACGAATAGCAAATGATGAACGTTACAAAACCTGGCATTCGCGCTTATAATTCAAGAATTCGTTTTAAAAGTTTACTACCTTAACAGGAAGACTTCAGTTATCAAAAGGCACAATTCAACCCAACCAGGGTATCCATAGTACATTACAGGCCGAAACGAACAAACAAAAACACAAACAACTGAGCAATATTGTAACATAATCCGTCTTTATTTGTCACGCCCAAGTGATCTATTGCTGGCGTTGAGAACGTTATTAAACTTGCTAGATCTACATAGTACTGGATGTGGCCTGTTCATGTATATTGAAGATCCAGTTAATATCTTACCTTACCTGTGGCACAGATCGAAACACCTGATTGACTTGTGTTATGATCGATATGATATATAGATAGTAATAAAAATATAAAAAGCCCTATATTTTATATAATCGATACATAAGTACTTCAAAATAAATAAATAGTGTTATTAGGAAACCCCTGATGTAAAGGTCTATAGCTAATAATGAAACTAGTGTATAGAAGGCCCTTATTGCGCCCAATTTTTTACACAGTTGTAGCTTCAAAGCGTAAATTAGTTTCATTTTTTCCTAATTTTTGTAATTGAAAGTTCCTACTTGAAAATTGACACTCGATAGCAACAGACTTATCATGGAAGGTTCCAGATCTAAGCCAAAATAGAACTTTTATTCACTACTGCTATTGAAGCTATAGTTGTCTCCTCTTCAAAATAATATCAAGTTAAGCAACGAATATTTACAATATTCTGGCATAGACTGGTCTTTATTTGAACACTGAAAGTGCAGCGTAATGCTGAAAATTCATTTTCAAAACAAAAACGGGTTAACGACCCTTGTATGGCTTGTGTATGAAACTTCGGAACCAATTCATACGACAGGGGCTTTTAATAACATGCAGTTTGGTAACATTTTAACAATAAGCTGCCTTTATTTATCAGTAAGCGATTTTCCGCGGTTTTACTCATGTCCCGTGAGAACTATTGCTTTATATACTCGCCTATGTTACTTAGGAAGAGTGAATGTAGCTTTCCTACAGTGAAATCATTTTTCAAATCGGTTCAATAGTTTCGGAGCCTTTAGGGTATAAACAAAAAAAAAAAAAAACAAAACATGTTTATTATAATGTTATAGAAGTTCAGATAATATCGGCATAAAAACATACATAGTTTTAATATTCTTTTTCTAAATTCCTTTATAATAATGTTACTAGCTGTTACCCGCAGTTTCACCCGCGTCCCGAATAACCAGAGTAAAATGGTGTCTTTGTAATTTATTACCGTGATAGACAGGCAGAGTTACTCGTCTCTTAGCTCTTCCAGTTAACTAAAGTCGATGTCACAACGCACTCAAAACCAAAGTGGGTCTCCCACAATGTCCTTCGAAGTTTTTATGTCAGTCCCACAAAATAACATTAACATAAGCATTTGTAAATACAAACATTATTAGCAAGCTAACTTTTTAATAATAAGCAAGTTTTTGTGCCAAAAGCACATACGTTAAATGGGGAAAACTATTGTACTAATTGTACTTCTTAAGTCATCATCTGCCCAGCGTTTTACCATCTATACTGGGCTCAGATACCAGTCTACATGATTGCAAATGAGTACCAGTGTTTTACATGAAGCCACTAATACTAGCCTTAATGACTACTAGGGATGTTGAAATGACAATCCCACCCAAAACAAAAATGTGAAAGACTGCCAAGTTCGACAGTATGGGAATGCTTCGCCTATAAAAGAAGTGAGATCTGAATAAGTACCAAGTTCCATACACATACCTCAGTTAAAAATAGTTACTTTTTAATGATGTTACTTGGCAAGTTTTCACACACCTTGTTATAAACCTACTAAACGCAATGAATCAAGTATTTAATTTTCTATTAAAACTTGCCAAGTAACATCATTAAAAAGTAACTATTTTTAACTGAGGTATGTGTATGGAACTTGGTACTTATTCAGATCTCACTTCTTTTATAGGCGAAGCATTCCCATATTGTCGAACTTGGCAGTCTTTCACATTTTTGTTTTGGGTGGGATTTCATTTATTTTTGTAAGGTTGTTTATTTTATTTTTTTGATGAAGTTAGTTAAAGAAATGTCTCATTTATACTATCTTTCAGATTTTTTAATATGCACTATGTTTCTTACAAAGAAATGAACTAGATTAACTAAATGGACTAGATTTACCAACTGTCAGTCAGTTCATGTTATCATATATTATGTTCGTGGATCAAAGTTACACATTCGTTATTTCCGAAAGTGACTCACACTTGGCCGTTTTCAGACTTTTACTTTACTTTGACTAAATACAAACCTTTGTAACGAATTTCAGATCGGTACGACCATTCGAAGATATATTATATAAATATAGATAATTTTAGTTCGTTTTAGTTCCTTCGGGGTATAAAACACCTTCATTATTATGAAACCGACTCACACTTGGCCATTTTCAGATTTTTCCCTTTACCTTGACATAAAGACCTACCTCCATGCCAAATTTCAAGTCAATACGACCATTGGAAGTGGTCTAGGTTTTTGATGAGTGAGTCAGTCAGTCAGTCAGTGAGTGTATAGTAAAAATAGCGATTTTCTGACGTCAATATCTCAAGACCTACAATAGGTGTATTAATGAAATTTTGTATTTTAGATAAGTGAGGGGGTCTCAACAGATACTAGAAATTTGATATGCGTAAATAAAATAGATTTTGAGTTACAGGGGGGTCGAATTTGGCCCGAAATGGTTCGTGTAATACAACCCACGGCCGGTGTGTCGCTTTTTTTGCTCGAACTTGGCGGACACACTGCCGTGTGTCTAGATCGTGAGGCAGTAATCAACGTGCCTTTCGAGAGAAGCTCGTCTTGTCAAGGTGTCTAGTTCATCTCTAGTCTATTAATTAGAAAAATCGTAATTATTAAAAGCTTTATATTTTGATGTATTATTGAAAATATTTCAATAATCATTATGACTTGGTAAATAATAATGATTTATAGAATCTAATATCGAGAGCTTTATCTGCATAAACTAGTCAATTCACAATATTAATGATGCAGCTGTTGTCTATATGAACAAATAAAATATTCATTAACAGCTGTGTCCAATTAATTTTGCGTTCACAATATAAAATATTGGTGAACATATTCTGGTTCAATCGTAATATCTATTATTAACAGTCTGTGGTCAAATAATTTGATTATTATTGTAATTTTAATTAAATTATAAATAAACACTAGAATATCTCCATTATGTCCATTTCAATTAGGTCTTAACATTTGAATACATTAATGAACTGAATTGCTACGTTTAACCTTAAACAAATGAGTTTCTAATCAATAAGATCTTCCAAGAAAAACTCAATCAAAATTGACATACCCCTTTGAGAGCACAGACAAACAATCACCTTATAAAAACACTGTTTTTGACTCGGCAGAACGGCATTAATTTACATGACTTTTTCTCAAATAATAATGAAATCAAGCACGTGTAATTTGAATACTGTTCAGTAATTTGACGTCTAACATGAATAGATTTAAAGCTGGATTATTCCTTTTTAAATGTCAGTCCTGCGCCTGATCTCTCTCCAGTCATATCAGATTAAAGTCTCATCATCAGATTAAAGGCTATGAGAGTGAAGGAATAGTGAGTGCACCTGTGTCTGCGCAAATGCTTGTGCACTATAATACGTCCGACAGTTAGCTAATCTCCTTTTATGAGAACAGCCGCCGCCGTAGCCAATAATCGGCTGTGAGGACAAATGATGATGATCATCATTTCTTTAACCTTGGTGATTTTATTTCATATAAAAGTGTCCTTTGTTTACACATAAGTAAATAATATATCCTATTTACACACATATCTACATATCTACATATCCTACCTAATCTACATATTTACAAAAATAATTAAAGAAAGGAAAAATAGTGTCCTCGATCACCCGTTAATATCAGAGTGATATAATCTCTACAGCTCACTATAACTACATAATACAGTGTACCGTAAACTCTAGTTACAGTTATCAGAAATCTGACGTCACAGCCTCGGCTACGTCATAATTAAGTTTCCTGCAACATCGATAGCATGTAGGTCAGTTAGGACATCGTCATGGAATAGATACACTTTATTGCTAGCTTAAACTGACGTCATGATTGTAACGGTGATCTCACGTCATTATCATGTAACTGTACCTTTCGTATCTTTATTCTCGTTGAGACGCATAAACGACTCTTTTAAATGGGACGTCAGATCCTCTAATGTCAAAACTGCTTATATTTTATTTGCTATTTTACTCCTGCTTCAGGGGAATCACTTTCCGCAACTGGGTAAAAAGTAGAGTATATCCTTTCTCAGGATCCAAACTACATATGTACATGAGTAGCATATTTAATTTGGTTCAGTATTTTTTAAGAAAGCTATTCCTTGGAGTTGAGTGATTCTATATCTAATAATCGCATGATCAAAAACTGAATTCCACGCACTTTAGAGCGTAACTACTTATGACGTCCTACAACTACAGTATGACGCATGGTATGAAGTCCACCAAAATCCGTTCAAAGAGAGCCTAACCCCGTGCGTCAATTGGCAGAGTGTTGCGGTCGCTAACACGGTTACATACCATGCTGGCATTCGACGCTAAATTAGGACGAGTTCGGCACAAAGGTGACAGCCCTGTTGTTTTACAGTTGATTTGCTTTGTTACATTTTCAGCCTGAAACTCTATGGTGTTCAGTATATATCGCGCCTTTTTAAAGGTCTTCAAAAGGAGGAATTTCTTAATTCGTTATCGAGAATTTGGCCACGCTTTGTATGGAAAAAGGAGAAGCAGATGATGATGAATGCTTTGTATACTATTCCATCTGTATGATTACCTTAATATTAAAAGACAATAGGCTATGTTATGTCTATTTTAAAAGAAAGTATTATCAAATCGATTTATTACGTAAATAGTTTGTTACGTGATGACGTGAAACCTGCAGCTAAAATCAATCTACACAAGAACTTGCAAGATCCTTACATGCATAGAATACTTGTTAAACAAAAAGAACCTTCTTCGTAAACAATTTAAGGCGATTATCACACTGCCCCGCATGATGCAGCGTAGTGCGTGGATGCGTTTTTTTCCGTTGTATGGAAATATCTCTGTTTGTATGGAAAACACGCATAGTCCAACACACTGAAAATGCATCCACGCGCGTTCATGCGGATCACGCACATACATGCGGAGAAAAACGCACCCCCGCGCGTAGGTGCGGGGCGAGACGCATGGTATGGCACACCGCATCCCGCAGTGACGCGCGTGATTTAGAATGGGCGTGACGTGTATATTTGAAAATGGAAGCCGCCGTGCGTGAATCTACAAAACGCACCTACCGACGCGCGTGAGTGCGTGAAAAACCCGCACGATGATGCAGATCTGCACTCCCGCAGGAACGCGCGTAGGTGCGTCGACACGCAAGATGCAGCGTGATGCGGGGCAGTGTGAAGATCACCTAAGGGACGCTATCGAAAACCTCACAGCGCAAACTTCTATCACTCAAAAACAAAACACGATCCCTAAAAACGAAACTTGCCACTTTAAACCTTACCTGTTGACCTAATCTTGTAGAAAGTGAACTATAAATCTCTCAAGGTACGCAATAAGCCGGTAACTTGTCACCACCACAACTTAGAACCGATACTATTATATAAATAGCTTAAAGCAACGTGTATTCGACGTCTATTCACAGGAGATTTCTGCGAAAGGAAAAAGCGTTTGCAATTTATACTCATTGCACAAGTTTATAAGGTAAGTGAGTTTACGGTTTTATTTCTTGTTTGAGACGGTTAATCTTTGTAATCCGTATGGCTTTAGTGTTTGTTTACGTGAGCCATTCGACTTTGTAATTTTAAACGTTCATTGTTTTGAGGAAGGAAGTTTCTCCTGGATTACTAACATTCAGTTGGTCGACGAACATTGATGGTAATGTAGAGAATGTCTACTTAGATTCTATGATTTTATTTAAACAAATTGATGACTGTGATTTAATTTTATGATATACATGGCTTTGTTTGTATATTTTTTGTTCGTTAACATTTTAATTGAAAATAATCGTGAATCCAATCAAATGTTTCAGTCTGTAACATACAGGCTAAATACCGGATCATAATAATGTGCGTACTACCATTCAAATCCATATTGATTTATAAACCCAATCAGACTATCAGCCGACTAAAAGTTTACCGTCTACAACTCTAAAACATAAATAACTTAAGCACTAATTTACCTTTCTAAGTAAAACTTTAACATTTATAGGGGAAACGCATACACTGCAGTGCAAACATTAGTGTTTTAGCGAAGAGTCATTAGTCGCGGCTAGGTGCGGTTTCGTGCGATTCCGTGCGGTTTCGTGCGGTAACTTTTCAGAACATTTCACGTTGAAAACTGTTTTATTTGAGTGCGGATGCGGACAGAGTGAGTGCTACCTGCTGGGGGTATGTGGATAAACGATAAAAGTGGAGAGAAATATCAATAATGGTGGTAATAATTAATTTTGAAATTGTATGACGATATTGGTGAAGAATATGTAAACGTTATTGTGATGTCTTGTAGACATTGTCAGTGACTATAAGAACGAGTTGATCTTATTCTGGTAAAATTTTTGTTAGGTTTTATTTTGATAAACAAATGACTTATCGAATATTACTAGATCTGAGTGCTTGTCATACATTTGGGTATGAAAGCTTTTAAAACGGCATATCTTTCGTGTTATTTTCTTGCACAAAATCACAGCGTCATTTTCTTCCAAACTAAGCAGAGCATTTATTATGAGTGCCAGACAAATGATTAATAAACATACAAAATAATTTCAATCAATCAATAAAAACATTTATTTGTGAACCATAGGTAAGAACAGATCTTAAATATATAAAAAGTATAGTAATTTCAAAAAGACCTCGTTTTCAAAGATCACCAATCCAATACCAAACCAAAAATATCGCAAAACCCTCGTACCTTACCATAACCACATCGCATTAGAATGTTATGTAGACCAGTCGCCATATTGGTGGCGTCTGCTAGACCTCACAATGTTTTATGCATCGGCCTCGCTTTAAGCGGATTGTACGCGCTTATTTTATGTCTTCAAGCGATTTTTACGCTTGTTTTTGATTAATAACATCAGGTGTTCTAAGGCAGGGTCGCTTTTTTTTGTTATAGCTTTTGCTAGCATTTTCGTAAACGTCAGAATCGCTGTCATGCCTCACCGTTCCCCTCGAAATACATATAGAGAGTTGCTACCTAATCGCTACCAGCTACCATTAGTTGCTACCAATTGCTACCTTCTTGGTTTTGAAGATACCTATTCAGCAACTAAAGGTTAACTAATTAAAGGTACTTCAATTATGTACAAGACTTTTGTAAACTGTCAGCTAACCCCACCATACTTGGTTAAAGACAGATAAATTGATGATAATGAGAATGCAGATAAACACCAGTTTCATAGTCAAAACCACTGTACCTCACCATAATAGTTAAAACCAGATAATACATTTAAAAAATACCTTAAAATTCTCACCATCTACTCGCCAGGCTCCCATAAAATTAAGATTATCGTAATACACGTCTCGGCATATCTTTACGGTTTCTCTATCGACCCTCCCCGTGTTACGAGGATAATGCCATAATTAACGGTAATGGTGGCCGGATAACTGTCACCGGTACCTGTGGCTAGGTATTGATATAATTAACTTCTTAAAAATATGTAAGGAAATTCGCAAGGAAATATATTATTTTGTGGGGGAAGTTTTAAGTAAAGTACATAAGTATTACTTGTTATGTAATTTAATGTGTTGGTTTTTGTGGACAATAAAATTTTACTGAGAATTTCGAAAAATATCGATTGGCCGTAAGCAGAACTTTTTTATTAGTACAGTTATCATGTTGTTTCTTTTATCTACTGCCTTAAATTACAAACCACATAAAAAAAGAATTTGACTTAATAAATATTTTTGTACAGATCTAAATTTTACTCCTGCAAGTCAATATCAAAATACTCTACAAAACCAATTTTATTTCGTCTTTTATACGAACGAAGTATATCTGCGTAGCAAATAGATTGCTGGCTACGACAATCTAGTTTACGTAGCGATGACGTCACAGCTACGGCGTAGCACCCACGTAGTAAGTGGGACAAAATACTTGTCTAAAAATATGTCAGATTTGTTCTATTTTTTGTTCTTTTTTTGTTGCTCCGAAACTGCTCAATCCATTTGAGAAACATAAGTATTCTGGTTACAGGTAGTGGTTCCCACGCTACGCGAGAGAAACCGCTAAACAGCTAAATATTTCCATTTCTTTCTAGTTTTGTTAAGTTTCCTATACTATTTCTGCTTTATTTGCGAGAGACCAATCCAGTGCCATCGTAAGGCTGCAAAAACTTTAAGGAAAATGCTTCGTAAATAAATTAATCTATTTCCTTATTCTATTTATTTGGTTATTTTTTTAAGTCAAATTGAATTCTTGTAATTGACATTGTTTAGTCACATTATGTCATCACGCAACAAGGAAAAGGGAAAATATTACGTGACTTTTTTTCCAACTTCCTTGTTCCTTACAAGGAAATATCTTTTTTAACCGACTTTCACAAAAGGAGGAGTTTAAAAGAGGAAGAATTCTTAATTCTGATGTATTTCTTTTATGTTTGAGATAATATATTATTAAAGGGGCACCGCCGATAGGCCTTGGTAAATAAAAGGCCTAAGATGGAACACATTATTAGTTACTGACTGCCAGCAATGTCAACCGTACTAAGAATCGGTCAGACCATAACTTACAAAATACAAATACAAAATCATTATGTTAATCACACATTTATGTTTTGAAAGTTTAACATAAGTTGGTGACACTCCGCTCTTCTACATCAATATGCTATAAACGTAGGTTTAGCTTTGACCATAGTCTTACAATTTTAAATAGAGTACCTACCAACTTTTTACACGAAAATAAGCGTATTGTCAAACACCTGTATAAAACCAACTTCTAAGGAATCCTAAGCAGTTTACAGAAACAAAAAAAAAAGTTTTCGAAGCTTAACTTGTCTTTAAAAGTAAGTTATGGGACTGTTAGTCGAAAACAGCCCTCTTAGGCTGTTAAAAAGATAAACTCAGTGTGAATTTGTGTCCTATTGTGGAAAATTGGTATTTCTTTTTTTCTTTTGTTCGAGTTATTTTTTTAAACCGAATTGTGTAGAGTGTAAGAGTGGTGTGTTTGTAACCTCATGGGGTCAATGGGCATGGGCTTCTGTATATCTTTATTATAGTGTATACAAAATTATATTTGCTTATAAAGGGCTCATGGATTGGACATGTTTAACACATAAACTAATTTATTCTTAATGCTTCTTATATTATAAATGCGAATGTAACTCTGTCCGTTTGTTTGATTTTACAAAAAAACTACTGAACAGATCTTTTTTTAACCTAAAATTTGTCAACCGTTTTAAATAAAAATTGACACACACACAGTCTAGAATCTAGAACAGTACTTACCTAGGCTAACAGGGTGTGGGAAGTTTTTCCTTCTTGACGGAATCACAGGTAATAGCTAGTTTTTACCTAAACTTTACCGCAGATAACTGAAATAATATAAAATCTTATATCCCACTGCCAAATCCTACAGAAAAGCGAATTGACATCATGTTATGTAATTAGCGAAAATAGCGCAAGATGAAAGGGGTTCAAACAAAAGCCCTAACCAGATGTCGAGTGAAATCTTTGAGACATCAAAGTCAAAAGACTAATCAAATATCTTACATAAGTACAATTAACTTCGTCCTTGAAACTAGATAGTTTTGGATATCGAAAGTTTTTGGCTTAAAGCGAGTCACACACTACCATGTTCTACGCGCGAGGGAAGCCTTTTCAACGGTCACTGTAAATAAGTTACTAGCTGAACCGTGTTAGTTTTGTGGAGTACACTTTTATAATTTGCTCACCTTTGTTATACGAATTTGTAGGCTTACAAACCTGCTGCAAGATTGCTCGAAAGAGTTACTGTGGTCTTGCTACATACAGGACTTAAGAAGGAACATCGTGGGCTTTAGCGTCAGTGAGAGTCTGACACTCCCTCACGCTGTACCCACAACGGTAGAGGTAATTTGATGAATATCCCAGAAAAAAATGGCTTACAAACCTAGTCAGTCACAAGTTTAGAGCAAACGCAAACACACGTTGTTATAAATGCGTATCTTTAAAGAAATATGTAGCGTGTGATCCACCCTAGATATAAACTACTTTAAAAGCTAAGCGGCTATAAGAGTACTTGAAGAAACGTTTAAGAAAAGTGATATCTTACTTATAAGAGTGCTATAATTAACGATGGCGCTACGTCACGGTTTAGATTCTGATTTATAGTTTAAAGTAAGTACATATCTAGCTGTTCCCTGCGGTTCCACCCACGTTCTAAGGGAATTGGTTTCTGAAAAGGTCATCAAAACTAATTTTGATGAAAACTATCGATACAAGTAATTAGAAGGGATTCGACTTCAATTATTATTTATAAACCACACATCGTAGACATCCTTGCGAGAACATTTTGCAAAAAAAATACATGTACCTAATGTGCCTTTTCATGCGTGCTTAGCGAGTCAAAGAGTCTATCCCATTTATCGATATTCAACAATCCATATTTTAGGATCGTAACTACTAGACTTAAATTGGTCCAATCAAACTGTATGGTAACTTAGAAGTTTGGAGTCGATCGAATCTTCATATATTGTATATCTATATATAATAATCTCGGGTTTAAGTGTAGGTACACGCACAATATTATTTTAATCAAAAGTTTTCCATTCTTGTTCAAATATAGAAAAATATAATGCAGAAGGACCATTAATTGCAAACGGTTGTTAGTATTCAATCGACATCTACATATAAGGACATTATCTACATATGTGTACACATTTGCCCATAACCATGGTCATGTATTTTGGTCAGTCTGAGGGAGAAAAAATTCAATTTCACATACCAATCATTTGCAAACGTCCACAACCACGGCCGCTGATGTTGAAGGAGATCAGCCAGTTGCGTCAGCATTACTATTCCTTCACTGTAGTCCCATGAGACGGCAATCTAATACCACAGAAGAGAGATTGTTCACAAGACTATCAGCTTAGCATGGTGTCTGAAGCAAAGAAATTCTTGTTAACTTGTTTATAATAGAAAGGGATAGAAAGACAGTGATAGAGAAAATCAAGAAGACAACTTCATCAATTTATTATAGTAGGTATAAATATAGGCAGTGATGTGTAAGTTACTTGGTTCTAATTGTATTCTGAGTCAACTATTTCCATCACCTATTTTAAGAGGTAGCCTATGTCCTTTCTTAGGCTCTAGATTATCTGTGTATTGAATTTTATTTACACCAATATAGAAGTCTAGACTGCTAACTTAGTTCTATTTATTAATACTTCTGATATATTTATCAAATACAAGCTGTATGAACGAGTTTATTGTATGTATGTAGTTGCGGGGGCGGCGTCGATAGCGAACACTTTGATCTAAGTTGATTAAGTTAGAGGTCTAAATTAGGGTGCCTTTCAAAGCTCTGCTTGACTGAGAACTAATGAAGTTATGGTTTATGTTTTTTTAACTTTGATTTTATAGAGTTTTATTAATTTAGTGTCGTGCTTTTGATGTGGTAATTAATCAAATTAAAATGTCTGTTTGCAAATTAAGTTCAATTTAACATGTTTTTTACATTAATCAGGAATTTATTGCATTATTTGTGAAGTTGTTTTTTTCGAAGTAAACATCAAGAGACAGAAGTGTTTTTATTTCCAATTTATCAAATGCTCTTTATAACAAATTGTCTTGGGATTCCCTGCTAAATACTGGATGAAAAGTTGACTCAATATTTTCTCAGTGTATTAACTAAAAAACTAGGACAAACGCGATCGACTCGACTTTCGATGTCTAAAATATATCAGCCATCTATTAGCGTTCCGCGACAAACACAGCTTAACTGCTGTAATTTTTCAGGAACAATCCTGTTTCTAGGGTGTTTTTTTCACAATGTACATAGTTACAGGCTTGTTTATCACTAGATACATAACCTTGTTAAATTGCAGAAAAATAGCTTAAATAGGTGTAAGCTAAGTAACAGCTCGGTGGAAATTGATCATAAGGGTAAGCAACGCTTGGTGCGGTCAGTCTTTGGATGCGTGACCATCATGTCATGACGAGTTCCTCCGTGCTTTAGAAAGTACATTAAATTAGGGGATTTAGGCTACATTTGATTAATTTTGGCATTTCTTACGGGTAAAAGACTGTCAACCAGAAGCAGTCTTTCTCAACGGCTTTTGATAGTAATACACACACATAGCTTAAAAAATCAGAATATTACATTCTCACTCACAAAGCTCAGCAAAACATACTACTTTTCTCCCTTAAAAATTAATCAAAACATGTCTGAAATTTATTTTTGGTAACTTATATAAATTCTGTAGTCTTAATTAATATTCGTATAAATACATATAGCCATATCAATACCTATATACCTAGCTATTATTAACGCTACCATTCTCAGTTTCCCGATACAAACATTTATTGGCAAATAATAATAATGATTATAATAGGCGTCTCACGAACAGGGTTTAATTAAAACCTCGTGTTCCGACGACGAACGATATTAGTTTCTTAGAAATACTGTTGAAAGTTGTAAAGGGAAATTAATTTTGTAGTGATGAAAAATCGTGTATTTTTTTTTTTTGTAGTTACAGCTGATAATTATGTAACTTGATATTATGTTCATTTTAATTATTACTTTGTCCTGTAAAGGACCATGAGTCAAATTGGGCTCATTGTCCAACAGAGTTATAGCATATGCCATTGTGAAGGTTTTTGTTTGTACTAAAATTGTTACTATGGGCACTATCTTCAATTCCATGGCAAAAAAAAAGATATGCACCTAAATAGGTTTTGTAGAAAAAGACAATTGTTAAGAGTCGTAGTGCGCTTGGTTATACATGACATAAAACCTAATTCGCAGGATTTGATTATGCTAGGATTATGGGACCACCTTCATCACCAGGCCAGGATCTGATGATGGAAACCCTGAGAAATCGAGGGCAACTTTCGAAAATTGTAGATATGCATAATCCACCGGCAGGATATTTAGACGACATTATTATTGGTATTGATTGAAATGTTAACAAAAATAATTTTAACTGCTAGCAGCTGTTTTATTGTTTATGTATACATTAAACCTGGACTTAAAACTAGTTAAAGGTGTTCAATAACAAAACCTACAATGCCATAACAGCACTACTTTTTGCAGAATATTAATTTATTTATGGTCGGAGAAAAATATTTATAGCAAAATAACCCCATGGATTCTTCGCAAAAATTAGTTTAAATCTTTATATTTAGTGCTTTACAAGTATATTTAAAGTGGTCTCATCTCTGTTGGTGGGTGAGCCCAGGCTTCATACATTTTTGCCCATGGTCCTTTCTTTAAAATCGTTAATGATACTGAAACCTACAATCATGCCGTGTAAAAAGAATTATACTAAATTATTATCGATTTCTTACAGCGCTTTCGACTTACGCTTACGACTTTTGTCGCGCTCATAGCTTCGTTATTCTACAAGTGACACATTCTGCGCAGCAAAAAATCGGTCGCGCGGTTTCAGTTGTTGTCTTTTTGCCTATTGTAATCGTTATTATTTGTTATAACTCTATGCGCGAAACCGATAAAATCTGCTAGTGTGAAAGCGCTGTAAATATAATAACTCCAGAAAAATATTTGCTTTATTCAATACAAAACTTTAACAATAGGATTGCTAATGCTTGGTGCTGCTATCATCAGTGGAAGCCAATTTATGTTGGCTCAAGTATACTGCTTATTATAAGTAAAAACATATTTCAATAAGCTATAATTCTAACAATATGTACATAATTGTGCTGGCTCAAGTATACAGCTCTGTAAAATTAAAAATGTATTTCCTTATAGAAATACGCTACAATTCTAATGATGCATAATTGCCTATAAATAAACCTACAGATAATTATGCATAATAACATCGAGGAATTATGAAATACATAGGTCGTTATAATAATGAAAGATACACACTATTTAATTGATAGGGTCTTGTTAATATCTAGCTACAATAATGACAAAGCATTCTTTCTACTAAGTATGTTCCTAGAATCTTATCTCAGAGCTTTAAGGCAAAATGAGTAAATGCTAGCATATTTTCCAAATAGCTGGAGGGCCCTAACGCTAGGACATATTATTTAATATTTAAACAAATAATAAATTGTTACTTAAGGCGGCTAGGAGTTAGAATGTGTCTCTTTGAAATTAGCATGAATATGTCGGAGGTAAATAATGAGTGTATTATTTTAATGTAGTATCACTTTAATGAAGTCAAAGTTATATATTTACTGAAACATTTCTTTTTTCGGCTAGTATGTTAGTAATGGCAGTGTAGAAGGCAGTCGCTATATGTAAAGTACTGGTACTGCTGAGACTGGGTAGACTGGAAGTGGACTCCAACATCTCATCAGCCTAGGCAGATGATGGTGTTTGTAGAAAGCACTGAGACCATGATAATAGCAGCTATTTTTAGATATTATATCATAAAAAAACGTAGTATCGTAGTGAAGGATGGCGGGAAGATCTGCGGTGGTCTATAGTCGTGATTGGTCTGAACACTTGAAAGATCGAGAGGCGTGAAAACCAAATGAGGAAGCCTTTGAACAGCAGCTAGATAAAATAATCATAAAGAAATCCAAATGACTTGCAACTTCTATGTGCCTATAAAAACACCCACCAAAACAAAAGCAAACCACCCAATCCGAACCTACCAAACTACCCGAAAACATCGCAAAATATATGAAAATTATCCGTTCACCTAATTGAATCTTCCCCCATAAATCTAGAGCTAACGGGCCCAGAGTTTAATATAGCCTCAGTTTTAGAAGATTCCATATATATTGAGTTTTATCGCGGAGTTACAAACGGTGGCTTACGATAGATTTCTCAAACTGATTTAGTAGCTGGGGGTTACTTTGAGTTCACGGAAGATGAAGATCCAATCGATATTTGACGCGTTTAAACGTTAGACAAACCAAAATACTGTTGTGACTCACCAGTCATTGTTATGTTTTTATATTGGTCTTATTTTTGTACAGATCTGATTTTTCAAACCTAACATAAACACATGTGTTGCTGGGGAGTTTGTTGCGCCACTTCTTCTTCCCACCAAAAACACATAGGAAGTGGCGAATTGATTTGGTCGCTGTCTTTTGTTTTGACTTTCAAAAAGTGCTGATTATCAGCCTAATTTGAAGAAGCGATTTTGTGTTTTTAGTTTGAGCATTCTTCGTTAGTTTCTCAATTGTCCCGAATAATTGTATTCATCAAAGATAAAGTTATTCCCTTGACAATAGGATACCTGCTGATATTTTATATGATAGTATAGTTACGCTGATCGACAGTCAAGATTAATGGGTGAGTTGGTTTGTGTATCTTTTGTGTTTCTGTATATTAATTACCGGTTGTTGTACATGATAGCGTCTTAGTGGGGAAGTTCGGACTTTCCTTGTTAGTTGACTGGTTTATTGGTTAAGCTCAGTTCTGCTCAGTTCTGCTGACTTTGGTTACAGTGAATTATGTATTGCAGTTTCATAAAGGGATGAGCTGTTTGGGTTTGAAAACTTTTGAATAATTTTGATTGATGAAAATTGAGAATTGATTTTGTTTTTGCTATAAAAAATATCGTTTATGTTGATTCTGCCACAAACCCTGAGTTTTTAAAAGCAAAATGAATGTTTAAACAGAGTTTAATCATTATTTGTTATAGCAAAGTTGTTACAGTATTTTTAATGCTGCTTTAAAACAGGAAAGTATTAAAGAACGATTAATCCGTACCGTACTTAATTATTTAAGACCAATCTAAAACAATTTTCTTCATCCCAATTATTTTTAAATCCATACCTTTTCCAAAAAAAACCGAACTCTCAGAACTCTTTACATAAAACTGGTTGAATACAAAATAATTTAAAGTCAAGGTGCGCGAATAATTCCACAGTAGAATTAAGACAACGCTAAAATTGTAATTAGTTTCCGAACGCAACTCGCGTTAGAAGTTTTTTTTCGTCTAACAAAAGCCTAAATTAGTACGCAAGAGGGGTACGAAGGAAATTACATAAATTTCTATCTTGAAGTTAGTTATTTACCCTACTTCGCGAAGGTAGGAATTGAACGGTAAGATTTTTCTTGGTTGTTCCAAAGATTTGTTATTTGGAAGTGATGAGGTTTCGAGTTAGCGAACTCGAATTGGATTTTGGATTATCTAGAAATTGGATCTTCTGATGACTAATTCTGTGTTTTCGGGTTATTATGTTCTGATGGTTATGTGGGTAGTTGTTTTTGTTATTATTAGATACAAAAATATACTGAAAGACTTTGTTAAAGAGATAATGTTTTACTAGATTTTCTTTCTGTCAAATAACTTAAAAAAAGGACTTAGTAATTTAAAAAAAGTTAAAATTAGAAGACTAATTACCACATTACATATATTTTTCGTTTAGGTTAACATCTTCCCTCGGGGTAAATGTATTTTTTGAAAACCTAATAGATCGTTATTGATTCAATTGAAAAGACACCCATGACATAAAAATAAAGATGGCTCTCAACTTCTTTCAACGCTAACTTTGACCAAATGAGCTAGGAATGTGGTAAAAACCACGAGAAAAATCCAGTAAATTATAAAACCGACCTAAATCTCCTATAACAATATATTTGAACAGGCACCTGAGTGCTTTAAAACATGAGTTTGAGCGCTTTAAGCGTAACTAAGCAGTGATAAGTTGCTAAGTAAGAACTAAGTTATGGCCGTGGAACATCATTAAGTTGCCATCTAAGCTGCGGCTTGTAATGTATAGGTACGTTAAGTTATTCTTACTTTTGTGGGAAAGGTATTGTTAGGTGATTTGCGTCGCTGATCTAGTTTTGAGTTAAACTAGCAACGTAACCTGGTTTTGTACGGGAATAAGTTGTATATCTGAAATCTTTTTTCTTAAATAAGCAGCCACCTACGGTTAAGCGCTTTATACGTGTTTTTAAATAAAAAAGCTTGCTAAATAAACCAACAGATGATCAATATTTGATAAGTTGTAAAACTCCAGCATTTTTCCAAAATAGATGAACCATCTGAAACTCTGAAACTTTTACAAACCATTAAAATCACTCTTTTTTTGTTCAAAATTGAATAACAAAAAATATTGTATTTCAGACCCATTTTTTTTTTTTTTTAATCTTTTATTTTTAGAGGCTTAAACGCTGCTGCGTTATGCCAGCCTCGTAAGGTTTTACACAAATTAAATTAAAAAAAACACATAAAAAACTCTATATACAAATTAATCAATAAAAAATTTAGTGAATTGAATTAAATATTGTGCATTCAAAGACTCGATGCCAGAGCCATTCGATATAATCGATGGCGACATGCACAATGGCAAATCCCACGTCTTACTTGAGAGACATCCCGAAACAGAATATAAAAAATTAACTAAGGATTGAATGAAAAAAGAAATTAAAATAAACTGATAATAAAATACACGAACTAAAAAGAATCTCTCCTCAAAAACACATCTTTTACAAATTTATAGATAGAAACACTCTGTTCCGAGAGAGGTCTTCCAAGCAAAACATTAACTCCACCACTATACATATCGCCACCGACCGCCGTACACAGCTGTAGCCTCAAGTCGTCGAATGCACAACATTCTAACAGAATGTGGTATAAGTCGTCCACTACTTGATGAGTGCAGGTATTGCATAACGGGATGGTTTCACACCCATCAAGTGCAGAAACCTATTAGCAGGCACATGGCCTGACCTTATTCTAAATGCTAACACTAAAAGTTCTCTCGGCATGTTACCCACGTCAAACCAAGGAGCTCGAGGCAGATCATGCTGAATAGTTCTGTACCACAGACCTTTTCTTGCTGTAACAAAACTAAAATGTTCCTCCCACAAATTATGACAAAACTTTTTCATGTGAGGAATAAGCTCAGTAAAATAAGGGTCACCGGGAATAACTATGCCATCAGCAATAGCCTCGGAAGCTAGCTTGTCAGCCATTTCATTTCCGGACACCTATGTGAGAAGTTATCCATTGAATTTTAATATTTACAAGTTGTTTCTGAAGAAATTGTATACTCTTTAATGCCTCGTATGCAATCGGCATGCCTCGAACTCCGGATACACAACGAATCAAATGCTGTAAAGCGCTCTTGGAGTCGGTCATAATCACAACATTCTTATACGGCAAACTCTGAACATAGGACAAAGCTTCTACTATAGCCGTTAATTCAGCTCTCATGATACAAGCGTCATTGCACAATTTAAATTTCATACTAGTGCTTGTTTGGACATCAAAAAATGCTGCGCCAACACCATGAACACTTTTAGAGCCATCGGTAAATATAAAATAAAAATTATCGTATCTACAACTAAACATATTAGAAATCAACATTCTTAAATTTGCCACACTCATTGAACGCTTTGGAACACCTAAATCGTCAACATTACAAATAACACAATCTCGAATATTAATATTTGATACCCAAGTATCCAAGCTATACATGTCTAATATAGGGGACTTATGCACAATATTGTTATTGAACTTATTATGAATATCAATCAAAATGGGTTTATTCTTATTCCTCCAATATGCATTGGTGCACAAAACAGATAGTTCTTGTAATAAAGATAAAGTTGCATCATTGGAAAGGAGCTCAACCTCAGCCAATACCTGCAGGCTAGCCAATATCTCCTCACAAATAGTGGTGACACGCAGAGCTCACTCTCCATCACACAAATAGGTGTTGAACGAATGAAACCACCACAAATTCTTAATGCACGATTTTGTAAAACATCTAGTTTATACAAATGCGTCTTAGCACTATTACCGTATAAAAAACTAGCATAATCAATTCGACTTCTAACAAGTGAGATGTACAGTCTCCTTAAATGTTTCGGATGAATGCCCCAAGATTTCCCAGCTAAAGTTTTAAGAATATTTAAATATTTGTAAGCTTTCTCACATGTCTCATTTATGTGAGCTCCCCAACGAAGTGATGAATCAAGCCACAACCCCAGATATTTAATTTTATCAACAACTTTCAATTCCTTTTTATTAATACTAATGTGGACATTCGTTAAGCACCTAGACCTACTAAACAGACAAACATTTGATTTTGATTCCGACAGAAATAATCCCATCTCACCTAAATTTTTAACAAGAACATCTAAAGCTGTGTACAAGTGACTGATGGCTGAATCTAAATTATGTTTACTTGAAGACACATAGAGAACAAAATCGTCTGCATACTGTGATACATTACAGCTAGTGATTGATTTACAAATATTCATAGTTGCAATATTAAACAGGAGAGGAGATAATGGGTCACCTTGAGCTAAACCTACACTTGCCTGTCTTACTAGGATACCATCCATTCCCGTATCAATTTGTAAATACCTTTGACTCAAATAATTAAAAATATATGTACAAAGCTTCCCCCCAACCCCAATTCTATTTAACAAGGAAATCATTCTATTAATATTTACATTATTATAAGCGTTATTTATATCAACAAAACATGCAATAGTGGCCATATTTTTAGAAAACCCAATCTGAATGGATGATATTAACCGTGTAAGGTTGTCCAAGCACGAGCGTGACCTACGAAAACCAATAGTGGAAGGAGACAAAAGGTATGATTTCTCTACGAACCATTCAAGACGTTTCAGTAAAACTCCATGAAATACTTTACATGGGCAAGACATTAGGGAAATAGGCCGCAGGGAATTAGAACTATTGGGGTCTCTACCTGGCTTTGGAATCGGAACTACCTTTATGCTTCTCCACTGGTTTGGTATTATACCAGTTTGTAGTATTAAATTATATATATGTAACAAAAACTTTTTACCTGTAACAGACAAATTGAAAAGCATAGAATAAGATATATTATCTACGCCTGGCGACGTATCTTTGTGCTTCAAGCAATTTAACAATTCAAACAATGTTATATCTTCTTCCATGGCACATGAACCCTCCATAAAAAGTGGTGGTTCCTCGCAAGCTAAATCAGGTGTCAAGGATTGTAATAGCTCTCTACATTTGTCAGAATCAACACAACGGTTACCATACCTCCCACCTTTTACCCATCTCATTCTTTTCCACATCTCTGACGCGGATGTTTCTGAATCAATACTCGTGCAGAATTCCTTCCAGCCCGTAGAACGAGCTTTGCCAACCAATTTTCGGGCTGTATTTATTTTAGCCATATACATATCATAATTATCTGGAATAGGATTACGTCTTAATTTTGCCAATGCCAAGCGTCTCTCGGCTACGGCCTTGAACAACTCTGAAGTCCAATAAGGTTTCGGTACAAATTTTGCTGTAGGATCCTGACAGATTTTAATCCATGGAATTGTCTCTTCAGCTACCTGATCAATTTTGGATGCAAATAAGTTATAAGATTCCTGAACACTCAACGAAAGATCTGCATTAGCGAACGCTTCTTCCGATTTTTCGCGGTATTCACTCCACCGAGCTTGCTTAAAGTTACGTCGCTTTATGAAATTATTTACAGATTCATAACCGTACTTCATTTTGATTACGATGTGATCACTGCCTAGTGACTCATTTGTAGTCTCCCAAGACATTTTTGTAGCTAGATCAGTAGAAACAAATGAAGCATCTGGAGAAGATTGTTGTAAAAATCCATTAACAGACTTAATTCTTGTTGCATTTCCATCATTCAAACACAAATAATCTTTATCAAAATAAGCGTCATATACCATCTCTCCCCGTCGATCAGTCTTATTTGACCAGGTTATATGATGCGCATTAAAATCACCAACAATTAATGTTTCTTTATCAAATCTGTTAAAAATATAATGCCAGTCGGACTGATTAGTAATAGATGAGGGGGGGCAATAAATTGAAATAATGTTCTTTATTCCAGGCACATTCAAAACTTCTACGATGATCATCTCAATACTAGAATTTGGATGTACAACATCTCTGTGCAAGACTTTAATTGACTTATGCGTTATAACACATACACCTCCATAGGAATCCAATCTATCCTTTCTGATAATGTTATAGTTACTAATATTTAAAGATTTGTCAGAAGATAACCAAGTTTCACTTACAACAGCAATGTGTACCTTTTCCCGTAGTAACAAACATTGAAAATCATCTGTTTTAGGGCTTAAACTGTTCGCATTCCACTGTAGAATGGTAACAACTCTATTTTTTGTGTTGAAGTTCTTATCCATTGTTAGAGCACCCTAGTACCTCCAGCAAAAAATCAACACTCAGAAAACTCTTCAGGAATGACTTTAATTCTGTAGTAAAATATTTTATAACTGCTATTATTTTGGCTTCCATGCAACTGTTTTCACTGAAAATTTCTTTTATGTTCTTCAAAAATCGTTTTAGACTGAAATCATGCTTTTTACGAGATTTATCACCTGATTGGGACTCAGTATTCTCTATATTTTCTGCCAAAAATTCCGATATCTCTTCATCCTCAACTGGGCATCTTATTTTTTACGCCTGCCTTTCTTGACTTTTGTAATTTTATTTTTGAGAGTCTTCTTAGAACGAACCAAAGTTTATTCGAATTCAGAATAGGAGACATTCTATCTTCATCCGAATTTTCAGTAGGCAGGAATGACTGCTTGACAACATCTGAATAGGATTTTCCAGCCTTTACCTCGGCTCTAGTAAATTCATCGACAGTAAATAAATTCGGACTAGGTACTACTATATTCTTATTTTCTTTATTTTTAATAAGAGCCATTTTGTATGTGCAATTATGCTTGCACATTATATCTCTAATTTCTTTTTCACGTAAAAATGCCGGGCACTTGCTTTTCACCATAGACATGTGGTCTCCTTTACAATTAACACATTGAAAATTAATTGTTTCACAATTGTCATGCTCGCCACCACATTTCGGACAAATCTGCTTTTTATTAGGACAAAATGCTTTAATATGTCCGTATTTCCAGCATTTTGAACACTGGGTAACAAGGAAATTAAAAGGCAATACTTCCATCCTCATACCGTACGCAAAAACAAACGGAGGTAAAATAGGACCTTGAAAACAAATGCGAATACTCGCACTTGCAACCCATTTGCCTTCATCGTTTCTCCGGCTTAAACGTTTTACGGATAAAATATCAACCTCACATTCTAGTATGTCCTTAATGCTATTGTCATCCATATCGAGGTCTATTTCTTTAATTAAGCCGTAGGAAACATTTACCTCATTAGTCTTCTTACAGACCCATCCTCTTTGTTTGAAAGATGCAGAAGATAATAGTTTATCTGCAGCATAGTTACTTTTAAATCTAATCAAAATTTTGTATGGACTTTTGTAAACAATCCTCATTATTTCCGGAATTTTTTCAGTACTTAATAATTTTGCTAGCGTAATCTGTTTCGGAAGGACTTCATTTGATATAACCGATACTTCAACATATTCAGGATTATCACTCACGATCGATTTTTCTGGAGAAAATCCAGAACGCGGTGTAGTAACTTTAGCTTTCTTACCACGCTTTCCCACCGTAATGAACTCTCCATTCTGTATATCATCATCCGGACTTGAATCATCTCTGCCTCTTTTATTCCCAACTTTCAAATTGCTTTCAGTGTCACCCTCCTCTAAATCAGACGTACCATCAGTATTGTGTATCATAGCTCGTAAGGTCACAGAGCTAGTATGACAGCTGCTACCGTCCTCCTCGTCGCAACCGCTTTCCATTATTTATAGAAACTTTTTTATGAAGAAAAAAAATGACAAATGCCAACTTTGACGATTAAAATAAGCTGAAATTTTATTTAGAAATTATGCTGAAAAATGGTTATATCACTGGTAATTTGTGACACAAACACCATAATTATGTCCAAAGATATAATATGTTTTAGTAGTAACAGTCACTCACTTCAAAACTTACACAAACTCACATAAAATAATTATTATACCGGAGCAAAACTAAACAATGTTGTCGCGTCAAAATCACGATGACAGAATGAGACCCATTTTAAAAACATCTTTAGTTACAGCGCTTTCATACTAGCGAATTTTGACGCACGTTTACGCGTGCACGTCAAAAAAACCTGTCACGCGTTTTCAAGTGTCATCACGAGTACTGATAGTTGTCAATTGTTTTTTGATGAACCAAGAGTGACCGCGCAGAAAATACGCTAATGTAGACGCGCTCTTGAAAGGTAAATTCGCATTAAATATTAAAGAATTATTAAGTAATTCAAAAGAAAACACAAAGTAACCATAAATACTTGATAAACCATTAAGTAAAAGTTGGTAAAGTTACATAAATTCCATGTAATAAGTAAGCTTTACGCCTTTATAATTATTTTCTTTCTTCGAAGTTTTTAAAGCTTTTTTGTTTCGTGTTAATGTTACATAAACAGATATTTACACTTTATTTTACTTGTACAAAAATATAGAAAAGGAAATAGTCTGATGAAATATATTCTTTGTTCCATAAGAGATCCCTCCTTCTTATATTGTTTAGTATTAGGCGTCGTCCTAATTGGCAGCGATCGCGCGATGGCGCGATGCGTTTTTCATCTCACGATCTCAATATCTCACTTGCGGGGTTCAAATAGGACACTCTGATGAAATCTGTATGTTTGAACTCATCAAACGACGAGAACGCATCGTGTCATCGTACAATCGCTGTCAATTAGGACGACGTCTTAGATGAAAAACGCATCGCGCCATCGCGCGATCGCTGCCAATTAGGACGACGCCTTAGTGCTCATAAAACAAAAGAACCCTAGAAAGAACCATTACAAACAATTTTTCACAACACCTTCAAATACAATAACAATAAATATCCAATTAAACTCCAAAGTGCAACGAACTTCAGAAGGTACAATTTTCTCACAGAAACAGATGCAAGAAAATTCAGACACTTCAGAACTATTACAGACCCTCCTTTAAAAATAAAGACAAGACGTCGACGCACTATAAATACCTGCTTTCCTTCTACAAACTGCAATCCGATTAAAAAGCGCCAAACTAGCATAATAAACTACCATTGAAATAACAACCCTATACCCTTAAAATAAGGTTGGAAGTTGTTTGTCATCACCAACTGTCATTTTAACACTTTAGTTTGGATCCAAAGAACAATGACGCTACGGAACGCGGCGAAATTCAATTTTAGATTCACAGAAAGTTTTGAGTCCAAATCTCATTTTGATATTTTAAATGTGCATTTACGCCGTAGTGGGAATTCGTTGAAATGAGGAGTATTTTTCTGTAATTCATTCTGATGTCTCAGGTCACAGCTGGGAGGCTGTAACTTAGGAGTATTGGAAGATATTTTGATTTAATTCTTCATTACGAAGTATTATGTCTTCCGTTATCCGAATAAAATGTAGTTTTAAATCTTGTTTAACCTCTTGTATGTCGCTAATTTATAAAACAATAGAATATAATTGTGTCTCGCTTATATCTCCGCTCTAACATACAACGGGCTACAGTTACCGGCACGGATATTGGGCGCTCGGCGGAAGAGTGGGGATCGCTTTGCGCACCCGTACGTATAAGGCAATAAGGCAGTAAATCGCTTCTGCGCAGGTGAAGGTCAGGGCTCAATATCCGTGCCAATAACTGTACTTAGCACTAGGTTACCAGTTAAGCTGTTTTACCGCAAACAAAAAATATCAACTGCTTAGCTCAAAGCAGACGCTTACTTATACACACATTGAACGCACATATTTCAACATAAAAATCCTAACTCAAAATATATTTTTTGCAACGAAATCAAATCTACATGTAAACACGAGACACATTTAGAAAGGAATGTGAAATGAAAACAAAATGGCGGACAGTCTAGCTCCTGTCTAGCCTGGGTCACGTTTCCAAAAAATCTGTGTCCAAATATTTATTCATACGTCTGGCCGTTGAGCTGTCCACAGTGAGGTATTTTATATTTTGGGTTTTGAATTTTAGTACCTAGGTTTTTTGCTGATTTTTGTTGCAGTATGATATTTTTTGATGTATTAAATTTTTGAGAAATTGCTAGAAAAGAACCACATCACACAACAAATTTTTAATCGGCTGATATTCCATTTAGGCTTAAATCTGAATCTTGGTACGGGTACATTACAACGATCAGGCATCGAGACAGTTTCAAACCAACTAAAATGTTTAATGGGTTCATGATTATGAAAATCTAATCTAATTATGGAAAATAAGTATTAAAAAAAGATTTAAATACACGAGTAAGCAGAGGATTTAAATAGTACTAGCAACGGTCTAAGAGAGAACTAAGAACTAACTGAAAATGGTGATGCTACCAACAACTTGCAAAGACCCATTGAAGGATAAGAATAGACAGTTACACTAAAGTGGACAACATTTTCTTCAAGTATGTTTAAAAGATTTTAATACAATATTGTGTGTTGTAGAAAAAAATAAGTTTTTTTGGCTACTGTTAAAAATAGAGTCACCTCCATTGAATGTATTTCTCTTTGTGTTTAATAGCATTTCAAAAGATAATATTTAGATAATGGAAACAAACATCCAAAAATATAGCATTGTTGCCAAAAGAGTGATCAAAGACAAAGTACTTTTTTTTCCTTTTTTCAATAAAAAATAAACAAAAATAAAAACGAATACCCACCTATCTAAAAATCTAAAAAATCTCCAATTCTCATGAGGCACTAAGTAATTGTCGTTCAGTACATTGGAATCGCAAACAATTAAAAAGAAAGCCTTTGTGTACGGCAAAAGACTTCTTTTCAAATAAAAATAAGCACTCAAATCACGACCTTTATTAATTGGAAATGAACAACATTTTTTTGTATTTTTTCGTTCGTTTCTCCCTTTGACTACTGGTGAAGTTGGCGCTTTGGATTTGTTAGCAATTAAATGGTATATCGTTAGTGAAATGACGTAAGTTCCGGATCGGTATAGCTTCAAAAATATAATAACGTTCTATGGCAAAGTAGAGGTTTAGGTATAAAGTTTAGAACTGTCATTGCATGCTTTTGCTACAAAAAATCAAGCACCTTTGTGAAAAGGCATATAAACGACAAAGGCTAAAAATGCCCTGTGTTATAAAAAATATGTAAAAAGTATATTAGGTATAGGTTAAACTATCATTGTGCCTTATTTTTTCCCCATCATCTTAAAGCGATTGCCAATACCTATGGGCAAAAATAGCTGGAAATTGGTTGCTAATTCGGTATGTCAGACTTTATAGTTTCTGTCTTGAATAACCAGTATTCCTATGAAAGATCGACAGTAGTAGTCTAATAAAGTTATTATTGACATTTCAGTACAATAAACTACAATGATGAGAAGTTTAATTATTCTGTATTGCAATCCAAAGGAGATACAATATTCATATGCCCATGAATATTGGATATGCCTATTGCGCTGCATGCGTTTTAAGCTGTGGTCCAAGTTACCATATTTATGCCGCATTATATTTTTTATACATCTTGGTAAAAGAAGAAACTTTATTTTGTAAACAGGTGTAACTGCAGGAGTGTGAGATGTTATAAGTAGATCCTCTTTTTTTTTGTACAGGGAAGTCCAAATATTAAAGATATTAAAAATAATAATAATACACATTAAGGCATACAAATTAGGAGCATACGTGAGACTTTCGATGTGTTAGGAAAACTTTTTGTAATTTTATTACTTTAAGTATAAATATAGAACACCAATTAATAATTTCCAAATAACGACAAGATTGATGAATATCGCAAAAACATTTTTAAAATTAATGTTGATTTTGCCACGCGTTTCACAATTTCTCAGTCGATATTTACCTTTCTACCTTCGATATAATTTTCTCTACGGTAACAGTTCAAACAAATTTTCACATCAATCAAAAATATTTTAATTAACCATGGAATATTCTGTTTAGTTATTGATTACCTTGAAAAGGGGAAATTTCAAGGCGATTGTCAATATAATAACAAATTGATTAAAGGACAACATGAATTATTAATTAGAAGGATGCCCCAAATAATGTATATGAAAAGGGGTATTTGGATACTACAGCGTCTGCCACCGGTTTCATCCGTTTTCAGAGAGAACTACTTATTGTACTGGGTTAAAAAGAAGCCTAGATGTTTTTCTGATATTTAAACTGCATCTCTGCAAAGTTTTATTAAAATCTTATCGATGTTTTTTGCGTGAAAGAAACTGAAAGATAATCTACAACATACAAATTTTCGCATTTATTCCTAATACCTATTAGTAGGATTAATCATGTTTTCTTATGTTATTTAGAGGCACGGGTTCGCAAATTATGTAAAACCGATTCGATGGAACCAATCACTCTAAATACCTACGTTCATAACTTAATTACTATTGAATTAATTAACACAAGACCTTGTCCCACTAAACTAGTAATAACTAAGTAAACATAAACAAACACGCTGAAATCAAGGCTTACAAATCAAATTGTAATTATGATTCGTCAATTACTAGTTTCTATAACGTTGACGATGCCAGAGTAGAAGTTACATATTTTACAAAATTTTTAAAACATTTCAAACTTTAAAAACCAGCTAAATAAACGAAAACATGATTCGAAACAGTAAAATGTACCACCAGCATAACATATGGAATGCTAATAAAGAATAGAGTATTGAACAATAAAGTAGGTACCTACATCATCTATGAAAATGTTAACTATCTAACGATAACAGTAATTCATGAGATACAGTCTGGTGGCATGAACAGGACAGTCTAGTAAGACTTCGTTGTCCGATTGTCCTGGTCCAGTCCTTTTTTGCCCTTTTGGCTTAAAACCTTAAAAAACATTTAAAAAGTATATAAAAATGTTATAACTTGCACCACACACGTGCTAAGGAATTCGGGACAGTGTCGATATAGCGTGCCAATACCCTGGATTGTATGCAATATGCAAAAATCCTTACAATGCCTCTAGCATGGCTGCTTAAAGACTATTTTATTGAAATTCATGGCGGCCATGATCGCGACTCATGCGTGGGGACTTAGATTGAGTAATCACTGGATAAGAATTATTATCGTTTGGATAGTTGGATTTCAATCTCGTTATTACAAACAGATTTAGATGATAAAACTTGACTGCCAAGTTAACATCTAATAATATACATTACATAAGAAAAGAAAAATACGATTACATTTTTTATTATGGTGCGGAAAGTATCGCTTGAGATGCGGATAAAACGTTGCAAGATAGTCATAGACCGCTTAATATGTAAACTTTGTGAAAATCATATTTTCTGATTTCAAATTCAGTTTTGGAATACTGATTTAATAAAATGTATGTTTTTGCTATATAAATGTAAATAAGAAATGTTATAATGTCTTAGCAGTAGGCAAAATGGTTCAAAAATATAGTTGCATTCCTCAGTTAAATTATAATCTCGACACATTTTAAGTTTATTATAAAACATTTAACCTACAAATAGAACACAAAGTTAGAAGCGGTCTTACCTACAAAACAACTCATTTGAAAAGCGCTTTCAACAAAATTTGCTAAACAAGTTTGAGCTACGGAATTGTAGGTTTATTTATAGTATGGGTATAAAACATTTTGAAATAGATGCTTCAAACGTGAAAGGATGTTTCAAAGTGATACTAGAAATATACTCGAAATATATTAGAATAAGTAGCTGTTTTACCTCGGTTTCACCCGCCTTCTGGGGAATACGCATATGAGACAGACAAAGATACTCACATATTTATATAACAGCGTAGCTTTAATTAGCTTATAACCGCAAAGCTGCAAAAGTATTTTTCAAATCGATTCAGTAGTCTCAGAGCCTTTAGAATACAAACAAACAAACAAAAAAATGTTTCCTTCTTATTGTCTTCGTACAGATATACAAATGTAGATCCTTTTATTTTCTACGATACAAAAAGAAAAAGAACACCCACTTACAAATATACTCCGGTCCAACCTATAAACCTACAAACGACCAAATGGTTCACTACCGGATCTTATCATTAAAGAAACCCGTTTCCACAGTTTTTGGCTCGTAAATTACGTATCAGCACATCCTACCCCCTATTCTAATAAATCTCGGCGGTTCCTTCCCCGGGGTCCGGGAAAAATCCCGGGAATAGTGCCGCGATAATCTCCGGGATAGGGGATCTAATGATGTAATATAATAGTCGTGAGATTATGCCTGAGTCTAAAATTAGAAAGGATTTTAGATGGCAATCAAGATAATCCAGATTAGTTTATGTTCAGTAATATGTGTAAAGCTTGAAGAGAGATCGTGGTTAAGTAACAGCTGTATTGATTGATTATAAGGTAAGCAATTCTTAGTGCTTACCTTATAATCGGTCCGTGGATGGGTGACCATCTATGTCAGAACGAGTTCTGCTTTTCGGAAGGCACGTTAATTTGTGAGTCCAGGCTGTCATTTGAACACTTCTGGCTGTAGTTATGGGTAGCCAGAAGCCCGTAATTTTACCTACTAGTTTATACTTCGAATCTTTTTACGTCATCTTAAAGACCAAATTATCAATAGTGAGCCATTTACAAAATAGACAAAACATTATCGCTCCATATTCTAATCGCCTTTAAATCTAACTGGCACAAACATCTGTTTGGACCAACGAAACATTTCTGTAAACCCAAAAAAGGCAAGAAAAGCGAAAACCTACAAATTGTACAAGTCCCCATAAATCATTTTGTGCTAACAGACCCGAACAAAGCCAGTGGGACAACGCGAGTTTAAATAAAAGAAACAAATATAAAATATCATATTTTTCTATATAAGCCGGGTTATGGCGGTCGAGGCACGTATGGGCCGTTACTATACAAATGGTTTGGTGATTTCATAGGGTTTTTTGTATTGATAGATAATTTTTGACATTTATGTGTGTTTTGTAATTTTTGATGGAATAAAACTGGACTGTAATAAAAATCAAATGTTTGATTTGTATGATTTAATTTAAAGTTAAAACATTTTTATTGTACCTGTTCATTTATTTGATTAATGAAAATATTAACAATGAGTATTTTCTAATGTACTCAAAAACAATAGAAGATCAACAAGATCTTCACAATGTTGTATTTTAATATATTTCAAACAATTATTAAACTTTAAAAGACCAATGTTTAAAATAAATAAGTTTATGATTTATTTTCGGGTACCTACTGTTCTTAATCTGAATAAAGATAAGAATCAGAGAAAATAAAAACTCTAAAATCTAAAACATAAGCAGAATCTACAGAGACCTATTCTTTGCTTTGTATGAAACCATAGTTTTAAAATTATTATTCATAATCCTAAAAAAAAAGTAAACGAAAAAGCAACAGAGATATAAAGCAAAAAAAAACGCCGCCATATTGGATTATTTGACAAGACAAGTTTATTCCCATTACAAAGGTAAGACCAAGGAGAAAGGAAAGATAGCGGAGATTCCATAAGGAAGGTAGTTCAGGCGCTTGCTTGTAGGTCAACGTACGGTAGGCGTGATCAGTTACTAGAACTAACGAAGCTCTCGTGTTCCTTGTCAAATCAAAAATAATCTGTCAAAAATTGATTTATTGGTAATCTTATTTTGAAAATAATTGGTGAGTTCCATATAAAGCGTGTAAGAGCAGAGCTGTAGTAACGTTCCTGGTTCCCTGAACACCTGCATTTTGGCTCGCTACTTTCTTCGAAGATTTGTCGCTATGACATCTCCGCTAGTCATTTTGTACTCCATGGGTAAGACGAACGTTCCGTTTTTCCTACACTTTGAATAAATCTTTGTATTATTTTGTACGTTTTCTTTGAAGGAGATTTTGTACCTAGGCTATTTTATTGAGTTAGGTTTTTATTTTATTTAGTCCTTAAGAAGTAATGTTTTGAATTATACTTGATAAAACATTTTATTATGATAATGTGGATAAAAATATAATTTGAAACATCGTAGTAGAAAATGAAATAAACAGGTTATTAAAACTATCGGATGTTCAGCGAGTAATAATGTTTATTTCACCACAGACAATATAGATTCAGATACACAGAGTAGAACACAGAGTATAGATCGACTAACACAATATAGTCTATTATTATTTTGTTACTATTTATAAATAACATCCTGACCTAACAAAATAATCTACACTCCAAAATCATAAATAACTTTAGTAGGTAATTTTATTTCTCAATCTCAGACATGCCAATTGCATTTAAGTACTTATAATGTTTAGTAGCACTCAAACTTTTTGTGAATATATCCGCTGGCATCTCTGAGGTTGATACATATTTGATCACAATGCTATTGTTTGATACACACTCTTTTATGTCTTGCATCAATGTGTTTAGTACGCTTACTATTAAACAATGGGTTAGATGCTAATTTAATAGAGCTTTGATTGTCACTGTACAAACACATTGGTACATTTTTATCTAAGTAAATTAGTTCACTTAATATATTCCTGAGATATATACCTTCTTTACAACATTCAGACAGAGCCATATATTCAACTTCTGTACTTGAAAGAGCTACAGTCTTTTGCTTTTTAGCTTCATATGAAATCACTGATCCTGACATTATGAAACAGAAACCAGTATATGATCTTCTATCTAGAGTACAAGATGCCCAATCAGCATCAACAAATCCAAAAAGATTACAATCAGTCTTTTTATATATCAGACCATAACTTTTTGTTTTCTTTAAATACTTTAATAAACGTTTCAAATGTTTCCAGTGAGTTTCATTAAAACAATTGTTGTACTGACTAAGATAACTGACACTGTAAGAAATGTCTGGCCTGGTGAGCACAGACAAGAACATCAAGCTACCAATCAATTGTTGGTATGGATAGTTTTGTACTACTTTACTGTTTACATCCTTTTGCAATTTTAAATTAACTTCCATTGGTGTATCTGAACTTAAACAATCAGTCATATTAAATTTCTTTAAAATACTTTCAATAAATTGCTCCTGGTCTACAGTAATACAATCATTATGAACATTTATATGCATACCCAAACATTGCTTGATCTGTCCTAGGTCCTTTATTCTAAACTTTGCTACCAACTCATTTATTAACTCTAAATAAGTATTCTGGCAGTTATAAAAGACAAAAAAATCATCTACAAACAAAGCTATGTACATCATAACATTGTTGTCATTTTTTATAAAGAGACATGGTTCATAACAAGACCTTTTAAATTTTAATTTCAACAAACAATCTTCAACTCGAGAATACCAAGCCCTTGCAGACTGCTTAAGACCATAGATGGCTCTTTTTAACTTTAAAACTTTACTTTTACAATTAACAATGTTAGAATATTCTGGTATTTCCATGTAAACAGTTTCATGAAGATAACCATTCAAGAATGCAGTCGGGACATCAAGGTGATTCATTTTAAGATTTAATTGAACACTTAAAGCTAACAACAATCTAAATGTAGAATACTTTAAAACTGGTGAAAATGTCTCATTAAAGTCTATGCCCTTTTTCTGGGTAAAGCCCTTGGCTACAAGCCTGGCCCTATAACGCACTTCACCTTCAGTGTTAAATTTCTTTTTAAACACCCACTTATTTTTCACAATTGTACCTTCACTTGGCCTATCTACCAGTTCCCAGGAGTTATTATCCTGAAACGATTTCAGTTCCTGTTGCATAGCACTTTGCCACTGATCTTTTTCAGATCCACTCATAGCATCACTGAGGGAAATTTGTTCATCAGACACTTCCACACACATGCTCGCACTTTGGTAAAAGTTCGGTTTGCGCCTAACACGTTTATCTGGTAGATTCATGTCACTTCCCTTTGCAACTATATTTTCTGCCTCTGGTGATAAAGGCAATTTGTCTGAAGATGTATCTTCATAGTCGCTTGATGAATCATCAGGAACATACGTCTCATCATGCTGATTCTCTTCCTCTGAATCACTCTTAGGAACTTCCTCTGTTGACCTATCCAATTGCCTGTTCTCTTCGATCACAATAGATGTTGACAAACTGTCATCTATATTCTCCATAATGACTACATCTCTGGCTACAACAACATCTCGTAATACAGGGTCATACAAGCGATATCCTTTGACATTCTCAGAATATCCCACTAGGAACATTTTCTTCGCTTTCTTGTCCCATTTCCTACGTTTTTCTTTTGGAATATGGACCATTACTGGGCTGCCAAAAATTCTTACATGTTTCAAGTCAGGTTTTCTGCCCATCCACATTTCAAAAGGGGTTTTCATGTTATCCAAGCCCGCTGCCGGTGATCGATTCTTTATGTAAACTGCTGTATTCACAGCCTCAGCCCAAAGATTTTTCTCAAATTTGGCATCATACAGGAGACATCGCGCCTTCTCAACTATGGACCGGTTGTTTCTCTCGCTTATTCCATTCTGTTCAGGCGTAAAACTGTTAGTTTTCTGATGAATTATACCACTATGCTTCAGAAAATTAGTCATTTCTGTCGAACAAAATTCTCCTCCATTGTCAGATCTTAATATCTTAATTCTTTTCGACTGCTGATTTTCAACAAGCTCCTTATATTGTTTAAAGTATGTGAAAGTTTCACTTTTAGATTTAAGAAAATAGACTGTGCACCATCTACTGAAATCATCGATAAATATCAAGTAATATTTTGCTTTTCCGAGAGACACATTCTCCATGGGCCCACATAGATCTGTGTGGACCAGCTCTAGTACATTTTGACTCTTACTAGTGCTTCTTGGAAATGGTAGTCGAGTTTGTTTGCCTTCACAGCACACTACACAGCTATTTTTACTACTTTCACTCATATCATCAAAATTAACTCCTTCTGCTGCTCCATTCTTTAGTTTATTTAAATCACTTGTATTAATATGGCCTAATCGCCGGTGCCAGATACTGCTTGAAGTCTTCACAGCTGCTACTAAGGTTTGTTGCATCACTTTTACTTTTAATCTGTATACCCCATTTTCTAATATCGCCTCGCCAATACAATCATTCTGTGAGTTGTAAATTAGACAACCATGCTTATTAAACATCACTCTGTTGCCACTAGCAATTATCCTGCTCACTGATAGTAAGTTCGTTGTGAGGTTAGGTACACATAATACATCGTTTACAATAATAGTAAATTCTTTGTCTCCAACACATGTCGTAATCTGCAGGTCTCCAGAGCAAGAGACGGGCACGACGGTTTGATTTGCAACAATAATCTCCTTCGTCTTCGGTTGATTACACACATTCGATAATAAGTTCACGTTCGAAACAATATGCGTGCTTGCGCCGGAATCCAAGTGCCAGTCTGATTGACTAAAATTTTTCGTCATAAAAACTGCACTAAAAGCATTTGATTTTGTTTTGTCCGCAACTTGACACTGATTTTTGAAGTGCCCGGTCTGTTTACATTTGTAACAGCGTATTATTTTCTTTCTCGACGCCATGTTGTGCCCGCTGTCTGATGGCGTTCCGTTCGTTCCGTACGTTCTATTCGTTCCGGTACTGCCATGTTGTTGGACTTGCGGTTTTGACGTACTGCCAACATTACGTCTATGAAAATTTTTAGCGGCAAATGCACCTTCTTCCGACTTAACCTCAAAATCTGCACTCATGTCCAATAATTTGGTTTTTATAGCATCTGCACTCATACTTAAGCCCGAATGCTCGATAGCCATAATCATGGGCCTAAATTTCTCCGGTAGTCCTGCTAACATGAGCGACCCAATCCACAGGTCATTTATTTCAAAACCGGTACCACTAAGTTTCTGTGATGTTTCGATGACCTGGCTGACGTAGCTAGTCATTGACTCGCAGTTTTCTAGGCGTATGCTTATAAGAGTTCTTAACAAGCTTATTCTCCGAGCATATCCGGAATCATCAAACATATTCTTCAATATCTTCCACAAGCTATATGTTGATGTCGCCTTTTTATGTGTATATAAAGCATCGATTGTTAGCACAAGCTTTGCTTTTGCCTTTTGATCGTCTGCTATCTGAGCCTCTGTAGCTGTAGCCGGTAATGGTCGCTTGATGCTGTCCGCCATTCCCTCCAGCACGAGAACATTTTCAGCCGCGAAACACCAGTCGTCGTAGTTTTCCCTTCCTTTTAGTTTAGGGATATTCACCAAATAATTCGTAGACATATTTTAATCGAACTGTACTGTGGACTCACTATTTTAGTATTTAAAAATGGGACTGGGCCCATAACCTATTAAAACTATCGGATGTTCAGCGAGTAATAATGTTTATTTCACCACAGACAATATAGATTCAGATACACAGAGTAGAACACAGAGTATAGATCGACTAACACAATATAGTCTATTATTATTTTGTTACTATTTATAAATAACACAGGTAGGTATTATACAGTAGTTCGAGGAATGCCTGGGTCTATAACTGGTTTACTAGTTTAAGTCAGATAAAGCTATAAATTCGTACAATTTAGGGCCATAAAATTACCATAAATTGATCTTTAAGTACCTCATTGGACAAATTAATGTAATTTCGGTTTTTCTTAAGGAATGTTTTTTTTTTATTTATTTATTGCGTATTTGAAATCCAAAATTCTAAACATTTGATTTAAAAAATACCTTTGAAATAAAATAAAATTACTTGAGGCCAAACGTAATTAAATTTTTTGAATTCTTTCATGTTTGAAGGTTTGATCAGAAAAATAAAAAATAATACTTAATGTTTTTATTTTATAATTCTATAACTTTGGCAAAGTAAAAAGTAATTACTTGTCAAAAATTTCAACAAACTTGAACCGGATATACATATTTTTTTTATTTCTTTTTTAAACTGGTACTATTAGCACCGTAATATATCCCTTTAGAAGTTATTATGTACAAAAGCAAAATTGCTAAGCTAGCTCAGTAAGCTGCTTTAGCTAGCTTGCTAGTTAGCTGTTTGAAAATAAGGTACGCAAATGGGTGGTAAAATCTATAAGTACGCACTGAGTTTGTTAGCTTAAACGCGCTAACCTCAGGAACTAGCAGTTTGAAAATAATTTCAGTTTTATACTGGGTGTCCCATAAGTCCTTTGAAATCTAAATTTCGAATAAAATTTAAATGGCGCGCGGAAATGGCATGCGGGGTGCGGGGATAGCATCAACGTTCTTTCGGAATTCATTCGCCATTGAAAGTTTTACCGGAGCGGACCGTGGTTTTTTGTGTGCTTGAGTTTTATCACAACAATGATTCGGCCACTATTGCGCGGCGTAAATTTAGAGAGTATTGCAATTTGCGCACGTTTAATGACTGTCCCAGTGTTCAAACGGTTAAAAATTGGGTTCAACAGTTCGAGGTGACTGGATCTACCATTTTATTTTGTTGAATAAACAACGATCGGGCCGCCCAAGGACATCACGGACGGAAGACAACATTGACGTAGTGCAAGAGTCAGTTCGTGAAAATCCCACTCAATCCATTCGTAAGCGTTCCAATGCATTAAATACACCCAGATCGACGTTACAGCGCATTTTAAAGAAAGATAAGAAATTACCATCCATAAAAAAATCAGTTAATACATGAATAAAAAGATACGCCGCGCAATGGTGGCCGAATCATTGTTGTGATAAATCTCATGCACACAAAAACCACGGTCCGCTCCGGTAAAACTTTCCATGGCGAATGAATTCCCAAAGACCGTTGATGCTTTCCCCGCACCCCGCATGCCATTCCCGCGCGCCATTTAAATTTTATTCGAAATTTAGATTTCAAAGTACTTATGGGACACCCAGTATAACCTATTTAACAGGGAAGCTACTTAATTTTTATCCGATTGCCAGAAAATTCTAGTATCTTTAAACACAATCATGAAAACAAAAAAAAATACATTCATAATAACAACTCAATCCATGTGACTAACAGAATCACAAAACACATCTAAACTGAACTACGACATAAAGCCCCTTCAGACGACCCAATGACACTTGTTTGTCAAACTACCAACAAACGTTATTTCTTTCCCGCTGTAAGGAAATGTGGCAGCACCATGGAGAACAAAATGACTGGCGGAGGTGACATAACGGAAAATCTTCTAAGAATGTAGCGCGCCAAAATGCTCTTGCGTTGGACGAGGAACGTTACTGTCTTCAACCTAACACGCCTTCTATGGACCCGAGCATTTTTTGTAATACCAAAACTTGTTGACAGATGTCTCAAAGACCGCAAACACCATATTAATTCACTAGTAACTGATCATTTTTGTCATTTCCACCGTACCTGTTTGACCCTAAAAAAAGGCACCTACCTGCATTATGGCATTTCCGTTCATCTTTCCTTACTCCGTGGCAACACCAACATGTGAACGTAGCAACCTGACGTGAGAATGACGTTTGATTGGCGGCCGTTTACGTTTTTGTGTAAATGTAAATCTTTTTGTGTTAACGTGAGGTTACGAGGGAATAATGTGGGAAATCAAAGGATTTTCCGTGTGCTTTTTTGGTAGATTTTCGATAATGTTATAATGGCGGTTCTTAGAATGTGGTGTTGTTTATAAACTTTAGTGCTCAAAGTATACTGTTAATTTATTTTCATTTTTCAAAGAACTAAATTTGTACATAAAATCTATTCAAAATGTTAATAAAGGGGAAGAGAGAGTATCTAAGTTTGAATGCGCCTTAACTGCCAAATAGTTTGTACATATTTATACGCAACTAAATATTTTTTTTTTTAAGTTAAATATTGCCTATGGCTCCGAAATTACTTATACGACTTGAAAAATTCTTTCAATCTTGCGATGCTAGACTATCTTCGATTAACATTGGCTATATTTTGTCCACATACACTATTCCTTCACGACGCGGATAAATAAATAAAAAAAAAACAACCACAGAACGAACCTCATCCTTTTCAGAGCTACTTAAACCAACTCGAAGCTCAATACAATCAACTGAATATCTGGATTCCTTGTAAATATTCATCAGCGAATCTCCAGCCTCTCGCCCCGACATGACCTTTACAAATCGAGTAGAAACACGAGACCTCCACTGAATGGGAAGTAGCTGCGCCAGGGATGGGGAACCCATGGGATAGTTGGTAATTTAGGTGGGGTATTTACTTTTAATATAATTTAAGGTTTAAAAAAATGGAGTGAGTTGTTTAAAAATGAAGATTTTGGAATACAAAGTATATGCTGATTACGTCTTATATTCATAGCTGTTTGCTATTGTTTTGCATGCATTCATCAGTGAATCTCCAGCCTCTCGCCCCGACATGACCTTTACAAATCGAGTAGAAACACGAGACTGCCACTGAATGGGAAGTAGGTACGCCAGGGATAGGGAGACTGATGGTGTGTGGTGGGTCATTTAAGAGGAGTACCTAGTTGTTTTGCATGTAATGAAGGGTTAAAAATTTGGTTAAGTTTTTAGTGATTTAAATGAAAAGGAATGTGAAGATTCTAGAACGAAATTACTAATACCTCATACAATTACCTAATTTCCTCGTTGTCCCAACTGTTTCGCCTGCATCATAATTGGAATATCCAACACTTAAACATTTCAAATTAGTCCCCAAAATCAGAAGGAATCAAAGTTACTAAGATTTGCTTGGCGAATCAAACAAACCCTTCAGCTTTAAAAAAATTAATACTCACTGCATCCTACAGCCAACCACGTCCCGAAAAAAATACGAATACTGTAGCTTCCCAACCATTAAAACAATTCAAAAAGTTTCGGAGCCTCTAGCTACGAGGCACTCTGTCCTTGTCTTACGTCGCGACTGTAAGTTTGTCCCTTTAAATCCCTTTTATATTATTAGACATCCCATAAAAAGACAATTACAAAATGTTCACCCTCCCTGGCATGGAACTAGACGTTGGTTTTCTTGCCACGTCCGTGTTACGCAGAGTACGAACAAACACGATATCTGAACTGCAATATTGTTGCACATAGTAGGTGAAGAAGTTTCTTCAAATGGATGTTAAACAATGCACTTTTGATGTATTTGAAGATTCTTTGAGATAGGAATGAAATACGTGGAGGGAGGTTTATTAAAAGACCCGCAAATTGCACACTGAACAGTCGGCCGACAGTTAACGCGATGGGTAGCAATTTTTTTGAAAAGAAAATCTTGAAAGTTTTCAGAATATCTGATACCGGGTAAATTTACCCGATCTTTGGAATGTGGGTAGGTACTGATATTCATATTCGCATAAGCCCAAACAAACTTTCGGTGAACTTAATGTATGCAGTGAGTCTTTAATGTGAATTTTTTGTCAAGGTAATTTACATAAGTATCTATTAGCCTAGAATCTTTCTCATACCAACCTCAGCTTTATTCTTATAACTATGCTATCACCACATTTTTAATCCAATATTTTTCAAAAAACTACCAATACTTTCTATATTTCTGTTTCCACGTCCATTTATGAACTGATCCTCAAGAGACCAAATCGGAACTACTCAGCAGCTTCGAGAGAGACTTTAAACTTTAAAACATTTCTCAGCAGATATTATAGTTCAGAAATTGATTCCAACAACATCATAACATTTTATATCAATATACTCGGTGTGAAAAGAACATACAATTTGCAGTATTCAACGATATTTTTAACCAGCTTTTTCCATCCATGGTTTAATATACCTTGTTTTCGATATAATGTATAACCTACATGAAATTGGTGTTATAGTGCGTAAGGATATCATGGCTAAGTAACAATCACACGGGTTTATCAATCATAAGTTTAAGCAACGTAACGTAGATATTCAGTAGATGGGTGACCATCCTGACTATATGAGCTCATCCGTGTTTGGGACATGTTTAATTTTTGGCTTTCAGCTATCATTTGAACTGAAATCCATGAGGGGTTCGCGGTTCGGGTTGAGGAGTTCAGATAGGCTGTTACTTCAAGTAAAACACTAGTACATACAACATTGTTGGGAAACGGCTACACAGACCAGACCATTGTTCAATACAAACCATCTTTACAAAGTCCTACATTACACAACATCACGTAACTTCTAATTTTCCACCTTTCACAACTAACAGTTTCAGTAACACAAATTCCCCTAAGTACTGTAGCAATGCATCAGTTTTCTCACCACGTAGCGAGACGTTCAAACATAATACCTGTAGTACAGTGTATCGTGTGATTGCATCGCATTGTTGCGTGATGCTAGCAATCTGATGTGGGCCCAAGTAGTGGGGGGTCTGGCTAATGCACGTATTTACATGCGGACGATTGGTTGGTTTATTTGTTAGGGATTTTCAAAATGGTTTTTGGGTTTATTTTGGCATATGGGTGCTGGGTTTTTTTGTATAGGTAGTTAGATATGAGTGGTAGATTATAATTAATTTATACAGAACTGAACAGTGGAAGGTAAATCTACTTTTGATATTTTTTTAAAGTTAAATTACTCTCAGCCTCGTAAGCAATCTTTTGGAAACCCGTCTTTGTGTCTGCCTTTTGATTAATTTATCCGTATAAACAATGTACAAAGCCTACTTTCACAAAACAATATCAGGGATAAAACATTTTAATATTCAGAAAACATTCAATATATTAGCCGTATTCAAAAAAAACATAAACCTTCCACGTGTAACGCAATATCAAATTAGACATCAATATAATATTAAATTTCTAGGAACTCCTGAATAGCCATTCTGAATATATTCAAGCCTTCACATCGGCACCCTTTTGTATACCGAATAAAAAAAGTTTTGTACAAAAATACGATCGACAATCCTGTATTCCTTTGTGTGTATACCTGATATTGTGTAAAATACCTTTTTTCATCACTCGTATAAAACAAGGGAGCAATGACCTTTTGGTGTATTATTATTTGAATAACAGGCCTTTCACACGAGCGCATTTTCCGCATTGTACCTACGCGGTTGTCAGCAAACATTTGACAATCGGTTCTAACAAAGACACTTGAAACCGCACGACTGCTTTTTGTTATGTGTGTCGCGCGAGATAACCGCTGGTGTGAAAGCACTGTAACACTGAAGGGATTGGGAGGTAAATGAACAAATTATAATTTGAATTACAAGTTGAATGGACTTCGAAAACGGGTTTAAATGGAGGTTGGGTTTATTTATAGATTTGAGAACCATATTTCTTATACACATGTCGCTATAGGGTCTTAATCATTATTGAATTACCTTTGAGTATATTTATGACTTCGTATTAAGATCCTCCTCTTTCAATAACTGGTCATTTACCTGTTATAAGTCTGGTCGCAGCATTATATTTTCATGACAAAGACATCGAAACTTCTATAATAATTTGAAAAATATTTTTCTCTCAATAAACAGCTAATGAAAAGTTTTTCAGCGTTTTTCTTTGCGAAACTTTCAATAATACCTGCGCTGCAATTTATTGATGTATACTTCGACAAAGTTTAAAGTAAGTACGAAATTAGTTTTTCTTTTGAAATGTGCATCTTTTGTTCACGTTCATATTATTAAATTGTGTTCGGCTTTTATTAAAATTTTAGCATGACAAATATTGTATTGTAAGCTTTAAAAGAGCTCGTTTATCATATCGTTTAATACTTAAACACATAAATAAACTTCTTTTATTTGATATTTTCGCCGCCATTTGCAAGTAATAGCTGTTTTTAGGGTTCAGTGTATTTAAACAATAAACCTTTTGGTACTTAGGTTTTTTCTTCACTCATATACCACTATCTCATAATTATAATTATTCATTTTTTGGAATAAAACACAAAATTATGTTTATTGTATTAATACACAAAATAATTAGGTATGTTCATCACCGTATCCCCTTTTGCTAAGAAAACACTATTTCATCAGTGACTTTTATTTAACCATGTCAATATAATAATAACCACCATAAAATATACCTAACTCGTTTAAAAACACAAGATTTTAAACCAAATTTTCTGGTAGTAATGAAAATTTTCCAAGAACTTTCGAGCAGCTTACTAAAAAATATTGTCATAAAATAAAACAATAAAATCTTTCTAATTTCCTCTTAACGCTGGTAAATCTTAAAACAAACCTAGACGGCTAAATAGAAACTATTTCTATAATAAATCTCATCTAAATCCCACTTCTAGCTACAAAACACGTTCTTGTCTCCTGAACATAATTTTAATATTAAAAGCAGTGTATTTAGTCGCAAAAACTGGTCAAGACTGAGTCGACTTAGACATGGTTCCGTAGCTGTTCCTAATAAAAGCCTCCTAGTCTTTTTCCACGAACTGCATGACAAAGGTTTTCTTTTTTAATTTAAAATTCAGAAGGAAAAAGGTTCTGCGGTTTTAACCAATACGGTTGTCCTACGGTCAGTATGTGCAAGGGCCTTCTGAGTTACGTAGATATAATAATTTTGAATGCTCTTAAGTTATGTTAGTTAAAGCAACTCTTAAAAAAAGAAAGCCTTAGTAGTAGTTTAAATAGAAAAATGAGACGGAAAAATAATTTCGACTAATCTGTAAAAAATATGGATTAACTTGAGGACCACCTCTGTCCTTGAAATCAGTTATCAATTTTATCAGATGTCCTCTGATCAAGAAAATAAATCTGCAGCTTAGGTACCTGAAGCCTTACGGAACCCTAAAAACACTAATACAGTACGACCAGAATGTAATCCTTGAACACAGGTCGACATCATGCGCCGATCTGTGTCTAGCCCAGATTAATTCAGGCAGGAACGGAACCCACTACCTCCCAGTATTTGTTGATGCAAGTAAGCTTTACAATTTTGAGCGGCGCACGTTTGAATCTCTGCGCCTAAAGTGCTATGAGAACGTTTAGAAGGAATATAGTGAGTGCGTAAACTGAGCGCAAAGAGATTTGTGGTACGTATATTATGCTGATTTTCTTTGGGGATTTAAGGAAGTGTTCGTTAAAAGTAATACTTGATTCTTATTTGAAAAGATGCTAGTCCTATTGTGAGAATATTAGGATCAGAATGAGATGATTAAAAATGTTAACTTCCAAGTTAAAATAGCTCACATAAACATGTCGATTCACCCCGATAAAAATAATATAATTAAAATATTGACCTGTATTACTCCTTAGATTGGTTATACTTGTATTTATGTGAGCTTATGCCCTATGAAATCTATTGCAACCAATTAAACGCGGAGAACTTAATGGAGAAAAAGCAATAAATTATTTCTATAAACCAATAAGAAAACGAGACAAAAATATTGCAAACCATTACATCGTTCACATAACATTACACTAACTGCATCCCAAACAAAAAATCCGACCTTAAAATCAGTCATTGAACGGGGGAAAATGTGACATAATCACCACATTACCCGACATAATGATCGGCTTTCCCCCATTCTTTGATCCCCCAACGATAATGCGGTGACAGAGGGCAGGGGACTACTCGCACCCGTCGGGAGATTATGCAGATTTCGATAATACAGACGTTGTGAAGAATTATAAAAAGGTAAACTCGTATTAAAGAATGTAACCCTATTAAATTAGGAATATAGGAATACCCAGACCCGTTTAGAAAGTGTAAAAGATACAGTTAGAGCAGCTGCACGCTGCAAACTTTTAGTCGCCCGATAGTTGGACCAAGCTCGTTAAATTAATATGGATATTGCGTCGGTCAGGTATCCAGCCTGTATAAAACTTAATCAGAGAGACTAGAGAGTTTTATTGGATATACGATTTCCTTGAAAAAAAAACTGTAAGTCAATCATCAGACGAATTATTGGCCTATACAGTTTAGTTTAAGATGTATGTGAGTCTATTATTTTCGAGTATTTACAGACACCAGCGTTCAGCACATTAAGCTACTGTAATGTATCTTTCCTTAGTAGATTTTGAACTTTATCTCTTAAATATATCTATGTCAACTGGAAAAACATTGCAGATTAGATAACCTGGATATACAGGTGTCTGTAGAGTCTTTCAATCAAATCCATAACGTGATGTTTTCAATATAGATTATAGATTTCACCTTCTGAATATTCCTATGATATAAAATAAACCCTATAGAGTAAGGTAGGGGATGGTTTATCACGATTGCGTGTTCCGATGCACGGACTTGCAGATTTATGCAGGTAGCGTTAGATTAATATTAGAAGCTTGTATTGCAGTTGCTATGGAATCGCTGCAATTTACAAGCGCACTTTTTGTTGTTATTTACCTACATACGTAAAATATGTTTCTGTGGTTATTGTAATTCATGTTACCTACTTTAAACAGAGATCGTTTAGTTACGTATTTTGAAAAACTAATCTTTTAATTTTCGAAATAAGTCAGATAGACTGTCACTCCATGTAAATGACGACATGAACTCAACTGCATCTGGTTAGACTGAAAGCCGATATCAACATAATAGTTACATTTTTACTTTACAAAAGTCGTAATAAACACTTAAATTATAAACAAACAAAAACAATTCAGAAGAGCATAAAATAAATAATCATAACAAAACATTAACACAATACAAAGAGCAGAGCAAAACACATTAAAATGTAGCCGTAGCTTGAATTATTATAATCCAATAATAGTTTAAAACGAGGAAATAGTGCTGATGGAGGAAACCACACGAATAATTCATAATGCGTTTACTTTAGCACGGTTTTGCAATCTTTAAGCCGCGGTGTACATACATTTGCGTAATTCGATCTGCTAAACGGATTAACCTTTCTAAGAATCTAAAGATGCAGTTCCGAGCATAACGGCTGGTCGCCGATATTATCATCGGTGCAGAAAAATGTGCAGTGTTATCTAATCTTATGTCATTATTCTCTGAGCCTTTTTCCCAACTATGTTAGGTTTGGCTTCCAGTCTAACAGGATGTAGCTGAGTACCAGTGCTTTAGTGCTGTATTACCTAATATTATGTATTGCATGTAATTGACGAATGCCTGCGATGAAAGTCGACTAAGTCAGAGATATGTTTGCTTATACCTTCGAAGGTCATCTGTTACATAAAATAAATAAGTCCACTTATCGAATAGAGGGAGAACCACAACTGACTGATGACTCATGCATTTTTTAGAGGCAGGTTAGTTGGAATGGCCACAAACGTCAATGGGACCCTGGAAACATATTATACACAGTTCCCTCAGATAGTATAGATACCCATATTTCCTACTTCCTACTTATATTATAAATGTGAAAGTTTGTGAGAATGTATGGATGTATGTTTGTTATTCAATCACGCGAAAACAGCTGGACCGATTTGGTTGAAATTTGGTATGTAGATAGGTTACCCTGGATTAACACATAGGCTACTTTTTATCAAAACACCACGCGGGCGAAGCCGCTGGCAGAAGCTAGTTGAGTAATATAGCGAAGGTAAGCGCATTAATCTGCGTAGGTCGCAAGCCATAGAAATGAACCTTTACCAGAAAATCGGAATGGAAAAGCTTGGAAAAGTCTGTGTTTTATTAGAATTAACATTTATTTAATCTTAAAGTGAGTAAAATGCGTTGATTAACACGTAAATATAACACAGAAAACCGGCCAAGTGCGAGTCGGACTCGTGCACGAAGGGTTCCGTAAATTACAGTTAAATCAACCTATCTCAAAAACTATAAGAGATACTTTGATCAAACCAAAAATCGTTGAAAGAGTTAATTAGCATGCATCACCTCTATTTTTTTTAGAATTTTATACCCCGTAGTTATAAAAATAGAGGGGGGGGACATACTTTTTACGACTTTGAGAGCTGATATCTCAAAAACCGTTCACTTTAAGAAAAATGTTTTTTAGAAAACTTTATATCATTTTAAAAGACCTTTCCATTGATACCCCACACGGGTATGTACATCGAAAAAAAAAATTTCATCCCTCAGTTACATGTATGGGGGGCCCCACCCCCAATTCTTTTTTTTACTATTTAGTGTCATATTTTTGTAGCGGTTCATACAACACATATTCCCATCAAATTTCATCACTGTAGTACTTATAGTTTCCGAGTAAATCGGCTGTGACAGACGGACAGACGGACAGACGGACAGACGGACATGACGAAACTATAAGGGTTCCGTTTTTGCCATTTTGGCTACGGAACCCTAAAAACAGACATGCAGACATCTTAAAATGCCTCCCTTTGGCTAGCATTTTTCAAAATCAGTTGGGTTCAGCAAATCCACCTAGATACCAGCGTACAAGTTTTCTAGGAAGTGACTGCCTATCTGACCTCCTCGACCCAGTAACCCAGGCAACCTAGCGATACCTATCCATATCCATATCCATTGCCAACACATTCGATACCAGTGGTTAGATCAACCCATTATGAAAGCCAAAAAAGTGTACATAAATTGCATTATTGACTGTACGATCTAGACTCTAGGGAGTAATCTAGTAGATTCATGATTCATATTATCTGTCATTAACCATTAATTATTTGTTAACCATTGACGAGTGTTAATCGGCTTTGTTTTTCAGTTTATTAGTAAAATTGTTATTTTGGAAATTGTTGCGCAATTGCTGACGAGTCGTAGAAGTATTTAGAAAAATATCTTCTTCATACATAGAACCTATTTTTGAAACTATGCAGTAAGAGTGGATGTTAAAAAGACAAAAGAAAACAATTTTGCCAATAGCATTATGATTAAACTCATCAATTGAATAAAATAGCATTTTAGGAGCTTTTATATTATTAAGCTGCGGTCACATTATCGTTTATGTACAAAACACATGCGCTCTTTTCAACGACCCGTATGTATACACACACTGATTACAAAAAATCCTTCAAGACTCTATCAACAAACTAACTACCTAAATCAAAAAAATTGAAACTAACCACTATTGACTCAAATTAACAATACCAAAGTAAAACACAAATATACCTACATACGGGCTCTTAAAATTGCCTCTGGATTATAAGCAACAAACAGCCGATTTAAAACCAGTGTAAGCTGACCCCCCGCACCTCTTTGTTACATTGAAATGGCAGGCGCGATAGACGCGGGTGAAATCAGGTGTTAAGACCAAGTTAGACTGGTCGCAGCCATATTAGAGGCATGGTGAATCCTATTAGGAAATCAAAAAGGGACCTAATGGCTCGTGGTATTACGTTTTTGGTAAGGCACTGTGTGTAAAGGGATTGTGGATTTGTGCGTTTCAATGCGTTATTCTTGTTTGGAGTTGAGTTACTGGTGAACTTGTGGTTGTGGCAACTAGCTAGTCCCCGGGGTTGCATTCTCGTAACGAGGGAACTGAGAAGTACTCTCATATCGGATAAAAAGTACACTGTGCCCTATCTTACATTCTGGACCAAAATTAAATAATTATCATTTAAATTGATCACTAGTTTTGGCCTGAAAGGTTTCTCATTTAAGTACATAATTTACTAAATATTTTCCATCATTCTTTTTATCTAGCGCGTGTCACATAATCATCTTTTCTTCCAATATTATAAATGCGATAGTTTGTAATAATATATGTATGTTTGTAAAACTTGCATGCGTAAATTACTGGATGGATTTTGATGAACATTAGCAGTAGGTAATGTATCTTAGGCTACTTTTTATCCTAGTAGATTCCTCGGGAAATGAGTGAAACCGCGGGTGGGAGCTAGTAAGACAATAACATACAAAGTAGCACTATGTAGCATTAGTACACAATCGTTAAACTTATAATCCAGTATAGACAGCGTTACTCACGTTCCACAACACTTTTAAACAAACACAAATGCACGTATTAAAAACAACATGTAAACATACATCTAAGTATACTAATATTGTACAACTAGTACAAAACAAACTTCGAATTTTTTTGCTTGCTGAAACTCGCTAATCTCAACAATTACTGATCCTTTTTGATGACTAAGAAGTATGTAGTGCAAACTATTGCTTATTTTTTTTTTAACCTAAACCTTTTATAACCATTAGGTAGGAACCTATCAAACGTATATTTTTTCGGAAGTCGGAATCACACAGCAACTTTTTATTTTGGCAACCGACGCAAACTATGAAAAATAAGTTACCATACATTTTAGAAATAATACAAATATGTATGTATTTCTATAATTGAAATAGCCAGTTCTAGTTAAACTCACAACTCATCCATAACAGCAGTACCGCAGCCATTTTGTATATCCAGAATAGGGCTTCTGCATCCATCTATTTTGTAAAACAACTGTCAACGATCACAATTTTAATCTAGAAAACGTGTACCGTGCAGTACACAATTTTTATTGCCCTATTACGTATGCCATGCTCAAAGGAAATCGAATGCTATCATATCAATTTCAAAGGGTATTTGGTTAGCTTTGGCCTTGGGAAATTTTGCCAACTGGAGACGCCTTTGCTGAGCTTGCCTCTTAGTCAAAGTTACGAATAACACAAGAAATATTTGTTTGTTTGTATCCTACAGGTTCCGAAACTACTAAACCAATTTGTCAATTTTTTCACTGTTTGAAAGCTACACTCTTCCCGAGTAACATAAGCTATATTATATCAAAATATGGGCATGTATGAAAAATACATGGGTGAGCTATCTATGTAGGTATGTTGTACAACTTGTATCTATGTATATTGTGTCTATCAATTTACTTGCGTTGCTTCAAATATCGCACGTAAACTGATAGACTTCTCGCATATAGATTTGAGCACATGACACTTCCAGTTGGTTGAATACTCCACGGTTTTGGATTGAAGATCATTAAACGATGTACTACTGTAAATATTGATCAGAATTCTCATGATTACTGTTTCGTTAGATCAGCAAACATGCGGAAGGTAAATAGGTTCTGAAATGGAAAGTAGGTGGAGTTTGTATTTGTTCTCGTTAATGAGATCAGTTAGTTACATCTTTTAAGTTGGTATCAAGGAAATGGTGCGGAATTTCCCGGTTTAATTAGTAAACTGTTATTGTAAATTAATAGCTGTATTAATCAAGGTTCATATTGGAAATTGGTTTGCTTGGTCTTTGTAGGATTATGCTTTTTGGAAAAGCTCAGACTTCACAGTGGCCGGCTATGTTAATCAGTGGATAGCTATCGGCAACCATTGCGACGATTGTTTGTGACTTCTGCAACCCGGTTCCCCCGAACACAATAGGAAGTTGGTTAATCTGGCTGCATACGTGTTGAAGACCTAAAAAGTCATTTAATACAGGCTGAAACTGTAACTTTTGTAAAAGATCGAGACATCCGCTTTTCACTATTTCCTACATGTTTTACCTGAAGTGATGGTGACACAAACTCCCAACTACATGTTCCTGACCGACCATCAATGACAAGACAAATTTCTATCAGCCACCAATGTCCATAACGACACGAATTGCCATCAATGTGTTCCTCGTCCAGCCAGTACGTCAGTATATTACACGCTGCGCTTGACACCGCACACAATGCAAGTTGCTCCTTTTATTTGCTGCATAGCTTTTTTTATTTTAAAAATTACAACGGAATCAACAGCCATTGTTAGGCCTGCGTCATGTTTAACGTGTTTTGTTTCTGATAAAGCTGTGTGAAGCCTTTGGAACAAGGGTTAAATATAAAAACCTGATGTCTGAGACAGAGGTTAGGTTTGCAAGAATTAGAATTAAAATTAGTTTTAGTTAGAATTAAAATATTTTAAACTAATTTTCGCCCGCGGTTTCACCCGCGTCCCGCCCGTAGCCGGATGGTGATAAAAGCTACCCTCTAATTTTCAGCCAAATCGGTCAAGCCGTTTTCATGTTATGTCGTAGACAACGGAAACCGGGTTTCATTTTTATATAATAGATACAGAAGGAGTATCTGGAATCTAAAATAAACAGCCCAGTTACAGGAGCTAGTCGATTCTCATAATATATTGTAGTTAAATAATGGATTTATTTAATATGGTCGATTCAATATCAAGTTACTTTTGTGTTTAAAATCCTATGATCCCACGGTATGTAAGAATGGAAAATATAACAATTTGAAGGGGATTAAAAGGAATTAAAAAATCGTTTAATTATTTGATACTGCTGGAGTTCTGTGACCACTGAAACCCAAAATAACATGGTATACAATTGAACGCTGTAGTGTATCCATATGAAACTGATTTGAAGGCTTCAATTTATCTGTAATTGAATAGCTAATAGATTCGATCGGAATAATACTCCCTGATTGGACGCACACGAGCCAATCAAATTAATTTTATAGTCCACGGCAACGGTACACTTAACCGAAGTTATGCTAATTGCTAGTTGTATGAAATTGTAGCTGTTTTTACTATCATATATATTGAATTTGTAAACTAAGTTATAGAAAGAAGTATAAAAGATTCAGAAATCTATTTTCAGACACCAGTTCTATTTCTATTCTGAAAAGAGAGAATCTAAATTACCGTAATATAGTCAGATACAATACGCCTAAAACTAGCTAGCTTTAAAACCACACTCTGAATAAAGCATCAGTCATCATCATCATGTTCCTGTCTTATAAGAATTCTTATGAATCTGTCAGTCGGGTCATCTCTGCCTGACGTCATATCACAAGTGACAATCTGTCCAGATATATTGTCTATCAACATAAAATTCGATTTTCAAAAACCAATGACGTATAATTTATGTAGTATACGTAAGCGTTTAAAATCAAACAAAACAAAACTAAAATGAAGTGGTTACCCAAACAATAACTTAATTTAACTGAACAACACAAAATTCACGGGAAATATCACAATAATAAAACGACTCTTTGAACTCCGCCGACTGTAACCAAATATCCCGTGTAACGGTTAATTAAATAACTAATTCAGTTAGAAGGTCCGTTAAATCTCAGTTAGCTTGCAACTGTTTTACAAATTTATTTCGTAAACAGCTCCGTAGCTTTGACTAGGGAACCTAAATTGTGAGAGTATGTTGTAATTTGGCCTTTCCTGTAACAGGTTTTAAAGGAGACAGTATATTCTCTTTTAGTTAAAAGTGATGTTCAATTTTGTTCGTGCTTTTTCTAGACCAAAGTTACAATGTTGCTGAATATTGTCTATTTAATGACTAACTCTCATAAGCGGTTTCACCCGCATGCCATGAAAACTGGCAGTTAAAAAGACGTCTGTGATCTCCTTAAATACTTAACACTGAAAAAAAAAAACAAATCGCTCCAATATTGCCTAAGATAAGCGCATTCAAACAAGACAACAAACTCTTACTGCTCCGTTTATAGATTTCAGACAAGAAGAGAAGTTTATAAATTTGTAACAAGTCAGCTATTTTCAAACTTAAGATTATTTCAACGCTCTAAGCATTACATGATTTTCTAAAATTATACTTAGTAGGTACACTTTTTTATTTCAATATTACTAAACTTGCTCGTATCATAACGTTCAAAAATACTTCGTCTGATCAAATACATAAAATACCTAGGCTAGTAACAACTTTGTATTTCGTCGTAAAAAGCTTTTATTTGATCAAAATAAAGTCTAACGTTCTTACTTATTTTTACTCTCCATTAAACAAATTACTTGATTACCTATAAAGCTTTGTCGATAAATAAGTAAGATACTTTATTTTCAGAACCACCAAAGTAAATGCCAAAAAAAAAACTAAACAACTTATGTTTTATTTCTTAGAAAGAACCGAAGAGAACGTTAGTTCTTTTATGTGTTGAAATAGAAGATAATTTCGTTTTCAGGTAACATGAACTTTTGATATTACCTATATAAAATTAGAAAACAAAAAAATATATAGGTTTCAAAAATACAACGAGTCTCTTCAAGGAAAGTCACTGCCTGTGATGTAAGTTTTACCACCCAAAACAAAAATGTGAAAGACTGCCAAGTTCGATAATATGGGAACGCTTCGCCTATAAAAGAAGTGAGATCTGAATAAGTACCAAGTTCCATACACATACCTCAGTTAAAAATAGTTACTTTTTAATGATGCTACTTGGCAAGTTTTCATACACCTTGTTATAAACCTACTAAATGCAATGAATCAAGTATTTAATTTTCTATTAAAACTTGCCAAGTAACATCATTAAAAAGTAACTATTTTTAACTGAGGTATGTGTATGGAACTTGGTACTTATTCAGATCTCACTTCTTTTATAGGCGAAGCGTTCCCATATTATCGAACTTGGCAGTCTTTCACATTTTTGTTTTGGGTGGGATTTCATTTATTTTGTGTAGGTTGTTTATTTTATTTTTTCATATGACTAAGTTAGTTAAGGAAATGACTCATTTATACTATCTTTCAGATTTTTTAATATGCACGCTTCTTACAAAGAAATGAACTAGATTTACCAACCGACTGACATGACATGTTATCATATATTATGTTTGTGGATCAAAGTTACACATTCGTTATTTTCGAAAGTGACTCACACTTGGCCGTTTTCAGATTTTTACTTTACTTTCACTAAATACAAACCTTTGTAACGAATTTCAGATCGGTACGACCATTCGAAGATATATTATATAAATATAGATAAATTTAGTTCGTTTTAGTTCCTTAGGGGTATAAAACACCTTCATTATTTTAAAACCGACTCACACTTGACCATTTTCAGATTTTTCCCTTTACCTTGACATAAAGACCTACCTCCATGCCAAATTTCAAGTCAATACGACCATTGGAAGTGGTCTAGGTTTTTGATGAGTGAGTCAGTCAGTCAGTCAGTCAGTCAGTCAGTGAGTGTATAGTAAAAATAGCGATTTTCTGACGTCAATATCTCAAGACCTACAATAGGTATATTAATGAAATTTTGTATTTTAGATAAGTGAGGGGGTCTCAACAGATACTTGAAATTTGATAAGCGTAAATAAAATAGATTTTGATTTATAGGGTGTTCGAATTTGGCCCGAAATGGTTCGTGTAATATAACCCACGGCCGGTGTGTCGCTTTTTTTGCTCGAACTTGGCGGACACACTGCCGTGTGTCTAGATACATCTAGCCAGTCTTGGTGAGGACATTGCCGTGGGCTCAAAAAACCAAGTTTCCGATAAAACAGCTAAATCAGAGAACGTTAAGACAGATCTTAATAGTATTTTTCAGATTAATGAATAAAAAGCTTACATGACTAATTATAAAAACATATCTGCAAAAGGAAATCATTTGATCACACATCTAAGCCACTAATTTCACAAACTTGTAAACCTATTCTCTACTATTTTAAATAATTGATTCCTAAAGCTTATAATATAGTTATGAAAATAAAACCGAAAAAGACAATAATTTGATCACACATCTGAACCACTAATTTCACAAACTTGTAAACCTTTTCTCTACGATTAAACCACAACAAAAAACATGGAAACAGAGGCGCAACAGGATTTCAAAGCTCAGCCGAGATACACCGAGTTCAACAGTACTGTTAGTACATCTCTGTAAATAGTGAGTGTGTTTTGCATAAAGGGGGGGCGCATTAACCGCAACAGTTTAACATGAGAGCACAGTGCTCAGTTTCGCGTTAGTTGTCGTAAACTAGTCTTACTAATGTTTTCTGTTATGTGGTTTAAGTTATGAGAAACGAGCATAAAGTGGTAAGAGGAATGGAGTTAACAATATCATCAACATGCCGTAGATCTACTTCCATTTTTTATTTCGTTGCAGCATGTATTTTTATCATGCTTTCCTATCTGGCGACACCTAACGAGTCTACTTGGGGCCATATCATCTTGCACATAATCCATGCATCGTTTGTCTGGCTGTCCTCTTCCTTTACATCCATTCACATTCATGTTCAATACCTTCTTCACAACATGATCCTCATTTTTGCAACTATACTTGCTTCATCCATATCAAAGGCCGACAGGTGGATTTGAGAAAACTTTGACACTAGATCTTGTTAGGTTTAGGATTAAACTTTCTCCCCGATACCCAAATGTAGACTGGTAGAGAACGCCTAAGGCGTAAAGTCCGCCATAGTAAATTATGTGCAAGAAGCAATACACAAATAAGAAGACCCGCTTATACCTTGCACCATCGGCATCAGTAGCACGGTGCAGCGACCTCGTCAATATATCAGCAGGCAGCGTGACGGACGGCGCCACACACTCCTAATGCTGTGCCATTGCTTACTGTTGTACTGGTCTTCACTTAAAAACGTGTTGAAATGGACCTCACGGAAAAAAGATAATTTGGAGATTGTTTTTTCTGCAGTCATATGACGGGCGGAAAGATTAACTGAAAAAAAAGAGTTCCGAACACCTTTCCTAGAAGAAGTGATCGTCATATTCTTAGCCGTTTCTCAAATATGTCGGGGTCAGTTTCAGTCTAACCAGATGTAGCTTAGTACCAGTACCAAAACATTTGTCAGTCCGAGATCCTCAATCGATTTACTCGGGCTATCTATCTGATTCGACTACTGAAGACTGGTTGTCAGACTTTCTGGCTGTTGACTACACGTAACGACTGTCAAAATTGTTCAATTGATACCCGGGACTCACCAATTTGATGTGCCTTGTAACAATTTAAATGTATCCAATTTGAAAATACTTTCATTTATTGTGAACGAAAGCAATATTGGCGGATTATCAATTTGAAAATACAAAGCTGATTTTGCCCTTTTATGTCATTGTTCGTGTTTTTGATACCATGCTTTGATATCAGTTTTCATAAAACTCGAATATTTTACAGCAAAAATGTGACATCATATAAACGAGTTTCCCCTTTCAAATTGTTACAACAATAATTGTTTTTACAAATCAATTAGTTTTATGTACGTGCACACAATTGATTTCGGTGTCGAAATAGAAAATACTAAAATACGCCCAAATAAAATAGAATTTAACCTATGAATGATATATCGAAACAATTTATATAGTGTTCGTGGAATTAAATTGAAAATGTACACGTAAAAGTATAGAAATACCTGAAATACTTTTCATGAAATTTTTAGAAATATGTTTGACCTCAAATAAGTTACTAAATTGTTCATAGATATTTAAAATCGTTTTCATGACATAGAATTTACGATATTCAGTCTCAAAAAATATAATTTTAAACTATTCAGCCAGATTACTTTATTCAAGCGAATTGAATTGGATTTATAAAATGAGTCTAATAAATAAAATCTCTAAACAGAAGAGAATTAAATTGTAGGGGCAATCGAATTAGCACTGGGTATTTAAATCTTAAGAAAGGCTATTTGTTAGATTTATGAACGCAGTTGTATTCATTTATTAAAAGTAGTTATAATCACTGCGTTTCTCTTGCTTATGAGTAACTAACCTCCGGTAATATAACTATTTCATATAGCAAACAGACGCAAGTGTAGTAGCTAGTCTAGATATCATTTTGATAAGTAAGATTACTGCCAAGATTAGGTATCAAAATACATCAAAGTCAAAGTCAAAGTCAAATCATTTATTTCATTTAGGCCTTTACAAGCACTTATGAACGTCAAAATTATAACTAAGTTTGATTATAGTTGCCCATGCATTAATTTTAGAGGGACAGAGTAACTAACATACATACAACCACACAAAAATAAATAGTAGTAGGAACGATTGTGAAACTGACAATTTAATGTCATTACCCTCTAATTCTCCATTATTGAAATGTTGTTCTTCTTTATTCGAGAAGACGTAGACATTTAACAGAGCGGAACATTTCTCCAGTTCTCCGTGAAATTGTATCGCTAAGCGCTCCGAATTAACACCGCAATACACTTCAGCTGCGGTTTATGAGACAAATACTATTTCAAAGTACATTTTAGGGGTGGTTGTTATTGAAAGTACTGGCTTTTTAATTATTATTTTGTATATTGTACATCGTTCCTTGTAAAACTCCGGTACTCAGCTGCATACGGTTAGAATGGAAGCCGACCCCAAAATACTTGTAATTGGAAAAAGGCTGGGGCAGATGATGAATATGATAATGTACCTATGTATATATTTATGTATATGTTGATAGGCAAAGGGTTTCTTAAGAACGCAGGTGTGCCAAAGTTCTTAAAAGTCACTTCTACTGAACCACTTTTAAGACCCCTTTTCAGGGCTTGTAAGGTAATTAAAAAAGAAGCCCGCAAAGGGTAGGCACCCGACCTGCACCAAAGCATGATGTTACGGCCAGAAAAATGTACTACTTAACACTAATTAAAGATTCTGTGAAAAGTCCCGGGTTCAATTTCCAGTTCAGGTTGCTGTATAAGGTTTTTTTAGTTCTACAAAGTATTGGACCTATAGGTAAGAACATTAAGGCCTGACATATTTAAGCTGTCACATCCAGCTACTCTTTGTTAACAAATCAATAACATTTAGGACAATATAGAATCAAATATCAACTGAAATAGGAAACTATGTGTCCTCTTTATTAAAAGTATCTTTTATAGTACTGGCAATGAATTCTAACAGAATGTTCTAAAAACAATAGTTTTGAAAATTCGGAATATTTTTTCACCGAAAAAAATTGATAGTTTGCCCAATAAACAAATACGCGAACGTTACAAAAATGAAAACAAACATTCCATTTCATACACCTTCGTTTAGAATTCAAAAGTTGCCAGCGTAAAAAACATGCGAGGTATAGTAGAAAATATTTACGTCACTATTCTAGTACAGCCCTAAATGTGGGGTTGCCATAGGGTTGCCCCCATTTGCCACGTCAAAGTGCATGGAAGTTATCAATTTCCGTCGAAGCTATTCAACCTATCTTTGGCGTCCTCGTTTAGGTGGCAACCCTAATATAGTCTGTGGAGAGTCCACTTTACTAAAAATCTAGTTTGTTAGGTTTGTTTATTTAAGTGAAGGGTAGTTTATTTTTTGTGGAGGGATTCATTTTTTGTTTGTAGAAATGTTATGTGTGCGTGTGTGTTGTTACGTTTATAAAGGGTCTGAAATAGTGCCTACACGAGTAACACACAGGTCAGTTTTTTATCATAATTCTACTAGCATCCAATAAGAACTACTACTTTGAAAAGTGGACTATGATCTAGGTATACTTTGTTCAAGAGTTTGTTTGTTTACTTGCTTAAATGACTACTAATAACTTCTCTTGAATGAACTAATTTGCCGATTCGAAAAACTGTTGAGTGTTAGAAAGCCCATTTACAACGAAGAAGTTCCCATGGGACACGGCTGAAACTGCTGAAGGAAGCTGCTATGTTCCTATATACACATTTAAATAAGTACTTTAAATCTAAATCTGTTTTGTACCCTCTTTACGATATTATCTATAGATATGTAGTACACTGAATTACTCCATCTAACAAATACAGGTACATATTGGTATATCGTTTGTGAGAATTCGCGAGGCCTTGAACTTTTATCGATCGCATATTTAGGATGTTTAATATAATGTATGTATGATGTCGATACAAGGTGATGTAAGTACGTGAAAAGAGTCTGAAATACTTGTAGATATAAGAAGTACTTATACTGAACTGAAATGTGAGAGGTTAGTATGCCTATTGTGTGGTGATTCTATGTATATTTTGAACAATATATTTAGTAAGCGTCGCTCAAATTTCATTTCCTATTACAGTGTAAGCGCCAAGTAAGTGATGATGATGTCAACAAGCCCACAAGTTATGAAGAACAAAAACTGACTAAACTTGTGTAGCTACAACAGGTACGCGGCTCTTAGCTAAGAGCTTCCACAGACTGAGAACTTTTAGTCGGCCGATAGTTTGATTGGGCTCCCATATGGGCATATTTAGTGCATGTACTACAATGATCAGATATACGATCGGTATTAAACTGTCATTTTTTTTGGATTTACGATGAATTTCAAAATAAACTGGCAACCAAAATATGGCTTTCAAAATTAACCATCGGGCCAGCCATCGGGCGACATTTAAGGCTGCAGTGTGCCAGGGCTTAAGTGTACGCCAGATTTTGTATGTGAAGCGACGTTCTGTGGTAACAGTTATAGCGATTAATCCTTATTTATTACCACAGCTTTATTACCTGAAAATAATAACTATGGAGTTTCTTACCAGTTTTCCCCATTAAGTAAAATGTGCAGGCAGTGAACATTAAAAATTGGCTGCAAACATCCATTAGGTAACCTTAAAGGTGTAGGTATTTGGAAGCAAACTGCCGACTGCAAGTGCAGCGACTGCGTGAAATCCTTTTATCGGAGGGCGACTACATTTAATTCAGTCATTTCACATAAGTACATACGCGGCTACGACCGGCAGTTGCAGTCAACAGCTCGCTTTCCTACCATACCTTTGATTTCGAAGAAGCTCAAAACTCGCTCTCACACAAAACTTACCCGACTGACGTTAAAAGATATGCAAGTGGGTCAACCGGTGGGCATGACAAATAGTGTCGGTGTAACGCGTGCTGCTAGAACATACTGAAGCCTTTGCTTGCTGCTACATCTTAGTTATAGTGGGATATCAAAACATCAGGGAGAAACTGAATTTGGACTACATATGGTAAAGCTATATTTCGGAGGATATAACGTATTTGTAGTTAAGGATATTGATAATAATGTTATGATTTTACTTTATCATCATCAGCATCTATTAAACCACAGCTGATCATAAGGCCGAAGCCATCCGGGGCTGTCGGATTGTTCGGAAGAGTTACGGCGGTCTTGGTACAGAAAGGGATTATGAAGGAACATGGTGGGTTTTGTCTTTTTTAGACTGACACTCATGGATGATATACCCATCCACATCGGGAGGGGTAATTAGGTGATATTCCATAAAAAAGCCTCCTCTAACGTAAAGTCCGGTTTCCAAGGTGATGTATGCGGCTTCTAACTGCAGCCTTGAACAGACCGTGTCACTCCGTCCCGCCAAGCATATTTACACTACTTATGCCTGACCTGTTTAATCCAAAGCTTACAAAATACAAAATAAATTCATTTAAGAAGCCTTAACTAGATATTCAACTATACCACCAGCCATCATCGTAATATGGTAAGTTTTACACAACAAACTCTTCCAAGATATCGTATTCCATCCCTCAGCTTATCCTTACTTTCCACAGCTAAAGATTTTAAAGCTTTCGAGTTATTTTACAATTTTCTTTACACGAAACTGACAAGTCAACTTCTGAAAACAGGGAACTATGAAAAAGAATCCTGTGAAACTTGAGTGTTCGGCTTGGGAATTTCCTTACCGACGCCAGATGTTGCAACGAAATATTACAGCTTACTCCGCGATTAAGGCCAGGGAAACAGCGATTATTTGAATTTATTTTGAGCCAAATATCTAAGAAATTACCGATAAGTATTTGGGAAAATATGTATAAAAAGTTAATAAATTGAACGTAAAGATATGGTGTTGTAGTGTACTTTACATATAATGGACAAGTCAAAACAAATAGCCACCTATTTTGAATTTAAAACACTACTTTAAACTCTCAATAACTTCTCATAATGTTCGTTTTGTCAACTACAATACTACTATAACAGACAGATAAAAGTAATTGAGCAAACTTATTAACTGAAATAATTAACATTGTGAAAAATCTTGATAATTATGTTGAAGTCTTTATTCAATTTATCCATTTTGTATGTGGTATTCAATTTTTATTCAATAAAATATTTTTATAATGATATCCTATAAGTAAACCGCTGTTTTCGTGGCCTCGATTTAAAAATACCTTATAGCCAGCGATAGCTAGTTTGTTTACCCGTGTTTGCGTCTGTTTTTTGTACTTTATTTTATTGTTCCACGTCGCAGTTTATAACTTAAACTTCTTATTAATGTTTTGCGAAGCCATTTGCAAAAGAATGTTATGGTTTATTTTCTTTTCTTGGAAAGAAGTTCGAATGAAATAGAAGTTGTAGAATTTATATTGGTTCATATATTTTTATGGTGTCATAATTTCTTTAACAATTTTATCTTCACCGGTCAGCAAATCCATATTTCATAGCTTTCAGATGTTCTGTGAGGTCGTTGGAGCCAAAATATAGAAAAATAGATCATTCTATAGGTAATAGGTTTACCGTAAATAAAATTTGTTGGAGCATTATTTTCTGGTTAGACTGGAAGCCGACCCCAACATAGTTTTGGGAAAAGGTTCGGGAGATGATGAAAATCAAACATATAGCAAACTAGCAACAAGGTCAAAATTTTGTTTCCTACAAAACTTCATATTCTCCGTTCAAAGGTTTTCAAATTCCAGGGCTTTTTCTATTTGATCCATATATGTAAAAAAAATATAGTAAAATAGTATCTTCAAACATGGCATTATGTACCTACTTCACGGTCATCCCCTTCGCATCCAAACATTCCGCATGACAGTGTGTTCCCACCTTAACAGACTATCAGAAGCTTAGCACGTAGTACATACAACAGAATTATGAGCAGCGACACATGCTCTCAGTAAATGTACTGCGCTTGTTTGTACACAATGCTCGTTTGTTCTGAACTGTGCTACTGTTCTGTGCTTAGCTATCTTATAGTATTGTGAGACGGGTTACTTTGTAAGAAATTGTTTTTTTTAATCTTTTAATCTAGGTGTGTGATACTAGTCTTTCATGGCCTGATTTGGTTCAAGATTGACCGTTAACCATTACCAATTAGAAGTTGTGGCTTTCTTCCCGTGAGGGCTATTTATGTTACTTTGACTGAACTTTTTGATGTTTTAAATATCAGGTCTAATGATAAAATTTATCTTCCACGTTTTACCACAGTTTTTATCATAAAATAAAGAAAAATATTCCTCATTTCAAAACTAAACAAACAAGATTTGCATAAACATTTCTACCTTCAAGACTGCAATTAAACCGGCACCCCATTAGCCCTCTTTAACCCCCATAAAAACCACGACGTGAACAAATTATAGTGCCCTTAACGTGTCAACAACCAATTACGGCCCGACTATTTGTTGTTACTTCCATTTTCCATATAAAATCGTGATGTCATGGCGAAATGAACTCATAACTTTAGTAATGTTGGTAAGCCACGCTAACCTTGTTTATTTTGAAGTTTAAATGTCTGGACACCTTTTATACACAGTCGGTCAGGTGAAGCAATTGATTAGCTTGTGTTATGGGTGTTAACACAACTGATATACTTACTACTTAAACTTACATATACCTATGATTTATAAATAGGTACATATTTATTGTAACACCCAGACCACTGATATGCTTCTTACGTACATCTTTACTTATAAATAGGTACATATTGTTACACGCAGACCACGATCAACACACATGCCCATCACACAAAAGTTAACCGTACCGAGAATCGAACCTAGGACCATCATTTCGGCAGTCCGACATGGTGACCATTGCGCTAACGTGGTCGTCGCTTCACTACATGTTATAAAACAAAGTCGCTTTTTCTGTCCCTATATCCATATGTCTCTTTATACGCTTAAATTTTCAGAACTACGCAATCGATATTCAACTTTTTTTGCATTCTTTTGTTTTATTTTTCTTTTCAAACCATATTCATTTTTTAATAGATAGAGTGATTAAAGAGGAAGGTTTACATGTATTGTAAAATATGCGAAGCTGGGGCGGGTCGCTAGTTTAAATATAATTTTGTTTATATTTTTAGGCTAGTATTTGAAGTACGGGTCGGGTTTTGTCGAGTGGGAGATCAAAAGGGGTTGTTGCGTGGTTGGGTAGGTAAAGGAGGTATATAATTTATATGGTTTCGGTCAGGTGATTGACTTGTACGTTAGTTAGGGTCAATGCCCTTAATTATGCAATAATAGTATTTTCTATATGACTTATTTGTAGTTGAAATTACACGTATTAAATAATGGACCAAGGCAAATCACTGATGTTTTAGATAATCATCCTCCGAGCCTTTTTCCCAATCATGTTGGGGTCGGCTTCCAGGTTAACCGGATTCAGCTGAGTACCAGTGCTTTACAAGAAGCGACTGCCTATCTGACCTCCTCAACCCAGTTACCCGGGCAACCCGATACTTAGAAAAGTTGCATTGGTACTTGCCTGACCTGGGATCGAACCCGCGCCCTCGTACTTGAGGTTGGTCCTTTACCCACTAGGCCACCACGACCTTGCTTGATGTTTTAGATAATAACCATTTTAATTACATTATTATCTTTTGCGTATTTTTTTAAAATAAATTAATTTGAAAATGTAACTTTGAAAATAACCCTCGAAGCTTAAAAAGAGTTTTTGTTTCGTCTGAATTTTAAATGGCCTTTGACTTTCAATGTGGGCAGGATTCATAAATACGTGATGTTTTCACACTCGTTATTAATCCGACACCTACTCATATATACTTAGCCTGTTGTGTTGTTTTATAATATTATCTTTCATCTCAGAATAATGAGAAAAGTATTAATAAACTCTTTTTAATAAAACAAGGTTTTCAGTTTACTATTTATGCTGATGATTCGAAGAAAAAAATATGTACCGAAGTAGGTCAGTCTTTTAGTCATAAATTCTGAAATTACTTCACGGATTTTCACATGATTTTCATCAATAGGATGTTACATAGAGAAAGTTTGTTCATAAAGTTTCAACTTTTCATTTTGACTGGGCTAGAAGAAAAGTGACAAACAAAGTGTGACAGATAAACATACAGAAAGAGTTGCTTTCACCACAATATTAATCATAAAATATGTCTATCCTACCATCTAATACATTTGTTTTCTAACCCCATACTCTCCTATATTTATTTAGGTTGTTATCCTAAATAAACATTGATGTTGCAATTTTCATGATATAGTTTTTGTTTCTGGTTATAAAAGAGTGGTAGGTTATAAATATTGCTGATGTAGTTTATTTTGATTGTAGTTACAATTCTATGTAAGAATATCAGACAAAGAAGTCTGATAGCCAGTCTTACTAGCTTAGCCAGTCTTAGGGGTATTGTGTTACCTGAGTAACTGGGTTGATAGGCAGTCGCTCTATGCAAAACATTGGTAGGTACTCAGCTGCATGTGGTTAGGCTGGAAGCAAGCCTAATATAAACATAGTTGAGAAAAGTCTACGTAGATGAAGACATGGGACGCGTCAGCTTAGACAAGCTTGCCTATATCAAATAATTATTATATTCCACCCATAATATTGAAGTCTTATCTATATCAATTTATTTTAAAGCGGTACAGCTGGCTATATTTCATAGCCCAATAGATTTGCGACCGTCGTAACTCCGACTAAGATTTGGAATTTTATTACCAAGTAAATTCCAAGTTTCTCCAGAACTTGGTTTTATTAGTTTATGGTCATGTTTGGCTGTTTTAAAGGGAATTTAACTGATATAGATTCGAGATTCGTAGTTTACGATTAGTTTAATAGAGGTCCTGTTATATTCAGATGAAAATCACATACCCATGCCTTGAATGATAACGTATAACTAATTAGGGCATGAATCAGTACCTATTACTACATAGGTGCATAGGTTTAAAAAAAAATTTATTAATCATACCAAAGAGTTGTATAAAGCCCAGTGCCTTAAATTGTACCTATAAAGTTCGGCACAATTCATGATCGTCTTGTTCATCATAATAGAATAAGTAGTTATTTAGTCTTATTTACATAAATGTTATAAAACCTAAGTCGTCCTGAGGTGGCTGAAGATATATTATAAGTAATTGTCGATAATGTCTGTCTCTTCCATATTATACTTAAGTTCTTTCAACGTTATAATAATTATAATTATCTGCAATTTGGTTACCTGTAATTCTTCGACCCTCCATACAGTCCCATACATACATCAACTAAAAACGCAATAAACCAACCAAACAAAATATAACTCAGCGCCATCTAGGCAATAACAATTAAACTAATTACGTAAAGATTTATTTGGCTACTAAACTCGTTTTAAATTCGTCCTAATGAGAGTGTTTTGCGATTATCTTGGTTGTATCTTCGCCGCGAATTGTAAGATTTACGAACTTTCTTATTCTTTTTGGTAACAAGAGTAATTTAAAAGAGGATTTTCTACGAAATTAATTTTGTTATTAAGAGCTTTGTTTTGAAATTTTCGTATGTATAAAAAAAACATTATATTAAACTTTACACTATTAGGTATCATCAAAATAACAAATACTTGGGCTTCGTTCGGGAAATTCACTTGAACATAATTATACCTTCTTACACTAAAAGCCTAAAAACAGAAACACCTTATATTCAGAAACAACAAAGCCGCTATTCTCGGTATTTCGATAAATTTTCGCGGCTACCGTGAAATTAGGACACGGTGGAGTACCTACGTAGTCGGTATCTTTTCACTTGTTTCGCGAAATGCATGAAGTCGGATAACGAAGTAGCTAGACTTGCAAAGAAAAGTTTTCTATACTTGAAAGCTGTGTATGAGTATGTACTGTGTTTGAAAGAATGTGTATTCTATCCTTACCTATAAAATTCTAAATAAAACTGTATAATGCTCTTGTCCTATTCTCTTCTTTATATCTGTTTGATTGGTTGAAACGCAGTAACAGGGTTGAGGAGGTCAGATAGGCAGTCGCTCCTTGTAAAGCACTGTTACTCAGCTGAATCCAGTTAGACTGGAAGCCGACCCCGACATAGTTGGGAAAAGGCTCGGGAGATCATCATCATGATTGGTTGAATGAAACGTACCCTAACGATGATGCTAATAAATTAGCTTGATAATCGCTCGAATAGTCCAAGTACATAAAAAGTATTAAAATGCAGTTAAAACATGGGCTTCTTTCTGGTTTATCCGGTTGCAGGAAGAAGTTACTTCAGATTGGTTAAACTGCGAGAAAGAGCTAGTTCTTTATATATAAAAAAATAAGCCCGCCCGAAAATATTCATGATATCGCTTATTCAGATCAGGATAACTGAATTTTCTCATAAACAAGATGGCGGCCGATAATTATGTTTTTTAATCTGTGGCCCAAAAAGCGCCATTGGTGATGGATTGGTCAATATATTTGATGTATGTACATCGATAACCAATTTATGAGTCCATAACGGTCGGATTATTAAAATTTACCGTCAATTTCCTAGATAATAATGTATGGGAAAAACAACAAACGAACGAACAATGAATGGGCGAGTAAGCTGTCTTTAAGTATAAAAGTAAATTGAATAGTTTTGCTTTAAACCTAGCACCAAAGTAGGTACACCTTAGGACCAAATAAAGTTCTGGTGCCATGCTATCTGTAATAGGTTATTTAAACTAAGTTTAAATATTTACAAAATCTTAAAATTATTCCGAGTATAGTTCTTAAATTCGTCGCAGTTAATATTTTCCAACCTTTGCGGGTTATAAATGAGCATAAAATAAGTTTATTTGTAACATGTTCGGTCCTAATTATTATAATTTATTTAATCATGTATTGCACCTAGTACTGTATTAACTGTGAGCTATAAAACAAAGCCAAGAAAAACTATTACAATAAAAAGCATTAAAATGTTTTGGCCAACCGTTATCTCGGCTTTGCATAACACCATCAGTTCGTTGGCCTACACCATAAACGCTATCATTCAATATTCAACCTTAACTATTACAAAACAAAGACTAAATTGCCACTTTAGAATTCAGAAATTAATTTCATTAAATCACGACCACTTGCCACTACAATTTGAACTTTAACTGGTAAAAAATAGAGTAGAAATTCTCGTGGCAGGTTTGATCCGTGATACAGTCACATAGAAAAGCGATAAGGTTACAGGAAATAAAGATTATTCAAAGAAAGCACGCGATATGTCAACCAATATAACTTGAGCCCTGTTAAATTAACATTTGTTCAGCTAGGTGGGTCAAGTTAGTGTTAATGGCCAAACTATGTAGGTTTTAGCAAATGCATTCATTCGTTGAATTTATTTATTTGAAAATGTTCGTAGGAAGTGCTTTCAATAGCCCTGAAAGAGCGATAGCGGACTTACCAATAAAATAAGTGATAACGTGGCTTTGTCTCTCTGTGCTTCTGCCTGGTATTTATAAAGGTAAAGTCGTCTTGACCAAATATGATAAGATAGAAAATATTCATCCTGATGTTCAAAGAAAGGTAGTTTGTAGATAAGTAAGTCAACCCTAGAAATATTTATTTCTTTTGCACACAACAGTGATCAGGTATCAGTCGACTACGATATTATCCAAGATTACTAAACTAAACTGGTGGTCATCTTTTACCCGATAATTTAAACTGCAGTCTTTATGCCCAAAATAGGTAGTTATATAAATAAAAGGCATAGGTACTTACTTAAAAATATGATTTAACAACTAGGCCACTAAAACCACAGCCTAAACCATAAAGCCTATAAACAACTTATGTCGTATTAACTCGGTACGTAAAACGGAAAATTTTAATTAACTCCGTACGTTAAGCGACTAATTGGTTATTTTCAAGTTGTTATTGTTTAAGCGAACGCGACTTGGCTGAAGTTGGAGATTAAAATGTTTTTTGAGGTTAATCTTTATTTTAAAAGTTTATTTCTGGATTTTAAAGGGTAAACTGAAGGGTTGGTACTACCTATTTGATTGAACTACTGTGGACTAGCAAGCGCAGCGTAGGACGTCCACCAACAAGATGGACAGACGACCTTATAAAGGTCGCCGGAAGACGCTGGATGTAAGTTGCCTCCAACAGGTATCCGTGGAGATCTAAGGGGGAGGCCTATGTTCAGCAGTGGACATCCTATGGTTGAGATGATGATAATAACTAAATTCGATTTAAAATAAATTTTAGATTAGTATCAGAAAAGGCCCCTAGATTTATTTATTGAAAAAAAAAAATAAGTTCTGTTTGTTAAATATGAATTCTTAAATTTTTTTTAAGAATTCATGTGGTATTCTTTTTTAATTTCTGTCCATTTATTGACCTCCAATAAAACAAACAACATATTTTTTTTACACCAGATTACCTATAATTGTTTACATAACATAACATGATTTTTAAAAAAACGAAAAAAAATTTCAGACCCAACAAAAAAATAAAGATTTCAAAAAAACAAAAAATGCTTCCATTTCTAAACGAGCATAACACCTATTGTTTCTCATACGATAAAACTGTCATACGAACGACTGTTATCAATTTATCTGCCTCGTCAATCATAGGGTGACAAAGCTGTCCATGGAATGTGCGGATCGGTTTCATGTGGCATGTCCTGTCACTCGCTGAATGTGTGGACGCCGTCGTTGAAAGTGTTGAAGATGGGTTTGGGTAAAAGAGCAAGGGTAGTATTGAAAAAAGGAATTTAAAAAATATATTATGTATGCTACTGTGGAACTGATCTGATGATGTAACCAGAGGACTGTAACTTCATGATGGAATATGGTATCATAGCTGTATTTGGGCTTGTTAGAAAAGATTTTTAACGCTTTTAGAAAATGCGTGATTTTTTTTAAACAAAAAAACTTAAAGTGTCTGTGATTGAAGTGTGATATTTAGGTATACGTATTTTTGATTATTTTTATGTCAAAGTACCTATTCATTATTGTTGCACTCTCGTATACTTAAAGGTTTTTTTTATCAAGCTTATTATATGTAAACAAAGAAGCTCAAATAACATGGGCTTTTATGTATATTCGCTCGAGATTTCACAAAAAAAAAACCACAAAAGTTTTATTTTAACATAGAGAAATTATTTATTCACATTCATTTTTGCAATATTTTATTTATGCAACGAAAAAGGGTGCAAAAATATTACTTGGTGACACACCGCAGGATTGACAAAGTGGTTTGCACTTAATACAATATTCTGCCTCAAAGGATGGTGTAAATAACAATAAAATACGCACAGATTTTTGTTTTAAATTTCAAGTGGTGTATGCAAATATTTGTTTTGAATCAAACTATGGTACAAATGAAGAAGTGTTTTTTATTTTTACTATCTCTCCCCTTTTTTTTAACGACGTCAAAAATCATCAAATGACCCCTCCCGCTGTGGGTTAGCAGCGGTGAGGAAGTGTCAGACTCTTACTGACTAAAAACCATCGTGTTCCGTCATAGGCCTTTTATGTACCAGGACCGCGGTATCTCTTTCGAACAACCCGCAGCGCTCAGCACTATCTCTCCCCTGCGGTTTCAACTGTATTTCGAAAGGACTACTGAGAGCTCCAAACATAATTTCACTTGCTTCCATCTACTCCACTACTTTGCGCAACCAAATAAAAAATAGCCTATACCCTTCTTCAATAAATAGGTTATCTAACACTAACCTCAATAAATATCTAACACAATACTTTTTCGAATCGGTCTAGTAATTTCTGATATTACCGCGCAGGGTAAGCTTCTTTTTATCCAGGAGTGCGGGGAATTTTCCAGTAGAAAAATCTAGTAGGTTAATAAACAAATGACGTTTAAAACAAAAATTTCTCGACAAATAAAACATCTGAACAAAATACGGTGTAATAGCAAACTGTTGCCGTTCCATTATACACTAAAACAATAGGGTATCAATCCACCGCGGTGTAACAGCGTTGTCGGCTCATCGTCAATCATGCCGCGACAACTGCTAATGATTACTCGCAATAGAACGAATACTAAAATAGAACGATTTTTGAAATAAATATCATATGATTTAGTGAGAAAGAACACTTTTTGTATTTATTTTAGAAGTGTGTTTCAACATCGGTAAAAATATGAAATCTTGAAATTATATTTGCAAATCTATTTAACTATCATGCAGGCTATTTTTATCCAGTTGCGGGAGATAGATTCCTAAAATAACTCAACAAATGAAACAGCTGAACAGAATGCGGTGTAATAGCAAACTGTTGCCGTTCCATTATACGCTGCAACAATAGGGTATCAATCCACCGCGGTGTAATCGCGTTGTCGGCTCATCGTCAATCATGGCGCGACAACTGCTAATGATTACTCGCTGTTTTGATGTTAGGTTACCTTGTTTTTAATAGGTTATTTTTTTAATTTTTAAGGAAAATGGACGAAATAATTTGTCGATGTGAGTTTCAATTTCAGTGGTATTTTTGTATAATTGTTAGAAGTAGTCTAAACTAAACAATATCATAGATTTTTTCCGTAGATTTTAATCCATGAAGTTTGACCACTAATATATGTAATTAAAATCCTTACTTATAATATTTTTAATTCAAAAGTATCTCTATAATACCTATCTGTCTGTCCGGCTTTGAATTGTTTTAAATTGAATTTGTTACAGATAGCGTGGAGCTTGAAAAAGGACAAACAGCTGTTTTCTTATGCTGGTGCGGGAAATAGCTTTTATGATTTAGGTGGAATCTCTGCGAACAGCTAGTCCTCTAAAATTGAGTGCCTGTCTTTACTTCAAAACATAAAAAAGCAATTGAACTCGCCGTCATCCCAGTTTAGAACTCTGATGGATGTACGACTGTTCTCTGTGTGACGTCATCAGAATTACGTGGCCTAAGTTATAAGATTATTGCGGGAGAAGGTACCTACATTTTAAATGCTAGCTGCCGACTGCAACTACGGGCCGCAGCTGCACTACTGGTTTGTATGTATTTACATGAAAACGATTTGATGTCATGCAGTCACTGCAATTGCGGTCGGCAGTTGCAGTCGGCAGCTAACTATTCATACTGGCCGAATCTGGATATTGTTTCTAGGATTAGAGATATATTGCTTTCAGTGATAGATAGCCCATTGTATGGAGAAAGGCTTTTGTTCTAGTCAGCGATGAACTGCTACGAGACGCGAGTGAAATTAAAACTGCATTATTGGTATTTCAATTTCAATAAGATGAAGGATTGATGGAGGACGTTTTGGGAGTTTTCTTTATAAATTTTTTGACGTTGAAAAAAAGGTGATTTTCAGACTACTTTTATTAAATATTTTCGGTTTTAATACTGAGTCATATGTCCCCTAATATTCTTGCGGCACACACAGAAGTATCCAAAGTTTCTCCATGCTTCGGAACTTGTTGCTCCGACGGTATTCCCGCACAAGAGCCTCCGCGTTTCGTTTCATTGCGCACTAACTTTCTTTACAAGGAAAAAGTTCCATCAATTATCACGTAGCGTAGAGAGAATCGTACTTCTTTTTAGATCAGATTTTCTGACTTACAGGAGAAGAAACTGTTCTTTAAGTTTTGGGGTAAGTAATAGCTAAACTGTTGAAACAATACCGCCTATAATTTACAGTCATAATCTAAATATATAAAACTCAAAGGTGACTGACTGACTGACTGACATAGTGATCTATCAACGCACAGCTGAAACCACTGGACGGATCGGGCTGAAATTTGGCATGCAGGTAGATGTTATGACGTAGGCATCCGCTAAGAAAGGATTTTGATCAATTCTACCCCCAAGGGGATAAAATAGGGGATGAAAGTTTGTATGAAACTTTGTCAATTTTAAACCGATCGGACTGAGACTTTGCATGCATAAAGCTACTATGGCGTAGGCAACCCTTAAGAAAGGATTTTGATAAATTCCATCTCTAAGGGGATAAAATAGGGGATGAAAGTTTGTATACATCTTCTTAGATTTGTACACGCTAATCTTCCGAACTACTGAACGGATTTCAATGATTTTTTCTTTGTTGTATCAGTATTAAGCCTGGTCAACATATAGGCTATAATTTATCTTCGAAACTTGAAGACCTGATGCAGAACTCCTACAGACCAACAAAACTATTAGAGATACAAAAATGGTGCCATGGCAAAAATTGTTTCATGTGATGAGCATTTTCAGCTGAGATAATAAATTTTAAGATCTGGAACACCTGATGTGGAACCCCAAGAGCCCAGCTTCTCTATACCATATACAGGTATGACGTTTTAGCAAAAGTTGTTCAATTTGATAAGCACTTTCTATTGACTTACACAAATTGAAGATCTAAAACACCTGATGTGGAACTCCAGGGGCCAGCTAGACTATAGCATATAGAGGTATGACGTTTTAGCAAAAGTTGTTCAATCTGATAAGCACTCTCTGTTGACTTATAAAAATTGAACCACACCTACACCTGATGTGGAACTCAAGGAGCCCAGCTAGACTATAGCATATGAAGATATGACGTTTTAGCAAAAGTGGTTCAATCTGATGCACTCTCTATTGACGTATAAACATCGAAAATCTGGAACACCTGATGTGGAACTTCAGGAGCAATACTACACTTGAAATGTATAGAAATGAATGTTATGAAATAGGTATGGTGAATCAAAAAAGTAATTAGTCCGTCTTTTAGACACGTATTTTCTTTTCTCTCTCACAAACAAATAATAACGAAGATACAACAACGCTTGAATTCACTGCTTAGTACAAATTTTACATACCTAGACGTGGCGTCACGAGCCCCCACTCTCCGACTTTGTTGCGTTATACATTGTATGTCTCTTCAATGCTACTGCTCCACCTGCGTCTTAACGCGTTAAATTTTGGCGTTACGCAGATGTGGCCAACGTTTTAATGGCAATTTATACAAATGGCATTATGAATAGCATTAATCGTTAAGCGATAACTCGGGTGTCGGTTTTTTGGACACATCAAAGGGTTTTAGTGCGTAGCTTAGAGCGCTAAGTGATGTTGGCTACATTAATGCCATCTCATTGCACGCATGCAAGGACGAGTGTAGATACTTTGTTTAAGCGGTAACTGCATTTTACGAGCACGGTAATGGAATGGTCAAATGAGAAAGCTTTAGTTTTTAGAATTATTTTGTGTGTCTGAGTTTATCCTCTTTAATGTGTGTTAACGCGTTACTTCATGAGGGATTAACTCTTTGCAGAATTGTACCTAAGTGTAGCCAACACGCATTTTTAATGCAATAAGTAACGTGTAGTTGGCCATTGACATTAACGTTAACGCTAACGCAGGTGGAGCAGGAGCACAGACCTCAGGACTATAGAATGCCAAGAATGTTCAATGACAGCCGGAACCTACAGTTTAACATCCCCTCCAAATGACGGTCATTGGTATCCAAAATATACGTAGAAAGTACATATGCACTTAGAAAAGTTGCATTGGCAGGCACTTGCCAGACCTGGAATCAAAGACGCACGCTCATACTTGAGAGATTGGTTCTCTAGCCACTAAACCACCACGACTTCCACTAAGTCACCACGACTTTGTCATCTATTTAATGTTTTTTTACGTAATAATACTTGTGTAATATTTTTGCCACACACAAATGCGGACTAATTAGAATCACTACTTTTATCCCTATGGTCACGTCTATTGCGGTTCAGTTCTCAGCGTTTTGTTTGGTCTGCTGTGCTTTTGCTGTTAAAGTACAAAAATTAAGTATATAGAACGTTTCTCTTCGGTCCCTTAAAATTCAATATCAGACTATTTAGATCTTTGATTTTGCCGACCCCGTAGTCGCTGGCATAAGGGACAGGATCCGCGTACGAAGTCGCGGGCAACAGCTAGTTATAAAATATGTAGGTACTTATATAGGTTTTAATTACACAGTTAAACAAATATAATAATCATTTATAATTACATAGGGTTAGATATTTTCTAAATGATTCTTCTCATTGTGGGTTCTAGTTTTTATATTCCCTCCATGTTTCTACTGTATTCAATTTTTCAAAAAATCCAGCGGATTTGAGAACCTAGAAACATCCTACCTAAAACCTAGAATGTCTTATTAATGCTGTAAATTATTCCTCCCAAAATAGATTTTCATTAATCCCTTTAGCAATAAGATCCTAAACTGGATGAAAGTAGAAACGAAAATACCTATTCTTAAGCTAAAATATAATTTAGTACTATTCCTGCTTCAGACGAAATTACTTTTAAACGAGATCCAAGGCTTTCATAACTTTCCTTTAGCTCGTTCTCTATACAAAAAAAAAGTGGTCAAAAGCGAATCGGATTTATACATTCAAGGTTCCGTATATTATAAAAAAAATATACAACTTACTTTATGATGTTAAGCCCCATAATCATTTTGCACACATTTCATATGATTTGTGTGAAGTTTTTAACGCATTTTATACCTATCCTGTATTTAATATTTTATTTTAATGTTAAACATGCACGTTCTTTTTGTTTGCTTGTAAGTAATGACAGCCCTGAATCATTTTTCCTGGTTTCCTGGTTCCATAAAAACGATTGGTACCTGCCAAGAGTATGTAACAAAATAATGTCATTCGTTTGTTGATTAACCATTCTAGAAAACTTGGTTCCGTTTTTGTCATTTCAGTGCGGAACCCTAAAACATAATAAAAATTAGTCACAGACATTGTACATTGGTTTTAAACGAATTTCGGCTCGTTGAACCGTTGTTCGTCTTAAATACTTTAATGTATTATATTTAAGTGCCTTAGGAAGTTTCTGAACTTACACAATAGGCTTGGACGCCATCTTGAATAATGTTTTTTGGGTAATTTAATTTGTAACTGGTTTATTTTCCCTGGATTCATATTGTGGATCCATCTTATTTAAGATATATTCCATGAACATTTCTTTTTAACGGTTTCTTGCATGGCCCTTTGCTATAAACACCAGAAAAAATATTGGTTAATCGGAAAACCAAACAAAAAACCTTTTGACTGGCCTCTAAATAAATTGGGTGGCATGAGAGAGTCAGTTTCTTTCTGGGTACAATGCACTCCATGCTATTATATCATTGGTATAGTGACCTCGTGCCTTACAGAAAATAGTCCCACGGTTAATAATTCTCCACTTTAACGCTCTTCAATAAATCAGCAAGAACACGCTACAAATCTCTAAACGAACAAGTCTAGTCAAACACTCTACTAAAGCTACCTCGAAATAAAATTAAAGCAAACGACTAAAATCGTTAAAGTTTTAACGAGACGGACTAAGAGAGTGCACCTAACATTACGTCGGTTAAGTAGAAACACTTAAACCATTAAACTAACGATGTCCCAAGTTGCACCTCAAAAACACTTAAGTTCAATTTTAAGTTATTCCTCATAGAATATTGTAAGACAGGAGTTTTACGTTAAAAATTCACGCTTAAAAGCTTAACGGATGAAATAAAAGCTTTTGAACTAAAGTCGGACAGGTTAATATCCTGTCGTAGCACGTCTACGGCGTAGCGGAATGCTACGAATTTGCTACGGGGTTTGTATGAAAAATATTCGTTGGATGAATACTAATAAGGGTTGAGTCGGAGAGAATTCTAATGTTTAGCATTGTACGTACTACTTGTATCTGAGCCGTGATTGCCAAGAATAGACTCCTGCCTAGATTTTCTTAGGATTATGGAATTATAAACGTTTGAAGCCTACCAATTTGTGTTTTGACCTTTTACGTGATCTAGTTGTGAAATTAGATTTTTAAGGCTAAAGTTCATAATATTCTAAATAAAGTACTAAAGCTTTTTAGGGTTCCTTTAGGGTTGAATGCTATCGCATTTCCAATTCATTATAATTTGAATATAAAAAATATTCAACACCACATACTCATGTAGATATTAAAATAACATAAAAATTAATTACAGAGACCAGTTTATATCAACCAAATTTTTTAGGTGATTTGACCTGCCGCTCACTCAATAGAAATAATGTGGAATCTTTAATAAGTGCCCTAAAAACGAATTCAATGACACATTCAAAAAAATATTGAAAACAACACAAAATAAAAGATTTAACCAACAAAAGGAAATACCACAAAAGGATTTTTAACTAAAATAACAGTTTTCAAAGTCGACACAAATGTTATATTTGGAAAATAAAATGCCGCTATTGTGTGGCACATAATAGAATTCTCAGTGTATTTACACGCGGACGAAACGATAGCGGGATGTGAACAATTATATGTATATGCTTTCTACTATGTATGTATACATATATGTGCAGAAGATTTGAGAATGTTTCTCTGTTGATTTAAAGACTACGTTTTTAGGGAAAAACTGCCTATGGATATACATATCTTATTGTCTTTTCACAATACATATTTATTTAAATTCACATAAGCTATTTATTTAGTATAACTGTTTTATTTTGTTTATGATAGTATAACTTATATCGTGAGTAAAACAAAATTACAAAATTGAGCTGAGTAAGATAAGAAAGAGAAGGTTTTTTTCCCTAATACCTAAAGTAGTCGATCATGTCAAAAAATATTAAAAACTTTCAAGATTCTTTTAGTCATATGAATATATTGATGATAGATGATTATGGTTACCTTCAACGCATTTAAAATTCCGATAACGATCAGCCACCCATAATAATTGTTAATATCCCCAATAACTTAATTCCTTATCGCTAAACCACGTTACGATGACCACATTAAAGCTACCCTATTAAAATTATCCTTATCATTGTCCAATAAATTTTAATTGTAAGCTCTTAAAAATATGGAGGGTAACGCCTATCTCGGCTTGCATAAAATAAGAGTCAGCGGAGGAAAATAATTAGGTACTTAAGTAGACAGGATTGGGTAAAATCATTATTTATTGCTGTTTCATGAGGTTTTCACACCCTGATAAACACTCTATAAAAATCTTTGAGGTCCTGTCTCAAAGATTCTATCTCAATTATTTTTTACTATACTATGCTAATTATCAAAAGAACACTCTTGCATTTACAGAATGAAAATTTTTATGTCTTGCTGTTAAGTCATAATTTTTTTACCAGTATTTTCATATGCCTGAATTGTTTTTGCGATTGTCCGCAAAAATAATGTCATCAAAACGTAATTAAAACTTCTAGAACATCAGTAATTCCATTTACTTTAAAACTGACACTATCTATATTTTTAAATGGAAACCGTCTACAAGCAATGTCGGGCTTAATTATATTGCTCACTGAAACTACACTGGGATTCAATTTCAAATTTAATATGCAAGAGATTTTCCATTTTCTCAGTTTTCGCTCATCCAAAAGATTAAAACATTATTTCTGCGCCTTTGGTAGGTGGACTGTTTTAAATTACATTTATTTATAGCAATTAATAGAATTTATTAAACACTTAAAAAGCTGGTATTAGTTTAAAAATTCTTAGAAATTGCTGGCAGTTTTCAGTTAATAATTATAAGTCATGTGTTTTTCAGAAAAGTAAATTCATTTTTCTTTTTATAACTGCGTTTTTTACCAATCCAATTACCAAGTAAAATATGCTCCAATTTCGCAAAGCTTAATTCAAAGACACCATTCCAAAAAACAATTCTTTCACCAAATTCGAGTAAGTAAACAAAAACCGTCGCACATTTTGATGGACCTTCCTAATCAAAAACAAAGGAACTGACAAAATATTCTTCTCACGCACCTTATTAATAACAAAACAAAATTTTAAGCTGTTTCCTCGAAGCCCTTAATTACGGACCCCTTCTATTCGTAACGAGTGTTTGTCCAAAAGGGATATTAATAATTAATCACCTGTCCACACTTTTGACTGTTGTGGATGACCAAGGGATTTTAACCAAGTAATTTTTTACAAGTCCAAGTGATGGCATTTTTGATTAATTGTTGCGTTTATTTGTCTTTGTTTTTTTTTTTGTTTAGAGGGTCAGTTGTTTTATTTATATTGTAGTAATTTTACATTCTTGATTACAGATGAAAATAGATACAGATGTTAGAGTTAAGACTGGACGATTTGGTGTAAGTCAAGGGAGCCTAATATTTGAAAGTTTGTGAACATAAATAAAATAGAATGATAAATGTTTTTACCCGCTTAGAGGGTTTACTAGGGATATACACAGCTGGAGCATTTTTAAAACAAAACCCCAAACTGAACTTATTGCTCTTGAAAATACTGTAAGTAAAAACACTAATTTCTAAAACGCGAAGAAAGCTTTCAGGTTTCCCATAAGCCTAACTATTCCGAAATTCAGTAGGATTATCTGACCACAACGCTATGGCTGGATAGATCGGTACTCAAACCGCGGTCTTCCGATATCCCAGTAGGCTAATTCTTACTCAAAATCATTCATTCAAAGTTGGCTGCAAGATCCCACTTTTTGAACGTCAAAATTTACAAAAAAAACAGAGCCAAAACGCCTCTCTTCACTACTGCCTACGTGTTTTTGCTAGGAAGATGAGGTGGCGCAACGAACTTCCCAGCAAGCTAATTTCATTCAATATCAATTTCTAGGACTTCAAAACATTACAGAACTGCTTTTGTAGTTTTAGAATTTTATTTATACAAAATTCCACTCGTGGCGCACACCCGGATAAAAAGTTAAAGTTTTCCATAACAAATGAGCTAACATTGTATATAAGAGGTACAATGATTAGATATCCGGTACCGACCGAATAAACTATCAATCAACCATCAGGCGACAGTTAAGTCAACAGCGAGCAAAGGTTAAAACCTACCTAGACAAAAATTGAAACCTAGTCAAAACAATAGCTAAGAATTCTGCTAAGTTAAGCACGAAAGCTCTTTAAATTAGGATATCATTTATTCAAAGGATACTGAAACTAATTATGTCTTTTACGTCAAAGACAATAGAAGCCTGTAAAATACTGAAATACTTTTCTTTGCTTCGTCATCTCTTGAATTTTGCTTTGTTAGTTCTTTCTACTACTGGATTAATAATATTCAAGGGTCTTATTTTGTATTTACTTCTCTTCTTATCTACAAATGTAAGTAAATAGCCGCTTTCTCGCGGTTTCATCTGCGTGCTGAGGAGGTTTCATCTGCGTGCTGCGCCCGTATTACTCTGGAGGAGTGTATGGGTTCTAAAACTGAAAGACATAAATCAAAACTAAATCAAATCGGTTCAGTTGGAATTTTTAATGTACAAAAAAAAATCTCTATTTTTATTAGAGATTAAATGTGGACAAACCAGTTTGTATGATAACCTCAGGAACTATTGATCCGTTTTGCAATAATTAATGTATTACTTTATTATAACAAACATTTGTTTGCATCACTATATTGCACACCAGTGTAACCTCGCCTTAACGTTTTGTTATGAGCTCGCATCTCGAGATTGTCAGCAGATTACCCAGTTCGATTACCCGGTTGACAAAGAAGCAACCAATTAGCCGGGTGAACCGGGTAAATATAAAGGGTAACAAGAATGTTATAGTCGCTCGAGTAGTTGTAGGGTGACTGTGAATACGAAAAATGTAGGAACTATTGAAAATATATTTTTGATTGGGGTATTTCAGTTTATGTACTAATAAAAAGTTTATATTTATATAGCATAAATTTAAATAGTTTCTAATTAACCGAAAATTAGGCAAAGCCTTTTTTTTATATAAAATCTGCAAATATAATCCATACAAGGTGTACTTGTAGTAAAATACATATAGTTATTTTCACAATGTGATCCACAATTTGATAAATACATGGTAACAATGCGTACCTCTGCAACTCGCATCAACAAAGGATTATTTATGCTCATGGTATGAATGGTTTTTATTTTTAACACGTACCTAACGTATAGCTACAGGGTGCTAACATATTTTTTATTATTAACACGTAAAGTATAGCTATGTATAGGGAACGGTTGTATCTATACACATATAGGTATGTATGACATAATGCTAAATCTATATAACGTATAGACGTTATATAGTATCTAACAATGAAATATTTTCAGTAGTTCTTTGCTTAGTGTGTATACTTAGTTTTATAATATTAGTATAGACATAATATACTTCTATCCATATTCATGCGAGGAACTCGGTTAACATAGGTAGGTACCATATTTGTCAAGTAAAATCCAACCCAACTCAATGAAAGGGTTGACAAAACAAAAAGACTCACAATTTGCAACAATAGACACAAACAAATGAAAGTACATACAAACATACATTCCTGTGTTATTAATAAGCCGTGTTTCAAGTAAATTATACAGAGGTGTTAAACTATGGCCGCAATATTTACCGGCAGGGTCAAGTACATGGAGAACAAAATAACTAGCAGAGGTCCCATAACGGAAAATCTCTTAAGAAAGTGGCGCGACCAAACGCGGGTGAGCGAGGGACGAGGAACGTTACTGTCTTCGCATTTATACGCCTCTTTTGGACCTGTATTTTTTTTTTGTAATACCAAAAATCGTTGACACATGTCACAAAGTACCCAAACGCCTCATAAGTTTACCCGTAACTGATCGTTTAATTCATACCCACTGTATGTTTTTGACCTAGAAGGCGCCTGACCTACCTGCATTATGGCATCTCCGCTCATCTTTCCTTACTCCGTGGTCAGGTATTAAAGGTAAAGGAATCCAGAATATTCAGACAATTACATTACCCGTGTTATAGGACCCCTGCTAAATTATGTACATGTGATATGTGAAGCGTATACTATTATAGACCTTGTGGCAAGGGGTTTAGATTTGATTTGCTGTGGAGAAGCAGTTGGCAAAAATTTGGGCAATAAAAAATAAGTTTTTTTGGGCATCATGTGTGTGTATTGTACTTTGTTTTTTGCTTATACATTGGGTGCTCCCTAGTAGTGTTTTATAAACTGATCATTCATCAAATTAGAAGTAAAAAAGTAACTTTTGATTTATGTTTTCCTATTAAACCTATGTAGGTTTAATAGAGAGAGGTGAGAGCGGTTATACTTTCGCTGTATAGAAGACAAATAAAATGTTAAAAGTTGACTAGGTGTGTAGGTGAAAACAACAACCTACGCTCCTAACTCGCACAGTTCCTAATGGACTTAGAAATATGGAATTTTGTTGAAAATTTTGTTTTTCTTGCCGTGGGCGACTTCACAAGGCTTAACTAAGTACTCAGAAAATATTAAATGAATGACAGACTAGCCCACTTAATTCTAATTTAGGTTAAAATAAATATGTTGCTGTCATCTGCTATATTTCCAGTTATGCGGAGGCTGTTGGGATTAGCTTAAAAATGACAAGCCCGTTGTGCAATGTCTAGTATGGGTTGATTAAAAAAACTATTGAATCTGTGACGGTGAAAGGGGTTTATATAATATTTTATATATTATCATAATATACAATTTAAGGACAAAACGTATGTGTCAAGCGTTGTTATGAACTTTCACTCTAGCTACGACGGCTAAAGGTGGTTTCGCACTAACTTAATATACGCGCCAACGATTTATAATAAGTTACCGGTTCGAAACTAAATGACAACACAAGATTTTTGTCACTCGGAACGGCATGACACACGTGGGTAACAAAGCCGAGCAGAAAATAAGCAGCTTTAAAAACATTGCAATAGTTAAAGACACGTTATAACTTGACGCGTGGTAGGTAGTAAGACCCACCAAATTCAAGAAAAATTATCATCACCATAAAACGTGCCATCATTACCCTATATCATTGCCATCTACATACTACGATAAAAACTTGGCTTCAATCCATACTCATTCGGAAGAACAGCTAACAGTCTGACATCAGACCATATTGTCGCCACGATACATGTTTATGTAGACTGTACACCCCAAATATATTTGAGCACAATGCATACAAACGCGAGTATTTCAGACTTGTAGAAAGCTAGGTCAAATATTCAGATGTTGTTAATCTAGTTTTCTTGAACTAGGTTAGTGAATAAAATTAGCTCTTAGCAATAAAATAAGAAATATGACTCCAGAAGTCTTAGGAATTGGTCAAGCTGAACCACTAACGGTTTTGTTTGTGGCAGTCAAGGCAATAAGTAAATTGATCATTCGATGTTAGAAACAAATGAATTTTAGAATCACTTTTTTGTTCCTACTAAGAATTTTCGGAAAAGTTTTATGAACTACAGCTACTGCTTTCAGAATCAAATTCATTATCTTGTAAGTCAGATTCTAAAAAGGCCTAAAAACAATCTTTCAAATACAATTCTTCAAACAAAACAATTGATTACAAAAAAAATCGCTCAATATCACCAAAACAAAAGACAAAAATAGAACAAAAAAACATCAAATAAACAGAACATTTGCACATAGTAATAAAATGACAGCGAAATACCGTCCACTTTATGTCACCGTCCATCATAGTGGACGCTGTGTGGTAGCAAGACGTAGGGAATTACATCAATCCAATTTGAAGAACGGCTCGCATTACCAACATTCCGAGATCTAGAAATTAGGGAGGAGTATATGTCAGTGGCCATAGCGGGAGCGATGAACTGAGCGGTTTAATCAATATTTTGCAGGAGAGTGTTATTGTAGTTGCACCTATAATAACACCCTTCTTGCTTAAGATTTGCAGTATTATTACTAGCTCCAATAGCTGAAAATCACAGTGGAATATCTGTCACTTTATGTCACCGTCCATCATAGTGGAAGCTGTGTGGTAGCAAGACGTAGGGAATTACATCAATCCAATTTGAAGAACGGCTCGCATTACCAACATTCCGAGATCTAGAAATTAGGGAGGAGTATATGTCAGTGGCCATAGCGGGAGCGATGAACTGAGCGGTTTAATCAATATTTTGCAGGAGAGTGTTATTGTAGTTGCACCTATAATAACACCCTTCTTGCTTAAGATTTGCAGTATTATTACTAGCTCCAATAGCTGAAAATCACAGTGGAATATCTGTCACTTTATGTCACCGTCCATCATAGTGGAAGCTGTGTGGTAGCAAGATGTAGGGAATTACATCAATCCAATTTGAAGAACGGCTGGCATTACCAACATTCCGAGATCTAGAAATTAGGGAGGAGTGTGTATCATTGGAGGTAGCGAAAGCGATGAAAAGAGCGTTTTAGTGACAATATTTTGCAAGAAGGGTGATATCGTGGGTGCAAACTAAAGATTCTAAGTTTTATCACTAGCTCCAATAGCAGAAAATGATAGAGAAATACCGTTCCCTTTATGTCACCGTCCATTATACTGAACGCTGTGTGGTAGCAAGATCAAGACCAAAAAAGTGTAGTCGTATTGTGAATTATTAAATAACATCATAATTTGTCTTGATTTAATTATTTAAACAGTCACTAAAATTCTGTTAAATTCTTAAACTCGATAAGTTTCATAAACCACTATTGTGAAAACCAATAATCAAACTAGAATGGTTTTTTTATGAAAACGCTCTAAGCTTGTAAGTCAACCCCTCATCAAAAGCATTGAGCCGGTCGGAATAAAAATGAAATGTTACGCAGTAAAAAGTAAGATGGCGCCTCCAGTCCAGGGCGGTGACAATGCGCTCCTAACATAAAATTAAGACATTCCGCCTTTTGTACTGCTTTGCCGATTGGGTCTTAGAAAACAATCTGTAGTTACAAGAATTTGTCCTTTTCGTTTTTTATTAGTAGATCAAGAAGGTTGTTTGTTGTTACATTATGTCTGTCTGGGTCACAGTTGATTGCGATATTTTACTCGAGTACAGAAAAAGAGGTATCTAATATTGATGAGTGATAATCTTCCCATTTTGGCCACGTGGACGAGATTTACGCGGCCGAGTTGACCAATAAGTCATAAAAAGATGATTAAGAATTCGATTTGCAATAAATCATCTAAATAATAATAGGACTTAAATTCAATAGTAATTAAAACATCTCAAACATAACTCAGATTATCTACGAACATTGGCTTGTATTGTATTAAGATTACGTATTACATCTATGAACCAATATCATGAATAGAATACTAATACGTCTAGGTTTCTTGAATATTAATCAAGCGTGTTCTACTTAATATGATCCCATGGTTAGGTCCTTGGGCCCTTCAATAAGTAGATTGAACAAGTTCTGCGTGAAATTAGTCCCATAGTTACTTGGATTGCCCGAAGAGCTGGACAGTCCCTTTGTGTGTCCTATTCCTAGTTTATGATAGCTTTATGTTTGCATACAATAATTGACACTAGTTACAAAACAGACAGTGTTGTTTGTCTCGTTATCCTAGATAGTGATTCTAGACTTGTAAATTGGACGTAGTTTTGATTGAGAACACTTTGTGGTGATGCTAACGCTCAATACAGTTTTACGACCAAATTATTGAACGGATTCAGAGAAATTTATGTTTGGGTAGATATAACTCTAGGAATTGGAACGTGATCAAGGTGACAGAAATTGTTTTCGGTGTTTTGTGGTGTTTGTCCGGATAATGATGTGTGTCTATGGCCTATGTTCAGCAGTGGACGTCCTATGGCTGAGATGATGATGATGATGAATGATGTGTGCTTATAGGTGTCCCTAAAATTCGAGTCTTTCAGTGCGTTAGCGCTCGCCGTTTTAGAGATATGCGTTCACAAACGTTCACAATAGACCAATACCCGCAGAATAATCTCAAAATAAAAAAAAACACAGCTAGCTATCTACCCAGCCCTTGTAACCCCTAACAAACCCCTGCTCATCCCATGAACAGGAACGAGCGCTATAACGAAAATAAAATCTCGGACCGAAGCACACAGTTAAAAAGAATTGAGACATCCGCTTAATTCTTTCGGCGCTAAAGCCAGTAGACTGATGAATATTGAAATTGATACTGTAAATTTTATCATTCTCTTTTGTTTTAAAGGAAAACCGGCCAAGTGTGAGTCGGACTAACGCACGAAGGGTTCCGAGCTAATCTTTTTGAATTGGACAAAAAGTCACGTTCGGTGTAAGAAGCTCCTAAAATTTATGTTTCCAGATTTCATCATTTGTTGTTTTATTGGCAACAGAAATACATTATCTGTGAAAAATTTAACTGTCGGGCTATCATAGTAGGAACATTAGATTTAGCCTGATGACAGACGGACAAAAGAGAGTAAGATCTTAGTAATAGGGAGCCGTTTTACTCTTTGGTGACGGAACCCTAAAAGGCAAAGTTTAGTAACATTAAGTTCGGATCTTATTAGCTTTCTGGATGGGGATTGGGAGGACGCCCTTTGTTAGACGACGATTCAAGGAGACTTGATGAATGTAGGGAAAGTAATGAGAAATAAATATAATGTAAGTTTTTTTTCATTCTAATTTATTGCTGCCAAACATTGAATTGATAATTGGTTTAAGAAGACCAAACATTAACTAATAAAGTTATCGTAGTACGAGCTATCAAGAATTTAATAATCAATTATTTCAATTTTAGCATTGGTTCGTTTGCACTAGGTACTGCTAAACACATGTATTTTTCGACTTCGTACACAAAGACAGAGATGGAATGGTATTTAAGTATTTAAAACATGCATCGCGATCGTCAGTCAACTTGCCCAGAAAAAATGTTAGTTACAAGTCTGACATGAAAGGCAATGAATTTTAATCAATCAAAAGAAAACCTAGAACACTTTCCTTAAAAGATAAAAAACAGCTAATAAAAAACAGCAAAAAAAGATTTTTAGAACACTTCATTCAATAGATTTTTTCCACCATTTAACAGGCTCCAACAAAAAAAGTACCAGGAGTGCAGCTTAGTCGAGGAGCTTAGAACAAAATCGCTCAAGTAGGCGGGGTACAAAACAAGCGTTATATTTTTATGCGGTCTCAGTCATTTAAATTCGTTGTATATAATATTCAATATACGATACACAATTAATTTCAATAATATTATTTCAAAAATGTATACAATGGAAAATCTGTATGTAGCTAAAAATCATTTCAATAAATAAAAAAATTCCACCATTTAACAGGCTCCAACAAAAAAAGTACCAGGAGTGCAGCCTAGTCGAGGAGCTTAGAACAAAATCGCTCACTAGGTAGGCGGCTACAGTTAGGTACAAAAGCGTTGTATTTTTGTGAGGTCTGAATCGTTTTAGTTCATTCGTTCAGTGTCGTGTTTAATGGATTGTGAGTGGAGGCGCTCGCGTGTGCGGATCTGTCTGTATTCCTGGGTTTTGGTTCAAGTTGAAAGATATTAGCGTCTAAGTGTACAACAAAAAAAAATCCTTTGGCAGTCAGGGTAAATATGAATCAAGATCTCCTATAAATGCCGAAAATACACAGATGATTTTACCATTATCATTAACATTATAAGTATTCTGAATTTTTAAATTTTGTATCAACCCAAAAAATACCTGATGTCAACAAATATGAATTTGAGTTTATAAGTAATCATCATCATCGTCTTACAGCTGTATATAGGCTTTCCTCATTGATTACCAAAACACCCGGTTGGAAGCAATCTTAATTCCGCAGATCGTAAAACCACCATTACAATCTCGAGCCCATTTTTATACCAAAGAAATACTTAAGTTCAAATAAAATTTTAAATAATAAACTTAATTCTATCACGCTTAATTTCATCCCTTAAATCCGACTACTAAGTTTGCAATGCCCTACTAAACACTTGCCAAGTTATTCAAGCACTCAACTATACCCTTATCTCGACGTCACAAGCGCTATTTTCGTTTAACACAAACAAGAATGCATTTTGTAATCGGTGCATTATCTAGTTCTTAAATACAATGAAAATGCCTTGTTGGGCACAAAATTCTGTTGGGAAAACTAACAAGCTGAGTTCGCGTTTTATATAAATAACGATTGAATATGCTTATTGGAGTGGAAAATTTCAGGATATTTTTAAAAGGTGTTTAGCACTTTACCACAATGAAACTGAAAAACTTATTACACAGTATTTATGTTGTGAATAGCATTTCGCCATTTGGTGCGAAATTAATAATTTAATAATTAGATTTAATTTATTATTTTACCTAATTAAATCCAAAAGAAGTTGTGGAAATATTAAAATTATTTTAATTTATACTATTTGCATTTTAATTAAAAACTATTCTATCAAAAAAGACTCGTGGTACTCTGTACTTAAAAACTTATATAAAAAATCTAATCTTGGTCGAATTTTGCAGTCAAAATATTAAAGTTCAAGGCTACATACAAAATTGCGACTAATGACTACACGAAACGGAGAAGAAACCAACATAAACTTCTATTAAACAATACATGGTTTCTTTCCCTTTGTTGAAACAAAAAGCACTCCCCATTCAGTACAAAATTAAAGTTTATTATCATTAACATAACCTAAAACAGAGCCAAAATTGCTCATAAAATCTCCTTTTTATTTTTTATAACGCTTTCTTTTTCGCGCCTGAAAATATAAAAAAAATGAAAGCAAGTAATGTAAGAACTTAGTGCGCTGTAAAAGGGATTTTGGTTTTCTTTTCATTTGTATGTACCTACTCTGGGGTTTTTTCAAGGTCAACTTTTGTGTAAAGGTCCCTTGGTTCAAGTTTATTTTCGTACTTAAAAATGCTGAAATTGTGATAGCCCAGTGGTTAATACTCCAGCCTCTCAAGTACGAGTGTGTGGGTTCGATTTCGTCTCAGACAAGTATCAATGTAACTTTTCTAATTTGAATGTATGTACATATTTTCTAAGTATATCCTGAAACTCAAGCAAAAAACCAGTGTCAAAAGGGCTGATGATGAAATGCTAAATTAATTATTTGGTCAAGTTAGTATATTCATATGTGTAAGCTAGATAAGCATAAAATTAATCCGACAAAAACCATAAATCTACTATCAACCTTCATCACAGTTCAACAAAATATAAAGCCTTAACTGTTCATAAAATATCCTAAATCTTAATGAGAAATGGCTCTCAATTTATCTCAATCCTGTCACTGCAAGCAGTGCATTAGTCTGATAGTTTGTCTGTCTGTCTGTTGGTAAAGGTTGCCGTCCTCAGGTCGTCAGGGTCAGGGTTCTAACCGATGTTGTTTCTTTTTCTAGTAATTACTAGAACTGCTAATGAGTGAGACACAGTGTAGGTGATGCAGTAAGTACAGTTTGTTTTGTTTTTGAACTTTTTACCTGGAAGTTACCTACCTGCCTGCGTGATCATTTAAGTGCGTTTTCAGGCATATGCAAGCTATATGGATTTACTATGTATTGTATCATTAGCTACATTGTAGATCAAAAGACATGACATGGAGGTCTAATCTCTTACACACTTTCAAAGAGCTGGAAAGTGTATTGTAAAAACTGAGCGATGAAGCCAAACAAAACTTTTGACTTAAAACAATAACACAGTAGCACTTTAGATAATTCTAAAATAGTTTATAGAATATTGTGACCACCATTTACGCAAAACAAAAACATTTACTCGTATAAACAAAAAAATAAATGGTCCTACTGATAAAATCGCACTGTAACGAAACTCATGCATTTTTTCTATTTCAAGTGCTAACCTTATTTGTATTGGGAAAAATACTTTTTTTGCTCTAAAAACAATTTATTTTCTTTGTTATCTCTCACTGCAGTGCCAATTTAGATGTCTGTATATAAAATAGGACTCATATGTTTTTCTCGTTTAGTAAATATGCTACACAGTAAATAGATCTTTGAAAGGTCGTTGGATAAAGTCAAGTGAAGATTTAGTAAATATGTATTTTTGGTAAGACCTCAAGATTTTGGTCTATATATTTGATACTAGGTTTTTCCCGTGAAAATACTTCTCGCACCTTGATAAAGTGTAGCCTACATATTATACTGATATTCAAGCTACATAACTGCAATTTTTTATTGAAATCATAAGACATAAATATACACACACGCTCACAAACTTTCGCCTTTACAACATTAGAATGACTAATTAATCTTCTTTTCAATTTGAAGTATAAATCATTATCACATACACGCAATATGTTTTAAAACCCAAAAAGGTTTCACATCATCGTCAACTTAGTCCTTAATATGAATGAATTTTACACCCCAAAAAAATTATTATTAAATCCAAAAAAGAAATTTCTTAAAACCAACACATAACACTGAGATAAGCATGTAACTTTAATCTCCCAAAAATACCTTTTTACGGAGATTTTTCCATCGAAACTCCCAACCACCCGTATTTAGTACCCCTACTTAGGCTCGGCCTTATCACAGGTTTCCGCTACACTGGGTCTACGTAATTAGCAGTATAATTATTTACCGTAGGATATATACGGTTAAAATGTTTGGAAAAAATGTATATTTTATCTTTATCTTTAGTTTGGTAGAATAAAAATTTTGTTCTCGTTGCGTTCGAATGGGAATTTTGTTTTTATTTTTTTGTGAATTAAACCAAGTGTGATGAGAGTGATGCGTGTTTTTCTTAGATAAGCTTTCAGAGAGTTAAAAAAATCTTTCAAAGGTTATTTTTTAATCGGGTTTAGTAGCTATTTTTGTGTTCTGTTTTTAGCTGCACACGTAGATAAAAGTTACAGGTGAAAACATAGGCGTTCATATGACTTTGTTCGATTTATTCAACAACTTTGATGGTTTAAAAAAAACAAATAGATATTTTTACTTACTATAGATTTAAAGCTTTATTTGCTTACTATTTTCTTTGTTTCTCCCCAAATGCATTTTTATTTCAGAACCAAGTTTTATATGTGCACTTATGGTCCAACAAGATGACTGTTCGCTGATAAGATAAGAAGTCAACTTCAATTTTAAATATCATCAACTATAATCTTTACTGAAAGGGCTTAGTTAATCTGTAATAAAACGTCCAAAACTGGACATTCTCAAATGAATTTGACTTTGAATTCAAATATATAGTTTGACTTTTCAACTGTATATTTGACTTAATTGTCTACTTTGTAAAACAGTTTTGACTTTGACCATTTATTCTCGTAATAATTAATATCGATTTGTCCTCTAAATGTGAAGCAGTAATAAAGATAATATAACGTGCATCGAATCGAATTTTCATTAGTATCGAAAATCGTTTGAACACACGGCGCTCTCTCGATTCAATCCCGCGTTCCGAAAGCACTTGGTTTGCTCCGACTGGGCCCGAGATTGGTGGGAGCGGTAAAAGTTAATTGACTAGATGTTACTGGGATATACTGTAGTTGAACCGTGAATGATCTGATGTAATCGTTAAGTTCTAACCCGAGGCTTTTTTTATGAAAAGTGGACCATGAACTTCTACCTACGCATTTTTTGTTTTTTCTTCGAAAAGTCATATATTTTTTATCTGAAAAAATAAAAACGTCCATTAAAACTACAATGTTCCCATTTTTAAATAGTTACAAAGATGTTATAATTTTTTTCAAAAAAATATTTATAAAAAACTTTTTTCATTTCACAGGTGATACAGTCCTAATGGGAACACTCCAGTCATCTATCAGGTTATTAATTAATTTGGGAATCGACGTCTGACCGGCCACAATTGCTTTCGCATTACGCTGAATCATTATACTTCATGTCAAAACTTCAATGCATTTTGTATTATTTACTTTTTGGCCATTTTCAGACTTTATTCATGAAAATTTTGGTTTGATCAGTGGCAAGAGTTTTCATTTTTCTAGATGCTTCAATGCGGTTTATCCGCAGGTACGGATCTTGAGAGAACAACTACCCTTCTTTTCGCAGCCGGCTTTAGGATATGACGTGTGCATTTTTCAATCAATTTCTTTTTATTAATCTTGAGGTAAAAGAACGACAGCTAAACAAAGCAATTTTTCTGATATCCAGGAACTGAACAACCGATTTCAATAAATCTTTTAGGGTTAGAAAGAACTTTTATCGAGAAGAGCTATATCCATTGGTGCGTCTTTCAGGTACTAGTAGCTTTTCCTCAATAAGTGAGCGAAACGTCTAGCAGAAACCGGATTATAATAATATGTATAAACAGTAAGGTTTATAATACACGAACCGTATCCATAAATCTCATTCCTATAAACATCCGTGGTACTGACCAGACACATTAATCCGATGCTGTTTGCATTGCCTTTATTATGCCAGCGGCGTCTCCCCGGCTGCTGGTACAACATAGTAATAATGTGAGAACAGAGATCCATCCCATCGGTCTGTTTACAACCGAGATTATCATGGTTGAGGGTAGACGTGTATAAGTATTGGTCAAAGGAAATAGAATAAAAATTTGTATAAAATTGTGGAATTAAACTTTGATATATTAATTAATTACTATATTGATACTATATGAATTAACTTAATTGTGTAGTAGCTACTAAATAAAATGATGATGAATTTTCTAGTAGTGATAATGTACAACATCATTTTCAATTTTATTTTGAGGTATTGTAAATTGATTGAGATTTAGTTTTGATTTGCGTCCAGCCGGGGTCGCGTCGCTAAGCTGTCTTACTAAAAACTAGCTAAGGTTTATAATAGTTCAATATTGGACATCCCATTTATAAAGGAGGATCATAGGCTACTTTTTATCTAGGTTTGCAGAGGAGTTCCCAAGGTGCACATAACAGCTTTTTAGAATGACCTATCCGAAAACCAATTTTCCAAAACGAATATATCTCAATAGACAGATTGAGTTAAATCGCGGAAAACATCTTGTCTAGACCGCTACAAAAAAGAGTATGGTATCATATTTATTCAGTACACTGCAATACACAAAATATGGGCCAAGGGCGTTGGTTTCCTGCCAAGCACTGTTCCCCATAAAATATGCGAGCAACAATCAAAATTGCTATTTATTTCCTTTATATTTTCGTGTAAGCAAAAACTTTGTGTGCAAAGAACTTTTCTAATGACAGTGATGTATTTAAGTTTTGTTCTTTTTCGACTTGTTTTATGTTTTGTTTATATTTTTGTGGTACGAAGTATAGTGAGTGAATTATCGCTTCAAGTTGATTTGGTAAACACTTTTGTGATCATACTTAAATGGGGCATCAAGTAGTTATACTTCTGTTTGTTTAGGGACCAAATCTCGTTTAGTAAAAGCCTTCTTAATTTTCTTAGATAGTCGTAAAAGTTCTTCAACATTTCCCAATTTATTATTCGGCGCAGCATATCTTCTTCCACACCTTTCTGTCTGACATCATCTCCCAAGTAGCACTAGCAACCATATCGTCTTTCACACAATCCATCCATCGTTTCTTAGATCTTCCTCTTCACTAAATGTATACATATTCTTGCTCAATACCTTCCTCACAGATGATCTTCATTCCTCCGCATAACATGCTAATTTCATGAAATCCATATTCCTTAAGATGAGTCAGTAAATTAGAGTCACCGGTGGCATACATTCGTTATACCATCTTCATTTTATTGATTACTACTCTAAAAAATCTAAGCACGCAGTAAAATTACTAAGCATTCAAATTAAAGGCTTTACGGTCCAAATTCTCAAGAACGGACTATAGCCAGCTCAGTACAAGTGAAAAGTCTTAGTAAAATATAGAGCTATCTAGGAGCCCTGTCATGTCTGGATTAAATGGGCCAATGTCGTTGCAATTTCATTACAACAACGCTGAAAATGAGATCCCAGTTCCCGTTGTGGTATTCGCATTAGATACTCAAGAGCGAGATACAAATTCCACATGATTAATGATATTGAATGCAGCAATGAAGGAGTAGCTTGCTAGATGTTTGGATAAAAAACGAATTTGAGTGATTGAACCGTATAAGAAAAGTAGGTACGTAAAAAAAAGTTACTTGTGTGTCGTCTAACTTATTCTTATTATGGCTAGTAAAATTTATCTTTGATTGTTCGATAATTATAATTAAATGTTAACTAATCAACATAAAAAATATGAGTTCATGAAACAACAAAAGCAAGATCTTTGAAGTCTCTAAGTTGAATCGCGTTGCCACAATCGCACAGAAAACTAAATATTTCCATTTTTTTATGTCTAAGCCTACAGTATCTAACACAACAACCTTAACGAACCAGACAAAAACAAAAAGCGACAGTATCTTATCTCGACAATAAAAACAAAATTCCGTTGCGAGCGCTAGCTGAATGCAAATCGAGAATCCAGCGTTAGAACCCGGCTTTATATATAAACTTATTGCATATTTTTGCATATACGCTACAATGTATTAAATTATATTAAAGTCCTTTGAAGAAAATGGGTCAGCGAAGCAAATTTGACGCTAAAAGGAGCTTGGGTTTCTAGGAAGGATATATTTCCACATAAATATATGGATGGGCTTATAAAAGCTTTATGTCTGGTTTATACTGGGTGAAATGTGCACCTAGAACTAAAGTGAAATAGTATTTTACTTCTGCTCTTGTTTCTTAAGATTAACTGGCCAACTCACAACTTTAATAAAATAATATGGCAGCTACTGTCTATACCTGGAAAAAATATAGCCTATGTCACCCTGGTATAGCATAACTTCCCAACAATGAAAGATTTTTTCATATCGGTTCAGTAGTTTCTGAGACCTTTCGGCAGTGTCTCCTCGCGCCAGTCGTACTGGCGGAAGAAGACCTTCGCCTCCAGATCCCAATCCAAATCCCGCAGCCCCGGCGGGCCTTGGCCCTGCTGGGCTGCTGGGCACACGGGTATGTCATCTATGCAGACGGAGGAACGGTAAGCCACCCGAACTCACCGTCCACAGACTCAAGCCTGCGGTGGCCGGGAGTCATCTCGGGACAACCGGCGCCTGTGGTGTCTACTGAGAGGTGCGAATCATGACTGCTTCGCAGAAGGAGGTCACGGCATCCCGTTCCCACTCGCCCCGGAGAGCTCGCCAACGCTAGTTGACTCAATGAGGACACAGGCCCATCACACACAGGGCACACCTGGACTGTGTGGTCCACAAACACCCAAACAAAAAATGATTAAACGAGACTAGCCGTTTCCCCGCGGTTTTACCCGCGTCCCGTGGTAACTACTGCCCGTAGCCTATGTTACTCGTGGAAAATGTAGCTTTCGAATGGTGAAAGAAATTTAAAAAACGGTCCAGTAGTTTTTGAGCCTATTCATTACAACCAAACAAACAAACAAAGTTTTCCCGTTTATAATATTAGTATAGATTACCTTATGTGCCATCATAATATGTATCAAGCATCACGCTAGCTCCTTAGTACCTCACAACACAATATGTAATATCGCCCAAAGTCTCACTGTATATAGCTTCGTTTGAAAGCGAGCGCTTCGTACAATATTAAACAATTACGCACTCGAAGCGACCTTGTTCAAAGTAATTAAGTGTCGTTTGTGATCCTATCCTCTTTTATTTTGCTCTTGATTGCTTTTCAGATTGAAATTGTCGACTGTACTTGTAGCTATGTGGGATATCTTATTATGAGGTTTCTAAAGCTATTTGTTAAAGAGACGATAGATGTGTGATTTTTTTATCTTTATTCTAAATGACAGTTTTTCTTATTGGTGAGGTTTTGTTACTGTAAGTCAATTTAAAGGCACGTGATAATTAATTTCAGTGAAAACATAATACACTTACATTATTATAAATATCTATGTAAATAAGAATCTATCTTCTGTACTGACAAGCTATATAAAATTAATATATGTGCAACAATATCTATATTAATATGAGAAAGCTGAAAAGTTTCCTAGGACTCCGAGGACCTAATAGACCGATTTCAAAATCTTTCAGTGTCATATACAAGATAACCCGTTTGTTGAGGAAGGCTAAAGAGTCACCAAAGACGCGGGTAAAATACTGGCCAAAGCTAGTCCATAAATAAACATTAAAAACAAATCAAAAACTTACATCACACACAAAACTGTACTGTACGTAAGTAATCTCTCATCACATAAAAATGAACATTAGCACCAAACATTTAAAGTTGAAAATCATTTACTGGCGTTAAAAAGCCACAATCGACATTCACGCGCTAGCGAACTCTTTACGTCAAGTCTTAACGAGTCCCCGCGAGAATTATTCCTTTCTTTAGGTATATCTTTGGGCTTCTTAAGGTACTACCAGACTGGGGGATGAACGCTGCGTTTTGTGCGTTGACGTTTTTTAGACGTATATTTTGTCATGAGTATTAAAATTACCTACGTATTACTGGTAAAACATAGCTGGGCTTTAAAAGATAAATGATTTTCTTTTGAATAGTATTCGAATAGGAAATAAAACCTGAAAGGAAACATTCAATAACATACATGCCTTATTTTCAATCAACATAACTTATTCTGAAAAAATCCTAAGAGGTGACAGATTTTCCAAGATACTCAAATTATGTATGATAAAAGCAGAGACAATAAATTAAAAGCTAACAGGCATAGAAACATAGCTAAGCTCATCACAAAACACAGCACATTGTTTACCCTAAAAAAGCTACTATACAGATTTCCATCCACTTTTACTTACAAGCACCCGTTATCGATTCTCCATAACCGCTGTAAGAATATACCAATTTGAAATTGGTGTCGTAACGGTTAAAGATAGGGTCCTTGTTAAATAGTAGCTAGATCTTGTCTAAATGTCTCAGAATGACTACATCTACCGTCTTGTTTAAATTCTAGGAACAAGCTTCGAAAGACACTGAATGGTAATGTGTGAATTAGGGAAATAAATGGAGTAGATCGATTTGGAATTACGTTTGAAGGGAATTTCAAAATGTTGGGGTTTCACTTGTTGCGAAAACTGGTTAAGCTTTAAAAGGGGGAAAAGACGTTGCAATTTGATATCAAAAATTTTCATAATTATGAATTCTAATTACTTTTGTTTCAATTACAAAAAGCTGTATAACCAATTCCAATTATATATATAAATAACCAGGCGCTGGGATATTTCCCAGCGCCTGGTTGACACTTCCCGGGACCCAAAGGCTGGCTTTTATTTCGCACAGAGGTTGAGCATTGCCATCCAACGTGGCAATGCTGCCAGTCTTTTGGGTACATTACCCAGTGACAGCGATGAGGAGCAATTTTTTGATGCCCTGTATTAGTTTTAAGATGTATATATACATCACATCACATCATCACATCAGCAAATTATTAGTTTTTTTTTTATATATATATTTTCGTAAATTCACTTGTAGCATATTGATAAAGTAGAATAAGCTAACACGTCCATTTTACATAGCAAAAACTTCATACATTCAAATATACACAAAAAAGTCGATAGGTACACCAAAGTGCCAAAGTGAACCCATGCATTTTGAGTAGGATTTAGCAACGAATATATTTTTTTCAAAATAAAAACGTTCACGTTCAAAATATCTGTTAATACCTTTAAAAAAGCATCACACTTCAAGCAGAAAAAGCGTTCGACTTTTATTTTTTCACAAAAAATATATACGATCATAAAACGCGCGTAAATTTCGTGTGGAATGACTCTTAAGCCGCCTGAGGTCTTATCAACATTTTCTTCTCTGGATGAATGAAGACAATGGCTGGATTTCATGAATAATTACATTTAGAGATTTGTTATAGTCACTGGATGACTGGCTGTTAATTATTTAGCTGCGTTTTGTTCGTACACATCTGGGAGAGCTTTTATTGTGTGACTTATGTGATTTAATTTCGTAGTTAATTTATTTTGTTTAGATCTGGCTGCTCGATTATTAAAGCTATTTATTTCAGGCATTCTCATATTTATCTTAGAGAATAGTTTAGTTTTATTATTTTTGGAAATAAAACAAAATGAACCATAGGCGTGTTAAATGTCTTTTTTTTAAGATTCGAGATCTCTGAACACCCTAAACCATATTCAATTTAAGTTATTATTTTCTTTCATCACAACCAGTTCCAAGAAATAATAAAATTAAAGACAGCTTTAAAGGATCGCAACTGTGAGACGGACGCTTAAGGAACAATAGTAAATTGAAACACTATTTTATTAAAATCTGCTTCTTTTAAAACATTAAGTTTTTCACACAGATTTGTCCCATAAAATATCCTTTCTAGAAATCTTTTTTAAATTACTGCATCTAACGAGCAAAACACTATGCAAATTATAAATATGTGTGCTTTTGCAAATTGTTAGATACCATATGAGAAAAACGAATATACTATAATCTTTGACAATAAATGGGCTACCTAACACTGATTGAATTTTCCAAATCGGTCTAGTAGATCCTGAAATTCAGTTTATTATGTAAGTGTATAGAATATTGTCCTTTCTTATATTTCGTACAACATAAGAAAATACTATGAAGCACTCTATAATATTATGTCCAATATAAAACACCAATCAATCTAAGTAACAAATAAGGCAAGATATAAGTACTAATTCATCACAGCATTACACTCCTAATTAATGTTGGCAAAAATCTCCAAGTAACAACAACGAACGCCGAATGACGGAGGCCGAAGGACGAATGACGGAGGCCGAAAGACGAATGACGGAGCGCCGTAATCTCTGAGATCCGAGTAATTAAATTAATCTGTTTAATTAAGAGGAGCTTGATTGACGATAATTGGTAGAAGAAACGTCACATGTTGTGCTTGTAACGGATTTTATGAGAAAGTAGTTTGTTTCCGTACCCTTATTTATATTTACCGTATTGTAAATGCATGTATGTATGTGGGTTTTTTTGTTCACGCTAAAACTACTGGATGGGTTTTGAGAAGACTACTTCTTAAAGCGGTACTATTTATTCATATTTGGGAAGTCCTTTCGGGACGCGAGAGAAACAGCGGGCGTAAGCTAGTCCATTACATCGGATTGTTCAAAGCGGCATCGTTGTAAGAGTATTATTATATTACACTTTAACCTTTTATAGGCTGGCAGTTACAAGACAATAGGAAATTACCAAGGAGAACCAAATTACAAATCTCGCATATATCTGCGCACATGGTTAAAACCACCCAATTCAATCCCATGTAGGTATTTTATTCTAACCCCCAAATGCCTAATACAAAATTAGGGGCACATTGTCGACAAGGCGCCTCGTCTGTATGGGCTCTAAACACGACAGGTACATGCAGGTATCTGGCAGCCCGCCAGCCTATTGAACGCCTAACATTATTACGGAAACAGAAAATTGCTTTCAAAACATCGAAGAGCGATTTAAGACACAGTATTTTGAAGAACTTTTGTCTTTTTTTGAAGAGGAAATACTTATCATCCCGCTAAAATCATTTTCAGCGTTGTCAAGGAGGGTTATGCTTGAAATGATTTTTGTTGTCATAAACTGGTTTGTTTTCAGAAAGAGATTTTTTTTCAGTGTACTTTCTGAATACTATGATTAGGAAGACAAGGCTGTAGTTTCTTTACAAATGCGCCGAATAATTTTGCTGTTGCTATTTTTCTTGTTCTGTGTGTGAAATCAGTGTTTTTTTTTTAAATTAAATATTTGAAACTACACTATTCCTATCTACTGGTGACATATGCTAGGCCATCGTGTAGCCTATCGTGTAGTGTAGCCCATCCTACCGTGCCTATCCGTAATACGGATAAGTACTCGAAGTTAGGAAAACAGTGGCTAGTGGAAAACCAATTACCTATGTGTAAAATCAAACTAAGATTATTTTCAAACCCAACCTAACACAGTTTCATCAAATAATAAAATAGCCTCACCAGTCATATACAAACTTGGTGACGACTTTACCGTCGTATACTATTGAAGACTTCTAGAACAATGTGCCACCACAGAATACCAAGTTAGATCGTGTTCCGGGAACAGGGGTTCCGTATACAATACCTGTATGCGGTTGTGATATACCTACTGGTTTGGTACAGGCTGTTTCTAAAGTGGGGCTTGGTAGGCATTTGGAAATACTGGTCATTTTAATAGATTTTTATGTATGAATATTGATGTGTTTCTGCTTCTTTTTTATATTAATTCACAAATTAACAATTAAATATTAATTTCCCTCCTTTGTGGCGCGCATTCGGGAAAAGATAGCTTCTCTTTACGCTGACACAAAAAGTCTTTCAATCTTATTATGAAACCACAATTATGCCCTCGAAACATAATCAAATAATGTTGAGTCGTCCCACTCGCCTCAACCGCGTCCACGACAAGTGGGGGCGACTGTGACGTCGTGGTGCAACGGCTCGCCGCGAATCGCCGGGTCCAGAGGTCAAGACTTGCTTATGCGCACCGGCCGCGCGCACGCGTTCTTACTACTTTAATTCCTTTTTGCTTCGTTGTACTATATTGTTATATTTACAGTCATTATACGTATTCACATATTATACAGTCCACGCTTATTATTTACTCCACTCTCAAAAGACGTCAAAAAGATACAAAATTCTTCAAAAAAATATTGCTTGATACAAAAAATACTTTTTTATTTAAATAAAAATAAAAAAATACCCAAAATCAACAGCGACCTGTAGACAGCACAGTAAAACATTGGTCTGTATTGTGGGCGCGTATCCTTTGGTCCAGTGGTCGAAGACTGAATATTTGTGCACCAACCTGATACTATTATCAACGAGACTAACAAAGGCATGCGAGTATGTCTGTTATTCATTGATTTACATACAACAGTAACCAAACGAAAATGTCGGTAAAAAAAGTCTTGCTAATTGGGTACGCTTTCGATATTTTTGAGTTTGTAAGAACTTAGGTTTGATGGACGTAAAAGTAGCACATAATCCCAAGTGGACGAAGTTATTTTCAGTTTTGGGTTTATCTCATTTTAAATGTGACTTGCTACACGGGTCCAGAGAATCATCACTATCATCCTAGCCTAGCCTTTTCCTAACTATGTTGAGGTCGGCTTCCAGTCTAGCCGAATGCAGCTGAGTACCAGGACCTTTACAAGGAGCGAGTGCCTATGTGACCTCCTCAACCCAGTTACCCGGAAAACCCCAATACCCCTTAGTAAGACTAGCGAATAATGGGTTTTTAATTATTCCTAAACTTTTTGGGACTAAAACATGGTTATGGGAAATTAATTAATTACGCAATACACATTAATTTTCAATATCATCAGGTCGACGAACTGTCCCCAGAGATTTCCACTAAATAAGCACATTAAACTAAGTTACCAAACTATGTGACACAAACATTCATTTATAAACTGACAAAATTAGATTATTCAAATAAATACGTATAGTTTAATTCAAAGGGATAGCCAGTTCTGTAACTATTACAAATTCCTCTCAATATAGTCGGAGCTAGTTCTATTAGTAGGAGTAACACACTGCAATCTTTTAGTCGGCCGATACTTTTTTTTGGCATATGAATCAGTATGAAGATGAATGGTAGTACGCACATTACAATGATCAGGTATTTAGCTGGTATCAGACCGACTGAGGACTTCGATTGCAATCAAGACTTTCTTTAAAAAAAAATATTGTTGACAGCTATCGGCCGACTAAAAGTTTGCAGTGTGTCTGAACTCTAAATGTTATAATTGGTAAAGTTTTATCATAGAGCACTTTTTGGGCTATATGAAAGCTTTGTAGGATTATATCAGACTAACTTTGTGCCTATGCTTGATATTGATATATGAGCTGCCTAGAAAGTTAAATAAGGGTCTCTGATTAAGCGCCAAAATGTGTGTTTTTCTATTTTTGACGCTGTATTAATGAACATGGATAGGTTATGAAGTTCTTAAGATTTTTTTACACCTTTCGTCAACTTCCAGTTTATTAGGATGCAACTGAGTACCAGTGCTTTACTAGGAGCGACTATCGAGCCTATTTGACGTCCTTAGCCCAGCTACCAGGCCAACCTATTACTCCCAGGTAAGACTGGTTGTCAGACTACCCGAAACGGCTGTCAAATGTTCAAATGACAGCCGGAACCTACAATCTTTACAAAATAAAATTTAATCACTGCCCTTTCATACAAACACTAGAAATAACTAAAAATAAAAAAATCCGGTTTACACAACCATCAAAGCTTTGTAACGTCGACAAAAGCATTGCGAAACTTTCGCAAATAATTACGGGAACACTTTTATTTGCAGTCGGTACAGTCCAGCTATGCTTGCTATGTTTCTGTAATCTGAACCTACTTTTGTCTCTTTTCTGTTCGTTTTAAGCAGTTTCTGTCGAAATTAGAAGCTCTTTATTGTTTTTTCTTGAATTAAAGTCAGCAGGAATTAGACTTACGGAATTACTGGTCTGAATACAATTTGAAAGACTGCGTTTATTTTTGAGATTTATAAATGTATTGATTTCGGCTTTCGTGGTGCGAGAGTAGATTTGTAGTAAGGAATAATGTAAGTTTATTTCATACTGAAAATAGTTCATCTAGACTTATATGACTTATGAGTAGCTCTGTTTTAATAAAACTGTTTAATAGACTCAAAAGAATCACAAACAATAAAATAAAAGTAACTGCATTATTTCTGAGGATCTAATTTAGGCATACCAAAATATACTAGGATTTAATTAAAATGGATATCAGGTTTAAAATCTCATATTTCGGTTTTAAAATTCTTTAATCCCAAGGTCACTTATACCTCTTTCTATACCTGGCAAGTTATAAATATCTTTTCGAACGTAAATATCGTGAAGGTACGACCCTTTTACAGATTATATTATAATAATATAATAAAATAAATGTTCATGCCAGCTTATCCCTTGATAGGGTTAAATTAGCATTGTGATTACATACATTTGTAGCCTTATATTTAAGTGTAAACCTTGATAAGGATGACTTAATGTCGTATTCTTTATGTTCAAGGGGCTGGTAGATGTCCTTTTGGAAATAATGTAGGTTGTTGTTTGTGGGATCGAGCTCCTGAACTGTAGAAAACTAGCTTTCACGCAGTTTCATCCGCGTTCCGTGGGAACCTCTGCTTATATAGGGATAAGATATAGATATCAGAGTATGTTACTCGGAAAAAAGTGTATCTGTCCGACAGTGTTTCGAAGCCTTTTAGTTTCGAAGCCTTTAGGGTACAAACAGGCAAACAAGAAAATGTTTTCCCAGTATAATAATACCGATAAGTAGTAAGTAGACAATTGTAGTGTTAATGTGATTTTCTTTTCGATAGAAATAAAGTCATAATATAACAATTATGAAGTACTATTTTACATCTTTCAGGTCAATAAAATGAACAGCCAAATAGACAAACGATAGCCGTGTCACAAGAATTCCTTTTACTACCTACAACTTAAGTTTCAGACCCTAAAAATACTCTCAGTTCACAGAAAGGCCTGTTTTCCCAAAACTTTGACCGGATTTCCAACCAGAGCCATAATCACGTCGTAACGCAAAAGGTACTTTTACAACGTTTGTACGTATTTAAACTTTAGGGACAGTATCAAAAACAAATCGAATTAAAACTTGTTCTAACCGTTTGGGCGATCCTAATGAATCAGAATTACACTTAATTAATAAAGTACAAATGGGTACTCGATTAATAATAAAAACAGGTCTGGGTAAGGTTTAAATGGAAGAGAAACATTAGGATTAGTTAACAGTAAGTTGGTAAGTTTTTGTTACGGATAATGGGTTCCTTAGATCGTTGTATTAGTAATGAAAGAAGTCAATTTTCTCGTGTCCTTAACAACCAAATCCACGTGCTGTTAGATTAAGTAAGCCCAGTACCTTTCAAGTAAGTTTGTGTGGGTTCTATTCTAGCTCTTAACTAACATTTCAAAGACAAATAAGCAAAGATTTCAGCCTAACCATATCACAACCACTCCTAGGCATATACCATACCACTCGTTATTTCAAACATACTTAACTTATTTAATTTTGGTTTACTCACCTCGGATTCACCTTTACTAAAAGACAGGTGTACCATTATATCAACATTATGCTAAAATAAAAAGTATTCCAGCTCACTAAAAAACGTTATCGGAGTCATAAAGCAAATCACTACTGAACGAGCATTTAAAGCATAAAAATTTAAAAATTAAGCTCTTATATAAGTACCGAGACTCAAGCCTAATCCAGGCATATTCAAGTCGATATTAAAAAGCACTTTCGTAAATCTTTAGGCAGCCAAACTGGGATTTTATAGAGCTGCCTACCCCACTTGGAAGTAGGCACGGAGTAAAGAAATAAGCGCGGAGATGCCATAATGCTGGTAGGTCAGGCGACTTCTTCTAGGTCAAATACGTATAGTGGGCATGACCAAAACGATCAGTTACAAGTGAACTAATGAGGCGTTCGGGTTCTTTGAGACATCTGTCAACAATTTAGGTATTAAAAAAAATTACCGGGTCCAAGGAAAGCGTGTAAGGGTGGAGCTAGTAACGTTCCTCGTCCTCGCACACCCGCATTTTGGCGCGCTGCTTTCTTAGGCGATTTTCCGTTATGGCACCTCCGCTAGTCATTTAGTTCTCCATGTGCCCACCCCACTTGGACGTAGGTAATTCATAGAGCAGTAGATCACGAAAAATCCGGCGTTAACAAGCTCCCAGTTTAATGAAGTGCTCCCACCGGAATAGTTTCGCTGAGAATATTTGGACTTTCAAAAATTGTAGCTTCGAGATTGTGTTGAAAGAATGGCTGGAATTTGTAACAGATTGCGAAGCTGGTCCTAATGTTTTATGTTTAATTTTTGAAGATTTAGAAGTGTAGAAGTGGTGGTATAGTAGTTAAAGGAGGATCCTCTCAAGTACGCGCGTGAAGGTTAGATTACAGATTAAGTATAACTTTGTAAAGTTTTATGTACTTTGTAAGTGTATCTTAGACATCAAAGATGGATGATCTTGAGAACATTGAGGACTTAAAAGTCTGAAAACGCCAATTGTTTGAACTAGCGTTGTAATTAACGCTCATTACTTCTCTGTATGTGAAGAGGCTTGTGCCCTTGTGTAGATGGACGATAAAAGAAACGTTGCAGATGGTAACTTTAGAAGTCAGAGATAGAAACACATTTTTCTTTCTTAAAACCTTTCATTTGGTGATCGCTCAACATAATAATTACCTAGCCTAGTATTATCAAACGCAAATAAACATTTATTTAATCGGAATTGCTAAATGAACCAAACTTTCCCAATCGAAAGAGATCTTATCGATGTTGAGCCGAAAATCTAATACGATCCGTAAACAGTGTACAAAAAGCTAAGTACATATGATACGGGTATATACATGATACGGGTATATACATGATACGGGTACATATATGATACGGGTCGGTAAGGTAACACCTGGGTCAATATTAGTGATCGGTATACAAATATAGCTCTTTGAGTTTTGGACATTACTTAGGCTTCTAAGGAATTGTGTTACGAAGAAGCTTGTGCGGTCATCTCAACATCAAGTAGGTATGATATTCTTAATATAGGTACTTCGTAGTTCTATATGGTATCATTGCTTGTGTCTTCCTTGGGTGAGGGATTCAATAAACCGGAACGTCAGTAAAACCTCTGGCAACTCATTCCTGTCAAGTAAAGATAGCAAGCCTGATAGCGCGATTAATTCCAATTATGTTTTTATAAGTTTTTATGGTAAGCACCTATTCTTGTAATTTTATTGTCCACTGAACAAATTACCATCGTGAATAGTTTGCAATATTTTTTTTTTTTTTTTGTAGAAAAACATGATGTAAATTTTAACTTTACTGTTAAACGGCATGCAAACTGAAAATACAAAAATCTTGAAACCATTTTAATATATTTTTTATAACAAATCTTTTAAAATAAACTGGCTTTTGAGCTTTAGATTTCAAACGCAATATTTAATATTTGAACCAAGATTTGAGTAACTAAAATTCTCGATAGTGCATTATAAACTAATCCTAAATTCTGAGAATTAGCTAAACCCATTTGCATTATAAAGTTCTTTAATAACTTATAACACATTCGCTTATAATTCATAAGGATTCAGACGTAAGTGAAAAACTTACCAATGAACTTATTTACTTTGAATATTATATAAGCAAATGATTTTCGATATTAATTTTAACCTATGGGTACTTGTATTTTAAAGCTAGAGTTCTTTTGTTTCTTTGCTTGAATACGCTTATCTCGAGAGCTGCGGAACCGACTAATGAATGAATTTGTTGTGGCTATAGGATATTTCTATCTATATGCATACCTATATTTTATCTAAGGTGCGCGAAGTAGTTCCTACAGGATACGGGTGACACCGTTGATAGAAGCTAGTACAGTCAACTTCATTTCAGAGGTAACAGTTTTATAAGAAAATCGTACTTATTACTATTGAGTTAAGGTGCATCACAGTTACCACTGATGTACAGTCTACCGTACAACTTTATAGCTATTTATGTATTTATAATCAAAATATCTCAATAACAATTTTCCACCTATTTTTTGACCGAAAATCTTTTCACGTTGTCAAGAAAGAGTAATTAATTGAATCTTGGGGTCTTTATCTTAACTCAGAGAAGCTGTGAATACCCCCGTTTTAGTAATTATAAGATTGAATGAGATTTGCTTATGAATGGACCTCTGAAATAACGTATTTTGTTTAGTAATGGTATGAAAATATTGCGTATATTCTTGGTGAATGATATTAAATTAGGGTAATGTTTGTAAATATATGTGTGTGGGTGTTTATATATTTGTGATTTATTTTTGGGTGATATAAATCTTTAGGAAAAGCTGATTGATATTTAGGACTAAGTTCACTGACAACATAAAAGTCGTTTTAAAATTGAGCATTAACGTTTTGGTTACATATTTTAAGTTGTTTAATAAATTGCTTGATGACAACCACTATTTTTTCACAATTATCAGGCTTCTAAAGTTTGGCGGAACCTCTTCACTTTCTGCATGCATTTAGTAGGTAGTTCTTTTTACTGTCGGTATAATAATTTAAGGAGAAAGAAAAACAATTTATTTTTTGCAAGGAATATTTTCGTGTTCATCGTAAAACCAAACACCGTATACCATAAAATAAAATTATTTCCCAGATTTTATTCAGCATTAACAAGCGAGCAATTAATGGAGATTTCCCCGAAGCGAGTGCAACAAACAAACAATCTACAGTTTTCTTTCGCATCTGCATATAAATGAACGTTTCGAAACACGCATGGAGAACAAAATGACTAGCGGAGGTGCCATAACGGAAAATCTCCTAAGAAAGTAGCGCGCCAAAATGCGTGTGTGAACGAGGAACGTTACTGTCTTCGCTCTTATACACCTTCTTTGGACTCCGATCATTAAATTTGTTGTTATACCAAAAATCATTGACAAATATCTCAAAGAACTCGAATGCCTCGTTAAATCACTCGTAACTGATCGATTTGGCCATGCTCACCGTAAGTATTTGTCCTACATGAAGGCGCTTGACCTAGCTGCATTACGCCATCTCCATTCATTCCTTACTCGGTGTCAACACGCTATAAATTGTGACAATAGCATCAAATTAACAATAATGCTGTACTATCTTTCCTTCAATTATTTACTAGACGAACGTGACAGAAATTTGCTAACAATTTATTATGCTATCTATTTTATATGAATGAGATTTGGATGCTAATTCTAGTGGACGTGATTAACATTAATTTTATTGTAATTCTGTTTGTGTTTTAGTGTTTTGTTATTGTAATAAAAGCTAAAAAGTGGCTTTCCAAACTTAGGAAGATTCTGGGAACTTAGAAAATTACTTCGTTATCACTACATCATAGAATATAACAAAGTACCTGATCTGTCAGCAGTCTGATCACTAAGACTCATGGACACACTCAGAGACATTTAATGGTTACTTAAGCCGTTCCTTAGTGCAGAATTTCTATGAGAATCTGTCACTAAGGAATGATTTTAGTAATCATTAAATGTATCTGAGTGCGGGGGTAAGACTATGGTATCAACACAGCAATTAAAACATCTTTACTGAATTAAGACTCTTCAACTCAAATCAAAAAAACACAAGAGGATACATAAAAAACACAAGAAAAACATGGTGAAATGATTAATTAATCAACAACTTCATATATTGGAATATTTTAATAGACTGAACAAAGGATCAACGCAATGTAAAGGTATTGTCAAACGTCAAAACCAAAAGCTATATATTGAATTGGAAATGCAATCCTGTGTAATAATATCCCTCTATTTGAAAACACATAAAAAACTCATGGTATTGTGGCTTTGGACTGAAAAAAATGGGAATTAACACAAGGAAGTGTGGCTCACAGTACTTAATGGGGTCTAAAAGGCTATTGGATACTGCTTTTGAGGATTTCCAACCAAAACCCTTTCTGATATCTTTACTAATCTACCGATATATATGTATAACCTACAACTTAACGACTATTTCATTAAAAGTCTGGGCACCCATCCACGGATCGACTGTGCTAAGGGCCGCTTAACCTGTCATCGGTATAGCCTAGCGGACGTCGAATGGTCCTCAGGAATATCATAATTCGTATTATTTTATAATAGCTGTCAAAAGAAACAAACCTAAAATTGTTTCGTCAATACCTTTATTGGAGAGCTATTTCTCTTTTTTTTCTTTTAGCCATTTCGAAACCCAAAAATACGAGAGCTCTTGATACCTCTTATATACCGAAAAGGAAATAGTAAAATACAGACTTCAAAACGAAATTTTAAAATTATGCAGCTTACTTTCCACATTTGCTTCAATACTCGTCTCGCCAGAATATGGCAGCACAAAATTTAATCCGACCGAAGTTTTTACCACGTTTTTCCTCTAGTTTTTCAGGAAAATAAAGAAATACCATTTAACTAGACAACTGAAATAGTGACGTTATATAGCAAAGCAACAATAAAGGACGCACGCATTTGCAAACTCTATTTTGTAGTTTAAACAAAATTGCCGGGATCTAGTTTCAGGTTTGAGCATTTAAATAACAGGAACTGTCCAAAGCATTAATATCTGACAGCGGCAATATCGCCCGGTGAGGCATTTTCGACCACATCGTTACGCACTCACGCTACAAAATTATCAAACACAAGGATAAGCTTCACTCACACATACATACAAACATAGACAGATATATAGAAATTTACCCGAACAACCCGACATTGTAAAAACGGTTATCAGAATATTTGACAGAAAGGAGTGCGTGGCAATGGCTTTTCCAGTTGATTCAATACTCTAAGAATTTCAGCTATTTCCAAACTGTAACATAAAAACACATGTTAACGTAAAAGTGCTCGTTTTTAATGTAGTCGCTAAAGCAACAGGTCGCCTATTTGTGTACCACTATTTCATTTAAATTGGCCTATTCGTTGCAAATTAGTAGGTATCCTATGTACCGTATGTGAGAAGAATGCCACGGAAATTGAAACAGAATTATCTTTAAATTGAGCTTCATAGGTGTATAAAACTTTCGACTTCAATGGGGTGTGAATTTTTAAAGTTTAAATTAAAAATTAAACTGTAATTATTATCAAGAATCTATAGTTTTATCTATGTGCATTGACAAAATTGCTCGAATCCCAATTTCATATAAGATATTGTTGAACCAGTTTTCATTTTCTTATTTCAGAAGCCTACTAATAATAAATGCCTTATCAAATATGGATGTTTGTTATTCTTTGAAAAACTTCCGAGTGGATTTTGATAAAACTTGAAAATAATATACACATAGTTTAGGTATACTTAACTTACCTTACTTAACTTACCTATACTTAACAGAAAAACATGTTCGCTTGGGAAGTGGGTGAGACCACTGGCAGAAGCTGGTACAAAACATTTGCAACAGTATAAAATGTAGAAATAAAGCAAAAAGAATGTTGTACGGCCTAAACAAACCTTTCAGAGGCCAATCTGTGCAAAGTTTTTGTTTGTACATACCATCCTTTAAGCTACCAAATTCCATTTGGAATTAAAAAATTGCTACCTTCAAGTGAACACTAGATATTTGTTTGTGAAACATTTACTTTTTTACAAGCAAAGGCAATAAACCGCTTTAGAATATTCTGGAATTTTTCCGTATAGATAGAAATTGGTATTTCACGAAACTGATCGGACGAATACCACTTGGTGAAGTTGAGAATCGTTTTATTTATTTAAATAGGATTTTTGCTCCGACTTATTTAATATTTTTCCGTTTAGTTTTACATAAGCTGTCCTATGCTATTTTGCAGCAAATATGTATCTACTTGAGTACTTGCGTCTGTCTATTACCTCCATTTTATTCCCGCTGAGGTCCCGCTGTGAGTGCATCGAGAGGGATTGTCAAACTCTTACTGACTAAAATCCATCATGTTCCTTCTGAAGCCCTTTAGGTACCAGGACCACGGTAACTCTTTCGAGCGATCCCACAGGTCGTCTATTACTTAACACGTTCAAACTGCTCAACACATAAAAAAAACTGTTTACAACTTGGAATACTTATATCAGAATAGTTTTCATCCAGATACGTAATGAATTTATCTCAAGATGTAGGCAAAACTAGCTAGTACCTATATAACTAAATAACTAGTATGCCTATTTAACATGTTATTTAAAGCATTATATAATCAGGTATTTAGGCATATAAACGCTAAGACTGTAAGGTGCGCCAGTAGGTATTCCACCGGTATGCTGCGAATTTGAAACCACTCGAGACGAGTTATATAGGTACCGTATTTAGGTGAAGTACCTACTTATAGCTTTATGTAGTAGGTACCTGTAAACTAGTAGGTTTATAGGCTTTTAGGTATGTAGGTAAGTACTTGTGTTATTTACAGGTAGTAAAGTATGGAAGGTTTCATATTTAGATGTCCTGAATTTATTATAAGTAATTGATTTTGAAAACTCATCGACAATGCATTTTTCGGTATTACAAAAGGTACTTACAATGCGAGCAAAGTTTTGCCTTACTAACCTGTGTATCATAGAGGTAAAGTTAATCTTCAAAAAAAAAACAATAATAAAATCGGTCTGCATTCAAATGACCATTTAATAAAGAATATTAAAACTACTAAAATATTTAAGCCTTTAAAACAATCACATACCCAATGAAAACTATTTCACCCATCACACACAGATCTAAGATAAACAAACTAAGAAGCCAAGGGTTAGCAAAACTTTTTGCGCTGACTGTACGCCAAGTGTTTGAGTTTCCATCCACTTGAAGATAGATGGAGCTTACCTCAAGTGTTGATTAAGCAAAGATTTTGATATATTGCACAAGTTTTCGGTTCAACTGAGTGCATTTAGTTTAACAGTACTTAAGTCTTACGTAGACTAGAATGGAGAGTATTATTACACCTTACTTGAGAAGGAGGGAGAAGCAAATTAAAATCTCATCAACTGCCTAGCTTTTTCTAGTAGTGGCCTAGTGGGTAGGTATTGTAGGTAAAGAACCAACCCCTCAAGTATGAGGACGTGGGTTCGATTCTAGCTCAAGCATGTACCTACCAATGCAACTTTTCTAAGTTTGTATGTACTTTCTAAGTATATCTTGGACACCATTGACCGTGTTTCCGAGGGCAAGATAAACTGTAGGCCCCGACTGTCACTTGAACATCTTTGGAGGTTAGATTGGCAGTCGCTACCTGTAAAACACCGGTACTCAGCTGCATCCCGTTAGACTGAAAGCCGACCACACATTGTTAATTATTGAAAAAAATTCTGAGAAGAAAATTAAAAGATGAACAGTGAGAAAAAAGTGCGAGAGTTCCTTTCTACTGATATTCGTAAATGCAAAGCTAAGTTTTATTTTCGTTTTCACACTATCCAAGTGCGAAAAATAGTTCTCTCGGGGTGTGGATGGAGTCATGTGTCAAAATATAGTGGAAAAATAACTGTAAAATATTTCACCAATATTATTTTAGAGATTCATGGAAACATGTTATTAGTTACGCAACGATTAATATGCTAATTCAAATAAAGTTTGAACAAAATAAAATATTAGTGTAAGCGTAAATATTTTAGTATGTTTATTTACGTTCTAAACTTTTCCTAGGTATTTGCCACTGTTATGTATGGAAAATTACGTGTAGGTACCTACACGCCGCAATAACAAGTACACGGTAAAACCTTAATAAAATAATAAGAAGCCATCTAGTGATTTGCTCGAAAAGAGTTGCTAAAATCTTACTGTAGTACCTCAACAATTCTTATGTAAACGAATAGATTGTACCAATCTTCCTCATAGGAAAATCTCATAAAATCCATTATTAACGTACCTACATCTTCGGATAAAAAGATCCTTGCAGATACACAAAAATAGAACATCATGTATTTATATTCCAAAATGTTCGTCGATAGCTAAGATATGCTAATTTGCGCATCAAAGGAATATCAAATTCATTTCCAACTCAAAACGGGAATAAGAAATTCAAATTTATCAACCGCCATCTGTGTTCAAAACTTGGAACGAAACTTCACATGTTGAATAATAGATGGCGTTACAAATTCATAAGCTTCTCTCATGTTTTATTCAAAAATAAATAAGTAGATAAAGTTTATTTAAACTCATCCGCCGTTTAAACTGAGACGGCAGTTAAGTATGCGCAACTGAGACAAAACTATTCGTTTATCAGCTCACAACTTGGTTGGGCTGGATTTTTATGGTCTAAGTTATAAACTGAATACAGGTAACTACTACACCGAAAGACGATAGATCGACAATTTGGAATAAGTGGGTAACACTGGGATGATTGGACCTCACTCTGGAATTCCTACGTTCAGCAGAGGGCAATAGGTTGATATAATGATGATGATAGGTACTGACTGTGTTTAACCTTTCACATTACAGGTTAGAGTCAAGGATTATACTTAAGCTCTTTGTACTAATTATAGGAGCCCGGTTCCTATGTCCGAATTGTTTTGCTCACGCTTGGTACGCGCAAAAGTTCATCACAGAATACACATCAAAAGTGACCATCTATAAGCAAAACCGATCATTTTTTGTTTAAAGGAACCAGCTACTGTTGATGAAAGATCTCCACTACTTCACTGGAACAGTATCATGTTTCAATACCAACAAAAGCGAAGTCCATTATCTTTCTTTCGGTATCCAAGCTGTCAGAAAGTTCATAACTTAACTCAGATCCTCTTCAGCATTTTAAGCAGCAAGTTGGTTAGTTTGCTCGCTTGATGGAAGTAGAATGAAGTGCACCAGTGTTTACAAAAGAGGCTTAAAACTTTATTTCATTAAAATATTTGTGATAGCTGGCAAGTTTGACGTTTTTCTTAGCGCGAAATCTCGGTGAGAAGTCTTTGGGAAAATTGTTTTTTGAATTTTTTGGATGGTTTGCGCTTTTCGGTTTTTGTGAGTTGTATCATTGTCTGGTTGGGTATGTTACTGGATTTTTCATAGAGTAACGTTATTAAGAAGCTGACATATCAATTTTTGTTTTTAGTTCAAATTGAGAATGAATTAATCTAGGTAGAAGATTGGTTCATTTCCACTTTAGAATACAATTTCCAATTCCGTTTACAACTACTCTTATGAAATAATAGACATCCTTCCTCATCCTATATTTTTGTACTTATAAAGTAGACAGAAGAATTACCTACTTCTTGGACGTAACTTTACGCAATTTTAATCAACCGTCACAGTCAATAAAAATTGAAAGTAAAATATGAAGTATAAACTCAAGATTAAGAAGTAAAATAAGTTTTAAAAGAGAGCCTCTTAGCTGATTATGTCTCCGATTAGTCGAGAATCGTTGAGACAATAATTAACTTTCAAAACTAAATGCTCATGGAAAATAAACTTTTATGTCTACTACCTTTACTTTTGTGGTTAAGGACCTGTATATAGAGAACCAGATTTTTATTAGACTTTAAAAACAATGAGAATTATCCTGTAGTTAGAATTTTGCGCATAGCGGCGTACTTATATTCGCTAAGAAACTAGCTAAAATCTATCAATATTTTCGTACCCTTCAATAAAAGCAATCACTATCATTAGGAAAATAATAGGTATAACTTAATTCACAAGGCCTCAAGAAATCTCCATAAGCCAGTTTTAAAATAATTATGTACAATCAAATTTTTATTTTGTGTTAAATCCAAGTTACATGAACAAAGAGTTCCTCACATCTCTATTACCATGCTTCATTAGATATGCAAAATTCACTACATTATTGAAGGAAAGCTAAAAATAGTCCAATTAGTCACCTGATCGTAATACCAATCAAGTGTCAGACAAATACAGCGTGTATCCATAATAGCAGTATCCGCACACTGACAACTTTTAGTTGGACATTTAAACGTTTAGATTGTATGTTTGGGCTCATAAATCAGTATGAATATGAATGGTAGTACGCACGTTACAAAGATCATTTATTTGACCAGTATCAGGCAGATTGAAAACGACCCGGGCAATCCAATACCTCTTGTATTGGGTTGAGGAGGTCAGATAGGCAGTCGCCCCTTTTACAACTCAGCTGTATCTGGTTAGACTGGAAGCTGACCCCAACATAGTTGGGAAAAAGGCTTGGCAGATGATGAGACCGACTGTTTAGTCTTCAGTTTGCGTGTACTCTCACATAGGTATATAGGTCACCCTGAGCTCGAGAATTTATTGTGAAAATTTATCGAGCCGTTTTGAAATAACTGAATTATTCATAGAAGGTAGCGGTTAATTTTCGACAGAGTTTGTAACTAGCATGCTCTAGGGAGACCCACTTCGACAGTCCGTACTTAAAGTATAAATCTGATTTGTTGGTAGATAACCTCTTCTTCTTGTTTTGGGAGGATTTTAAGAATTACCGTTTGATAATGCCATTTTTTCTGGCTCTCTCTTAGTAAAAGGGTTTCCAAATTCTGTGAGATAGTATGTAATGTAATTCTGGGGTACATAGGCATAGTTTGAATTAAAATATGTGATGTAAACTTTATTCTTAGAACTAAACTGCTTTTCGTAGCGTTAACATCTCTGGATAGCAGTATACAAATAAAAGTCATTTATTTTTCTTGATCACACAAGTTCGCAAAATACTTTTGATACAAATAATCTGAAGCATGATTGTGGCAAACAAGACAAGAGAGGGTTTCAGATTGAACACAAACAAACTAAATGTTTTTCTGTACTTTTTGATTTTAGCTGGCAAAGAGAATATCCTGGCAGAAAGGACATTACCAACAATTACTGCAATGCACGTTTCTCCAAAACTATGCCACTAAAGTTGTGGCAGCAATTGGTCTCAAATTGAACACATGACAACTTGCGCTATAATTGTTAGCCGCGCGGTGACTAACTCACAGACGTACAGTTTCTTGACTAGACTTTGAAGTTTATGTAACTTCATGTGCAAGAGAAATTGTGGTAGAATTTTGATTAGAAAAGATTATTTTGGTTCCAAATTTGACACCACCTTGACTATTATTATCTGATGTGAGATTTATGAGAAATCAACTTCGACTTTAATTGGAAGATAATGTTTTGGTGGCTAACTTAATATGTAAATTGATTTTACGAAACAATATCCAGTCATTTTTTTGTGAAGGGTTTATTATCAAATAACCCCTCCCGCTGTGAGTGCAGCGTGAGGGAGTGTCAGATTTACCCACCATATTCTAAACCCTTTGAATACCAAGGCTCGGTAACCTCGCTTCACGTTCGGTAAAAAATCTTAAAAAGTCCTAATCCCACATAACTGAAATTATGCTTTATCTCAATTACATACTCGAACTTTATAACAATAAAAATTAGTCTTCAAAAGTCAAAAATATCTATCCAACTTTAGAGCACAACAAAAAGCTTTCACCAAATGTGTACTAACGTCTTTTTTAGCTCGGAAACCATCGCACGGTCAGCATCATTAGTAGCCAGCAAAAAATGTATATTTTAAGCTTCATACAATTTTGTTGAATCGCTCGGGGAATTTTGTTGAATCGCTTGGGGAATTAAGAATTGTAGATTGTAAGGTCAGTTGCGATTAAGCGTTCCTATGTTCCCTGGTGTGTCATTAGTGGGTGTTACCGTTTTATTGGTCAAATGAGAAATGTTTTTTATACTAGTGTGTAATGTGGTAATGGAGTAATGTGTGAAGTAGGTACGTTGTGATGGCTGTGGAAGTCATGTTTGGTCGTAAGCGTCAGCAACCTTCCTACTAGTTTTTTTTTTCTTATAGAAGGCTTACAGACTAATAACATTTTCGTATTTAAACTTAAACTAGATAGTCAGATTGCTAATTACAAGCCTTCACATATAAATTATACGAGTACAAACTATCGATTACCTAACTTTTGTTATATTGGAGCTATAAAAAAAGTAAAATAATAAGTTTGAGAGCCATGGACGGACGATCTGGTCAAGGTCGCAGAGAAGCAGTGGTTGCAGGTTGCTGAAGACCAAACAATCATTAGAACCTTGAGGGAGGCCTTTGCACACCAATGGACGTTTTTCGGCTGACAGGACGACGACGACAAGTCGTAATAGTAAATCTTCCAAATATTAAATCACAGAATGTGTAACGATGTCCTTTCTAAAGTTTCATGAATCAACAAATGGACAACCAAAAAATGATCAGCAAACACAAAATCCACGGACCACGGCGTCACGGTACAGAAGAAAACAAAACCAAAAACTAAAAAAAAAAATAACAACTACGGCCGCCAAAAAAAAAACTCTTCGAGCGGTATTCAATTACACAAACATTTTTCCGTGCCATTTACTTCGGCGAATATATGAGAGCAAAAAACGGTCAAGCGGGAGTTGCACGGGCTGGGAGAGATGGGATATGGTGTTACCTGTGGGATGTGGGATGTGCATCGAGAGTTTTTTTTTTCTGCTAGCAACACTCGACGTGACATAACGCCTGAGCAACTTCATTAGGCTTGAAAATGGTCTGTCTGATGAAAAGGAGGCTTTGATCGGTAGCTCGAAATAATTACAACGCCTGGAAGAAGTTGAAAACGTTATTGAAGAACGTGTGTTTTTGATGTCACGTAATGTGTATTAGGATTTTGTTCAATGGTGTATTTGAAGCCCTGTATGTCACCCACTTGCTGCTTTTGTAATTTTCTTCATATCACTAGAACTTTTGCCTAAGTTAAGTATCTATCAATACACAAAATAATTCTATTTAATACATAGCTATTTAACCCAAATTTTTGTTCATAAACTTTTGTTCTGTGTAACCATAGTTCAGAACCGTAAGGTGTAATTTACGGTATACACTAGTGTCACTTCTAAGTAGGTATATTTGTCAAATAGTGGGTCACTCCATACAAAGTTTTAGTTGGAGCTAAAAAATACATCATAGTCATGGTAATTACTCAAACGCCTCACTAAATTAAAATAGGCAGGAAGTCGTAATAATTATGTATTATATTACATAGTGGTATATTATAATTCAATACTATGGTATCTAACCCATCATTTGTTTTTCTTTATACATTCCTACGTGCTTAAAGTAGGGACGTATATCATACTCACCATCAGCCTTTTGTCACTCCCACAGCTGGACACAGGCCTCCTCTCACGCGGAGAAGGATTGAGCGCTAATTGCCATGCTCTTGCTCATTGCGGATTGGTGATTTCAGACTTCGTAGTTCAGGTTTCCTCAAGATGTTTTCTTTTACCATTTCAATCAGTCATTGGTGTCTAAGATATCCTTACAAAATACATTAAAATTGTATTGGTACTTGCTTGATCTGAAATCGAACCCACACTCATACTTCGTACTTTACGATATCACGACATAACCGTATAATTACCAACCGTTTACACAAAATACAGCAAAAAAGACCAGTCTACTAAAAAAAAAAAATAGTTTTTTCTATAATGTTTTTTCCCGCAACATTTTAACAACCGAGCCCTAGGGTATATTTTGAGAGTTTTCGCTCATAAATCTGTTGAATGTCCACGCTGGGCGCGCTCGAATATCACGCCATAAAACATGAATGCTTCAATGACACTACAAACTAACTTGTGGATGGTATTCGCAGATTTTCGATGTGAATATAACCGTGACAGTCTGCGTATGGCATTTTTAATTTACTTTTTATATCTTTTTTTTATAGAAATGCTCTTTCGGGAATTTGTTGGAATATGTTTTTTATTGATGCTGTCGTTGGTAGTCTTTAGATAAATGTAGTGCTGATATATTGCTCCACAGTGGATCTATAATTGGAAGAAAGGTAACGGGCAGTGAATGGGCTGCCGAAGACCGGGATAGTTTCTTCAGAGGTGGACGAAAATAGGTTTATATAACGCATACCTATTCACCTAGCCTTGCCCTAACTATGGGGTCTGTGCCACTTCGAATAATTGATATGTAATTTTATCATCACTTGCCCATAACATGACAAATTCTGGCTTTTATTTATTTCTACTACGCGACTTTTTTTCAGAGCCCATACTAATATCTCAAACGTTAGAATTACCTTGACATACATAACCACGTATAATAAAATTATGACTACCTATTTTCACTAGGTGTACAAAAAGACAAACAATAACAAAACACACCAGTATTTTCTGTAACTAAACATGAAACTACCCTCTTGTAGCAAAACAAATAACTGCCTACAATACGTACTTAGCGTAAACCGAAACGTAATTATGAGACAAACATACCGACGAACTCAAACAAACCAAGGTTGTTTAAACCGTAGTTTAAATACACCTGCACCCTACTAGTTTGCACATACTATTGTATTATATGGGGTTGCTTACTTATTACCGGGAATTTGTATGAAAATAATGCATAAAGGAATACTATGAAATATAGCATGACCGTTAATATAGAGGGAGGGGATGATCACAAAAAAGAATCCATCTTTTATTTCATGATTTTTTCTTTTCAGTCATGTGGCCTGCCACCTGCCGAGGCTGCGGGATTGTTTGAAAGAGTTACCGCGGCTCTGGTACATAAAGGGCTTAAGAAGGAACATGGTGTGTCTTAGTCAGTAAGAGTCCTGACTCTCCTTAGAGCCGCACCCACAGCAAGATAGCACGTAGGACAATAAGTTACTTTGATGATATCCCACCAAAAAAAGGAGAGTAATCATGTATACATACCCCGGGCAAACATAAAGGGTTCGTAATTCTATGTATTAGTTACAAGCCAAAACGTTAAAATCATTAAGTTTGTATATTCATCTAAATAAAAAAAATACTTACAGACAAAATAATAACTAGTACTCGTATTATTAAAAAACTTTATAGGCAACAGTTGACAGTGTAAACCGTTCTGTCAGGAACAAACTCCCGCCCACCGGCTCGCCCTGACATATTTATTATTTACTGAACCTCGAGGTCAGTAGTTTCCTATTTCTATTTATTTTCAGGTATGAGAATTTTACGTAACATTTATAATTATGAGTGCAAAATAATCATATTTTGTAGTGCGAACTCGTGCAAGGGGGAGATAAACCAAGTAGGTTTCAAATGTAATTTTTCTAAGTTAGAAATAGGCACTCTCTAAGTTCCCTTATGTTCATTTTGGATCCAATCACTGATTTAAATGGTGAAAGAAAGTGATCATTATTAACTTGAACATGAAAAATTCTAACCTTGGATAAACTACTAAGCTTTGTCTAAGCCACATTGTAATGTCCAGAATATAAATAAGAATCGGAAACAATACACTCCAAGTTCTTTTTACTTTAACAAACAAAGTTTGTAAGAAGGAAATCCCACAAAAAGTTCTGTATATCTAAAAATAGTAAGAAAAACAAAACTAAAATAGATTCTTAGAGGATTTGTCACGCCAAACTTGTAGGCGTTAAGAATAATTGCCTAATTATTTTGATAAAAAGAAAATAAACAAAAGAAGGAAAAAAAGACGGCAGAAAATAAAGACCTTATTTAGCTTTTCAGTCATTAATTAATTTTCTCTCTATTTATTTCTTAAAGGAGGCCTATGTACACCAGTGGATGGCGATTGGCTAATATTATGATGATGATTTGAATAAGAATAAGGTTTACTACATACAAGCCATAGACTTTTATATAAACACTATAATTATAGCTTAAAAACCACTGGGTTATTGGGTTTCTCTCTTTGCCTAATAGCAGAATAAATATTAAAAGTACCACGTAGTATCGTAAACTACCTAATGTTCTCATCTTTGTGTTCTAATTAAATTGAATCTCAAACAATACCACGTCTAATTTAGTACATCAATTACTCCTACACATAAATCCTACACGCAAGCACTATCTTAGCCTTAACACAAACTCCTGAAAACGGTCTTGTAATTATACACCAAGTAAGTTGGGTAACAAAGGCTTCAGCAGTCCCGAATGTTCAGCAACTGCCAGAGATGTGTCAACACCTTTGTCGTAATAATAATATTGTACCATGGAGTAAGGAACGATGAAAGATGATGCAGGTAGGTCAGGCGCCTTCTTCTAGGTCAAATTTGGACGGTGGGCATGACCAAAACGATCAGTTAAGAGTGAACTAACGAGGCGTTCGGATTCTTTGAGACATTTGTCAACGATTTTTGTTATAACAAAAAATGATCGGTTTGAAAGAAGTCGTATAAGGACGAAGATAGTAACGTTCTTCGCACACCCGCATTTTGGCGCGCTACTTTCTTAGGAGATTTTCCGTTATGTCACCTCCGCTAGCTATTTTGTTTTCCATAGTCAACACCTTTGTCGTACTAATAATGTTGTACAATATTGTTGTAGAAACAATAACGTCTGTCTGTCAGTCATTTTACAAGTTTTAGCCTTGAATTTGTAGGATGAAATTTAGGTATAGGTTTCGTCGGCTGTCAATCTTTCAATCGGTAGAGTAACGTTTTGGTATAACAACAACAGTGGGTAGGTATATTGTATGTAGTTCTAAGTTAGAATATACGCAATATGAGAAATTGGAAAATTGAAGCTTTGTTTTTTTGACACTATTGTTATGTATTTCGATTTATTAATACATTTTAGAAGTACATGCAGAGTAACTGTTATAAGGTGTGTAAATTTATTTATTTCGGTTCGATTAACCGTAGGATTCATGGAACAATTTATTCATGAAAATTACAGTCTCTCATTCTTGGAATGTTTCCGATTAATTACTCAGTAATTAACTCAAAGTAAATACTAGTGTAAACAGTAAATGTATGATTCGAAATAACGATACATAACTGTTATGTTATAATTGTTAACCTTTGCAATAATTATTTTAATCAGTGCTTTCTTGTAGAACATGGGATCTGAAATATAATGTTTCACAGTACATTTATCAAAGAAAACCACCTAAATTGCGATAACCATCAAAATTCAATTCCATTGAAAGCAGGAAGTCGTATAAAGCCTCGGAGAAATTTAATTTGGGCTCAGAATGGAAATGGGAACACAGATTTTATAACACTAGAGAGACTATAACTTTAAAGACATAAATCAAATGGGAAGTATTCTGAAGAAAATAGATTCTGCTTGGGAAAAGATTTATTTTGCTGAAATTATAGTCAGTGATCAGATAGAATCTTTCGTTTGAATGAAAATGCTTCTACTGTTTATACAGTCGAAATAAAACGAATTGGAGGAATAAATCAAGGATACCTACCCTAAGAAAATATTTATAATTCGTTGCTTCATTTTTCAGATATGATTATTACAACGTAGTTTCCCTACTTACTTGGTAACATCGCACATTTTTTATTATAATTCGTTGCTTCATTTTTCAGATATGATTATTACAACGTAGTTTCCCTACTTACTTGGTAACATCGCACATTTTTTAAAGATATTTAAATCAATTGAGTGACATAATTCCGGTCTAACCGCTCCTGTGCTTACGCATTGACATTTAGCTCATTCCTTTTTCGTGCGCGGTAACTATCGCACGCGCCCTTCAAGCAACATGCCGAAAAGAAGTGCGCAATCAAAAATTGATCACTACACTAGAAAAATTCGAAAAATTGAGGAAAAAGAACGAAAAAGACGGAGAATAATACCGTTACAAATATCATCATCAGAAGATGAAGGTAAGTAACCGTCTCCTATTTATTATGGTGATCAGTGAATACTAAGTTTCGTAAATACTCTGGGATTGACTGCGAGTCAATAACTTTGATATTTATCGAAACTGAATTACAAAAAGTTTAACTTGTAATGCATCGGGGTTGACTGCGAGTCCTCAACGATGACAAATAAGCACAAAATACGAACATTCTAAAACAGATGTTACGTTAACGTGCGAACAATCATAATTATAATAAACTAATGCTAGTATACCCACATGACAAAAAAAAAAAAAATATAATAACAATAATGGTCATGACCTAATTTACAAATTGTAATTTTAGGTAACGAACACTCGGATGTGGCTCAAGTAGTCGAGATGGAAACCAACATGGATTCAATATCCGTGCCACCGGACATTATACCACAAGATGGAGAACTGGAATTTAAAGATACCCTCGACGATACTGCGGCGGAATCCTGCCCTCGAGAAAACTCCACTGGGTTCGTAGAACCCGAATTAGATCCGGATTTATTGTCGGCATTAGGTGAATCCACGTCCGACTTGCCTGATTATGGCGAAAGCATCCACTCCAATTTATCGCAATTATGGCAACCTTTGCTAAAGAAAGGAATGCCAAAGAGAATAAAGACAAGCTATTGAAAGAGTACCTTGTACCAGATAACTGTAGGCTCTTGCAAGCACCAAAACTAAATGCTGAAATTTCGGCAGCAGTACCGGATATGGTTCGAAACCGTGATAAGACACTTATCGCGTCTCAACAACAGCTAGGTGCCGGCATCACTGCCATCAATAGAGGCATGGATGTACTCTTGAAGAACGACAACAAGGTCCAGGCTATGAAACATTTCAGCAATGGTTGCCGGTTATTGTGCGACTCACACTTCTTAGCAACACAGGCACGAGTGAAATTAATCACTCCTAGTTTGGACAAAGCCTTTTTAAACGTCATTACTGACGCCGAGCGAGACGAATCTCTGTTTGGGTCATCCTTGTCCGAAAAGATTAAAGCCGCAAAAACCATTGAAAAGCAGGGTCTTTCCATTAAAAAGCCCGCTAAGGTTACAAAACCACCACAGCAAGTTTTCAGCTCCCGTACACCATACCAGGAAACTGGAACCCGCCCTCCGCGTTATCCGGCGAACAGGGGGGGGCGAGGTGCATACAGGAGGCCGCCATCGGCAGGGAATCGCCGCCCGAACTCAGCGTCTACGCAACCAACACACCGTCCGGCGACCCAAGACAAATCTCGAGCCCCAGCTGCGAGTCACCGTTAACGCAGGTACATGCGGGTAGACTTACTCACTTTTATGATCGATGGTTAAAAATAAATAACAATGTTATTCTTAATTGGTTGAAAAACGGCTACTCAATACCTTTCCATAAACCCGTAAAACAAACATTAATACCTAAAAATAATCTTACAAATTCCGATAAATCAGAGATGTTAGAAGTCATTAAAAAATTAAAATCATTAGGAGCTATTTCAGAGTGCAACATTACTAAAGATCAATTTATATCCAAGATATTCCTAACTCCAAAACCTAACGGCGACAAACGTTTCATATTAAATTTAAAACCCTTAAATACACTAATAAAGAATGAACATTTTAAAATGGAGGACTACCGAACAGCATGCAAGCTAATTCCTCGAGATGGATACCTTGCTACTATCGACTTAAAAGATGCTTATTTCCTTATAGCCATTAGTCCACCTGATCGTAAATATTTAAAATTTCAATTTCAACCAAATGATTCGACAACGGTTTATACTTACAGCTTTAATTGCATACCGTTTGGTTTATCCGTAGCACCGCGGGTCTTTACTAAGGTGATGAAGGAGGTGATTGGTCACCTTAGAAACCGCGGTTTGCAATCTGTATGTTATTTAGATGATATATTATGTATCGGAAATACTTATAAGGACTGTCTTAATAATGTAAACAAGACCGTAAAATTACTTGAATACCTAGGATTCATAATAAATTACGAAAAAAGTGAATTAAAACCAAGACAATCTTGCAAGTATTTAGGATTTTGTTACGATACTAAAAGCCTTACTATAGAATTACCAGCCGATAAACGCCGTAACATTGCCCAGTTGGTTGCCAGGTATACAAAACTACCGTCATGTTCCATCCGCGAGTTGGCTCGCTTCATAGGCATACTAGTAGCCGCTTGCCCAGCCGTGAAGTACGCTTGGCTATACACAAAAATTTTAGAAAGACAGAAATTCATTGCATTACTTAATAATAATAATAATTACGAAGCCAAAATCAAACTTCCCAATATTATTTTAGAGGATTTACACTGGTGGGTGTTAAATATAGATACAGCACGTAATTTTATGCGACAGCCAAATTTCGATATTGAAATTTATACAGACGCATCAAAGTCAGGTTGGGGTGCTGTTTGTAAGAACATTGAAAGACATGGCAGATGGAAACCATCTGAGAAAGCATGTCACATTAATTATTTGGAACTGTTGGCAGCCTTTTTAGGTCTGAAATCTTTTACTAGCCAGGCAACCAACTGTGCAATATTACTTCGTATGGATAACACCACCGCTATCAGCTACATTAATCGTATGGGAGGTATTCAATTCCCCCACTTGAACGACTTAGCTAGGTCGCTCTGGGAATGGTGTGAACAGCGCGAACTTTGGGTGTATGCGTCATACGTAAATACAAAAGAGAACTATGCTGACGCTGCATCTAGAATAGTTAACCCAGACACAGAATGGTCATTGTCCGACAAGGCATTTCACAATATTGTCAAATATCTTGGTCAGCCTGAAATAGATCTCTTTGCCTCTCGCGATAACGCAAAATGTACTAAATACGTCTCTTGGAAACAGGATCCCGACGCAGCTTGTGTTGACGCATTCACTTTAAACTGGCAACCCTATTACTTCTATGCTTTTCCACCATTTTCCCTTATTTTGAAAAGCCTGAGAAAAATAATCGATGACAAGGCACATGGTATATTAGTTTTTCCAAACTGGCCATCACAACCATGGTTTCCTTTGTTACAAAGTCTGATTATTTCCGATATTATTTATTTAAACCCAAATAAAAACCTCTTGCAATCTCATTTCAGGGCATACCACCCTGCACAAGAATCTTACCCTGGGTGTCGCGAGGCTCTCCGGCAGGCTTACAGCCGACGGGGCGCCTGTGCTGAATCGGCTGCGCTGATGCTATCGTCCTTCTCCAACAGTACAATTCAGCAGTATAACACATCACTTAAGCTCTGGTGGCAATACTGTACAACAAACAATATTGATATATTTAATCCTCCTAAAAGTTCGTTACTCTCATTCTTAGCGGCACAATTTAACAACGGATGTGCGTATGGCAGTCTCAATTCCCATCGTTCGGCTTTATCTGCCTTTATCGGTGATAATATTGGTTCAAACGAATCTATAAAACGTCTTCTTAAAGGTGCGTTTAAACTACGACCCGCAAAACCCAAGTACTCCACCACCTGGAATCCTCAATTGGTGTTAGATTTTATTTCAACTTGGTTTCCTAACAGTGAGCTACCACTAGAAAAGATTACTAAAAAACTAGTCATATTATTAGCTATTTGTACAGCTCATAGAGTACAGACCCTCTCTAATTAAACTCGAGAATATACATAGTTCAAACGATGGCATGAAAATTGTCATCACAGATCTTATCAAAACATCAGCACCCGGTAGGGAACAGCCAGTTTTATACCTGCCATACTTCCGAAACAATTTACGGATTTGCCCAGCTACAGTACTCTCAGATTATATTTCTAGTACTAAAAATATAAGACCTGAGAGTACAAACACTCTATTGATGACATACAAACGACCACACAAACCTGCTACAACACAAACCATCAGCCGATGGATCAAACAAGTACTGTTCGAGAGCGGCGTAGACATCGGCGTATTCGGTGCTCATAGCACCAGGCATGCATCCACCTCGGCTGCCAGCTTAGCCGGGGTTAACATAGAAACCATTCGCAAAACCGCAGGGTGGACAAACTCATCTACCGCATTTGCCCGGTTTTATAATAGGACCATTATAAATGAAGGTGATTTTGCTAGATCCGTATGCCTGTCATCAGAAGCCCAATGAATACTATTTTTTTTTTTCTCTCTTGGTTGATTGTCTCTATCACAAAATGATTGTTTAATTTAAGAATAGTTTAAGTACCTATAAGATAAAACTGTTAGCAGGATAACATTTAAGTTCGCATAAACAATTGAATTACATTCTTTATTGTAAGACTGATTGGTTTAATACATAAAACAATAATGTTAACATTATCGTTTCATTTATCTATTTCCTGTTCCAAAACTTTCTGACTCTTAACATCTACGTTGTAATAATCATATCTGAAAAATGAAGCAACGAATTATAATATATGATCAAACGAACTTGCAAGTGAAGTTCGATCATTATTATGATGAGTTGCTTCATTTGAAGATATGAGGTCCCTCCCTCCCTGGTTGAATACACCCAAATGATAAGAAAGTTTTGGAACCTTAACCTTGACTCTAAAAAATGAGCTAAATGTCAATGCGTAAGCACAGGAGCGGTTAGACCGGAATTATGTCACTCAATTGATTTAAATATCTTTAAAAAATGTGCGATGTTACCAAGTAAGTAGGGAAACTACGTTGTAATAATCATATCTTCAAATGAAGCAACTCATCATAATAATGATCGAACTTCACTTGCAAGTTCGTTTGATCATATAAAGATATTTAAATCAATTGAGTGACATAATTCCGGTCTAACCGCTCCTGTGCTTACGCATTGACATTTAGCTCATTCCTTTTTCGTGCGCGGTAACTATCGCACGCGCCCTTCAAGCAACATGCCGAAAAGAAGTGCGCAATCAAAAATTGATCACTACACTAGAAAAATTCGAAAAATTGAGGAAAAAGAACGAAAAAGACGGAGAATAATACCGTTACAAATATCATCATCAGAAGATGAAGGTAAGTAACCGTCTCCTATTTATTATGGTGATCAGTGAATACTAAGTTTCGTAAATACTCTGGGATTGACTGCGAGTCAATAACTTTGATATTTATCGAAACTGAATTACAAAAAGTTTAACTTGTAATGCATCGGGGTTGACTGCGAGTCCTCAACGATGACAAATAAGCACAAAATACGAACATTCTAAAACAGATGTTACGTTAACGTGCGAACAATCATAATTATAATAAACTAATGCTAGTATACCCACATGACAAAAAAAAAAAAAATATAATAACAATAATGGTCATGACCTAATTTACAAATTGTAATTTTAGGTAACGAACACTCGGATGTGGCTCAAGTAGTCGAGATGGAAACCAACATGGATTCAATATCCGTGCCACCGGACATTATACCACAAGATGGAGAACTGGAATTTAAAGATACCCTCGACGATACTGCGGCGGAATCCTGCCCTCGAGAAAACTCCACTGGGTTCGTAGAACCCGAATTAGATCCGGATTTATTGTCGGCATTAGGTGAATCCACGTCCGACTTGCCTGATTATGGCGAAAGCATCCACTCCAATTTATCGCAATTATGGCAACCTTTGCTAAAGAAAGGAATGCCAAAAGAGAATAAAGACAAGCTATTGAAAGAGTACCTTGTACCAGATAACTGTAGGCTCTTGCAAGCACCAAAACTAAATGCTGAAATTTCGGCAGCAGTACCGGATATGGTTCGAAACCGTGATAAGACACTTATCGCGTCTCAACAACAGCTAGGTGCCGGCATCACTGCCATCAATAGAGGCATGGATGTACTCTTGAAGAACGACAACAAGGTCCAGGCTATGAAACATTTCAGCAATGGTTGCCGGTTATTGTGCGACTCACACTTCTTAGCAACACAGGCACGAGTGAAATTAATCACTCCTAGTTTGGACAAAGCCTTTTTAAACGTCATTACTGACGCCGAGCGAGACGAATCTCTGTTTGGGTCATCCTTGTCCGAAAAGATTAAAGCCGCAAAAACCATTGAAAAGCAGGGTCTTTCCATTAAAAAGCCCGCTAAGGTTACAAAACCACCACAGCAAGTTTTCAGCTCCCGTACACCATACCAGGGAAACTGGAACCCGCCCCCTCCGCGTTATCCGGCGAACAGGGGGGGGCGAGGTGCATACAGGAGGCCGCCATCGGCAGGGAATCGCCGCCCGAACTCAGCGTCTACGCAACCAACACACCGTCCGGCGACCCAAGACAAATCTCGAGCCCCAGCTGCGAGTCACCGTTAACGCAGGTACATGCGGGTAGACTTACTCACTTTTATGATCGATGGTTAAAAATAACAAATAACAATGTTATTCTTAATTGGTTGAAAAACGGCTACTCAATACCTTTCCATAAACCCGTAAAACAAACATTAATACCTAAAAATAATCTTACAAATTCCGATAAATCAGAGATGTTAGAAGTCATTAAAAAATTAAAATCATTAGGAGCTATTTCAGAGTGCAACATTACTAAAGATCAATTTATATCCAAGATATTCCTAACTCCAAAACCTAACGGCGACAAACGTTTCATATTAAATTTAAAACCCTTAAATACACTAATAAAGAATGAACATTTTAAAATGGAGGACTACCGAACAGCATGCAAGCTAATTCCTCGAGATGGATACCTTGCTACTATCGACTTAAAAGATGCTTATTTCCTTATAGCCATTAGTCCACCTGATCGTAAATATTTAAAATTTCAATTTCAACCAAATGATTCGACAACGGTTTATACTTACAGCTTTAATTGCATACCGTTTGGTTTATCCGTAGCACCGCGGGTCTTTACTAAGGTGATGAAGGAGGTGATTGGTCACCTTAGAAACCGCGGTTTGCAATCTGTATGTTATTTAGATGATATATTATGTATCGGAAATACTTATAAGGACTGTCTTAATAATGTAAACAAGACCGTAAAATTACTTGAATACCTAGGATTCATAATAAATTACGAAAAAAGTGAATTAAAACCAAGACAATCTTGCAAGTATTTAGGATTTTGTTACGATACTAAAAGCCTTACTATAGAATTACCAGCCGATAAACGCCGTAACATTGCCCAGTTGGTTGCCAGGTATACAAAACTACCGTCATGTTCCATCCGCGAGTTGGCTCGCTTCATAGGCATACTAGTAGCCGCTTGCCCAGCCGTGAAGTACGCTTGGCTATACACAAAAATTTTAGAAAGACAGAAATTCATTGCATTACTTAATAATAATAATAATTACGAAGCCAAAATCAAACTTCCCAATATTATTTTAGAGGATTTACACTGGTGGGTGTTAAATATAGATACAGCACGTAATTTTATGCGACAGCCAAATTTCGATATTGAAATTTATACAGACGCATCAAAGTCAGGTTGGGGTGCTGTTTGTAAGAACATTGAAAGACATGGCAGATGGAAACCATCTGAGAAAGCATGTCACATTAATTATTTGGAACTGTTGGCAGCCTTTTTAGGTCTGAAATCTTTTACTAGCCAGGCAACCAACTGTGCAATATTACTTCGTATGGATAACACCACCGCTATCAGCTACATTAATCGTATGGGAGGTATTCAATTCCCCCACTTGAACGACTTAGCTAGGTCGCTCTGGGAATGGTGTGAACAGCGCGAACTTTGGGTGTATGCGTCATACGTAAATACAAAAGAGAACTATGCTGACGCTGCATCTAGAATAGTTAACCCAGACACAGAATGGTCATTGTCCGACAAGGCATTTCACAATATTGTCAAATATCTTGGTCAGCCTGAAATAGATCTCTTTGCCTCTCGCGATAACGCAAAATGTACTAAATACGTCTCTTGGAAACAGGATCCCGACGCAGCTTGTGTTGACGCATTCACTTTAAACTGGCAACCCTATTACTTCTATGCTTTTCCACCATTTTCCCTTATTTTGAAAAGCCTGAGAAAAATAATCGATGACAAGGCACATGGTATATTAGTTTTTCCAAACTGGCCATCACAACCATGGTTTCCTTTGTTACAAAGTCTGATTATTTCCGATATTATTTATTTAAACCCAAATAAAAACCTCTTGCAATCTCATTTCAGGGCATACCACCCCCTGCACAAGAATCTTACCCTGGGTGTCGCGAGGCTCTCCGGCAGGCTTACAGCCGACGGGGCGCCTGTGCTGAATCGGCTGCGCTGATGCTATCGTCCTTCTCCAACAGTACAATTCAGCAGTATAACACATCACTTAAGCTCTGGTGGCAATACTGTACAACAAACAATATTGATATATTTAATCCTCCTAAAAGTTCGTTACTCTCATTCTTAGCGGCACAATTTAACAACGGATGTGCGTATGGCAGTCTCAATTCCCATCGTTCGGCTTTATCTGCCTTTATCGGTGATAATATTGGTTCAAACGAATCTATAAAACGTCTTCTTAAAGGTGCGTTTAAACTACGACCCGCAAAACCCAAGTACTCCACCACCTGGAATCCTCAATTGGTGTTAGATTTTATTTCAACTTGGTTTCCTAACAGTGAGCTACCACTAGAAAAGATTACTAAAAAACTAGTCATATTATTAGCTATTTGTACAGCTCATAGAGTACAGACCCTCTCTCTAATTAAACTCGAGAATATACATAGTTCAAACGATGGCATGAAAATTGTCATCACAGATCTTATCAAAACATCAGCACCCGGTAGGGAACAGCCAGTTTTATACCTGCCATACTTCCGAAACAATTTACGGATTTGCCCAGCTACAGTACTCTCAGATTATATTTCTAGTACTAAAAATATAAGACCTGAGAGTACAAACACTCTATTGATGACATACAAACGACCACACAAACCTGCTACAACACAAACCATCAGCCGATGGATCAAACAAGTACTGTTCGAGAGCGGCGTAGACATCGGCGTATTCGGTGCTCATAGCACCAGGCATGCATCCACCTCGGCTGCCAGCTTAGCCGGGGTTAACATAGAAACCATTCGCAAAACCGCAGGGTGGACAAACTCATCTACCGCATTTGCCCGGTTTTATAATAGGACCATTATAAATGAAGGTGATTTTGCTAGATCCGTATGCCTGTCATCAGAAGCCCAATGAATACTATTTTTTTTTTTCTCTCTTGGTTGATTGTCTCTATCACAAAATGATTGTTTAATTTAAGAATAGTTTAAGTACCTATAAGATAAAACTGTTAGCAGGATAACATTTAAGTTCGCATAAACAATTGAATTACATTCTTTATTGTAAGACTGATTGGTTTAATACATAAAACAATAATGTTAACATTATCGTTTCATTTATCTATTTCCTGTTCCAAAACTTTCTGACTCTTAACATCTACGTTGTAATAATCATATCTGAAAAATGAAGCAACGAATTATAATATATGATCAAACGAACTTGCAAGTGAAGTTCGATCATTATTATGATGAGTTGCTTCATTTGAAGATATGAGGTCCCTCCTCCCTGGTTGAATACACCCAAATGATAAGAAAGTTTTGGAACCTTAACCTTGACTCTAAAAAATGAGCTAAATGTCAATGCGTAAGCACAGGAGCGGTTAGACCGGAATTATGTCACTCAATTGATTTAAATATCTTTAAAAAATGTGCGATGTTACCAAGTAAGTAGGGAAACTACGTTGTAATAATCATATCTTCAAATGAAGCAACTCATCATAATAATGATCGAACTTCACTTGCAAGTTCGTTTGATCATATAATATAGCGACCAACATATGCCCTCAAAAATGAGAACAGACCAGTGCAATATTAATAGGTAGCTTAAGACAGCAGTTAAAAAGCAAATGTAGCCTGTAGGTACATATGTACATAGCCTTTCTAGATAAATGGGCTACTTTGGCTAAAAAGTTTTCAAATCTGACTGGCAGTTCCTGAGATTAGCACGTATACGGAAACAAACACTTCAGCTTAACAATATTAGTATTATAGACTATAGCATAGGCCTTCTATTAACGATTTTTGGAATTTTCGAGATCTGCGTTGGATAGACTTCATTCGTGAGATTCGTTAATCGCCGGCTTCTTAATTTCCTCAAATAAACAAAACTAAGAAGGTATATTGAAAAAACATGCGGTTTACGGCCTTATTTAACTACTTTACAAACTAGAATCGTCCATAAAAATACCCATAGAAAAGTTCTCTTTAACACAGTATTTGAATTCTTTTTTATGACTGAAAGTTCGCTAACATCGTATTGTAATTTCCCATGGGGGTTCGTTATGATGACACCAGTAATGGGAACGCCATGATTCTAGTAATTTAGGTATCTATAGATGTGGAATATTGATGGTCGGTAAATAAGATTGTATGGTCCGTGAGGTTTTGTGTGTGGTTTTTTGAATTTTATTATTGTTTTAGTTTTTGGGAGGATTTTTTTTTGTGTCTGTCTGACCTTATCCTAAGTTTAATAATTATGCTAAATGCGAATTTAACGTTTTCACGCGAAAACATGTACATAAAAACACTGTCGAATGACATATTAGGTACCTATATTGGTACTTTTTCTCCAGTTGCGGGAAGTAATTCCCTCGGGAAACGAATGGAACCATAGGGCAGAGCTATAGTAGTACATAATAAGCTTGCTCCCTATAAATCAAATAACTGACTATCGACTGAATTTAAAACTCTTTTAAATACCTGCTTTGAAATACCTACCTGCTCAAAAATGCCAGCTCTCAGCCTATTACATCAAACGACAAAACATGCAATACAATGTTAATAAACTTCTACAAGAAAAAACAGGACACTATTGTCCCCCATAGTCCCCATTATTCCCTATCGCTTCTATAACAACGTTAATCGCACATTCTACCCCCATTTGTCGAGCCTGAAAACATATTTTCCTGAAAATGCAAAGTACTGAAAACAGTATGAATAAAATTTGGCCCAATTGTAAGTTTATACGCGAAAAATGAGACTTAAAAAGGAAAAACGATTTCGGAATGGAGATTACAATGTAAGAAGTTATTTGTGTTGGGGCTATGAAACAAGCGGGGGTTTTATTGTGATTTATTTTTTCAAGCTTCATAGAGTATGGAGTTCAGAAAAGAATGGCCAAGGCGTGAGCTCTCAATCGAGATCAGCCAGCTACGCAGGACGTAGTGAACAAGCATTTGCGGAGATACAGGTGCACTCACTATTTCCTCACTCCCATAGCCCGACGACAATCAGACACAACCGGAGAGAGATCAGTCGCAGGACCGACATTTACGTGCTCTCTGATGCACGGGTGTATCAATCACAAATACTTTATCAAAAACCTTTTTCTTGCTTAATCTATTTACAATAATTTGAATTTGCTTTTTTTCGTAAAGTAACATCAACCCGCTAGTTTTACAGCCACGTTATACAAAACAAGTATGATTTTATATCTTATTTATATGATCTGGCACATCGCCCGTCTGTGGGCTGCATCACAGCCTGTGCCATGTTGTGTGTCATAGAGTGTTGTATGTACGTGTCGATCGTTCTAGAAGATTGAAGTGATTGAAGTTTGGAGTTAGACTTCCTAGCACACATAATGGTAACTAATTAGTAATGAATTTTATATTCACCATGTCTCTGAAAAAATAAAACTGTGTTCTTCTTTGTCCTCACATTTTTTTACAATTCCCAAAAATCCTAATATTATGTCCAGAATCGCCGGTCGTTGTTGTGTATTCTAATATTTCATAAATAAGGAAACTTTCATCAAAATAAAAATACATCAATCACTTTCACACTTCCTTAAAATGAGACTTATTAAAAAACTTTTTCTAACTTATTTTGTAAATATTTTGTCAACACCCAAACTTTACTCTATATTATTCAAAACAGCAATGGAATACTTTTGCCAACTTACATCACATAAGCCGCCTTGATCTCGAAGTTTCTACGTAATTATATTAACCGGATTGCGCCGGTTTTCAGCGGTTCTCACTGGTAATCTCCGGTTTATACCGACTCTAGAGTTTTGCGACGATATTTGTTTTAATTTTACGACAAACTCAAGGTTGACGGGATGATCCTGCTTTTTATGTGTTTGTGCAAAAGATTGACGAAATTATTAAAAGGAAAAGTGATCCAGACAAAGTGCTATGTGTTGCTAGGGAGTTAGCCCCGTTTTTTCCAGGAATTACTAACTGGCACTTTTTAAATTCATTTTATGATACATGATGTGAGAATGTCAACTTCACTATACCATAATAATGTATGTACTATTTATATTTTTAATGTATGTATTGTTTTTAATTAAGGCAAACACTGGTACTCAACTGCATTCGGTTGGGTTGGAAACCTAGCCCACCCCAATATTGTGGGAAAAGGTTAGGCAGATGATGATTAGCTATTAGTAATACGATCATGCGAATTGTTATCTGAATTGTTTTAGCATATTATAATATGAAAAAAATTAACACCTAGCGAAAAAAACAATAATTGCGTTTTTATTTGAAAATAATGTAAAACAATATTACATTATTTTGATATTGAATAGTTTTTGAGTGGCAATATCAAATATTATGAATGCCTCGGGCATAAATAGATTCATTTCAAATAATACTGCGTCATTGTTCATAATTTTCTTAGAAATGTTTTATTTATTTTGTCTATATTTGTTATATGAAACACTAGCCATTTTCCCGCGGTTTGACCAGCGTCCCGTGGGAACAGCCCATGCTGGGGTAAAATATAGCTTTAAATGTTATTCGAGAAGAGTATAGCTTTCCAACAGTGAAAGAATTTTTCAAATCGTTTCAGTAGTTTCTGAGCCTTTAAGATAATAAACAAAAAATATTTCCTCTTTACCCACTAGGCCACTCCGACAAACCATATGACTGCCATAGTTTCAATGAAAACAAAAATCTCTAAATACAGTATGTTGTTTTTTAACTCATTTTAAAAATACCTTTATTCCAGTTTACACCTTCGTAAATCTGGTATCAATAAACAAGAGAAGACAAATGTACGTATTATCCGGATTTAACCGGATCTAGGATAACAGGATTTCAGACTTTATGTGAAGCCGGAACTAGTTCATTCACAGTACTTGGTTTCAACACGGATTTGTCCTCTAAAACCATGTTCAGTTCAGATCTGAGTTCGAATAGACACATGCTTTATGTTTAACTCACCCATGTATTTAAATTGGTATGATTATCGTACACTTTTTGAGTAGGTATCCTATTAATATCCTACTAATATTATAAACGTGAAAGTATGTGAGAATATATGGATGTATGTTTGTTATTCTTTCACGCAAAAACGGCTGGACCGATTTGGTAGAAATTTGGTATATAGATAGCTGATGACCTGGATTAATACATAACTACCTTTTATCAACACACCACGCGAGCGGAAGCTAGTTCTCAATTAAAAAATAACAAATTAATTATAATAATTATAATTTTTAGTTTTCGAATTTGGTTTAAAAATATTTCAATATACTTCCTACGGGACGCGGGTATAACCGCAGGAAAAACAGCTAGTTTACAATAAAAATAAAAACACCATTAGCAATAATATAGATAAATAAATGTTTTTAGTTAATTAAAAAGTAAACAAATGCTTAGTCATGCGCGTGCAATTGTTTTGATACAAATGACATTCCGATAATCTCTATTATTATTGGAAGATGGAATTAATCATTTACCTTTTAACACCATTAAATTGATTACGTTTTTTTTCTATTATTTTGTATTACGTTCGTAGACAGAAATAGAGTATTAATTTTGAAAATATTCAATGAAGCATGACTATGGTGTTTTACTTTGGGTTGCTCAACTACATATGTATATTATTATGACAAAGATTTTGTAACTGAAAACTTCTTTTAATAATTTTATTCCTTGGGTTATTTTAATTTTTAGGGTTCCGTACCTCGAAAGGAAAAAACGGAACCCTTATAGGATCACTTTGTTGTCCGTCTGTCTGTCTGTCTGTCAAGACCCTTTATCTTAAGAACGCGTGGACGTATCAAGCTGAAATTCACATGAAATACTCGCGTCTATTGTCCCTTTAGGCTGTGAAAATATCAAGCTTCTAAGCCAAGCCTATCAAAAGATACAACCGATTATGTCGATATTTTCAACAAATTCTCGACACTCGCAAAGGAATCAAAACCTACAGGGTACTTCCCGTAAACTCAGAATCTTGAAATTTGGCATGAAGCATTGTCATATAATGCAAATATAGGAAAAATTGCGAAAATCAATTTTTTTTTGTTATATAATATAATAAAAATATTTTAATAAAATGAAACTTACTACCTTATTTCTCACGAACGAATAAAGGTACCAAATTGAAATTTATACCAAATACCTAGATCTATTGTCCCTTTAAGCAATGAAAAAATCAAACTTCTAAGTTAACGCGATCAAAAGATACAGCAGTTTTACCGACACCTTAGACGAATTTCCGTCACACGCTAGGGAATCAAAACCTACAAGGTACTTCCCGTGAACTCAGAATCTTAAAATTCGGCACGAAGCAACGTTATATAGTACAGATAAAGGAAAAATTGCGAAAATGATAAAGGACATTGTTCAATTTTGGCCTAAGAACCGATGTGAATATAAATTATACTATAATTTTCATTTATTTTTATATTGTTTGAAACATATTTTATTATTCCACGGACACTTCAAATAAAAAAATTCCAAATAAAAAGTTGGGTCACAATTATTGATGCCTTATAAAATGTTTCCGTCAGCCAGTGCTGCCAGTTTCGGAAGTTTTCGCGATTTCGGTAAATACGGATCGAATTGAGAACCTCCTTTCCGAAGTCGGTTATTAAAATTAGTTGGTAACACTTTATTCATTTAAATACCTAAACTGACTAGCTAGAAAAAAACTAGTATTCTATATGTTTTAAGCGAAATCGCGAATTTCTAGCTTGGCATTCGAGTAGGATTATAGTTTTCGTAATTGGCAGCACTGGTGTACTTCAGTCAGTTTGCTAGTAGTCAGTTTGATTAGAATATATGTCAATGGTTTGATTGCTTTGCGACCATCGTTTCTTTTGTGATTTTCTATGTGTTTCATGGTTTTATTCTAACAACTTTGGCTTGATTACGGACTCCGATTAGATTGCGTACTTGGTAGACTCGGCTGTGTGTAATGGACTGGATTTTCCTGGCATTTTCGGATATTGCTCTGTCTGTGATCGAATTTAGTTGTATTATAATTACAACTATGGATGCAGAATATAGTATATTGTATAAATTGTGGATCTGCTGGAGGTTCTTTGGTATTAGAAAATGAAGATATACTTCGTTGCATACAACAATGGACTGTTCCCCGTATGGTAAGTGGTCTACGAAAGTGTTTTTCTAATTTTGATAAGAATGTTACTACCTACTTATGTTTTCATAAGCACACAATTTCTCGGTTTTCAAATCAATTGCCACAATTGCAAGTTACTTGACATTTACTAATGTTTAATTGTATTTATTTATTACAGGTTGAAGCTCATGACTTTATATGTACGACGTGTTGGTCTGAAGCAGTCGAGCAAAATAAGATGCAATGCACTGTTGGACGCAATTGTGAACTTTGTAAGAAGCTCCTACCATCAGGCATTACTGTTGCAATTGTATCGTTGGGCGTAGAACAGTGGGCTGTTGTGCCCACATAATGACTATTATCTGGTACTTAAGCTGGGCGAGATACCAAAATTCTATTGAATCCCCTGCTCAGTTCTTAGATAATATATTATTGAGAAATATTGATTAAAAACCTTTAATTGAAAATAAACATTGTTTTATACCATATCATATTGCACATCCTCAAAAACCTCTTTCATTGTTATTGGTAAACCTTACTTTAACTGTTAAATTATTTTGTGTGGTAATGACATTTTTAGTATGGTCTGTGCCTTCTTGGTAATAGACCGAGGGTTCGATTCCCGCCTTATGGCATGTAGATAGCTAGGTCTGAAACTGAACTGTCTAATATAAAAGTAGTAACAATCATTTAAATAAATAATTCTCCATCGTAATAATATCGATATTTTATGAATTTTGGTGAATGGAACTCTTCCATTTTGGATACTTATGCGTTTTATCACAAATCCGAAGTGGATTCACTATATATTAAGAAACGTAACGTTGAAACCAAAAGCGTTTAGGTAGTTGTTTTTCATAAAAATTCTAAGCATTTATGAAAACTAGTCACACGCCCCGTCTTCGCACCTTGGTGTAAACCTTCTTCTTGACCTACTCCATCTATTAAAAAAAATCGCACCCAAATCCATTGCGTAGTTTTAAAGATCTAAAGCATTCATAGGGACAGACAGAAAATGCAACTTTATAAAATGATCATTGTCAAAGAATTATCATAAACTTGACTAGGTACCTACTATCTCTTTTCCTAGTATCTAGTAGAGTAGTATTTTCCTAGATCTAGAAGAGAACATAATATAGAGCTGTACATAGTATTGTTGATATTTTGTATAGTGTAGTTTGAATATACTACTCTGATATTTCACGCAAGCTTGGTTATTTTTTGTTTATAACCTCAAAATATTAACTTTTTCGTAATTATTTTATTTTCCTGAAGTGTCCGTTCGTGAAAACTTATTTCATAGGATTCCATATAATTTTAAGAGTTTATAGAAGTCACTTTCCATTCGAACGGTTCTTAGGCAGAACATGTATGGAGCCGGAACAATGTCCTTTGAAGTTACATAAAATATTAAAATATTATTTTTGCTAAAGTTCTTAAGTATACTTTTTATTCATTCATAATAATCAATATTAATCTATAATAGGGAAATATTAAAACTAGGTATCAAAATATTCATCCGCATCGCTGTCAGCTGGGATCGTGCCCAAAAGGCTGGCTGCATTGCCACGCTGGATGGCAATGCATATCCTTTGACCGAAGTATAGGCCAGCCCTTTGGTCACGAGTGGACTCCACTAATCGCTTACTTACTTTTTGCTTACATGACATAAAATATTTTTTTAATTATTATAAACTTACTACCTACCCTTTTTCACATGAACGCGTAGAGATATTAAAGTTTTGAATAAAAAGTGAAATTCATATCAAACACTTCTTAAATATAATGGCCTCTAAACTGTGAAAAATTTTAAATCATTCAAAGGTCATTGGGCACCTTAGTATGAAAACCATACCCACGGCGGATACGAACGAAATATAGCACAGTATAATGATAAAGGCTCTGATTTACTATGGCATTAGTCGCATCAATGTGAACCATGGGAATCTAGAGAAAATCAGGTCTAAACATCAAATATTTTCCTCATTTCAATGGGGAATTTAAACGACCAAGTTTGACGGATTTGAGAAATCATTTCTTTGTAGTGAAAGAGTATACTCGCCGTTTATTTCCATTGACATCAGGTCAGGATCTGATGATGGAAATCCTGAGAAATCAAGGGCAACTATCAGAAATTGTAGGCATGCATAGGATTAAAACTTGATTCTCAGATGTATGTCTGGTGATACTATCAAATAGTGAAGGTTTAGAGCTTATCTGATGATGGAGACGTGAGAAAGTCGAGAGAACTCGGCATGTTTTAGTTACGTCGTGTTTGGGCTTATATTATTCGTATTGACGAGAACTTTTCACAAAAGTTAAAAATAAAAACTTTTTACAAAAAAAAAAACAACTTCTAAAACAACAAGAAAACTGTTTATATGCATCGGTCTAGATCTCGGTGGTTAAATAAATATAGATGCATCCTCTAGACACCGACTTCTAGACCGATGCACCTAACATACATTTTTAACATTTCTTTCTTGCTTTTGTTTTCTTGTTGCTTTTTTATATGTTTGAAGTTGGATTTGTTTGTAAAATGCTACAAAATAAAATAAAGCCGACTTTATAAAACAAAGAAAGGGACAGAATTACACTTTTGTCAAGGCTCTAGAAACGTAAAGCCAGCAGCCCCGAATCCTACTCTCTAGAAGTCGTTGTTACAATTCGACAGCTACAAGTCGTCAGGCGGTTTCGAAAAAAACCTGGAACTGGGGCTCTTTAGGTGATTAATCCCTCAAAAATAAAAGAGCCCATTCCTGCAATGGCTGCTTTAACCCAAGTTAGTAGTGAATTCTCATCACCTAAAATAAAATAAGCTCCAACACAAGGTTACGTTATAAATTGTAAAGGAGTTCCCATAACTATATCTGATCTTAGCTGTCGATCCCACAATGGCAGTCAAACCTATCTTTGTGGAAAGTCTTCGTCAATACGAATAAAATTAGCCCAAACACGTGGTAGTTGCAACATACCGTTCGGGAGTTCCCTTGACTCTCTGTAGTCTCCATAATCAAATCAGCTCCAAACCTTCACTGTTTACCAGTACCCTCAAAAATACACTCACATGTCTGGTTATGACTCGATGCGTGCCTACAATATTCAAGAGTTGCCCTCGATTTCTCAGGGTTTCCAGATCCTCATCAGATCCTGGTCATCCGGATTGGCACCTTCCTTCTTTATGAAAAGTCTTTAACAATAAAAACTAGCATTGCAACCTGTACAATCCTCTGAAACTGCTTGTCTTTTATATTTTTCAAACGATCCTGGACATTCGTCTCCATGGAATTTTAATAGAATATTTATATTCAAAGAAACGTCATACCATTCTCCACGATTTAAAACTACTTTGATTAATGTCCACCACTTTTTACAAAGCGGGTCAGATATGCCCAATGACCTTTAAGACATAATTAGTTATTTTCAATCAGATTTCTGAATGATGACTATAAAATGTTGTATACAAATAACTTCAATAAAATAACTTTTACAAGGTACTGGCCTACTATTTTAGTTATATTATAAAATAAAAAATATTAACTATTTTGACTCTCACGAAATTACCATAACTATGATTGTTCTAAACTGAACGGTTGGCGCGAAACTCACTTTTTATCTATACAGCATTTGCACGGAACCCTCGGTGCGCGAGTCCGACTCGCACTTGGCCGGTTTATTTTTTCGGTATTCCACCTGTGGTGTTACATAAATTTGTGTGGTGTTGAAAAGTATATTACGACGCTGTAGGAAAATGATATAAATGCGTCATAATATATAGTAGAAAACATGACGTGTAATAATGACACCGCATGTTTGTACAATATTAAGCAATAAAAACTTCAAGTTTGTGTTAAATATCGATCTGGCATTTTATACTAGGTGAGTATAGAATGTACTATTTCCATAGAATATAATTCAATTGATAGTAACATCAATGAAGGCTTACATATTGAATCAAATATTATTTTTATCATCGTCGATAATAATATTACGACAAAAAGAACACGCATATCAAATTACGTCCAAACTTAATGTTACGGGTTAGGACAGTATTATTAGAAACACCGAGGACAGTATTACTACAAACACCGAATGAATTGTATATACCGCGTGTGAAGACACATTAGAATAATAACAAACAAATAACCTTTCAAGCAATTAATTTAATAGTGTTAAGTGGTGCCAATATTGACAATACGACTATAAAAAGAATGACATACAACAACCATGGATATTAAACGCAAACACGGCAAAGAAGGCAGTATGAAAATAACAGTGGCTAATAAAATCATTAAAGATACATTCTACACTATAGCACCAGTAAACTGGCTGCTAAGAATATTCAACTTATCATGCATCTACAGAGAAAATGGAGAATTAAAATCATCATGGTCGTTAATCAAAAATATAATCTACGTCACTGTTCTAGCTTTCGTCAACGTTCTCTTTTTGATCACCAATTTTGATCGGTGGGACTCCTTCGTGCAAAATTTCTCTTCTCTCACATTTGTTGATGTCATACAATTGACCTACGTTATCGGATATATTGAGTATATCGTTGATTTAGTTTCTATCAACAAGAATGGCAGAGACAACTACTTGAAGTATTTTAAGTCTTTCGACCACATTGATCAGTTGTTAGGCATGAATTCCTATGATGAAATTCGAAGATTGATCTTGAATATTATTTGGATCTCCATGATAATGTTTGTGATAAGTGCTACAATTGATCATATCAGTTGGGCTGATGGTTATCAATCATCTTCTTCCCTTTTGCTCTCGTTGAACAATTTTTATTTTTTCTTGAGTATGCTTACTGCTTTGGATGGGGTTTGTCACATGGTACAGTTAGAATATCGTCTGAAGTCGATGAAAGAACTTCTTGAGGTATGTAGCATATTTAAATTATATTTTTTGCGTTCTTCATAATACAAGTGCTGCACGAATATAAATAAAGCGTACCCAGATATTTCGATGTGAACAAATCTATTTTGATCTAGCCAGTTTTTCCCAAAAATCCACACTTGGAAATTTGCTATGTTTTAAATATTTAATTGAAATATAACTACTGGTACTTAACTTAACAGAGCTACTACAATTGTCCGAACCAAGTAATACCCAATGAGGATGATAAAACTTGGGCTACCAAGACAGATTCTGGAAGGTGTCGGGTAGATTCCCTGAAGACCCTCAACTACAGTCGTTTCACTGAAGTTATTGGCTTCAATAGATGCTACCTGCTTCTGGTGGAACAAGCATACTATTTGAATGGCAAGTATGGTCTACGGGTAAGTAAAGTGAAGATAGAAAGACTAGCTTTTCGTTATGTTAGTAAGTCGATGTTTTTGCAGTTTTCTAAAAACCAGCTAAGTCGGAATCGCGCACGAAGGGTTCCGTACCATTATTTAGAAAATGAACAAAAAAATCACGTTTGTTGTATTGGAGCCCCCCAAAATATTTATTTTATTCTAGTTTTCATTATTTGTTGTTATAGCAGCAACAAAAATATGTAGGTACATCATCTGTGAAAATGTCAACTCTCTAGCTAGCACGGTTCATGAGATACAGTCTGGTGACAGACAGACGGACGGACGGACAGAGGAGCGAAAACAATAGGGTCCCGTTTTACCATTTGGGTACGGAACCCTTAAAACGAATTGTCTTTTAGAACAATTGTGGTTTGTAGAAATTATTAGACCCAAAGACTCATTACTAACAACATCTTACACGTTTTTTGAATGTGTTCAAATGTGACTCATATTGGATACTTTTATTTTGCAGTTTTTAATACTCTGCATCAACTTCCTCGTCAATATGATCAAGTTGTCGAACTTGTTCATCAGATTTACGACTGGTGCAATGGTGAGTCTTTTGTTATTTTATTTCTTAGATAATAAAAGTCAAAAATACTATTTCGAAGACACTGGAAGACAACTTCTGAACGGCAAACAAGAACTGTACCTATTATTGATTACATTTTTCAAAAAATTGTATTTTTTTTTTGGGAATTCTTCAAATGACCCTTCCCGCTGTAGGTACCGCGTAAGGGAGTGTCACTCTTACTGACTAAAACCCATCATGTTTCTTTTTAAGCCCTTTATGTACTAGGGCCGCGGTAACTCTTTCGAATAATCCCGAAGTCTCAATAACCAACGACTTTGATTGACATACAGGTACCCCCAAACGGCAGTTCCCGCTTGCTATCGTTCGCCAGCATGATCAAATTTCTTAACTGGGGAGCAGTTTCGCTCATCATAGTGTACAGATGCGAACAGACTTACAAACAGAGCGACAGGATACTGAACATTATAGACTTGGTGCTGGTCAATAAGAAGAATTGTGAGTATGTGGTTATAGGTCTTATTTTGATGACCTTAAGGTTGAAGTTGAAATCGGTATAGTTGGAGGTCTAGCAAGTATTAATAGTAACGAATTGAAAGATGAACGAATTTCGACAATCTAAAAAACAAATATTTTAAATCTTTAAGGTTTATTTGAAAGAGAAAAAAATATTAAAACCATTCTTAAAAGAAGATGCTTAAGTTGACAAAGATAAATAAATATAGTGATCAATGAGTAAAGATGTAAAAATAAAAATTTTGATGCTAGATTTATCCTGTAGCTGTGACTTGCTAACCCCCTTTGCTAAAAATAATACAACCAGCCGCGATAGACCTAATAATATTTGTTATTTTCTCCATTTCAGCAAACAGCCTAACGACTACCTTAGAACATTTCCGCAACCTCCTCATAACCAGACCGATTAAGTTCCATGCAGTCCAATTCTTCACCATCGAGTATACTCTACTGGTTTCTCTTGCTTCCACCATAGTTACGTATTCCATCATCATGCTGCAGAACATGCACTGAACACCAACTTCAATAAACTATTTTTAGATTTTCTAAATGGAGATAGAATGTTGACCTTGTCCTCATGCGATTAGTGTATAGGAGGAATTGGAAGAATAGATAGATCGAATATTGGAAACAGCCGTATGATGAAGATTTTACTCAAAGAATTGTGAATCACATAGGAAGCTATGAAGAAGAGGTGGTTTGGGAACAGTCCATCAAACAGTGCGATTATGATTAAACTAGATATTTATTGGAATGTACAATATATTTCATATTTAACCTTACTTATATTATAAATGCAAGAGTAACTCTGTCTGTGTCTCTAGATAGCCTGAAGCCTTTTTTGAGAATTCATCAAATTACCACAATGTTGCTTCTTAAGGCCTTTATGTACCAAGATCGCGGTAACTTTTTCGAACAATCCCGCAGCCCCGGCAGGCTTTGGCCCTAAGAAGGACAAAGGCTACTTTTGATCTGGACGTGGGCAGTAGTTCTCTCGGGTAGTGAGTGAAACCGCTGGAGGAAGTCATTTCCCAATATTTGCGATATAAATAATTTATCTGCATATTGATACTTTTGGAACGCTTGAACAATGCTTTTGTTTTATTTTGATAGAATATTTTAAATTATTTTATCTTTTGGTCTGCGAAATTCTGAAATAATACTGCAAATTCATCCAGGCAAGTATGTTAATAATTTTGTTAATTTTGTATTATAAAAGCTGAAAAAATTGATATCACACCTTTTTCATTCATTCTTTACCGCATCGTCTTAAAATAGTAGATATACGTGCAACATAACTTACAAATTAAAGATTTTAGCTATGAGCAGATACTTTTGTATCATGTAAAAGTGTATTAAGAACTGTATTAGCAACTTCATATTTTACAAATAAGCAAGCCAAGAAGTACTCAATTTTTAACCAATACACGAGTTTGTTTGTTTTGCGTAATCTCAGGAAAGGATCCGATTACCAAATTATCGAAGAATGTTAAACAGTTTCTACAGCACCCGTAAAACTACAGACAGAACCTACCAGAATAAAACTCAATATACACTAGATAACGACCCTTCAGACGCCTTGTATCCCACAGCTGTAATGATCGGCGCTGAATACCGTTCGTCTGTATCTGCTAATGCAATATTAATGAGCGTTGCACTCGATGACGATGCAGTGTCCAAATGAGGATACAGGGAGGTTTGTAGAAGTTACATAGGATACAACGGAGTAGGTAAAAAAGGGTGTAAGTAAGGGAGTACATAGGGGATTGCTTAAAAAAGTACATAAGGAAGAACATAACAAAGGGCATAGGAGTAATATGTAGTAGAATGATTTTTCAGTGTTTTCATGAAAACGTGTTTTTCTAGTCTTAATTTAGTCAATCATAAATAAATCAGGAATAAATATACTTTATATTAAAAATCGCAAAACAGACAACTTTTATTAATTTGAATTAAAAAAAACTGTTGCTCTTTCACATTAATACCTACCTACTCACATACCTACAAACCGCTAAGTAATCTGAACATCATTTTAACCAGAAACATGGACACAAAACTTTGTCCAAGAATCTTCAAAATAAACCATAATACGACAAAATATTCCATCCCTAATCCTTTTATGCACCACTTATAATCCCCTAGTCCCCAATGTCCCCATATTGTTGGGAGACTTAATTACATAAGGCCTTAGACTACTGAACTAACCGGAGCCACCATGAGCACAAATCTTTATGTCTGTAAGAGAAAAAAAATGTAATGAATATGTAGTAGGTAATAGTGCAAATAGCTCACTCATGAATTTATGATCACATCGTTACGCGCGCAGAAAAAAAATGACAAATACTTACAAATTTAAATAAGTAGATACTAGAACTACCTATATTTTTTATGCAATTCTAAAGTAGGCCATTCGAGTCATTCCGCATTTGTTCGTTTATATTACCTATATTTTCGAGAAGCTTTTCTTCTCCGAAAGTGAACTCCAGCTGTTGCTTCACAAACACTGCTTGGAAAGAAAGAAAGAAAGAAAAACGTTTTATTCACGCGAGTGACACAAGGAGAAAAAGAGAAAAATACAAAACAAAACAACAACAAAAAATTAGATATAAAAAAAATACGAATTACAACACAGAGTACGGAAATTACAACAAGAGACACGACACGAGAAGAAGGTACGTAACGGGAAATATGTGTCACACCCGCATGAAACGGCCCTCGCTCAGCATAATGCTGAGACCCTATACGGGACAAAAGCCTCAGCGCTGATTTTCAGCGAGAGCCGACACTGCGTTAGCGTGTTTGAGGTGTCAAATAACTGGTTTCAGCAATGCAAAGTTAAATGGAGCGAACACTATGAGCGGCGACTTCGTACCTTTAGCTAAGGAGAAGACAAGGCAAAGTCGTGTCCAGTAGTATAATACTCTAAGCATAAAGCCCTTTGCTGTTATGTAGTACAATGTGTCTTGGGAGATTGGGGACTTGCGTTAAGTGTCTGGACAATGTTTCCTTTGAGCAAGACTGATGACTATGTGTAGTGTTTTGTTTTTAAGTACCTAGCTGTTGAATGAATGGAAATGGAGTACTTATTCTTCTTGTAGGTACCTAGTTAACTACACCATCTATATATATATAAATGAAACCCGCTTTCCGTTGTCACGACATAACACGAAAACGGCTTGACCGATTTGGCTGAAAATTAGAGGGGACGTAACTTAGACCCGGGAGAAGGTTTTTGTCACCATCCAGCTACGGGACGCGGGTGTAACCGCGGGCGAAAGCTAGTATTTTATAAATGTGTTCGTACTTATTAAGTACTGTGGCCATAAAAGTCAAAGTCATATTGGGGTTAATTAAATAAGAACTTCACGACAAATTGCATTGGACAGCATCCCCAACGCCCCCCTTTCACCAAGTTCACAATAGCCTTCAATGCAAAATATTTTAATACCCAGCAAATTAAAAACGAAGAAAAATACCTTCAATTCACATAATTCATTTCCGACCAACTGGAACTTCGAAAGATCTTTAGTCCATAAAGAACCAATATCTTTTATCTTTCGTACAATCGAATTAACTTGCTAAAGACAATAGAGAGATCAAAACAAAGTACTATAATTCATTCTGTTTGTCTTAACAAAAACTGGAGCGAGATATGAAACTGGAGTGACTGCCGTTAAGCGATTTGGTGGGATATTACTTACACGGTTTTAGTTCTGTAAATATTATTGGCAGTAAGCCAAAGGAAGGGTATGATTTGTCTTGCAAAAATACTCTAGTTGGACATTCTCCTAAATAAATAAATAGGTACAATAACACAAGTACCCTTCATCCGGTCGCCCGGTCGTTGTCAAACCATTACTTTAATCAGCAGTCCAGGGACGTAACGTAGGTATTAAAGTTTGAACGATTCATAAGACTACTCCTCGAATCCTAATCAAAAGTAGCCCAAATACAGCCTTCCTCGATAAATAGGCTTCGTATGTAACAATGAAAGAATTTTGCAAATCGCATCAGCCAGTTTCTTAGATTAGGTAGCGTGTTCACACAAAGAAGGAAACTCTTCAGCTTTATAAAGCATAGATTCGGCAACGATACTCGATGAAACCCACAGAATAGATTTCAAAATTTAATGTCTCGAAAACAGCAACAAGATTAATCACCCCAAAACCCCGAAAGTCATTCATAAAGTAATTAAAGATCTACAAGCCGATACAAACAAAATTATTATCTCATTTCCTTACAAATCCATAAACACCCTACAAATGAATACCTGTTAATTCATTCGTAAAATAATTCTATTGAGAACCGAGAAAGTTCGCTAATTTATTATATTTTATGGGGTTGCTAATGGCACTTTAATTAGTGCCCAACGTGAAAAATTACACGCCCTAGGTACGTAATCTGATGTTTAAATACATTTCGTTGGTCTTCTGATAAATTAAGTTTGTTCAGGACTGAGATAAGGGTCTTGGGATTTTCTTTGAATAGTGAAGGTGACGGATTTTTGGGAATATTAATTCTATAGGAATACCTTAACTTTACAGGATGAATTTTAGAATTATTGACTGTAAAATAAGGTATGTTTCAGGAATTTTCGTCCCTACAAGTAGGTATTGCGTTAGTCGTAGTTGTGTATTGGTCGTGATCAAGTCGTGCGATTTTTGGCCAATCAAAGCCGAAGTTTTTGAAGCACCTATTTCTAGGAAGTAAGTCTACTGGTAGTCTATCCTGGCTTAATATAAACTGAAAACATAAATATATACACACGACGCGCAATACGTGCGTGCCCGGTAGGTAGATAACCATCCCTACCTATCTACCTATCTATACGAAGGGCAGTATAGCAAAGCCAAAAATAACTTATTAAGTGTATTTGCCTCAAACTTGCTGTGTAATTCTTTCCCATAAAAACAAGTTTTTCCCTGTCATTTCATGGTTTTCTTCCACGCGACTGCTTTTAGCTCCGGAGTCGGCTTCGCAAATTAATTAATTTAAAATTTTGCTGTTTTTACAAAGTAGGATATTAAAAATGGGTAGGATTTTAATTTCGTTCCTAGGTACATTTCAAATTATAGCTGCGATAGAGCAAAACAGTTCGTATGTTTGTGATAACGAAAACCAAAAACAAGACCTGAAAATCTTGCATCAAATTTGATCTACCTCTAGATGATTTGGCTAGCCGTTTCCCAACGAAGATGTTGGGGTCGGGTTCCAGTCTCATAAATGCCAATGTATCTGTACGTAATCAATCTATTGAAACAGAGATAGTGGTACCCTGGAGAAGAACATAGCCAACTTTTCAGTCGGGTGATGGGGAAATTCTCCGAAGATGCTAGTGGAATCGCGGGCGGAAGGTACCTACATAGATTTTGCTGCACACAAGAGCTTCACAAACAATGTAATATATCCTGGTATCGGACTCCTGGCCTATCCATCTGATCACATCACGATACATCTCTAATTGATTCCAGTGAGGCCTACGTAATTGATCTTATACCTGATTGTGTTGTCTCGACGGACCCTTCGTTACCAGCCCTTGCCCCGAGACATATGAGAAACTACCCTGTATGTAGTCATAAGTAAGCCTATGTAATGATAAATTAAAATAATGTGTGTTTGTTTGTGAACGAGTTTAGCGTCCAGCCGGGAACGCGTCGATAAGATGTCTTGCTAGAAACAGGCTATAAGGATTAATAGCTAGGTACTCACCGTATGCTGGGAATAAGGAGATCACTACACAATATCACTGGTAGTCTTAATTCACAGTTTTTTTTAATGTTTTTCACCGCGCGTGCAATTATTGATGCCGGCCGCCGCCATTGCTTAGATTCGAAATTCGAACTGGGGTTGCATTGCTTGATGTCGAGAGGTGGCTTTTGTGATGACGTATGTTCTCACTTTCTCTTAATAGGAAGGAGATGAAAAAAAAATCCCAAAGACTCTTCAGTGTGTCACCTGGGGCCCGATTCTCCTAAGTTAATATTGTCAAAATCGAATAGAAATCGAATTGCAATATGATCGCAATAGCAGTTTTAACCATATCGGGCATTCTGCTACTAATAAAAGACCAATCGTATTCGATTGACATTTGATTGGTGTGCGATTGGTCTGCTATTTTGGTGATTTTGGTCTATACGGTAGTTTGCTGTACAATCATTTTGCAATCGTAAATCATTTGCAGACAAAATTATTCATTATTGAATGACAGAAAAGGATAAAAACATTGATTTCAAAGAAAAAATAGCGGAATGCCACATACGCTTCAATCGTAATCGAGTCGGGATTGGATCTCAGTCGAATCGAGTCGAACGTGAATCGTATGACGCTTAAGTAAAATTAGGAGAATCGGGGCCCTGTGTTTGACAGTCGATAAAAAAAAAGTTAAAAGCCAGAAAGTCTATCCAGCATTGAGAAAGGCTACATTGCAACACATGATTCTAACACGCTTGTTTGGCTATGGGTGCAGCGAAAAATAATATCAGACTTTTTACTTGACTAAAACCCACCATATTCCTTCTTCAATCGTTTATGTATCCGGGGCGCTGTAACTCTTTCGAACCATCCCGCTACCCATTATGTGCTAAATCTATACAATGTGGCATGCAAATGAGTTTTGTCCAAAAAAGCTGAGAGAAATATACGATGAAACCGCGTACCAAACTAGTATCATAATATTACTTATCGAGCTGAAGGAATTTCCAGGATTTCATTATGTGGGGAAGTATTTTGTAATAATTTGATTTGTAAGGGATTTCATATAAGTAATATTTTTGTTACTGTACCGTTTTGTTATAATAATTCTGAGCTTCTGAGCCCCGAAGGGTTTGGGTCCCTAAGTTAATAACTTGCGGTTGATCAGATGAATCTATGATAGGTTTCTTATTTGTTTGGAAAATGTATGATGACGCAATGAAACTAATAGTTCCTAACATAATATCTATTTTAGACTGCTTTGGTACGGTAGACCGCACATCAGTGGTAACTGTCATGCACCTTAACTCAATAGTAATAAGTACGATTTTCCTATAAAACTGTTACCACTGACTTGAGGTTGACTGTACCAATATTGGAACCCACCTAAAATAAATCGTCGAGATTTTGCAATAGTATCTAATAAAAAAATTACATTAAGGGCCACCATTTTGGCGGAGTTCTTAGAAACAATAAAACAAATACTTAGTAGGTACCTATACCTAAGTGCCTAGATTTGTAGCCAAAACTAAACTACTAATCCGGACTGCAATTTGCTCCAAACCTTTTTCAATGAATGGAGACCCGCAATTTGACAGACTTCGTTATGGACCCCATCCAATTATATTACCCACCGCAGTTGCAATTATCATAATCCACAAAGCGGTCTCATCTCTTTATATTGGACGAAATAATCGCTCAACACATTTTTCCTCCTCACTTTTGTGTAAAAGCTGTGTCCAAATGGCAAAGTCAGATTAATTCTTTTTACGGCAAGTTTCCTTGACAGCTCTTTACCTTCGCCGTTTTATAATGTTACCAGACATAGGTAGGAACACCTAAGTGTTAACTTTTTACCCTGTGCGTGCTTCAAATTTTGAGAGTTGCTCTCGATTTCTCAGGGTTTCTATTATTGGATCCTAGACCTGATAATATAGGGTCCATTTGAAAAGCACGAGAATTCTCCTTTAAGAAAAAAACCATTAGGTATGCAGTTAGGTATGCACAAATTAAATTGACCGAAAACATTTTTTGGGAAGTCGGTAAAAATGAATTAACGTACGTAAACCAAAGAGAATAATCAGAACTTCTACAAAATTAAAAAGAAAACTAGATCTAACTCTAACCACTTAATACAGCAATGGGCTTAGCGTTGTGTGAGCTCAGGCTTAGAACACGTCCGTACTAGGCGTAATGAAGACGCTCGGAATCAATTAGTGACGGCCGCTGAGGTGCTCTCACTAGGTGCATAGCTGTGGGGATAACATTATGTATGTATAGTTGTATCTACACGTGTCGCTGTCTGTAATAGAAGTATGTATTAGATTATGTGTGAAAGTTGAAGGCTTTTCCTGAAAAACAAGTGTGATAGTTTTGTTAAATAATAAAATATTACCAAGAGGAAACCTTTTTTTTTGTTTGTATACCTAAAGGATGCGAAATAACTGGACCAATTTGAAAAATCTGACACTGTCGGGTAGCTACGCGCGTGAGACCGCGTGGAAAACAGTAATATCTAGGTAGGTATTACTTAATTAAGGATGGTGAAACAGAAGTCGTCCCACACTCCCACCGGCCTTATTTACTTTAAGTATATTCACACCCAAAAAAATTCTAAGTAGGTCGGACATGGGTTCGCATTCTTATCTAAAAGGAAGATACCTATAGGAAGGTCCTACTAAACCACACCTTTTGAAAACACTAAAGGTGTAGATTGTAACATTTGTAAGCGTAGGTAGGTATATAGAAGTTTAGAAGCCCTAATATTGTATGCATACCTAGAGCTATTTGTGTTTTTCTGCCTTCTCCCGGGACATATCAAAACCAAACTACTTGAGACCCTCCTAGTACCTAACACCTCAATTTTACAAGACCAATTCACTCCAGCACCCTTGAACAGAGTAGGTACCTATGTGGAAGGATTATCGAGATCCCGGGAGGCACTCCACTCGAAGATGCGTCGGAATCAATTAGTGGGACCTGTTGAGCTCAGTAAGTGTTCAACCCTAAAACGTAACTATTTTGAGAGTTTACCTATTTGATAGTAAGGGATTTTAATGGGGTTAGAATTTTCTATAAGTAGGTATATGAAGGAAAAAACACTTATCTTTTTAGTTAGTTATTGCAACTTAAGAAAAATTATGGAATCGGGCGTTAATTTGCGAAGACCTTAATAATTAAATGTTGGGAAACATTGGTCGACCGGTCGTCGAGTCAACGAATTTATCCAAGATAGTCGTATCGTTAGGTAGGCACCTACATATTTCGAAATAAAAATATTTTGATACCTGACTGCCGAAAGTTACATAGGTACTTTGATCGTATTCTACCAACCACTTCGAATACTTATTCTTAACTTAAGCTTTTACCAACCACAGTTCGTTTTCTCTAAATGTTTCATCAGGAAGAACCTGTTTGAGATAGGACTTCATAAAAAGAAACACGAAAAATATAAATTCATAATCTTTATTGGGGCTTAAAATCAATCACAGAACTCAAACGCTCCTTCGCACCATAATTACAAAAAAAAACTCATTCCATCACAATAGTGACTTGAACAAATAAACAATCTAAAATGGGTCAGTGGCCTAGGCCCCCACTCGTCGAAGCATCTGTAGCTGACGCCCCCGAAAATTGCATTTAATTAACCGAATCGGGGGCTTCGGCCATAGCTGCTTCGACCAATGGGGGCTTAGGCCACTGACCCTCTAAAATAACACGCAACTTTCAGAACTTGGTAAAAATAGAATAACTACTAAGAAAAAACTTCGTAATTTCTATAATTTTTCGAAAGTTACCAATTTCTGTACCTAGTTAAAAGTTACGTGACTTAAGTTATTGATACTAGAAATAAGTGGATAAAATTAGTTCATAACAACTTAATATTATTTTTCTTGCGTAAATATAATTATACTACTCTTGCAAGTTTGAAGCTTTAAGTTAATTGATTGTGGTACTATTATTATTAGGTAGATATGAAGTGACAAAAATCTACTTAACTTCAACTAGGATTTTATGAGTAGGTATTAAAAAAGACAAAGTATGTTTCGTGTGTATGCCTCGAAAAATTTTAAGTGTTTAATTACAAAAATTGCACTCATTGAAAATAACAAAGAATAAAAGAAAAACAAATTATCAAGAGATAATCATTTATTAACAAAGATTTTGAGCAAACGCCGAAATTACGATTACACATTTTTTATAAATCTGTAGCTCATAAAATCAAAGAATTATTTACTAAGTCATCGAATTAAGTTTCTTTTGTGTAATACAAAATTTGATAATATTGTTACAGTAAAGATTTTGAGAAATATTGAAGGAAATGACTATATAATTACATTAATAATAAATTGTGTGTTCTTAATAACTACTCCACTTGTTTCTAGCACCTGGCCTATGCGCCGTGAATGCGCTTGAGAAATTATATATATTTTAATAAGGTTTTTGGTATTTTATATACGTTTTATGATAAGGTTTATTTTTAAATTGTTCAATAGTTACGAAGAATGTTCCCGTCCCAAACCCAACACACAAACTTAATAAAAATTATCTTAAATATTTTTGTAGGTAAATGCATTTTAATACACATAGTTTTGAGTAAATTATAGATACATAGAACTAATTTTGTGTGACGCGATAACAGTAACTTAAAAATCAAACAGAAATCTACATTATAAGTAATTTCTCAAGCGCAGTATGTTTAAATCTGTAAGTATCGTATAATATTGGTAATTACGACTAATCAACTATAATAATGATGTGTTTAGAGCTCATATTTGTTCTTCAGATCGGCGATCACCTCGTCAGTCGTGTTCTCAGATGTCTTGCAGTATTCTAACACCTTCATTAACTCTGGAAATAAAGATTTGATAATTAGATAACCAATTGGAATCATTATATTTTAATATTGTCTTGACAAAGTTATTTATAAATATGAAGCTAAATAAAAATGAGAGATACCGTAGTAAGTGTAAAAACAGTGGGTTACGGTTTCAAAAGCACTTCCGGGCAACTTGTTCACATACTTTTATAAAATATTGCTTTCGACAGAAATAACGTGGCTTTTAGGCTATGTTCAAACCAAACCGACTGTCAGCTGCTGAAAGTGTTTATTGTATTTCCATACATATTACTTTTTCGTTTTCAACTAACTGACGACACGTTATTACGCTGTGCGTAGACACTGTCATTGAGCGAGTGAGCCTGCTCACATTCGGCGACTGACAGTCAGTTTGGTTTGAACACAGCCTTAATCAAACATAATATTATGTACTACGTGTACCACAAACTCAAAGTAATTTGTAAATAGTTCAGATCACTACCTACATAGTATACAAAGTCGCTTTGTCCCTTTGTACGCTTAAATCTTCTAACCTACGCAACCGATATTCATACGGTTGTTTATCAGATAGAGAGGTTCAAGAAGAAGGTTTATGTGTATAATATAACTTTGTGTAGGTCTTATCGGATTGCCGATCCATCGGGCTATGAGAGTGAAGGAATAGTGAGTGCCCCTGTGTCTGCGCAAATGCTTGTGCACTAAATTATGTCCTGCGCAGTTGGCTAACCTCCTTATGTGATAATTGCCGCAGTAGCTGATAATCGGCTGGGAGGGCCATACCAACTGAAAGTAATGTTTGTAAAAAAGTTCAGATTACACATTAATACTCACTCTGTTTATCAGTATGCGAGAGGAACATAGCTAGTGCCGAGAATCTCTGCACGGTCGTCAGAGCCAGCAAGTACGCCGTCAGCTTGCCGCTGAACTGCGCCGGGAACGCCTCCAGCATGTGTATCACGTCAGATAGGATGGAACTTTCTAGAGCGTTCGCGAATATGGATGGGATCTTTGATGGTTCTATTAGCTGTGGGAAGAAAGCAAAATATGTACATCTTAGTTCGCGCAGATTAAACAATAAAAACATGGTTCATAACAAGTTCTTCTGTTTCAGAAGGCACTATAATCTGTATGTCCCGGATGTCATTTGAACATCTTTGGCAGTCAGTACAGGTAGTCAGAAGCCAGTTTAGCAACAAGTATTAGCTAGGGGTGTTGGGTTGTCCGGGTAGCTGAGTTGAGGAGGTCAAATAGGCACCGTGCGGAAACTATAGATGGCGTTATAATCCCGACAGTAGAGACACCGTACGAGTAAAAAAATAAACTTTCCAGAACCATTGGTTGTCACTGTCTAGTCTGTAAATGTGATTTTACAATGATTAAAAATATAAAATACAATGATTAAAATTATAAAATATGGTTTTCTACCAATAAACAATGATCAGCAGCGTGGTCAAAATATATCAAAAAGCCAAAAGCTATTCGAGTCGGGCCATGTTTTTGATGTCATAGAAACAGTTGGCCAAGAACAAGAAACAATATTAACTGGCAAAATTGTTGCTCAGACAAAAATTTCAAATGTATATGATGTTAAGATAACAGTAAGTACCTTTTTTAAATTAATTGTTATTACAATATCTTTAGAAAATCATTATTTCTATTTTTAATTTTTATCTCTGTCCTTTCAGCTTGATTGCAATAGAGACATTAAAAGTGCAACTTGTAAGGCAGGTCTATCAGGAAAATGTAAGCACGTCTGTGCCTTACTGCATTACGTAAATTCTGCAGAAAGTGCAGAATCGAAAACCAGTTATGCACAACAATGGGGCAAACCAACGTACCGACAGTTACTGGGTTATGATAAAGGAGTGACAATGGCAGAGTTATTTCCAACTCCACCAATAAGTATTAAACTTAATAATTTGATGGAACAACTAGATGTGTGTTTTACAACTGCATTTATCCATTTAATTCTTTTATCCCTAAGCCATGGCATGTGAGTACTATTAGTAGGGAAATAGTAAAATTTTACACCCTTGGAGTTGTTTTTGGATGTATTACAGCATCCAGCAATAAAACAATACATTTTGATAACTTAAATTAGCAAAATTTAACACGAATATTCAGAATTTTTTCCATGGTTTGACAGTACAATTTTTGACACTTGAGGGAAAAGTTTCGGATATAAGTCACGAGATGGCAGGGTCATCGCTACGCACGGTGCCTATAGGCATTCACTTCTCGAAAAACACTGGTACTTAGCTGCATCCAGTTAGACTAGAAGCCAATTCAACATAGTTGGCAAAAGGCCGGGTAAATGAACATATTCATTTTGATTTTAACTGGTTCAGAACCTGCACTAAGTTACAAATAACTTATTTTTTGTATGATTGAATAAATGATACTTACACTCCAATATTGACATTTAGCATCCCACTGATCCTTCAAATATTTCCATTCAGACATAAATTGAACACTATTGACTGGCGGCACGAAGTTCCTCTTTTCCTTCTCCGTAACTATCGTATCGGTGATGAGTTTCATCGATTCTGGACTAGCAATTACTTTGTCACCTCCTCCTTTGGTATCTACTCTTTGCGCGGGAGTTTCATCAATTTTGTTAGAGTCATTATTGTTGGAATCTCCGAGAGCCATGTTGTCTTCAATCTCGATGATTTTGAGACGAGTCGGCGGTTTCTCTGGAGTTTTTTCACCGAGTAATACTTCTTGAATCGGTATTGATTTCAGTGCTCTCTGTAAATTATAAAATAAACAATTAAGTTTGATCAAGACAAGCTTTTATCACAGCTGTGATTATGTCTACCCCAGTATTTACAAATACGTCTATTGTAAGCTTTCAATATTAATAATCAATATCAAAACTACTCAAGATGTTCACAGTTATTTTGGTCTCAAGTGTTATCCACATCATATGATTTAGCACCCATAATACATACCATAACCATATAAACTATCTCTAGGGTGCAAATCCTCCATCTTCCTCCAAGGTTCAAATTAACCTTATTAAAAAAAAATATTGATGCTCACCTTTTTTGTTTTTGAACTACGTCAGAAGTCATCAAATGACCCCTCCCGCTGTGGGTTAGCAGCGGTGAGGGAGTGTCAGACTCTTACTGACTAAAAACCGTCGTGTTCCGTCGTAGGCCTTTTATGTACCAGGGCCGCGGTAACTCTTTCGAACAATCCCGCAGCCCATTGGTGCTTACCTTAGATCTCAAATGTGGTGGTTTCTTCACAGGTTTGATGACCATGATGTTTTCTCCGACGCCTTTCCTCCAATCATCAGCTGCAGGAGTGACGGGTTCCGGAGGCAATTCTACTATCTTTGGCTGCGGCTTAGACTTGAAGAGCGGCTTGCTTTCCGCGGTGGGCGTTGTGGTGGGCGATGATTTTGATTTGGCCTGGAAATGTAGATGAAATAGCTAATAAGGATATGAAGTCTTTAAGTTGATATTACTACAGTTATCTCAAGAAAATGTCCAACAAAACTATATACTTCTTTTGGTTCTATTCACTTCTTATAGGGAAAATCAAAACAAACAAATCGTCATTTTGTCACCTTTTATAAAACTAAGATTTTCTGAGAAAATCTTGCTGCTATTTATTGTATTTAGAAAAATATTGTTTTTTTTGTATATCATTAGCTGTCACGACATTTAAATGAAATCACACTTGTTGAATGATTCTAAAAAGTAAATAAAAGAAAAGTCCATCTCAGGCTCAGGCTCAGGCCTCCTCTCACACGGAGAAGGATTGAGCAGTAATCACCACGCTTGTTCAATGCGGGTTGGTGATTTCAGACTATATAGTCCAGGTTTCCTCAAGATGTTTTTTTCACGTTTTTGTCAAGTCAGCCTTTGGTGTCTAAGATATACTTAGAAAGTACAAACAAAGTTGCATTGGTACTTGCCTGAACAGGAATTGAACCCACACCCTCATACTCTAGGTTGGTTCTTTACCCGCTAGGCCACCACGACTTCTACTCTTATGGATACTCTTTGAAAAATAAAAATTGTCACCATCTCACTCACCCCTTTAGTCCCCATTCTCATTTTAATAGCATCCAACTGTTTCCTAGCAGCCGTATTATGTGGTTCCAACTTGAGCACTTCATTGAGATCATGAGATGCAGACCGGAGTGACCCGAGCCGTTCCCTGGCGGTGGCCCGGCGCTGTAGGGCTTTGACGTACGTTGGGTCTAAGCGGAGAGCTTCTGTGCAGTCTGATTCAGCTTGGTGGAGACTGGAATGAAATTGAGGTTTGTTTTACAGAAATTGTGTTTAAAAGTAATGTTTGTTTTGATTTGATGATTTAAGAGTCAATAGTTTTGGAAAACAAATATCAAACATCTCTAGTAGATAAAATCTATTACATCATAATGCTTACATTTTACAAGTTCCCATTCTTTTTGAAATTATAGTTTTAATTTACTATACCTATATTATAAGTTGTAAAGCTTTTAGAGCATTATATGTATTTGTAAGGCTCCAAAATCACTGAACAGATTTGAAAAATCTTTTCACTGTTGGAGAACTACACTATCCTCCAGTGACATAAGATATAGTTTATCCAGGTTAGGCAAGTAATTCCCACAAATCCAATTGATATTTAACAAACAAAAATATTTATGTTTGATTTTACCTGTCTGTCCATTGTACACTACATTGTTAACATTATCAATTAAAATGGCACAAGCACACAAAAACAGCAAAATATTATTGTATTTACACAACCACATAACATTATAATGAAGAACATGAACCGTAATCTTACCTATCCTTCTTAAGATGGCACAGGCCTCTATTAGCGAAGTAGATAGCATCATCCTTCACGAGGTCTATAGCTCGGTTGTAGCACGCTATTGCCTCGTCCCATTTCTCTTGCTTCACAAATGTGTTGCCCTGAAACAATGCGTCATAAATAACTTAAGAGTAGTATTGCTATGAACTACAGAACTCATTGATATTTTTAATCTTATATGTAGAAACTGGCAGTACATACTAAAATAAGCAGTCAGAAGCCAGAAATTCTGACTAGTCTTAGCAACAATTATAGTCTCAGTGGGTTGCCTATGTATCTGGGTTAAGGAGGTCAGATGGGCAGTTAATTGCTCTATGTAAAACACTGGCACTTAGCTACATCATAGCATACATGCCATTATTTCTGCATTGGAAATTGGAACTTTATCAAAACAAATCATCCTCTAACGGGATGTAGAAACAGGAGGTATCAATATTGTCATACTAAGATGGTATCAATCTGGGCATGACAAGTTCCGCCAAGTGCTAAGCTTGTCACATTGTCTGTTTATATTATGATCCATCAAGCCATACAGAAAACAAACAAAACAAAACATATCATTCACTTACCCTCTCCTTCTCATACTGGGCTTCTTCCTTGAGTTTCTCCAGCTTGGCTTGCTGGCTCTTCTTGCTGTCCAGGGAGACGGGTCCTACGTCTGCCATGTCTACTTCCTCGCAAGCTTTATCCTGGAATTATTGTGATGGGAAAAGTAATCATTTCAGTTCAAGATCATTTAAGCTTTCTTTTCGACATAAACAATGGTCACTAAGGCTGATGGCACGAGATAGCCACTCACTAATAACTAACATTATGTTTTCTACCAATATCTCATTAACTCTCATTATTTAGTTCTTTGTAGTTAATTTTTTTAAACAACCAGCCAGTGGGTATAAATTTTGCAGTCGCACAAATATATATAGATTGCAATAAATTGGCACATAGTTTCCCAGACTGCAAACTATAATTTAATCGAAAAGAGTGAGTAATATGAAAAATGGGTTAACATTAGAGCAAGAGTCTTAACAAACGAGTCTCTATTTAGAAAGAAACAAGTATACTCACAACATCATACTTGTCCCATGCCGTATAGTCTGAGCCTCGGATTTTTTTCTCAGGTTTCTTTTTCGGCACCACTGGCTTCTCCTTTTTGATCTTGCTGCGGACTGGAGGCAGATCCTAACCTCGAAACAAACAACAAATTATTTAGAACTGCTTACATTAAAATCTCAATATTTTATGACTTTTACGATGCAAACATGAGTTATTTGCTAACGAGGACGACACTGAGTGTAAATAATGAACAAGGAATATTCATTTGCTACTTTTTGTGAACGCAAAAATGGCCATAACCTAACAACATACATGATCACTTTTGCACAGAATTTTTCAACTTTACGCCAAAAATATGCATACAAATTACAGTTAACTATCAAATTTATGTTCTAAATACAACATAAAGACGGTAATAGGTCTAAACCTGTTCGAATTCACCGTTCAAAGCAGCCTCTTTTCTTTTCATCTCGGCTTCCCAATTCTGCAAGTCTGTCATGTAAGTTTGTAAAGCTTTAACATTATCTCGGGCTTTTTTCTGTATTTCAAAAGCTTTTTCCATGATTCTTATCGGGCTTAGCACATTAAATTGTTACCTGTTAGATCAATAAAATATTTTCGGGTCGCACTAACAACGTAAACTTGTCAAACAAATTTTGATTGTCATGGCAATTCAATATGGCGCGCCGTTGCAAATTGCGTTCGGAAGTGTGAAGAAAGAAAAAGTGCAAGTTTTCATAATAATATTATCTCTTAAAACTTCGTACTTAAATTAAAATATTATTTTTAATTAAATGATTATTTTATACTATTAAAACAAAATGGTTAGTATAAGAAAACTAAATAATTGATTGAAATAATGGCAGTTTTCGATGAAAAAATCTAGGCAAACGCCATTTGGTGTGAAAAGAAAAATAAATAAAAAATAAACTTTAATGGCTTTTTACAATTATTTTGAGGTGTTTCGGCCAGTAAAGTGTTTTTAGGTAGTTTTTTTTTGTATAAAAGGTTTGATTATTTTGTTAAAAAGTAGGTAGGTTTTCCAAGGGCTTTGAAATTACAGGACCGAATTGATAAATCTTTTGGGGGCGTCCACGACTTTAAAAAAATCTATTTTTTATAACTACGACCTTAAGCATAAGAGTTTTTTTAAGTTTTATAGATTTTTAATTCTTTTTTAAGTGATTGCCCTTCAAACCTTGACCTGTGAACCCAGGTACCCGTAATAAACGTAGTTTTAAAACCATAAATTAATTCAAAACCCATAACAGAGTAACACAGTGCACCAAACCAATCAAGTTTTAATTTTATTTTATAACGAACGCGTGCTTTCGATAAATGGCTTGATTCAGTATCATAGTGTCAAGGCCACTCCCAGACCTACTGATGTTCTGCAGTTACATAAGCAAGTAACGTATTTGGTGATGACATGGCGAATCATATTAGTCTTGTGCAATACAAGTTGAAAGGTTTTAGGACAAGAGACCTCCCATTATGATTTGTCTATGAACATACGATACGATACCTACCTATATTTAAGTACATGTCTAACTATTTAATTATACCTACATAAATGGCGTCAAAATGTCTGTAATGTCAAAAAGCGCGCTAAAACAGGTAGGCTAGTCTATGTATAGACAGTGGGTGCTACCTACCGACTGCTGTGCCTCTTCTAATTTTAATAATTTTGCTATTACTCAATAAAAAAACTTATAGCTTTTATATTTCAGTCCTACTTTTATTTAGGTATTTGTACTGTTCCGAAGTTGGCTTTCACCTTTCCTTAATCTGAAGAACTGCTGCATGTGACGTCTTCAAATCACTAAATTCAGATGGGCAAAGTTATTTGACAAAAACTTATTGTAATCCTATAGTTACTTACCTACTTACTATTTACTTTTTGCAGATCATAAAAACAAGCTCGTGAAAAATCGAGACCAGTCAAAGGCCTCTTCATTAAGTTCAGACATTTTTTATTAAAAAGTCTTTATTCCAATCAATTTAGCGGATGTTTTGACAGATAGCTTTATATCATTGTTGCAGACAAAAACATATTCGTTAACAAGGCAATTATTACATGTTTAGTAAAAAGCCGATATACCACAGAAGAGGAGAAGGTTCCGTGTAGTCGTTTGAAATAACGAATTTCGTAACTTTTATTTTAAGTTTAAAAAATAGACAAAGACAGTTCGCGCCAAACTATTTGACGTCTCGGAACATTGCGCGGGACGATGCGCAGAAACCAAATTTAAGTATCACTGGGTTAAAGAGTTGCAGTAGAGGAATGGGCCATAAACACATTCCTATAACTTACGTTCGGAAATTAGTTTTGAGTTTTGCAAGAACTGTAATTGGGTACCTATTATAGCATTGTTTTTAAAGATTTAATAGTGAGGATTCCAAAGAGTATTTAATTTCATTAAATGTACACACAACAATAATTTTCCACAAGGCATGCTGTCAGCCTCTTTGGTAACAAAACCACATAAAATGAACAAGCTCATCACGATTTTATCAGATCTTAATTGATTGAGTAATTAAAAAACTAACATACTAAAGCTTGCTGTGCAATACTTTGCTAAACGTGATCTGCTCAATAATTATAAAAGTAGACCTACTTACTAAGCCATTCTTTAGAAAATAATTTCATAACATCACTTGCTTGTCCTAATTCTAAATATTTTTTTTAAACTACTACTTACTTTGTGGATTTTATAAAGAAGTTTAATATAATTAAGTAGGTATTTAGTATAGTACCAGCTGTATTAGAACCAAACGGCTTGGCACGCGACGACGGTAAGAGACCAGACGGCATGTCGTTATTCCCTTGGAAGATGGGTAGGCCTTTAGTATGGGACGCAACCTGTGTCGATACTCTTGCGCCATCACACCTTCCAAGTTCTGCGTGCTGTGCTGCTGCTGCCGCAGCGGCTGCGGAGAACCTCAAGCGGCGGAAATATAGTGGCCTTGTCGGAAACTATATTTTCGAACCGTTTGGGGTTGAAACCCTCGGGTCGTGGGGTCCGAATGCCCACATTCTATTTAAAGATCTCTCTAGGCGGCTGGTTGACGCTTCTCGTGACCAGAAGGCTGGCTATTACCTCGGACAAAGAATCAGCATGGCGATCCAACGAGGTAATGCTGCCAGCCTCTTGGGCACGCTCCCAGTTGACAGCGATGGGGACGAATTTTTTGACGCGTTTTAGTTGTTTGTTTTACTAGGATAGTTTTTGATTTTTATTGTAAATATGTATTGTAAATATCTATGTAAATAAAGTTTGTGTATCTATAAAAAAAAAATTAAGTAGGTACATAAAATATTGCAGTTTAGAGTTGCATTAGCTATAACAGGTAGACCTTGAACTTTTCTTAATTTATCTAATAATATAAGTTTGGTCCATTTATCAGTCTACCTGTAATAATGCTCATTTAGATTCTACAAACAACGAGACACAAGGACAGACTTTAAATTACCGTTTTGGCACATTAAATACTCTAAACAATTCCCATTATTTTGGGATACCAGGTACCTAAGTATTTACCATTGTTTAGAGCGAATTTAGAAATCTGTCTTAAGGATCTCTGAACACCCATATCCTGATTATCTAATTGGCAGTTATCATTCCCCAGCTATTTATAATAGAAATATTATAACAAATTTTAGTAAAAAAATAACTATGACTTTTTGCATTCATCAACGTCCTTGATAATAATTTAGAATAAAAACTCAGGCGCGAATCACGGAATATTGTTTCCATTCCGAAAACCACATAGAGGCTTATGCCGAAGTCCATCACATCACATCATCAAATCAACCAGTTTCCATGTTAGTTCCGATAATGACAATAATTCATACTTTATGTTAGGGACACCACCACAATCAAAAAACGATTGTCTTGCTAGGATGAATAGGATGGATGTAGGTAATCCACATTTCAGAATCATTGATAATACACAAGGGTTACTCTTGAGAAAAAACTAACTACGTGACAATAGTAAAGAGTGTGTTTCCTTCGAAAATAATGACCGCCTTGAACTCTGCACGGAAGCAGATGACATAGCGTAGATAAGGTGATAAGGTTGTAGCGAGAGATTCCGTCAAAGTTGCAATTTTCTTTAAGGTAGCTACATACCTACCTACTTACTTTTTAACAAGACTGTTTTTTAGTTTTCTTACTAATAGGATGGAACCAAAAATCTATTTTACTTGCAAATGCTTGGTACAGTTGAGGAACTGCAGTTAGATATATCCCACCCAAAACAAAAATGTGAAAGACTGCCAAGTTCGATAATATGGGAATGCTTCGCCTATAAAAGAAGTGAGATCTGAATAAGTACCAAGTTCCATACACATACCTCAGTTAAAAATAGTTACTTTTTAATGATGTTACTTGGCAAGTTTTCATACACCTTGTTATAAATCAAGTATTTAATTTTCTATTAAAACTTGCCAAGTAATCATCATTAAAAAGTAACTATTTTTAACTGAGGTATGTGTATGGAACTTGGTACTTATTCAGATCTCACTTCTTTTATAGGCGAAGCATTCCCATATTATCGAACTTGGCAGTCTTTCACATTTTTGTTTTGGGTGGGATTTCATTTATTTTTGTAAGGTTGTTTATTTTATTTTTTTCTTATGATGAAGTTAGTTAAAGAAATGTCTCATTTATACTATCTTTTAGATTTTGCCAAATTTCAAGTCAATACGTCCATTGGAAGTGGTCTAGGTTTTTGATGAGTGAGTCAGTGAATCAGTGAATAAGTGAATAAGTGAATCAGTCAGTGAGTGTATAGTAAAAATAGCGATTTTCTGACGTCAATATCTCAAGACCTACAATAGGTATATTAATGAAATGTTGTATTTTAGATAAGTGAGGGGGTCTCAACAGATACTAGAAATTTGATATGCGTAAATAAAATAGATTTTGAGTTACAGGGGGGTCGAATTTGGCCCGAAATGGTTCGTGTAATATAACCCACGGCGGGTGTGTCGCCTTTTTTGCTCGAACTTGGCGGACACACTGCCGTGTGTCTAGATGTATGTGTTACGGGCGCATATAGTTAAAAACATAAAAAACCCCAAATCAGTTTGATATTGGTTAGTTTGGGAAATAACATTTCTATCAGGTATAACCGTTGACCTGATACTCTCCTGCTTTAAACTTATCTACATAAGACTCCGTGCCACGCCCAAACTCAACATCCTCTACAAATCTTACGCTAACAATTATAAAGCAAAAGTAGATCTTAAAAGGTCCTTTTAATAATGATCTCGTAAATAAAACTGAAACGTTCCCACGATAAAATTTTGCATACATATAAATAATCTTTAGTTATAGCAGTAATGAGGTTTGAGGACGTGATTCCAATCTGACGGAGATCTGAGACGGTTGTGTCATTGGTGTATTTACTAGGACTTTATGTACTCGCTTGTTATGTGCTAAGGTTTGAAGGTCGGCGCTAAGTGAAAGCCTTTGAAGATATAAAAAAAGGTTTTTGCGCTTAAGTTCATTTTGTCAAGCTTCATTTGATATTTTGCATCATCATCATCATTCACCTGCCCTTACCTATCCCAATTTTTATTTTCGGTCGGTGCAGCTTATTTTCTTCTACCACACTCTTCAGATTTAATCAAAGGCTTTTTCGTTCTGAGTATGGATTTGTACGCGTTACAGAATGTTTATCGTTGAACCATCCCATCGTCCTCGCCTCACGTAATCATCATCATAAGTAGGTACTCTTCTATCTATCTTCACCACACACTTATCATTCCTTCTAGTCCCAAACCCAGTCTTTCATAAATACATCCATACTTCCATCGTTTACTCCAAAACAGATCTTACCCAGAAAAAAATTCAAAGGACCAGAGCCCTCAACTTACGTAATCTACTGTGGTTAAACCATCAATGAAGTAAAGTGAGTGAAAAAAAGCCACAAAACCGATTAGATCATTCATAAATAATAGTTTATTATCGGTCAAGATCCGGTTGTAACGATACACCCACTCAAGTCTCGTGTATATAAGTATTTACTTAAGAATTATATCCTTGTTCATTCATTGGGCATTTACAATTGTATTCCGTAGGTAAATAGTTTGTGGTATTAGGCTTTCATTTTTTAGAGTTTACTGAATTGATCTAGACGAGGTCAAGTAGTAAGTAAAGAATGACAGTAATCGTACATTCCTAAAGTCTGCAGTTTTACGATTAGATAAACAATGATTTTAATAGATTTTTTTTCTTACGGAAACTTTAAGCACTGTACCAATAAGAAGAAAGCTGTTCTTGAAAATATCTTTACCTTTGTGTGGATCCTTTATTACTTAGCTAAGAAAATTTAAACGAATTAATTGTTTCACCTATCAAAGTGCCTCTTTCACCCCAAAAGTATCTTTTCTTAGAAATTAGGACTATGCAATCTGTTTTAAATATTTTATGCTTACGCAAATAACATCATAGGTCATTTATAGAAACATCTACAAGCAGGTAATACCTGCCTACTATATAATCACATAAGCACGGAAGTTAGTCAGTCAAGGCGATGTCAATGACCCGTGACCCGTACGTAACCGACTGTTGCTTACCTAGTGTACTTGCTCCGGTACACTACTTTTGCTTTCATTCATCATATACTTCCTCATGGGAATACCGACTATCTTAAGTGTAGTTGAGAACACATTAGAGATCATCATCTGCCTAGCCTTTTCCTAACTATGTTGAGGCCGGCTTCCAGTCTGAAAGGATGCAGCTGAGTACCAGTGTTCTACAAGAAGCGACTGCTTATCTGACCTCCTCTACCCAGTGATCCACATTTTACGCTTTATGGACAGCAATCTCAAGTGTCAAATCGAGCTTGCTTTTTTTATTGCCTGTCCAAAGAAAATTCTAATGTAGGTACCAGATGTGGCCGTTCTTTTCACTGCTCTAGTCCATCGCATCGTTGATTCTAGAATATAGAAGTTGTAGTGCTCGCTTCCCGAGTCTTACAATTTTGTCGAGTAAGTACATCCATTTTTGTTGGATATGAAAACATAGGTTTAACAGGAATCGTTACCAAACCGGCTTGAGTCAACCATCTTCTCGAACTTACAAAACTGTAAATAAATCGAAATGTTGCCTCCATTAGTCTATTTTATATTAGCACTAATTTCGGTACCATCTTTGACATCTCAGCCAGCGAACACGCAAGACAAGGTACTGCCATTAATAAAGATGTTAAAATAAGTAACTGCTTCGAGATTATTCAATAAACTTGTCGCAAACTTAATAGTTTATGTGCAGTTTGGATTTAAAGTGTATAAAGTTCACGTCCTTATTCTATACGTTATGACTCAGAATTACCTGCCTTTTTATCATCTGCCTAGCCTTTTCCTAACTATGTTGGGATCGGCTTTTAGTCTTACCAAATGCAGCTGATTCCTGCGTCTATCATCGCATTTTAGGCTTCCCCGCTTAGCAGGATTTTATTGTCAAAGCTTATGAAGCTTAAAATCAGTCGTAAAGCACAAAGTTTCTACGGATTGTCAACTTTCATATATTATGGCCACGCATAAATGAATACACATACTCAGAATGATTATTACCATATTAAAATTTAGCACAGCCAATTGGGCTTTTTATATCAATTAGGTACATATAGAATAGGCTATCGACTTAAAAAAATACCAAATATAGCCGATTTATATGCTTCTTTGACATTATATTTAAAAGTCCCGTTAGGTATTACATAGGCGCTTATTATTCGGCTAAACTTGTCAGGCCACTGCCCATTAATTAAAACGACGTGAAAATTGATACCTGACAATAGATAAACATCACTATTTAATGTTTTTTGTTTTATAATAATAGGTATTACGTTTGGCGTGAATGACGGAACACAATCAAATATAGTTTTGTTGAGTGGCGTCATAATTATATTATTATAAAAATAAATTGTAGTATCTTCTTCTTAAATTAGGTAATATTTTTTATTCACTAGCTTCCGGCAGTGGTCTCAACGGCGTCCCGTGGGTACTATTTCATACATACGGTCAAAAAGAAGCCTACGGCTTTTCTCAAGCTACTCAGTAGTAGTCGTTACAATTCTACCTTAGAGACCGTCAGGCGGATTTGAGATAAGTGTGACTTGTTGGTTGATCAAACCTGCAGCTCACTCGATAAGAAGATTACTTCGAAAAAAATCAGTAGCTTGATGTCTTTAGTCCGGAGTATTTTATTTATTCTATTTTAGTTTCCGCATAAGAGGTTTTTTAAAGAACTTGTCTAAAATGATGTGCACTGATGATATGAACACATGTATGCCCCGGATTGACCCTACAATCATGGAGCTAACATTTGAGTGTGACATCACACCTTGAGAAGCCTGTCTTGTAATGTCAGAATATGAAGATTGAAGTGTATTATAGCTTCCCTGTTTGAAATCCATGTGTTGAAAATTTTGAGTAATACATACCTTTACATATTTATTAGTTTCAAATGTTACGCTAGAAACTGTAGCTTGAGAAACCTGGTGAATCTTCCTGGACATGGTAATTTAATAATAGATGGTTATTCGCTAAAAGCTCATGAAAAACACGCTTTTATATACATGACCAAAGTTACAACATTACAAGACCTTTCTAACAAATCCTAGCTCGGCTATGATACAATACTACATCATGAAATGTCCATACCTGTCTTCCGGCTTCATTATCAGATCATTTCGACAGTTCAATATTATTGTATTGTCATTAGAACTACACACGTGTGAAACGCATGCTACAACGAGTGTGCTAAGTATGAGGCAGAGGTAGACCGAGGAAAAGATGGACTGATTGCCTGAAAGAGGACGTGAAGCAGAAGGGAGTGGATGTAAGTATGACGTCTGACAGAGAGGAATGGCAGAAAAAGACATGTTGCGCCGATCCCAAATGACTAATGAACAGGGCAGGAAGATGATGATGATTAGAACTACACACAACTGTCATGACGTTAATGATCCTTGGAAGATGGTTAAATTGGTTACCATAAATTCCATTACATAGTTACATACATGCCGACCTAATGAAAGGATTTCAATGAAAAAGGTGAGTCTGCTTACAACTTTACTTAATAATAGTTTAAATTTTGATTTTCGCAACAGAAGAAAAACTAAAACAAAAATTGTTTCGGTCCAGAATATGGCCGCCGCCACTAGACATGTTTTGGCTGTTTATTACCTGCACTATTTAATGAGCTGCTCTCATTGCGTAACATTAAATGTGCTTGTCAATGATGCGCCAAATAACATGTGAAATATATTTACTATACTCTATACTCAGTTGCTTCCTCGTTTCACTTTCTAGTTACCTACATGCTTTCCGTCAATCCCGTAAGGTTTAATTTAAAGGGATTAGGTATTATTTACGAAGTATAGATAGATGTACCTACATGACACGAGACTTCTTCAAAACTTCATCTTTTCAGCTCGATAGCATCATGGACAGTGATGTGCGAACACAGTGACAGCCGTGAGCAGGCATGGTGGTTAAGCTAAGATTAAATTATGTATTTTTTGTGGAGATAATGATAAAATAATTAATTAATCCCTTGTTAGTAGTTTGTACGTACCAGAAGGTTGCTCAGCATGGGAAATGTACCTAATGAACCAAAGATATATGCTAGACATTATAAATATAACTAAGTAGCTACTTCAATTTTCAGTCATTATAATAAATCATGTAAGTAATCATCAAAAAGTTCTTAATGCAGAACCTCGTTAACATGAAGATGAGCAGCAAAAGCGTGACTACCCAAGGTCTGGTAATCCTAATTGCTAAAACAATATACAACCAGTAGCAAAAACAATACATACAATGTTCAAATCATTGAACAGGACTATCAATCAATTGGTAACGTTTATTTTCCGATCAGCGTGTATCAATCGATCAATCAATCATTAAGGTTGGTTTCGTCAGTTGCGAAACTAGTATTAGGATTCATGATAAATGATCAATATAGGTCTACTTTTTTACTGATGTTGGTTAGAACCAAGATGTTATTTCTCATCATCTGCCTAGCTTTTTCCCAACCATGTTGGGGTCGGCCTCGGCCTGAACGGATGCAGCTGAGTATACCAGTGTTTTATTGAGAGCGACTGCCTATCTGACCTCCTCAACTCAGTTACTTTACAAATTAACTCTGACAAAAAAAAAACATTTTTTAGAGATTAAGTATCCTTGGTTAAAATTGTCTTACTAGTTTTGCTATCTTCATTTCAAGAATTTTATCGTAGCTTGTAAATAATGCAATTTGTTAGTTTATTGTTTCGCAAACGCATTGTTTGGATCATAGTTTTTTTTGTTCAAAGTCAAAGTTCACGATAAAGGGTAAAAAAATTAGCAAGTCATAAAGATTTTTAACTTAATGAAAAATAAAAATACACATTTAAGTACCTATAAGTACATGCTTTAAAATTAAAAAAATAATACACCCTAAATGCCTTGTTTCTGAACAAAAAGAAAAGGGAAAGTTGTGCGTTTAACAACATCCCGGGAACAACTGGATCGATATGAAAAATGTTATTGTTAAATATTCCATTTATTACGACTGACTAGAGGCTACTTTTATCCGGGTGTGCAGACCCGCGACTGAAATAATAGCGCTCTTGTATAGCGAAGGCTCAGTAGCTTACCTGCTAAGAAGCTTTTTGCATGATAAGCAAATTGGTAATGAAGGAAGTAAACATTGTTAAATCTAGAAATAATTATTGATCGACTGATGATTGATTAATAATTGGGTCAAATCAATCTTGATTTATATTTTTTTTACTAGGTAGAGATTAAGTTAAAGAAGTTATGGTCTGAATAACAACGTAAGTTAAATATTTTTCTTGGACTGTTTACATTATCTGCTAAGTCTAAAGAATCAGTTTAAAGAGCATTCTTCAAAAGTTTTAAGGATCACCTTTATCAAATGCACAATATGTAATTGCCACGTCCAAATAACTTAGATCTCTACTTACTTACATTATCAATAGAAACACAGTTCAAGACATATTGGATGAGACTTTTATAAATACACAATCAATTCTTCAGTCATTACTTGCTATATTTTAATAACACTTTCATTGTCAACATAACCAATCAAATATAGTCTTTAAAACAAATGCCAAAGGTCTATTTTTGTACAAAAGTGAAAGAATCATACTGATAAACGAGTAGGTGCAAGCGCATCCTTACTTGTCAATAAAATCACGATTATTTCTTTCTACTGAAGATGTTTTGAGAATGTGATATAAAAGAAAATAAAGCAAACTTTATGAAGTGACCTTCAGAAATATGAAACATAATGGACCATCTTCTTAATGTGCCGAAATTAATTACTTTCATGTGTGTACATAAGTTCTAATATTTCACTCTAATAAATATTTATTTATAGAAAACAAATTGTCGAAATCGGATCTGCAATTATAAACAATACTGGATCCTTATCATCATCATCATCATCTCAGCCATAGGACGTCCACTGCTGAACATAGGCCTCCCCCTTTGATCTCCACAGATACCTGTTGGAGGCGACCTGCATCCAGCGTGTTCCGGCGACCTTTACCTATAAGGTCGTCTGTCCACCTCGTTGGTGGACGTCCTACGCTGCGCTTGCTAGTCCGTGGTCTCCACTCCAGGATCCTTATGAGGAGAACAAAATATACTTACGCTTGTAAATTAAACCTTATTTAACAAAAGCTTTTAAGCTTTGTAGAGTTAACTTCTATTAAACCAGCGTAAGTTTTCGCCAATTTAACTTTATTTTATTTATATAATTTTTTACGCTTCTAATAGGTACACAAAATGACCAAAATATCGTCCGAAGGGTCGATTTATACGGCATGAGCAATTATTATAATTTAAATCTAAAGCTAAGAAAATAATATTTCAATCATCATCATCAAAATCATCAAGCCCTTATCACATTAAAACATCGAATTCCAAAATGACTGACAGATAATTTTTGATTTTCGTTCTATTGCTGCTTACATACCAACCATTTTCCAAGTCCTTTTACTAAAAGAGCAATGGATGCTTTTCAGAAAATTTTTACCCAAAAGTATGAATGTAAATGTGAAGACATTATGTCTAAGATTTCATAAATAAACACGATTCGACTGGTTTTACGATCAATTTGTTACCCAGGGGGCTTAACGATGACGTGCGAAAAAAATATATTTTAAATATGACAATTATTTATCCAGTTTTGTGCGTCATGGAATTGCGTAATATTTTTTCTACGAAAATATTCACTTATCTTACCTTAGGGACAAAAGAAGACACACCCATAGATTTTATTTACCTTTGAAAATGTTCGTTTCTTCATGAGCATTATTATGTAATTAAATACAACGTCTAAAAAGAACGTCTAATATTCCAAATGGCTGGATAGAAATCATGAAAAAAAATTGTTGGCCATTTAGGCTGAATTTGCATAGAGGCTGAATTAGATCGAAAGTTAAGAATATTTGCGGAGGGAAGGCAAAAGCATTGATCTCCGCGCTCACTAAATTCTTGTCAACACATTTAGATAATCTCCTCATTTATCTAGACCCAAAATAGTTCTAAAAACTAAAACAAAAAATGCAAGTGTTAACTTTAATTTGTCATCTAAGAAAATAGCTACTTAATTGGATAATATTTGATTTTGCGAACCCACACTGGAGACTAAACAGTTGCCCAACAGTTTACTCGATGGTTCTCAAATTATCAATTCTCAAAATCTGATTCCAATTAAAGTTTTCAGTCGATCTCATACCGGGCAAATACCTGATCTTTGTAATGTGCGTCCTACCATTCAACTTCATACTGATTTATGAGCTCAAACAAACTATCGGCCGACTAAAAGTTTGCAGTATGTGAGATCTTAAACATACCGTCACGAGGATAATAGATGATTACAATATTTTCTATGAATATTTATTTAATACCGGTTCAGGCACGGCAAGGGCAATGACCCGACAGTGATTGGGTTCGCTGATTGTCATATGTTTTGTGAAAAATAAAACCTTTTTGCTAATCACATTAATGTGGTTCCGTAGGTATGGCGTTCACGTTTTACTGAATTTATTTAAAACAATAAATAGTGATGGAGTCTACCTACCTTAATCCTTTGCTAAATACAATGAAATGACAATTTTACAGATATTTTACTAGATAGTAGCATAGAAAATTGCCATTATTTATATCGAGAACTTCTTTTCTGGATGCAGGTTAAAAACTGTTTATTTTCTAATTTTAAAAACAGTCTTAAATAAAAGAGATCAACAATAAATCGAAATCTTACAATCACCACCATAATTGCCGTGATCTTACAAAGTGTCCGTATCGGCGCGCGCGCACTGTCGGCACACGATAATTATGTAGTTAGCCGGTTGTTACCGCGTGTTACGCTACAATCGACGATCGCTAAGTATGTGAAGCGAGCTTATAATTAGGTGTGCTTTATTTGTAGTCTGCAAATATGGTACTAATATTGTAAGGTATGAATGTAAATGGATGGAGAGGGAGAAGAAGCACGAAGAAACATACCTAGATGGAGATGGCAGGAAATATAAGGGGATGATTGTTAGTCTGACAACAGAGGAACAATATATTGCACCCGTCTCTTGAATATATGGATATTATTGATGTGCATAACACACTTCATTTTAGGCAACGAGTCAATGCTTGACTTGAACATCAGCCTTTTTACAGTCCCTCTGCAAGGCAAATAAATACCTCTTCAGATATTGAATGAGCATCAATCACCGGTCGCTTGCTCAAACCTCATTGGCGATTGGTGGTTTACCCACTAGCCCACCATGACTTGAATGACATTAATTGGCAACTATCTAACAAGTGATAGATTAGTTTGTTTATATTTGGAAACTTTATAGTTTTATGACAACCGTTTAATTAAGTAGCAAATTGGTGCCGTAAATTAAATATTAAAGTTACGTTGTAAATTATGACTTATTTATATGCCATCTAACATGTAGTTAGCGTTTGATTTTAAGATGACCTTTCTCAGAAGTTTGAGCTTAAATCAAAATGCAATTTTGAAATTAAATACTTTTTGCTGTCTGTCAAAATTTTTGGTATTTATTTGGGATCCATTCAGCACCTGTTTATTTTATAAAGAAGGATCCTTATGTACATCATTGATACGATATATTAAACCTGAAAGATATTGACAGTTGCTGGGGAGTCAAAAAAAGTAATCAGTCTCAGAATTATCACAGCTGAATATTATAGTTTGTCACAATAAAATGCTGGGGAGTTTATTGCACCATGTCTTCTGCTTAGTGTAAACTTACAAAGTGCTGAAAGGCAGGCATTTTGGATGGCAGTCTTATGAAATTCTCAACGTTTAAACTTTACAATAGTTTTGCCTACTATTTATTTCAATTAAAACCTTTTGGGCCAGCAGAACTCTAAAATGAAAGTGTATCGTATAAGTCTGGCCTATTTATAAGTTTATTTACTAAGAAATGATTTCCTGCAGTCCTTGGTTGACGCCCTTACAATTCTTTTACGTATTTTTGTGATATTTAAAGACGAATTATTTCTGGTATTGAGTTTGTTGTCAGGATGCGGTAAGTCAACATAGGCAATCAAAAATGTGTCAAATTAAAATCTAAAAAAGTTAGTTGAAAATAAACGTTGGACATTTTATACATACGAAGAATCATTCAGAATTATACTGTGGTATTGACGAAGTACATTTAATTTGTATTTTGATGCTTTTATTAGTAGGTACCTATTATTGTGGCATCTCTGTAGCTCGAAATAATACATAGAGCAGAAACCAAACCACATAGATCCTGCAAAACGCCCATCATTTTTTATTGCAAACAAATGGCTATCAAATAAAAGGTTACCTTAAAAACAAAAGATTTAAAACCTGTATAACAATCTTAATTTAAAATCGAGCCTAGTCTCAATAAATTAACTTCTATACCATACTTTGTATAGCAGATTTATATTTCTGGGAAGTTGTAACTAGTCAGTGATTAATGTTCGCATTAGGTTCGTCTGAACGATATCTATTGAACGTCTTGTCTGACTCTATTGTCTTGACACTCTTTTGACTCAGGTATAATGTAATAGGGGTATTCACACGTTAAGTGAAAAGAATTTTGGCTAAAGGATGTTGATTTTATCTGGTACACAGGTTCAGTTCTCGCCGTGTTACCTTATTCCAGGATCTAGTTATGAAATAAAGCTTATAAGCAAGAAATAATATAACTTATCTTGGAAATATTGTATTATTTTCTAACACAGACTTCAGATAGATTTAAAATTGCTAATTTATTGTTAGTGGTATTTAATTAATGTGTTAGAATCCATTAATTAATCAATTAATATCAAAACTGCATAACACCTTCCGTATTAGGGCTGTATCGAATGCAAGTCATTAAAACATTGTTAAATATACATAAAAATCAAAACAAATTTGCCCCTGAACATTATCAATAGAAACAAAAGGTCAACTTCAAAGCCAGATACATAAATCCCTAATAAATATTATGTGAAGTTAATTGAAAAATGGCATAAAGCACACATATATTGTTTATTACATATATGGAATTTATAACAATCATATAAACGCGTAAACCACAAATTCGTTGGCACTTGAACTTGGAACTATATGCGCATCTTTGCCACGATAACTTTGCCTTCCAAAAAGTGTAGACCAAAGAAATTTCGACCGTATGTAGTTGAAAGAAGAGTTGCGAAAACAGTTGGAGGTGTTAGGGAGCGGTAAAGTTATGTATGTAAAATGATATAAGCACGTTTTTTAGAAGAGTTTTCAAACGCTATAAAAAGCAAAAGTTGCTTCATTGTACCACCAGTTTAAGTGGGATCAGCTGTGCACGCGCATCCCTCGAGAGGGATCAGGACGATGTTTTTGGTAATACTTTCTTTTGTGTCATTGTGTTGTGAATAAGTGCTCTTAGTAATTGTGTAATTATACAGTAATAACATATTGGATAATTAGGACTTTTTTAAGTTTAATTTTTTTTGTGTGTTTTCTGAATTATCCTGTGCTGCTTTCATCACTTTTACTTAAATTGTGTCAAATTGTTTTTTTTTTGCGTGTATATTTTAAATATTACTAATTTTTAATTAAACTTTTGAATGAGTAAAATAAAAACCATAATTTTGGAGTCAAAATCTTTATAATTAGCCATTAGCTCACAATAATGTTATCAAAAGAAGCCTTAACTGAAAAGCCGTTACGTTTAAAAATACTGATTCAGAAATTGTAAAAAAAGCCTTAACTTAGGGTTGATGTGATTTTTTTAATTGGTCTAAAAATATAGCTTTTGGTTAAGATAAATACCCCAAACATTGTCATGAAGGATGAACAAGAAATTGACATAGGATTTTCATTCTAAATATTTTATCGGCCAAAAGCTCCTTATTTGAAAAAATATAATAACAAAAACAGAATCATTTAATAATATTGGCAGATTCAGTGGTCTGTAATAATCAAAACCTATTTACATAATTTAATTCAAGAAAAACATGACTTAGTAAGAAATCAAAATATCAAAATATTATTGCTCTGCCAAAACATCTGAAAAAGTATAAAGTTTGCGTTTATGATTTGCGTGATCTATAGACATTACTAAAGAAATCGATCGCTTCCGACCAATTAATAACTGGACAGATCTACTCTATGCAAAAACGTTGCTCTTAATTGATAATACAGGAAACACTGATTTTAAAAATATTTCAAATCCAAAATCTGCACTACGCTCTTAAAAATTGAAAAAAAAAAATTTCTTTGATTAGAACTTATCTGCCTACCCATTTGACGAGAACAAGCTTGATGTTAGTTGCTATTCAATTAAAAACATCTAAAAATATTAATGGAAATGTCAAAGAAACGTATGAATATTCACTTAATTAATATGTAATCTAGTTTTTTCATTAAAAGCTTTAAAATTCCACCCACACGCATTCGTTACTTAAAACATCCATTATTTTCTCATTGTGATAAATTGCGTGAATCATGACTCAACACACTTATTTAGGATTCAAAGCTTGATACCGCCTTTTGCTATATTGACAAATATCTAACTTAAAAAAGTGGTAAAACAGGACTATATATTTTTTACCTCATTTACATATTATCACATGATGTTAACATTTGAACTTTAACCTTAACATTTTTCTTGACGTACGCATCCTGTCTGTGGGATAGTCCATCTTCAAAACTGGACACCTCGAGGTTGTCTTGAAACCTTTTTACACAGACTTACATACATAAAACTGCAAGCATGTTACGTTTTTTTCACGTCGTTTGATGCTATCGTATAAATCTTGATGCAGTGACAACTGGCACATTTTATTTTTAGCCAAATTCCGTAGAATGTTTCACTTATATTTCAACATGTATATATTCTTCTATGTGTATAATCAACAATGTTTTGTTTACAGGTAATATTAACCGCTTTAGCGGCGGTATGTGGCGCAGCGAAGCTCGACACGGGCTACCTGCCGCCAATCTCAGCCAGGACCGCTGGAGGTAGCCTCGGCGATTTGCTGGCTCCCTTAGACGGAGCCAACCAAGTCGCTGGTGGACTTCCCACTGGCAGCTACACTAATGACGTCCAAGGCGTGATTGTAGATGCAGCTAACCCTGGCAGTAGAACGTCAGGCCCTGAGCCTACTGGTCTAGGAGGACCTAGAGCTTCCTACGGTTCAAAAGACTCTAAAGTCGGAGATGCCGCATTCACTGGTTCTGTTACTGGATCGGGAAGCTTTGGAGCCAACACTAGAATAGCACCTGGCTTTGGATCATTTGTAGAAACAGCTGGTTCTGAAGCTGACAAAAAGAGTGGCAGCAACTTAAAGTTCACAAGTGACGTAGGATTAGAAAACTATAGCTATGGCTACGAGACCGACAATGGAATATCTGTTGGAGAAAATGGAGTTGCCTCAGGTGGTGTGCAAGCTCAGGGTGGTTATTCCTACAAAGGGGATGATGGCAAAACTTACAGTGTGACGTATACAGCTGATAAAGATGGCTACAAGCCACAAGGACAGCACTTGCCGACACCACACCCAATTCCTGAAGAGATCTTGAAGTCTTTGGAGAAAAATGCTAAAGAGGAAGCTGCCGGCCATGTAGATGATGGTAAGTGTTATTATTATTATTTTAATTTCTGTCATCCCTGGTTGATTCTGATTAGGTACCACGAACTGTAGCAAAAATTAGGCTAGTGTACCAATTTGAATTTTGATGTTTTGATATGCCACTTTTGGAACAAATGTAGGTACTATCATAGATGCACTTAATAGCGAATAACAACGTTCTACTATTTTTGGTTTTATAATCACAAACCGGTAGGTATGTCTAAATACCTGACTTGATATGTATAATTATGAATTTTAACTCAGTGTTTTGATGACTAAGTCTATTTTCGTGAATTTATTTAAATGCCAAACACACGTCTTCATTATTAGTGGTAAAATTGATTTAATTTAATTAATTCCATATCGGGTGATCTTTATTTTGCTTTTTCATTTACATAATTAGGAGAACCGGTTTAGCTTATTCTTCTTTCTCATCTGTCATTATTATTATTTATTGGGAATTTCCTAAATAGAATGTTTGTACACTTATAGATATTTTACATTCATGCCAGCATCCAGTACTTAATTCTTATCATTCACAAAATTAACATGAATGGGATTGTGGTTCAATTTATCCCTCAAGGCTAAAACCACCGAAAATACATAATATGCAATCTCAATTCAAACCAACAATAAAAGTTGATCCCAGAAATGTGTGATAAATTTAAAATTTTTATGCGCCAACTGACGTGACTAGACAATTTACATTATTACATCTTTATCTTCACGAATATTGCATAACAATTCGATTTTGTTTAAAACATATATTTTATTGAAATTCTTACTACTACTATTATTATTTATTTATTCATCTGTTGTTGGAACTGCATTATTATTTGAAGCACAGATATTAAGTTAACCTATTCTGTGATTGTTGTTAACATAACAATTTAAGTTCCTGATATCACGGAAGTTTTAAGCGGAAGATTGGCGTCTGCCTCAGATTGCATACCAGTGCGTAATATTTACCTCACCGCATCATTCAAAATTGAGGTTTACGGTTATTGCAATTTATATGGCTGTTTTTTTTTTGTTTTTTCCTGGTTTAATCTTTTCAGTTGATGTCTCGTTATTTTTGTATTCATTGCTTTTAAGTACATCTAGTTTTGGTTAGTGATAGTGACCTACATTATAATGTTTGTTTGTTTGTTAAAAAGTTCATTTTTCATTTTTAAAGTAGGTGTGAGTCACATGGACACAATAACATGTGTCAAAATATGCTCTCAAAAAGATCAGTTCAAATAATATGAAAGAGCCGACAAATCATTACGTCAATGCAGCTCACCAAAAAACTTTTCATTCACAAATTCGGTATCGTCACACATGTAAGGCTTTTGTGTGAGTTGATAAATGTTCCAGTGACATACGAATCAGTCATTGACAAATTGCTTACAACTTTCATTTTTATTTACAGGCTCGTACGATGCGCAGAAATACAATGATGAAGGCGATTACTCAAGCAATGGTGACAACAATAGTAGGCCGACAGCAAACGGCGGAGTCTCAACTTCTTCAAGTAGTGCGTACGCCAGTCAGTCTAGCCAAGCAACTAGACCAACATCTGGGGTACTCATTGGATCTTACAAACCCGAAGCAGGTTTGAGTCAGTCTGCACAAGGAGGCGTTGCCCAAGGGTTTGGCCAAGTATCTGGAAGCAAGGATCAAAGTCAAATTTCAGGACACAGCTCCTCTTTTGAAGCACAATTTGGACAGTCTGGTTCTCCTAACCTTCAGGCTAGCCATACTTTAGGAAGCTTTGGACCAGGTGGTGCAATAAAGTCTCAAACTGAATTTGAAAAAAAAACTGGAATAGGTCAACAGGGTGGTCAGAAATTTTTAGAATCAGGATTCGGTTCTCCATTAAGGATACCTAATTTTGACAACTCGCCTAACTCAGCCTTCAGTTCCGCGGTTGCTACGGGATCAGGTAGTGCAAGTGCTTTCGCTTCTACCGGTAGTGTAGGATCAGGACTTAAGAATGAATTCAATGCTCCGTCAAACTCTTTCGGATTAGCTGGCCAGCAAGCATATGGCTTACAATCCGGATCTCAGTCGTTTGCGGGTGAATCGCTCTCTGCGCCATCAACTGCTAGTGCGTCAGCGTCTGTCTCAGGCTCTCAGACTCAACAGCATACTTATCCATCATCTCAACTCTCAGGCAATTCCCCATCAGCTCACGAGCACGGTCAGTCACCGTCGAGTGCATCTGCTTCTGCTGTCGTATCTGGAAGCGAAAGTGGGCAATTAAATGGAGTTAACACAGGATTAAATTCAAATACTTTCCCAAGTCGATTTGGGGAAGGGCAACAATCTGGAAATTCCCCTTCAAGTGGCAAATATGATTCAACTGGTAAACTAAACCTTAATTCAAAACCCAATGGTTTTGATTCGTCATCTGCTGCGTCTTCTGCACAAGGAGCCCAACCCTTGAGTTCAGTAGCTTCAGCTAGTGTTTCCGGATCTTCCACTTTCGGGGCTTCATCTCAACAAAGTGGATTTGAATCCCAAAAGACTCAAGTCGGAAGCTCTAACACTCAATTCTTGGGCGTTAAACCTACTAAACCTTCTTTTGGTTTTGAAAGTAACCTAGGTTCAGGTCAAGCTTCTGCTTTAAGCTCTTTTGGATCCAGCAGCGTTCCTGCTTCATCAGCAGTTGCCTCATCATCATCCCAAACTGGACCAATTGATGCCGCATTCGCGTCTAGTACTCAGAAACCCTCTATTACCCAACAACAGGGTGCAGATGATTCGTATTACTACAACCAACCATCGAAACCTTTTGTAATCCCAATCTCTAATAACCGCCAGCCAAATATCCCCGTGAGTTCTTCTTCCCCGCAGGGATCAAAATACCCCAGTACTCAGACTACGTCAATAACTGGACAATATCAAGGCTCGAGCTTTTCATCAAACAGCGGTATCACTCAAGCTGCCGTATCTCCTTTTGCGTCCGGTACTTCATCATCGTCTGCGCAATTCGCATCCCAGTCTAGTCAACTTGATTCCAAACCAGCTCAATCAACACAGTTCGGTCAATCATCATCTAGTCAACAAACTACTGCACAATTTGGAGTCACTGGAGCTCAAATAAGCCAGAAACCTATTGTCCAAAGTCAAGCACAGTTTTCCCAGTCGTCTACAAGTCAAACTACTGGCAGTGCTCAGGCACCAACACAGCAATACCAAGGCACTGTTTACCAATACAACAAACCAGAAGTGACCCTGTCTCCCCAGGCAAACAAAGATAGTTCTTCTGCATCTGCACAAGTTAAGCCAGTCCAGGTATCGAGCGACAACAGGTTTGGAGCTCAACAAAGTACATCACAATTTGGTACTCAGTCTTCGTTCCAGCAGACGCAAACAAATGTAGGTTCTAATGTTTTAAGTTCCCAAATTGGTCAAAAACCAATAGTTAGCTCTCAAAGTACCGGATCAAATTATCAACAGACTCTGGTTAGTTCCGGATTACAGTACAACCAAAAACCTCAGACTGTTCAATCTAGCTTCACTTCAACCACAAACACACAAAATCAGCAGTTTACTAAACCACAATCTGTTGCTTTTGGAAACGCGTTCGCTCAAAACCAAAATCAATTCGGCAAGAAGCCTTCTGCTACCACACAAACAGGTTCTGCTTTCCAACAATCGCAGTTTGGGTTAGCTAGCTCTCAATTGGGTCAGAAGCCTCAAACTCAAGGTTCCAGCTTCTCTTCGACCCAATACCAACAAACACAGTTTACGAAACCTCAATCAACGGTAGGTTCTAGCGCCACTGCAAATGCATTCTCTCAAGGCCAGACTCAGTTTGGTAAAAAGCCCCTGTCAACCACACAAACAGGATCCACTTTCCAACAATCACAGTTTGGATCTGCCGGTTCTCAATTCAACCAAAAGCCTCAGAGCACTCAAGGATCTACCTCCGGTCAAGCAACATTTGGTCAAAAACCAGTTGGTACTACTCAAACTGGTTCTTACCAGCAATCACAATTTGGATTAGCTAGCTCTCAGTTTGGTCAAAAGCCCCAAACTCAAGGGTCTAGTTTCACTTCGACTACAAACACACAATACCAACAAACTCAGTTCACAAAGCCACAGACATCTGCTGGTTCTAGCTTAACTGGTAACACATTAACTCAAAGCCAGACTCAGTTTGGTAAGAAACCCTCTGGAACTACTTTTGGACAAAAACCTGTCGGTACCACACAAACGGGATCTTCATTCCAACAGTCTCAGTTTGGATCAACTGTCTCTCAAGTCAAGCCTCAGACAACTCAGAGTAGTGGTTTAGCATCTACCTCGGGTCAAACAACATTTAGTCAAAAACCAGTTGGCACTACTCAAACTGGTTCTTACCAGCAATCACAGTTTGGATTAGCTAGCTCTCAGTTTGGTCAAAAACCTCAAACTCAAGGGTCTAGTTTCACTTCAACGACAAACACGCAATACCAACAAACACAGTTCACAAAGCCCCAATCAACTGTAGGTTCAACTGCAACTGCTAACGCGTTTTCTCAAAGCCAGTCTCAGTTTGGTAAGAAACCCTCTGGTACTACTTTTGGACAGAAACCTGTTGGTACCACACAAACGGGATCTTCCTTCCAACAGTCACAATTTGGATCAACCGTCTCTCAAGTCAAGCCTCAAATAACTCAAGGTTTAGCTTCAACTTCGGGTCAAACGACATTTGATCAAAAACCCGTTGGTACCGTGCAAACTGGTTCTTCTTACCAACAGTCACAGTTTGGATCAACTACTTCTCAGTTTGGCCAAAAGCCGCAAAGTCAAGGTTCTAGTTTTACTTCCAATAAATACTCTCAAGGCAGCACATTCCAAAACAAGCCTGTTGTAAACACTCAAACAAGCACAACATCACAGCAGACGCAATTTGGTTCAACTGCGTCCCAATTCGGCCAGTCTCAGACAGTCCAAGGTTTTGGTTCAACTACAGTTAAACCATCATATGTACAAAAACCGTTCGGTTCTTCATTCCAACAAAGCCAGGTAGGATCTACTGTCTCTCAATATGGTCAAAATTCTCAATCTACCCAAGGTTCAAGTTTGACATCCGTTAATTCTCAAACGTCATATGGCAAGAAACCTGTTTCATCACAAACACAGTTTGGTGTAGGTAGTTCCCAGTTTACTCAGGCTCAATCTACTCAATTTGGCAACAAACCCAGCACCACACAAACTGGATCAACATTCCAGCAAACTCAGTCAGGGTCTGTTAGCTCACAATTTGGTCAAAAGCCACTGAATACTCAATTTGGATCAACTTCCTCACAGTTCGGTCTGAATTCTCAAACATCTCAAACCGGTGCAGTGTCAACTGCCTCTCAAACATCGTTTGGCTCGAAACCAGTAAATCAACAGAACCAATTCGGATCAGTAGGTTCTCAATTTTCTCAGACATCCCAATACGGTAAGAAACCGACGCAAACATTCCAACAGACTCAATCTAATCAAGGTTTCGGCGTATCTTCGACTACTGCCAAACCCTCAATTGGCAATCGACCTTCCCTAAGCTCTCAATTTGGTCAGAAGCCGCTAACTTCCCAATTCGGATCAACTACCCAGTTTGGTCAGAATTCTCAATCATCGCAAGGCTCAAGTTTGACTTCGACTGCGTCTCAAACGTCTTTTGGTTCAAAACCTGTAAACCAGCAGACCCAATTTGGATCAACTGGATCTCAGTTCTCCCAGACCTTCCAAAGTTCCCAGTTTGGTAAAAAGCCAACAAGTACCAGTACCACTAGTCAAACTGGATCCGTATCCCAACAGTCTAGCACTCAGTTTGGACAGAAACCACAAACAACTCAAGGCTTTAACTCAAACACTTTCTCCCAAGGCCAAACTACACAATTCGTTAATAAGCCTGTCCAAATTAGTTCAACATTCCAGCAGTCACAATTAGCTGGCTCTCAATTCAATCAAAAGCCCCAAATAAGTACCGGATCAACGTCGACTTTCGGTCAGTCTACATTTGCTCAAAAACCTTCAAGCACTGTGCAGACTAGTTCTTTTAACCAACATTCACAAACATCATCCAGTTTCAGTAGCTTACAAGCCGGTCAAAAACCAGTATCATCGTCCCAAGGATTCTCTTACACAACAAACACAGGATCTAAAGGACAAGCTGTGCAGACCTCACAGTCTGGCCTGACTGGTTTCGGTCAGAACACTCAATTCAGTAATTCGCAGTATGGACAGAAACCACAGTTAAGCGCAGGTGTAGCTTCTCAAACCCAATTAGGACAAACTTCTCAATCCGGTAACAAAATTTCTGGATCTTCATCAACCTCGGGGTCCGGCTTCCAATCTCAGTTCTCTAGTTCTTCTGGATCTCAGCTTGGTCAGTCTACTCAAGGTAGCTCTCAAGGTCAAGTTATTCAGTCTACTCAATCCGGAATAAAACCTGTAGGAAGTTCTCAAAGCTCTCAAGCATCAGCGCAGTTTGGTTCAACATCATCACAGTTTGGCCAGACATCACAACTATCTCAAGGTAATGTTCCTGCCTTAACAACAGTTTCCCAAAGTGTTAAGCCACTGAACATTGGTTCAGGCTTCCAGACCATTAGTACGACAGCTACCCCGGTCCGTTTCGGTTCCACACCAGCACACTTTGGGCAAAAGCCACAGGCTGAAGCAAGCGCATTCGCGTCTAGCTCAGGCTCGAACAACGTAGCGTCATTTGGCAACACGCAAACAGGCCAAGTCTCTCAGTTTGGAGTACAAAACCAAGCTGTTTCGACTACCCAAAAACCATTAGTAAGTTCCCTATCTCAAAACAACTACCAACAGTCGCAATACACACAATCTTCAGAAAAGCTAAATAGCCAATCTCAATTTGGTCAGGGTACACAGTCTAATGTAGGCACAGGACAGTTCGGTGTTCAGAGCTCATTTGGTTTAGCGTCTCAAAAACCTGTTGGGTTCCAATCAACACAATCTACTTTCCAACAAACTCAGTTTAACCAGCCCCAAAAACCTGTAGCCAGCTCTCAGGGATCTGCCTTCCAGGCCGGACAGTCAGTCGGAATCCAATCAAGTCAAAGTAGCGTTCAAAGTTCAAGTCTAACCACTGGACAAGGTTCCCAAAGCTTATTGGGTAGTGGACAATCTGGCTACAACTACCAACAACCACAATCTGTGTTCACCACCCAATTCGGATCCCAAGGTAATGCTCAGGGCCAAAAAGTGCAGCAAGGTCAATCAAACTTTAACTCAGTAGTGTCCACAGTACAAACACCTATCAACAGCGGGCCTCTTAACTCCTTTGGCATCTCTTCAACCCAGGGTAGTTTCCAACAGACCCAGGGCTCAACACAATTTGGTGTTCAGTCTACCAAACCAGTAGTCAATGGTCCAGTTCTATCGACTTTCAACAATGGTCAATCTTTCAAGCCAGCGAGTGCTGGGTCTTCACAGGGATCAAGTTCCCAGAGTCAGTCTTCAGCGGTCATTACTTCTCAATTCGGAATTCAACCGAGTCAGCCAAGTGGCTTAGCACAGTTTAATGGACAGCAGTTCCATTCTTCGTTCAATTCTGGCAGCCAATCGGTTGTAGGATCTACGCCTGAATACACTATTCAGCAAGCTCCTGGTGTTTTCATAGGCACTCAGCAGCCCGTTGCTTCTAGCTCAGCTCAAGCCAGCTTACCTTCTAGTGTAGGAGGTAATCTTAACGGTCAATCAGAGAGTTTTGCCGTTTCGACTGTTCAAACGCCTGTAGCTATCCAAGGGTACGAAATACTTAGCAACCAAGGATTTGTAGGTCAATCAGAAGAGTTCGGAGGTCCAAGGGATCCTCCTAGGTTCGATGATAAAACTGGATATCATTATTGAACAGTGCCATATAGACTGGATATTATGTAACGTTTGAAAACTTCAATGTGAATATGAACTGATAGAAACTGAAAATAATATAACAAGATAAATATGTACTTCTATTAAAAATGATATAATGATGAATGAAAATGATGTTTCTTTTTTGTAACATAGTATAATTCGGTTTTTAACAGTTCATAAATTAGATTTTAAATAATATAGTACTTTTTGTGAAATGAAGTGGACACCAAGAAATGAATTAAGAATTCAAAATAAATGTTATAAATAAATTATTAAAAAATGTAAATAATAAAAGGTTGTCGTTTCATTTTTGCCAAACATTATCCAAAAATAAAATTTAAGTGGTTTATCCGAGTTTGAAACAGACTGCAATATAATTATAGATCCGAAAATAAACTAGTATGCCAATACAATAATATAAAATGCACTAAGCTAAAAGTTCTAACAAATATGGCTTTACTGATAATAAGGAATGTAATACTAAAACCTGATCGAATGATTGAGTCAACCTTAGCAGAGGGTTGACGAGATCAGATAGGCTCTATGCAAAAGACTGGTAGTCAGCTCCTTTCAGCTACACTGGAAGCCGACCCCAGTATAGCAAGAAAAAGGCTAGACAGATGACGAATGATTGAGAGTGCTGAAGTTTCTTCAGGCTACAGGGAACATTACACAACTTTTTTTATCTACAGGAAAGTACATAACTATTGTTGACACCCACGCATTACCTGACCCTCCCGGATCTAAATTTCTGTTCATCCAATATAAAAATTATTAATATAAAAATCAAATTATTTAAATGTTTCTAGGTAAACATCTCAGACAAGTTTTATCGATCATCCCGGATACATAAATTATCGAACCGAAGATGAATTTTATGACAAGTTAGACAATGGTTAGCTAGTTAGTTTTAGCTAAGCTGCATCGTTTATTATTATTGCCATCTGAGTGAACTATGAATAATACTATGACCTTACATATATTAACTTTTGATCTGGTCTAATAAATAGATCTTGCTTAAAGCTACCCGACCATGTCAGAGTTTTTGAAGGACCGAGACAATTAAGATTCTTTTTCTATTGTTAATGTAATGAAATTTTACTAAAGATGTATTCCTCACACGAGAAGCTCTATGTAATCATCATCAGCCTTTATACTGCCCCACTGTAGGGCACAGGTATATTCTTATTCAGAGAAAGAGTGACCGTTTATCACCACGCTTGCTCAACGCTGATTGGCGAAATTACATTTTAAAGTCCAGGTTTCTTCAAGATGTTTTCCTTAACCTTCTCAGTAAATGTTCTATAAGTTATACATGGAAAGAATATAAACATTAGAAAACTCGTACTAGAGAGGCTGGAGATTTAACTATGCACCACGAGATTATTATTTTAATTGGTTTTAATTACCTCGTCGCAGTATGGATCGCACATAATTAGTCAACAAGGCTATATAGTCAATAATGATTATACGCCCACCATGTTCTTTTTGGAGCCCTTTGTATACCAGGGCTTCGGCCCGGTGCGAACTGGAATCGGTTCACGTCGATAGAGTTTGAGTTCAAACAAACTCGCGGCATATCTTAATTGGGTTATTGCCGTTTAATTTTTTTTGAAACGATACCCTAATACACATAGTTTAAGGACCCCTGTTACAGGCAAAAACGATATAAATAATCACAAACAATTAATAATTCAAACACTCAATAATGAAGATCACGGCTACACATTATAAACAATATTAATAACATTTGTCGAGGTTAATAACACCATGTCTTCTACATAGAGATGTAATCAGCGGGTGATCGATCACACCCAGGCTGTTCAGACAAATTATTACATTTCTGATAAAATCTTAAATAACCATAAATATGTCTTGAAATTATATTATTTTATTTATCTTTGAATCCAGAAAAATTAATTAGATAATAAATTAAAGTAAGCTTTTTCTAGCCATGGTCAGATAGGCTGAAGAGCCTGTGTCATGAAAAAAGGTAGCTGCCGAAAAAAAATAAGCAGTCATCGACCTTTAGTTATGGCTTGGCAGAGTTCACTATTTGATTGTAAATAAGAGTTTTCAGGACCTATAGTGTAAAATATTCTAAATATACATTCATTTTCAATAAGAATTAAGAAGTCCACCGCCTTTACCTACAGTCGATTGCTGAACGATTGTTCTGCTCACGTTCTTTGCACGTGCGTGCCCTTAATTAACGTAACTAAATCATACCACTTTGTTTCGTAAATATTCATGGACCTTATTATTTAATTAGCATTATTTATTGTTTTGTCAATCTTAAGTATGTACACCAATACTTTCACAAAATGATAAAAGTGCAGTGTACATTCTATCGAAAGCCAACAGGATTCTTTTAGGTAAACGAAATCACTGATAGAATGTATGGTTAGATACGATTTTGTCGTAAAATTACTGAACCGATCTAAATTGAATTGAGATTATTTTTTTAGATTTCATTGAGTTTGTAAAAGCAATATACCTAGCTACACTTAGAAAGCGCGCGAACTCGTGGTGACAGCATCGAGATATTGAAGCCTTTTAAACCTATCTTATCTCAGAAAGTATTTGTCAGCATAACATTACAATTAATAAAAGTTGTTAACTCTAGTACCTTGTCACCAATTACATAGAAACCCCATAATGATTCTATCGATCTTTCGACTTGCCAACACCAAATTAACATTATTATCTAATTTCCAACAAATAGAAAAAACTAAACAGAACGGATATAAAAAGTAAAAAAGGAATAATATAAATTGAAAAGAGTCGTTTCTTTGTAAATAACAGTTACTTAATTATTATTATAAAACAAACGTGATCTAGTCAGGGTCAAACTATCATCATTTATATTATGTTGATGATAGTGTAATAAAAATTATCGTGTCTGTATGTGTTGCAGGATACTAAAGCTTATTTTTCTTTGGGCTATAAAATCATCAAGTGAATACTGCAATTCTGGGTGAACAACCTTAATTATTAAATCTGTTTTTTATTCATAATTAAATCCGCTAGCGATTTCACCCGCATCCCGTAGGGACAACACGTAGTCTTCAGCCCTCCTTTATAAATGGACTAACATGAAATAAAATAATTGTTCAAATAGTTCAACTTCAGATATTCACTTTTTCAAATAAACAAACATTATCTAACTATTGCAGTGCTTGCTGCAGTGTTTTAATAACCTCGTAATCTCTTTTCCTTCTTAAATATTTTTCAGCGTCAGATATAAAGATTATACAGATATTTTTTTATCCACGAGTGCGATGTAGTAAGATTAGTATCCGGGTGCGGGACGAGGGTGAAGCCACCGGCAGAAGCTCGTTTAAACTACATGATAAAGTAGTCTAAGTTGCATCTCAACTAATAATACTTTATATATCTTAATATCAGTAAAGCACGTTGCGAAACTGGTTCAATAAAACTGATCTAGTTTCTATAAAAATATTCAGAGCTGTTTGGTGAATCCGCATTATGACATTTGAGATTTATATTTTGAAAACGAAGTATAAAAGTTACAACCGCTAGCTCATATCAACCCTTCTGGACAGTCAGTAAAAAATTGCATTAGAGCTACGAGCCTATAAAACTTTTTATGCAATTTTAGACGTGAAATGTGCGTTTATTACAAATTAAACTATTACATTATAGCCTAATTTGGATTAGCGTGTTTGACTGCAAATATTATAATGGACAGAGGTCTAATTAAAATAAAATAGCAATAGAACCTAAAACCTGCATCAAAATTACAACAAAAAATTAATAGAAATATCAGTCAGTTAATATTTTATCTGTCCATTTGGGCGTTGTCTGGGTGGGGCACTTCGGCCGTTCACTGTAGAGAACTTAATTGTGGAAACGTGCTCTATAAGGAACCCTGTGCTGGAAATATATTTATCTACGTAGATTTATTAGTCGCATTTACTTAAATATGGTACTTTTTACATTTCGCAATAAGTTACTCTAATTCAAATTCTTTATTGTGAACTAAGTGTAAAAGGATCTTACAACTAGGTACGTTCTTGGAACTTATTTGCCTTAGGTATTCACTATATTATCACCTTCATGTTTTGCCCTTATCGCAATTTTATTTGAGGTCCACATAGCATGTCTTCTTCCACATCCTTCTATTTGAAGTCATCTTACAAAGTAAGATGATTTCTTCCCTAAGTTTTAAGTAAGCAACTACATAGTAACGACTGCCAAAGATGCTCAAATGACAGGTCCGTTCCGACATAGATAGTCACTAATCCAAGAACTGACCGCACCAAACATTGCTTAACTTTACGATCGATATCGATCGACCTGTGCAGCTGTTACCGAGCACATGAACTTCCCAAAAAAGCGATGTAAAACCAAAAATACATACAAAAATGACATAATATTATTTATAGCTTACAACTCATTAAGTTCGTCGCTATATTATTTAAAAGTATTTAACGTCAGTTTACGAATTTGTGAATAGTCGCGAAATGCTATTAGAATATATTATTATTAAAAAAATACAAGTTTCTTTCACGTTTTTTATGTAGCCTTGGACTTGAACTTCAAAAGTATAAAGGCGCTCACTGATGTCTGTGAACTGCACCGACTGCGAACATACAAAAGTAGGTTCTGTGTTTGACTTCCATTTTTTAAATTATTTTTTGGCTTTTTTGTACGAAATTCTTATGTATACAAAAGCAGACTTAATTTTAAATTCGTATGATGTTTAATTAGTTGAAATGAACAAATGGACAACAGTTGGTTATAAATAATCATTTATTCAAAGTAGGCTGGAAATCAGCCCTTTTGCAGGTCAACTTTACAAAAGACAGCCCCCTGAAAACGCCCGCCCTTTACCACTTCTTATGTGTTTTTGCTGGGAAGAAGAATTGGTACAAAATGTTAAAAACATTATACAAAATGTATATACGAATTATATTATATTTTCTTTTCTTACAGCCGCTTTTGTAGAAAATCTTTGGTTTCTATAACTTCTACAATATCAATATTTATTAACCATTGATTTTAAGGCACACACATGACTTACAATATTAACTCATTATGTATGTGACGTCTGCGTCTAGCCGTTATAAAGGGTGAGTCAAATAATTGCGCCTGTTGCGATGCCGTCCATAAACCTTAGATAGATAATTAACTTGTAGAGCAATTAAAGCTGTTTAATTACATAAGACGTCATCCTTAAATAGTTAAGTCGAAAATATGTTGAATAGTAAAGTAATGCCTTAATAAAGAACAATTTTATTTCTTAATTTTGTAATTTATATTAAGGTAGGCGATGAAAAAGCCCATTGAAAAAAGTTTTGTGATGTAAGTATAAAAAAACTTTTAAAACGTAAATAAAATAAAAATATTAAACAATGTAAAATAATAAATGAAAGTCGACATCTGAGTGCGCCTTTACAACGACCCTGAACTTGGTTGAACTTTACAATATTGTTGATATTTTTGTTTCAAAATATTTCGCAAGCATTATTAAGAGCTATTTTCTATACAGACTAGACTAAAATTGACTGCTACAATTCCTAGATTTTAGACTAAAGTCAAGGTCAACGCAATTACGGGTCATATTGTACGATTTTATCCATGCAAGGTACTTATAATTTGCTGCGGCATTGTTCGAAAGAGTTACCGCGGTCCTGGTACATAAAGGGCTTAAAAAGGAACATGATGGGATTTAGTCAGCAAGAGCCTGACACTCCCTCACGCTTCTAACCCACAGCGGGAGGGGTCATTTGATTTCCCATCAAAAAAGCTGTATCTGGGTAGACTGAATGTCTCACCCAAATAACCAGGAAAAGGCTAGACAGATAATAGAGATATGTATATTCATTAATCAATTCAAGTATGACCGCTTGACAACTAAACTACTCATCTGCCTAGTTTTGTAAAAAAATCTAAAGGTAATTAGCATTTGACATGCATCATATTCTTTTTGGAAATAAACCCAACTTGCCAGCTCGCTATTTCGTGTCATTCGATTTATACTTGGGTCCATACATATTTGGACAGAGGAATCTGAGAATTTTTTAAATGTCAGCTTAATGATTGAATGGTTCTAGAGTAAATTTGCATTAATACCTTTTTAAGTAATGATGAGCTTAGGATTGTTGAATATTCTGTGTCAATGACAGTGCCAATAGTGATTTTGGGAGTGGTTGGAGCTCTGTGTGTTTGATTCGAATCTCGTGAGTAGCAAGTTGAGGGACCCATATATTCCTTTTATCTTTTTTAATTGCCTACTTATTGCCTTCTATTACTATTAATACTCATAGAAAAAAACAGGATCAATTAAAAAGAAATATTTTTATCTAGGAAATTATATTTTTTGCTTTAAACCTTATCCCTGAGTTAGCAGTTGTCTGTATCCGTAACTGAACTAGATAGATTGCAGACTGCGATAATAGTTCGATACCCATATAAAAACGCCTATGCAATAGAAATGCCTTGTCTCTATGCCAGTATTTTATATGAAAAAATATTTGTTTCCATACTACTAAAAACCGGCCAAGTGCGAGTCGGACTCGCGCACCGAGGGTTCCGTACAAATCCTGTATAGATAAAAAGTGAGTCTTGCGCCAACCGTTCAGTTTAGAACAAACATAGTTATGGTAATTTCGTGAGAGTCAAAATAGTTAATATTTTTTATTTTACAATATAACTAAAATAGTAGGCCAGTACCTTGTAAAAGTTATTTATATAAAACATTTTATTGTCATCATTCAGAAATCTGATTGAAAATAACTAATTATGTTTTAAAGGTCATTGGGCATATCTGACCCGCTTTGTAAAAAGTGGCGGACATGAATCAAAGTAGTTTTAAATCGTGGAGAATGGTATGACGTTTCTTTGAATATAAATATTTTATTAAAATTCCATGGAGACGAATGTCCAGGATCGTTTGAAAAATATAAAAGACAAGCAGTTTCAGAGGATTGTAGAGGTTGCAATGCTAGTTTTTATTGTTAAAGACTTTTCATAAAGAAGGAAGATGCCAATTCGGATGACCAGGATCTGATGAGGATCTGGAAACCCTGAGATATCGAGGGCAACTCTTGAATATTGTAGGCACGCATCGAATCAAAACCAGACATGTAACTGTATTTTTGAGGGTACTGGTAAACAGTAAAGGTTTGAAGCTGATTTGATTATGGAGACTACAGAGAGTCGAGGGAACTCCTGAACGGTATGTTGCAACTACCACGTGTTTGGGCTTATTTTATTCGTATTGACGAGAACTTTTCACAAAAGTTAAAAATAAAAACTTTTTACAAAAAAAAAAACAACTTCCAAAACAACAAGAAAACTGTTTATATGCATCGGTCTAGATCTAGGTGGTTAAATAAATATAGATGCATCCTCTAGACACCGACTTCTAGACCTAATCGCATTGGGGTTACCTGTAATGGTAAATGTATGTAGATAAATAAATAAATATGAGCCCAAACACGACGTAACTAAAACATGCCGTTGAGGAGTACTCTCGACTTTCTCACGTCTCCATCATCAGGTAAGCTCTAAACCTTCACTGTTTGATAGTATCACCAGACATACATCTGAGAATCAAGTTTTAATCCTATGCATGCCTACAATTTCTGATAGTTGCCCTCGATTTCTCAGGATTTCCATCATCAGATCCTGACCTGATGACAATGGAAATAAAAGGCGAGTATACTCTTTCACTACAAAGAAATGATTTCTCAAATCCGTCAAACTTGGTCGTTTAAATTCTCCATTGAAATGAGGAAAATATTTGATGTTTACACCTGATGTTTTAATGTTTTATGTAACTTCAAATTTATCATTTTCGCAATTTTTCCTTTAACTGTACTTTATAACGTTGCTTCTTGCCGAATTTCAAGATTCTGAGTTCACGGGAAGTACCTTGTAGGTTTTGATTCCCTAGCGTGTGACGGAAATTCGTCTAAGGTGTCGGTATAACTGCTGTATCTTTTGATCGCGTTAACTTAGAAGTTTGATTTTTTCACTACCTAAAGGGACAATAGACCTAAGTATTTGGTATAAATTTCAATTTGATACCTTTATTCGTTCGTGAGAAATAAGGTAGTAAGTTTCATTTTATTAAAATATTTTTTTTTATGTTATATAACTAAAAAAATGAGATTTTCGGAATTTTTCCTATATTTGCATTATATGACAATGCTTCATGCCAAATTTCAAGACTCTGAGTTTACGGGAAGTATCCTGTAGGTTTTGATTCCTTTGCGAGTGTCGAAAATTTGTTGAAAATATCGACATAATCGGCTGTATCTTTTGATTGGCTTGGCTTAGAAGTTTGATATTTTCACAGCTTAAAGAGGCAATAGACCTGAGTATTTCATGTGAATTTCAGCTTCAGATAAAGTGTCTTGACAGACAGACAGACAGACAGACAGACAGAAGGACAACAAAGTGATCCTATAAGGGTTCCGTTTTTTCCTTTTGAGGTACGGAACCCTAAAAAATGAAATAAGATTTGTTTGTTTACTATAGATATAGTAAGAAACCCAGCTAATACCCCAAATAAAAATTAAGTTCTGTTTCGAAATTCGTTTACATACCTGGTAATTTTTCATAGTGCTTTAAACTAGGTTACAGTTCTATTTTTAATAACATTAGTGTGAAACAGATGATTAGACTAATGATTATTGTCTTGTGATTTGTTATGCTCAATCTTGTTAAAATTACCTAACTATCCTTTCCTTAAAGTTATTTGTTTATTGTGAAATCTAGTGTTATAGATAATGATTACCTTTTTCTATTTAATTTAGCTGAGTTTAGCTATTCAAATAATATCAATGCATGGTACAATTTGGAAAAAAAAATAGTTTGCAGATTAAACGCATCAATGGCCTGACTAAATCCTTATATAAATCAAGTTTTAGAAAGATTAAATAAAGCTTTAATTAGTGATGATGCTTTTAAGACCAAATCCAGTTTAAATATGAAATAAATAATGAAATTCAATATACCCACTTCATGACGCAAAACGCTGCGGGATACAAACAATTTAAATGTTTTTTTTACAAATTGATTTACGCGTAATCTTAAACATAACCTGAGGGCAAACACATGTACACTACACTACCACTTAAATCTATGATATATTACTTACTCATATAAACCACTAGTCGTTTTCCCTCGGTTTCACCCGCGTCCCGTGGGAACCACTGCCCCTACTGGGATAAAATATAGTTTATGTTATTTGGGAAGAGTGTAGCTTTCCAGTAGTGCAAGAATGTTTCAAATCGGCCCAGTAGTTGGAGCGTTCAGAGTTCGCGCTCCCTACAAACTTTTAGTCGGCTGATAGTTGGTTTGGGCTCATAAATCAATATGAAGATGGATGCAAGTACACACGGTAAAACGATCAGGTATTTGGCCAGTATCAGACCGACTAAAAACTTTGGTTGTAACTACGACTGCCTAAAAAAAAAACCAACGACCGTACCTCCAATGTGCGCGTAGGCTTAAGGTACAAACAAACAAACAAAAAAAAATGTTTCCTATTTATTACATTAGTACAGAAAACATCTGTAATGATGATAGATGGCTTTATAATCATATATTTTTGCACTACAAAAATGAGCTCATTATATTTCACACATAGTTTCAAGGATGACACGACTTGTATTGCAATTGACGCATGATTGAAGGCTGAAGTTAATATTAACGTTAAATATTAACTAAGTCTTAAAGTAATTAAGTTTGCGTAGCTTTTACTACGAGGTCAGATGTTGTTTTTTAGGGTTCCGTACCCAAAGGGTAAAACGGGATATTGATTTCGCTCCTCTATCCGTCCGTCTGTATCTCATGAACCGTGATAGTGAGAGATAGAGAATAAAATAAATATTTGGAGGCTCCCATGATTTTGTCCGTTTAATAAATAATGGTACGGAACCCTTCGTGCGCGAGTCTGACTCGCACTTGGCCGGTTTCTTTTTTAAATATTTTTGATTGATGTGTTTGAATACTGTTGCGAAAGTTAAGTTTTATAAAATCTGTCTTGGAACACGATTTTATTCACGTTTTGAGGAAATTACTTCCGTATAAGAAATTAACAGGATGCTTTCCCGTATATAATGTGTAAACGATATATAGGTAAATGTTGTATGAAGTTTACTTCTTTTATATGCCAATAAATTAGATTACATCATCATATACAATAAAGTTATACCCATTAAGTATTTAGTTTCTGTGAAAACTTAACTGTCGTAACAATAGCGAGTAATAACATGAGTTAACTGTATCAATAACAATTAAGCTAAATACAGCAAAACGTTCTAATCTTTTAATTTGTATTTGTTCTTCATAAACTTATTCTATAGTAGGCAGTCGCTCCTTGTAAAACACTGGTACTCAGCTGCATCCGGTAAGACTGGAAGCCGACCCCAACATAATTGGGAGAAGGCTCAGCAGATGATGGTATCAATCAGTCTCTTATTCAAACTAAAGTTTTAGCAAAAAAACTGAAGCTAATTGTTTTGCAATTTGCGATAATTATTAAAGCATCCAAATTTCTTCTATTTATTGGACACGAATTTAATAATACCTAAGTGATCACGATTCTATCGTTTCAAAGGCAGGACATTTTATTGTTACATAAAAACATCAGACACATACAATTTCCTGACTACGCATAGTAATCATAAACTAGAATCGATTCATAGAAAAACATCAATTATGAAATATTTAATCGAAAAATGTCTAAAAATAAGTTTATTATTTCAGTCTGACATTTGAAATATTTAGACAAGAAAGAAGCCTTTCTTTTTATCAAATTATGTGGAATAAATCTTATTTTATGTTTTCTATGCAATATTTCCTACTTTGTACATTTAAGACTCTTCAATATATTTCTGTATTTGAACGGCAAGACTGGCATACTTACAATATTGCATATATTGTAAGTATGCCAGTCTTGATATGCAAAAATAAATTGGTCCTTTTTGCTTCAAACATGGAGAAAAAAATGAAGAGCCGAAATGTCTTAACACAAAATCTCCTAAGAAAGTAGGCAAAGCCCCGCTTTTTCTGTTTCTTAGGAGAAAAAGCGGGTGTTTGGAATATTATTTTCAAAATAAAATCACCAATCAATCAGGACCAATCTTTGACAGATTGATTTTGATTTGAGAAGGAACCCGAACGTCTCGTTAGTTCTAGTAATTGATCACGCCTACCGTAATCTACAAGAAGACGCTCGACCTACTTTCCTTGTGGCATCTCCGCTATCTCTACTCCGTGCCTTTAAAGGATTCTAGTAAACAGGTAAATTGACATTGTCAGCAAATGGAATAGGTATGTACGATCTCATGAAAAATCGCTATTGTAGAACAAAGGTCATAGGCCTATCAAATAGAGTCCGTCACTCTATTTCTTTGTCTATGTCTTTGTCAATAATCTTTTTGTATTGTAATTTTATCTTTTTGTGATCATTTTAAGCATTTGTTCGTTCAAACGGTTGCACCATCATTAATCACAATAACCTTTCTTTGAATACCTGAATAGTTAGAAACGTGATAATCTTTCTTTTGATTGCGATCAGACCAAATGTTGGAACTAGATACTTTTGACTGATAGCTCATTTTAAAACGAACATCAAGGTTGGTTATATATTTGCTGTTATAGATTTTTTTTACGGTGATTGATAGGGATCGACCATAATTTATTTTTCCACTTTTCTCCCCAATTTTACAGGGTTGACGCAATATATTTTGTTTCCCGCTTCCATTTCTGACTAAATATGACTAGCTAACTAATGACTGCGTATAAATTGTGGCTGACCTAAAAAAAAATTGTAATTTTTTGAGACATTTGACCAATTAAAATCTTTCATCTAAGATCGCAGAATATCAAGGTTTTACCTACACTTTCTTATAAAGAACAATTAGATCAAACGCTATTGCAACTTCATTTAAATTAAACTCTTTTAATGCAGCTAAAAGACAATAACTAAAATTAAACGGTAACATTGTTCCGATCAGTGTTGCCACACTATTGAATCCTCTGGACTAAACAATCAGTACTTTATAATGGCGTGTCAGTCAGATTTGACTGATGGCTCGCATTCAATTTGTCCACGTCTTTTGATGACTGACTAATGGACTTTGAGCTACCTTTTGACAACCTGATGACGTCATGAAGACTGGTTTGTGAGATAATTGTTAAAGCGCATGCGTGTCCGGTTTAAACGCATAGCGGCTTTTACGGATACAAAAGCTTGTAGGCTTGAAAGTTATGGAGGAAAAGAAATGGTATGACATGATTAATGTAGATCATCATTTGAGACCAGAACCCATAGTTGCATCTACTGAGAGAGTCGCAAGTTCATCGAAGTAAGATTTTATTTTAGGCACTTAAAAATTGAAAAAAAAGCATTTTATTAATTTAAATATTTTTTGTCAATGATGAAAAATTATAAAATTACAGTTTTATTTTGCAGTGTATTTTCAGAGTCTACATTCTCATCTTAGAGCTTACAAACCAAGGTCAATCGTCATCCTTCTACCCTTCCGAGGTCAACTTTGGTAAAAACAAAAGCTGATCTACAAACCACAATAAACAATACACATAGTAACCTTAAGAGTAATTAAACTCGATCATAATCAGGCGACAGGACGGCACAAAATCACGGTTTTGATAATCAAAATATAATAAAAAGAATAGGTACTTATCCACCGTCACGAAAATGCGTGGTCGTGGTACAAATGACCTGGACTGTTCAGATCAATGTATTGGTTTTGATAATACGATGGATGATTGAACTGAGGAGTAAGTGGTTCTGTATGTTATATTTTTTACCAACTGTAATAAAATATGTAAAATCCTTCACCGAGTCTGCCTTGAAAAACTGTGCTCAGTTTTTCATTTGTTTTCACCAACAGGTAAAGTGTTTCATGAGAAAATTGAAAGTAGGAACTGAAAGTAGAAAGTTACAATTATTTTATAGACAATTAAGCATATCAAATCTTCATCGCTCTCCGATTTTTTACTAACCTATAGAATGAACCTATATCATTTCATGAAAATAATGTTATGTTATCGCTAAGCTACTCAAACAAATCTAGAATTGTCAATTGATATGACTTTCTAAGCCGATTTTAGGCATTTTTAAAAGATTACTGAACCGAATATTTCAACACAAAGCTTGATAAAGAACATAGGCTACTTTTTATCCAGACGCGAGTAGTTTCTTTGGGATGCGAGTGGAACCGAGGGAAACATCTAGTCAAACATGATATTACCTAATTCCTTAATAGAAAGTCATTTATTCTGATTTCGAAGTGATGTACTCTTAATAGCCTAATTTACTTTAACGATCCGCGTTATTTTTCAAATATCTATGGTAAAAGGTTTTCTCACGTAAATCGTCTCGTCTCACAGTTTCTAAATGTGCCTGTACTCGTACTATTAACTCGTTTTTAAAAGCTTTTTTTAAGATACCTACAGATAAATATGTAGTTTTTGTAGGCATTCGTTTTGTAGTAATTATTTGGTAACCGTAATTATTTAATGAGTAGATTACTGGCAAGTTATATTTACAATACTGTAAATGTCTTTCGTGTTCCGTACACATAATACTTACCTACTTTACCACGGACTATAGCTATACTTTGTATATTCTTTCAAAATGAAAATACCCACAAAATTTAAGTTTTTTTTTAATAGAACTAAATAACTTTTTAACAACTTACCTTCAACAGTGTCTAGTTTAAAATTTAAATAGGTATTTTCGGTTTTACCAATATGATTCCTAAGTATTCGCTAGTTTTGAAAATAAAAAAAAAAGCTTTTAATAGAACTACTTATTAGTGCATTGATGCAGTTGATGCAGTGTTAAGAAATCGGCTGACACTCAAAATGCACGAATAATTTTCGTGACCAATAGCCGTTCAATGTAATTATGCTCTTATGCTAAATAGTGCTTACCACGGCCAAGACATGGGTGGTTCCTATCACACTTTGGAATGTTATAATGATAAATTCTGATGTATCAATCTATACATAATTTAGGTTGTATTTTTACCTCTTGTACTCTTATATAGTTTATTTATATTGTAAAATAAATATCAGTTAAATAAAATACTTAGTATACGCTGTAAAATTAAATAAAAAGGCGTAAAAAACGTACCCAATATGTCACAACAAAAAAAAAAATACTTACGAAAGCAAAGTATTTGTAAAACGAATTTTCTGACCTAAAAATTACATTTTACTATGTACTTACTGTCTATTTTATAGTTCAACACCAAACACATAATACCTACAGCTAGCCTTTTATTAAGGTTCTAGTAATATTCTCAATTATAAATAATGCATTTAATATCCACTGTTAAGCTGACTCATGGTATACAAGTACAAATTTCTCATGAACTCATCTATTACAAAAACCAGATAAATAGCGGAAATGTCTTAATATGGCAAATTGTCTACAATTTCAACTAACTATAATAAGATATACCATAATTTGCCTTTCGATAGGCACATGTGCTTTATAAGTATTTTGTAGGTAACGGCTGTAATTTCATATGATAATCTGTAGTTGGTTTTGGATTACTTTATTAGACGGATGTTAATTTCGATCCTGTTATTGTTGCTAATGAGCTAATTCGGCTAGACTTGCTACTTTAGGTACTATTAGGCACAAGTTTAAATATAACTTTGAAGAATAGATTTTTTTCTTTACATTTAAGGTAAGGACTGAAGTCTTCAACTGAAAAAAGGGATATATTATTATTAAAATTACTGTCTATTCGTAGTGACGATGGTACCTTTTTAGTTAAAATAATCACTTCTTAAGGGCACAAAAAGTTAGTAAATATGCATTACACAATAATAATTATTAAAGTGGTTAAACGTCTCTCTAGTACACTGCAGTAAGATACAAGTTTCATTTACGCACACTTTTTCAATTTATTCTAATAAAAATTTCAGTTGTTCACGCACACAAATAAAGGGCAAATTAAACTAAACAAATGACATTACACGTCTAGTTATTTATCAAGAAAGAATTCAAATGGGAATCGTGGTTCTCAGTACATTAAACTATTAAACCCGGATGCCGACAGTTCTATATTACTAATAATCTCGCAATTAAAAACAATAATTAAAAAATAAAGGAACCCAACAAGTACCGACAAGCAAACACATAGAGTGTGCACAGCAATTAAAAAAAAATCTGTTTATATGTATGTATGTTAAATGTTATTAAATTGTTTTTTATTGTTTGTAATTATACTTAATATATACATGTTGTATATAATTTGTATATGCTGGATGCGTAATGAATATATTTAAGTTACGATTTGTCCGTGAAAACAAAACCTTTAGGTAAAATATAGTGAAGTTAGATATGACATCATTATGGTCAAAGTATGTATTATAAGCCTACAGAACTTTACTAGATATAATTATAGAGCTCCATATGCTTTATCTTTAAATTGTGTAAATAAGTCCTATTAACTTACAGTAGGTAATTAAGTTTTTACTGAAACTGAAAAGTAATTTTATTTCTAAGTACTAGTAGATACTAATGTTGGTGGCCCTAAGTCATAGTAATCTTAATTAACAATAACCTCTTAACCAGACATTTATGAGAAATAATTAATTCTTAAATGATAGCAAATTAAATTGAGATTTCATTATCTTATTTCAGAGTAGCTACTTAAATCAAATGCTTAGCAAGCGTAAATCTTACATTAGCATTGCTTTTAATTCCCGCTAAAACACTAGTAAAATACTGCTGTTTTTGCTACTAGACATGTTGGAGCCCTTCACAAAGATACCACATAAGATGTTTATTCCAAGTATTTTACAAAAAAGAAACTGTTTCCGAATGGCTATCTATATGTACTACAGACTTAAAAAAATCTCCACGGATCCCTAATAATAAAATAAACAAAGTAAATCCCACCATACATGGGTGATCACACACACACACGTCACGCTCACAGTAATTAGAGTATCAGTAATATTGATCGAGTTATTGAGTAACCACACACACATACAAACATCGTGGAATCTTCACTATTAGTACTGTCAAAGGTTAGCTCCGTGAGCACAATTTTGAGTAACTTAGCATGGTGAACGAATTAACTTCATATAAATAGGATGCAGTTACTGTGATATGCACATTCGGTGATCATCCCGTGGTAGCACAACAGCTTTAGATATGAAGCTGGTAATATATTCTATATTTATAGTTAAAAATAAATAATAAACATCTTAAAGAACATAGAAATTCAAATAAAAAAAAGTCTTCAAAAATTTTTCAGTGTTAATTATTCAGAAGTTTTCAAAAAATGGATTGCAGTGAAAGTTTCAATAAATAAAAGTGCAATTAAAAGTTTAATAAATAAAATTTAAAAGTAAACATTGACCTATGACATGGCAGGAGTATTCCGTAAACTAGATGATTCGTTAAAATCAAGGGCTTGCCTTTCTAACTGTGACTCAATCTATCATGACAAATCTGTGCCTTCAATTTGCCGTGGAATACAAACGTTTATTTTAAGTCTAATTCATTGAAATTTTATCTTTTCAGCTTATTATTTTATCAGTGATAGCATGCAGCTATGCTGACAAGTTGGACAGGACGTACTTGCCTCCCGCAAGTGCGGGCTCTGCTGGTGGAAGCCCAGGGTCTCTGACGGCCCCCGGAAGCGAACCTGCCTTTGGCCTACCTAAAGGTCCTTCATCGTTTGGCCAGCCTGCTTCTCAGTACAACGCACCTGGAAGTCCTGCGGCCGGACAAGGCCCTAGTGGTTTTGGACAGCCCTCAGCTTCTGGACAGGCTGGATTTGGGCAACCTACCTCGCAGTACGGTGCTCCTTCTGGTGCCGGCCCCGCCGGACAGGGCTCTGCGGGCAGACAGCCTGCTTCCCAATACGGTGCTCCTTCAGGTGCTGGCCCAGCCGGACAGGGCTCTGCAGGAATCAGACAGCCTAATTCCCAATACGGTGCCCCTGCTAGTGGTGCAAGCCCTGCGCCCGGACAAGGCCCCGCTGGATTTGGCCAACCCTCTCAATACAACGCTCCTAGTGACGCTAGCTCTGCTCCCAGCCAAGGTTCTGCTACATTTGGCCAAGCACCTTTCGGAAGCCAAGGATCTCAAGACGCGGCTGCCTACGCTAGCCAGCCTCAGCCCGAACGTGAACGCGCTTCCATCGACAAGAACGCTGAAATCCTCAGATACGAAAACCAGAATGACGGTGAAACCTTCTCGTACAGTTTCGAGACTTCGAACGGAATTTCTGCTGAAGAATCTGGTGTGGCTACTAACGGTGTTCAGGCTCAGGGTGCCTTTTCTTACACTGGTGATGATGGCCAGCAATACAGCGTGACGTACACTGCTGACGAGAACGGCTACCAACCCCAGGGTGATCACCTTCCTACTCCTCCCCCGATCCCTGAAGAGATCTTGAAGTCTCTGGAAGAGAACGCGAGGGCCGCGGCTGCAGGCACACAAGAAGGTTAGTCCATTGTTTCTCAACATTTACTTTTATGCTATTATATTAGTTATTGTCATATTTGTGGGAAGTTCTCTTGATCGTTCAAGTGATTATATGAAGCGATTGAATAACTTTTTTATTGATACAATGTAAAATCACGGGTTATAATCACGCGTGTTTTATATAAATTCGTTATCAGTTCCTATTAGTTGTTCCGTGTGAAACCGCTTGCAAAACTGTGACACACTGCACGAATCGATGAGTTAAATCAGAAAGGAATCTAGAACCCGAAACTCGACTCATCGTTGATTGAGAATTCCTATTTGTAAGGTTCAGTTTTTAAGTTAATACATATTTGGTATCTGGTATAATACCTATGCTTATTTAAATACATATGTACGAGGAAATCGAATACATTGAATGAAAAGCCTGTTTGTCCGAAATAAATTGGATACTATTGGAACATGCAAAGTGGCCCCTATGTGAAGCATTAGATAACTAACATCATTTAGTGACTATAAGTAGAGCTTAAAATACTGAAAATATGAATTTCTTGACTATGTTTTGTGATACACGAATGAACTCTGACACTTTAATTTCATGAGACCTTCGATATGATCTCATCAGTAATTCACATTATTATAATTACAATTTATTGAGTTACCAATGTTCAAGAAGACATTGACTGACATTGATCTGACATCATTTTTGAACCTTATGTTGGGTAACTATAATTATAGCTATTAATATTTTAATAGCAGTTAAATCGCCTCTGTACTAATATGTTTTTTTGCTAAATTACTGTTACTTTTAGTTGGCACGATTTTTATGAGAAAATGATCCGTGATGGCGTAAATGTATGTCCGCAATTATATGTAGTAGTTACAAGTTCAAAAGTCAAAGTTAAAATATTGCAATACAGGTACTACGTGTATGTAACGTATGTAACTTACTGATTGTGAGGAACTAATTTAATATTTTTTTTGTACCAAGCATAGGTTTTTGCTCCACATTGTTTTTGTTAATTTACTAACAAATTGGCTTGTATTCAATTGTTTTTGTACCATTAAAAATTATTTGAGAAGATGGATCTTAATAAAACTTCGCAACGTAGAAATGAGTGCTAGGAATAAATTTCTACGACCATTAAACTAATCAATTCTTACTTATGTTTCAGGCGCCTACAACCCAGAAGAAGTCAACAGCCCAGTATCCCAGCAGTACTACGGTGGAGCCTCTCCATCCTACCAGGGTCAAGGCCAGCCCGGCCAAGGTCCTGCCTCTCAATACGGAGCCCCCGCTCAATCCGGCCCCGCTGCCAGTGGATCAGGATTCCCAGCTCAACGTGGTCAGTCACCAGCTTCCCAGTACGGCGCCCCTGGTCAAAATGAACCTGCTTCAGCTTCATCAGGACCCCAAGGTTATGCTACCCAGCCTGGTCAAGGACCCACTTCTCAGTATAGCGCTCCTTCTCAAGCTGGAGCTGTAGGCACAAATGGAATTGCTGGTTTCCCTGCTCAGCGTGGTCAGTCTTCCACTCCTCAGTTTGGTGCCCCTGCTTCGTCTGGATCTCAGGGTCCTTCTTCACAGTTTGGTGCCCCATCTGCTTCCGGCCCGTCTAAAACTGGAGCTCAGGGTGGAAGGGACTCAGGTTATCAGTACAATACACCTGGAAGCGCTCCTTCTGGATCTTCTTCTGGACCTGCCCAATCAGGACCTGCCTCTCAATATGGCGCTCCTTCTCAATCTGCTTCATCTGGTTCCAACAGGCCTTCTGGGTCAAGATTCCCGGCTCAGGGTGATCAGTCTCCTGCCTCTCAGTACAATGCTCCTGTCTTTTCTGCATCTCAAGGTCCATCCTCTCAGTTTGGTGCCCCAGCATCCTCATCTTCTGGTCCAGCTAGGCCTTCTGGAGCCCAAGGTGGTCGTGATTCGGGCTACCAATACAATGCTCCTGGTGCGTCCCCTTCTGGATCTCAAGGTTTCCAAGGTAATCAGGCTCCCGGTAACCAGTATGGTGCTCCTAAACCCTCTGGATCACCCAGGCTCTCAGGTGCTCAAGGTTTCGCCCCTCAAGGCAGCCAATCTCCAGCTTCTCAATATGGTGCTCCCTCTGCCACTTCTGGCCCCGCTAGGCCAAGTGGACCTCAAGGTTTCCCCACTCAGGGCAGTCAAACTCCCTCTTCCCAGTATGGTGCTCCTAGTGCCTCTCCTTCTGGTTCAAACAGACCCACTGGAGCTCAAGGGTTCCCATCTCAGCCTTCAGGAATAAACCAAGCTTCTCCATTCGCCCCTGCTGGACCTTCTGGCAACAATGGGCCTGCTCGTTTCGGAGCCCAAGGTCAGTCAGGACAAGGTCAGGATGACGGATACCAATACAACAGACCTCAAACCCAATTTGGTGGACCTCAAGGATTAGGAGCTAGGCCCAACGCCCAAGGTTTTGCCCCATCAGGTCAACCTGGCTTTGGTAATGGACCTGCTCAAGGATCAAGGCCTTCATCTGGTCCCGCTTCCAGACCCAGTGCAGGATTCCCCTCCGGTTCTCCTTCTGGCAATGGACCATCTGGTGCTGCTCCCGGTCCCATCGGCCAGGGCTCGCCTTTCTCCAAGCCTAGCTCAGTAGGACAGTACACACCCTCAGGTCCAAGTGGTCCAACTAGCCCCGCTGGCTCAGGATTCCCCAGGCCAAGCGGCCCTGCTGGATCAGCTGCCGGACCCGCTCAGGGACCTTTCGGATCTCAACGTCAGCCTTCGATGCCTGGCTCCGGCTACGACTACAGCCGTCCTGGATCTCAGGGCTCTCAGGCTGGACCCGCTCAGGGAGCTCAACCCGGTTTCGGTCCTTCAGGCCAGAACAGACCCGGACAAACTGGTGCTCAGGCTGGTTTTGGACCTTCTGGCCAAAATAGGCCAGGTCAGACCGGCTCACCATCTGGCTTCGGACCTGCTGGACAGAACAGGCCCAGCGAAAACTTCGGTGGACCTCGCCAGCCCCCAAGCTTCAGCCCCGAGGAAGGATACAAATACTAAACCAAGGATAGATTAATTAATTTATGATTAAGAGACAAGCAAATAGATAAAATGTAAAAAAAAAAAACTACGTAGTACGCTTATAAAAATATTTTGTACATATTTATACGAAATGTATAGAATATAATGTGGAGTCACTATGTGATTGAAATGTTAATGTAAATTAAATAAATGATGCAAAGCTAACACTAGCTTTTATTACATTTAAGAAACAAAGTGTTTCAATGAAGGAATCCTTATTTTAGTCAAACTACCTCCCGGTATGATTTTTCATGACATTTTATTATTATTTATCTGTACGATACACAACACTTAAATAAATAACTTTTCGATAGCCGTATCGTATCCATCAAAATAGTGAATGAAGAATATCATACATTTTTATTTCACGATATTATATAATCAATAATCCAAACTTATAATATCAGAAATAAATAGTCTTAAATAATGACATTGCTAAGCTTTTTCTGAAGACAATACTTATTGTAACAAGAAATCATTTAATTTTAATCAGTACCTAGCCGATTCCTAAGCTCCTTTTTCATCTTCCTTTTCCTGTAAAAATAAAAAAAATAGACTTAGGTATCTGATAATCGTAATTTTTGTAATACTTACGTCGGTAAACCAGAAAACTTAGAAAAGCTCATCTCTTTATAGTTTCGCATGTAAATTTTTCATTAGTTTTAAATTTGCTATGCATGATATGATCTATCTATCTAATATATATATTATATGATTGGGTAAGAATCTTACCTAAAGCACTTTCATACTAGCGATTCTGAGCCGCAAATAATCTTATCGGTGTCATCTTCATATTGCGCTGAGCAATTTCGCACGAAAACCTAGTGGGAAATCCTCTAGTGTGTAAGAGCTTTTACGCCAGTAAAGACTACGTAGAAACATACATACATGTCGTCATAGCATGCACGCTGGTATTATATCAAGATACTCTAATAGGTGTGTGATCATCGAAGTCTATGGACTACAGAATAAATGAATAATACATGTATTACCAAGGAGACTGTTACAAACTTGGTGGATGTAAGGATCTCAGAGAATGTGGCAAACCGGGAACTGGTAAGCTTCACATGACATTTGAACGCACTATCTTGTAATGTCATTTTTATTTCGATGTGCATCGGCCTAGAAGTCGGTGTCTAATGGATGTTAGGTACTAAGTTAATTTTGCCACCGACTTCTAGGCCGATGCACCTAACATTTTTTTTTTTGCTTTTTACTGTTATTTATTTATTTTTATTATATAATACAGTAAATAAGGAAGTAGATAAGAAAGTTCATAAGGTAAGTACATAATGGGAGTATATAAGGGGAGTACATAATACAGTATATAAGGAAGTACATAAGAAAGTTCATAAGGTAAGTACACAATGGGAGTATATAAGGGGAGTACATAATTTATATAAGGAAGTACATAAGAAAGTTCATAAGATAAGTACATAATGGGAGTATATAAGGGGAGTACATAATACAGTATATAAGGAAGTACATAAGAAAGTTCATATGGTAAATACATAAGGGAAGTACATAAGGAAGTAGTTTAGTTAGTTATAGTAGTTTAGTTTTAGCGTAAATAGGCTATCTAACACTTAAAGAATTTTTCAAATCGGATAGGTAGTTTCCGAGACTAGCGCGATCAAACAAACTCTTCAGCTTTATAATATCAATAATATAATATAAATATTATTAGTATAGCTGACTGCACTCGCACAGACGCACAAGAGTGTAACTGCCAACTAACTTAAGTACGACTGCCAATTGACAAACCGTGTCAAACGCCACCGAGAGCTTTAAAGACAACTTTATCACTAAGCCTTATTACGTCAGCAAATCTGCAGTGTGCGTGATAAGAAGAAGTGCATTAATTCTTTAATAACATTGAACCTGCAAGTCATAGCGCCTCAGGCAACAATTTAATCTACTAACGCTAATGAAGGCTACCAAAAACTTTACAACGCAAAAACAGCATCATAAAAATCACTAAGCAAAAATAAAATATGACTTATGAACACTAAAAATCACTTTAAACAGTAAACTACGTCAATAAAGGCCTATAACCAATTGATGGTCCACTAAAAGCTCAATAAACGTTTAAAAAAAACACGTAAAAGTAATAACAAGCCCAATAATGGTTAGTAAACTAATTTAAACTAAATAATGTGTGAACTAAAGTGTTAGGAAACGGTTCAGTTGCATCACGAGCACAGTCGTGTGAAGATGGCTCGGTATAGTGGGGACAGCGAGGCGTGGCATCATGATTAATCTGTACTCAATATAATGAAAATAAAACATTTTTTTCTTTGTTTGTTTATTTGTAAACCACTGAACCGATTTGAAAAATTCTTTCAATATTGGAAAGCTACACTCTTCCCAAATAATATAGGCTATATTTTATCCCAGTACGGGTAGTAGTTTCTACAGGACGTGGGTAAACCCGCGGGAAGTCGGCTAGTGATTAATATTTTATTTATTGAGTTCAAATATTCGGTGATTTATGACTTTATGTGGGGTGTAATTACATTGATATTTATGAAGGTTTCGACGTATTGAGTGATGTATGGTCTTGATTGTGGCCTGCGGGTTAATGTTGGTTATTTATCACAATTACTTATGCGTGCTCAAACATAATACGAGTGTATTACATGTTTATTTTTTTTAAGTTGTCTAGTTGATATAGGTATCTTTTTTATTCATTTTTCCTATATTTTTCTATTTTATTACAAATATTTTTGAAATTGTTTTTTTTTGTTATAATAGGTGGTTTTTTTTTCAAAATTGGATTTTTCTGTAATAATTAACTCTCCTCAGTTATGCCAGTATAAATAGTTTAATAGAGTAAAAGTTTACTAACATATTTTATTTAAGTGAAGCTGTATCTTTAAAGCTAAAATATAAGTCAAACGTAGGGCAATGTACCTCATCACGAGTATATAGTTAAAACTTAAAAGGTAATTGTGCAAAGGCGCACTAATAACAGTGATCACGCTATCGACTGTGACGTTGATTGCACAGATACAGATAAGTGTTCACATACACGGTCCAACATTATTTTAACTGCCTTTATTTTATTCTGATTATGGGCTTTTGTCGGGGTTAATATTTATGTATTTTGGTTTACATGAAGGTAATGTTGCTATCAATGTAGAATTTTGAAAATAAATAATATAATATAAAATATAATATAGATTTAGAAACTACTTTACTTTGTACATGTCTTCTCTGTATTGTGTTTGCTTGAAATATTTTGTGTAAAATAAAGAATAATAGAAATAACACAGTTCTTAGTTCTAAAAACGAATAGAATAGCTGTGCCTTAAGGAGCTTTGAATACCTCTTCTGCATAAATACTTATTATTTATTGACTAGCTTCCACGTGCAGATTTCCGATTTCTACGAAAACTAAAACATACCTCGATGAATATCTTATTTAATACTGTTGAAAGAATGTGAAACCAGTAGGTAACTGAGATAAGTGCGGTCAAGCAAACACGTAACAAGTACAGAAAATTAAATGGAAATATTTATTTATTTCTAAAACTACTACATCATACATAACAGCTAAGAAAACTTTAATGCAAAATATTACAACATCAAATATATTCGCAACACCACAATGTGGGTTCATGTATCGACACTCTAATGTTACGACCCAAACATCACACGTTGTTCTCCAAATGACGATAATAATAATAATACAATGATGCGCATAACCTGTGCTTTATGTACCTAACATAATACTCTACTAGCTGTGTTCCGTGGTTTCACGCGTCTGTAGGAAACTTACTGGCCCACTAAGTCAAAATGTAGCCTTTTTGAACAAACGGGCCGTCTAACACAAAAAAAATAATTAGCGCATCCAACCAAACTAAGATTTTTTTAATCAATTCAGCCTTATGTCTTAACAAATCTGAGTGTCTGACTACTTCGCTCACTTGGATAATAGCTTATACCTACCCTTCTCAATAAATGAGCTGTATAAAATTTAAAGAATTTATCAAATCAGACCAAGTTCCTGAAATAATCACATTCATCCAAAGTAATCCAAACAAACAGACTCGTCAGCTTAATTCTATCAGCACAGACAGCAAAACTTGTGTGCGCGTGATACTTTCAATTAGACCGTCTTGTAGGGTTAAATGTACTCGTAAATACAACGGTTTGTTCATCGACAATATTAGAAGGTGTTGCCAGGATTTGAGCACAATGAGAACTGAAACTTTGCAACACACGTTGCATGATGTCATCGGCATCTATTTCCTATATGGACCAATAGTTCGAAGCTTTAGAGTGCATGTAAGACCTTATAAATAATGTAAAACGCATCCCATGATAAATAATTTATATTTCTACTATGCAGTAAGTAATAAAAACTGGTAGGCTTTGGAAATGATTTAGGTGTTTCTAAATGTGCCTGTACTAATACATATGTATTATTAAGCTGGACAGTTTGTTTGTTTAACAGATTTTTGAAACTACTAGTACGAATGAAATGAAATCTTTCAGTACCCACATAAAATAACAACAATTACCTATTATTATTTATAGCTAACTAAGGTACAAAGTGGACTGTGATAGGCTGATGATGATGATGAGGTACAAAGTCCATTTTTCGATGATTTTCATCAGTATGTGTACAGTTGTCATGAAATACGGGCGAAACGGAGAGGAAACACTAGTATTTAAAAAGTGCTTATAAAATCGGTTATTCCTAATGAGTGTACCTATTGGCTTGACATAAACATGTTGTACCTTCTTCATTTGGTCCCCGAGATGAGCAATTATTTATTCCTTTTTTACTTTGAATAGGTTTTCGTTCGTCGTATCGTTTTTTCGTAAGCAGCTTATTAATAGTACCTTATATGCACACAAGTAACATACCTACCAATATTTGTGTCACATAACTGAGCCCAGCGAGTACCAATGTACTTTTAAAATTCTATCTCGCAATCAGCTCTCGGGCCTTTTCTCAACTATGTTGAGATCGGCTTCCAGGCTAACCGGACGCAGCTGAGTTCCAGTGTTTAACAAGGAGCGACTACCTATCTGACCTCCTCAACCCAGTTACCCGGGCAACCTGATACTCCTTGGTTAGACTGGTTATCAGCCTTACCGCCTTCTGACTACCCCTAACGACTGCTACAGGGTATTAATGATAGCCGGGACCTACAGTTAACGTGCCCCCAAACACATTGGTGTCCAAGATATACTTAGATAGTACATACAAACTTAGAAAAGTTGCGTTGGTACATGCCTGACCTGGACTCGAACCCACACATTCATACTTTTTAACCTAATAAGTACCTATCAATTTGCTTGTTAATCCTATCTCGCAATATAGCCCAAAAACTATTAAAAATAATGGCCAACTAACACGTGTCTCAGTGTGATCTCTATTTATTCACAAAGATGAAGACATAAGGCGTTATTAACTAACGTTGCCCCCTGGGCGGCGCGCGCGCATCACGCCGCAATATGAACCTATCACGTTTAGCTGTGGGTGCTTTGATTTAGTTAGCTTCTAAATTATCCGGGTGTTGGAAATGTAGTTCGAATATGAAGATGATTTCATGGTTGATGTTTGTATTTAGTAGTAATTAAATATTGCTGAAAACGTTTGCGAAAGATGGGTTGTTGGTGATGTGATAGTTAATACTTACGCTATATTATTATAGGCCTTGTAATAGCAGTATTTTTGTTTGGAGGGAAATTATCAAGTGACTCGCGCTCTTTTAATGGGCTGCAACCATTGTGGAAGGGAGTATCAGATTCTCTCTGACTAATATCCTCCCATGTTTCCCCTGGAGATCTTTATGTTCCAGGGCTGCGGTTACGCATCTAAACAATATCGCAGAATCACGATTCATGAAGTAGTATTTTGTCAAGGGATAATAAAATTATGTGCTATTAGCTTCTGTCGCGAGTTTCATCAGCGTCCCGTGGAAACTATTTTGCGCACCCGAAATAATAAGTAGCCATGCAGTCCTTGATAAGTAGGTTATGTATGTACCTGTAAAGCCAGCTGGTGTTGAAAGTAATCATAAACAAACATTTCAGCTTATTAGCTTAGATATAGATTTTGAGATTTTGATTTTTAGATCAGATATAGATTTTGATTTGGGTAAAGAAAATGAAAAATTACCAAAAATGCATGAGTAAAAATCAAATGTTTGTTGTAACTCAATTTAAACTGCTTAACTGAGGCAGTAGCTTCATAAATCGCTTTGCAGCTTTATAGACATGCATTGCATGACTGACTATTGTAGTTTCAACTAAGTTAAATGAGATCGAAAATCCTTACATTTAAAGCAACAAAACATGATTTAAATGGTACCTAATATTCACAATACCCATATTTATCTTCAGATTTATGTCACGCTATTCTCCGGCCATGATCTCTGAAAACGGATGCTGGGTAACTGTTTATTTAGGTCAACGCGAGATGTCTGATCTGTATCTAAATGTTTTGAGTTAACGATGGATTAGACAATAGAACTTTAAGTTAAACTTGTAGGTATGTTGTAAATAATAATGGTTGGTTGAGTCGAATTGTATAGGGTTTACTAGTGACCCCTAGCAGTTTCACACGGGAAGTTTTTCTTACTAATGCTTTTTACAAGTGAGGAAGACAGTGTGTAAAATTACTGAACCAGATATACCTACCGATAGTTTGAAGCCTGAGAAAGTACCTACATTCGTTCTATCCGGGTTTTTAAAAGGGTACTGGAAGTACTTCCCTAACTAGGCCAGTGGAACCCCAGAAAATAGCTAGTAAATATAAACGTTTTCTTTGAATCGCTGTAGGTAACTGGAGATTATAGTTTTAATTTAATTTTTTTACTATGCTCTATTAATATTAAAACCAAAATAGATTTGCATACTAACAAGATAGTTGGCAAAATATATGGCTATATTTAATCAGCAATAGCAAATCAAAACAAATTATATTTGTTATTAGTTACGTGTATCTATATTGACGTTTGCGTTATTAAGAGCTTTTGAACGATTTTTCTATAAGACCTTTGTGGGGCTTTTGGACCCCACATGAGCATAATTACTTGAATCTGAAATTCATTGTTGAAGCGCTTCTAATCTACAAAGATACAGCCATTTTTTAATGATTTTCCATCATCAGGGGGACCCGCTGTGGGTGCAGCGTGAGGGAATTTCAGACCCTTACTGGCTAAAACCCACCATGCTCCTTCTAAAGCCCTTTATGTACCAGGGTCACGGTAACTCGTTCGAACCATCCCGCAGCCCCGGCAGGCATCAATGGTATAGCCTAAGGTGCTACAATTACGAACATTTCGCCATAATTACTTACAACAGCAATTAAAACCCATACAATACAAAATCTAAAGATTCACTAATTAACTTAATTGAATTCTTTACAAAAGTCGAACAGTATTAACCTTTTAGAACATGATCTAAAAATCTGAATATTACGCAAAAACTCCAATTACTTTGTACTCACTTATGTGTATTTAAATATTGCTGTAAATCGATATAAGTTTATTATTTGGTCGATATTATTTGGCAAAAGTTAATTAATCACGATTTGGTCTGCTATCACAACGATCTTCGGAAGCCGATCCATATTGTAAGGTCATATCGGTGTAGGGTGACCATGTGTTGTTTATTATAGAGACTTTCTTAAAAAAAAACTTCACAGTACTTATATATATTTTTTTTGAGGTACGTTCTCTCTGACTTATGAATAAATCAAGGTAATAAAATTGATGAATGATGATTGATGTATGATTTGTTAAAATTGACAGATAATTTCAATGAAATAATTATAATTAATTTCTATTGTTGCATAATTATTTATTTGTTTTGTGGGTACATACATGGGATTACATTACGTAGGTACATTCATGCCCTTGAAAATTCAAAATAAAAAATCGTTTTGCCCTTAAGAAGCCACATAATCGCTTACAATAATTAAACAATACATTATTAACAATGAAACTCGTAATAAACCTATTATAAATTCATAATTATGACTTCTATAAATGAAGAATTTAATTGCTGATTGATGCTTAAACAATGACAGAGCTTTCCGTCTCAATAGGATCTTGATGTCACATACAATAAAAGGTATTAATAAGAGATCTCTTGAGATTTCAAGGTCTATTTTAAACCCTTCTCACGTCCAAAATGTCAATGATATGTCATGTGAGCATTGTAGCATTATTGCAGTACAATGGATGGTTTTTATTCAAAGGATTTATTGATGTGTCATTAAAATACCTACATAAGTTCTAAGAACTTTATTATAAACGTTTTTGTATATTTTGTAGCTTCAGCTTTAATATAGGATTCTATTGATAATGATGGATGTTAATCTGAGAAAGTATATTGTAACCCGAGCAAACAAGACCAAAAATCTATTTTGAAAAAAAAAAATATATATACTATATACTTTTCATATTTCTTGATTATTTAATTCTCGTCCACTTACTTTCTATTAGGAGTATAATTATGGTAATATTATAAAGTCACTCCAAAACAGACGTACAAGTTTCTGAAATGTGTTTATAGATTTAATTATTTTTTTCTAAAAAAGCTCTCCGCCCATATGATGGTCACCCTACAAAAGAAGCTCGCAATGGAATTTGTAAGTGGGCAAGGTCGAAAATTGATGCGCGATCGAGACTAAGTGTCCGTATGCACGGTAATACGACCATTCAAATAGGATTTGTGTGTCAAGCGCACTATGTGGGAAGGAACCAAGCTTTGATGTTAATATTCGTAGCCAATGCGTAATGTTTGTGGAGTTCAAGTTTAATATAATGTAGCTGTATGAGTAAACGAACGATCTAAAATATATAACTGATGATACTCATCGACTAAAAACTAAGTGAAATAGTTTACCTACAAATATTTCTGATAATAGCAGCATTGAAAAACTTGCAAAGAATACACAGAGCCTTACGAGAAAGCTTAGAGCAAATATGTTAATTCTTAGTAATATTTGAGCTGGTATATAAATAAAAGTGATAGACACTTTTTAATGGACCCTAGAAATATTATTAAAAGATACCATTGTTAAACCAGCTACAATAATCACCCATCCATCAAGATCTGCAGATACACTCAAAGTGCAAAAGATGACCTAACGAGGTATCTTGCATAAAGCGATCCCCGACAATTATACAAGTCCATCCTCGAAGTCATAATATCGTGATGATGAAACATCGACCACGACTTGAGAAGAAGTAGATCGACCTACAACAAACTATATATACTGTACTGACGTTGTAAGGTTATCAGTTGCATCCACAGCTTCTGGGTAGCAAGTTCATCTTACCAACAGCAAAACAAATAATAACAATGAAATTGGTAAGATAAAAGTTGCTTTGGATAGTAAAACAAATATTAATTGTATCAATAAAGAATAACAAATATTTGGGAGATGTCAATAAATAGTTTTATCTTGATCTAATAATTACCAGGATTAAAATGATCATGATTAAATTAGAAACCCACAAACAATACTTAAATAGATACGTTTAATAATCATACTTATCAATTTTTTTTGTTGTAGTTCATCGTGTTAGCCGCCGTCGCATTGGCCCAGGCCGCCAAATTGGACAAGACCTACCTCCCACCCAACGCTCAATCTTCAGCTGGATCTGCCTTCCTCGAAACTCCTCGTCTGTCTAACGGATTCCAAGACCAAACTGGTGCCTTCTCCAATGGATTCTCCAACACTGATGCTTACTCCCAGAATGGTGCTAACTCCCAGAATGATGCCTACTCCCAGAACGGTGCTTACTCCCAGACTGGTGCTTACTCAGGTTTCGAAGCTCGTCCCGAGCGCGCTCAGGCTGCCTTCGAGAGGAACGCTGCTATCCTCCGTCAGGACAACTCCAATGATGGAGAGACTTACGCGTACGCTTATGAAACTGAGAACGGCATCTCCGCCGAGGAGAACGGAGTGGCGACCAATGGAGTCCAGGCTCAGGGCGGTTACTCCTACACTGGTGACGACGGCCAGGTCTACTCTGTGAGGTAAAGATTTATTTATCCAGACTGATAGGTATATTACGAAAAACAAAATTAGAACTTGGACATGTTTAAAAACTATTGATATTAACAGGTACACCGCTGACGAGAACGGATTCCAGCCCCAGGGTGACCACCTCCCCACTCCCCCTCCTATCCCTGAAGAGATCCTGAAGGCTCTGGAACAGAACGCCCGCGATGAGGCTGCCGGTATCTACGATGACGGTAAGGATCTTAATTAACAATTCAGTTGGTTCCCGGCCTAGCTTTAGCTAATGATTTAAATATTTTTTTTTTGTGCGCAGGTTCTTACAGCGAAGGCAAATACGAGGGCACCAACCAACAACAGTACTACAACGATAACGCTCAAGCTATTAACTACAACAACGCTCCGTCTAACAACTACAATGACGCTCAGTCTAACAACTACAACAATGCTGATGCCGTCGTCACCAACAACGCTTTCCTCGGCAACGACGCTACTGGAAGCGGCAGCTCCGTCGCCGGCGTGCAGAAAGCGTACCTCCCTCCCTTCGCTCAGCGCAACAACCAGAGGAGCGGAGCGAGGCAATCCTCCTTCAACGCGAGAGACGGATACCGTTACTAGAGACTGTAGAATTATGATTGTTAAGACGACTTATTAAAATTAAATAATGTATTTATGACTAAACTGATTTAGATGTTTGATTTATCAATTTTTTACACCTTACCTAACCACAAACAAAATATTTAGAAATGTATAAATGCAAAGAGGCTTTAGAGAATTAGAAATGATTGAAATAGTGACACACATAACATATGCAATATAATAGCAAACAAAAGTCTCGAAGTATGATTAGACACGAAGATCTTTAGAAATTTTGTTACTGTGGACTCTAGACCTGGACGATTCCGCAGTTTTCCTGCCATTTTACAAAACACACGCTCAACCTGAAGTATTTACAATTCATCGACGGCAGAGGGCCACAAAACTTCCGCTCCTAGGCAAAGGCCTTCTCCAAGCTGTGGATTTGCCCATATTAACTGCACTGGGCATGCCTGTTGATGAGCACAGTGCGTAATGTCTTAGCTTCGGAGATACCACTACCCACATCTGATTGACCCCTCTTCCCTATTCAGAATATAAAAATCCTCAAAAAAGCGTAAATAGAAAAGAGATTTTTATGCTCTGCAAATTAATGCAACACGCATTAATAACGGCCGAGTATTTAAAACTAGAGTAACTATTGAGTAAAAGTTATAAGTTATTTTAGAATTACTTAACTAAGAAGATATGTGGAAGTAAAAACCAAATATGGTTTTTAAATTTCTAAGAATAATTTCCAAACGTTTTCCTAATACTCTTTATATTAATTTTGAATGACTCTTTTCATGAAAAGCGAACAGAGAAATAGGTCTTTGTCCTAATGTATTGGACTTTGTAGATAATCTGATTACAGAAAACAAAAGAGCTGCATATTGTTTTGATAAAGACCTCATTCGATATCAGGTCTTTGCTCAGGACACGCACACAGGCAGACACAGCATCCTACAACCCTAGTTTCATGCCAATCTCCCAAGATACAACACCCATAAAACATTACACCCCTGAAGTATGCAAAAACAACACCAAAATATGGAAAAGTAGCATTATACGATTTTGCGACTTAGCGTATTATGGAAACATACAATCATAGCTATAATATAGTGTCTATACTAACTTTAACTCTAACTTTAACTTAATTTTTTTGGGACTAAAAGCTGACCCCAACACTGTTTGGAAAAGGCTAGGTGAGATTCTATCTATAGCGACTTTTCACAGTTTTATTTCACAGTCTCCGTGGGCTGTATGCTTGACATTCATTCCAAAGTTTCATCATAGCATCAACTATTAATCTCAATAACTTTTGAATCAGTAATTTCCTTGACTCGAAGTATTGCTACGGAAACTCATCAACCCAATCATTAGAGAAATATTTTCTTATATTTTGATGACATAATTTCCGTTTAACTTCATTAATTAACTTAAGACTGCTAACCGCAATGAATGACCTATATGTATATGACGTTACATCTAACAGTCACTTGGTCAAGGTGAACTAATGTTTCCGGTAACTACGTTCCAGTTATTGACCCATCTACTTTTTGCGCACATCACGATGTTACAGTTTAAATCGGACAAGGTAATATTACATACCAATCAAAATACATCATGATTAAGTAGCATAAAATGAATTATCCGGAAAAAAACTCTGGCCATTTAAAGATGGTTAAATTACCATTAATGCAAACTTTGGCATATTATACGACGTATACGCTTGTCCTAAACAATGTACTAAGTAATACCTGTTCGCTTTGCTATATGTACCGAAACTTTCTTATCGATGAGCTTCAGTAAAGGTCAACCGCAATAGAACAAGTTCATCCCCGAGCATCGCATCGTCATTAAGAAACATTGCCGCTACTTGCGATGTTACTAATTGATCTGCACCTGACTATATATACTGTGATAACGCGCAGAGGTCATCAGTTGCATCCACAGCTTCTGGGCAGCAGGTTCAATACAACAATAAATAAAAATATAAAAATGAAATTGGTAAGCTGACGTAGTGAAAGTGATCTAGTGAGTGCTACTGTGTATCGAATGTCAAGTGTTGTAAAATATTATATTATTTTTCAGTTTATCATTTTAGCTTCAGTCGCTCTGGCCCAGGCTGCCAAACTGGACAGAACCTACCTCCCACCCAACGCACAAGCTGCCGCAGGATCTGCCTTCCTCGAGACTCCTCGTCAGTCCAACGGATTCCGTGATCAATCCGGTGCTTACTCCAACCCCAACGCGTATGCCCAGACTGGTGCTTACTCAGGCTCCGAAGCTCGTCCCGAGCGCGCTCAGGCTGCCTTCGAGAGGAACGCTGCTATCCTCCGTCAGGACAACTCCAATGATGGAGAGACTTACGCGTACGCTTATGAAACTGAGAACGGCATCTCCGCCGAGGAGAACGGAGTGGCGACCAATGGAGTCCAGGCTCAGGGCGGTTACTCCTACACTGGTGATGACGGCCAGGTCTACTCTGTGAGGTGAGAATTTATTTATCCAGACTGATATATGACTAGAATTAAAATTCGAACTTGGACATGTTTAAAAACTATTGATTATTAACAGGTACACCGCTGACGAGAACGGATTCCAGCCCCAGGGTGACCACCTCCCCACTCCTCCCCCCATCCCAGAAGAGATCCTGAAGGCTCTGGAACAGAACGCTCGCGATGAGGCTGCTGGCATTTACGATGACGGTAAGGATCCCAAAAACATATTGTTTTCTGTTACAGCTTATCAAAAGGTTACAATAACACATTTTCTTGATTTTTGTACGCAGGTTCTTACAGCGAGGGCAAATACGAGGGCACCAACCAACAACAGTACTACAACGATAACGCTCAAGCTATCAACTACAACAACGCTCCGTCTAACAACTACAATGACGCTCAGTCCAACAACTATAACAACGCCGACGCAGTCGTCACCAACAACGCTTTCCTCGGCAACGACGCTACTGGAAGCGGCAGCTCCGTCGCCGGCGTGCAGAAAGCGTACCTCCCTCCCTTCGCTCAGCGCAACAACCAGAGGAGCGGAGCGAGGCAATCCTCCTTCAACGCGAGAGACGGATACCGTTACTAGATACTGCAGAATTATGATTGTTAAAACGACTTATTAAAATTAAATAATGTATTTATGACTAAACTGATTCAGTAGTTTGCTTTATCAATAAAACCTTATTTAACCAACAAAAATAGGTCGATGTATAAGAGGCTTTAGAGTACCAGAAAAGATGAAAATAATGACACATAAAACACATGAATTATGTATAATAACAAACGAACGTCAAAGGAAAGATGTTTGTAACTTTGGATTCTGGTCTTTGACGTTTACGCAGTTTTCGGCCGTTTTACAAGACACATTCAACCCGAGAAATATTTACAATTCATCGTCGACAATGAGTCGCAAAAGTTCCGTTGCTGTACAAAGGCCTTCAATATGTAGTTACCGCACCGGGCTTCTGCAAATCAAGAAATTGGGGCAGAACAATGTTGGTTTACATCCAAACATCTTCTTCAAAATTCAGAAATTATTAAATTTCCCATAATATACGTAAGTATAAAAGTGTTTTTTATGCATTACAAATAGGAACAACATCAACGACGGACGAATATTTCCACTAAATTAACTTTCATGTCAAAATTAGATGTTATTTTGGAATGAGCTAAGTACTAAGATATGCTCGTAGAACAAAAATCACCTCATGGATTCCACACACATTTTCTAGGAATCATTTACAAACGTTTTACTAATTCTCTAATCATCAATGTTGGATGGCTCTTTTTCAGAAATGGCGAATCGAGAAAATACGAGTCTTAATTACCTATGTAGGGAATCAGATTTCTGAAAAAACCGTTTAACAAAGTATAGGTAGCTGCAAATTGATTTGATAAAAATTTAGGTCAACTCTTTGCTCAAAACACGCACAACATTTTAACACCATATCTACAAGATACAGCAGCCATGATTCATAACAACACGTATGAAAAAAAAACAAAATATGATAAAACCATACCACAATATGTGTTTTATGTCAACGGCCATTTTATGTTTTATGTAAGTTTTAGGTTATTGCGTATTATGGAAACATGCAAATTCGTATCTGTGATTCGATTTGAAATTGGTGTCTACTGATAAATATCAAAAAACGAATTCTGAAGACTTAGACTTTGTTTTTTGATGATTAGAAGCTGATCCCAACATTGTTCGGAAAAGGCTAGGTGAGATGCTGTCTATAGCGATGATTTGACTTGTATGCTTGACATTGATTAAAGTTTCACCACTTATCAATCTCAATAGTTTTAGAGTAAGTCATTTCCTTGACTCGACGTATTGCTGCGGAAACTCCGCTGTCATCGCAATCATCAGAAAAATATTTTCATATACTTTGATGACATCATTTCCGTTTTACGTAATTAATTAACTTAAAGCAATACTATCCGTAGCAAATGACCTATATATGACGTTACATCTAACAGTCACTTGGTCAAGGTGAACTAACGTTTCCGGTAACTGCGTTCCAGTTATTGACCCATCTACTTTTTGCTCACATCACGATGTTACAGTTAAAATCGGACAAGGTAATATTATTACATTCCAATCAAAATACATCATAGTTAAGAAACATAAAATTACCGTTCCAGATCTAGAAAAAGCCTTGCCCATTTATAGATTGCTAATTGAAAAAAGATACAAATATTTGATAAATCATACAACGTATATTTGACCCTAACAATATACTCATACCAGTACATTTTGCTTATAATATGTACCGAAACTTTCTTATCGGTGAGCTTCAGTAAAGGTCAACCGCAATAGAACAAGTTCATCCCCGAGCATCGCATCGTCATTAAGAAACATTGCCGCTACTTGCGATGTTACTAATTGATCTGCACCTGACTATATATACTGTGATAACGCGCAGAGGTCATCAGTTGCATCCACAGCTTCTGGGCAGCAGGTTCAAAACAATAATAAATAAAAAATATTAAAAATGAAATTGGTAAGCTGACGTAGTGAGAGTGATCTAGTGAGTGCTACTGTGTATCGAATGAAAAGTGTTGTAAAATATTAAATTATTTTTCAGTTTATCATCTTAGCTTCAGTAGCTCTGGCTCAGGCCGCCAAACTGGACAGGACCTACCTCCCACCCAACGCACAAGCTGCCGCAGGATCTGCCTTCCTCGAGATTCCTCGTCAGTCCAACGGATTCCGCGACCAATCCGGTGCTTACTCCAACCCCAGCGCGTATGCCCAGACTGGTGCTTACTCAGGCTTCGAAGCTCGTCCCGAGCGCGCTCAGGCTGCCTTCGAGAGGAACGCTGCTATCCTCCGTCAGGACAACTCCAATGATGGAGAGACTTACGCGTACGCTTATGAAACTGAGAACGGCATCTCCGCCGAGGAGAACGGAGTGGCGACCAATGGAGTCCAGGCTCAGGGTGGTTACTCCTACACTGGTGATGACGGCCAGGTCTACTCTGTGAGGTGAGAATTTATACGGTCTAATGAGCTAGCTTTGCTATCATGTTGGCCTATGAAAACCTTTCAATAACTCAATATTGTTTCGTTTAGGTACACCGCTGACGAAAACGGTTTCCAACCCCAAGGTGATCATCTCCCCACTCCCCCTCCCATCCCTGAAGAGATCCTGAAAGCTCTGGAACAGAACGCTCGCGATGAGGCTGCTGGCATCTTCGATGACGGTAAGCCTTCGGTTTCCTTGGACTTTGGTATAAGATACCTAAATGAACATCTCAATAAATATTGACATTGTGTTCCAGGATCTTACAGCGAAGGTAAATACGCCACTGACAACCAACAACAGTACTACAACAACGCTGCTCTCGGCAACGACGCTACTGGAAGCGGCAGCTCCGTCGCCGGCGTGCAGAAAGCGTACCTCCCTCCCTTCGCTCAGCGCAACAACCAGAGGAGCGGAGCGAGGCAATCCTCCTTCAACGCGAGAGACGGATACCGTTACTAGAGACTGTGAAATGACTTGTTAAAATAAATTATATTTATAGCTAAAATTTCTTTTATATTGTCATTACGAATCCCTTTCAAGACAATTGCATTAGATTAATTAAACTGAGATTTTTTTTTGCCCAAAGGTCATTCAAAAAAATCACCTTGTGCCTTGAAAAATCACAAAACTTGCACAAAAATGTTTGCCCTTCATATCACTACACTATCCACCACGTGCGTACACCGTGCACCTGCCAGTCTGATTATTATGCCGTGTCGTTATTTGTTGGACATTTTTTTCAGACTGGAATAACTTTGAATATATACGAATTCGCTAAAAGCATATTTGGAATACACTGAGCCATTTATTTTTAAATTATAATTGTGTACTTGTGATGAATAATGCATTAATTTGGACAAGGATTCATCCTTTGATGTAATTTTGTTACCAACAATTATTATACATTCGTCCAACTCTAAACTACTGTTATTTGGAGTTTTCCCATTATGATTCATCATGATTTACTCTACACGAGTGTTCCAATTGTTTATATAATTCCATACCCTCCACCCCATTAAACATTTTTATTATTTCCTTACTACGTAGCTTTCTCACAACCATTTTTGAGTCCACTTTCGGTCTTATCGACTGTAGCTGAGTACTTTCAAGTAATTTCCATGGAGCCACTGCCTATCTCACTTCCTCAACTCAGTTTTCTAGGCAACCCGATACCCCTTGGTCGACACACCCATTTAGATAAAGAATAATAAATGTCATGAAGAAATTATATCCTGTACCCGGATAAAAAGTACTGTATTCGTGCCTTTCATCATCGTCAATCGTTTCAAGCGTTATAACGTGAAAACTTAACAAACATACAAATAAATCACATCTATGAGTAAGGATTCACGGTCGTATTATTTTTCGATCATGACATTTGATGGTATGCTCTAATTTGCCTTTCAAGGGTACCCATACCTGATGACCGTTTAAGATGATGTTCATATATGTAATTACTAGCTTTTGCCCGCAACTTCGTTCGCGTGGAATAGTGACTACCAGCAGATTTTTGATTTGACCAATAGATGGCGCTATATGTCCGGAATAATTCTTTTTTTTTTTTTTTGTAATAAAAACTATCCTATGTCCTTTCTCAAGTTTCAAACTATGTCTGTACCAAATTACACACAAATCGGTTCAGTAGTTTAGGCGTGAAGAAAAGACAGACAGACAGACAGACAGAAAGACAGACAGACAGACAGAGTTACTTTCGCATTTATAATATTAGTTTGGATTTGTTACATCTTACAATTAATAAATTGGTCAAGGTGAACTAATGGTTCCGGTAACTGCGATCCAGTTATTGACCCATCTACTTCTGGTGTATATAACGAAGTTATAAAGGGCCATTTGTTAATTATTTTATAAGTTATGGAACTGCATGGAAGGATAGCTTATCTTTTGTTGTCAATAAAGGTCTAGAAAGTTACCTGTGAGAAGTTCAAGTTTTTGGGGCTTTGGGAAATTCATGATCTATCTATCAACTCAACAGTTGCGTCCTTGAAAAAGAAAAGAAACAGCAAAAAGAAATTGCTCCTTAAACGATCATTACAATACGTTCTTATGAAATGAACATGGATTTAGAGACTTTATATTGAATGGAATCTCAAATATTCTACCAAATTGGTGTACAAAATATTTGGCTTAATATCTACTTATCTACTTGGAAATGCATTTATTTTTATAATCTATTTCTACAATACATTACTGATACATTAACCAGAAAGATATTGTCGTCTTCTGCACTGGTTGATGTTGAAGTACCGTGTTTGACCGATGCGCTGGATGCCTGGAAAATGGCTACTCCCAATACGGATTTACCCGGCAACCGCTGCTCTCAGAGACAATGGGACGGGCCGCTCTGTAGCACTATACGGAATAATCTATTAAATACGTGTAATAGTGCTGCTGAGCGTGCCCGTTTGTTGGCTGTGGGAGAGTGGGAGTCGGGCCTCTGATTACAGGCGATCCCGTCATCTAGCATAGGCACTATGCTGGATGACACAACGTTCCGCATCGCTACATGCTTACGGTTAGGCGCTCCCTGTGTTGCTCCGCATCGCTGTCATTGCGGTGAAGCCGTCGACAGCCTCGGGCACCATGGTCTGTCGTGCTGCAGAAGTGCTGGTCGTATTGCACGGCATGCCAGCATTAACGACATTATCCGTCGTGCTCTTTCCACCGCCGGCGTACCAGCCGTGTTAGAGCCTAATGGACTGGTACGTGACGATGGAAAGAGGCCAGATGGTATGACGTTGTTGCCATGGAAGTTGGGTAGGCCCTTGTGTGGGATGCAACGTGCGTCGACACCTGGCGCCATCGCATCTTCCCTGCACGGCAGGTCATGCTGGTGCGGCTGCTGCTTCTGCTGAGACCACAAGCGACGCAAGTATAGTAACCTTATTGGGAACTATACTTTTGAGCCGTTTGGGGTCGAAACGCTCGGACCATGGGGCCCGAGTACGCGGTTACTTTATAAGGACATCGCGAAAAGGCTTGTCGACGCTTCGCGTGACCAGAGGGCTGGCTTATTCTTCGGACAAAGAATTAGCATTGCCATTCAACGTGGCAATGCAGCCAGTCTTCTGGGCACGTTTCCGGAGGACAGTGATGCGGAGGAATTCTTCGACGCCTGATCGATGCTCTTTTATATTTTATGTTTTATGTTTATATATATTTTGTAAATAGTATTTTATTTTTAGTTTTGTATAAAGATAAGTAGTTTAAGTTTGTATATATGTATAGTGTGTACATTGTAGAAATAGATTATAAAAATAAATGCATTTCCATTTAGAGACTATATTTTTAATTCACTAGCATCTATTTTTTGTAAAAGAACTTAATTTCTATATGAAAAAAAATCACGGCATGCAAAACGTCGTCCATTCACCGAATCTTATGTATTTTCACTAAAAAGCAGTAGTGCAACAAACTCCCCTGATCTCTGTCTGATAGATTTGAAAAACATTTCTATATTATCTTAGGTCATTTTAATTACGAAGCTAAATAACTTCCATGTGTTGTATTACATATACCTAGTTACACTTTCTTATCGGTAAGCTTCAGTAAAGGTCAACCGCAATAGAACAAGTTCATCCCCGAGCATCGCATCGTCATTAAGAAACATTGCCGCTACTTGCGATGTTACTAATTGATCTGCACCTGACTATATATACTGTGATAACGCGCAGAGGTCATCAGTTGCATCCACGGCTTCTGGGCAGCAGGTTTAATACAACAATAAAAAATAAATAAAAATGAAATTGGTAAGCTGAAGTAGTGAAAGTTATGTAGTGAGTGCTACTGTTTATCGAATGTTTAGTGTGGTTAAATATTAAATTATTTTTCAGTTTATCATCTTAGCTTCAGTGGCTCTAGCCCAGGCTGCCAAATTGGACAGGACCTACCTCCCACCCAACGCACAAGCTGCCGCAGGATCTGCCTTCCTCGAGACTCCTCGTCAGTCCAACGGATTCCGAGACCAATCCGGTGCTTACTCCAATCCCAACGCGTATGCCCAGACTGGTGCTTACTCAGGCTTCGAAGCTCGTCCCGAGCGCGCTCAGGCTGCCTTCGAGAGGAACGCTGCTATCCTCCGTCAGGACAACTCCAATGATGGAGAGACTTACGCGTACGCTTATGAAACTGAGAACGGCATCTCCGCCGAGGAGAACGGAGTGGCGACCAATGGAGTCCAGGCTCAGGGCGGTTACTCCTACACTGGTGATGACGGCCAGGTCTACTCCGTGAGGTGAGAATCCATCAATCCGGATAGCAATATGATTGCCAAATTCTACCACAGAAACAATGTTAAAATTATTGTTTTTAACAGATACACAGCTGACGAGAACGGATTCCAGCCCCAGGGCGACCAGCTCCCCACTCCTCCCCCCATCCCTGAAGAGATCCTGAAGGCTCTGGAACAAAACGCTCGTGATGAGGCTGCTGGCATCTTCGATGACGGTAACGGCTTCGGCTTCTAACATGGTTTCCTTGGACTTTGGTATAAGATACCTAAATGAACATCTCAATAAATATTGACATTGTGTTCCAGGATCTTACAGCGAAGGTAAATACGCCACTGACAACCAACAACAGTACTACAACAATGCTGCTCTCGGCAACGACGCTGCTGGAAGCGGCAGCTCCGTCGCCGGCGTCCAGAAAGCGTACCTCCCTCCCTTCGCTCAGCGCAACAACCAGAGGAGCGGAGCGAGGCAATCCTCCTTCAATGCGAGAGACGGGTACCGATACTAGAGACTGCAAAATTACTTGTTAAAATAAATAATAATATTTATTTCTAAATATATTTGTTTTTATATTGTTATTACGAATCCCTTTCAAGACAATTACCTTATATTAAATTGAGATAGACATTTTTGCCCACCAGCTGTGATTTAAATTGTATGATGTCCTTTAGCGTTACATTTTAGTCCAGAACATAGATTAAAAGATCCCTGAATGTGAAGATTATCACGCAAATAGTCGACAAGTTACCGAGTTCAAAACTTGTAATCATAAAAATTAAATATTAAATAAGTCTTCCGGCGACCTTCACAAGGTCGTCTGTCCACCTTGCTGGTGGACGTCCTACGCTGCGCTTTCGACCCCATCGGCGATCCGCTCTGCGAGCAATATGGCCTGCCTGTCTACGGATCTCCTCATTTCGGATTCGATCACGTAGAGAAATCCCGAGCATAGCCCTCTCCATAGCTCGTTGAGCGATTTTGAGCTTTGAGATGAGGCCGATAGTGAGAGACCATGTCCACTGGACGCAGGTCGCCTCCAACAGGTATCTGTGGAGATCTAAGGGGGAGGCCTATGTTCAGCAGTGGAAGTCCTATGGCTGAGATGATGATGATGATGATGATTAAATAAGTAACTTCATTACTTAGGTAACTAGCTTCTGCCTCCGATTTCAAGCACGTCAAACAATAAATACGAGCCCATCCAATTTGACATTAATGCGAAATTATCACTAAGCCATTTAAAAAAAAATCGTAAAAATCTTCTAATTACTACTGCATCCACCACGTCCACCTGCCAGTCTGATCATTATGCCGCGTCATTGTTATTTGTTGGGCATTATTTTTTGACTGGAAAATCTTTAAATCTATACGCATTCGCTAAAAGCATATTTGAAATACACTGAGCCATTTTGTTTTAAATTATAACGATTTACTTGTGATAAATAATGTATTAATTTGGACAAGGATTCATCCTTTGATGCAATTATGTTCGAAAAACAAAATTCTAAAGAATGCTTTTAGACATCATAATCCACAATTACCAATTATTATCCATTCGTCTAACTCTAGACTTCTGTTATTTGGAGTTTTCCCATCATGATTCATCATGATTTACTCTGGACGTAGTGCTCCAATTGGTTAAATCGTTCCATACCCTTCACTACAATAAACATTTTTATCATTTACTTACTCGTAGCTTTTACCCAACTATCTTTGGGTCCACATTCAATCTGACTGGCTGCAGCTGAGTATATTCAAGTGATTATCGTGGAGCGACTGCCTATCTCACTTCCTCCCCCAGTTTCTTGGGCGACCCAAAACCCCATGATATGATACTCATTGAGATAAAGAAAAGTAAATTTCATGAAAGAATTATGTTCTGTACCCGGAATAAAAGTACCGTTTTCATGCATTTCATCATCGTCATCAATCGGTTCAAGCGTTATAGCGTAAACGCGTAACAAACATACAAATAAACCAACTCTATAAGTAAGGATTCACGGCCGTATTATTTTTCGATCATGACATTTGATGGTATGCTCTAATTTGCCTTTCAAGGATACCCATACCTGATGACCGTTTAAGATGATGTTCATATATGTAATTATTTGTTACATCTTACAATTAATAAATTGTTCAAGGTGAACTAATGCTTCCGGTAACTGCGATCCAGTTATTGACCCATCTACTTCTGGTGTATATCAAGAAATTACACTTACATACGTTATACAGAGTCATTTTTTAATCATTTCTAAGTTATGGAACTGCATAGAAGGACTCAACAGTAGCGTCATTAAAAAAGGAAGGCACAGCTCAAGAAGAAGTGTCATAAAAATTGTTTAATGAAATGAAATGTTCCATCCAAAAAGAAATTGCTCCTACAACGATCCTTGCAATACGATCTTATGAAATGAACGTGTATTTAGACTTAAAATTCAAGAGCTTTTATTTTTTGTAACAGCTATATTTCAATATTATCCTTTTTTTATTGTAAATTTATTTAGGGGCTTTTATCATTGTATGTCAGCCCCTTCATGTAACAAAAAAACACGGATTGCAAAACGCCGAATTCCATTCACCGAATCTTATGTATTTTCACTAAAAAGCAGTGGTGCAACAGACTTTTCTGATCTCTGTCTGCTAAAAAACGTTTCAACAATCTTGGTCATATTGATTACTATGCTAAATAACTTCCATGTGTTGTATTACATATACCTAGTTAAACTTTCTTATCGGTGAGCTTCAGTAAAGGTCAACCGCAATAGAACAAGTTCATCCCCGAGCATCGCATCGTCATTAAGAAACATTGCCGCTACTTGCGATGTTACTAATTGATCTGCACCTGACTATATATACTGTGATAACGCGCTGAGGTTATCAGTTGCATACACGGCTTCTGGGCAGCAGGTTCAATACAACAATAAATCAAAAATATTAAAAATGAAATTGGTAAGCTGACGTAGTGAAAGTGATCCAGTGAGTGCTAATGTGTATCGAATGTAAAGTGTTGTTAAATATTAAATTATTTTTCAGTTTATCATCTTAGCTTCGATCGCTCTGGCTCAGGCCGCCAAACTGGACAGGACCTACCTCCCACCCAACGCACAAGCTGCCGCAGGATCTGCCTTCCTCGAGACTCCTCGTCAGTCCAACGGATTCCGCGACCAATCTGGAGCTTACTCCAACCCCAACGCGTATGCTCAGACTGGTGCTTACTCAGGCTTCGAAGCTCGTCCCGAGCGCGCTCAGGCTGCCTTCGAGAGGAACGCTGCTATCCTCCGTCAGGACAACTCCAATGATGGAGAGACTTACGCGTACGCTTATGAAACTGAGAACGGCATCTCCGCCGAGGAAAACGGAGTGGCGACCAATGGAGTCCAGGCTCAGGGCGGTTACTCCTACACTGGTGACGACGGCCAGGTCTACTCTGTGAGGTGAGAATCCATCAATCCAGATAGCAATATGATTGCCAAATTCAACCACAGAAACAATGTTAAAATTATTGTTTTTAACAGATACACAGCTGACGAGAACGGATTCCAGCCCCAGGGCGACCACCTCCCCACTCCTCCCCCCATCCCTGAAGAGATCCTGAAGGCTCTGGAACAGAACGCTCGCGATGAGGCTGCTGGCATCTTCGATGACGGTAAGCCTTCGGCTTCTAACATGGTTTCCTTGGACTTTGGTATAAGATACCTAAATGAACATCTCAATAAATATTGACATTGTGTTCCAGGATCTTACAGCGAAGGTAAATACGCCACTGACAACCAACAACAGTACTACAACAACGCTGCTCTCGGCAACGACGCTACTGGAAGCGGCAGCTCCGTCGCCGGCGTGCAGAAAGCGTACCTCCCTCCCTTCGCTCAGCGCAACAACCAGAGGAGCGGAGCGAGGCAATCCTCCTTCAACGCGAGAGACGGATACCGTTACTAGAGACTGTGAACTGACTTTGTTGAAATAAATTATATTTATTACTACCTAAATGTGTTACATTTCTTTATCACTCATGAACCCCTTTGAAAGCAGAATATTTTGAATTTCAGTAGACTAAAACTCAGATTTTTTTTATGTCCACCAGCGGTGATTCGACTAATAAAATGTCTTCCAGTTTAACCTGGGTTCAAAATAACTTATACAATCAAAAAATACGAAGAATATCAATAGTCTACGAGTTTAAGTCTACGAGTTTTCTAATGGGTTTAGAAAAGATTACTCTTAAAAATCAGTCATCAAAATCAAAACACTAAGAACCTTCATGACTTTATTAGATTCTGACCACTTCTTCTTCAATTTAAGAGCCCAGTTCTTGTCGGTGCAGCTCCTTCCATTTACGCCTATCTAGACTCCTGAACTTCCTTATACGTCACAACATTCACCTTCTCTTTAATTTGCTCGATGTAGCTATATTATTTACTAGCTGTTGCCCGCAACTTCGTCTGCGTGGGCAAGTTTCATACAAACTTTCATCCCCTATTTTATCCCCTTGGGGGTAGAATTGATCAAAATCCTTTCTTAGCGGATGCCTACGTCATAACATCTACCTGCATGCCAAATTTCAGCCCGATCCGTCCAGTGGTTTCAGCTGTGCGTTGATAGATCACTATGTCAGTCAGTCAGTCACCTTTGAGTTTTATATATTTAGATTTTGACCACTGATCTGTATTATATTTAAATCATGACTTTTTGATGATACGCTCTAATTTACCTTTCAAGGATATCCATACCTGATGACCGTTTAAGATGATATTCACATAATATTTATTACATTTTACAATCAATTGGTCAAGGGGAACTAATGTTTCCGGTACTTACCTAACTGCGTCCCAGTTATTGACACATTTGTTTTTTCATTCATAAAGAAAATCTATTTTGAAATTATTTCACAAGTTATGGGAAAACATCACAGGATTGCTTGTGAAAAGTTGAATGCAGTCGTACGATTTAATAATATTTGTGTGAACCAAGGAAATACACGATCTTTTTAATTGCGTCATTATAATAATAATCATTACTAGAGAACTATGAAATGTTCCAGACAAACCAGCAATTATTGTTACTTAAACAACCCTTAGGAATATCACGATCTTATGAAAATAACATGGGTATGGATAAATATATTCAAAAAGTTCAAAGGCATTTATTCAAAACAACACTTTACAATGTCAAAAAATAATTGATTCCCTGGCGCCCTTTTTCCTAGTGGTGATTTTATGTCAAAAATTCACCATAATCCTAGGTATTTTTACGAAGAAGTAGTAGTGCAACAAATTCCTTTGTAACATAAATCTGTTCGGTAGATTTCAAGAACGTTGTTCTATCTTAGGTTTTCTTAATAACTTCCAGGTATTACATATACATACATACCTAGTTAATATAAGCTAGCGTACTATATTTGTAAAGGTCGATCGCAGCACCCCCGAGAATCGTATTGTCATTAAGAAACTTAGGCCGCTAATTGATCTGCACCTCATATATTATTGTGATACGCAGAGGTTGTTGCATACAGACCTTCTGGTCAAGGGCCAATACAAAATAATTAAAAATAATAAAATGAAATTGGTAAGCTGACGTAGTGGGAGTGATCTAGTGAGTGATACTGTGTATGAATGTGTGTTGTAAAATATCATTTATTTTTCAGTTCGTAATTTTAGCTTCAGTGGCTCTGGCCCAGGCCGCCAAATTGGTCAGGTCTTACCTAACTCCCTACGCACGAGCAGCCGCTGGATCTGACTTCCTCGGCACTCCTCGAGAGTCCACCAGATTCCTAGACGAAAGTGGTTCGTTATCCAATGTTTTTGCCGAAACCGATGTTTACGCCCAGACTGATGCTTTCTCAAGCTTGGAAAGTCGTCCCGACCGCGGTCAGGCTGCTTTCGAGAGGAACGCTGCTATCCTCAATCAGGAGATCCAAAATGCTGAAGAGACTTACGCGTACGCTTATGAAACTGAGAACGGCATCTCCGCCGAGGAGCACGGAGTGGCGTCCAATGGAGTCAAGGCTCAGGGCAGTTACTCTTTCATTGGTGTTGACGGCCAGATCTATTCTGTGAGGTAAGAAAAAGAAACTTAACTTTGAATTGACACCTAAAGGTGATATTTGTCATGTAACTCAAAAATTTTTTTATCAGGTACACCGCTGACGAGAACGGCTTCCAGCCTAAGGGTGACCACCTCCCCATTTCTTCTCCCATCCCTGAAGAGATTCTAAAGGCTCTGGAACAGAACGCTCGTGATGAGGCCGCCGGTATTTACGATGATGGTAAGCTTTCAACTATTATATTTCCCATGCCATTAGACATTTCCCTGCCTTTAGTATTTAGGTATTGATTAATATACTTATCTCTCTTCTCCTTTATCTTTTCCCAGGTTCTTACAGAGAAGGCAAATACGCCAACGAATACCAACAACAGTACTACAATGCTGATGCCATCGTCACCGACAATGCTCTCCTCGTGCCGAAAGCGTACATCCCTCCCTTCGCTCAGCACAACAACCACAGGAGCGGAGCGAGGCAATTCTCCTTCAACAACGCTGTTCCCCGCTATGACGCTTCCGAAAGTGTTAGCCCCATTTATGGAGTCCAGAAGGCGTATCTTCCACCTGTAGCTCGAAGACATTCTTTTATCGCGAGAGACGGCTAGCGTTATTGAGACCGAGACTGATGTTTGTAACCTGTAAAATAAATTATTGAACATAAAACTTTTGTTCTTACCCCGATTTTACTTCGAGTCGGCGCAATTAGCCGTCTTCTAGTATTCTTCTAATATGGCATAAGTGACATAGTTTTTCGTATTTTAATTTTCATTGCACCTAAAACATAAATATGTAGTACATAAACACCTAACCTCATACATAAATAATATCCAGAAATAAAATGTGTATGGTACATTTTCCGACGCCATGTCCTATAGCATACAGTGTAAGTGACTTATACTTCAAAGTACAAACTAAAAATAAAGAATCGTATCTACTTCAAATAAATGGTATTGTACTTAATTTACTTCATTAAAACAAAAGGCAAAGCACAGAACTACGTGAAGTTATCAATGCCCTTGAAATTAATGTTCCAGTTCAACTATCTTGAGCGAACTGTTTCACAAGGATCTTCATCATTAGACTACCCGCACACTGACAACTGTTAGTCGGTCGATAGTTTGTTTGGGCTCATAAATCCGTATGGTAACTAACACATAACAACGATCAGTAGCAGAATGGCCGATATGGTTAAAGGTGCTATTGCGATTCAATTTCTATTCAATTTTGACATTATTAACTTAGGAGAATCGGGCCCCAGGTATTTGGACTGTATCAGACCGACTAAAACTTTGATTGAATTCACGAATTTCTTAAAAAATATTTTCTTCCAACCATCGAGCCAGCTGTCAGCCAGTTGCGTTGGTAGCAATACTTTTGAATATATTTCGTGAATTCAATTAAAGTTTTTAGTTGGTTTGATACCAAATAAATACCTGATTGTAGTTACGTATGTACTTCTATTCATCTTCATACTGATTTATGACAACAAATCAACTATCGGGCGACTAAAATTTGTAGTGTGCGCGTACTCTTACTATACAGGGTGTTTGGCGCATGGACCGACAAAAATTTTTGGGGGATTCGTGAGGCCATGTACTAGTTTTCACTCATAGACCCAATGTCCTATATGTCACTGTATTCGAGATACGATTTTTTTTGTTTGTTTTTAAAAATTACCGGAACTATCACCTTTAAAACGCTATAACTTTTCAGTCTGTTGTCGAATTTACACCAAATCACTTTCATTGCGTTCTCTGATGTATTATTATTCCAAATAAAACATAAATTCATAGCACTAGATGGAAAAAAAATACTTGTTGAGCTTCCAAACTCTTAAAATGAAAAACGTATGAAAATGTCAAATTCAAAATTAATTATAAAAAAAAGTAAAAGCTTTTATGAACTTCGTTTAATAAAAAAAAATTGCCTACTTAATACCCTTTCCAACGATATGCCACATGGGTGTGAAATCATTAATAATGTCGTCAAAATCAGAGCAGGAACGAACACGCACTCTAACGTCTCTAACAACGAACCCGTTTGATAGAACAATGGTAAGCAGGTAATTGGCAGGTAAACTGCCTGTCTCTTTCTTACGCATGAAAAATATCTCTTGTCTTTGTCTATCATTGGGTTGGAGTTTGTTATGTGATCCTTGTTTAGTCGAGATTTGACTATCTCTGCTATCGGAAGTGTCCGTGTATTTCACGTTTTCCTATTTCGTTGTTTTTTGTTAAAGTTTGTTTTTGTTAAGTTTTGTTTGTTGAACTTTTCTGTTAAACTGTTGGTGTATTCACCGTGCTTGTTACAATGCCTAACTTCAGCAACGAAGAGTATGCTGACATGTTGTTGGCATATGGCAGCGCTAATTGTAACGCTCGTGAAGCGCGTAGAATTTACCAGCAGCGTTATCCTAACCGGCGTATACCACACCACGAGACGTTTGCTACAACCTATCGACGTCTGAGGGAGACTGGAAACATAAATTTCCAAGAGCCTCGCGTTAATGTGAGGCAACATAATGTTGTAATTGATGAAAGCATTTTGCAAGCTTTTGATGAGGATCCAACGACAAGTATTCGAGTTGTAGCTGAAAGACTTCACTTGTCGGTTTGGAAAGTTTGGTCAGTTCTTCGGGAAATGGAAAGCATGCGTATCACTACACTTCTGTTCAAGGTACGTTAAGTACTTTATTTATTTTATCAGGCGAAATCGTAAAACTAAATTTTGAACCAGTTATCTTCGACCTTATTGTGCTGAAATTTTGCACCCAAAAAACTTGTATTTTAAAATGGTTTTAACCATACACTTATTTTAAACGTTTACAAATATCCTTGTAGCTTTACTGGTTCGTTTTTCAAATAAATACCTAGTAACTTTTATTTTTCTAATTTTATCTTTTAAATTTATGTTAGTTTTGCCATTCAAAAGTGAATTTTTACCAGTCTTTAATGGATTGTTCTAGGTCTCATAGATGATGATCACAGGAGACGCTCGATTTTTGCCGATTTATGATGCATACGGACGTAGATGATACAAATTTTTAAAAGAATTTTGTGGACTGATGAATCAATTTTAATCACGAGGGAATTGTGAATCTCACAACCTTCACCATTGGGCAAAAAGACAAAATCCCCGCAAGAAAAGACAAAGTTCCTTTCAAACTAAGTTTAGTGTAAACGTTTGGGGGGGTTATTGGAAGACACCTGATCGGTCCACATTTCTTACCAGAGCGCCTGACCGGAGAAAATTATTTGAATTTTTACTCGAAGATTTACCTGAATTGGTATTACCAGTATTAGATGGAGAACCAATTATTTTCCAAAATGATGGCTGTCCAGCACATTACCAGCGAGACGTGCGAGAACATTTGGACAACTGTTTTCCAAATTCATGGATCGGAAGAGGCGGCCCAATTTTGGCCTGCACGTTCACCAGACCTGACGCCCTTGGATTTTATGTCTGGGGCCGTGCAAAAGAAATTGTGTATGCGACTGAAGTACCCACAAGAGAATTTTAATCGAAAGAATAAATTGCGCCTTTGAAATTATGAAAGCAGAAATGCGACTGAGGACGACGACTGTAGAAATTAGAAAAAGATGTGCATGCATTCGCAACAGGAACATAATTTATAACTTAAAATTAAAACATTTTACATTTTTGTGTTTTCAACCCTGGCATGGTTAATGGTAAGAATGGATTTCACACCCATGTGGCATATCGTGGAAAGGGTATTAAGTAGGCATTTTTTTTATTAAATGGATAAAAGCTTTTACTTTTTTATAATTAATTTTGATTTTTTTTCATTTTTTCATAAGACTTTGGAAGCTCAACAAGTATTTTTTTCCATCTAGTGCTATGAATTTATGTTTTATTTGGAATAATAATACATCAGAGAACGCAATGAAAGTGATTTGGTGTAAATTCGACAACAGACTGAAAAGTTATAGCGTTTTAAAGGTGATAGTTCCGGTAATTTTTAAAAACAAACAAAAAAAATCGTATCTCGAATACAGTGACATATAGGACATTGGGTCTATGAGTGAAAACTAGTACATGGCCTCACGAATCCCCCAAAAAATTGTGTCGGTCCATGCGCCAAACACCCTGTATATTACTACAAATTACTTAAAGATAACGTGTCGTGATGTGTAGCAATTGAAGTTGCGTGTATTAAGATTAAATTGAATTTTAAGACAGCATTGCACAAATGGATGAGTAGGCTGCTGTCTAGTGTCTAGATCTGTTTGTATCGGGTAACCTTGTGCAATGATCTGATTTGATGTATTTGTAGTTCATGAAGTTTGCGCAATTCAAGCTCTTTCTTTGGGAACTTTTTGATTACAAATGAAATAATAATTGAAATTGGATGTTAAATGAGTTGATTCATTAGGCATTGTTATTGTCATGTGACCGAAGTATTAGCCTTTGTTCATTTAAAGGGACCAAATATTGATTTAGGTTTTCAGCCCTACAAATCCCGATTCAACAGTTTAAAAGACAAATCTTAGTTCTGACTTAAAAACCACAAAGGAAGATGTGGACCACAATAGAGGTGTTTTATTTTTAGAATATTTGTGCGATTATAATAAAAACTGAGAACAGTCCTCCCTCAAATGACTCAATATTGAAAAATCTAAAGCAATTTGTTTTACTGATCCCACGATAAGCGTGGGATGGGAAAGACTATTTACTTTATCATGACAACTTTCAGATTTTAACTAAGAATTTAATGCCTGATAAGGATTTTATAATATTTCGTTTTATTTTGTTCTTGTTAGCACACTTAGCAGTCTTTTTAATCATTTGTCTTGATCTGTTTTAATTTTTAAGACTAAGGTGTTTTTAGATGATGTCAGTCACAACAATTATTCTCGTATCAGCTTGTAGTTGTTATGGCAAACGTCATAATGTTGTGATAAAGGATATGTACTCGGAAGAATAAAGAAAATAACATAAAATCTAAAGAGGTACTACTCTTTACAGGTATTCAAGCTATGCGAGTTTAAATGTACTAAATACAAAACAGTTTCAAACCTCTTTAATTATGTACCTCTATACTGAACCTGATCAGTATTTAAAATAAGTTTTCTAAGTTTGCTAAAATACAGATTATCTTATATGCAAGAGAAATGAAAATTTGTGAAGTTTCCTCATATGTAGTTGTGGAAGTTATTTTATTACATTAAAATGACGGGTATATTTGGAACTGTTCAACTTAAACAAACAAACTTAAAGAACAATTAAACAATACAAAATGTCGTAAAAAATATGTATAATTTATTTTCAGATCATTTAACAATCATAATTCAACAGTCTCTAGTAACGGTATCCGTCTCTCGCGTTGAAGGAGGATTGCCTCGCTCCGCTCCTCTGGTTGTTGCGCTGAGCGAAGGGAGGGAGGTACGCTTTCTGGACGCCGGCGACGGAGCTGCCGCTTCCAGTAGCGTCGTTGCGGGCAAAAGCGTTCCTGTTGAAGGCAGGTTGCTGGGCTCTGATTCCTTGGTTGTTGCGTTGAGCGAAGGGAGGGAGGTACGCCTTCTGGACTCCGTTGATAGAGCTACCGCTGCCAGCGTTGTTGCGGGCGAAAGCGTTGTTGTTGAAGGCGGGTTGTTGGTTGTTGCGCTGAGCGAAGGGAGGAAGGTATGCCTTCTGGACTCCGGCGATGGGGGCTTGAGCGTTTTGGCTGTAGTACTGTTGTTGGTTGTTGCTGGCGTATGACGCATCACGGTATGATCCTGGGAAAATAAAATTTATATAATCTATGTTGTATTTTTTAACGTAGAATCGTGAATATAGGAATACAATTATGTTACGTATGTAACGAAACGTTTTGCTCACCATCGTCAGATTTGCCGGCGGCAGCAGCACGGGCGTTAATTTCCAGAGACTTCAAGATCTCTTCGGGGATGGGAGGGGGAGTGGGGAGATGATCACCCTGGGGCTGGAAACCGTTCTCGTCAGCGGTGTACCTGATAAAGAAATAATGGAGTTATAGCACAATTAGGTATCGTAGGTCACATTTAGGGTTTTGAGTCAAAGTTCAGTTTAATTTTCTCACCTCACAGAGTAGACCTGGCCGTCATCACCAGTGTAGGAGTAGCCGCCCTGAGCCTGGACTCCATTGGTCGCCACTCCATTCTCCTCGGCGGAGATGCCGTTCTCGGTTTCATAAGCGTACGCGTAAGTTTCTCCATCATTGGAGTTGTCCTGACGGAGGATAGCAGCGTTCCTCTCGAAGGCAGCCTGAGCGCGCTCGGGACGAGCTTCGAAGCCTGAGTAAGCACCAGTCTGGGCATACGCGTTGGGGTTCGAGTAAGCACCGGATTGGTCGCGGAATCCGTTGGACTGACGAGGAGTCTGGAGGAAGGCAGATCCTGCGGCAGCTTGTGCGTTGGGTGGGAGGTAGGTCCTGTCCAGTTTGGCGGCCTGAGCCAAAGTGACGGCGGCTAATACGATGAACTGGAAAACACAATACAGATAGTTTTAATTTCCTTATACACTTTTGATAGTTAATCAAGTCAAAGAATATTTTTTGAATTTTACTGATATGTTTTGTTTTTCTCAAATATAATCTTATAATTTCACGATGTTGTATAAGTACAATTTTAAGTAGTAATTTAGAATATTTTTTGCTTCCTATAACATCCTTTTCCATTATTTTCAGTTTTGTTTTATTTAAAGTACATTTTTTTTGCTCCAAATACTTTTAGTAGCTCACCAATTTCATTTTTGCTGTTTGTAAGATGAATTTGCTACCCAGAAGCTGTGGATGCAACTGATAACTCTTCAATGTCAGTTCACTATATATAGTTGTGTGTAAGTCGATCTACTTCTTATTTACAAGCACATAATATTTCATAATCGAGATTCTTGCTCGAGGATGGTTCAGTCTAATTGTAGATGGCCTTAGCCAACTGATTGAGATAGCTCTGATATTAAAAGGTGTAATCATGCTATTGAACTAGATAATGATCTGGTTTTCTATTAGGTTTGGGAGGTCAGAAGTCAGACGCTATAAATCAAATATATTCAATCCAAATTCTAATGGAGTAATGAGGTAAAAGTAAGGTCTGTATGTTATGAGGATAGCCGTCTTGTATCATATTTTGGACGTTTATTACCATAATTAGCCGAAGATGTGTAAACTTTATTAAATGGGTGTGGAAACTTCTTAAAACTAGAAGCTTTGTTTTTCTTATTACTACAAGTATCATCATTATCATCTTCCATTATTGTATTTTATATCGAGACCGGTTCAGCACTTAGGTAATCTTCTTCAACAGTTTGGTGTCTAATGTCATCTCACAAGTAATATTATATTATTTCTTTGTTTTTGCTATAACTACTCAAATAAAACCCTAACGATACAACAATAAATAAGACATCAACGTCAAAGCCACCGTTAAACAAACACCTGAACAAATCTTTTTCTGCAAATCTAAATTACCTTTGTGGTTTATGCATAAAATCATAAAATAAAGTAGTACCAGTGATCAATTATATCATTATCTCGACAGTCTCGTTAGTCTAGTGGTCTAGAAGAACTGACTTATTATGAAAGGAACTGTGGGTTCAATTTAAATATAACAATGGTCGGCAATGTTTGTAATCTTACAAGACTCTATAAAAACCGCTGAAATTGACAAAAATTGAAGATGAACTGATTGAAAATGAAATTCTCCTTTTTTTGCAAAATCGATGAAGAAGTTTGAAACCCGAATTCTAAACTAAACTTGTTTCCTAATGCATTGTTATATTCCTCTAAGATAGGGGCAAACATTGGCCTCATTCGAAGATATACTATTTGTATGTCAAAACCTTTAAGATGCACCTATCAAAAAAATCCTGAATCATTCTTGACTGGCACATAAACAAAACATCTAGACGCACATCAATTTAGTATCAACAAATCTACATACAAATACGCATATCTAAACCTAACATCAAATAGCCATCATTCACATTTTACAACAGTTATAACATTACTTTTACTGAAACTATTGAACATTGCTACATAGAGCTTTTGATAGCATTCGGAACATGGAGAACAAAATAACGGAGATGCCATAAAGCAAAATCTGCTAAGAAAGTAGCGCGCCAAAATGCGGGTGATTTTACGACCAGGAATTTTACTGTCTCTGCCCTTGTACGCCATCTTTGAACCTGTCCATTTTTTGTAATACCAAAAATCGTTGGCAGATTTGTCAAAGAAACCGGACTCCTCGTTTATATTCACTCATATCATTTATTTGAATTCCACAGTTTTTCAGGGTATTGTTTCACATTTGGCTTAAGCTAAAAACAATGTGTGGAACATATTAGGGGAGAGCAACATTAGGCATTTAAGGGATATTATAAATTGCATATCAAATAAATAATCGCCTATCAATTAATACTCATCATTTATATTCTTTTTTACATCAAATAACTTAGTTCACTACAAATAAACTAAATGTTTAACAACACTCAAACTGCAGATAATTCGAAATTATACATCAATATGACATTGCTTTTTTTATTATAATGCAATACACTTAAATTTATTCTTGTACAAAAATACTACATACATAGCATTAATACTGACTGCACAGCAAATTTTCCATATTTCATAGCAAAATAACTATCCCAGTCGCATATTAACCAGTAAGTACAACAAAACCTGTTCATCATATTTGTCTTAATTTTCAAGAAGCCATGCTCGACAAATTAAATGATTATTATAACAAAAAAATCCTGTCACATTGCATTATTTCTAAAAACAGAACAAATTAACTGAAAAAGGTTCGCGGCTTCGCGCGCTTTTTCGTCACTGGAGTGCAGAGTGGCGCGAGTGAGTAAGATAGAGTTCAATTAAAAAATATTGTATTAAAATTGAAGCTAGTAACGAAAACAAATCGCTGCAAAACCGACTCCACGTAGTCTTGTCTGCCCTACCCTAGAGTGCAATTCAAAACCGCGTAGGCGCGGAGGGCGAGGCGGCCTGCGAGCTGAGGAGCAGGTAATTTTAACGCTCGCCAACGCGGTTGAGGCTGGCCGGCTCGGCCGGCCAGTAAGCCGAAGCTGCGGTGGTGAGCGTGAAAATCATCTGCGACGATAAGCTCGCATTTGACCGCCGGAGCCACGAAGCGCCGGAGCCGTGACAGAAGTGATGCTTGCTGCATGTTGCATGCTTACTTCCATGTTGCATGCCTGGTTACATGTTGCATGCCTGCTTTCATGCTTCAGGCTTGTTTGCATGCTTCTTACAGGAAAATAAAAATTCCAAAACTATGCCAAAAGATGATTCTGACTATAAACATTCTGAAATATGATATTATAGTAGTAGCCTTTTAATGACTACTTATATGAAATGTATGCCAAAAGGAAATACTGACAATGACTGACAATGCACCAGCCCTATTTTTTTAAAGAACTATAGTATGTATATGCAAGCATATCATCGGACTTGCGATCCGACTCAAGTACGTGGCGCCAGCTGCAGAAGCTAAAAATGTTGCCTATTATTATTAGGGCAAAAAAGGAAACGTGTACGCCCCGCGAAAGCAAGACGCGCTTTAATAATTCAATAAATTACAATTTTGTATTTAATTTTATATTTTTTTGCTGGTCTCATTATGCCGTAATTAATAAATAATAAGATGACTGAGACAAATAAAATGCTGTTTCATTCTGAAAAACTGCTGTAAATAATATAAAATAGAAGCTATATTTAAAAAAAAGAGTTAACATGTATAATGTGCATTAAGATTATTAGCTGTGCATTGATGAAAAAGCTTTTGCTTTAGGAAAAATCGCTGTACGCTGCGAAAATAAATTGTAGTGTGTTTAGTGATATTTTGAGTTGAATATTTTGCTGTGCAATCAGTAATTTTGATGGGAATTCGGAATCTTATTGCATAGAAAAGGGATATTTTTTGATTTGCGTTTAAATACTACCCGGCATTTAATGCCAGTTCATAATACCTAAGTCTTATTCTAAATTACTATGGCATCAGTAAAACATTATAATATTTATCAGTTAATTTACTCGTGACTGATCATTTTGACCTAGATGAAGGCGCCTGACCTACCTGCCTTATGGCATCTCCGTTCATATTTCCTTTCTCCGTGATTCGAAGCTATTTATTTTAGTGCTGTATCATCGCGAGTATTGAGTTTAGGAGAGTAAGATATCGAGGTGAAGGTCAGACATTATTGTAGCGTTAGTTCTGAATTGGATATGTAGGTGGCGCTATATAGATATCGATGTGTCTAAAATCTTTTGTAGTGCTTTAGTTGGTATTAGGACTTTTTTGTAGCGCTTCTTTGTATTTTCCCTCTTTATAGTTTTGTGCTTTTGTGATTATGTGTTTCCTAAACTTAAATATAATTAAGAGTTTTGCAATTGAATAATTTGTCTCCACGAGATAAAATTTCTATTTTCGTGTGTCTCATTAAATGTCTGCATACAAGTAGAATTTTTAATACAATGGATTATCTTTTATTCATATCGTTGACCTGAAACTAATAAAAATTTATGGTTATTTGGGCATCACACACAGTTACAAACTTGGTATCATAGCACCTAAAGCAAGTAAGTATCGTGGTATCATCCTAAATCGATATAGTTCTCGCAGCATTATGACATGGATCGGTATTATAATCGAATGATTCGTTTCATCACTGACCGCACAATTTTATAATGGCCGCCCATTCATAGCGTTAAGGTCAAGCCGTATTGAAGAAAATTTGTAGAAAATATCGTAGATCGTAAATTAGAAAATTTTGTAGTTTGGAAGCAAGATTTTGAAGGGATGAAATATTATCAAATAACTCCTCAAAATTATGTGAGAAACAAGTTAACAAAAAAAAATAATTAATAAGTAGGTACAGTCAACTTCAGGTCAGTAACAGTTTTATAAGAAAATCGTACTTTATCGTACTACTACCATTGAGTTAAGGTGCATGACAGTTACCACTGATGTGCAGTCTACCGTACTAAGTAATATTATAGAGCTGCATGTTCTTCCGCTTGAAGGCGCTAATCTATGGAGTGCCGGGACCGATTTGAAATGTTGTTTCAGATCCTTCTGGATCCAATATTTAAAATGACTAATATATTTACCTTCATGGAGCAAAGTAGCCTCATTTTATGGTAAATACATGATAAAATGTATTTAAATATTCGCAAAAAAGCTTTTTAAAAGCACACAATATACCCCTTAACCAGCAGTGCAGAGTTCACGGTCGACAAAGTAATTATTTAGACAATAATGACCATTATCTTACAGATGAGGTCCGATCGTGTGCGCAACGACCTTTCACTGTATTTGTATTGTACGTTCAATGGGAGAGAAATGATGAAGTAAATTGACTTAGATTTTGAAGAAGAATCGTTGACTAATACGGGATTATTTTTAGTTCTCATCTAAGTAGGTACAAATGTACAAAAGAAAATGAACTAATGAATACGCAAACAAAACCTCAAAGCTCTAATTTTTTTTTTTTATTATTATGGATATGTTCTTTTTGTTTCTTCTCTCGGGAGAGAGAGTTTCAGATCCTTGCACACGGGCCGGGGCCAAGTGAGCAAGGGGGACATTAAATCGAGAATGTAGATGAAAGTGTTGAAGATGTTAAAAATTTTCGGGTGATACGGCAGGTATTTAGGATGGTAGCTTTTTGAAGCATGTGAAGTGTGTAAGCAGGCATGTGGAGGGTGTTAAGGCTTTGCTGGAGGGATTTTGGTACTATACCAGTTGTCGAAAGAACTATGGGCACAATGTGAACAGTTTGCGCTTTCCATTGTGTTTTTATTTCTATGGCTAGATCTTGATATTTGCTAAGCTTTTCGGATATTGTTGTTTGTACATTGTGAGAGTTTGGTATAGCTATGTCTATTAAATATACTGTTTTATTGCTTTTGTCGTGTAGAGTAATGTCAGGTCTGTTAGGGTGCGTCCACATCTGGCGAATGCGCCGCGAATGCGCAGCACGCGAGCCGATCGCGAGCTGTCCGCGAGCTGCGCGCGTGCAGTCAGTGCAATAATTCGTTGCGCCTCTTTAGCGCAACTCACGCAAGGCTCGTATAGAGCGCGCGAGCGGCGCGCGATCTGCGCGCAATCAGTTCTCGCCCTTACAGTTCCGTATATTGGCTCAGTACTATCGAAGATGGCATACGTCGCGCGCCGCCTGCGCGCCGCTCGCGTGCGGCGCTTAGGTCGCGCGCGAGCTGCGCGCGGGCGGCGCAGAAGCGGCGCACGAACAAAAATGCACGCGCGCAGCTCGCGGACAGCTCGCGATCGGCTCGCGTGCTGCGCATTCGCGGCGCATTCGCCAGATGTGGACGCACCCTTATAATGAATAGTCTTGTCGGTTATTATAGTTCGGTCCCAGTAGATTTTATAATTTCTATTTTCTAAAATTGTTTCCGGTTTATACTTGTAGTAGGGTATTATTTCTTTAACTAATTTGTATTTGTAGGCTAAATTCTGATGTATTATTGCTGCAACTTGGTCATGGCGGTGCTTATAGTCTGTCTGTAAAGCTTTACAGGCACCAGTAATGTGTTGTATTGTTTCAGAAGTGTGTGTGTTTTTATTATTATTATTATTTTTTTAGCCTTTTCATCGTCCCACTGCTGGGCACAGGCCTCTTCTCACACGGAGAAGGATTGAGCGTTAATCACCACGCTTGCTCAATGCGGGTTGGTTGGTTGCTCAATGCGGGTTGGTTGCTCAAAGCTCTAATATATGGATGAATATGGGAAAATGGAAATAAGAAGAATAATGATATTCTCCAACTCATTTATCTTCTACGGCGGCTGTTCTCATGTAAGGAGATTGCGTAGACACAGGTGCACTCCCTATTCTTTCACTCTCATAGCCCAATGGGACGGCAATCCGACACGACCGAAGAGACAATATTCACTCTGATGCAAGGGTGCAAGGGTCACCAAAAACAGCTTTTTTAAGTAAGAGGGTTTTCCACGTTTTTTCAGCAAAGTATCTATGTAACAGCTTACTTATGTATCTAATTCTTTGCAAACAAACGTTTTCTTTTTCTATTTCTCACTGTACTTATTATTTTGCTCTAGTTTGATAAATGTAAACTCTTTCGCCATTTATTTTATTGAGGAACTTAAATGGAAGTTAGATATGTATCCATAATTCTTAGTATGCACATGTAAATACTTAAAAATAAAGAATTGGGCGTGATATTTACTCCTGATGAAGTCATATACCACTACGCCAGTTAAATTAAACAATGATTTATGACTATTTACATTCGTAACCTTTAAACAATGTCTAATTACAATGATACACATAATTAATCTCAGGTGTTATGAGGCTGCTAATGATTCATTGTCTAATAATCATCATCATTATGAATTCCTATCAGATATCCTCTTATTATGTCAGTGTTTCATGAAATGTTACAATGATAAATGGGATTAGTCATTACATGAATAGTTTAGATACTGAAATTAATAAGAAAAGAGACCACAGTAAGATCTGGATAAACGAAAAATTCGTATTAGACTAGCTTCCGCCACAGGTTTTACCCGCATCTCGGGGGAACTACTCCGTGCAACCGAATGAAAAGAATAGCCTTTTAGATAAATGGACTATCTAAATTGAATATTTTTTTTAGATCGGTTTAGTAGTTCCTGAGTTGATCGCAATCTAGCAAACAAAGAAACAAAAGTTTTTCAACTACTAAACGTGAAATATCTGGAAAGCTTTAGATTGAGTATCCATTTTGTTTTAATGTCGGGGTAGGAAATTAAAGCACTATCTCATGAATCTATTAGTATCAGTTAATATGTTAAAGGACCAATAAGACAGTTCTCTAATTTCCTAAATGAAAACAAAAGGATCCCCAATAGAAAGCTTTAACTAACTCATTATGTCACTTTCAAAACGTGGGCAAACATTTGTCACCAACAAATTACACTACAAGCCATAATGCCAAGGCCCTATAATTTTACCACGTGACGAAATAATAATAAAAAAATACGCCTAATAATTTTGTGTTTAGTGACAGCAACAATTAGAGGATTGTCACGCTGTCTGTCTGTCACGTACCCACGAACATCTAAATGGTCATTATGGGTTTGTGGGTGGTATAAATATCATTTGTTTTTTTGGGATTGTCACACATCTCAATTGAGTCCTGGTGAGGATACAACGACAGAGATGAAGTGGCTTTTGGTAGGTGTTAAATAATAATTTCACTTGAAATCCATTTCAATATAGAAAAAGTTTTAATCAATAAAGTAAATAATGGAAAGTAAAGATACTTTTCAATTAGATCATACACACTACATTTTGTTTTAAAGTGAAAAAAAATTCTGGTGTACGTTTTTGTGTCCTGCAGTGTATAGTGTAATGAGATCGAAATAAACGAAAGTGCTTAACTCCGACAGTGACAATACGTAGCGACAATAATCTGTCATTAAGGATTGATACAGTAATGTATCTTCATTGTGTCTTCATCTCACACAATAGGATACATTTATTAGTACAGAATAGTGTCTGAGACTATCCGATTATTGAGGCCGGGTGATTTCTTAGTCTAGTTATGTGGAACAACTAGATCATCCATATAATTATCTTAATGTTATTTTCTTTGTATTTTTCAGATAACCCTGGCCATCGGCCTAGCAGCTGCTGATAAACTGGATCGCACCTACCTTCCACCACCAGGTGCACAATTCTCTGGAGGCATCCTGGGAAGTCATGATGCTCCATTGGAACCACCTCATTTACAACCAGGATTAGAAACTGCCGTAACTGGAGGGCCGCTAGGACCTCAAACCAATATTGGAATAAATGGAGAACCTGTAAACTTTGGGGATAAGATTCCTAAAGTTCCAGTTAACTACAGCCCAGATAAGTTTCCGACAACAACAACTTCTTACGCATTCTCGCAGACAACAACCTACCCGCCTACTGAAGGTTTTGAAACTACACCTTTGCCTATCAATCCCGTCACTGGATTACCAATTCAGGGCAACATCCCGTTTGGACCTCAAGGACAGCAGAATATTCAGAATCTACCAGGCTATGCTATCAATCAAGCACCAACCTATGGGCCCACTGTTCAGCCAGTGTTTGTTCCTGGCACCAACAATCAGTTAGCTAACCAGCCAATAAGTCAATATCCGGGACAAAATATAATCACACCGGGAGGTGTCGCTCAAATACCTGGAAAAGGGTATCAGACGTATGATGTTAACCAGGGTCAGGTACAATATCCCGGACAGGGTATAGCAGAACAGCAAGGAACTCAATACACTGGTGCTCCTGATATCAATCAAAGCCTTAATCAATACCCAGGACAAAATGGGGTCTATGGACTTGGAAGCATTCCTGGAGCCACTCAAGGGTCGGTTCAATATCCTACCCAACAGACTTATACAGGTCAGCCTGGATTCACTTCAACAACTGCTGCTCCTACTAATCTGCAAACTGGTGGCAACCAATATGGTACCATAGTTAATCCTGATGGTTCTCAAGGAACTTATTCGGGCCAGCCGATAAATGTTCAAAACTTGGGAGAAATACAAACTACTCAATCTCCTTTCCCAAACCAAGAACAACTCAATATTGGCAGTAATCCATCATATCCTACTAACAATCAAAATTATGATGTATCTGGATCAACGCCTTCAACCATTCCTTCTAATTACTACAACGGTGTCTCTAGCACAACTGCTCTGCTAGAAGTACCATCATCTACTTCAGCCTATCCTATCCGTCGAGTTTATCGCCCAGAAAGACCACAAGCTGCTGCTGATAGGAACGCTGTGATTCTTAACTATGAGAATATACGAACTCCGAATGGCTACTCATATAGTTTTGATACCTCGAATGGAATACATGCCGATGAAAGCGGTATTGTAGATAATGGAACTAAAGCTCAAGGATCGTATTCATACATTGGTGATGATGGAAAAGAATATAGTGTTATCTACACGGCTGATGAGAACGGTTTCCAGCCTCGCGGTGATCATCTGCCTACCCCTCCTCCTATTCCTGAAGCCATTCAGAAGGTTATTGAACAAGCTGCTAAAGATAAACTCGCCGGAATATTTGACGATGGTAAGTAAATAAACTTTTATTTTCTCATGAGAAATATTATGTACGACTGCTAGTGAAGTAAAAGCAAATCCATATAATTAATCAATTATTCTAATGCATTGTTACAAATTGTACAATTGTACTTTAGATTATGATCTGATAGTGCAAGAAGTGCAATCTAGTCTATTGTTGAGAAGTTCAGTATTAAATGTAATCGTAATTATGTCTTCTAATAAAATTAACTTTATTTCAGGATCGTATGATGAAGCTAAATACGGTGACAATAAATTTCAAGGACCTGCATACCGCCGCCGGCCACAAAATCAAAAACACAAGGGCAGATTTGACAGCAAACATCCCAAAGGTGGACAAAAGGATCCTGCAGTAATCAAACCTATCGTAGGAATAGTGGACGAAGAATATGATGAAATTATTCCTCAAGATCAATTGAACAGCAACGGTCTGATCACTGATAGCAGAAAAAGCTCAAACGGAAAGTTACCGACAGGTATGATAAATGATGGCTCTTCAAACAGAGGCACTAGCAAAAATAATGTCCAGGTAACTGAGCCAACCAAAACAATTTTAGGTAACGGTGATGTATTACTAGGAAGTGTAGATGAATATGGAAGGCCAGGAACTAAACTTGACAACTATGGTATTAAAAAACAAGGATCTACCGGACGTCCTCAATTATCAAATGGGGATATTGTGCCCGTAGATGCAAATGGAAATACCGACCAAAGTAATATTTTTGGAATGAAAAATCGACAAGATGTTACCAACACAAAGTACCCTGGAGCTCACGTAGATATCAGTGGAAAGCCTATACCTGGCAGTCTTGGTGATGATAAAAGGCAGGACACTAATCTTAATAATCCTGGGTTTTCTGATGGGCAGTCTCAGTATGCCAGCAGTACTGCCACTACGCCGATAGTTACCGATACAAACCAAATAAGGACACAAAAGATAAAAGACGATAAAACACCTGGTTCTGAAAGAACTGAATATAGTCAGAATCGAAACAACTTACCACAGACTTCAACATCATCTCAAAGAAACAACGAAACTCCTTCGATCTCAGATTATATTAACAATGCTGATAACGGACTAGTAAGAAACCAACAACAAACTCAACAAGATGACAATGGGTACTATTACCAGCAACCAAACACCAAATTTGAACAGAACACCTTCCCAACACGATTCAATCCTCAAGAAATATCTTCAACTAGGAAACCAGATCAAGGTAGAAATCAATATGTACAAGGAACCACTCGTAGACCGTTTATAACTCCAAATGTTTACGATAAAAATGAGAATATCATTAATGAGTCTCCCCAGACCAGTACACAATCTACGAGCCGAAGACCATTCATGACCATAAGAGTCACCTCACCTGCAGGAAATTCTTACACTGACTACGATGATGGTCAAGATTATGTAACCGATCAAGATATTGGTGATGACAGGATTTATTCCGATAAAACACTTCCTCAAAAGAGTGGAACTACTGCTAGACCTTCAATTTATCAATCAACTCAAACATCTAGGCCACAATTCGTTACAGGTGATCAAAGCAAACGTGTCAATCAAAAAGGTTATGTAACTCCAGGACAAAGGACTGAATATTCAGAAACTGTAACGCCAGGGTATTCTTACGAGTCGACCACACCAATGTTTGCTCAAAATTCTCGATTTGGAACCACTCAAACTCCCCGAAGAATGAAACCTCAACAAAATGGTTCATTGGCTAAAGTTATTGAATCTACTTTTGGTGTCATGAGGCCTGTTAGTACTCAATCTCCAACACAAAGGAGGCCTTCGGACTTTGAATATAAGACTTCAAATGTAGGGTCTGGTTACCCAACAACTCCTTCTACTCCTGGTTACAATTTGGCGTCTACAAACCCTGGAGCGACCTCGCCTCAGAACTACTACTCTTCTACATTTAGGCCTTCTCAAGAATACTCTACTACATCAGTTCTACCACCAACATCTGAATTCACAAGGTACAATAACAACCAAGGTTATGGCCCGTCTTCTCCTTCGTCATTGAAACCTTCGCAAAATGATGGTGGCTTCAATACTGGCTATCATTATGGACCTCCTAAATCTGATCTTTCTACCGGGTTATTAAATCCTGCCCCATCTCAAATTCCTGGAGTAGCTCCAACACAGTCAAATGGTAATTACCAATCTTCTTACCAACAAGGTCCCGGAGGCTTTCCGAGTACTACTACAGCATTCCCAACAACTGGAAGTCAAGGGACTTTCATTCCATCTCAACCTGGAACTACTGCAACTAAGTCTTCACCATACGGTCCTTACCAAGGACAGTACCAAAATGGTCCTTCAACGCCAGGTTATTCTACTAATATAATATCTTCTACACCTGGCAATAAACCTGTTTTCCAATATCCTGGATCTGGAATATCTAATCTTCAAGGCACCACTGGTCCTGAATATGGACCTTCAAGACAGTCTTACCCCTCTTCTGAATCACCTTCAAATATAGGCACTACTCCAGAATCCTTCGTGCCATCGAGAACATCTGCACCAGTTCAAGATTACTCAACTACCTATCGCCCTGGTTTCCAAACTACTAAAGATAACTTTGTAGGCGGTCCTACAGTAGATGGCTTCGGCAGACCAATTACAACTGACCAAGGTGATTCTTATCCTGGATTGTCACAGACTACACAAGGACCAAGTACAGTAAGACCTATTTATGGAGGTACTGGATCGACCTCATATCCTGAAACTTATGTTAAGTCTACGGTTATTGGAGAAGACTTCAGTGGACCGAAACAGCAGCAAAGATTCGACCCTAAGACAGGTTATCATTATTAATGATTGATGTAAATTGAAGATATTTATTTTTGTTATATTTGAGCAATGTTGAAAAGGAATAAAGAGTTTTGAACTTAACATTATAAAGTTTTATTTTCAATAATCAATGGGCTATTGAAACTTACAACTAACCAATCGCTATTAAGACTATCTTTTTATTTTATGAGTTTATAAATAAAACAAAGTTCATACTTAAAAATAAAACGGTGATTGATCATCTTCATTCAACTGTACCGGCGTACACTTGACACACCTGTTTTGGTCAAAATTATGATAAATGTATGTTACAAAATTACACATAAACACCATCATTAGCGATGATACACAAAAATCAAATCAAGGAAAGATTCATTCAATTTCCTATATCATTACCGCTTCACACACATGCAGGTAATTACTTTACAGTAAATGTCAAGACCAATAAGAAATCTAGATCATTTAATACCCACACGTAGACTGATTAAACTGCATGCATTTAAAACCAATTTAATTTGCATAAAAATACAGTTATAATTGCACAATTATTGTTTTTTTAATCAAACAAGTCACGTTTAAAGGATGCCGCGATGTAGCTTTATAAACACACAAATGTATTAAATAAGTGGCTTCTATAATAAGACATATTTCAGAACTATGAGAAAATTGTTAACTTGAAAAAGCTCTGTCTTAAGAAAATATGTACAAAGTTATGATTACACAAACAGGTAAAGCTCCATCTACACATTAGCTTTGAAAGTCAATGATTCATAATGCGAGGCTGCGTACGAGTCGCACTCACACATGCAAATTAGCTATGTGTTGCGCCTAAAGAAATATAGAGGGCGCGTTCTTAAGTGACTTTGAAATAAAAATCTTTTGCTTTTGGCAAAAAAAAACCTTCAAATTCAAAATCTTTACTAAGAACTAAGTGTATCAAAGTTGAGGGTCTTATAACTAGGTACGTTCTTAGAACTTGGTGAAAATGTTTTTCAGTTTATCTGACCTGATATTGAATGTAATACTTTTAAAGATAGTTCTAATTACTTCTGCTCTTGTTGTTGTGGAGTTCTTTCTAGTTAAACTGAATTTTCAGTGGAGTTCCAGAGTTTTGAATCTTACGACCTACGACCCGACCCGACGAAAGGTTAACTGTAACTCTTTGTAAGAAACGTTCTCAAAAATTCTAGCTGCTCACTATTTGTCACGACTGCCATTCTAACTGAAATGGTGTAACACATATCATTAAAGCATAATTACAGTAAATGATAAACTTGATAATTTAGCAACAAATCTATTGTTCTAAATAATCTAGTGAATAAATTGATCATCACGGACATATCTGATGTGGTATCGTGAGAAAACCTACACGTTTACAAACTTATAGCAGTCGTGTGTGATTATGACGAAAGCACTAATGTGGGCCTAGATTGAAGTAATGAATGTAATCATAAGTCACGTGAGCAATTGTTAAATTGTACTATACTACATACAATTAAATAATGAAAAATTTGGTGAAAATAGATGGAAGAATGATAAAAAATGCTTCAAACCCGTTCTATTTGCCTGAAAAATACAATTATTTCACAAAGCATTTTTGAAGAAGAATATTCTTGATGATCCTATTTAAGAGCATTTTCTTATTTATTTTTATTTACCTTCTGCTTAAATAGGTGCTAACGTTTCGATTACAATAGTCCGTTTGTCTTAGGCATCTTGTCTGGTCTAGGATACGTTTAGTGGTGCTTGCGCAGTGATGGACTGTTTACTCAAACAAGGCTCTCCCTCGTCTGGCTAAGCTTTCACTGATATCTTCTATTTCATTGTTACTTTATGTTGAAACTTCTTTTTGTTCAATGATGGACGCAACGCAGCCTCTGGTCCAATTATTTGTTAATGCTAATACAATGCTCAATGACTCAGTAAATATTTATTAGGCAAATCAAAATCTTAGTCTTCGATAAAGGCATATACATTTTTTTGGATTCCTATTCAAGTCTCACAATGCAGTTTACAGGCACATAAATTTCAAGAGAAATATTAATGTCAAATACTGCATACGTCTTACCCGTATCAATGCAGTATTGTTTAATGATCTAACATTGAAAGCTAGCATTCAAAACCAATAAATCAATACAAATACTGAAAGCTTCAACAAAATCATGAACATTAATGTCTTACCGGATAACGATAGAGAGGATTCTAAGAAAACAGATTATAACAATTATCCTATTCCTAGAATTGATGGAGTAATAAAAGCCTATTAAAATAACGATTGCCTAATAACTAATAACGTTCAAATAATGTTGTTTAATGAACTCGCATCTTTTGATCCTACTAATGTTATTAATGCGAAAGTTTGTATGTATGGATGGATGTTTGTTCCTCATTCACTCAAAAACGACTAATGGATTTTGATGAAACTTGGCAGTGGTGTATGTAGCTTATGTATCAGAATAGCGCTTAGGCTCCTTTTCATCCATGTGCTGAAAGCTGTTCCTTCGTGAAGCAGGTGAAACCACGAGCAGAAGCTAGTTTGATATAATGGTAGTTACTGTATGCTATAGTTTTTTATTCGTGTTCGTTTTTGTTGGTCGATAATGGCTTCGGGTCATTTTGGATCCGGTTGCTTTTATTTTGATCTCAAGGTTAAAGATGGGTTATGTTTTGTTTAAGGGCCTTCTTAAAGCTTTTTATTGAGAACAAAGTTGTCTTTTGTTAACGTATTAATCTGTGTTTTTGCTTTTATTATTTCATATTTCTTATTGCTCTTGTTAATTTTGCTGTGTTAGATTCAGTTTTATTAATTTCTTTCATATTGTAGGAGATATTGTATGCAACTATCTGAATATAAATATTATACGGCTGGTTTTACATTTAAGGACTTTTCAGTTAACAAATGATAATTACTGGTTTGGTAATTTATTATTCTATGCTTTATTATTTTATACAATTAATATTTTCGTATACGTGCTACAACATGAGAAATGATCTATCCTCCCATATCATTAATTAAAACAAACATACATGTTCTCAAGCTTCACACAGACATTACAAACTCAGACCTACATTAATTAATCAAAAAGCTGTAAACAATATTCTAGATGCAGACGCTACTAATCCTGATCGCATTAGTCACAAATAAATCAACGGACATAATAATTTCAAGCAGAAAGGTCACAAAGTCACTATAGACACTGACAGGTTGGCAGTTGAACGCCCACAAAGTCAATTAAGGCACAATCCACCATCGCGTGGGTTAGGCAAAGGATATGACAAATAAATAATAGACTACTGAATAATTTTAGTCTTTATGTACTGAATATCTGTGTTTAAAATGATGATGATAATGAAGACCTTATTGTGAATGTTGGTAATAATTTTAGAATGTAGTAACAGTTGGATGACAAAACTTTAGTGAGTGATGTGGTATTTGAAACTCAACTAGGTGTAGCTAATTTTGATACGATCACCACGATAAGTAGACGAGTATTATTATATTTATTGCGGGAAGCTCGACATATAATAATTAGGTATAACGTTTTCCTAATTTTTTTGAGATAGAAAGCTGTTCTTCTCCATGACATAAGCAAAAGGTTTGTTATTAATGTAACAGGCCCTAGGGTATACTGTATTGCTAAACCGAAGTAGCAGCTAAGAATATTAGTGAAACGTGCCCTCCCTGACAAGAGCGTGTGACACCAAGCAAATGCTTTGCAAAAACCCAGACTTCGTTCATAGCAGTCGTGAGACCAAAACTATAACATAACAAACTATAATCGAATAAAAATTTTATGTTCAATAGCTGCACTTAGGATAGCAAGAGGATGATGAACACCTGCACTGATTACTAAGCAACAAAGTGAATGTAGACCATGCCCAACAAATTCTTAGAAAACGAACACTTTTAATCTTGAACTAACATTAAAACTTGAATTCTATGCATCAAGACCTACCGGCGATCCTTTCATTTCATCTGATGTAAGTCACGTCGGATCGTGTTGTACAATATCAATTCCGTATCGTGTAGCCGCACCCTATACTGAGTTCTCTTCACATTGGCATGCCTATTATTTCTCGGATATAAATATATGTTGGAACATTTGGATTGACACATCGTGATGTGGATGAAGCTTCTTTACTGCGGATTTCTATAAGCTATCTATCGATTGTTTTGCGAAGATTGAATTTTAACGTCATCGTCCAAAAAATCATGACGTCTTTCATTATCTACCGTTGGATGATGGAGATAGATCTTGCAATGACGATTGTCGTGATTCGTTGAATGGAAAATTAGAGCAAGCAGCTTATAAAAAGCCTTAAATAAGAAGTTAGCCGACCTCCTAAAACCTCGCCTAAACCTAGACGAGGTTTATAGATAGAAGCAGGCGAGGTCGGAGTGCCGCTGGGCCTTTTTAGTGGGTACACCGGAAACGTCTTACCGGGGAGTCCCACATACCCCTCTCCCGTCCCCCGACGGGAAGGGGATGCGTAATAGCATTCTAGCCCAGCGACAAAAAAAAAGGTTTTAATGGTAATTGCGTGTCTGAAATTATTTTAATAAATATTATTTATTTAGATTAAATTTTTCAGTACCATTTTTTGCATAATGTGAATACTTCTTTAGTTAATGAATAACTCTAAGCAAAACGTGGGTAAAACCACGGGAAGCAACCATAAAATTATAGGAATAGCCACATAAAATTATAGGATCTATGGAAAGAATGGGATGACCTACTCTGCCGATTACAATACGGAGGCATAACATAAATTATGATCGTGAATGCTCCTCTTACTGATATTAATATTATGAACTTTATTACGTACTATCGGAATCTAAAGTATTCATGGTTCATAATATTAATGCTGATTTATTTTCCACTAGCAAAATTAAAATATCTGACATTCAATGATCATGCCTGCGAATTTTTGAATTTGCTGTCCGGCTAATTCTTTAGTGCTGCCAAATTGTATCAGCTACTGTCGAGCCTTTTAATTGGTTTTTGAATTACTGAGAAAAGTTCGAATTAATCGTGGGAAGCACTCCTATCTCTAGGACCGTAATCAACTATAGACGATAAGACATAATAAAGCAATAAAACTCCGTAGATTTTAATAGTATAATTAAAACAACCATCTAACGACTAAACAGTTGGCCACGATTGGACAACAGATTAGAACCCACAAATATTTGTAATAACGTGACCAATTCAAAGATTCCTCAGTCTAGTAAAGATGGCATGTATTAGTATAGGAGCGGCAAAATGGCGCCGGAATCTAGTTCTTTGCAAGCCGTACATCTTAAGCTCAAGATTACTAATAACATAAACACTCGTTGTTCTTAAAACAGCTGTTCACTTTGAAACTTTATTTAAAGCGTTTATTTCTTGAAGCTTGAGCGCTGTTGTCTCCCGAGTCTTTTTCCAACTATGTTGGGGTCAGCTTCCCGTCTAACCGAATGCAGCTGAGTACCAGTGTTTTACAAGGAGCGACTGCCTATCTGCCAACCAACCCAGTTACCCGGGCAACCAAATTAAGTTTGACAAAGTTAAAATAAAAAATCTGTTGTATACTTTGTCACTTGTATGTAAAAAGTTGTAATCAGTAGTTTTAAGAAAACTGACGTTTATACATATAGTTGGTGAGTTCGGGCCTCAGACGTGCATTGCATAAAGTCGAAGACGAAAGGGCCGCCAAGGTGAGGGTACGACCTAAAATAGAGTGCAATAATTATAATTGATTAAGATGTATTTTGTGTCTCGATTAGACATTTATGTATCTCCTTTATAACAGTATTTGTCAAGACACTTCTACTGATGTTCTATTCAATTTTGATTAACTATCGCTACGAATATTGAATGTCCTCATAGGTGATATTTGTCGATGTGAGTTCGCGACCAATATTTTTTCATACACCTTGCCTCTTCTTATTTCAAGATCATAGCAAATTGAAATTACTGTTAACATAATAATGACATAACTTAGATGATTCACAGCTAGGTCGATATGACATTAGTTCCAACCTATGTCAAGAGGTTTCTTTCATAGACGTGAGAACAACCAATGACTCATCGAAAACCGTGAATCAAACCAAAAATTCAGACCTGCCAATATCTGTCAAAATATCATACGTATCTACTTATAAAATATCAAGGTTGGCTTAACAAAAGCTTTCGCAATCAGACCACATTGTGGCGAGTACATTTTGTTAGGACTTGACCTGACAACCTTAGTTGAATGAATGGATATAGATCGAATGCCAACTGAAGATTTCGATGGCCATATTGGTAACGAACCACGATTTGTAGTGAATTGTTTTTTCTTGGAACAATGGATGTGGTTTTATTTTTAGGTTCTTTGGTGCTATTTATAGAAAAAGATTATGCAAGAGTCTGATTGCTTGCATTTTGGAACACTGATTTATGGTCTGATAGAAGCATCGTTTGAAACTAGAAGAAAAACAAAGTCTATAATATTTTCTTTGGGTATGTGAAACCAAAAAGTGTAGCTAGTATTATCCAGACTGTGTGACTCGATGCTTGCCACATCTTCACGATAAACAACTAACTCGCGATTCCTTTGGGTTTGGTTTTGCCATGTCCATGGCCTTCGGTAATCCCTTTCCTGAAGAAAGCGGGTATATCGTTTGCTCCCATCACAACATGAAAATTTTTGAACCTATTTAGGTAAACGACAGCGATGGGGACGAATTTTTTTATGCCTTTTGGTTTTAGGTTTGATAATAGAATATTTTAAAAGTAAATGTAAAAATTAATGGAATAAAAACATACCCCCGTTTAAGTAAAATATAATGAGAACTTAAAATAAATCTGATCAAGGATGAAAACGTTCTCCAGTGCCATGAGAACACTAGAAAAATGTTGTAGTTAATAAACAACGTAGTATTTGCAATTAATGTTATTGCACATTGACATTATGCTAGCATTTCTAGATTTATGACACGATGTTCTCACGATGATTTCGCTGTTGACCAACTAGTCTCATCAAATGCCAATAATATTAAAATACTTAATATTACGGCGCCCGATGTTCATAAATTTTTGTTTTACGAGCTTGGAACTTATTATTGAAAGTTGATTAATTACTTGCTAATGTGGTTGTAAATCTTTGAATGGAGTTAGAGTTATCTTGTGCTAAGTAATAATAGGACTTCAAATCAATACAAATATTTGAAATATCAACTCATTGATATCCATTTTCATTTATGCCTAATTGCAGTATTTGGAAACTAAAAATGTACGTAGGTAGATTTTTGCAAGGCAACCAAACTTATTACAGGTACCTTAGAACTTATAGTGTTCCTAATATTTAGGTAAATTATGATCATCCATCCATGGAGGCATGAAAAACAAGTTAACTAGATAACCAAGTCGAAGATCGATTACTTCGCGCGCTTGCTTAACAATAAACCCTATCTCCTCTGGACAAGATAAAGCATGACAAAAAGGTTTACTACTTTATGTACAGCACGAAGCAGATTATTAGAAACTGTGAATTAAATTAAACCTATCCTTCCTATATGGAAAATTTATTTAGTAACGCTTGCACGCTAAAAGAGATGAACCTATTGAGAGCATTGAGATCAGATTTGACATAAAGATAGGTGTTACCCTAGAGACAAAATGGGCTATTTTTTATCCGAGTCGCTTACGTAGTTCTTTTGATGCCTCAAGTAACGTAGTTCTTTTACGCCTACGCTTACTAAGTCTCAAATAAAGATCTTTCTTTAAGCACTTGCAATTTTTGAAAATCAAATTACCTTTGTTTAAACTGAATATCATCTCAATTAAATAGCCCACCTACTGTATATTCGTGTTCAGATTAGTCTCGATCTATCAAAAGCAGTGTTGCCAACATTCCACGCAACACCTACTACCAATTAAGGCACTTGCCGACTTATAATGATGCGCCGAACAACGATGATCTACATCGCATGTCGCAACATTGTGCACTAAACATCTAAGATACAGTAATCTGTTCGATAGTGGTGTACACTTGCGACTTTTGGTTGCTGCGACGTCTTTTGTCGCAGAATCGCAAATACGACTTACTCGAAGAATGTTTTGTCGTGGAAAATGGGTGATGCCCACGTAATATCTATGAAAGACACTGTGAGAACGATTAATCAATATAAAAACACATAGTTTGGGTGCCTGTGGTCTTGTGGCCGAGGCAAACCTTCCGACTACCCCCCTATATTTTATTTTCCTTAGTGAGGTCCATTCCTAAAGGATTCTAAATTCAGTTTTGGACAGAGACCGGCTTTTAGGCGACTAAAAAAACCTGCAGCTCAGTTGATAAGAAGAAGATTTCCGAAAATTGTTAAGTCAAAAAATTTAATTTCGCATCTGCTGTGTAAACAAACTATTGACCTCACACATAACCGCTTTCAACTAGATCCAATGAAGCATCAAAATGATCAAGATAGGTAAAACATAATGAGTCAGTCGGTCATACGATTGGTTTCGTAATCAGGGCTCGTACAGATGAAATTCCAAGCATTTATTACGAAGGCATCTTATCTTAGCTATGTAATAATTGTAAATAATTCGATAGTTTCGTCATTGAACATGACTGGGATATTTGACAGATCGACAGAAGATAAATTGACATTTTAAGGGACTAGGGTTAGACAAAGATTGCCTTTTGTATAACTGAAAAAGCTACTGCTAACATTTATTTCTCTGGGTAAACAAATTTGGGTGTAAAAAAGTGATATAAAATCATGTTGATGCTACCATAACCGATCAATTTTCACTTCAGTTCAGTTTTCAACCAAATCGCCGATTTTACCAAAGGGGTGACTGATTATGCAGCTGATTATGGTCTAGTTACTCACCCCGAGGATGAGTTAAATTTCCTGTTATAGTAAATAAAGGAAAAAATACTTTTGAAGTTCAATATTATTACGACCGTGGTTACGACGCAAGAATAATGTTTTTTAAGTACGTTATAACAAAAAAAAAAAACACTTTTAAAACTGTATAATATTCTCATGAATACACCTTAATGGAAGTTTAAATATATGTATACCGGTAATCTGGTACTGATACGATAATTTAAGCTTCTGTTATTTGTCAATGCCTATCAGTTAGTGCTGCTATCTAGTTAATTAATTACAGATTTAAGCGGAATCCGTACTTGAAATGTTAGTAATATCTTGCTATTTGGAACTTGTATGCAAATGGTAAACTTAAGATATTTATCAAGGTAAATATTTTGGTTTATCCTTAAGATAATTCTTACTTGTAATGTTTGTCTATAGCTGCCGAAAGAGTAGGCCGGGTGGTCAAAAAGTATCACCCAAAAGAGGTAACTGTATTTGTTCTTATCCAAGATGTTTGAGCATGAGATGTCAGTATCATGACCAGACAATAGTAAAGTTATTAATTTGCCTGAAAACCGGTTGATGAAAAAGCTCTAAACAGGAACATAAAACTGCAAACTACGCAGTAATTTAGACATCTCATACCTATATCGAGGAAAGTTATGATAAGCTACTTTTCATCTGGATTCTACAAAGTAGTTCCTTTGGGACGCGGGTAAAACCGATGGCGGACATTACCACAATAGTAAAAATATCGACTTTTAACATTTTAAATATTTATTTCTCAGTCAAACCCAATATCCCGTGTGCTCAGTTGAACGCATGCGCCCGACCGCAGGCTAAACGCCGGCGCACGAACTATTACGAAGAACGATACACACTGCATTATGAGTTGCAACAACTGCCCCAATCTAGGCCCTTAGTGCTATGACCTTTGAGCTCTGAAGTTATAGTAATTAGATCTGACTGAAGTATAAAAATAGCTAGCGAAAAAATATTGAATGTTATTGATCTTATTTTGTTCTTATAAAACTGATTTATTCATGACAAAAGAAACATATATTAGAAGCACCGCTGGAGGACCAGCTTTTATTAACACTATCTAAATCGGTTCATCCGTTTCAGAGCTGCGGTGCCACAGAAATCCACACAACGGTTAAACTCTGTTCTCGTTGCGACCGGGGAAAAAAAATTACCATGGGGAAAACATACATTTAATTCTTGACTTATTTCTTCTCTTATGCTTTAATCTACTAATTTAAATCAAAGTAACATCAACAAACCTACCTACACTTCAAACGATTGCCAAACCGATCCCATTTGCTCACCTAAAATAAAACCAAGTACACATCTGCTTTAATAACCTTACTCCTAAGGTGAAGGCTCACAGCCTGAGGGTCTATCAGCCATCAGCCGTTACTGATCAGCCAAGCCGTCATGTCGGGTACAGGGCCGAGTACACAAGTGGGCTTGATTAGACCTGTTTGGGAGGTATTAACAAGTGATGCGGGTATTTTCCTAATGTAAAAGAATTGATGGATGATACATAGGAGTATTTAGAAACGATTGTTATAAAAAGTCCTTCACCGTCATGTTCATAATTCATTAAAGGTATTTACGCTCATTGGGCATGAGGCCACTAGGGCCACGCCTGCCGGGGCTACGGAATTGTTTGAAAATGTTACCGCGGCTCTGGTAGGTACAAAAAAGGCTTAAGAAGGAATATAGTGGGTTTTAGTCAGTAAGAGTCTGACACGCTGCACCCCGCAGCGTGAGGAGTCATTTTTATAATTTACCACCAAAAAACTCCCAGTACCTACACAAGGTACATTTAACCTTACCTTTAGTTTTAACAAATAAATAAAAACGTGGGTCAACAATATATAAACTTAGACAATCCAGTGAACCGTAGTAAACAATCAAAAGCGAAAAACAAGGTCTGCCAGGCAGATACACAGACAGTCTATTGTTATTGAACACGCAATTAATAAATCAATCAAAATCTCAAACAAAGCGCTTGATAACGTTTATACAATGTGGGCATAAAATTGTACTTAAATGTTTTTATTTTTTTAGTCCTTATTATCTAAGCCATTCATATAGCCAGCTGATTTGCATGGTTCCAATTGCACTAAAAGGTAGTAAATTCTCCCAGTTTGTTTCTACAATGTACACACTATACATATATACAAACTTAAACTACTTATCTTTATACAAAACTTAAAATAAAATACTATTTACAAAATATATATAAACATAAAACATAATATAAAAGAGCATCGATCAGGCGTCGAAGTATTCCTCCGTATCACTGTCCTCCGGAAACGTGCCCAGAAGACTGGCTGCATTGCCACGTTGAATGGCAATGCTAATTCTTTGTCCAAAGAATAAGCCAGCCCTCTGGTCACGCGAAGCGTCGACAAGCCTTTTGTTACTTCCATGACAAATGGTCTACCTATCCAAACCTCAAATCTTTTTTTCAGTCTAAGTAAATCCTAAGATTATTGCATTCAACCGACAAACAAATAAACAATTTTATCATATTAGCGTAGATAACCTCTTATGGAGATTTTTATAGACCTTTCAGAAGATCATCATCTCTCGAGCCTTTTCCCAACTATGTTGGGGTCGGCTTTCAGTCTAACCGAATCGGACCTTTAAGAAAATATTACAGCGATACACTAACCATTAAAGATAACTAAAGCGAATTTCCATAACACCATTTTCGAAACTACAACCTGACCTCTCAACTGAGTTTTTTCTCTGCCCCCATCAATGGAGATGTCTCCATTATAAATGTAAGTGTGACAGACAGACGGCCCAGTTGAATGCGATTAGCACGGTAAGGCACCAACTATTCTTACATTCACACCGTATAAGATGGGGTAAAGGTCGCACTAGTGGTCGTATTTATTAATTAACGCTATGATTAATAGATGTTGTTTGTAGGTGACAAAAAGGCTAGATGTGGTATATTAATTGGATAACAATAAAATTGTATCGTATTGTCAAGAACAGTAGTTTTTTTTTATTAAATTCAAAGTCTACTTTATACCGTCAACTACATGTCCTGTTCCTAGGTCGTTCCTAATTTATTTGGGATCGGCGCTATATATTTTTTATTTTCATTCCAGTCTTTCAGCAGTCATACCATACACATACATACATAGGTACTATATCCATATCATCTTTCAGCTAGAGAAATATGTTACAGAAGTTGAGCTTTATAATGCCTAAAGTGACATAAAGAATCACACTTGAAATTGTTTGTAACAAAATTTAATCTTCAGCAGTACCTTTTGATACATTGAATACCTAATATCTATTAATATCATATCCACTACTTCTTCAATTAATGGTATAACGACCTCTGTGGCGCAATGGTCACCAAGCCGGACTGCCGAATCTGAGGTCCCGGGTTCGATTCCCGGTTCGGTCGACAATTGTGTGATGAGCATGCTTGTTGGCCGTGGTCTGGGTGTTACAATATGTATTTATAAATATGTATATGTGTAACTATATGTAGTTTATCAGTTGTGTTAGCACCCATAACACAAGTTAATAAATAACTTACCATGGGGCTAACCAACCGTGTGTAAAAAGGTGTCCCGACATTATTTATATTTATATTTATATTTGTATATATGACTTACAGATGTAGACAATGTTGTTATATCTGATCACTGACGCCGATGGCATAATGACATAATATGTGAACGCTCAACTATTTATTGATTAATTGCACTTATGTCATGGGTAATTGTTGTCGAGTTACTAACAATATCGTTTTCATTACTAAGTGAGATGGATATCTGTTCAACTGTGATTATAGGTGAAATAAACACTTTGATAACCGTTTCAAATAATTGTAGACAACACTTTGTTTTTCAAGTAAATAAAAACTCTTTTATTGAAACTATAAATGAAAACGTTTTGGATCGTAGTGGCAGCAGCACATCCAGTCGCCCTCAGATATTGATGCCAAATGTCAGATATTGGCAACGACTTACGTTGGCATTTCAGCCGAAAGACGTCCACTGCTGGATGGAAGCCTCTCACAAGGTTCGCCACTTTGCTTGATCAAACTTTGACTAGAATCAAACTTATTTATAACTAGCTTTTGCCCGCAACTTCGTTCGCGTGGAATAGTGACTACCAGCAGATTTTTGATTTGAGCAATAGATGGCGCTATATGTCCGGAATCATTTTATTTTTATTTTATTTTTTTGTAATAAAAACTATCCTATGTCCTTTCTCAAGTTTCAAACTATGTCTGTACCAAATTTCACACAAATCGGTTCAGTAGTTTAGGCGTGAAGAAAAGACAGACAGACAGACAGAAAGACAGAAAGACAGACAGACAGACAGACAGACAGAGTTACTTTCGCATTTATAATATTAGTTTGGATTAGTTTGGATTTTGACGTTCATAAGTGCTTGTAAAGGCCTACATGAAATAAATGATTTGATTGGATTTGATCTTCAGCAACCCGCATCCAGTTGCTTCCCGGTGAATTTGGCCTGATAACCTGGCCGTCCGTCAGGCCTGCCCACCAAAATGTAATTAGTCAAAATAATTGAAAGAGAAAACTTAATCAAGATATTTCTCAAAGCATTCAAAATTCTGCTATATGTTGAAGTACTCTATTTAAAGTAGTAGGCATAAACAAAACAAACTGAAATCCAAGCCCATCATATTCTGGACTTAAACTAATAAACTCCAATTATTTAGCATAACCATCATCGTAAATCTAAGCGCATGCGCCATAACTTAGTGTCCAAACTAAATGCTTTCAAAATAGTCCGACTATTATAATTGTGGGCTCAAATTCAGTTTTAGTGAGAACGTGCATACTGAACGTGGTTTGAGTCGAACTTTTGTGCCATCTCTAGGGATGGGATAGGTCAACTGTGTTAAGGAATTTACCATAAAACAAATATTTCCATGTTATGATTTTGGTTTTTCATTGATAGTCATCGTTGTCGTTATCAGCTCGTGTTAGTTTGTCATTTTTCATTCAATATCTGGCACCTTTAAGATGCCAAAAGCGTCATTCGTTGGTAGGTCATAATAATAATGTGTATATGGATGTTAGATATAAAAAAAACATTGTAATATCATAAAACGTTTTATTTGTATCTAGAAACAAGTGAGAGTAGACAGCTCTTATAATTAAAACAAAGAACAACTGAAACAATGATATTAATATCAGTGACTTTCAAATCAATTACAAAATTAAAAAAGGATATTTCATAATAAAGTATCAGTAATATATATATATGTATATATATATATATTTATACAGGGTTACTGGTAAGTAGACCGCATCCTTTCAGGAGGTGATAGTATAGGTCAATACGGACAAATTTGACCCTGGGATACACTGGGCAAAAGTTAACCCGTTTCAAGATAATCGAATTTCAAGATCAGTCGTCTAGGTACACGTATAAATTTTCATTATTAGTCAAAAGTCTCGTTTTTGTGGATTTTTGTGTGTTCTAGACTTGTAAAGAAAAGATCTTAAAATTCGATTATCTTGAAACGGGTTAACTTTTGCCCAGTGTACCCCAGGGTCAAATTTGTCCGTATTGACCTGTACTATCACCTCCTGAAAGGATGCGGTCTACTTACCAGTAACCCTGTATATACATAAATATATTTATTTTTATTTTCTTGCACTTATGCTCAAACTGTGTTGCACTTACCACTTCTGTTTCACCACCACCCTAAGGTAGACTGGCAGAAAACGCCTAAGGCGTTAAGTCCGCCGTTGTACAATGTGCATAAAGTATTTTAAATAAATAAATAAAGCTGTACAACATATAAACAAAAGCTCGAATCGCTCGCAGCTTCAGCATTGAAAACAGACTCCGAAAGGTGTAAAATTGAATTATTGTCTTCCTAATAACGCTTATTGCAGTCAAAATTTCTTACACATACACTATTACAAAATAGCCTAAAGCAATAGAGTAAACTGCTATTATCTGAACTATAATAGAACAATTGTTTCGGTATTTGAACCCAACGGCAATAGAAGATAGGTATTGTGAAGTCTGCCAAAGATATTTTTGGTATGAGGTTAGCTTATCACGTTTCGTTCGGGAGGATGGTAGAAACACGAGGTAGGTTAGAAATAATGCTTCTGAAAACTATAAATTAGATGATCCGTTAAGGTCGGAATTTAGTAGAAAAGTTATTGATGAATTGTTAAAGCAATCGCCTAAGGGTTAAGAGCATTCTGGATAACAGGTTTATTTATCCTCCCTAATCAAACTCGTTTTGGTTTCAATAAACTTAACATGATGTGAAAAGACACATTTTTACAGCACAAAAACATAAAAGTGGTTCTTAAATTGATTTCTGTATAGATTAGTTGAGTTAGTCTACATAAGTCAATTTAAGTTTTTTCATGCTCGATACGCTTAAAATACAGTAGTCACATCACTATGCAGTCAATAACTGAAACACGAAGTGTTATTGCGACGCTACAGTTGTCAATCATTCCTATCCCGTCTCGAAACTATTTTAAAAGGTGCTGTTTGAAATATTGAATAACGTAGGTGTGTATGCAGTTTTATACGATGTATAAAATTGAATGCACTTTTAATTATTTTTGTTTGCATATTTTATGATTGGTTTGTTTCATCAGCACCGCAATATTTTGACAGTAGCAAAGCATATCAAGTTAATGAATATTGCTGCATAGTGCATATGTTTTGACGCTTAATTCTAAAAACCTTTCAATCAAGCCATATTTATTATTAAACTGATAAACTAAGCGATGACTAATGGCAAGTAAGGCAGTCTAGATTGTCAGATGTCTGATATAGTAATTGCACCGTGTTTTGTTTGAAATTAAAACATCTCAGGCATATGTAAGTTCAGTGGCTCGGTGATTCAAAATTTTACCCAGCATTTAAGATCGGCGAGTAAAAAGAGGATCGTTTTTTTATAACGACCTTGTAAGTCAATCGAAACATAAATAATGTAACACATCAATTACATTTCACTATAAAGTTCATCTTTAACTCATACTGCGAGTATTCTAATCAGTCTATTTGGTAATGTATATTACAATTATGATGAAAATTTAATTGCAGAAGTTTCACTCCACCGACCATCAAGCTATAGAATTTTGAAGCATCAAAAAATATATAAAAATACTTGATCTAGAGATCTTCCATAATATTTATTATTGTTATTTATCGTTAATTTTGTAGATTTACAGAAAATAACCTTCTGACACCATTACCTATAACTATAGCCAAACCATAACCAACATTAAAATTGCTGCTCAAATTGCTGCCGATTTGACGGCTGGTTATGGTACATCATGAAACTATAACAAGTGCAATCTAACCATAACGAATGTTATAAGATAATTGGACTGTGTCAGAAAAATGTACTAATGTTAATGTTCTTATGTAATGTGAAATAACTTGAAAATACCACTTTTCTTCCATCGATGTTGAAATGAAGTTTTCAACGAAAATAAAGTAGAACTTCTGCATAGCTTTTACAGTGGCACAAATAAGAGAATTGACCTTAATCAACATGTGCAGAAAGGCAATAAATTTCTTTGATCGTATGTTACTACGAATCTAGTGCGAATGTGGTTAAACTTGGATTGTATAAACGTGGATACGATTTAGTTAATTGAATATGTATTACGTAATTAAATGTATATTGGTTTTTGATTTACTGTGGGAACTTTATAAGCTCATTGAAATGATTCTGTTGAGAGAGTGCGATTCTTTTTCGATGCAATCAAAAATCCTTTCGATATAAATTACCGAAAGCTGATCAAGAAAGAGAAGTTTGTAAAACTTAACACTGATTTTGAATTAAAAGTTTAAACCATGATTCAAACAATCATTTCTCTTTAAAAGATTTTCCTTACCTTTACGGCTTTCATTCTTTAAAAATAATTATAAATAAACCTTTAGAAACTTTTAATATTCCGACTGACGTACATTACACCTGCCGTTAGAGGTCACAGGTGCGATCCCGACAACAGCCTTGTGTCTGTTTTGCTGCAACCAAGTGTAACGCGACACACGATAGAAGTTACATACCTACATTGACATTCAAAAGTAGTGGGTGAAAATTGCAGTCAAAATAGGTTGAAACATGTTTCATGCTAAATATTGTGCTTTATGATAATTTGTCTATGCTTCTATACTAATATAATAAAGAGGAAACATTATTTGTTTGTTGGGTGCAAAGAAAAGCAATTATTTCGCTGTAGGGAAGCTACATTATCACTGGGTGACATAAGGTATATTTTATCCAGATTCGCGCAGTACTTTAACCGTAGGGAAGGTACATTATCACCGAGTGACATAAGCTACATTTTATCCAGGTACGGGTAGTAGTTTCCACGAGATGCGGGTACAACCATGGTTAAACAGTTATGTAGTTATTTATAATAACGTAAGTAGGAGTTTAATGGTCCACGGAAGTTGAGATTATTATTAAAACTAATGATGTTTAAATCGAATGGACGAACATCTTCGTCTGCCATAATTATTGTACTGTGTTATTATGTTAAACTGAACCTAATTTGGTAATTGGATGTGTTGATCTTGAAATAATAAGGAAATTACGAATTAGATTACTTAATTGGTCATTTATTATAGTCAACAGCTTATCGTTGAATGGGTAAAAAATAAAAAATGAAAATACGGGTTAAACAATTGCTTACTACAATTTTATATGTGGCCACTATACCTTGAACAAATACCTCTATAATAAACATATCCTAAATGAAAAGACACGAAAAACTAATAAAAATAAGCTGCTTTGTGTAGACTTACTGATGTAACTTCTAAATTATGTCACAAGCCTCATCAATCCAGTTGATTAATTATAACATAAGTATATCTATTCAACGACTCATCGCCCGACTATTATGGTCTGATCACTTGTATTTAGATCAATTTCGATTTACTGCCCATTCAGTCTACGCACCCGCAAACCGCAAACTTTTAGTCGGCCGACGATTGACACTGTATCATCTTCATCATATCCCGAGCCTTTTCCCAAATATGTACATATGTTGGGGTCGGCTTTCAGTCTAATCTGATGCAGCTGAGTACCAGTGCTTTACAAGGAGCGACTGCCTATCTAATCTCCTTAAGACAGTTACCCGGGCAACCCGATACCCCTTGGTTGGACTGGTTTTCAGACTTACTGGCTTCTAACTACCTATAACGACTACCAAAGATGTTCATTGACAGCCACAGTTTTCAGTCGCTCTGATACCGGCTGAATACCTGATCTTTGTAATGTGCGTACTACCATTCATCTTCATACTGATTTATTATCCCAAACATCATCATCGGCCAACTAAAAGTTTGCAGTGTGTGTGCGATAAGCCTTCATTCATGCTACTGAATAAACATAGTGACATTTTAATCGTTTTGGAACTAAACACTTATTTACTTACTCTACTTGTTAAATGCTATTTATGGAGGTTAACCTACTTTATATATTTAATACCTGTAATAAATTACTGGATGTGTTTCTTTGGTTGAATTCAAAATGTATTTTATGGAATTCTGATCTGACCTGTAGGTACATCAATTTGTCAAACGAAAACAAGTTGCTCCTTTAGTAATTAAAATTAAAGTTCACATTCAGATTTGTATTGTGACAAACCGATTTCAAACAAGAACATAGAGATTAATATACAATGAACATGGCGTCCACGGCAGCTGTTCTCATATAATATAAGGAGATCAGTCAGCTGCGCAGGACATATTATAGTGCACGAGCATTTGCGCAGACACAGGTGCACTCCCTATTCCTTCACTCTCATAACCCGATGGGACGGCAATCCGACACGACCTGAAAGAAATCAGGCGCAGGACCGACATTAACGTGCTCTCCAATACCCAGTGAATCAATCACCAACTTCCAGACGGGCTGCTTTGTGCAAGTTTTAGAATACCCACAAATTGTTATACTTAATACTATAACGATATCTAGTATTTACATAGTTACTAATTTAAAATCTCCAATTATGTTGTCTAGTATAATTAAGTCTGTAATTTTTATCTTATTACATAGGTGGTCAGTTAATAGGTGTTATATACCTGTTAAGTAGTTAAATTTTACTATGTAATTATCCAATCACGATAAGTTGCATTATTATTTTCTACTGATCTTCATACATGCATGATGAAATTAAATGATAAAGAGAATTTAACAGCAGGAAAAAAAATACAGGCAGGCGGCACTACTAACAATTTTGACTTGGTACTAAAGATTCTTTAAGCTCTTCCATACTAAAAAAATAAAATAACTTTATTAACTGGCTAAAATTATATCAGAGCCTTTCATCATTATCTGCCGTAACTTTTCATAACTATGTTGGGAACGATTTCCAGTCTAAACTGATGCTGCTGAGTACCAGTGTTTTACCTACAGCAAATGCCTATTAGATTGACTATTAGAATACTTTTCCAGGAAGTTTGAAACCTGACTTAAAAAGGTGTATCGGGTATACTGGTTTCAAACTTTCTGGCTTTTGACTACCCGTAACAACTGACGTAACTCGAGCCTTTTCTTTCGTAAGCTAAATATTAGGTATTCATTTTTCTTCCTAATGATTGCTAGTTCAAAGTTGCACCAAAAGTTCATTCGGATTGCATCTCAGATCTGAAGATCTACCTAATTATATACTCACGAACTATTACATTTTTTTTCTACGATCTCTACCGGTAAGTAGTCATGTTGAAATTTCTTGCAATTTAATATTTCTCAATAATTCTCTGATCATCCCACGACGTGTACTTTATAATATTTTGTTATGTAACCATTTTGTAATTGCCAACTATGGGAGTTGAAAGTTAGGTGTGGCCAATATTAAAAACTTTTTTATGACCGTGGAGGATCTTGCCACTGAGTTAAGCTTGGCTGAGGACTGAAAATACAGTTTTTTTTACATTAAGTATGTAATTCATACAAAAGTTAATCAAACCACTTGACATCACGAAAATTGAAAGAAGCTCAAATCTTTCAAGCGCCAATATTATTCCATGGTGGTGCTACAACAATACAATTATTTTTTATACGTCAAAGCTATGAAAGCGCTTTATGTGCAGTATATCAAGGGCCTGAAAAAGGTTGTAGGTACTTGTTTTCCGGTTAAAGGAAGTAGTTCCGTAGGGAATAGGGGAATAGGCCATAGCTGCCTAATGAAACTTATATTTAACTAAACACTAATAATTTAATGCTAGCCATATTTATATGGTAATTTCTTAGCCACTGAGCATTATAACATAAAGCAGCAACTTAACTTTGTCAAATGACTTCATTCAGTAATTTAGCATAACAAAAGTAACTCATTTTCTTACTTACTGGCTAATACGGTAATATCTTTATTTAAGTTAAGAATTTTCATGGTAATCGTGGTATTATTTACCTTTTAAAGATAATGCATAACTTTAAAGATTCATAATTTGTCTATTTACCACCATAATAAATGGTTTTGAAGGATTTGATACATCCTTGATTGGTAGCAACACTCAAAAGATCGACAGATGTGTAGACAATAAATATAAATTAAATTCTCATTCATTTATAAGTAATTTATCGGATTATTAGAGAATTAGGACACTTCTACATAATGGCAGTAGCTTAAAGCTGAGCAACGCGATACTTAGTAAAAAAACGTTTTGACGAGCAATTACCACACATCAAAAACAAAACCATTTAACAATCAAACACAAACATATATTTTTCTCATTTATTTCCATCAATTAAAAAAGGTATTGGCGTAATGTCAGCGATGATCAGGGGAGATATTTTAATATTTTATAGCTGAGGTGGAAGAAATATTTCACATTAATATACCCTAAGGCTACAAAACAAATATAAATAAATGTAGCAAGTTAGAAGATCCGCATAATAGCGATGTTATTACGAGTAACTCGCCGATGTGTTCCGGCAATACTGTACAAGGTCTTGACGATCACTTGATACGATCGGATTAAGTTCGCGAAGTAGTGGCAGCGATGAGAATATGAAGAGATATTTTGTAGCTGAGTTGGGAGAAATATTTCAAATGTTGGATTTGATAAAGACATATTAAAAAACTAGCTTCTGCCCGCGACTTCGTACGCGGATCCTGTCCCTTATGCCAGCGACTACGGGGTCAGCAAAATCAAAGATCTGAATAGTCGCAATAGACGTGACCATAGGGATAAAAGTAGTGATTCTAATTAGTCCGTATTTAAGTTGTGTGAGGCAAAAATATTACACGTATTATTACGTAAAAAAACATGAAATAGATGACAAAGTCGTGGTGACTTAGTGGAATTCGTGTTGGTTTAGTGGGTAGAGAACCAATCTCTCAAGTATGAGCGTGCGTCTTTGATTCCAGGTCTGGCAAGTGCCTGCCAATGCAAGTTTTCTAAGTTCGTATGTACTTTCTACGTATATTTTGGATACCAATGACCGTTATTTGGAGGGGATGTTAAACTGTAGGTTCCAACTGTCATTGAACATTCTTGGCAGTCGTTATGGGTAGTCAGAAGCCAGTAAGTCTTACCAAGGGGTGTTGGGTTGAGCGGGTAACCGGGTTGTGGAGGTCAGATAAGCAGTCGCTCCTTGTAAAACACTGGTACTCAGTTGCATCGTGACTGGATGTCGACCCTAACATAATTGGGACAAAGGCTCATGAGATAATAACGACAATAATAATGAGATATATGCACCGCAGGACATCTGAGGCTGATGACGGGGAGTAGCGACCCCGCGGGACTGAGTTCTCCAGGGAGTGTATACTGTCCCCCATCTCCGGCCGGTCAGAGTGAACCATGACGGGGGTAGGTCTCACGCCTCTGGCTTGGCTTGGCCGTCCAGAGTAGAGTCGCTAGAGCAGGATTAGTAGCCCTGCTCGGAGGGTAGGTGCCTCATGGTAAGCACAGGGAGCGCGTAATCTGCGTTTAAAGACCGCCGAGGTATCCTCACCCTTCAGCCGCTCATGTCCCTGTTGCCCTCTTGTTGCTATTCAGTGACTGGTTCCCGGGGGCCCAATAAGTGAGGTGGCGAGTCTCCACCTGCCGTTTTTACATGTACCTAATACATTGTCATCCACTAACATCCCATCACAATAGCCCAAGTAGTTTTCGTCCATAGTTAGCAATAGTTTAGCACAGAACCGGGGATTGTCTTTTTTTTAACGACGTCCACCGGGGATTGTCCTTGGGTTCATTTCTATAGTGTATAAAGGGATAATCGTCGGTTTTGTGTCACCATTTCATTAAAGTTGTCTCAAAAGGGCTTCAGCGTGTTGGCTTCGGCCCCACGTTTGCTAAAACGTCATATCTTCATATGCTTCATATAGTCTAGCAGTTCTCCTGGAGTTCCACATAAGGTATTTTACATCTTCAATTTTTATAAGTCAACAGAGAATGCTTATCAGATTGAACAACTTTTGCTAAAACGTCATACCTCTATATGCTATAGTCTATCTGGGCCCCTGGAGTTCCACATCAGGTGTTTTAGATCTTCAATTTGTATAAGTCAATAGAAAGTGCTTATCAAATTGAACAACTTTTGCTAAAACGTCATACCTGTATATGGTACAGAGAAGCTGGGCTCTTGAAGTTCCACATCAGGTGTTCCAGATCTTAAAATTTATTATCTCAGCTGAAAATGCTCATCAAATGAAACAATTTTTGCCATGGCACCATATTTGTATCTCTTATAGTTTTATTGGTCTGTTGGAGTTCTGCACCAGGTCTTCAAGTTTCGAAGATAAATTATAGCCTATATGTTGACCACGCTTAATACTGATACAACAAAGAAAAAATCATTGAAATCCGTCCAGTAGTTCCGAAGATTAGCGTGTACAAACAAACAGACATACAGACATACAGACATACAGATATACAGACATACAGACATACAGACAAACAGACAGAATTTTTTTTTTGGATTTGTGCTCCATTACTGATTCTAAACCCCACCCAATTATTATTTTTGTAATATATTCAATGTACAGACACAGTTTTTTTACAGATTTATTATATGTATAGATATGCTGAAAATCAGCACTTTTTGAAGGTCCACTTTGCGTAAGAAAGTAGGTCCCTGAAAACGTCCGCCCTTAACCACTTCTTAAACAATTGTTTATGTTATGAAGTAGAAATGATGAAACAAATCATCAGGATCTATGAATTTAAGCCTAAAACTGCAGATTTATTATGACTACTTACGAGAAAGTAAATAATTTATTTAAATAAAAAAATCGTATTAGTTAGTTGGTAGGATAAGTTGAATAAATAACAAAAAAATAATAATACAAAAAAGCTACGCGATAACTTATTTATCGCGTAGCTTTCACTACAGTACAAGGCTGAAAACCGGTGAGTGGTCACATTATGAGCTATTAACAGGCCGCTGTTGATGCGTATACTATTAACTCATTGCATGATCCACTAGGATGCACTGTCTATATCCTTGTACATAACAGGCTTAATTAAAAGGTGAAAATATACAAATATATACGAATACGAATAGATAGTCCCGGATCTAAAGTAGGTTGTGAGGTCAAATTGGCAAGGAAACCATGGACACAACTTAAATGAAATGTAAAAGAATCGGTTGTTTGCTACATAACCATGTAGGTATTAGGTATATGGACATTCAATAGGTAAATTAAATAATTTTATTTCACGTTTGCAAGCTTTTTCGTGAAAAGTAAATCAAGTCATGGGGTTTTGGTGACGATTTTTACAGAATTGGCAAACATTATCTGGCAAGCCTTTTTCCACCTATGTTGGTTGGGATCGGCTTCCACTCTAACAGGATGCAGCCGAGTACTAGTGTTTTACATACAGAGTAGTAAAAATCACCATCAATTAAAAATGATGTGTCATTTACCTTATTACCTTTTTATAGAAAAGCGTAGTCTCACATATTTTCCGGGTTTTCCATATAAAACTTTATAAGTATGAAACTGTAATCCTGATTAACATGAAATAATTAAAGCAGGTGTAATTAAACATATCCTGTCGGTTAACATAAGTTACAAAGTAAAGGTTAAACAGTTGTTTTAATTTAAAATTGTTACAATTAGTTCGATAATTATCTTCCTTATTGGGTTATTGGAGAATCTTGCTTGGTTATTACCTTTGACCTATGTAGTTAAATATTAATATTAAAAACTTGCGGCACGTGTAACTTTTTTGTGCCTACCTAGATATATTTTTTTACTAATGAACTTTTTCATACAACAACTAGTTTTGCAGTATTTTTATGTCGGATATAGAAGCTTTTCTATTTTTCTTGCATTTAGGTTTTCACAAAGTTTTTAGTTGTGCTTTTGTATATCACATCATAGTTACTTTTTCAAAAAACTAATCTTTCTATGTGGAGGTCAGATAGGCAGTCGCTGCATGTAAAACACTGCATCCGGTTAGACTGGAAGCCGACCCCAACATAGTTGGGGGCTAGGCAGATGATGATTCTAATTACTATTGTTATTTATGGTGCGTTTGATGCTGTGTATACTTTTCTATTGTTTCTTTTTAGTTTTTCTAGAACTTGGATATCCTCTACTATTAATGTAAACTAAGAAATGCCTTATTTGAGCTACTTACGTCTCACCTACATTCGTACATCTTTTGATCTTGACTCAATTGTCGATCTCTATGATTAGGTTCATTATAACTAATATCCCAAAAATATTGACCAAGATGTTCTAATTTGCCAAACCTTGAGTTTTGAGCTAGGTTATTACTATCATCTGAGTCAAAAATTCATCATTAGTTTATAAAATAATCGAGTAATCAGGTCAGCTATAATTACTATTAGCCGCCGAATTATTTAATGACGCATAACCATTAAACTTAATACCAAATGTAAACTAATTAATCTATTTTTACAAGGATTTCTTTACATAAATTGAAATGTGAGTAATTGCAATTTATACTATATATAAATTACTTGATAATAATATGCATTTCAAAGAGATTTGCGCCCACAAACATTATTTACGGATTTCTAAATATCATGAACTTTATTTGTCTTATGAATAATTAAAACATATGTAATCAGTGCAATAAGATCGTAAAATATTGTGTTTTTTTTAACTATATTATTTGTTTGCTCTGTAATTTATTTTGAATATTAATTGTAATTAATTTAATGGATATACTTATCAGGATTGCCTTTTACAGATGAAGCTTATTAATCTATTAATCCTCTGTTCATTATTATATTTAATAAATCATCATCTGTCCTTCTCCAAGTGAGAGGAAGCCTGTGCCCAGCAGTGGGACGATTAAAAAGGCTGTAACAGTAACAGTCATCTGTCTAGCCTTTTCCCAATAATGCTGGGATCGGCTTCCAGCACAGCTGAATGCCTGTGTCCGTGGGAAGCAGCTGAGTGCCATTGTACCTAGTAGGTATTGAATAAACAGTCTTAAAATAAATTGCAACATTTTGTATAGTAAACATACCTTTTTAGGGAAAATCATAAAACGACCCCTCCCGTTGTGGATACAGCATGAGGGAGTGTCAGACTCTTACTGACTAAAACCCATCATGTTCTTTCCTAAGCCATTTATGTACCAGCGCCACAGTTACTCTTTCGAACAGTCCATAATAAATATATCTAATAAAAAAATGGAAAACGGAAAGATCATAGACTAAGTACTATTATATTAATATAACAAATAGCCCCCCATCTATTTACAGACAGACAACCGGACTCACAAACTAGTTTATAACACAAGCATACACTAGATATATCCAGCAATAATATTAATTGCTCCATGCATACATACGCCACTTTGCGGTCGATAATAATTACCCGAATTTAAATTCCTCTTAGTCGTCAACATCCTTGAGAAATCCCTTCTTATTTGGGATAAAGGTTAGCGAATCAGATTTAGCTACAAAATACTTTGACTTAAGTGGTCTGAAGAAGGTGGCGTGCAGTGGATAGATGTGGTCTGCTCAAGACCGGGATGGTTGGCGTTCTTTGTGGGAGCCCATTTTCAGCAGTGGCCCACAATTTTCGACTCTAGGCGATTTTTTCCTAATCACGTTCTTACCGTGTGGAGGCTTTTTTTAGCTGCCTGAAAATGAAGCCAATTTACAAATTCTTGATAGTCAAATCCAACCAATAAGGAAGAGGATTAAAATCCTTCCTGAGCAAATGAATTTCACCTTTCCTCATATTCCATCTTCGTACTGATTACAAGCCAATAACGTACGTAGCAAAAAATCTGTGGGCATACAAAACTATAGGCTGCTTTAAGTTCTAAAAGCACTAGAAAAATCTACTCATGTTCAATTAAAGCCCATCCCACACCAAAAGAGCCTTGTATTACAACATGCACCGGCCGATGACTCGCTACAAGAGAATGCAAATCATAGCAAACCTAGTTTACATTATAAATACTTGGGCAATAATGCCTCTAGCTATATGTTCGACGTTTGTGTAATAATGAAGATTGAGTATGGAGTATATTATCATGTGTGTTTACCCTGGGGTTAGGCAGAAGACTTTTATTTGCTTGGGGTTAAAAACCTTTGTGTCTGCTAAATTTCGATTAATTTTCGTCCATCATAATTAGCCAATTTAGGTCTGCATAGTGTGTGTATCATCTGAATTACATTGCCGTAATTACTATTAAAAAAAACCAGTAAGTCTGACACCAGTCTAACCAAGGGGTATTGGGTTGCCCGGGTAACTGCGTTGAGGGGGTCAGATAAGGCAGTCGCTCCTTGTTAAGCGCTGGTACTCAGCTACATCCGGTTAGACTGGAAGCCGACCTCAACATAGTTGGCTCAACATAGGCTCGGAGGATGATGAATTACTATTCAAAAAAATTTGCTGCAAAGTCTTACGACGCGACGTCTGAAAATAGAGTAATTATTTTATTACCAGAAAGCTCAGGCTCCTTTCATTTCGAAAAAAATAATACAGCATACTTACAATTAATATAAAAATAGCAATATACTTTAGAGTTATTTCAAATTAAATTCCTGTTCACGATTAATTCCACGACAATTTCACAAATGTTAATGAAATAATTACAAAAATAGCCCAAGCCTTATAAGAAAATAAATCGATTACCTCGTAATATCATTATCTAGTTATTTTATAATTAATTGTTTATTAACTATTTCATTCCTGACTTCATGGTTCATGTTTGTCGGTGTTGCGTGTCTTTGATATGAGCTAATCTTACTTTGCACGTAAATATTTTAAGGATGGCAGTGGCTTATGTTTATGAATAATTATGAGGTGTATCATGCCAATCGATTTATTCATTAGTAAGTATTTCCAGAAGTTTATATTTTAAGTGAACACCTGATCATGAGTGTTGGATATACCTAGAGTATCAAATTAAAAGGTTGTATGAATACAAAGGCCCAGACTCTACCAAAGTGGAATGGAGAAGTTAACATACCACTAATAGGATTTCGTTATTCAAACGTCTCCAAAACGCTTGCTCAGCAGCATCCCTGAGTAAAAAATTGGTCTGGTTATTTAAAAATTTCTTGGAATCTGAGCCCTAATAAAAGGCTATAATATTTTCGAGATAAAAGAAATGTTCTTTTTGTTTTTCAAAGCACTTGATGCTTTAGAATTATGTAATTCCTGACTTAATTGTTTCTACGGATCTAGCAAGTTTTTAAGTGCATCTTAAAACAGTATTTCAGACTAAGTATTACTTAGAATAGTTATTTATTGTTTCGCAGTCATACTATTAGACTTAATTCAATTGAAATGCAATCCTTCAATTGCCTCAATCTAAAACCGCAATCCGATAAAAATCATTGATAAAAAAGATTTGCTTGATCAAATCATCACAAATTCTCATGAATTATAAAGTTAAAAGTCATCATTATAAGTCTTTTTGTTTCCTAGCGATGTTCAAACACAATTGAATCACGCAATTTGATCTTTAGGCCAAAATTTTATTATTATAGTTATGTTCGGGTTATAGGTTACTTAATATTGGGTAATACGGCCTAAGAATTTAGTTGGAATCTCGGCAGGTGGTCAAATTTATTTGAAGATTCACTCACGTTTAATTGTATCGGGGTCAGTTGCATTTTGTTTCGATATATCTTTGAATTTTCTATCTTCTTAGACTGCAAAAACGATAGCAAATTCTAGCCATAGATAGTAGTAGTGTATGTTACTAAAATCACTTTTTATTAGGTAAAATATGAAATCGATTTCGCCTGAAAATGTATCCTAAGTCTGACAAATACTATGCTGAAAACGGCATCAAAATCAAGATAATCGTGAACAAACAAAAGTCAGTTAAAAATCCATAATCATCACTAGCCACGGATAGCTATAGACTATAAGCACATGCCTTTAATGTAATTCTGATATATAAGCTACATTAGTAACATCAAAATCCATCCAGCAGTTTTTCTTCAAAGAGTAACAAACACACAGACACACATTACCTACATTAACAGTTAGTTCTTCGAACAACTACGAACGGTGGTAGGCCGTGCAAATATTTTGTGTGCGCAGGATTGAGTCCACTGACCTAAAGAGATCAAGCTAATTGCCTGGTTACTGAACCAATCGAGCATTTACTTTAATTAGACCGTTTAAAATTTAATCTGGTTAATTTTCTCGTGTTTCACTGTGTTCTTTTACCGCTTTGAAGACTTGGTTTTAGTGTCTATTTTACTATTTAAACATTCTGTCGCTTCAGATATTTTTTCACATTGCTTGACTTTGGTGCAAAAGGGTCGTAAGTATAAGCAATTTGACCCAATAACTACTTATCAATGCAGTCTTTTCCCAATTTCCCACTCAATAGTTTAGAACGCCAATGTATTACAATGTCAATTAGCAAATAATATTATTACAATATTAAAAACCTCATGGTGGTATTGGAGGTCATTTTCAGTTACTCAGTACAGATGAAAATATAGTAACAGAAAATGTAAAGTGAAAAGCTTAGGTAGATGATAATATGTGTTGGGCAAACACTTACAGATTACCTACAGTTCAGTTGTACCTACTTAATTTACTTACATCATTTAATACGGTCCAAAGCGACAATGACACAACAGGAACTTGCAATACTGAATCGCCTCACGCTCTTTGACCTGAACTATACTGTAACATAAATTACTTACTAACATATAACTCCACATAAAATTATACGGTCCAATATCTTCAGAATGCAGGTATTTCAATATTAAGTTAAACATACTGTTATCGGCTGTTAACGGCTTTGTAAGTTCGTTACAGTTTGTCAGTCTTAATTAAGTATACGAAATTATGGAGTAGAATTTTCGTGGAGCGTGTATGTAAGAGAGATCAAATAAATCTTTGAATTTCTAGCGATTGGGAGAGTTGTAAAGTCATCTGGAAATATCTCTAGTAATGAATTGGAGTAGAAAAATGTAATAAAAAAAAACGAGTAATTTTTATATTTGAAAACATTGGTATTCTTACGAAAAAGGTAAATAGGCGTTAGACTCGTTTTTAAAGGGGATACAAAATTTTCTGCAAGTGCCAAACTGATGAACTTTTAGTAATAACGCCATACTTATAAACAAGTCGTTATTTCTATTAAAATCAGTTCACTATTCTCCCATACCAAGATTTCTCGCCTTGCTTGTCATTTCCACTGACTCCATCCGTCATTCATCTTCACAGCATCCCATCTCAGTGACCAGGATCTTGCAACACGTTAGCATTTGAACCGAAGGCCGCAACCGAACGAGATCACTTCCTAACTAAAATGTCAAAGTTCTAAAGTCGCAGTTAAAAGGTCTGAACCACATAACTTCTTAGAATAAGTTAATGAAGGCAGATTAATTAATGTTGATGCTACTTTATTGGTTTTCTAACTTCGATCAGCGATTTTATGTCTATTGGGGATTACTATTTTGATTGGCTATTTAATTTCACAACAAAATATATTTAAATCGGACGTGTAACTTAGATTAGTGCAAACAAAAAAACTCTTTGTCTTTCTTATATTAATACTAACAACTGAATAAAATTTAAAATAGTCGGAAGTAGGTAAACCTTTTATGTGAGACTTTGGCTGACTGAGACTGAGGCCCATTTCCCCTAACAGCATAAACGCGCGTTTTGCTCTTTTGAGCAAAGTGGTTTTCCACTATTAAGAGCGTGTACGCTCGGCGCGCGATGTCAACTTTAGGTAATTCAACGCAAAAAACCGCGCAGACTAGCGTCGCGGCTGTGTGCGTGCCTATCATACTTCACGTATAGTCACACAAACCATTTTGATCCTTTCGAGTGAAATTGGTAGAACAAAAAATATATTATTTAGTAAATAGTTAATAGCGGGAAAATAGTGTAAGTCTATGGATTTCTAAAATATAAAAGCATGAAAATAAGTCGTTAATACTTACACTCTTGTGCAAAAAAATCGGGCACCTATGAAAACCTTGGTTTTGAGGACTTTCTGTATATTACATACAATTTTCAACAGTACTAAATAGTCGACTGATGATTAATGACAATGTTAAGAGTTTCTGTATTTTAACCGATTTCAAAAAAAGAAAGGAGGAGGTTTCAATTAGATTGTTTTGTGATTTTTCTCAATTTGATTGTTCTCGATTTCTCAAAGACGCCTGGACCGATTTGAAAAATTGATTGTTTATATGAATGGTCCAGTCCATCCAGACCGAAAAATTGTGGTCAAATAACAACAATTGCCGGAAAGCCAAATATTGGTTAAGAGCTTGGGTTTACCATTGCAAATAAAGTTTTAAGTTATCTATCCTATATGCTTCAAAAGTTATTCGAGATCAAAAGTCAAAATTTGGGTACATCCAAAATGAAAAAAAAATTATAGCTCGATTGGTAACAGACATCTGCAATAAGTGATTTCTAGCCTAAGGAGTCCGCCATATTGGATTTAGACTCGCGACACATTTTTTTTCGAGTTATTCATAGCAAGCCCTTTCATTTGATACCCATATCGTAGGAATGCATTAAAAACATTTTTTTCTCCATCTTGGGTATACCGCCATATTGGATATAGAATCATACATTGTCATTAAAACTGAACATTCAAACAAAATTTCAACTCAATCGATAAAAAAAATATGCTTCAAAATTGAGCTTTAAATAAAATAGTAATGTATCAAGATTTGTTGGTCGCGCTTGAAATGTACTCTATTCTCGGTATCCACGGCAGAGGTTATTCACCCTACGCGATGTGACGGAGCGACACGTCCTCTCTCTGTGAAGCCTTGCGGCGGTCTGGTTTGAGTTGACTCGCGTGCAGCGTTTTATAGTAGTTTTTAAATAATTTATAAAAAAATAAAAACGAGAGATTAAATTATAAAACAAAGTTTATGTTTTAAAGAAAGAGTTATATTACTATAGTAAATAATTGTTATATTAAATTAAGTAAGATAGATAGGTAAAAAAAGCATTTGAAATTCACAATTTTTCACATTGTTAAAATATTTTTTTCTGAAAGATAGAGACCTAAATCAAAGAATGTTTTCAATTAACTATAGGCATGGGGATTTCGTCTATGAGTAAAAAAATAAATATGATTAGATTTGCCACTGTTTTCACATGAATTTAAGCTTCGAAATAGACGCTGAACGGGAATTTTATAAAACATCTGTTACGTTATAGGGGTTTTAAGTATTTAAACTACACAAATTGAAATTTATGTTCAATTAACTATATAGACAGTGAAATTACCTTGCGTTATTAAAAAATAACATAGTTATAGGATAAGTAGTTACTGAGAAACAGTGGTTTGAAAAGTACCATTTTAGGCCAAATGGCGCGCGGTTGACGTACACGCTCTTAACTAAAGGTATAAAAAATGCCAGTGAAAATGCATAGTAAACAGTTTTTATAAGAAAACTCGCGTTCATGTTTTTCGTCAACTTAGAGTTGTGTGTTCCTAAAACGATTCATTAACGATTCGCTTAACCATCCAATTGCCTAAACGACAATATTTTGTCACGACAGTAAAATTGGTTTTCAAGCTAATTAAATGAAGCCAGATTAATTAACTATTTAGCCAATTTATCGTTTTATTTGTTACTTATTGATTTATATGGTATGCACGGTAGTTGTGACCCGTACTGATATCTATGTTAGGGTGTTGAGAAATTGCTTTGGGAAGACGTTTAGTGGCTATGTCCTGGCAATGCTTGGGGTTTAATAGCTGATGATGTTGACATGATTGAGATAAATTATGTATTGCTACTAGTTTATGCGATCTTAATTGTCGATGTGTTTTTTTTTTGCAGTTTGCTTTATGTCCCATGAACTGAACCAAGCCGCCAGTATATGTCAGGGTGTCGCCGTCATCAGAAACGTCTAGGAGGACATCATCGTCAATATTATACTTTAGGCCAAAATAATAAATAGTTTAACTTTTTTTTACATTATACAGGGTGTTTCTGATTTTAAAGTAATTTAGTAAATAAAGATTAACGCTCATACCTATCTTATAAGAGAAGAGGAATTCTTGCAGTGGGACATTAAAAAGGCTGATGATGGTGAACGAAGTAATAACCAACATCAATATTCTATATTATAGAATTCCGTTAAATTACATTATTAAGAGCAAGATACATTTTATGATGTAAAAGTATATTAGTATGTTAAGCTATAGAACATTCCACAAATAATTTCATCGCTTGAGCAATGACTATGAAGCGACGTGAAAGAATGCTAGTAACACAATAATTACATATTGCGCTGACCCCAAGTATTACAAGCAGGGCACTTAGTAGATAAGCTTTGATGTTAAGACTTTTTGCAGTGTTAGTAGGTATAAGAAGTTTCTTTTAGTTAAGAACTGTGCACTAAGATATATCTAAAGTACGGGCTAAGTTGTATAGTTGGTATAGTCAAGAATGGCTTATCTAAGCTAATCCTGTACAAATAGAAAAGTTTTGTTCTGCATAATATGGACGAAGACAATTAATATTTATTTTATAATTGCTTATGATTAAGAATGTATAATATCTTGATTTATCAGTGACATATTCAAAAGAAGTTTAAGAGATGAACACTGTAAGACGAGTACCGAGTATCCCTAATTTTAGCTGATAATTGAATTTGACGACCTCGATGGCGCAATGACCACCATGCCGGACTGCCGAACCTGAGGTCCCGGGTTCGATTCTCGGTTCGGGCGACATTTGTGTGATGAGCATGCTTGTTGGCCGTGGTCTGGGTGTTACAATATGTAGTTATAGATATGTATAAATGTAGTTATCTGTAGTTTATCAGTTGTGTTAGCACCCATAAAACAATTTAATTAATAACTTACCATGGGGCTAACCGACCGTGTGTGAAAAGGTGTCCCGACATTAATTGAAGATATATAGAAAATAATAATGGATGAAACATGTTACACTGATCCCAAATAAAATAGGGATAAAGGAAAGAAAGGGGAGAATGATGATCATAGGATTATATTCAGAACAGGGTTTAAAAACAGTCTTTGTAGATAGCAGACACGTCTTACTTGCAAAAACGTCTTTCAACACATACAATTAGGCTTTATTCAGGCTTCGCAACCGAGATGATCTTTCTAGTGCATGCCCATAACAAATGCGCAAATCTGGTCTACTTGCCATATAAGTGATTATCTGAAGAAGTGTTGTACTACGATAAACTTGCTTCTAATATGGTAATATGGTGTGCATAGTATAATGATGGCACTTTGACATTTGCACTGACGATTTATAGAGTGAAGGTGACATTGACGCGTTAAGATCTTTGTGGAGTAAGGCTTGGGTGTACCTATAGCTCTATAGTATAGTTTAAATAAGTATATCCTCTTGTAAACAGTTGTAAAGCTACTAACGTTTGTAACAATTTCATTCGATGCACGACACTCAGTACTATTAAAAAAAAAACACATTTATTTCTCACCACAAGGATACAAGTAATATGATAGTATAGTAACACATAATTTCACAATATATTATGGTGGTTCATATGCTACCAACGTTACACCCTATCCCCTGAACTAGGTATAGCCTGTATCTCAGGAGATAGTTTTGTTCAGTACAAGTCTCAAACATAATTAATTAAGTTTTGTGTGTCACTGCTCAGATCATGTCATTGCTTTATTGATTTACAATGAGAGAAATTATTATTATTTTTACGAACGTTAGTAGGTACTTTCACAACTGTACATCTTTATTCCGTGCCTATTATAATTGACAGTAGATATAAACTACACTGGATGGATGGGCGATTTGACTATGGTCACCGGGAAGCAGTGGATGCAGGTTGCTGAAGATCGAGCAAAGTGCCGAACTTTGGGGGAGGACTTTGTCCAGCAGGACGTCTTTCGGCTGACACGACGACGACAAACTACACGTATTAAAGATTTATGTAATTAATCTATTGTTTGTTTTGCTAAGATTTGTTTAAAAGATTCGTGTAAATGGCTTGGAGATAGTTGACGTGGAGTCACAGACTTTTTATTCAACAGCCAAGAAGGGTAATATTTTTACGTATGAAGAAGACCCGTCCAAATTGCAATCATCTTATAATTTGGTTGTTTTTAACATACTTAATTTTACATTTGAAATATAGCTCCCGTTAACCAACCCAATACAAAATATCACTTAATCCGCACTTAGAATTTGCTCTCAAAGTTTTCCACTTAATTTAGAAATACCGGCGAGACTTTACGATGCACGCCTATAAAATGATAACCATTCGTTATTTATGTAGCTCGGGAGCCGTTCATCAGCAGGTCAGGGGTGCACAACCTGTACACTTCGTTATGAGAGCTACTCCCTTTCCGCACCTAGGTATGAGATATGTTGGGTAAATGGTATTAGATTACACCAGCTAAGTGACTTGTTTAGGTATAGGTGTAGCAATTAATGTTTTTGTTTTCTTTTTTAATCAAGATTTTATCAGTTTCCTTTGGTACGGTTTAATTCAGCTTTCATGTATCAGTCTTTTAGTATCAGTTTCTGAAGTCGCAAGCCGAGTAACGCTGCAATAGTTTAATTTCACATCAACATGTCAATTGTTGCAAACCGTTTTCACTCTACTGAGTGAAAATGTGTTTTATCCTTTCTTACTACTGTTTTTTTTATAGTGGATTGAAATAAAAACCCTGGTACTCAGCTGCATCCGGTTAGACTGGAAGCCGACCCCAACATAGTTGGGAAAAGGCTAGGCAGATGATGATGATGAAATAAAAGCCGTTACTAAACAAAGTAAATAAAATACATACAAAAGCCGTAAGAAAACAGCTTCGGTAACAAATGACACCGACACAGACGCATCGCTGCTGGATGCAAATTGTTTTATACGGATTTCATTTATTATTACATAGATAGGGTACTAGTGGTAAGTACTTCTATCAACAACTCTATAAGAAATCATTAAGTAAGGTGTGTTATTAATTAAATGCAAACTAAAATTAATTGAGGATGGGCAATGCAGTAATATTATAACATCTTAATTAACATTACAGGTAAATAAGCTTTTCCTAGATATAGCTCTGTAATTTCTCAATTAATAAACTGATAATCACTTTTAAGTGGCTCCATCAAAGTAATTAGCAAAATAAAGCGACACTTCACATCATGCTGAGAATTCTACAAAAAGATGAAACGCATAACATATTATAATGCCCCAAAAAGTCATGCTATTTCAACCTGGGAGTCAAACCCAGCTCTCTTGTTCGACAGTCGTCCCCTCAACCATTAAACCAACACAATCTTTCAAAACTAAAACTTAAATTCCAGTAACGAAATAACTACAAGCATTTCCAAGTAATTTAACGCCATTAATATTTATAAACCATCTAATAGTTGAAACTGAATAGAGTTTTTAACTACCAGCAATTAAAATATCTATTTAGTAGTCCAGATGTAACCTAGGTTTGTGAATGGATCTAAAATAGTTAGTGAAATCTAAGTGAACAGGTAAAGGTCATCCACTCAGTTTATGGTTCATTATTTAGTACTATAAGTTATGTTTCGGTAGGCCGTGACTAATCTTACAGTAGTAAAATTGGATGATCTGTGTAATAAATACCTAGGTATCTTACATCGTAGCAAGATCTAATTCATCATCATCCTCCTGTCCTTAGCCTAACTTAATTTTGAGTCGGGTTCCATATTCTATTTGACATCATCACTCATAACTAACAGTATTTATTACAACCATATCCGCTTTCACAATCATCCATCCATTGTTTCTTTGGTTGTCCAATTCCTCTTTACCCAACCACGTTTACTCTCAAAATGATTATCATTTATGTAAGTAAGATTATTGCTCATTTACTTTAAATTGATGATAAAAATCTCATTATTTTCACAAAAAGTTGCTTATCGAAATTCAATCAATTACCTATATTATTTTAACCGTCTTCCCAAAAAGTTTTATGTTTGGTAATTTATGTCAACTTTATTTAACAAAAACATCATCATTGCAATCTAATATTTATTGCCCAAAGGTTGTTGTAACTTAATTACAAATCACTCTTTAACATTTAGGTACTTGCTACATGTACCTAATTGTATTACATACATACTTCGAAATAACTACAATCAGCATTGATGATTTTAAGCTTTTCTTAAATGAACATGTATCGTTTTAATTGCTCAGTCTTACAACTATAAAAAGGACATCTATTATTGCACTAAACGGCACAAAACCAGCAATGCCAAATCATTTTTAAAGTAGGTATCATGAGTAGACATTTTATTTTCATATTTTTTTTTGCTAAATTAATATGTGACTGTGTAGATAAATGGAATTAAAGCCGTTGCCGTACATTTAGTATCTAATATTATACTTTATAACTTAATATTTAAAAAGAAAAATAAATTCATATTACAATTCGTTGCAGAAGGAAATCAATCATATTCTTTCCTACTTTCCTGCCCTTTCAGTTGCAAATTGCAGTTTTATGTAGCAACCTCCTTACCAAACATTATTGCTTTCGCGATCTTCAGTCGATTGAACGCCGTTTAGTGTGAAGAGGCTCTAAACCAGGGATAACTAACCATTGGTATACTAGTATGTCCATGTCCATGGAAAGTGGCAGATCATTGAACATCCTTGGCGGTCGTTACGGGTAGTCAGAAGTCAGTAAATCTGACACCAGTCTAACCAAGGGGTATGGGGTTGCCCAGGTAACAGGGTTGAGGAGGTCAGATAGGCAGTCGCCTCTTGTAAAGCAATGGTACTCAGCTGAATCCGGTTAGACTAGAAGCCGATCCCAACATGATTGGGAAAAGGCTCGGAGGATGATGATACTTTGGAAAAGGTTCGGGAGATGATGATGAAATAAAGTAGATCGTATTTATCAACCTCAAATAAATAGTTTTTTTGATACGAAGACACGTTTCGTTATCATTGCATTTTTTAAGAAGTTAACCTATAAATGTTTGCCATCCCTGCAGTAAGCGAACAAAACGGTATACAACGCAAATGACTTCTCACGCCTGTAGTCAGATGTTTTAAGCGCTATCTTTTGCAAAAATTTTACACAACAGATTTGTGCTTGCAGTTTCGTATAAATAGATTAAGTATCAAGATTTTTTGTGATTGAGCTAGCCTAAAAGTGTTTAATGTCCTGAATATACCCCTCTCTTTAAAATAACAACCACAACAGTTTAAATTGATCCTTTTTGAAATTGTTACTATAGCATCTACTACTCTCTGCTACTCAGACTATTTTTAATATTATAGAGAACTAATTTGTCCTTAACCTGTCTAGAGAAAAGGCTAGGCAGATGAAAGGACAAATGAATGAATGAATGCTTGATGAAAAGCGATCATCGCCGCTCAGGAAGGGGAATGCGATACAAAAGTTGAAATCAAGAATAAGAATGATAGCAAAATTTACTAAGTACCCTATATAATTTTTCGTTAGACCAAAAAAAATGACATTGTACTTAAAAAAAATGGTCAAAACACTAAGTAATTATTCATTAAAATAAAACAGTTACTTGCATACAGCAAAGCTTGGCGTCATGAGCTATATTTTACAGGTTCGATAACCGTAAAGTTCAAACGCTTGTGCAACCAAAAGATTGATGTCCTGTTAGTTATTTGTAACTACTTATGTCGCCCACGTTGAACGATGAGCTAACTATGAACTAAACTATTATTAAATTAGTTCTCTTTAATATTAATTACGTAATCTAAGATACGTTCTTAGTAAACGCAGCTATGGGTGTTAACCTAATCTATATGCATATTACCTAGAATCCAAGTATAGAACGGTTAAAGTAGGTACTTAACCTAAGTTTACTTTCTTTGAGTGGTTGTTTCAACAAAGTGATCTCAGGACAGTGTTAGATATTCCATTTACCGAAGAAGGCTCTAACATAATTTCTAGGTCCTATATTCGAAGAAATATGTTCATGGCACTTATGCTTTTTTTAATGACGCCAAAAATCATCAAATGACCCCTCCCGTTGTTGGTTAACAGCAGTGAGGGATTGTCAGACTTTTACCGACTAAGAAACCGTCTTATTCCGTCGTAGGCCTTTTATGTACCTACAAGGCCTGGGGTAACTCTTTCGAACAATCCCGCAGCCCCGGCAGGACTTGGCCTTCCTGGGCTCCGCTGGGATGGCACATATGCTGAGGCGCACATTTTGCGCGACACACAATTGATTTTCTATGGTCATAAAGTTCCCATCATACGAGCGTTTAAAGCAAATTGCATTAGGACGTTATTTCAAAATTACATACTTCATACTAACAATTAACTCCCAATAATTAAGTCATTTCGCACAAACTAATTAACGAAGGTGAATGTGAAATAATACCATATTAGTCTTGTTGATCCACACAGCAATCGTTACAAAATTTACGAGCACTTAACTTATCTAATGATAGCGAAATTGTGGCCTAACCTTCTGAACTTACTTCATTACACTAGTGTCTGCCTACGGGTTTGCTTGAGATTAAGATATGGTTTTAGCGCGGTTGGGTGCCTGGGTACGGTGAATTTATGAATAGGTGCGACGGTAGGTACTTATGTATTTTCTTAGCCGTGAGGGAATTCGAATTTGTGTACTGGTCTAGAACGGATTTAAGTTGTGTTATGTATTTTACATATTGTATGGAAGATTTATTAGATACTAGCTTTTGCCCGCGACTTCGTTCGCATGATATAGTGACTTCCGGCATATTTTTGGTTTGACCAATAGATGGCGCTATATGTCCGGAATAAATTTTATTTTTTATTTTTATATTTTTTTGAAATAAAAACTATCTTATGTCCTTTCTCAAGTTCCAAACTATGTCTGTAAAAAATTTCACACAAATCGGTTCAGTAGCTTAGGCGTGAAGAAAAGACAGACAGACAGACAGACAGACAGACAGACAGAGTTACTTTCACATTTATAATATTAGTTAGGATGATATGGGTGCAGTATTTTAATGATAGGTTTTTGCTCTCTCTCTTACAGTATCTCACTTTTAGTTCTTGCATTGTTTGTCGTAGATTAGGTATTCCGGGATTAAACAAGAAGTGCCTATCGGTTTTGGTAAGATTCGAAGACGCATTGAAATAGGCACACGTGTCTTCATCTAACGGTGTTGTCAATATTTATAAATTAAATCTTTCGTCAATTTCATATTTTAGGTCCAAAAAAATAATCAAACTAACTCACAAATAAACTTTTTCATACACATCAGTAATCAAGTAATAAGGATAGTCTAGCTTCTCAGTTAATGGCCGCATACCTCGTAATTATTTAATTAATATTTCAACAGTGAACACGGAATGCCCCATAATGTAAATTCCTTCAGACTTACATACATGATGGTTTGATGAGCGCACTTGCGACATGTGTAATTGTGTAAGCCATTTCTAGTAATTATAACTCTTTGTAAGATGCGTTGATGGCTAATTTTGTTACGTGCCTGATTAGGGTAATTTTCGTTAGAATATTTTGATAATTAAGTGTTTGTGGTTTTTTCTTTCATAATGTTAATTGATATAACTAAAATCTTAATAATAAGACCAGAATCTAATCTGAAATCGAGATGCTTCAGTTGTAGTTTCAGAGATTAGTGCGTACATACATGTAAAACCGACAAACTGTTACTTACAATATAATGTTAGTAAAGAAATGTGTCTATGGATACTAGTGACACGGCAAGACATTAAGATATTAATAACTTAAACAATAAGTAAATGTATCTGAACATATTTCATTTTTCAGTTTATAAATCAGCTTCAAAAACGAATATTACCAAACCACAAGTATGTAGTCCAACGAGTCTAAGCTATAAACAGGAGAACTTTATACTTACAGACATTTATGAGGCATAAAATTAATTATGTTATTTGCAAATATCTAGACATACTTACCCATATAAGTTAACCAAGAACACCAGTGGATTGCTCAATTAAGTTATCAAATATATTAACTACAACAAATATACAGTTATGCGTAATATCATGCAAAAGAGGTTGATGATTCATTCAAAGACATTTTTTTTTTCAAAATCTTTCGTATTCTCACATTATTGATTGTAATACAGGGGGAAATTTTATGTCGAATGATAGTCGAGAGATAGAAAAAAAATCCATTACTATCACTTCGTTGGGATAAAAAAGTGTAACAAAATAAATAATATATGAAAATTTATGTAGCTACATATTATGTATGCTTACTTCTTTGAAGAATATGAGTACTTTTTTTATTCATTTTTAACTCTCAAAAGACGTTCCAAGATCGAACAACCCCGCTTCCCATACCCACATTCTTAATTACAAACTTCATCGCCATTTCACGTCAATAACACTAATTACCTGACATTTGCTAGGCATGATGAGAACGTGTTACTACATGACATTCTTCGTTAAAATCCCATTAAAATACCAGAAGACTTAACGGGTCTACTGCGTAGAAACACCTGTGACAGCCCTTATTCGGAACTTCGCATAGTTTAATTATTACTTGAAAAATTAAAAAAGGGCGTGCACTAGCGGATGTCCTGGTGAATAAGCTCATCTGTGTGAGATCATTTGTTTATGATCTCATACAAGGTTATAAGGAACTGTATAGAAATTTTAAATTGTTTTCCGACTTTATTTATACGTCTGTCTGTCTGAATCACGTCTATGAAACCGTGATATATCTGCACTTGCAGGCTTCAAAAATAAATTCTCATTTATTTTAAACGAGTGAGACTTTGGGCTACTATTAGTATGAGTTTAATAAAGCCAACACGAAATTCCATCACGACTTTCAAAAGGATACGTTTCAGAAAGATATCGAAATAATTAATCATCAAAAAACACTTTGGTATTTATTAATGCAATGCGGTCATCCATTTTTTTACGATAGGAAATCATCCGATGACCCTTCCCGCCCGCTATAGGGTGCATGTAGGAAGGAGTGACTTTTACTGACTAAAACCCATCATGTTCCTTCTTCAGCCCTTTGTGTATCAGGGCTGCGGTAACTCTTTCGAGTAATTTCAAGCAATCCCGCAGCCCCGGTAAAGCAATGCCATAATAATTCATAGTAAATATTTCTAACTGAAGCGATTCTATGAGATCAATCTTTGGTAATGTTTTGGTTGAGACAAATAAAGCATAGTCATACTCAAGTGCGTTGCTTATTTGGTATAGGCGAACTGAAATTATGTAACTTCAACTCCATAATAAATAAGAAAAAAATAATCTAACATACCCAATGTACACGTCATGTAGCTGTCAATAGTTTTATATGCATACTTTTTGCATCCGTATTTGGTAGCCTAGACGTTTAACATGTTTCTAAAATATTTATACAGTAGATGATTCGTTTGATTAATAAAAAGTACTTGTAAACTGGCTTCAAACTATTATATATGTGTTATTACACCCATAAAGAAAATATTACCATTTTTTCTCCCTTACATCCAGGGAGTTTTATTGTCTTTTGCTAAAGATACATATGTAAGTTATTATTGTGTAATTACTTTAATATCATGAAGTTACTATAAGTAAAAGTTATGAAAAACAAACTAAGTAGGTATAAGAATTATTTCGTGTTATTCCATAATTATAATAATTTGAACAATACCCTAAAGCCTGAAGTTAATTGAAATATTGTTAAAACTCTTCCTCAAACACACAGGCCATTAATCATTCAACCAAAGTTCAACTACCCACAACATTTGTCCATATGTAACAACTAAAAGTTAGCATAATTATTGTCGTCACAATAACTTAGAGAATCCGCAGACTGAAGATTAAAAAGTCGTCCAACAGATGCCACGACGGCTTGCATTTTTTTTTTTAACGAAATCTTGATTCTAATCAAAGTTTTCAGTCGGTCTGATACTTGTTAAAGACCTGATCTTTGTTACGTGCGTACTATAATTTATCTTGATACTGATTTATGAGCCCAAATCAACTATCGGCCGACTAAAAGTTTGCAGTAAGCAGGCACTCCAAAAGTTAGTGTAATTATTGTCGTCACAATAACTTAATTGATAACACAAGTTCGCGACTCGACTGTTTCCTAACGCGGCCATAATGGTTGCTTATTTATAGGGTTCCGTGAGAACCACATCAAAACGCTGTCGTGAGAAATTAATTTGGAGTTCTGGGTTGTCACTTTCAAGATTGTTCTTAGTATTGTCAAGTTTCTATCAAATATAACATTGCATAGTCGATGGAACTTTGTGTAAAATAATAAAATATGCCTACCTATGTACAAAGTCGATTTGAATTTTTAGGTTAATATTTGAATATTAATAGGTAAGCCAGAAAAACTACATCCGTCTATTCGTTTTCTATGATTACTCGAAGAAGACCAGGGATACTAAAGTATTTAAACATATAATAGTAAGCCATTCGGTAATTGATTGTGTATTACAAACAATTACGTTTAAGAAGATTTCTACAACTAAACGCACATAAAATGTCACATCATTCAATAAGTCCATTCATCACTAATTTCATTATGAAGAAACAACTTAAACAGCCAATTAGCTGAACTCAAATATTGATTGAAATCAACAAAAGCGCTGTCTCCGGTAGACCGGCTATCAAAAGGTCATAAGTACAAATACAAGTAAATTACATAACATAACATTCTGTAACTAAGTACTACATACTGATCCTATCTTATGTTTAAATGTAAGTTTCGTTCGAAATGTACAACAGTAAATTATTTAGAAAATAATGTGTTTAAGTTTATTACTATCGCTTTGTTTGTAAACGCCAACGTTTTCCCGTACTAAATGTTGTATCTGTAAGAATTTAAGATTTTAGTTTCATAAAATATCTCCTTAACTGTCTCTGTATTTTTGTACACTAAATGCTCCGAAACTACTGAACTGATTTAAAATCTTTAGTTCCCTCGGGCCGCGAGTGACACCGTGGGAAAGCTGCTAGTTGAAAATACAAGGTATATTTTACATAAAAAAGATAACCATTTAAAATTGTAAAAAAGGGTAAAAAATAGCTACGGAACCTTTTAACTAAAATACTCTAAACTCCTAGCATCTTCTATAATCTGACATAATAAGTGGTTTGCAGAATGATGGACAGATGGCAAAAAATAGCTAAGATTAAGTTGCAGGCCGAAGCTGTAATGTTGACCCACTGATTCAGATAAGTCAGGCTGTATTTTGTAACACTCTGTATAGCTCTGTGTAACTAGAGAGGTTAAGCAACGGAGGGATGAGAAAAGGTGATGGGTTTGTTCTTACGGATTAGAAAATAATTTTGTAAGGGTGGTTTTGGGTATTTCAAAGCTAAGATTTTTCCAGAATACTTAATGGGAAAATACGTGTTTCAAATAGACAAATTGATCTTGAAATACGTTTAGTGTTAAAAAATATTGTAAAATATACTGCCTTATTCGTACCTATTTCGTGCTACACTCTTTATCTACACAAGCATACAATAATTTGTATCTTTGATTATTCTAAATATAAGGTGATTCTCACACTGCCCCGCATGATGCAGCGTAGCGCGTGGATGCGTGTTCTTCCGTTGTTTGAAGGTATCTCCGTGTGTATGGAAAACACGCACAGTCCAACGCACTGAAAATGCAACCACGCGCGTTCGTGCGGATCACGCGCATACACGCGGAGAAACATGCACCCCCGCGCGTAGGTGCGGGGCGAGATGCAAGGTATGGCACACCGAATCCCGCAGTGCCGTGATTTTGAATGGGCGTGATGTGTGTGTTTGAAAATGGAACTCGATGAGAGCCGCCATGCGTGAATCTACAAAACGCACCTACGCGCGTGAGTGCGCAAAAAACCCGCACGATGATGCAGATCTGGACTCCCGCAGGAACGCGCGTAGGTGCGCAATATGCAGCATGATGCGGGGTAGTGTGAAGATCGCTTAAATAACCAGTGATAACACTGTTCCCGACAATTAAACTATGATTATTCTTAATTCAATCATGTAACAACTTAGTATAACTACAAATAATACAAGAAAAAAACTCAGTAACAAAATACATAACATTAGCAACAAATAAAAAACGAAATTACGTTATAAATGCGATAAGAATCGCTTAGTTCTCAGCGATGGTATCGTCTAAGCTTAGCACATAATTCAATGGATGCGGTGCAGTGGCTAAGTATTATGGGATATGGACTAAAGATTGGCCTTGAGAAGGTACTGTGTAGGTGTAAGTATACTTATATACTTACATAGATTATACTACATGTAAGTATACTTAAAAACGCCATATTTTATTGTTGTTTTAGCTGCAAAAGTTGGTGAGGTTGTGAGGAGATAATCTCTGGATGGACAACGATTATGCAATGATTTTTAAAATTCTGTCACAAATGGAAATCCGCCATATTGTACGTGTTAAGGTCTATGTTTGATCCTGGTGCGGGATGTAGTTCCCTCGGGTCACTGGTGAAACAGCAAGTTTAATATAATTACACCCTAGGTTAGCTACAATTTCTTAGGGAACGGATGATCTGATCTGGATAAAATAAATTGTATTGATAGCTTTGTGTCGCGTAGTACATAATTCAATGGATGCGGTGCTGTGGCTATGAATGCAGGTCGTGGGTCAAATGCATCACAATCATATTTAATGTTTTTATAGCTTTTATTGAGTACAATTTATGGGAAATGGACTATAGTTTGTCCTTGAACTACTTGAATACATAAAAAAAGCCTTATTTTACTGTCGTTTTATCTGCTTAAGATTGTGAAGGGATCATATCTAGCTGTACTAAACAGATTTTGAAAAATTTACTAGTGAAAAGCCACCATTTATCACCACTTTCTATCCTTGTACGGGAAAATACCCCACTAAGTAGTTCAATACTCTTCGGATCACTGGTGAAACAGCAAGTTTAATAAAATTACACTCTAGGTTAGCTACAATTTCCTAGGGAACGGCTGATCTGATCTGGATAAAATCAATTACATTGATAAGTAGGCTTTATGTCGCTTAGTACATAATTCAATGGAAGCGGTGCAGTGCAGTGGCTATGAATGCAGGTCGGGGGTCAAATGCATCACAATGCTATTTAATGTATAGCTTTTATTGAGTGCAATTTATGGGAAATGTGTAGTGATTGTCCCTGAACACGTTTTTAGTTTATTATACTGATACATATTTATAGGTCCGTTTCTATTTCCAATATTGCCTCTCCCAATCCTAATGCTATGAGATTGAAGCCTTGGAAATCGGAATGAGTAGACTATATCCCTTACAATCTTTTTCTTCTTCTGGCGAGTCGATGACAATCAGTCTTTTATTTCAGTAGCCCAGAATTTCGCCATGCACACGGCTTTATCAAATTTACTTAAATACAGTATTGTACATAATATACTACCATCACCTAGAATATTAAGATTTAATTGCTTTGAGCTGTTAGGTACTTTTTCAGTGTTATTTATACAAAGGTTTATCCACGTCTTAGCCAGATTTTGAATACCCAAAATATATATTATCTAACTTAAAATAAAAACAACTATTTTAAGTTATAAATCACACAAACATACCACCCAACTTGTAAACAAACTATAATTAAAAACATAGGTATTGTTAGTATATTCCCATACAGAATGTTTTGTTCAAACAACTAAGATTAATGAGTGCACTAAACTGTTTAGACAGTTAAACGTATGATATGATTTATTTGTATGTTTGTTTGTTCTGAAGGTGGTTCTTGTAAAAAGATGGATAAGGATCACTAGCCGTGTTTAAATACTTCATTATACATATGTACTGTGTTAAAGAAAATGTATATCGTATTGTACGTTGTATTGTTGTATGCATAATGCAGTTAACGAGAGTTTTTTTTATACACAGGTAAACAATAAATGTGGCGAAAATATTTTTATTAGTAACAGCGTAATAATCTATTAACAAAACGTTGTCTTCAACAGAACTTACTGCTGTACATCCTCCTAGTTAGGAAGGAAAATAATAACTGATTAATAAATATAGAACTTTGGACGCCCCTTTAGGACTCCGGGGGCTCCGTGATTGCTTTAAATAGTAACTGTAGCCCTGAAACTCAGAGGGCTCCAGATGGAACTATGGTTTTGAGTTTGTAAAAGTCCCGCTGCACCCATAGCGAGTGAGATCATTTGATGATTTTCCATTTCAAATAAAAAAACAGTACACTATATGAAAGTAAATTGATACATTTATGTTATTGACCCGCAACACTGACCCAATTAAATTGCACTTAACACTACAATTCTAGAACAAAAAAACTATCCTACATTCAACTGGCTCTGAGGTTCATCACCATTTGACGCGTTACTTCAAAGCGCTACTAATTTGATGTAACTGCTTAATTATGCTAATGACCACGCTAATTACCGTCATTTGCATGTACAACGATAGTTTAATTAATTTCGATCGATCGTAAGGTTCTAATGTGTTTGAAAATCATTAAAGAATTATGTGTATAGAACATGTGTTATATTGTTTCCTTAAAAAATTATGAAAGTTATAAGTATGCAGATTTTTCATCGATTTCCCAAAAAGGAGGAAGTCCCTAATTCGGATGTTTGTTTATATTTTTTACCAAATCTTTCTCTGAAACAATATTTTACAAAACCTATAATTAGTACTTAAAAATAAAGCTGAAAAGTTTATTTGTTAAGTATACAATAGTATGTGATAATGCCCTTATTTCAAAAGGAAGTGAGGAGTATATAGATACGTCTCAGGTATGTTTTTTTTAGTTAATATGGTATGCAGAGCTAAGGTAATGTTATTATGACTTATCTTTAGACGCATAGTTAAATTACAATGAATCATAATTTGGTGATTCACGTGTGCATGGCAGACAGGTTTAATACATTGCATTGTATTTGTGAACTTAGAGCTGTTTCTAGCATATTAAGCTTTAGGGTCAACAGGAAATGATTAACATTTATTTATTGAATCTTTGAACCACTGACTGCATACAAAATTATATTTTTTTATGGGAAAATTAAACTACATATGAAGGTACTAAGAAACCATCCCTATGTGAAATGCTTTCAAGTTATGGTAAAATAATAAAAAATCTTAAATTATATTTTAATTTCATACTATTTTTATAAACGTTCTATCTAAACCTTTTCATTTATGTTTGTGTTCAGACAAGCCAGGCATTATTGAAGTAATGATGATGTATTTAAGTTGAAGGGCGACCTCTGTGGTCCAAGACCTCAAAATGACGTGAATACGGTAACATCTTCGATAATTATGTCTTTGGGGTCGGCTTTTGACCTTGAGCATGACTTTCAAGAATATAATAGACATCTGGTTATAATAATATGTAAAAAATAGGAATGGAAGCTGTATTTAAAGATACTTTCTGATAACTTATTTCAGTAACATAAAAAATCTCTTAAGAGATGAAATATCAAAGAAACACCTGGATTTCTTGTCCTATCGATGTATAAAAAGCATCGTTCTTTGCCAAATAATCCTTCAATTTAAATCCTCCTAAACAAGAACATAAATATTTTCAATTAAGAATCAATTACTTGAACATGATGAGCTAAGTTCAACCCAGACCTGCAGGCACCAATCAATTAACTTGACAGCAGATTGAACATTAATTTTTCGGCAACTAGCCGTTAGAAGTAACTTAAACTTAATCCTAACCTTATTAAGTGTTAAAGGTAGCTTTAGGCAAAATGACGACATCTCCTTATATGTGTATTATTTAGTCGTTATTTTATTTATTGAATAACTCAAAACAAAGGATAGTGGTAGGTACACATTAAGAATACAGTTTAACAAAATCAGTACTACATATTTCCACTAACGTGTGGGTGTAAGCACTGCTCTCCTAGCTAGGTTCAGAAACCTGTGTTGAGGAGAAGAATTAACAGTCTTTTATTTTCCAACTACAGGGCACCGACCTCTTTTCATATAGAGAAGGAATGAGCGATAATCACCACGCTTGCTCTAGTCGTATTAGCAGTGTCAGTCATTTCAGGTTTCCACGAGAACATTTTTCTTCAATTTTTCATTCAATTATTTCCAAGATGCACTTAGAGGGTACATAGTTACTTCCTATAACTATAGAAAAATTTAATTGCTACTTGCTTGACCTGGAATCAAAGCTACATACTTATACCTACTTTAAAAGTAGATGCTCCAACCACTGGGCAACCACGACTCCACGATATTTAGTAAGATTGAAACAAAAACGTGATGGGGTAGAGGCTTAACTTAATAGTCGCCATATTTTACTAAGTGAGCCTAAGTTATGTTTGTAAACGCAATTAGACAAACTAATAACTTTGTCTGAACTGTATACAAAGATAGTCAAAAGTAATGATGCGTTGGTTCAGTGGTTAAAAGCGTTAATGTCAAACGTGGCATTCTGGGTTCGATTGCAAGTTTAAAATGTAATGACGAGAGGTAGATGCGTTTCCCTAGTCAATTATTATTTTAATCGTTCAGTAATTTTAAATATAAGTTGTTTTAGTGGCACGGGGATGTAACACCGCCAAAGGGCTACTTACCAAGTTTTAAAAGCCATTTCGGCCCGCCCCAAAAATCGAACCTTGGACGAGTACGGAGCACAGAAAGTCTGGGAATTGAGGAGTTAACACTCCCACAGTTAATTCTATTAAGTAAGTAGCACGTAAGTTACACACGCGAGTTATATTATTTTTTTAAACTACAACCTTGGTGATAGGAGTTAATGCGATGAGTAGGCTTACTTACATCTCGTATGTACTCGTTTACTTACATTACATATTATAGTATTCTGAGCTAAGAAATAAGCGCTCCTTTGACCTAGGTATACTTATTTAACAAAGATGAAAAACTTGCTACTCTGTACCTACGTTTATACATAGAATCATCATCATTATCATCATGCCCTTATCACAATGTTTTTTTGCGGTTGGTGCAGCATATCATCTTAATATATACTTCTCTATCTTAATATATTCCAGTCACGTCAGATTTCACTCAATCATTTTATCTCTAAAAATTAAGGATAGGTAACAAAAATATTTCATTTACCACAATTTTGCCTTAAGGTGAAGTTGCTTTGCATGGCTAAACACTTCAATAAAATTAATCTTTCATTAAACAAAACAATAGAAACCGTAGCTTCTATAGTTTACTGGATGTAATAGTGTCAACGTCCATAAAATAAAGTAACGTTTAGCAATCATTACAGAAGCAATTGTCGCTTTATTTCGTTCTAATAGCTTTAAGTTTAGCTATTGCTCAAATCATCAAACTTACCTACCTACCACCCTATAAGTCAAAGGATATACCTACCTTTTACAAATGGTCGTAACAATCCTTTAAATTAAAATATAGTTCAAAGCGTATCTTTATTTTGAACCTTACATTCGTAGGTCACAGGGTCACATCTCATTTAAAGTGTACTAAAAGCGCTCAATTCTTTTAACCATAGGGCAAACCGTTGCACTATCATATCGATAAACAAATGCATTCTCCAACACCTGACCTACCACAACAAACCAGCGACAAATCCCACAAAATCCAACCCTTTACTTACAACGCGGATGTTCAAACAAACAAAAAAATTATAATAACAAAAAAAAAAACGATATCTCTCGATAACATTCTCTGAGTAAAGGAAGATCACCTTCTTTCGTAGCTACAGCGGCCCTGATATAATTTTCAGAATAAATTCTCACTGTACTTGAGAGGTATATATTGGTTCGTGCGCTGGTGCACATCACAGTCACAGAACCATCGCTCAACAAGCCAGTCGTCTTCCTTAGATATTTTATAATAATATAAATATATAATAATGAAATTGGTAAGTCGGCTTTGTTTATCGGGATCGGTGCAACGGGTTGGGCGTTTAAGGGTTAGACGTACGGGTGACGTTTCAGTCAGAAGTTTTGTATTTCTACTGAGACTTATAAAATAGTGTAACAGTTTTAATAGTTCTAAAGACCCTTTAGGTCTATCCCTTTTGTTTTCCTCGTGAAACTTAACTTTTTCATGAAAACTTTGACATTGAAAGAATTCATCAATTAAATAATTGTCCCTTTGCTTTTTTGTCTGAAATTCTAACTTATGTAATCAGTCTATTTTTTATAATCCTGTAAAGCCCTTTAGTTGACCTATATTATTTGTATTTTTTTTTTAACAATTTTTCTTTAATGAGCTTTCATAACTTTCAATAACTGAAAGCTTTTATCGTCAATATCCATCTACAAAACTTCCAATTTCAATACTTCCAATTTCAAAAACTTATATTACAAATAGTAGCTGGTTTCAAAAAGTCCTTGTACCCATTGCATAGTGCTACTTACATAAAATCACGTAGAAAAAAAATTAAAGGCACTTGATATCCCCTTCATTCGCGGTTTACGAGTTCGTCTATCATTCGCAACATCAAATCGACATTTCGAAGTATAATTACGAACATACACATAAACTGAGCAGTGCAATTAGACAAAATGTCTATAATTAAAACATGCTCATCATTGATTTGAATTTCAATGAGGAATGGCCATTTGTGGTCAAGTAATGGCCATTTGGGGTCAAACTGAATCAGGGCAGGGTTGAATGTTGAACTTTTTTCATCTCACTCTGAATTTTGACAAACATCATGTGAAGTTTCACTAACCCCTTAGCACTGTAGTTACCTTATGCTATAAAAAAATATGATTAATACTAATTGTTCTTCTCTTTACAGCTCGTGGTAGCCGCTGTCCTCGGAGTCTGCTTAGCAGACCGCCTTGACAACAAATACCTCCCTCCCAGAGGAAACGCCGGCGCTGGTGGTTTCGGCCCCGGCTTTGGCGCTGCCGGTGCTCCCGGCTTCGGTAAAGCCGGAGGCGCGGGTGGCTTCGGTGCCGGTGGAGCTGGCGGCTTTGGTGGTGCCGGACGCGGCGGAGCTGGCGGAGCCGGCGGTGCCGGAGGATACGGTGGAGCCGGATCAGGCTTCGGTGGTGGTGCCGGTCCTCAATACTCTGGCAATGCATACAACGCCCCCGCTGGTGGAGCATACGGTGGTGCCCGTGGTGGAAACTCCGCTGACGCCAACGCTCAAATCCTCAAGCTGAACAACGAAGTTACTGCCGAAGGATTCGCTTATGACTTCGAGACCTCAAACGGTATCCGCGCTGATGCTCAAGGAGTTGCCACCAACGGAGTTCAGTCTCAAGGAAGCTTCGCCTACAAGGGAGACGATGGCCAGGACTACAGCATCCAGTACACCGCTGACGAGAACGGATTCCAGCCCCGTGGTGCCCACCTCCCCACTCCTCCCCCCATCCCTGAAGAGATCCTGAAGTCTCTGGAGCAGAACGCCCGTGATGAGGCCGCTGGCATCGTTGATGATGGTAAGTGATACAATTTTACTACTTACACTATTCAAGTTGATGAACATCAATATCTATATTACGTGATCAAAAGCTTCAAGTTCTAAGAAATAATCTTAATGCACACTTCATAAAATCAAGCTCTTAATCCAAAAATACATAATAGACTTCTTATCGTCTTCATTATTTATAGCTTGACCACAAAAACTGTTGACATAACAGAATAATAGATAATTTAATTTAAAAATGAGTTACTACTTTTTACGCTAATCTACTCGCAGTAAAAACGGTGTTAATTTTGATTGAATTAACCAGAAAAAAATGCGGTAACCGCAAAGTCATTCTAATAGCGTTTAATAACCTCAGTGGTACAAAACATTTGGACGCTGGTCAAAAAAAGGGTTAAAGGATTCAACAGAATTATAATCATTAGTAACAATGATGATTTTGTACATCTAATTTTATAATGGGTCTGTGGCTTATAGAAAAAAGTGACCACTAATCGCATAAGTGATCGAGGAACTTAAATCTGCGGATATTCGTTTAACCTTGTTGCTAGTATGATCATTAAATTGACATTATTAAATTGCTCTAGATAAAAACATCGACCATTATATTTATAACTTAGATGCTCTAAAACTAAAACAACTGTTGCAATGTGACATACTCGTAGAATAGTTAAAATAGCAAGTGATCTCCAACAGTAGTTTATTGATCATTAAGTTTTGACATTTATATTAGTGAGATATTCAATTTTAAGAGCAATAAAACGACACAATAAAGTTATAATATTATCGCGGCCAATAAAATAAAAGCTGAGTACAATTCTAGATCGTTTCGAACAAATATTTGCCCGTAAGAAGCAGAAATAAAAAAAAATACTCTAAAGATTATCAAAGTTACAAACTATACTAATCCAAGCCCTTACATAAGAAAGCCTCCCATTTATAAATACATTACAATTTACAAACAAAACAGAATCACTAGGCATGCACTTAATCTTGTCAAGCCCTAACATTACCTCAGTAACTTGAATCGGAGATTACTCAAGCAGCAATCTCTTCATAGAACGCCCTGCACACATACATACATACATACAACAGGAATTCGCGAACAAAATCACATACAGCTCCCCTTAATTCGCTTGAAGAAAGTGTACCTAAGTTAGATGTAGATGTGTGCGTGAGAGAACTAAGAATTGTAGGGAGTGAAGTTTTAGTTACTCTATAATCTGTTCCCGGAGTTAGTACTGATGAGTTACAAAATGACGTGGGATCGTTGCATCATGCGTCGTGATCTAGCCAAGCAAAGTAAGGCACTGCATAGGTCGGATTTTAATTGATTTCACAGCTATTCTGGGTGAACATTGCAGATCAACGGATTACGGTTGTAATAAATGGGCGAGCTTGTATGAGATTAGGGGTCTGGGTGAGAATTAATTCTGAGAATGTTGTGTTTGTATTGCAAGTAAGTATAACGCTTAGATTGATGGTATCTAGTATTTGAAACTTTCAAGGAACATTCAAAATTATTTAAAAAGGACGATTTTCATGGCCAAAATGACAAACAAAAAATAGCTCCACGTTCGTTTTTTAAAACAATCTACATTACCATTACATAAAGTAGCAACCTTGTCAGTCCTGCGGAGTCAAGATCCTACAAATTAAAGGCAGATTCACTAATTAAAACAAACTATTTGCCTTTGATTGCCCATAAATAGTATTTAAAATGTAAATTATTAGGTTAAAACGCAGTCACAAAGTGTAAATCCTTAATTGAAGTCAGATCTTCATTGGCTTGCGAAATGAGGATTCTTGGCTATCCCACATTGCATACTTTATTGAGATGGTCAGTTCAATAAATATTAATGGGAGTTTTCATTTATTCGGTTGTAAATCTTTGGTTATTACGAATTTGAGAGAAATATGGAATTACGATTCACATGTATTACCTCAGCGTGTGAATGTGGCCGTAATTGGTCTTAGGCGTGTTTTACCTATTAGAGATAAACTCGATCTTATAACGAAACATTCTATTGTTTCTAGTCTTCTAGTGATAGTTAGGGCATCTACAGAAGTAGTCTGATTCATTGCATCAGTACATAACTTCATTTGTTCATTGTCGTCATCTCCTGTCATCCTTTATCGATGTTTAACGAGCGATCGAGCAGTCGTTTGAAAGCAAATCGATCATGCTCTAGCATTGATACTTAATCTGGTCACCGAAGCATCATCATCGATCTTGTGTAAGCATTAATAAATTTACAGTGTGTAATATTTTAAGACGGAAATTGGTCGATCGTAATTGAGGGCTTTAAGATTAATGACAGATTTTGTTAGTATACCACACATTGAGTCTTAGTGAATTTTAATTATACGCGTAATATAGCAAATATTATTGATTTACTTCTCTTATTAGACTATTTGTCAAAAATATTCTTCAACAAAGCTCTGATTGTAACCTTATATTTAGCTTTCCCTCTTTCTCTTTTTAAACTTAGAAATTCATATTTTCACTCAAGCTGGATCTTTTTTATCTTGCTCAGTTTTTTTATTATTTATTAAGATTTCGGGAAATGACTTTTATTCTGGATAAGTGAAAGAATTGCCATCCTCATAGTGTACTAACCAGCCAAAAAAAACAATTGATTTCACAAATTCCTAATTCAAAACCAAAAGTCAACATAATAGTAGTAAGCCTACCTTACATGAGTAGTTATTGATAACTAAACGCGGAGATAAATCTGATAGCGCCTACAATATCATTAGCCGTTTTATCTAGATGCGATGATTGGGCCTGTCTAGATTAATGTGTTTGTGAATGCTTCGACGCTTTAAAGGTATTTGGTTCTGTGTTAGTACTTTAGATTAGTTTACGTAATTGTTTTGGTATTATTTATAGGTATGTATTCATCTTGATTATTATTTGACTTCACCTTTCATTCCCTGTGTTTTTTGAAACAAAAAGTTTCAGAAATGTAACCTTTCTCATGAGTGGAACCTGCTTAATTATCTAAAAGTACAGTAATCCTAAGTTTAACTGTTCTTTTCAAAAGCACATTATTACTTAGAAAATTTCCCAACCCAATACAAATAATCCATAAATCGTGCCACTCAACGCATTACCATCAAATCATTGTAATTCACACCTGCCTTCGCAAAATGACCAATTTCTCAACACTGCAGGACTATATTAATGTCTCACCCTACATAACGTTGTACTCAAAGGTTAGGCTACAATCTTGCTTCAATTAACCTGATTCACACTAGGTTTCTTCGTAGAATAACCGATTTCTCAACAATGTCAAAAGCCATTAGCGTCGTCCTAGCTCTTAAAGTTTTTTCGATAGCAATATTTAGAACATCGATATTAAGGCTTTAGTTTTTATCGATCTTGAAATAGTAGCACTTACAATTCTGATAGCAAAGATCCATAATTTCGATGATACTACTAAACCAGATAAAGTTAAAAATACATAAAAGCAAAAACAAATCATTTAAGACCATAAAATACCCGTAAAGCACACGACAATCCCAGAATGACCAATTTCCCAACAATATAGGACGATACTAAAGCTACTCTTACACTGGGTCACGCCGTGACCGCACCACTCACTGTTAGGCGTGGTGCACATGATCCAGACTATAGATAAACGAAAAGGTCAGTCATGTGCACTCTGTCTATTCAATGCTGAGAATGACACTCAGAATCCGTGAACTGTTGATAGAATTTATTGTTTTATATTGTCTGGTTTTGAAAGATACTTTAAGGTAGTGTACTCGTGGATGTTAAGGTAATAATGTTTCACCAATCCTCATATAGAATTTTAAAATTGTTGCCTTAACGGTTAAACAGTTACAATAATCGATTGAAAATGAAAGGTAGAGAGATAGGTGAAATAATGTGGATGTAGTTTCTCAGGGACAGGGATGTAATTGCGGGGAGCAGTCAGTACTAATTTTAAGTATTTAGTATGATGATGATTAGCATGATTAACAAACATGAAACAAAAATCCGTGTCAAGCGGTTGCATTACCAAAATTACTAAGCAAACGCATTATAATGAGTGCATTTACTAGATGGGTGGTAATCGCGAATATTAATGACTCCTGCTACAGTAATAAAGGCTTCATCTAGATAATGACGCGTTGCACCACCGATGTGCACCGAGCTTTACATTTTGTAACTTTTGCTAAGTTTAGCGAAAGTGTTGTGGGATCTTTAAGTTAGATTGCTTGAAATGAAAGTACAGTTTAGAATATTAGCATTGCTTGGGGCTTCCTCCTTCCTTCTACAAAAGGGTTTTGTTTATTCTGAGCAACACATTGAATGGATCCTTTAAATGTGAGATCACCAAAACAGCTGTCCTTAGCCTTTTCTTAGATATCTATCGATTGTAGTGACCTATGTTTTAAAAATGTTTTGCCTACAACAATAGATCAGGAATTCAATCCATGCCGTTGTGAGAAATAACACACATTTGTAGCACTTTTTCTCCCACTACCAACAAAGGAGGTCTAAAGTCACAAATTTTATATTAATATTATCATCATATCAAAACGTATAAAGAATTTCTTAGAACTTTACATGTATGTAGCATTTATGGTGCTTTGTTTAACATTCTCATAGTTACAAAATGTGGGAACATGAGATGTTAAGATATTTCGCGCTATATTAATTGCCTTAAAATTTACTAGGTGTTGGGAAACTGGATTTGATATCTAACATCGTTTAAAGCGTGAAGATTTTGTTAATGTGTTGGATTGTTATCAGGGGTTTTGTAATGATTTAATTTAGAAGCTTTATCTATTAGATGAGCAACAGTGTCTACTGGCCCTTTATCTTTATACAACATCTTGTTTGTGATTTTAACATCATCAACATCTTTTATAAGTTAAAGATTTGAAATTCTTGCGTTGGTTTTCCATCTCAATCATTAACATCAAAAACTTTTCCATGAAGTTGCAGCCGTTCATTCCATTTCCATCTACCTAAAAGACCATTCCTTCTTAAAAAGCAAGACGAATCCAGATTTACCACACAAGCCGAACTCATAGACATTCCTCCCATCGAATGTGACCATAATCGCTTACCTTTGACCTCTCTAATGCTTTTCTAATCTCAGTTTTGACATTACATTTACGCAAAGAGAATGCGTATAAAAAGGTGGTGACTACATTTTCGCAACTTGTCAAACAGACAGACAGATTAGTAGTCTAGTTACTAAGATAGTTACGTAAGGGGTCAATGATGAGCTTGTTACAAGAGAGATGGGTACTGATTATAAAGTTAATGCGATTTCTGAGATGGCCCGATAATTACATCATGGTAATGTAATTTTAATTGGGGATTTTGAATTAGCTGGTTTTGTGTGTCTAGTAGGTGATACACTGGTTTTGGATTTGGATTGAATTGACTTAGAATGGTTTTTAGTTTTCCAGACTCATTGTCACTCGTATGGATTTTCATACATCTGTGTATGTTTTACCTAAAATTTATGACTGTTTGTGATCCCTTTCATGATCTTGCCCATATTTGAAACTACCATAATAGAAGTAATGAAAACCAAATTGGACTAACTGTTCTCTAGAAATACTGCACAAAAAATACCTTTGCATGAACTAACCTAAAGCACATTCCAGATCGATCAAAGCTACTCATATTAAAAGTCTCAGGTGTTTCCATCATTAAGTAAAGTTCCATTTAACCTAGAACGAGCATGGCATGTAGTGCGGTCATCCTCGCATTCTAAATAACTCGATACAATTTAAATAATCGAGGGAACGTTAACGACAGTACTCTTTGCTAGCCTTGGAGCTTTCGATGAGTCGAGTGTGGCCATGAAATAAGCGGGTGAGTAGGTTAGCTTCATAAAGTACCTAGATGTTGTTAGGGTTCGGTATCGATTTCATCTTGTTTGATTTTTACGTCAAGACTAAAATATTGCAGTGAAAGTAAAGTATCAAGATTTACATATAAGTTAAATATATTTGTAGATGAAAATGAAAACTACCACTTCAACAGATAGCTTACAACAGAACAGTGCCGATGAATGTAAATAAAACGTATCTCATAAACGTCGAACTAACGGCACACATTTCAATAATAACGACAAATGCCTTAACCTCTCTAGGCTACTAATTTACAATGACAATGGGAAACATCAACAATTTAAATAAACGCTTCAACAACAATTATGATAACACGCGACGCTCACTTTATGGCCTCCAGAACAAACAATACAGAAATATAACGTGCGTGATCGAAATTACAAAATTATTTCGAAATTGAAAATGAACACAAATTATATGGCCCACTTGTTACAAAATTACGAAACGCCATTTTAAATACAACGTTTTAATCATCTTTTGTTTGCTTAGAGATGAAATTATTGTAATATGCCACTTAGTTGTTTGAAATTGGTAGTAAATTGTTATTTCAACCTGCAGAGAAACTCAAATGCAATAAGGAATGTATATTAGTGCCTTGATACAGAAAATGTTGAATACCATATTTTTCATGTGGTAAACAACGCGCCAAAGTTCTTTATTGCATCATAGAATTTCAGTAATTTCTACAGTAGTTTTTATATCAACTTTAATTTTCTACCGAAATCACAAGTCCTAAAAAATTATGCACTTGGTGTATTCATACAGTAGATCATAATATTTTATCAATATGTAGCAAGCAGGTTAATATAGCATTAACCTGTCTTGCCCTTTACGAATCACCAACATTGGTGCCAAACCCATTGCCAACTTTACCGTCCAACATGGCAGGTCATTTATCCTCTTTGGCGGCAATGTTGGGATGTTGGTCAATGTTGGCAGCCAATCTGTTAGTCATTAGACTAGTGACCCGATGCGTGAAATGCCCTGAGAACGACAGATTGCACATAAATTACTTCGTCTAGATGCTGATACTGACATATCGAGAGCATTCGTTACTTAGTTTGATAATGTTGTAAAATGTAAAGTATGTATATCGTCTGAGTTTATCTACAAGTTTACTACCACAATTATAGAATGTGCTTTAAAAAGACCTGTCAAAGCGTTCTGGGAAGTAGAGTCAATTCTGTTAATATAAATGTCAAAGTTAGTACCTACTATTTTCCAAATGTATAAATCGGAACCTTCTCACCACATTCTTAGCCAATAAAAGTATCTCTTTGAAACAAAACCAATAATATCCAAAAAGTTTGATGATGAATGAGTGTGACTCAACCCAAATCTGCTCCTCATTCCAGGTACCTACCGCGGTGAAGGCGCTGGAGCGGGCGCTGGCAACGGCTACGGATCTGGACCTGCTGGTGGATACTCTGGTGCTGGAGCCGGTGGCTTCGGAGGCGCTGGTGCTGGTGGAGCCGGATCCGGCTTCGGAGGTGCTGGAGCCGGCCGTGGTGGCGCTGGATCCGGATTTGGTGGTGCTGGATCCGGATTTGGAGGTGCCGGTGCTGGACGTGGTGGTGCCGGAGCTGGTGGCTTCGGAGGCGCTGCTTCTCGCCAGTACCTCGCTCCCAACGCTGGAGGCAGAGGATCTGGATCAGGAAACTTCAACTCCCAGACTGGTTACCAGTACTAAGATGGATAAGCTCGTGGTGATGTATGGAGGTCATGACTGTGCAAATGTAGAACAGGAATTAAACGAAATTGTATAAATAATGAAGTGTGATCATCAGATAGGAATGGAATTACGTTGATTTTTTATAAAAATTGATGTGATTTTTATTATTTGTCAAATTGTGTGAAAATCTTAAAAAATATGTTTTGATTTGCACAGTCGTTGAAACAATTTTCGTTACCTTTGTTATTCAACATCGTATTTATTATTATTCATTTTCGCTCTCTTTTATTATTATTATTATCGAACTACCCTCCGCCATCATTCACTGGTATGTGATGTATAAATAACGATTATTTTGCTGTGAACCGATACTTGTGATGATAATTATTAATAATATTGTTATTATTTTTGTTCATATAGCGTAATACTGTCTCTTTTTCTCTTGATTGTGATCTCAAACCTTTGTATAAAACTCTTTATTTCTGTGAAATTAAATTTCTTCCTGTTAAAAATGTTAGTTAAGTAAGTTTTTATCAGCAAAGCAAGGACAGTATAGTGTAAGATGGAAAATGTACAAAAAAAAGTTACATTTAGTATTTAAGAATTGTAAATATGAAATGAAGCAACGAATATACGACTTAATGCAAAAAACATGCAATTTTAATTTTCCTACTGTAGTGTATATACTTCACCCCTACAATAAATAAAAAAACGCATAATATCGACAAAAATTGAATTTGATAAAAAAGTATTAAGTAAAAACGTGAAAATATTTTCTTACATCACACAAAACACGTTGTTTACACACATTGTTCTTTAAATTAGGTAACTCACATTATTTTACAATGTACTGTAAAATGATGATAATCATGAAATGAAAATTGAACCCATTATTACAATCTTAGGAAAAAAATGAATTACCTTAATAGAATCATTCTAGAAATCTTTAGATATTAGGCATCAAAATACATATGTTCAATAAATTTAAACTGAAATAATTATTTATTCATAATCTTGCAAGACCTACGTACAAATAAAAACTGGACGCTAAAACGTTCCACAAATATCTAAATTACCAAGAACCTTGAAATAATAAATCAATTGAATAAAAAAGGTACAAATTAGGCATCATCCTAGCCTTACAAGTCGCAATCAGTTTGTAACATCTGGATAAAAAACTAGTCCTAGCCTAGGCGACGAATCATCATGCCTATGTTTGGGTGCACTCCTTTTCCGTTCGAGAGTGGTAAAGCTAGCCGGAATGTTATGGTATCACTCGCAATCAGTTTTAAGAGGATCTTTATTTAGTACTATAGAAGACGTTTAAAAGAATCTTTATTTAGTACAGGCTACAGAAGAGTCCTGAGGCTGCGGGATTGTTCGAAAGAATTACCTTCGGCCCTGGTACATAAAAGGCCTATTAAGGAACACGATGGATTTTAGTTAGTAACAGTCTGACACCCATAGCGGGAGGAGTCATTAGATGATTTCCCATAAAAAAAAGGCCATAGATTTTGCTAGTTTATCTTATTCTATAAAGAAAAATCTATACTAAAAATGACTATGAAGCTGAAGAGTTTCTTTATTTGAACGCGCTGGACCTAATTGAAGCACATTTTTTGTGTTAGCCCATTAATTGAGGAAGGCTGTATGTAGGTTCCGCGGAGTCCTTTCTTCAGGATTTTAGTGGAACCATGGTAACCAGATAGTTATTTGATAAATAATCTGACAGTGAAACTGACTGCCAAAATATGAGCGCTATCGTATTCAATTAATTATTAAAAAAATATATAGAAAGAGCGGGGCCTAGCTGACCCCTGAAACTCCTGCGTGCGAAACCAATAAAGCGCCTCTTTTTTACCCGACTGCGCAGTGCCAGGGAAGCCAATATGTTTCTTAGCCCATGTGTGCGGGTTTGTAAATTTTATTTTGTACCTTTTGCATGTGCATAATGATCAGTCATGTGTATGAGAGTAGTCCAACATCCTGCATTCAAACGACGGTTTTTTGTCTCCCGGAATTAACGTTACATATTTTTACTAACATTTGATGATATGGATTTCCGATTTCATAATTTAATAAAGTCATTACCTACACATAAAACTAAGCAGACACAATTTTCAGCAGAATAAATTTTATTACTTACAGTAGTTACAGTACTTAGTTACAGTAATGTAACATTTTGCACAGAGAGTGGCTATTATTTGTCCGAATGCGGGACTTTGATTCCTAGGACTAGAACTCACTAACTCAGTCATGTTCACCTTACACCTCTAAATAAAGCTTTTGTGAGATAACTTTTCCAGTTTGATGTTGGCAGTAACATTACCATAATTAGTGTATTTTTTTACAAAAAACTCGAACCCAAAATACTGAAAGGAAGGTCAATAATAGCAGAATGAAGAGGCATATATTAGTAAATAATGATATTCATATTTTTGGTTACAGCGCCATCTATTGCGTGTGGCCTCAACTACAAACTAAACGAGCTTCCTAAGCTCTACTCTGCGTAAGCGCTGTTCAAATGCTTGCTTTGCTGTGATAGTTGTTAGTTACAATGTTTTTAAAATAAATAGCGCTGTATACTTAGGTAGAGGTACTCTTGTTGTTGCTGGCACAATTTTTCGTGAACATTGCAAGTCATACACCTTATACACTTATACAAAACTTTTATCATGTCAAATATTCAAACTATAGATTACAGACCAGAGCCAGATTAAGCATATTATAACAAGAGTAGGAATGGCTACAGGTTTGGGGGCTGCAAGGGCCTCGCACCCAGACTTGCCTTGCACAACCGTTGCAATTAGGAGTAAGAAATTGACCTCCTTTAAGGACCTATTCATGCTACGGGCTTTGATCTTACAGTATTTTCAGGCTGTACTTTCGTAGCGTTATTTCCAAATTTTGTATGAAATGGTTTCCAAGCCAGCTTTTCATTTTTCATTATACGTAACTACGCTGTACCTATTTGAGAAGAATAAAAAATGTGACATTCAGCCTTCGCAATGGGAAGGGCTAGCAGCCCAACGGCCTGATTGGAGGGCTCTAGTTAGAAACAAAGTTTCTAACTTTGAGGAGCGTCGTCGGTCAGAGCTTGATTCTAGACGCGACGCACTGAAAGCCCGACCACCCGCGGCAATCAGTTACAATTATGATAATGGTGTGCTCACATGTCCGCAATGTGCGCGGACCTTCTCAAAGAAGATTGGCTACTGTAGTCATATGCGAGCACACCAGCGACAATTATTTGTACGGAGTTGAGGCAGTCGCCGTGACCGAAATCGGTCTGGAGTCATCATCATCATCATCATTTGAGAAGGTAGATAATTTATCGGAAAACATACTGCATGAGTCGATTCAGCCAATAGGTGAGTAACTATGTCCTAAAGTTTGATCTAAATCTAGTTACCTGTAGTAACTATTGATGCATAATTTTGCAATCACATAATTATCGTGATCGCAAGCAAATTGGTCTGCATCTCCATTCAAAAGTAGGACATTCCGAAGGTCTGCACCATATCAATTTGGCAAATGAACAATATCATACATACTTCATTAGTTTTTATCATATACACCGTGTGTTCACGATTTTGTAATCTGTCTATGAGCTGATCTCATTGAGAGAGCCAATTAGATTATTTATAGCTTACGTCGTTTATAATCATGGAGGATTATTCAAATTTAAAATTTATTCCGTTACTCTGTAGGTCACTTAATTTGGGAGTCTCATGGCAACCTTCATGGCAACCACATACCACGGATGGTTTATGCTGTTCGCAGATGAATGAATTGAAAAATGTTTCATTAATATTAATGTGTCATAGTCTTTATATGTGGCATTTTGAATGCATTTATTGGAACTAGGTTGAAAGATAAGACTTACATAGCCCCCAAAACACCCGCCCTTAACCGTTTCTTACTTGCTTTTTGTTCATTCATACAATAACGTTCAAAGAAACCTAAAAACAACGGTCGTTTCCATGTCAAATAGGCATCATCTTTGATTGAACTTATAGCAAACAAAAAAAAATATTTTAAATATTTTGACTAGAGAATCAAAAGCTGTCTTTCTTGCCATAATGATGGGAATTCACATTAAAAACAAAACCAGGCCAGGTTCTATTGCGAGTTCATTTCGCGAATAAATATCTAAACTTGTAATCTGAATCAGATAAGGGTTAGTGCTCATCGTTCTACTTTTATTGCTTATTAAATAAATGTCTATGGACCATCACGTTTACCGTCAAGGTTTTAAGTTAGATTACTTGATGATACTGCAAACTTATCTTTTAGAATTGCTTAGAAACTGGGCTTATAAGGGCTTTCGGCATCTTTGTGAGGACCTGATTTTGAAATGTTACCCACGAGCCTTGTAAACGAACAGTCGACGTTCTTATTTACAATGATGCATCCTAAACATAAATCCATCAGTAAACTTATAGAATGTCTTGTCACCACAAGCATGCATATTCTCTATTTCCCCATGCTCAATCCCATGGGACCGCAATCAGACAATCGCGGATAGATCATACGCAGAACATATTATACTTATTAATTATTTATATACTTAGCTTAAGCGTGCTTTCCAATAGACGGAGTGGTCTCACTATTAAGAAAATTGACACCAAAACCATATCTCTATCGATAGCTCTATCGATCCTGTTGGAATTTTTCGTTTAATTAACCCATTTAGAAACCTATTATCTAAAGTGCAATAGGTAATTATATTAACCCCAACAGTTATTCAGTTCCATAGCTAACTAACCAGTTTTATCAATACAGCATAGTAACTTTGCTAAACTTTGATAACGGATGGATTTAGTTAAATGGAACATACATTTAGCAATTTGTAGGCCTCTTAATTAATCATCATGTTTGGATGAAACGCGCCGCTTCGCCGATTCGTTCCTCAAGCTTCTATAAGAACGCAGTTTATTAGAATACGCATTACGACTAGATATTATAAGGCTGTGTTCAAACCAAACTGAATTTCAGCCGCCGAATGTGAGCGAACGTTACGCAGTTCTTTGACGATACATGACGACATGTATGCGTAATATGCAGAAACGGTTACATTTCATTTCTTGTCAGTTTTGTTTCAAAGCAGCCTAATCATTTTTTTACTGTCTCTGGGACAACTTCCACTAAACGTTTTTTTTTTTGCAAAGCTAAGAAATCTAAGCTTCTATAAAATTAAATCTCTGAATAGACGCCTGACTCTATTCAACTACCAACCAATATCAATCAAAGTGATTCCAAAATCGAAACACCCATCATTTATATACCACCCAGTTCCGTTTAGACTCAAAGCCTTCAGAAGTTCACGACATCATCATAAACAACCGATCATGAACCGAATGATCGATAAAAAATCATTAATTGATCCCATCGAGAGCTGTTAATTAAACCGTGGGATCATTACGTACACGGAAATCGAATTACGATATTTGATGTAGAATCGAATAAAAAATCGATAATGTTGACAGAAGAGTTGTAAAATCGAAGATGAGTTATAATAACGATTTAAAAAGAATCGATATTATTGTGCATCATATATTTAATGTTTCTATTAAGTAGTTATTCTAATATGTAATTTTTCTCAATAAACTTTTTGTAAAGTATCAAATTATTATGGCTATTATAGATCATCAATGACCGTAATATTTATAAATAGACCAATTGAAATAAAAATGTTTATTGCGATATTTATTCTTAGTGATGTTAAAACAGTCTGTTATAAGTTGCACTATTTAACTATATATGTACTTGCAGTTCATCAATCGGTGATTTTACAATTAAAAATGGTTCAGTTAGAGTTCAAGTTAAATGTTGCAAGTCTCCAAATAAAACTAAAGGCAATTATTTCGTACTTTCGATCACCCTAAAATATTATAAACTAAACTCCATAATCATCACAAAATCGATTTATTTTCCCACTATTGCCTTTTTCATAATAACTCAATACTGAATTTAAATTGACCGTTTCTCCAACCGTACCTAAAACCGTAGTATAATTAAATAGATACGGTCTCTGCAAAAAAAAATATCCAGAGAAAAGAAAAATATTGAAGAATTGCACACAGCCAACGCAAAGGCCTAGAAAACGAACATTACCTCTACAATGCATTCCTAGGTGCTTACATACGCATCTATAGTACCTACTTATGCGAGTAAATATTTTCGCTTCCCTATAATATTTTTTTAATACAGGAAGCTAATATCATCAATTATGTTCGTGACCGGATACAAACTGCCTACATACAAAGTACAAATGTACTACGAAATATATTTCACGCATTAACGTCATAGAGAGCAATCGTAAAAACATATTCATTAACCTTTGATTGATAAGACATCTCTATTTATGTGTTAAGTAATATAAGCAAAAAGTGCTCCAATCAAAGTTATTTTACATGTTTTATTTCATGAACGCGGGTGGGCCACAACTGTAGCGCTCAGTAGTGATCGAGTCTGAAATGTGTTATACTAATAATTTGGACCAGAGAACCCTTTTCAATTAGGTAATACAGTATTTTTTAAATTGAAGAAAACGTATTACAAGTATGTATGATTTGCTTCATTAGGTAAGGTAATATTGAATCCCAGACTGAAAATTAAGATCATCTAAAAATCTCTTCATCAAAAGTTCATCTTAAAATAAAATAGTCTTCCAAGACTTTTTAGCTACCGAAACATTAAAAGTTAGGTATTAAAATGTACCTAAATATTTCAAATACTAGAGTTAAAGTCGTGTCTAGTTAATTAATGACTTCTTTTTATGTTTATAAACACTAACTATTATCTACTAATGATTTTTTACCAAGGTGCCTTCTGCTTAAACGGTCTAATATTATGTTAGTCACGAAAAGTAATTCGGTTTAAAATTAATATGATCTTCTTCAGAATATTATTAAATATTTTAATACGTTATTATTGATTGGAGATTATGTAATAGCCTTATTAAGGTGAGTCATGTAAGGGTGCGTTTGGGTATGGTTTAAACCAATATCTTCGCCTATCAAATTCTTTTATTTACTTATATACTATACTTATTTACTGTTCTATAAATCCAAACTCACAAACCACGGTGAATGCGTAACTAAAGTTTTATGTACCTTCATAAGTGTTCCTTTCTTTTATTATCTATTCAAGTTCCCATTCTGGCCTATATTACGTAAAAAAATTGCCGATAAGAACAGTTTCGTAAACCATAAAAAGAGTGAGGGGACACCCGGGTTCGAACCGGGGACCTCTCGATCTGCAGTCGAATGCTCTACCACTGAGCTATATCCCCACGTTGTCATAAAGCCTTTATTGCGCTTCGGGACTCACTTTAATAATTCCCTCTCACTCTTTGTACGAAAATTGGGATATTAGATATTACCTAAACATCAACAATATACCTACCTACTTATAGATTTTATTTTCTTATGTTCATATTCTACCAGATAGTATATAACCTTAGAAAGGATATAAGCTTCTTTCTACCAAGTTGTACCGTATAGTAATCCCCATGGGACGCGGGTAAAACCACAGGCAGAAAAGCTAGTAAAAAAAATGTCTATATAGTATATAGTAGGCAGCAATTACAATAATTATATTTGAGTATACTGAAAGAGACGGCGGTTTTGTAAAACGGTAGGTATCCTTTCAAGTTGGCTGGTAAAACCCTTAATAAAGATTAACTTGAAAAGGTTAACTGAACAATATTGAGGGCAACTTTCGACCAGGATCTTTTATTTTACGAAGTTATTTTTTCCACATTTATGCTTAAAAATTATCACCTAGTTTGTTAAGTATGAGAGCAAAGTATGACCATATCCAAAAAAATTACAAGCGTCGAAGCTAAGTTTAATTGTTTGTTTCAGGATAAAAACGGTTTGATAAAATATTTCAGTCTTGAATAGTCCCTTTATCAAGGACAGCTATAGGCTATTTTTCTACACAGAATGCAAATAAAACACCAGGCGGAATTTTGAAAACCGTAAGTCTTCAAATATTTTCTAAAAAAGAAAAAATATTAGTCTTAGATCGCATGATGCTTGATATTCACCCATCCATGATTATAGCCTCCTATCTCATGAACTTTAAAAACCAATGAAATCAATCACATAATCTAGACAGCCTATACTGAATCTAGATTCATAGATAGATAGCTAATGGATATTGTAGTTGAAAGTATCTTTATGCTTGATTCACATAACGTGAGCGCACGTTTTGTACTCATTTGATTTGCTTATTGTTCGGATTCTACTAGTGTTTTGACAAGGAATCAAAGTCAACAAATCAAAATAGATCCTTACTTTACATTTTATAAAGTGTAATGGTCTTAGCTGGTTACATTTTCATGGCTACACTTTCATTTGATGGGTTTTGGAAAATTTTGTGGATGCGTAAACGTTAATATGCTTTTCATTCTGATATAGTACTTACTTTGAAGTAACTTCTTGAGGGTAAATGTTATGAAACTGATCTCAGTAGACTACTCAATTATTTGTGCTACTAGGATAGACCGGCCGATCAGAAGAAAGATAAAAGTATTTAATTAAAATTGGACCAGCGAACAAAGACTGAACAAGAACTCTAATTTATTATTGTACAAGAATACAACATAATTTTTCATATGTAAGTAATTCATAAAACTAACCTTACTAGTGTCCGTTGTGACTTTGGCTTTAACAAATGATAGGATATTAGCACAATAACTACATGAATAGGTAACCTAAGCAATCAGTCAACCTAAGTAATTGTTATTTTACTAGCTTTTTGTCTGGTGTGGGCAAAGGACTCATTTACAGGTTGCAAGGAGGTTAAAAATGACACGTGGCCATACAATAATCTGTCTAAGAATCTCTTAGAACTTTTTCGTGTGCGATTCGGGGGGGGCACACTGATCGGTGCAGTTTTTGGTAAATCTTATTTTTTTATATAACAGTGTATGTACAGAGTTACACACAGAACACAGACAAGATGAAAATTAGAACAAATAGAATCTACTAAAGAAAAGCTTATTTAGGAAAAATCGTCAATTAAGTAAACTGTGGTCATATATATTTTTATGGCTGTAGCAGTTACAATTTAAGGCTTTGGCCGTGGTAGGTTTTTCATTGGAAAATGGATTTAAAATGTTGGAAAGTTTAGGAAAAAGGTTGAACTTATAATGAGATTAACTTTACTACGAGGATGACTTAAAATCCGAGAGAAGATACAACTTCAACGTTTATCTAGGTGCGTAAAGTAGGTAAGTAAGATGCGAACAGCTTGTAGGTACGCAATGAGTCAGATCTACTCATAAAATCTTTCTCTCACAAACTTTATCTGATCTAGTTTAACATGAGAAACAATTATAAAACAAGAAACAATCATGATTCACGCAATACAAATAAATAAATAGGTATACTAGACCGTGACCCAGGCTAACTTGATATGGATCAATTACAATCTATACTTTCGTTTGTAATCGATACTATTGTTCTATGGCGTAACGATTTTTGAACATTTTTTTGCAGATTTACAGATACGATGTAGGTAACCTAGATTTTCGAAATGGTCAGCATTCTCTTTTTCTACAAAAATAATGGCTATTGGTGTGATAGAACTAAGTTATTTGACTATGTCACAGACCCTGTACTTGGCGGCTCATCTTGTAAAGGCTTGTACTTGGATTATGTTTCTATCCTGTCTTGCAGGAAAATTGTGAAGTTTGGCGTTTGCTTTAGATAAAAGAAAAATTGCATCACCATTCACGCTATTTTTTTTTCTTTCAATCTAAAATGAAAAAGGAAAGTAAGGTGTACCCAGTTTCATAATTTTAACAGGTTACAAATTAAAAACCTAATTTTCCCTTCATCAATATAAGAAAAAACTCATATTCGCAGCCTAGCAACTAACACTACGGCCAGAAGACCAATGGTCCTTTTTGCCATACACGTTAATGGAATCCTTGAAAAAACAGTAACATTTTGACATACGAGGTCGCTCACGTTCGGTAGCTCAAAAAAGCTTCGAACTAATTACTGGTACTATCTTAGCTTTGGCTCATTATCTTAGTTATGAATGACGTCAGAAGTATGTTCAGGATCGACAGCTGGTATATAATAGGTCAGGCGAGAGGCAGCATCACAGTGCACCTTCAGCTTCATCTGCAATACGTTCATCCAACAACTACATTACAAAATGAAACTGGTAATTAATTCTGTTTAGTACAAATTATTGCCTATTTTGCTTTGATTATTATGGTTCGAAAAAAAAAGTTTGTTAAAATGTTTTGACGTTTTGGCCATAAACAGTTGATAAGCTCCAATTTAGGAAACTAATTATGATAAATGAAAATATTTAAAAATAATAGAACATGATTTCAATTAACTTTTGCAGTACTTAACCACACGAATTTAAAATTAATTTTAAAATTACCAGAAAATGATAATTATTTATTTTTCTAAAAACAATACTTAGTTATCCCATTCACTAATCCACGATGTTCCCCCTCAACAGTTCGTGATCGCTGCCCTCGTCGCCGTGGCCGCCGCCGGTCGCTTGGAGCACCTGGAGCGCTCCTACCTCCCCCCCGACAGCAACTCCATCAGCAGCGGCCGCTCCCTCGGCAGCCACGGCGGCTTCGGCTCCTCCAGCTCGCACGGCGCCTTCGGAGCCAGCTCCGGAGCCTTCGGCGCTGGAGCTCGTCAACAAGGAGCCTTCGCCGGCGCCACCTCCAACCAGTACCTGCCTCCTAACCACGGACCTTCAGGATCCAACGGAGCTCCTCAGTTCGCTGGTTCTCTCCAAGGTAAGATCTACTAAATCATCATCATCTCCCGTGCCTTTTCCTAACTATGTTGGAGTCGGCTTCCAGTGTTTAACAAGGAACGACTGCCTATCAGACCTCCTCAACCCAGTTACCCGGGCAACCCGATACCCCTTGGTCAGACTGACTGACTGAGATCTACCAAATATAGATGTTAAATCTAGACTATATTTTGGATTGAGTGATAAATCTTCGAGTTAAAAGCAATTAAATAATTTGCATTGAAATGTCAATAAATATAGTAGCGTTTGCGGTTTAAAAACAAATATTATGATGTTTTAATGGCTACTGACTTGATTTGTTACTATCAATACTATAAATCTTGATGTAACGGATCAAAATAAAAGATTTTATATTTTGATATGAAGTGCAGATAAATTACAATCACTGTCTCAATAAATTACTCAACAGTTAGTTAGTTTATTTTGTGACTGCTTTAACTTAGTTCTTAACTTAGAATTTTATTGAACAAAATTCTTATATTCTTCCATTGTTTTTCCAGGTTTCGGCTCCCAGGGTTCTTTCCGCAGCCAGCAGTACAACGGTCAACATGGCTCTCAGTACTCTGCCCCCAGCTCCCAGTACTCCGCCCCCAGCTCCCAGTACTCCGCCCCCAGGTCCCAGTACTCTGCCGCCCCCAGCTCTCAGTACGGCGCCCCCGCTGGCTCGTTCGGCCAGTCTGCCACCAGTCGTCAGTACCTCGCTCCTCGTGCCAGCTCCTCCCAGCAGTATCCTCAGCAAGCCTTCGATGAGCAGACCGGCTACCAATACTAAGTGTCTTCTGTGTAAAAAGAAAATGTGTTAGTCAATTGAGTAGTCTGTACCTATGTATGTAAAATAAAAAGCTGTATATATTACGTGAAGTTTTTTTTTTCTGAAAACTCAAACTCAAACTCAAATTTTTTTATTTCAAATAGGCCTATTAAAGCTCTTTCGAAACGTCAAAGTTAGGTGCACGGTTCCAAAGAGTTGGTCTCATGGAGAAGAACCGGCAAGAAACTCCATGAAATCGATCATATTGGTTTATTTTCTTCATAGTAAATATGATCTTCGAAATTGTAATTTCAATTTTAACTAATTATTCCGTCTAATGCTTATTGCTATTGAAACTTCGAACTTCTCAGTCCAAAATATTGTCATTCTGAATTTTTAGAAAATTGAAAAGTAATGTTTTTTCTTCTAGGGAAGAAAATTTCGTCTTTCCTAGGATACGAGTGAAACCGCGGGAAGTGTCATATCTTACAATTCTCTCAAGGTCAAGTTCAACATCACTTTAACACTATAACACCCAAGCATAATAAAACACAAACGATGTATGTCATTAGGCCACTCACGATGATACAGCTCGTACAGTGATGAGGTCTTTGAACCCAACGCTAATGGGCTCTTATATTAGATTACTTTTCTCGCAAAAACTGTTACATCTTATGTATCAATGTAGGTACATGTTTATTGTTTTGAATGGAAAGGGAACATTCTGGTTTTTAATGTCAGTAAAAATGTTTACAAAAGCTGGGAGAATCCCATGATAATTGAATAAACATAATTACATTATAATTAAGTTTCAATTGATACTACAAAGATCATAATATGAATATTTATGGAAAAGAAGAACAAAGGAGCATTATTTAAAAAGTCAAGTATAAAACAATAGGGAAATAAACTTTAAAATTATCAGTTTCAGTTCTATATTTGCTTATTTTTACTAAGCTGCCAAAATTGACCTAAAAATCCTAAGAACTCATTACACGTATCTGCATTCTTCCGAAAGCAACGTATAATTAATCACCTAACGCAACCATAGCAACATAATCCTAATATTACACAATATGGCCGAACTACAGAACCATAGACGTAAAACCAATTAAAATCATCGAAAAGCATTCATTCAAGCAGTTCAATGTCTGGGTCGTGATCTTGAACATTTAATTACATTGCGTGAAGACACGCTATTCAAACGTAGTATAGAGAATCATGTGTGTAAAGTTATTTAATTGAATATCAATAGGAGTAAATATATTGAAGTGTCTGTTTGTAGGTAATGCAACTTTTCTAAGTTTGTATGTAAGTATATCTTTCTAAGTATATCTTAGACACCATTGACTGTGTTTCGAATGGCACGTTAAAATGTAGGTCCCGGCTGTCATTGAACATCCTTGGCAGTCGTTACGGGTAGTCGGAAGCCAGTAAGTCTGACACCAGTCTAACCAAAGGTATTGGGTTGCCTGGGTAACTGGGTTGAGGAGGTCAGATAGGCAGTCGCTTCTTGTAAAGCACTCAGCTGAATCCGGTTAGACTGGAAGCCGACCCCAACATAGTTGTGATACGGTTTGGAGGATGATAATGTCTGTTTGTAGGCTTGCGGGATTGTTTGGTAGAGTGTTCCTTTGGGCGACTGGAGTGAGAGATGCATAAGTTTGAGTCAGAAATATGTCATTTATTCTGCAATGCAATATCTTCATTTTGTCTGATTTTATTTAAGAAAAATGTTAACTGTAAAAAGCATAATTTATTTTCAGGAAGAAACTATCATGGGCAGATAAAGTAACATGTAAAGTATTTGTTCTAAAAAGTATACGCATAGACTAAATACGTTTACTGTAGACATGCAAAAAATACAACAAGCGATGCCAGGGGCATCTAGTCAGTCAGAACTAAGCTTTGAAATATCACAAGAGAAATGAGGGCCAAAAGAAATAAAGTATTGGTATAATAATAGTTTTGACATCTTAATTAGTGCGTTATACACCATTTAATTAAAAAAAATACTTTGTATTACTGTGTATTCGTTCGGCAGACTTCAATAGTTAGTAATATCGCTTTTTTCTACTAACATTTTTTTTGTAATAACGTTATTCTACCATATGTGCCATATAAATAATAGCAGTCGCAACAATTAAAATTGATCATAAAAACGAATCAAATCTTCGTGAGAATATAACCCTTCCTCATTCACGTTTTGTTTACACGGTACTCGATTGATTTTCATAGTTGTTAGAAAATGCTAATAACTTCTATCAGCTACGCACTGGCTTTTAGAAAAATCCTTTATTCCAACTATGATCATCAATATCGTCGACAGATCGACTTGACACCTGTGACACCCATCTTCTTGCCAATTCATATTTTTGGATTCAATAAAATGCAATATTTATATTATACACAACTATTTATTCCACATAAAAATTATGTCACTGGCCTACAAGATTACATGCTAAACTATGCACACTTAGTAATGGTATCCGGTTTCCTCGTCGAAGGCTTGTTGAGGGTACTGCTGGGAGGAGGCCTGGGGGGCAAGGTACTGACGGCTGGCGGCGGCTTGCTGTCCGAACTGGGCCTGGGAACCGAACTGGGAGCTGGGGGCAGAGTACTGGGAGCTGGGGGCAGAGTACTGGGAGCTGGGGGCAGAGTACTGGGAGCTGGGGGCAGAGTACTGTTGCTGGCCGCTGTATTGCTGGCTGCGGTAGTTCTGGGCACCGCCGAAACCTGTGAAAAGAGAAAACATTATTAATAAAAAATAAATTTATAGTTTATGTCGTAAATCATTTCAAGAATGCAGTGTCTTTGTTTGATTCTTTCAGATATAAGTATGTGTACAGTTAGTTTGAAGACGTAACATAAGACTAATGAGAAGCATTATATTGAGAGCTTTTGAGACACTGTTGCCAAAGTGACAATGTACAACACAGAACAAAATATACAGTAAATTTTTGACACGTTTGGAAAGACAACCACAATTTCTTACCTTGGAGGGAACCAGCGAACTGAGGAGCTCCGTTGGATCCTGAGGGTCCGTGGTCAGGAGGCAGGTACTGGTTGGAGGTGGCACCGGCGAAAGCACCTGATTGATCAGCGCCAGCTGCGCCGAATGCTCCGGAGTTACCTCCGAAGGATCCTTGGGAGCCGAGCTGAGCTGAGCCTCCGTTGGCACCGAAGGGAGGAAGGTATGCACGCTCAAGATGCTCCAAGCGAGCTCCAGCGGCCACGGCGACGAGGGCAGCGATCACGAACTATAGAAAGAAAATTGTTTATAATATCACTTCTTCTCAAAAAATTATCTGAGCTTCCAATTGGGAAAGCAGTACACAACGACTTTTACAAAGACGACACAAAGATTTTTAAAACACAATTTTTACATATAATTTTTGAACACAATTTCAACCATTTCAAAGAATAGTAGAAAACAGAGTTATTTACCAGTTTCATTTTTGTTTAGTAGTTGTTGGATCACTGAACCTAATATGGGTGAAGCTCAAGTTGAACTGTGATGCTGCCTCTCGTCTGACCTATTATATACCAACTGCTATGGATCCTGAACCATACGTACTGACGTCATTTTATAACTCAAGTAATAAACCAAAGTTATGATAGGCCAAGTAATTAGTTCGAGACTCTTTAAGCTACCGAACGTGATTGACCTCGTGTGTCAAATTTCACTGTAATTTTCAAGGTTTTTTCAGAAGACAAAGGACCAGAAATGGTTTAGTCTTTTGGTACTAGACTTTATGATCCTCATATACCTTTATGAGCTCATCACGCCATAGCTGGAGCTTTTAGCCTTTTCAATTAAATCTGTAATTGATAAGTAATTGCACCATAACAATTAACATTTAGATATAAATTAGTTTTAGTATCTCTGTACATCGTGCTCATTATTTTCTCAGTCCTTGAGCTAATTCGTTTATTTAAAACATTAGAATTTAGAAAAGAATCAGAGAGGTTTTCTACTTGGTAGGTCTTATTTTTCTTTGGAGTGTTATCATAAATACAATTTTAAAGCAATAATGAACTTTTAATGTAATCATGAAGTAAAACATGAATTGCTGATAAAATATTGTAGTTCATGTTTTAGAACTCGTATTTAAGCATAGCGTAGCAGTCTTAAAAACATCAGTTTTAATCATCCTCCGAGCCTTTTCCCAAACTATGTTGGGGTCGGCTTCCAGTCTAACCGGATTCAGCTGAGTACCAGTGCTTTACAAGAAGCGACTGCCTATCTGACCTCCTCAACCCAGTTACCCGGGCAACCCGATACCCCTTGGTTAGACTGGTGTCAGACTTACTGGCTTCTGACTACCCGTAACGACTGCCAAGGATGTTCAATGACAGCCGGGACCTACAGTTTAACGTGCCATCCGAAACACAGTCATTGGTGTCTAAGATATACTAGAAAAACATCAGTTTTAATATACATTTTAAATGTGAAATGCACTTTTCGTGTCTATTAAAACGTGAACATGGCTGTGTTGAAGATAGATGAATATCGATGACATTTTGTAATGATGTACAAAGTTCTTCAAAAAATCTGCTTATTGAAACTTGATGAAAACTTAATAAAAGGTAGTTTCAGACAAGCTTTAAATCTTTGCTTTAGTGTCTACAGCATTATCTACTTGACTCCATTCTAAAGCAATAAGCTTTGTTTCATCAAAACCGTCGATATTATCAGTAACCACTTCTCTGTCTGGGTCGTGATACCGAACATTTAATTGCACTACATCAAAGATATTCATAGTAACATATAAATATTACGCAATGGAGTATAAATCTTGAATAACGGAAGCATTTCGGCAGATGGTATAAGGTCGAAGTCATAAATACATTAGATAAACCATGTCAGATGGAAGATACCTTAGGGCTATGGCTATTCTTGGAGATTAGATCAGAAATGTAAGGTTTTGTAGGAAAACTAAAGTGGCCGGACATCCTGAAGAATTGCTAGACTTGAGTGGTAAAATAATGGACCAACAGTTAAGTTTTGAGGCATATTTTATTTCAAATGGGGAAGATGTTATATTTTGATGTACGTGTAGGTAATATGGAAATGGCACTACTTTTACTTTTCTATTTAATGTTCAGTGTAGCTTAGGAAATTGGATGCCGCTTATGTAGGAATATCTGGCTAAGCGGTGGCTTATGTACATAGTACATGTACATAGGGCATGAAACATTTAAATTTTCATCATCGTAAACTGAAATATTGAGCTGTAATGCCATATGACAGGTAGGTCAGGCCCTTCTTGTGCGTAAAATAACTTACGTAGGCGTGACCAAAACGACCAGTTGGGTACTCGTAACTAAAGAAGCCTTCAAGTTCCTCTACATAATGATTGTATGTAGAAATAGTAATGTCTTTGTTGGGTGGTTCATACTTCACACTAAAATACATAAAAATATTATAACAAAGATATACAAAACAAGACTGGTGACGATTCTAGGCTATTTATTTTCATCTAAGTTGGTCACTCGGGTGACAAACTTAGAAAAAAATTGTGGATTATACAACACTGTGTCGCAATTCCATAATGAATGAGCGTATTACCTAGTATAATAAAATCATGAGATAAAAATAAATCATGCCGTTTAGCATGATACAATAATTCATACGAACTGATCATCACGTTTACGTTTATTGGTCAGTAACTTAATGCGGCAAACACACCTACGTTCGTTAGCAGTTTCTTTTTTTATTTAATTTGTCTTTATTTTACTAAGCACGACTAAGTTTAAATCTTACGCGCACACTGTAGAAGTAACAGTCGTTCTGATTTTTTTTATATATATAAAAGATAGATAAAACGTTTATTCAGGACAAACAAAAAGACACCACAATGATACACAATAAGAAATAAAACAAAACAAAAAGTGGGTAGAAAGACAAACATAAAATACAAACAGAAATTAACGGCGCGGTGCAGTGTCCTAAGTTTGCATCGAATGGGAGTCCAGCTCAGCATGTGTCAGGTAAGAATACCTGACGCTGGAAAGAGTGAAACGGTCAAATAAATAAATCTGAATCTGAATCAGTTTTTACTCAGTCTTATACCAGACTGGATTTCAATTCATCTTTATAGTGATTTATGGACCAAAACCAACTAACGGCTGACTATAAGTTTGCAGTGTGCGCGTACTCTTGTACTTAACCATAATCCATTTTTCTAAAAATCAATCATTCATGACCCTTTTTTAACCGATTTCCCAAAAAGGAGGAGGTTCTCAATTCGGCCGGTTTTTTTTTTTTTTTTCTATGTATGTACATCGATTACTCCGAGGTTTATAGACCGATTTACGTGATTATTTTATTGTTCGACGCGGAATTGCTGCCAGTTGGTCCCATAGTCATCAAGTCAGGATCTGATGATGAAAACCCTGAGAAATCGAGGGCAACCTTCGAAAGTTGTAGGCATACATAGGGTAAAAACTTGACACTCAGGTGTATGCCTGAAAACACTATTCAACAGTGAAGGTTTGGAGTTGATCTGATGCTGGAGACCAGAGAGGGTCGAGGGAACTCGCCAACAGAATGTGTAAAGTACCTCGTGTTTGGGCTCATACATATTATTTGTATTGAAGAGAACTTTCCACTAATATAAATAAAAATCATTTTACAAAAAAATTAAACCGACTTCCAAAAACACTAAAAAGCAAAAAAAAAAACCTAATTTGAGGTGCATCGGCCTAGAAGTCGGTGGCAAAATCAACTTAGTAACATCCATTAGACACCGACCGAATTTTTTTGTAAAAAAGTTTTTCATTTACAGCTTTTTATTATACCTGGAAATGGATCGTCATATAAAATATCGTTGACTACCATTTACAAAAAAAAATCAACCATTATTGTTGGGATGCAAATGAGGTTGATGTTGTAGTAGAGACATTTAGTCGTACGTATATCATTTTCTTTCAGTGCTATTCCTTTTCATTATTTAAAATCATATATCTTACTAAATGATTGAATGAAAACCAAGTTAAAGTTCAGCAATTTATTATACAATTCAATTGACTAAGACATTTTTATTTTACATAGAACACATTTAGTATTGGTAGCCGGTCTGCTCATCGAAGGCTTGCTGAGGATACTGCTGGGAGGAGCTGGCACGAGGAGCGAGGTACTGACGACTGGTGGCAGACTGGCCGAACGAGCCAGCGGGGGCGCCGTACTGAGAGCTAGGGGCGGCAGAGTACTGGGACCTGGGTGCGGAGTACTGGGAGCTGGGGGCGGAGTACTGGGAGCTGGGGGCAGAGTACTGAGAGCTGGGGGCAGAGTACTGAGAGCTAGGAGCAGAGTACTGAGAGCTAGGGGCAGAGTACTGAGAGCTAGGGGCGCCGTACTGCGAGCTGGGGGCAGAATACTGCTGAGCAGAAGCCCCTTGGTGACCACCATTTTGTTGGCTGCGGTAGTTCTGAGCACCGCCAAAACCTAGAAAAGATAACAATTATAGTAAGCTTAAAGTTTCAGATTCTGATTTCAGAAAAATATACTTCAAAAAGTCATCAAGTTATGACTTAAAATATTTTCTCACCTTGGAGAGAACCAGCGAACTGAGGAGCTCCGTTGGATCCCGAAGGTCCGTGGTTAGGAGGCAGGTACTGGTTGGAGGTGGCGCCGGCGAAGGCTCCTTGCTGCCGAGCTCCAGCGCCGAAGTTTCCGGAGCTGGCTCCGAAGGCGCCGTGGGAGCCGGAGGAGCCGAAGCCGCCGTGGCTGCCGAGGGAGCGGCCGCTGCTGATGGAGTTGCTGTCGGGGGGGAGGTAGGAGCGCTCCAGGTGCTCCAAGCGACCGGCGGCGGCCACGGCGACGAGGGCGGCGATCACGAACTGTTCGGGGGGAACATCGAGGGTTAGTGAATCTGTTGCAATTTCGAATGAACTGCATGTATTAATTGACAAAATCTCTAAAAATCATTGTTGTCATTTTCACTTTTTTACATCTATAAAATTAAATATTAGTCGTTTAAACTGCACTTAAACATCGTGCCAAATTAATGATTAATTACCAGTTTCATTTTGTAAAGAAGTTGTTGGATGAACGTATTGCAGATGAAGCTGAAGGTGCACTGTGATGCTGCCTCTCGCCTGACCTATTATATACCAGCTGTCGATCCTGAACATACTTCTGACGTCATTATAATAAACTAGAGCTACCTCATTATTAGGCTTAGCTACTGAACGTGTGACCTCGCATGTCCGAATTTCTCCGTAAGTAAGATTTCAAGGATTTAATTAATTTTTGTTTAGAATTGAAGAGGTGATCGTGACCATTAATAGTTGGCAAGCCTATATATACAGTGCCATCACCAACTGTTTTAATTATTTTAAAGGCAGACGAGTATTTGGGACGCGCGTGAGGTCTGGTCGATTAAACGATAAAGATACCCAATTTATTATAGTTCAAAGCTGTAATTCCGAAACTAAATATTAAGTTGGTATATTTTTTGTCTATTCAGTATCTTTAAACTAATCACAAGTAATTATGTAATTGGTAATAATATTTTAATTTTAAAGTGAAGTCATAGATCTTGGCGTAATGAAAGACTATTGACGGATGGAGAGATGGGATCTTTGGCAAATACGTTACAAAATGGAGACATTGTTGAAACATTGAAATATAAATGATATTGATTGAGTAAAATATTTAAAACACTTTTCAATGATCCAACTTATTTAATTTGGCTTTATTTGGCTGAAAACACAAAAATAAACCCTTGAAATTGCAACACACCAGAAAAAAATCCAGCAATCATCATGGTGATTGATTAATGTCTTAATTGTCAAATCGATGGTTTATTTTTTTGACAAGTGCGTACCTAAATTGACGCCATACTGAAAGACAATAAAGCTCATCGATAAATAACTAATTATTTCAAGAAAAGTACGCCCTAAGACGACCCACTGGCCGTATTTTTCTTGGAAACATCTCATTTTATTTTGACACTGCCATGCCTTTTCTTGATAATTGACTGCAATAATCAATATTTATATTAAGACTTTTATGCGCAATTATTTTTGCCTTATTGCATAATTTCCTTTTAATTTTAATTCTAACAACATTTTAAGGAAGGAACTTTTTACAACAGTTCTAGCATAGCAACAAATATTTTAATTCTTAGGCAACTTTTAAATCAGACCTCGCAAAATATAGTAGGTATAGCGAATTAAATAATTTTGATAACGATTGATCTTAAACTGTCGGAATTACTAAATTGGGTAATTTGAACTGGGTTATTGAACTGTGGGATATTTTGTAAAAGTTTAAGATGCTCTTTTGGCTTGTATCTTTTTATTATTTATGAAGCCTTTTAATGGCAGACTTTGATTTTCCGATCCATTCGATACCTACCTAAAATGGCTAAAAAGGTAATATGAGAAGCGCGTCATGGTTTTCATTATATAGCTATTTAATATAATTGCTCTCTTTTTCTCAAACAAAATTTGTCATAAATTCATGAGTTCTACATATGTTATTGTACCTTTGTGTCTCTTAAAGGTAGTGTTGTAATACATTCTAAAGCTGCATCCACACTGCAGTAACTAGCTGTGGAGCAACAGAATGCAACAAGCTAACATAAGGAGCCATTGTTTAACATTTGTGACTACCTATCTCTACTTATAATACATCTGTAGAGAGGTCAAAATAACTATTAGGGGGTGATTAGTGATCGATACTGATGACAAAAATGCAATCAGTAAAATTTTTGTCTGCCTGTCTGTATGTTCGTTATGGAAACAAAAACGAACGAAACTTGGTACAATGATTCTTCATACTCCTAGGCAGGTTATAGGATACTTTTCTTCATGCTGCCAATAATAGGACCAGATCATTGAGAGTAAATGTTGGAAAAGCGGGAGAAGTTACTGCTTTTTTTATGCTTCCGTCGCGTGTGCAGCCTTAATGGTTAAAGCTACACAAATGCTACATAAAGCTTAATGGTTAAACTACGTATGACGGAAATGTTCTCCTTAAAATATATGCGGACGAAGTCGCTGTCAGAAGCTAGTCTATACTATAACAAGTGTCTATTATAAATGGACTATATAACAGTGAAAGAATTTTACTAATCGGACCAATACCTAGTTCTAAGTAACTCATCAACTTTATAATGTTACATGTACAGATTCAATATTATTTTTATCTACATCGCTTTTGATCTTAAAAGAGGCATCGCTAATCGATATTCATTCACACCAGTCATTAATATTTATCCACGGTTTGTATCAAACAAAAATAATAAGTTTTTATCACAAGTTTTTTCATAAACACCTGGCTTTTAATCGTTCGTAATCTATCGCGTTTTTTGTTCTAATTTGTATACTTTATAATTATTGATGTTTTGTTTTATTGTTCACTAGCTTCCGCCAGCGGTTTTCCTCGCGTCCCTAGGTCACTTACTTACTTTGCTCAATCGTTCCTAAAATTAGCTCATTTAAACAAGCAAGCTAACTCTTCAGGTTTATAATCCAGCCGTTTTAACGCGGTTTCACCCAAATTCTGTGAGAACTACTGCCCTTACCGGGATAAAATGTAACCAATCTTACTGTGTACCTTTCCAACTCTCAATTTATTATGTTTTTCAAATCTGGTTTTTCCGTGCCTTTGGGGTTCATACAAACAAACCGACAAATATATGATTCCTTTTTAATATAGTAGTATAGATAGATTAGAATATGATTTTTTATGCCTTAATTTTGGTTCATGACGTGACGTCGTTTATCAATGATGCGATAACGTTCTACTTCATTCATACTAACCCTATAATTATCATGTTAACATCCTATTAATAAAAGTCTTGTTTTACCTTTAATATGATTTAGTTTTTTATTTGTGTTTCACTGCTGGGCAAAGGCGTGGTCGTCTTAAAACGACGTAAAAGGTGGGTCACGCGATCAGGATATTTTATCTTTTTGTTTTTGTGTAGGCCTTAATAACAGAATATACGAACTGTAATGAAACATTTCGAGTACCTAAGGAAGAAAATCGAATAAGTCTTAAACTGATTCAATACAGGAATAATCAAATCAAATCTCTTTATTTTCAGGCTGCTTAGGCCCATAATAATAAATAAATGAAACCGACAAAACATTTTTGAAACACAGACACTAATCTATACTAATGTTATAAAGCTGAAGAGTTTGTTTGTTTGCTTGAACGCACTAATCTCAGGAACTACTAGTTCGATTTGAAAAATTCTCTCAGTGTTAGATAGCCCATTTATCGAGGAAGGCTATAGGCTACTTTTTATCCGGGTTAGTGCAGAGGTTCCCACGGGATGCGGGTGAAACCGCTTTCAGAAGCTAGTTTGTACTATAAAAGAGTGTTTGTTATAAGTATAAAGTAAGTTTATTGCGATTAGTTGCGCAGTCGCATAGGTATGTGAACCCTAAAGTGAAGGCGTTTAAAATTTTTGCGTAGGATGACTTAACATTTTAACTACCATCCTTGTAACTTACTGAATCGCTTAAAAACATTAATCACAATCATCAAATATTTAATTAGTAATAAACTACTTATAAACCAGTCGTTCTGATTTTATTTAATTGAAGTACATAATACTTATCATAATTCGCAATCCTCTTGTAAGGTCGTTAGCTATCACACTGTGATCACGTAGGTACTATGATGATGATCATCACGTATCTATTTTAATAGAACTTATTGCCTTCACGTGATCTAAACAAGGGCATGGTGTTATGATTCTGCCATTCTCTTTGAAGGGTAGATAAGTAAATAGAAATTAGGTAGGTACGATGTTATAGTAAATTGTCTACAGCTTAGGAAAGTTCCTTAACCCTTCTATAAGTTTCCTGATTTTTTTTGCAATAATTTCAAACTAAAAAAGGCTCATAGAAAACATAATAAAGAAACGAGATAGCACTAAGCAAAGAAAATATGTACATTATAATTCTCACAACATTTTTTAAATTAGTCTGATTTCCAATTCCAATTCATAAAATCCACCGAGCTGCACCCAGAAAAGGTTACAGAAAGCATTCAAACTGTGAGAAAGAAAGGGATAATTTTAATTTTAGAATAATTATCTTTTGAATGAAATAACATTGCAATCAAAACGCAAGACACTTCTCATAAAAATGTCCTTGAAAAAGGTCAAGAGCGCGATACACTTTGACCATCATTTTGGTATTGAAATAGAAAGTACAACAAGTTTTTGATATCGTTTTATCAAGTACACCTTATTAAAAACCCAAGGCTTTATCCGATGTCATCCAATAATATCGAACTTTAATTGAAAATTAACGATTTTTGTCCACGTATAAAAAGGATGATATTCTACTAAACCGCACAGTTCGCCTTTTGTAGTGCAAAGGACAAACGTACAATGCATCTGGTAAGTGTTTACAATATAGATACAAATATGGACCTGCAGTTCAAGTACTAGATGTAGATAACCAAACAATCAAGAACTATGCTTTTGTATCATGGTTCAATATCGATCCCAGGTCAGGCAAGTACCAATGCAACTTTTCTAAGTCTGTATGTACTTTCTAATTAAATCTTAGACACCATTGATTGTGTTTCGGATGGCACTTTAAACTGTAGGTCCCGGCTGTCATTGAACATCCTTGGCAGTCGTTACGGGTAGTCAGAAGCCAGAAAGGCTGACACCAGTCTAACCAAGGGGTATCGGGTTGCCCGGGTAACTGGGTTGACGAGGTCAGATAGGCAGTCGCTTCTTTTAAAGCACTGGTACTCGGCTGAATCCGGTTAGACTGGAAGCCGACCCCAACATGATTGGGAAAAGCAATTAAGTATAGTTTATCATTTACAGTAGGCACGTATAACAAGGTTGTAAATATTATAAAAAATCTTGACGCACAATGGTAGAATCTGTCAATTCTAATCAGAACATTTTCAGTAGACGCAATACTATCCATTTTCGTTCACATCTTTCTCCTCTTTCTTAGTTAATCATCTGCACAGTCTTCGCTGTCAGCGCGGCTCAGGTACCCTCCAGGAGTTACATACCCCAGTCGCAAGGTGGATATGGAGGAGGCCAGGGTGGCTACCAAGGCTCGTCATTTGGAGGTAGCGGCGGTGATGGTAACAGAAGACCTCAGCAGGACGCGGAAAAGAATGCTGCTACGTTGAAACAGGATCAAGATGTTGGTGAAGATGGAAGTAAGTGGTTGAAAGATGACGTTGTTGAGGTCAGGTAATCAGTCAGTATCTGCATGTAAGACATATGTAGATACTTAGCTGCATCAGGTTAGGTTTGAAACCGACCGCAACATAGTTGAGAAAAGGCTAGGCAGGCGTTGACGTTAGGTTATTTCGACAGTTATTGAAGGTACATATTTTTGTAGAATAAGTATGGGATAATCAGTAACTAATGCCTCTTTTAATTAAATTAAATTAATGCTTGATTTATTAGAGGTAAGCAAATGAAGACAAAAAATAAAATAAAATATTTATAAAAATATGCAACTGCAAAATGCATGATATACAACAAGAGATATTCAGTGCATGTCATTCTAGAACTGCTAGATTTGATGATATGTCTAGACAACTTCCAAAAACAAAGCATCTAAATAATTATGCACTCACTAGATTAACGATCTAGCAGATCTTTGTATCTAAACAAAAGGTTTTAAGCTCAATAGCTGCACACGCTTTGTATTTCACGAAACAATAATGAAAGTGCCCTTGTTACCTCTCGGTAATGTCAAGGTTGAGCATCAGTTCAAGCCCATCGCGTACGTGCTCCAAATAAGTCCATTCACATATTATTGCAATTATTATATTATTTTTGTTTCATTTCGACCTGTTATTTTTGGTGCAAATTATCATAATCTGTATCTTGATCTACTGAATTTGGTCTTGCCTCTGCCACAGTTTATATATTAATTTTACTTCGTTCGCATACTAGTCAAACTTAAGTAACATAAATGAATAAGTCACAGATAAAGTATTTACTTAGCTTTTCATCTAGATTAACCTATTCATCGACCCTAAAAGTAACTTTTAATACTTCTAGAGTTGGATTGTTCATATTTGGTACATTAAATAGCCAGTAAGTTAAGCTTACAGGCTAAACTGCATGCACCATCTTTAATAGATATCACCTTCCAGGCTACCACTTCGGCTACGAAACCTCAAACGGCATCCGAGCTGAAGAGGCAGGGAACCCCGCACAGGCTCAAGGCGGGTTCTCCTACAAAGGCGACGATGGCATCACGTACACGGTGACCTACACCTCAGGAGAAGGTGGCTTCAGGCCTCAGGGTGAACACCTGCCGGTTCCACCACCTACACCTGAAGCTATCCTCGAAGCTTTGAGGAAGAATGAGCAGGATGAGGCTGCTGGCATTTTTGATGATGGTAAGCAATTCTTTTCAAAAGCAATTAAAAAAAACTTTTTTTTGCGATGTGAAATTATTTTATATTGCTTGTTTTTCTTTTTTCTTGTCATAAAATTTTCCCTCGCTTTGTTCCTCAAGAACTCCCAAATGCGTCCAAGAATTATTGAAATTGATTGATACAAGAAATTGATGGGGTTTCATTTTACATGAATCTAGTCTTGGTTATTATCTTAGGCCTAGGAAGTTAATTGATAGATATAGACCTTCTACATAAATATCTAGTAGAATATTTTTTTTCAATTTGTCCTATGTCCCCAGGAAAATACCACCCAGAACAGCATGGAGGTGGTAAAAACAGCGGTTTCGGGTCCGCAAACCACCAGGGTGGTTTCAACGCCAACAGCGGCTACCGGTACTAATTCCATGGACTGAAATAATGTTATTTGTCAATATAAGAGCTTTTTGGAAGTCATGGTATTTTGTAACTATCGTCCAAATACTGAAACGTCACTCAATCTTAAGTACTGCTCAAACAGTACTTAAAAATAAATAGCATTTGAGTATTTCGAGGATAGAGTCTGAAAGTGGTAGATTTTTGTGGTTCTTATATTGGCAAATAGCATATTTTTTAATAGAACAAAGCTGAATTGTGTCTGGATTTTAGTTAATAAGTTTAAAATAAGTAGGTTTTTCAATGTATGTATGTATGTCAATAAAGAAGATCACAGCTATAAAACCATTTGAAATGTATTATTTTTCATGCTTCTGCTTTCTTTACTTACCCGCTTACCGCTTATATAATTTTCTGCTAGCTGTTTCACCCGCATTTAGTTGAAACTATTTCGCTCACCCAGTTAAAAAGCCTGCCTTGAAAATAAAGGCTATCTAAAACTGAAAGGATATACCAGTAGTTCCGTAGTTCAAAGCATACAGCCAAACAAACAATTATACATACTAACAATTCATCTTCATAATATTACTACAAATACATCAAACATTTTATATTGCGCAAACGCAATGACGAGTAACGCCATCTTTGGCGTAGACCGTAAACTAGTGCGATTAGATCTTAGCTAGCTTACAAAAGCCTTCAATATTATAAAGCTCACTGCAACTTTAGTAGCGATTGTATCTTTGGCTAGATGGGGTTATAAATATTATTTATAAAATATCGTTGTTGACGACGATTGGGATCCATATAAAACTTATAATCTAGTAAAAGCTTTTCCTTGGCTTTTCTGTTGATTTAAAAATATTTTCGAATATTGTGCTGTGTTGCGAATTGGGTAACTCAGCGCAAGGGTTTTCCTTTTGTAAATATGTATAAACTTACGTGACTTCGGTAATGTTATTTATCCATTGTTTATCATAGCTGTCCCAATTATGTTCCCTATTCGATATAAAATGCATGGATATTCAGAGAGAAATTTACTAATATTGTAAATGCGAAAGTAACTCTGTCTGACCGTCGCGAAAGTACAAAAGCGATTTAAATGGCCATACAACATAAAAAATATTCTAGACCAGAAGAAGGTCTTGGCTACTGTTTATCCGGCTGCTGGGATGTTGTTCTTTCAGGACGTGGGTAGAACAGCTAGTAATTCATATTCACAGAATCGATTTTCATGGGTGCTAGACAAAAATATTTACACTGCATAGAGTTGACTTCATCGTCATCATCTCAGCCATAGGACGTCCACTGCTGAACATAGGCCTCCCCCTTTGATCTCCACAGATAGGTACCTATTGGAAGCGACCTCCATCCAGCGTCTTCCGGCGACCTTTATAAGGTCGTCTGTCCACCCAGAGTTGACTTGCTACTTCATATTCATTCAAACTAGCTAGTGCTTCTTGTTTTTGGTTCTGTAATAAAGTGTTTGTGAACACGCTAATACTAATACATAATACAATCTTGCAAATAACCGTTTAAGTACGATAAGGTAGACTGTAACAACTGTGTGCAACTGTTTTCTTTTTTGAGTTGGGTGTTTTCCACTATGTCCGGAATATCGCTGCCATAGAATTGATAGAAGATGAAAACCTTGTAAGTGCAAAAAATTTTCAGGAGGAAGAGGAGGAAAACTAGGATGTTCTTATTTATATTTCTTATTTAAATAAACGTAATAAAAACATTGAACAAAAATAGCGTTTCCGAGATTTTTATATTATTTTACATTAATATATTTACAGCAATATATTAGTCCAAATATATTGCTGTAAAAGTGAGTATAGACTACAACATTTTCTGGAGCATTTCTGTGTAATGTACCGTTCTAGCGAATGGTACAATACAGGCAAAAGCTCAGTCTCCAAAGCATTTCCATGTAATGTAACGTTCGAGCGAATGCTCGGCGTTATGTTACGGGTAAATACCCACATCAGAGGACCGCGTGCATCTTTCATCCCTCTCCTTCCCCGCAACCGCGCATCGCCAGCACTTGGCTCGATGAAATGTTACACCAATATGCTCGTTGGTTTGTAACAAACAGGCGAGCGTGCTCGACGTTTTGTTCGTAAAAGCATGATACACTAGAACATCTCATAGCGGCTCGATAAGCGGCTCGTTGTTCTGTTACAAGTAAATGTTGTAGTCTATACTCACCTTAATATTCTACTTCAGTGCGGGTGCGAGCTGAATCTTACTCCATACAAGTATCAAAACTAAACAATTTCTTAGATGGATTGTTCTGTGATTAATTTTAGAGGTTAAGGACAGAAGTTCGTTGCATCAAGATCCCCATAATTTCTCATTAACATATTGTTAATTACTTTTATCTTATGGGCACCCACGTTTGTCCAAAGCGGTCAGCAAAGAACCCGGTTATTTCAACAGTAGTTTAAGGTAGCTTAAATAACCATGATAATTACCTACTTATGCAATTACATTGCTCTTATTAAAACAACTTGTAAATTAGGAGTAATTGACTTATGGAAATTTTCAAACAAGATTTTTATCATACAATTTCTTAATGATATTTCATCAGCTGTCAATTTTAGGCCTACTTGCGCCATATTTGGTCGGACAAAGTCATCTATCAATTTACTTGTCTTGCATCAGATATATATTGTAAGAGTGTGATATTTCTGACTTAGACCAGATCTTTGTGTCAAGGTTGAAATTGTTCATCTTGTTTGGTAACGGTTGCTAATAGGTATAATTTTATTATGATTATGTTTATGGCTAGTTTTATTGTTGTTTGTTAGTGTTGGGCTCACTTTGAGTGACATAAAGATAATTTTAATAATATAAAAATAAAAAACATTTAAAAATATTTATACAACATATTTATACAAGAATAAATGAATGAAAAATGTTCAAACATAGGAATGAAAAAAGAAGTAGTCTTTAAAAACAAGTGTTTATTTAAAAATTTTGCTTCTGAATACAGTAACGAGCCTCTCGTTATTTCTTTTTAAATTGTTTTTAATGTTTAACTTCTTCATTATATTTTTTAACTTGAATAGTCTTAACATTTTGATGAGCCTACTATTATGAGCATACACTAACTGTTGCTTGTCATATTTTTAAGATTGTCTGCATGTCTCTTTGTCGGTAAGCCTTAAATAAATAGGTATTAAGATTTTTAAGGTGATTTGGAAACTTCTTGTGAGTAATTTAAGTTGTAATAACAATTAAATAAAAGTTATTGATTGCATCTTGGTCTTGTGTTGTAATCTCTTTTGCTTAATTATTTGTGTGTTTTTCTTTATACCTACTACACTTTTTTGTTAGATTCAATCCTGTTTAAATCGGTGGATTTGAATATTGGTTATTGGGAATTTCAATAAAAATCAAAAGGTATATTGTAGAAAAGGTATAAGTTTTATTCATAGAATAAATAATAGCATTCTTCGCTTCATCTCACTGGTAACCATTATGACTATATCAGATTACACTTACTCATTGTTACAATATTTTTCATACTCCATTTTTATTGATAACCTTTAAATTTTTCTATCTGTAAACATATTTTGACAAACAAAAATATCCAGAGCCATTGGCGTAACACTAATTCTAGAACGTTTAACTTTACAGTTAAATTCAAATATCACAATTATAATATTGTCAAAATGTACTTACAGACGAGCCTCATTATAAAAAAATGTAGTAGAGCATTTTTCATATCGTTTCACAATTCAAACTTCGAATAACTGCACGAGTTTTTAAGTGTGCGTTTGCTTCATTCATACAGGACGACCAATAAAGTTATTCCTTTACATGTGTGTGTAAAAACGATATGAAAAATGCTCTATTTGTTTTTTTTTTTGTTTTTCAAAATGAAATATATCTAAATACTGATGGATGTTATTTAGTATTTGTAAGCTTGTTGTCTGTAGCCGGCGGAAGCTTGCGCTCTCGCGAACTGGGGCTGTTGAGCGTAGGCAGCGGCTCCAGCGCTAGCGTCTCCGTATTTGCCAGGGTTGTATTGACCTGAAAATCAAAGAAATTACCTATGTTAGAAATAATCAATTTTTAGACGAAACTGTGACTAAAAACTCAAGTTCAACTTTGAAGAAGTCACTCTCTTTTAATCAATCTCAAAATATAATGATAGCTTTTTATTAAAATATAATTAATTTAAAATCTACAGTAAACCATCTTCATTGCGAAAATTATTTCGAGACTAGGTACATCAAATGTGAAAATAATTTTGGAGTGATGGATCGTTCTTAAATGTGAAAATGTTGTGAAACAAAATCTTCAACAGTTATAGGTCAATAATGTGCATTCTCTTATAATTATTTGACATTTAAAATTATTAGGTAAAGTTGATTTCATAATTTGATGAGCACCAAAAAGCTTCATAACTTAATGTAACTTGTTTAAATAGGAATTGTCATTAGCAGTCGAACTTTCTTAATTTCTTTGACCACATAAGTTATTCCTTTGCCGAAACTTAAACTGAAACTTAAACTTAGTAGAGGGCTACAAAATCGTTAAAAAAGTGTCGATGAAAATCAAAATATTCTTATCCCACTACAATATCCGGCCTTAAAAACCAAAATCGCCGACTTCAAAGCCCCAACGGTCTCAACCGACCATCTTGACATGACCTTAAAATCTTCGTGAGACAATCCCTTCACTGCACTGACCTATTGTTCAGTAATACAGTAGCCATTATCCTCTAAAACTTTAGTTCCCGTAGATTATCATTTACAACCTTACAACCAACACACAAGCAATCAAAACTCGACCTTATCACTGAGACATAAAGTCTTACACAACTGCAAGGTTGTGGTGGAAACTTCAAGAAGCGTATTAAGTGGCTTGTCAAAGGAATTTGAACTTTATTGCTAGAGGGGTAAGAGTGATTGAGCGATCATAGTGAGGGGTCATTGGGTAATATTGGAAAGGTCAGTGTACTAGTGCAAGCTACAGGTGATTCAGTTAAGTTATTTGTATTATCGTTGTTTTGTTTTATCGAGGCTTTGTTTGATGTGTGGACTTAATGCTTTATGTTTTTAGGTAGTAAGCAGAATTGTAGTAAAGTAAGATTTAGACTGACATGTTAACTGAGAAAAAAAAACTAGGCCATTTTTTATTTATCCAATGCCACAAAAAAGGTCGACTGTGAAGTTAAAATCTTAAATTGATTTATAATCCCCAGTAATATAGATACGGTGCCAAATTTCTTTTAATTAATTCATTTAAACTCATTAATTCACAAAACCTAAAATATTCAGAATCGCCCTCTAAACCACAGAGCAACAAAGACATTTAGAAGCTCCACCTTGTACATTCTCAGTGACATTTCCCACAAATTACCGCCGCCCTATCTGATAGCTAATCGCCGTTATTAGTCTATGTCTAACAGTGACATTCTAAAACAATTTGCTTGTTTGTTCACTATTTAGAGATCCTTTGTTTTGTGAAATAAAGGTGAACTTGCATTGTTTCTAAGAGCTTTTAAAATTGTGTAGGTAATTCCTGATTTTGTAAATTCTGAAATATTTCTATAATCATTCCTATCGTAAACTATAAAAGACTATACTTCTACGTGTGAGAGGAGGCCTGTGCCCAGCAGTGGGACGATAAAAAGGCTGTAACGAACGAACGAAACTACGAAGAAAAATGTTTCATCTTTTTTCAGATCTAGAATTTGAGACATCATGAACTTACTCTTCTTCTAGAGATTTAAAAAATAAAGGCTAATGATTAGCCGAAACAATGAAGATATTTTGAGTAAATAGATCAAAGTTCAAAGTTATTGCGAGTAAATATTTCATCAGATTTTCTCAGGTCTTTTAGAATATTCTAGATTGAAGATAAGCTGTGATTTATCTCGAATTTACAACACTATCCAATTGTTGTCTCAAATGTGCAAGTACCTACAATAAAGTAAAATGAGATGTCATCACGTACTATAAAGTAATAAATATGGAGAAACTCATAAAATGATAATAATTTCTTATAATGTATCAATAATAAATTAACGAGCTTCGATAGGTGTTGTTAGTATTTAACGATCAATTGAAAGTGTGGTAATAAATATAGGATATATCTTTGAAGTAGAATGTTAGCCATTAAAAAGGAATAAATTAACATTAGTTCATAAAGGAAACGATTATTTACAAAATAGGATTCATAAACATGTACTTAAGTACAATAATTTACGATATATTGCACACTTTATCAACGAGTGTATCAACAGTATTTCAAATCTCAGAAACTCCATAATAGTATAACTTAGTGATTTCCATTACCATTATTTCGTAATCGTAATGACTATCACTCAGTGACAACGATTACCGTAATCCAAATCTTTATTACATCAATTATCTCATGACCCCTTCCTATTAGAACCCTGATATCTATCAGAACCTTTTTTTATGAAAACCATCAAATGACCCCTCCCTCTATACCTAAGTTAACAGCGTGAGGGAGTGTCAGACTCTTACTGACTAAAACCCATCATGTTCCTTCTTAAGCCCTTTATGTACCAGGGCCGATTTAACTCCTTTGAACAATCCCGCAGCCATATCAAAACCTTCTAGAAAGTTCCACTTACCATCATCAATGATGCCAGCGGCTTCATCACGAGCGTTCTGTTCCAGAGCCTTCAGGATCTCCTCGGGTACTGGGGGGGCGGTGGGGATGTGAGCACCCTGGGGCTGGAAGCCACCCTGGCCGGCGGCGTAGCTGATGGAGTAGACCTGGCCATCGTCACCGGTGTATTGGAAACCACCCTGAGCTTCGATGCCGTCAGCCTGGAAGATTTAAAGGAGATTTCGTTAGTGATATGCAAAGTTGAAATGTAGAGGAATGTATTCTTAGGTAGTAATTTGGGATGGAAGATTTTTTACTTATGTTTCAGCTTACTTTCTTCGACCTTTCTACGGAATTATTTCGATAACATTATGTCTAGTAGGACTGTGACAATACTAAAGGTCTGATGAAAGATATGAAAATTCAGAATAATCTTTTGAAAACCAAAGGCTAAAAATATATTTTCAAAAATTGATTCCTTCTAAATATTAATCTATTATGAGAACGATATTACTACGGCATTCGTAAATTACATAAGTGATTTACAAGATTCCTTAGTACCATACAGCAAAATGTTCATAAGTTTATATCAGAAGATGAATGGTCTAAATAGTGATTATCTAAATGTCAATGTTATAATGTATGTTCAGTAAATTGTTACGTATTACGTTCTCTGGTATTGGGGTTAATTGATACAATTGCGTTTAGACCTTGATCTTTTGAGGTTTTTCGGGAAGGTCATTTTTTAACCTTAGGATAAAATTATTAAATTTTTTGGTGTGATGATTTTTTTTATATATTGGCGTTTAAAGCTGTGTCCTGTATAATTTTATCTCTAGGTCTGGATATTTTTTAATGTCTCTTAGACCTAAAATTATATTCTTAAACAGAAAAATAATGACTGTGAACATTTGCTTATATCATATCATTAGCAAGATATATGTATGTATATTTTTGTATCTGATACCGGTTCAATGCGTTAAAGTAAGAAAGTCTACCAAGATCAAACACTAGAATTAGTCATACATAAAATTACCTCACATTATCTAACAAATAACATACAAGTAAAGTTTATTACGTAAGTCTTCAATCAGGATGGGTGTTCAGTAAGTTAGAAACATTAATAATAGTTATAGAGAAATTCGTAATTCTGAATGCAACATCAACTATAGGTACGGGATCATTCAAGTCGTAAATCATTGAAGTTATATGTAGGCTTATTTTGTAACTAAGCAAGTATTATAACTGACTAATTTCCTAATTACTGATTTCATCAAGGTGAATTATTACTAAGAATGTTTTAGAACTTCTTCAAACCTATATAGGAATTGCCAACTCATCTTCAGTCATAATTGCTTAAGAACACAGACAAAAAATCCCGATTGACAAACCAACAAACAGATCTAATAATTTAGAAACCGCAAGAATTTTGCATAATCCTGACCTTTCTGGCTGGTCAGTGCCCTTTCAGACGCACCTCATATATGGGCGAGCCGAGCCATTGAGAAAAAGATTACTAGGTCATCTGTGAAGCGCTTTAGACTTTAGACCTCACGGGTACGACACGATTATTGAAAGTTTTGACATTTAACAGTCTTGATTGAAATTAATGATGATTTGATATAGCCATTATTATTGATTTTTTATCACAACTAGGCTTCATTACAGTAATTTATTGAATAGATCAACATTATAATATGACTTCTTTTAAATAAAAAAAAAGAACTTTCCATAAGTGAAACATAGAAAATTGGGAATATTTTTCGGAACAATAAATTGAATTATCGCGAAGGAATCCTTCAATGTAAGACGTTGAGCCCATTAAAAACTTTCATCTACAATTTATAAGCAATTGTCCGCTAGTAAAACCTAAGTTGCAAGCCAGACCACCCATCAAGTGTCGTAACAAGCAACTAACTGATCAAATTGAGAGGATGGGCTACATTCACTTGTGTCCTAATAACATTAGGTTTTTATCGACACTTAGGCCTCTACACTGCTTTGTCGGACACAAATGTCACAGTTTATTAAGTGAGAATGTTGACAAATGTGTCATAAAGTGGCCAGTATTATTTTAGTCTTTGGAATAGGTTAAACGCCATTACTGTTTTCGATATTCAATAATTGTCGTTGGATCGTCTTTTGTCGCCCATTTTCTTTTAAATTATCGTCTTTTGTCTTGTCTGTTTTCTAATTTTAAATGAAGCGTGAATAGCAATTTCTCTTTATTGAAATTATTTTTTGGTAGCGTAATGTAAATGTCTTTTTTTACAAATTGATTAGTGCTATTCTGAAGCTTTATCTGTATACTTTATCGTTACTTAGAAATTTAAATTATGCCAAAGTATTGTGAAAACGGGAAAATCTAGGTGCATTATAAGTTTTATTATTCTTGTGACTGAATTCATGCATTATTTTATTATTTTCGTGCAATGTCTAATCTAACACAACAGCGTATTTCCTTGCATTATTAATAACTTTACCAGCCTGGCACAGGATGCTTATAAATATGGCAAATTGCCTTGCAAAGTGAAACAATAAACTTTGACTATGACATCAAGGTATTCTTAGAAAAAAATAATTATTATTGAGTATGATTTGATAAAAAGTTTTGCCAAAGATCTCTGAAAGGAGGTTACTGTAATTTTCTTTTACAAGCTGTAAATCTTCCAAAGTTATCTCTACTCAGTTACTGGGTTATTAAGTAAAGACAGACAATTACTACATAATTGTAAACATGAGTATTTTATGCCTAACATGTCTCAGCAAGTTTTAAGTCTTCCGTGTTTCGGAAGGCATATGAAATAAGTGGGTCCCGTCTGTCATTTAAACACCGTTGCAGGTCATAATGAGTAGCCAGAAGCCTGAGGAATCTTACCTTGTCCAGGAAACTTGGTTGAGGAGGTGAGATAGGCAATCACTCCATGTAAAACATTTAGATTGAGTAGGTCAAAAAGATTACGCTCCATATCAAATACTGGTACCCAGCTGCACCCAGTGGGACTGTAAGCCGACTCCAAACATACTTGGGAAAAGGCTAACCAATAGCAGTTTGAAAAATCCTTTATAAGATAAAATTAACATACCTCATGACCCTGTTCCTCAGCCTTAATTCCGTTCTCAGTTTCGTAGTTGTATCTGAAGGAGTCCTCCTTCACGTCGGAGTCCAGGGCGATGATCCTGGCATTCTTCTCGTACGCCGCTTGGGGACGGTTGGACTGTTCCTGGTACGCTTGAGGAGCGTAGGCGGCGGCAGCCAGGCCGAAGAGGGCAGAGATCAGGATCTGGGGGAATGGAGATGGTTAGTGCTTGCTAGGGTTGATAAAAATGGTAAAGATAAAACGAAAAGAGAATTTTTAGGTTGGGTAGGTAATCGGTGTGCTGTTATGGATTTCGCTTGTACAAAATGCGAACTTTTTGTAATGGTAAGGTGTATTTATTCATAAAAAAAATCAGTATCAATGTAATAACCATGTTAAACAATGATAAAATTAGATAAGTGTAATTAAAGGCCCTTTAGGCTATATAACTTAATTAAACGACCTTTAGAGTTCCGTGTGAAAAACCGCGAACAATTGAATAATATTACTTTGTTTAAATATTTGTCAAAAAACTTCTTTTTGATTTAATCGAAAATGAAAAAAATATTTTAAAGTATCGTCTAAGTTACATTTAGCGACAAAAAAATGCAGGTCCTATTATACGGAACCTTTACTTTGACCCTAACCAACACTTAGCATTGCACAAGGCGCACTCTTGCGCAAGTGTGTAATAGATCAGATAGTATCACCGTCCCACCCATTGTCTTACATTTTGACACCAACTCAAGTACAATGAGAATGCCAAACAAAACGGACAAATTGTTTTTTGGATTTTTTTGTCTTGTTTCAGTTGGTATTTGTTTTTGAAACAAAATTGTTAATGGATACGAAATATTTTGTATTTTTCTTTAATTTTGTACAATGCAAGTCGGTTAGACTGGCAAATGAGTCGATATCTTACTTCCAGGAATTATTTTAAGCCCAAGTGTTCTTAGAAGAACTTTCACTATTTAGCAAAGATCGTGACCTAGTTAAACTAATGTTTCTAAGAAGATAGGCGTGTAATCTAGTGTTAATTAACCGCGTGAGTAGAGTTGTATTTTTCAGTTTCACCCGTGCGAATTTTTTGGTGCAATCGTTTTGCATAACAGTTTTGAGTGCAGGTTTGAGAAAATTTTGTTTATTATCTATTTTTTTAAACTGTATTTTTGAATATTTTTAAGCTGTGTAAAAATACATATAAATTAATTAAGTTAATCAAATAAAAAAATAATTTATCAAAATATTAATAACACTTTAACCACTTATCATTACGAAAATTTATTTTTAAATTAATAACCGGTAAAACTGAGTCTAATTATAAAAGCACTATTAAAATTAAAAACAAAAAAAAAAAAAATCCAATCACTCAAACGACACGATTACCGAAACCGAAATCCAACACTAGCCAAAATCGATTCCCGCCCACTCGATTAAATCGAGTAACAAATCGAATCGAGTCTCAACTCACCAGCTTCATATTGTCAGGTCGGAGGTGAACTCTTGAATGTAAGAACGACGGGCCAGCCAGCATATATATACACAACGGATGATAGGTGAATTACAAAATTCATTCTAGTTCATAATGATGCCACTTTTAACAAACATACAGATACATTTTTTTGCGTAAGTAATGACATTTCGGTGAAATGATTGGAAGATGGAATGAATTTTGGTTGGCCCAAGGCCGAGTAGAAGGACCAGTGTTTTTAAGATGGAATTTCTGGTCCTTCCTGTGGTTAAATGATCTTTGACCGATTTACTTAAATTTTTATCATTTATTTCTGGACAATCAAAATTATAAGGTACTCATACTATTCAGGAGGCTGGATAAATTTTAAGACAGGAAATAGGACGAACAATTTCAAGGATATAATTTTTAGTGACCTTACAGGGTCAAAGGCAAATGTCAAACTTTTTGGACGGTGAAAGAAATGAGATTCTTTTTAAATGTTAATCAAATTCGATTATAAAGTATTGATTATTGGTCCTTGGTGAAAAAATGTATTTTATTAAAGAAATTATAATAATTTTAGATATTATGGTGATGTCTCACCTACATAGATAAAAATAACGTTATGTATATAAAAGATTAAGAAAGCATCAACAATTTCAGCGATTGTACTTTTTCGTCAGAGATTTTAAGCATATCTTATTAAAAACTTTTAAGGTATAAGTACTTCTGTTTACGAATTTACATACAGTGGTCAAATAAAACCACAAATAACATATTAGTCTTCAAAATTATTAACACCATAACTACATACATAAACTTAACGTAACAAATCGACTAGCATTCCAAAACCTTCATTCTAAATTACATTTATTACTTTGCCTTAATAACTTAGATAATTATGTCATTACACATCTATAAGTAGGTGTTTGTATGTATTTATCGCAATACTCTGTGATTGTATCAAAAACACATTAGGATAGTCATCATCGGATCAATCAACAGATGTCTGGATATAGGAATCCTTTAATAATTGAAACAGTAATACTGCAACATTGTATGTAGAATTTGAGTTAACATTAGCGATTTCACCCGTGAATCCTGTTTTCTTCGTGCATATAGAAATCCTATAGCTTTCGTCAATAAATAGGACATCTAGCGCTTAATTTTTTTTTTTCAAATTGCAGTAGTAGTTTGAGAAATTGGCGCTTTAGAGCAAACAAATGAACAAATTCTACAGATTCATAATATAGGTAAGTGTAGACTTAAAACAAGTGCAGTCCAGAATACATTGGCTCTTGGCTTCTGGTCTCATTAAAAATTGAAAATCACAACAAAATTCCAGTTACAGGATTGTAAATAGGTATCATCATTATTTTATGAAATTTGAATTTTTACCTAGACCTTATTTCAATCAATGAAATTACAGAATCTCAAAGAAATTTATTTAGTGGCCCTCAAAAACGCAATGAAGTTAATATGATAATCAGAAAAATCGTAACATCCGGTCCATTTGCTAATTATTTAATTTAAATTGACTAATTGCAATTGACGTCATTGGTGGTCCTATAAGAAGGTCAAGTGCATATGACACGCAACCTCTTTGCGTGCATGTGGGAGTAGTACCTACTGTTGCAGTGTAGATAGATAAGTGACAATAATAAGTCTTTATCTATTGCTAAAGATAGATTAGAGTTATCCAGCTAAAGATACCTATATGTACTTAGTGCAAGTTCATAGGTTACGTGTACTCCTGTTTTATAGGAATAAATGGGTGTAGGTACTGTATGCATGGAATTTTTACAAGCTTTCATAGTGAATTTGAGTCATGTTACCATTTCATAGGTATTGTTTGAAAATACGAGTTTCCTTTTTGCAATTATTTATTTATCGTGGTTTTGCTGTTATTCCAATATTTATCTTACTGGGGTTTCGGGGCTGGGAAAAATGAAAAAAAACTCGGAAAATATGGTCTAGAAACTTTTGAAAAAAAAAATGGTCTACAAAAATGGTGCAACTAACTTTAAAGTAACCGACTTGGAGGTCTCATCAAAGAAAGATTTAACTACTTACTTAGTGCAATTCCCACATTAAAAATAGAATTAATTAGAATGAACATTCTGAATTACATGATACGCACACGTTAATGAATAATTATTCAATTTCTCGTAATTTTTAATTAAAATTAATAATTCAAGTTGCGCAACAATTCATTAATTTATTGCGTTCAAGTTTATGTTTCGTTTAAAGTTCAATATTACACTTTAGATCATAAACTATGAATAGGAGGGGCTGATGTAAACGCAAGACGCGCTAATCGACTTATCTGAGGTTAAAATTAAATAGACTTATCGTGGTCATACGTGGACACTATAGCTAAAACTACGTTTTATAAAATTAAATATTGAAAAATCTTAAATGCCTCAAAGCTTACCAAATAATATTTAGGCAGTTAATTAAACCCTTAAACATAAAAGCTTATTAGTGAAATAAGTAGGTAATAAAGTGACTGTCGGGGGAAACCATACGTGGGGGCTAGTTTCTCTTTCCACCAATTTCTTGCGATTTCACACGCGTCCTAGGGAAATTCTTCCCATATCCGTATAACGCATAACCTATATTAATTGAAACTGATCAGAAAACATCATCATCATCATCATCATCATCTCAGCCATAGTACGTCCACTGCTGAACATAGGCCTCCTCCTTTGATTAGAAAACATAGTACCTCAAATATAACTCGAACCATCATAATTCTAACACAGTAGCTTAACAAGTCCCATTGTGCACAAAACATTGCATTCCTATTATTTCTCAAAACCAATAAACAACTAACAATAATAAGATAAACTTACAACAGATGCACTGAATACGAGAACTATCGATTGTTATACATACTCGTGAACCGTTATCGATTCTTAGAACGATTATGTACTGTTTGCAACAAAAGTCTATCAACACAAACATTGAAATATAATAATCGGCACGAATCTTGAGCGCTGACCTTCAGCTGCGCAGAAATAATTTATTGGGTCCCTTTTGTGGTATGAAGTGAGGCGCGAGGGCGGGCTAAAGCGGTGATTGGCCCGCAGCGCATCGCATCATAGCCGTCACTCGGGATTGGTTCTGTGCTAATAAATCACTTCTGCGCAGATGAAGGTCAGCGCTCAAGATTCATGCCGATAACTATACCAGCTGTTCCCCTGTGGGCCTACCCTCGTCCAATTTGAACTACTAACCGAACCAAATTACAATATTAAGGAAAAACTTCCCCGACTAATGAAATGACAGTTTTTCTTAAAACTGCTAAATAGCAGTTTTAAGAAAATCATAGTAACAGTTGTTTACAGCAAACGGGCGTTTATTTAGTCATAGTTAAGCATGTATGTTCAGCGAATTTTGCAATTATTTTATGTCCACTTGATTCCATCCTACTGTTGAGACAGTTCCTTATGGGATATTTCCAGGTATGTCGCATTTTATTGTGTGATTTTTTCTGCTGACTGTAGACTTAATTTAAATGCAAAATATATGAAGATGCTTGTTTCGTGTTTTAGTTTTAACACATTGCGTCAAAAGATACCTATTGGGAACGGAAAAGGAGTGTTTTGGTTTATAATGCCTAGTTATATTTCAATAGGCAAAAAGCTTTTTCTTCCATACTTATATTATAGCTAAATAGCTATTAATAATCAAAAGAATGACTCTCTAATACCAATAAATGATCCAATTAAAAGTAATCACCAGCATATGTAAATATTAATATCGTAAACTATAATATAAGTACCTAACATTAGATAATATCTCGAGTTATAAGGCCAATTTCATAATTATTTTTTCTAATAGAAAGCTACATTATTTCCTAAGTGCCATAGGCTAGACAAGTAGGCAATGTGCATTATATAAGATAAAATATGATTGCATCTAAATGTGTAGGTAGAAACTAGTTACTGATGCTAATAAATCTTTGAATTTTTGAAAAGCTTCTAACTGCCTAGTATTTTTGTAGCTATGTTAGGTACCACTGTTTTACATGGCCTATGTGATCTCAACTCAGTTACCCAGGTAACCCAATACCTTTTGATAAGATTGGTTAACAGACTTTTTAGACAGACCATGCCAAGTATTGCTTAACCTTATGATCGGTCGACCGCTGAGGCTGTTACTTGAGAAGTCGTCACTGCCGAAACGCGGCCACTACTGGACAAAGGCCAGCCCCAGGCTAGGGGGATTTGCCCATACTCACTGCAATGGACATCCGTGCTAGTAAGTGAGTATAGTACGTACTACACTTCACACATACAAAAATACACACACACTCACAGTCACCCATATGAATAAATTTTACCAACCAGATCCTCAAGATGCAGGCCATAGCCTTGTTTGAAGGTTTCTACCAAAACTGTACCTACTGTATTTTTTTTATCATCATCTCACGAGCCTTTTCCCAACTATGTTGGGGTCGGCTTCCACTCTAACCGGACGCAGTTGATTACCAGTGTTTTACAAGGAGCGACTGCCTATCTGACCTATTGACTTGTTTTTTTATTAACTTAGCCACGGGCACCTCAAAAAGCCTACCTGCTTCAAAAAATATATTTATTATTTTTTGCCACTAAATAGTTAGATGGCCTTCAGTAGAGACAAAGCGATGAGGCATGTAACAATAACGTTTGCAGGTAATAGCTTGTGAAAGGTCACATTCCTACACTAAGTTAAGACATAGTTTTGTTCTGTAGTGATGTATAGTCTGACTATTTGTCTGTTTGGATGTTCGTGAATCATGTAAAGATGGATACGTACAGGATATATTGATGCAATGATTCCTAGAGTTATATGTATTGAACATTTTTGGTTGATACAAACTTATGTTGATGCAGATTGGGTTTATATTAGTAGCCTGTATTGTAAGTAAATAAGCAAACTGTTTTCTCAGTAATTTGAAGTAGCAATCAGTCTCGAATTTCACTACTTTGAAATCGATTTTCAGTCTAAAGAATGCAAACAAAAATCTAGAGATATAATAAAAACTTTTTCATGAATGTAAAACACATTATGTACCTATTTATTTTCCTTTCAAAGTCAAATTATGTATATTACGTAAACAGTGACAAACTCTTGTAACTAATCATTATTTTCATTCTGATCACTGCTAAAAAATTCAGCAAAATAAACAAAACAATAAATAAATCACACTACGAACGACACGAGCAAAGTCGCATGCGCACCTAAGTTCAGCAATAAAACTGAACATCAGATACTGGTCTTCATGCTAAAGGTCTAATGAAGATCAAGGACTTAAGGGACAAAAGGTCAATTGTAAGTGGATCGTGGACTTAGCATCTGATATCCTTACACATCAAATGCTAGTTTATTTGTTTAAAACGTTTTTAAGATACTTTTATTAGGTCAACCTGTAGGTATGTAACTAGCTATGTACCTAATGGAATCTAAGATAACGAACGTAACCATCTTCCAACGATCGTAGCGTATTATGAAAATTGGCAGGTGTATGTAGTTCTGACGACTGATCTCTGACTGATGTCGATCTGTTGATGGAGCTGGAAGATATGGATATGGACTGAAACTTCAGAATTGGTTTCAGTTTCAGAGTGAATTTATAAAAACCTGTTTTTCTAGAGTTATTTAAACTATTGATTTGTTTTGTTTTTATTTCTTAACAACTGATAAAAGTGGATCGATGAGTTCAGATTGACAAATTGTTCCATGTTAACCACTGTTGTTTAACCACTTGTTCAATATTTTTGGAAAAAGCTAGGCAGGTGATTTATTTATTTATTTAATTATATAGAATGTGAATGAAACCGCGTGAAAGAGCTTCTGTTTTGTGGTTACTAATTATGAAACCAAATAATAAAGTTCGTTTCAGGTTTACCGACAAGAAATTAAGATTGCAAAACAGAATAATAAAGAGCACAGTGTCTTTCAAAAAAGCTAGAAAAAAATCTTCTCAAAATTCAGTATTTGTAAGAGCCGTGCGAATTTGCGTACAATTTGATTAATGATGATTATGGCATAACCTCGCTTTATTTTCTGTGGTTTGGTTAATAATTTCGTTATAATTTGATATGTCAGCTAGACATAATATAAACTGGAAATAGACAGGACAACCAAAATTATTCTGAAAAAAAAAAACAAACAACAGCTCCAAAATGGGAAGAAACTTTTTTTTGGTTTTCTTTCCACTATATGAGTTTACGCTTGTTTACGAAAAATTAGGTAAGTAAATATGGTTACCAATGTTACATGTATAGTAAAAAAAAAGTATCTAATGATTTTAAATAAATTTCTCAATATTGGCAACCTACAAAATAATCATCCTTAATTTATCTCCGGATTAATAATTTTACTCGTACATAATACGACTAGCATCTAAGAGAGGATGTATTCACACAAAATGATAGCATCTGTCCGTTTTAATTAAACAATTTACTTGACTAATCGTTATTGGCACTAGCTTGCCCTCTGGCTTAGCTTGTGGTCTTAGGTGATAGGTTTAATGTTATTATCAAGAGAATAATATATTATGAGACTCTTTTACTGCATTGAAATCTTACAATCATATTATTATAAGAATTATGATGTACGAAATTGAAGACACTTAAAAAAAAATATTCTTTCGCATGTGGTTATCCCCCACATGCATGCATTTATGACAAAGTTAAGCACTTTGTCATAAATATTCAACTTCGAATAATTTTAGCGCCTTATAATCACGTACTATTTTATATTTTCATTTACTAATATTAGGTTCGAAAATTTCTTTACATATTTAAAAGTCTACTTACTTATCGAGGAAAGCTATAAGTTACTAACTGCGCGAAGTATTTCCAGACAATTTTTCTTGATTATTAAAATTAATATATTTCGTCAAAATATATAAAAAAATACATGAGTAGATGTTTCAATAAGGTGGATGTGTACAGTTTTTACTTATCTCAACAAACAAACAATATTAGACATACCTTTGGTCTTAAAAATACATTCAACTTTGGTAATTATTTGACCAACATAAACAAGTAACATTAATTAAAATCTGATTGAACTTTAATAGATCGATATCATTGTTAATTACAGATTTCTGATATGCACTGCATATAGATACATTAATTTTAATTATGATATGATAAATGATAGATAACATAGCTAGTTATAATCTTTAAAGGTTAAGAAGAAGATTTCCTAAATGTGCCAAAAATTTTCAATCCAGGTGCTCATTCCCAAAATAGTTTTCGTTGTATTTTGGGAATTATTCCCAGTAAGTTTCGCGGCGCCTTCATACCATCAGATTTTTCATGTTGTCATATGAAATAGTAGTTTAAAATTTTTTCGATAGTGTGAAACCACTGTGATTCGACATTTCCTAGACACGATGACAAAGCATTCCTTTTGATTCCCACAACAAAAATTATAACAATACTCATCAATATTCCTTCACGTAGGTACACCTTCTTTTCACCTTGTAGGTTGCCAACTAATAAATTCCTTTACAACAATAGATCAGATGACTAACTCTTACCTTGATAGCATCGTAAATACTTTTGCTTTCCTTATGTCTGACATGTGTCTATGTGAGAATGTATTGAGGACGCACTGACTTTGTATTTGCTATTTTCCTGTAAAAGGAAAAACTATGACAAATAGTACCTACTTATGATAAATAACAGTTAATAATGTAGGCGAGGCTTATTATTTCAGCTACAGCACGAGACTTTCTGAAGGCATGGTCAACAGAAAAATCTTCAGGTCCTCATATTCAGTATTCGAACTAAGAATCGGAGGTCCGAGAAATGATACCAGACCTAATTTAAAATTCTTAGAATCATTTAGCGAGGAAGTTTCCTAAATTAGGTTTACCAAAACATATGCCGGAACTGGAATTAGAAAATAAATACGTTTATAAAACAATAAAAAAACACAGAATTCTTATAACCTCAAGTACTTATAAACAAAAAGCTCAAAGCCGGCACCTTTCCACCTGTATTACAACTCATAAATGTCAAATTTTGACAAATGACATTCTCTCAATTCATAACAATAGGTGGATGAGTAATCAGCTATCCACGCAGCTCCCAGCAGATCTTATAATGGAAACGTAATCATGTCCTTGCAACGGGTATCAATGAGTTTGTTCTGCTTTGTGCTGAGAGATTTGTACTCTTTTGGATCAAAATTGCCTGCGTGCATCGTAAGGAGAGGGATAAAAATTCTTTTTCAAAAAATCTGTCTACCATTTTCATTGATAGAATAGTCATTTACAAATCGTTCACCTCAGATGTCATACGAACCTTAATTATATCAATTAAAAGATATTACATTAATTACTTTAATTGACTACTTGATAATTATATTAATTAAATGTTCAGTCAATTGAAATATTGCTGTTTCTTTTTTCTTCAAAAAATTTAAGAAGAGTTAGTAATAACTCATTTAAGGTATGTAATTTAAACGATACTAAACAACATCATTAACAACTTAATCCAATCATACACAACAAATTACAATAATCACTACCTTTTCCACTTCCTCAAAACCAAACAATTTAATTCACACCAAATCTAAATCCCAAGGCCAAATTAAAATACATTACTAATAATTTCTAAACCTTGCCCAACATTAGATAAATCACATCAATTCCGCTCTTTTTTCTTGCGATGCCCGAGGCCGAGGTGTGAATGTCAGTGGGTCAAAGCGGAGCAAACTTGTTGGACGAACCTGGGGCCCGATTCTCCTAATTTTACTTAAGCGACATACGATTCACATTCGACTGCGATCCAATCACGACTCGATTACGATTGAAGCGTATGTGACATTCCGCTATTTTTTCTTTGAAATAAACGTTTTTATCCTTTTCTGTCATTCAATAATGAATCATTTTGTCTGCAAATGATTTACGATTGCAAAATGATTGTAGAGCAAACTACCGTATAGACAAAAATCAACAAAATAGCAGACCAATCGCAAATCGCAGTCTTTGCAATACGATTGGTCGTATATTAGTAGCAGAATGCCCGATATGGGTAAAACTGCTATTGCGATCATATTGCGATTCCATTTCTATTCGATTTTGACATTATTAACTTAGGAGAATCGGGCCCCTGGAATGTACTACAATAGGACTAGTGGGTTGTAATTGCGTGTAATGGATTACGTCATTGGATTATTGTTTTAGGTGTGTTTCGGCTTAATTGGGTATGGGATGGCTGTGTGCTAGATTATGTTAATGATTGTTACCATCAGTTGAAAGGCTAACTAGCAGGATCGTTTTAGCATTATGCGTGATTGAATTTGGTGTTGGGTTAATTCTTGGATCAAGCTCTACATCCAGAGTTCGAAGCGTTTCTACGTCCTAATTTTTTAGAAGTTTAAATTATGCTACATTTTGATTACAGTTCCGATACAATGGTCCACGCACGATGAAAATAGCAGTATAGAGAATTCAAAATAAGAGCTACAGGTCACGGGACATAAAGACTAAGGATAAGAAAACGGCCTTGTAGAACCATTATAAGTTTTATTTAAATCGAATAAAAAATAAGTAAAGTCATAATTAAATGATTGCATAACTAAATCAATGAAAGCGCAGTAAAACAAAATGTTAACTGAGCCTATATCTTCTGAAATATGTAAGCAATGATTGTCACTTCAGCACTAAAGTTACATCATGACATTGTTTAAGAGGATGTGTATGATTAGTGAGTGTTTGTCAGGCGCTAATTTTATTAGTTTTAGCAATGTTTGTACGTAATATTATCTAGTGTAGTGGGGTAACGGTCCCTCTCTACTTTGCAAGGTCAGGGCATAACATAAATGTTAGGACTGTGTGGTTAGTAGCATTAGAGGACGATTGTCTCAAATTAACGAGACAAAATATTATATCACTTTCAACAATAATCATGTCTAATTGTTCGTAAAACTATAGGTAAAGAACAGCATTTGTCTTTCTGTTTCATTGTTGAGATGTTACGGTAAATAATTTTAATCAATTTTAATTAAATATTGTTGGAAGAGAATAAGTGATTTTATCCAGAGCCGGGGTGACAATAAAACTGCACTAAACAGCAAGATTTTTTAAGTGGATTTTATCATTACTTTATAAGGCTGCATAGTAGTAACTGAATGATAAAAACTTATCACGAAAAGAAACAAAGCCGCTAAAATATCAATAGAAAACATTTATTTCACAATAAAACAAAAACATAACAATATAATTTAGACATCGGATTCCTAAACCCATTAAATTGACTATTACTAGGATTTAAACATTGGTCATGGATAGCCAGCCATTTAATAATACAAAAAGCTCTGACATAAAATTGCAAATCCTATTACTTCAGCTATTTAGAAATATGTGCGTAGTTTGGATCATATACAACGTAAGTTTTATTTGATACATTCTAAAAAAGTAGTAAGAAATTCGTCAATGTGTATTGCTATATCAATTTATGTAATCTGACAGGTCAATTGAAAGATTATGACTTTATTGACAGCGGCATGTGTCAAGCCGCCTTTTTGACAGATTGATTGACGTTTGATGATTCTTGCGGTATATTTGACTACGTGACACTACAGTTTTTTATATCGATCCTTATCATGATATAGTAATAAATTGCTCTCTTATGCCATCTCTTGTACGGTCATATATGATTGTATAACAATTTTAAAACTTGTCAAATCCTAGTTTTCCACAAAAAATATTCAATAATCTTTCAACCAATATAACATTCAGGTACAGTCGTAAGTATTCAGAAAAAAAACATTTAATTTTATTGCACTTTAACAGACACACACACATTCTAACATTCACTATAATTGCACTGTTCAACCCACACTATTTAATGATGACCCCGGTAAGCCAACTCGGCACCCAAAGCATGACCCGAATAGGCGTGACCCGAGTGAGGGTTGTAAGACAATTGAGCATTAGAAGAGTGCCCTGAAGGAACGAAACCGCTTAAAGAAAATCCTTGAGGAGCGTGAGATGACAGTTGAGCGCTAGAGCCAAGACCTGATGGAGCGTGGTAAGCTAATTGAACGTTGGATGAGTGAGCTGATTGAGCTTGGTACAACTGAGCGTTGGAGCCGTGACTAGAAGGAGCCTGGTAGGAAAGTTGAGCACCAGAGTGGCCTGAGAGAGCCTGGCTCAATTGAGCATGGTAAGCCAAGTCAGCGCCAGAAGCGTGTCCTGAGGGAATCTGGTAGGACAGTTCAGCGCCGGAGCTGTGGCTGGATGGAGCCTGGTAGCCGAGGGACTGGTAACTGGCGTCGTACTGCTGGTAACCTTCAGCCGATTTGTGACCGGATTGTTCTTTGTATTTACCTGAAAATTTTAAAATATAACAAATTAAAAAAAAAAAACTATTTCAATTATCCTGCAAACAAAATGTGCAGAAATTCAACTCCGTTGTTGAGAAAAATATATCGATGTAATTTTATTAGAAGGTTGCGGCGAAGAGTACGTTCATCTAAACTTTTGTTGATAGTTCAATGTGAATGACATAGATGGCGCTAGTAGTAAAAACATTAGAGTTTATTTATGAGAAAAAAGTGGAAAATAAACCTTTATGTATATGTAAATTAGAATGAAATAAATTGAAAGTTACAAGCATCTTGATAGGCAAAATTATTACCCTCTATAAAAATAGGTAAGCGATAGGTAAGTCTGTTAATGAATTGAGGATCGGTGCTATGCTATGAGATTCTACAAACTTATCATAATTCTTTAACTTAACTTTCTGTCATTTTGTAAGATGTTGTCAATTGAAGTAAATTGTTATTTCCTCACCATCATCAAAAACACCAGCGGCTTCATCCTTGGCATTCTGCTCCAAGCTCTTCTGGATCTCCTCAGGGATGGGAGGAGGGGTGGGGAGGTGAGCTCCCTGGGGATGGAAGCCATGCTCATCAGCAGTGTAGGTCACGGTGTAGGTCTGGCCATCATCACCCTTGTAGGAGTACGCGCCGTGGGAGACTGTGCCGTGCTCTGAGGTTTGGCCGGCTTCCTCGGCTTTAATTCCTGGAAAAGTGGATTAAAAGAGTTAACCGCAATGTTTTTTTGATTATGTTAAATTTTCATGAAGTTGAGACATAAAAAAAGTAAACTGCTAATGCCGTAATTGTGGTGGTATATAGTATATTTTTACCATGATTATGTACTCATTATATCTTTCGATTCATACAACTTCTAAGTCATTAGTAGGGTATTTTTAGTTACATATATTACTTTGGCAAATATTATTGCAGTTTACAATAGTTCTATTTGACAACACCAATATGATTATTGAAACGAATTTTCATGGTCCTGGAGTGCTCATTACTCACCATTATCAGTCTCATAATTATACTTGTACTGGTGTCCATTATTCTCCGCGTTATAACTCAGAATCTTAGCAGTCTTCTCTCCAGCAGGCCTGGCGGAGTACGAAGCCTCATGGCCGGAGTAGGCCTGAGGAGCTGGAGCCTCAGAGTAAAGTCCCAGCTGCTGGTGTTCCAACCCTGACTGGTATTGCTCAGCTGATTGAGCATAGTGTTCTGAGGAGTGGCCCGTGAAGACCTGGCCTGCTGATGCGGCGGCGATGAGAGCAGCGGTGATGGGGGCGATCTGTGAAGATAATTAGGTTATTAGCATTATATTTAAGGTGATTGAGGGCTTTATAATGATTATGTAGTAGGAAAACATAAATGGGCAAAGCAACTTAGAGTTGTCACTACACACTATGTTGATAATACAAAAGTTTGACGAGTAGCTCTTCAACATCATCAATAATGGATGCGTTATGGTGTGTAGAAAAAAGAAAGATCCTCTTGAGATAATTGCCGTTAGTGCTTTTTCCACCAACAACCCTTTTAGCCATCCTCTCCCTATAAATCCTGGATCACGTTAATCCATGATCCAAAAATTGCATGATCACTAATTAGCTCTTCCAACTTTCCCCACACAGGATCATCGCAAACTATTTCCAAAAGCCAACCGAAACTTTCACTCAAATCACTTCTGATATCAAACTCAGATAATTAACTTATTTAATTCACATATCTTAATTATATTTGTTTAATTAACGTACCAGCTTCATTTTGCTAAAATGTAAGTAAGAAGTGGAATGTTAGACACTTGAACACCGAATGAATTTGTAATTTCTTTCTGACGTTTATATAGCGAAAAATTTCCTAGTACGCACAGATGTATGAACTCATATCTATGATAGAATTGACCACTTAGAGTTCGGAGTTGGGATAAAAGAGTGATTTTTGCACTGTCATGCATGGTGATTTGATGGTTCGTTTTGATTAAATGAAAGTTAATTTTGAGGGATATTTAAGGATGATTTTAAATTAGTTACGGGAACTTTCTGACTGAGGAGGGTTACCCTCCTATGTTTTAGCAGCTGCTATTTAGAGAATACTTTAAATCGATTCGCAAATCGAATCGCTCAGTCAAATCGATTAATAGTAACCTAATGTCGTCTGTACTACTTGTCAGATATTTTTTTTCCATTCATGACCCAAATATTAATCTACTCCTAGTGCCCTTAATTCTTTACTACATAATATTTTTTCAGCTCTCAAAAAATAATTTTCACTCCAGACATAATTCTCTTAAATCTTTCTTTGACTATTTAAGTTTCTTGCTGTTTCTATCTAATTAACTAGAAGTGTCAAGTCCACAGCTACAGTAGTCACAGCGGAATGTGATTCAAGTACGAGAGCATTGTTAGGTAACAGTAGTAACGAGATGCGCCCGCCGGCTGAATAAGTGGAGCAGTACCATAGACACTGTAACCAATAGATATGATGGTGTCTTGGTAATGTTGTGGTGCGGTAAATTTTGTGTGTAGGTATTGAGTTAAAATTATGAGAATTTATGACAGTTGAATGATATTTTACATGGCAATAGACATTAATATTTAATTAAATGTGTTGATAATTTGTTCAACAACAACTATGTAAATAATTAAAAATTATGTAATTACGTAAAAATATTTTTGAAAATTATTTTATTTCATAATTAAGTTTTAGGTGCTCTGAAAAGCTATAAAAGGAAACTAAAGTTTATTTAATTACTGTTTAACCTAATATCTAACTAGGTTTCCACAAAAATAATGGCTAAGAAAAATCGACCATGGTAACACGCGGTCCTATCTAAACATTCACAACTCTACTAACACTAAGTAACGAAATTACTCCGGCGTAGTGTCCAAACATTCGATATATTTGTATCTAACTAATAACTGATAGCACAATAGTGACTTTACGTAACTCAAGTGTAACTCAGTTGTAACTCAACTGTAACAGTCGCACCTACCTCGTTATGATTGACAACTGGATCACTGGGTCATTCTAATAGATTCTTTAGTCTGATGATTGCAGGCTATTATTTTAGGCACGTGTTCGAGTTGATACCGTTTTTGTTACGATACAAGCATCTGTTATGAAGGATGTAAAGAAAAAGATACGATATTTGGGTAACGAAATTAACAATAATTATAATTTTTTGTTCACAGAAATATGTTAAAAACAGAAGATGGTAAACAGTATTTTAAGCCACTGAGCACATTTCGCCTTCAGTAGTATTGTATTTATAGTAGGTTGTAGAAAAATATTATTGAATAATTTTATCCAATTAGTATATACTTCTAAGGTCTAGAAAAAGTTTTATAATAGGAAGAGTAATGAAATTCACCTTTCGATAACCTTTTTTTCGGTGTATTTTCACAGTTTATGACGCTCGTATACTTAAATAAATAAGTGATCTGAATTTGATTATTCATGGAATTTTACTACAAATTGAATAATAATCACTTCAATAAAAAAAAAATACGCAGCAGGTTGCTAAACAGCCGTGCCTTCAAACAGGGTTAGTACCTACGTCAATACACTTGCTTGCCAAGTATTACCAATAATTTTAATGTCTCGTTTGACATAAAATTACTTACTTAATATAATGAGGTATTATACAATTCACCTTGGAAGGTGTCCCCGTACTCTCGATAGCAAAAACATTTAGAGTACACTGCACACTTTAAGTCGACCGATAGTTTGCTTGGGTAATGGTAGTACACACGTTACAAAGGTCAGATACGTATTTAGCCGATATTAGGATGACTGGAATCTTTAGGGCTTTTTTTTATTAGCCTGTGCTGTCCCACTGCTGGGCAAAGGCTCCCCCATAGCCTTCCATTTTTCTCTGTCCATCGCTGTTTGTGGCCACTCCAATTAGGGCTTATTACACTGACAAAATCCAGTAGCCTCTAATTAGATTTGTCTAATTAATCCTAAATGCGATTTCATTTTACTGAATTTAGTGACTGTATCATTTAGACGACTGAATTTAGTCAAGTGTAATAATTTTTTGACTGGAATCAAGACGTTCTTTGAAAAAAATTGCAAACCATCAGGTCAACTGTCGGCCGACTGTTTTGTCTTCGTTTTGCGATTACTTTTAGTATGATTGACGCAAAGATTTATTAAGTCACACCCAATTATCTCCACCTTTGTACTTTACAGTAGTTATCCATTTTTAACGCTATATCCTGGACAATGGTAGGATATTATGAAGACAAAATTAGCAAGCATTACGTAAATATGCGTCCCGAATTTTAAATAAGGTGGTTTTAAATTACTATATTTATGCCTAGCTAGATTTTTAGTATGATAGGTATTAATAATGCCAGTAGCTTTGGTAGAGCCTAAACACTTTTTGAATATCATTTTGCCAGTAGTTTTTAGGGGAAAATAATTATGAATGAATCGATTTGAATCCATATTGGAAAGAATATGTATTGTCATTGTTTTAGTATCAGATGGCCGTTTTGGTTAAAGCAAAAATTTCCATTACATCTTGCGGGATTCGTTCATCTGCTGCGGGATTATTCGAAAGAGTTACCGCAGCCCTGGTACATAAAAGGCCTACGAAGGAACATGATGGGTTTAGTCAGTAAGAGTCTGACACTCCCTCACCGCTGCTAACCCACAGAGGGGCTCATTTGATTTCCCATAAAAAAGTTCATTCATCCATCGACCAATACTTAGTAACAGTTAGAATAATTACTCCATATCAATTCCATTAGGTAATATTATGATCCAATTGTAATATCTTATGTAACAGTCTGATTGCATCTTTAATTATGCTTTAGGAGTCAGGGTTGTGATTCGGAGCTTATGTAATCGATAATAATATCGATTAATGATCGATTGAATGCTAGCTAATCATTATGAACATACATACTTAAGTAGTGTAAGTAATAGTTCATACTTATGACTTCTAGGATATTACGTCGGAGTATTAATGGGTAGACAAGCCACGAATCTGGTTTTGGTGAGAGAATTGACCGACAATTTAGAATTTAAGCCTAGTAGTAAAAGTGGTTCAATAATTATTGTTACTTCCTTTATTGCCTACTTGTTCTATAAATATAAGTTTGAGTTTTAATTGCAACTATTTCCATTTAATGAAATCGTTTAATTACATATTACTCTCATACCGAACTGTGGACCCGCCAAATATCACGGTCACCTATATATTTTTTTCTTTGTTTGTCAAATACCTACTTAAATGAAGATGCCATAGGCTTGATTTTACACGCAGAAAACTTAAAAATATCGCCGTTGTGAAATGATAAGCCCTTAGACCTAGAAATTCTACATCTGAATACCCGAAGTGAGTGGCTTTCAAATTATTGTTTTAATTATGTGATATTCATTCCATAGGTACAATGTTGAGTTTCATTAAACAGAACTACGTATTGACAATCTGAGTATGCACTCTACAGAAAACTCATTCATAGCAAAACGCTTTGCCAAAGAAAACAAAAGTGCATATTTTTAACCATCATAAAACTAGCAACTCATCCAGCTATGAATATTCATTAATTTACTTTTTAATGTGGTTAGAACAATTAGTTACGGAAATCATCAAGAAGCGAGATTTTAACCAAATAGAGTTGAGATGTTTTGATTAATCTATCTCTGAGTGCAGAAAAGGCCTACCGGTCGGCAGGCAATTACGAAATAAATCGCCTTTTATTTACCTAAAAGTTAACAGTCTTACTTATAAACGTGAATTAAATAATAAGTTATACTTAATGGGTGTTTAAGAAAAAATCTTTCTTATAAACGTGGCTTACCTAAATCATTTTCTTAGCAATGTCTTAAATGAGCTGTCAAATTAAGTAGCCTCACACCCTTGTTTAACCCGCTAATTATCAAAATGGCTGGATTCTTACCAGCTGATTTTTAATTTCCGGTTTATTGACAGCTCAACTTTTTAATTTTATATTTTACGGATGCCATTGTTGCCATTACACAACGTTTTGATGACAAATATTTTTTTAAGCTACCAACATTCCGGTAGTGTTGAGAAATTAGTATGTTTTTATGTCATTATCTGTTCATTATTTAAGACATGCTTAAGCAACGTTTATAGGTCAAAATCATTTAATCACTACTTAAGGCTTTAAGTAGTAATTACTTAAAACAATGCTTAGAAGATGATTTGTTGATTTTTATAAGTAAGGCTGTAAGACTTTACCTAAAATTATTAGGAATATAAAACTTTACAATATACCGGTTTCGCATAATAAATTGAAAACTAAAAAAAAACGAACTCATAAATTCATTTGCGTTTGATACAATTTTGTAGTTAAATTATAAAAAAATCCCATGAATATAATTTCAAACATCCTGTTTATTCAAATGAAGCTAATAAAACTCTAATTTTAGACCGAATCCTATTCTAAATGTCAGAATCAATTGTTTAATCTGAGTTATGGCTGTTAAGCGAGACTTCAACGTGTGTTTTTTTGTCTATAAGGCCAGATTCCCATATGCGGCACTTTGGCGCAATTATCTACACAAATGTTTTTTCTGGTCTAATCGCTATAACAAATAGTAACAAATTGTGGGCGAACATTTCTAAATTGTTATTATTTCTACCCTATAATGTCCCACTGCTGGGCAAAAGCCTCCCCATTTAGCTTCCACACTTCCCGATCTTTCGACTGAGTCCATCAGTCTCGACAGTAGGCGTCACGCCCTCTTCCAGGGCCTACTCCGCCTGCGGTGTCCATCCTGGGGTGTCCATTTAACATTTCTAAAATGTCAGCAAATGTGCAACCTCTATTCACGAACACATGCTAGCAGTGGACTTACACCGATGCGTAGGTACACATTTTTTGTGTGTGATCGATCTATTGCCGTATCTAAATACGCATAATACCAGTATACTGACAAAGATTAATATCGAAAACACCCAAGAAGCCCTTCAGTGTAACGCAACATCTCATTCAAACCAAACATCAGATATGATCGCTAAGAAAACAGGATCCTTAACAATTTTAGACTTATGAAGCAACAAAGACATATTATCAAAGCATGATTAATGCACGGATTAAAGAGCACTGGATGTGACCTAAGCCTAATAATAACACTTAATTATCGCGACTAAGATGGATCGATGTGCTTGGCGTTGCTTTAGACTTTATATCTAGGGCGAGGCTTGTCGAAAGTGGTGACAAAGAATAGCATATAAAGGTTAGGGTAAGCAGGAATTGTGTTGGTTATAGAGAATTGATTAATGTGTTTTGTAAGGATGGTATTATAGAAGGATGCGTAAGAATAGAATTATGGTTAGAGCATTTTGGAGCCATTTGATTGTCAAATTTTATGTCATGAGTCAGCTTTTGTAAGACAAGACAATTTTTTTGCAGGGTGTAAACGAGAATTTACGTAATGTAATGCAATTTTAGGTTACCCTATTATTGTTATTTTTCTTCTTCTAATTTCATTCAAGTTACTTGCTGTTGTTAAGAAACTGCTTTTAAAAACAAGGTTTTTGGAATGGACAAAACAGATCATCTGAGATTCAGTAAGAAATATGCAATATTTTTTGAAATATAGGAAGTAATAAATACGTAGTTGAGTGATACATAAATACATTTTAAGTTGAAATAATTTTCAATTTATAGCCTTTATTTAGTGCCTGCTGTAAAAATAACAATATTTTTGCAACATAATTAATCATCAAAAAGTTCAATTTTATATGATTACTCCGGTTTAAAATATTTCAACAGCAGCATAACAAGAAACGGTTCATTCACGATTAAAACTATCAACTGCAATAAACTAAATTTTATGACTGTGATGAATTACTCGTATTAAGACAAGTCTATAAAATAATATTACTTTTTATCATCATTGAAGATTGTAATAATTCTCGATTTAATGAAAGATAGTCTTATAAAAATCCATGTTTTAAGAGAGTATTATATTGATAATAATCCATAATTTAATTGATCTTCAGGATTAATTGCTAATTCTTAAGCAACATATTTTCTATATATAGGGATTTATTATTGTGAGGAAAACTAATTCCAGTATATTTCTATTCATCTTTATCATAGTGCGAAAATGTATAAAATAATTTTCCAAACTACCGAATTGAATAAAAAGGACTTTTATGTAGCTTTCGTTTATCTAACTTATTTGGCTGAGCAATACAAACCTATTCTCAATTCAGATACCAACAATTAAAATGTAACACAATACATCTTGAAAAAAAAGCTGAAACTATTTCTCACTTCTTAAATTACAAGATCTCGGGAAACTGAACCGTGAAGGTCATTATTACGAACGTGTAAAAATAAAACAATAATTAAAAACATTATCAAATATCATTGCAACTTTATTGCTTCAATATACAAAATAACGTACAGAAGAACAACTCAAAACGTGTGACGAAAAAACTGTTTAAAATCTTACATGAAACCCCGTATTTATAGTAAACCTTTGTATAGCAATAGTTGATCAACATTGTTGCGCAACGAGAATGTTGCGTCAGCGAGATCTTTTCAACTGACACTATCGGTTGCGCAACACTCAATGTTGCTAGCAACATATTGACGCAACTTTTCCACAAAAGTTTACCACAAATATGTGGCTTAACCCTTTACACAAAAACCCAAGTTTTTCAATCACACGTTACATTTGGTCTTCTATAATTTTCTTTTTACAGTATATAATAATATATTCTTAATCTATATCAAATGGCACTGTACAATGTTGCTTGCTGTGTTGCTGTGTTTACTGGCCAGTAGGTGCTCAGTAGCGACGGTAGGGGTTGTAAGGGTTGTACGGGTTGAAAGGGTATCTCGGAGCCTGGTATTGCTTGCGGGCTAGGATGACTCCGGGAGCGTATCTGGCGTCGTGGTAGCTTCCTGTAATGTGGAAAGAGAAGATATTAAAATCTTGGCTTTGAAATACTGGATTAATGAATTAAGGTAGTGAGAATGTTAATGGTATAGCAGGTAGATACTGCTGTATTTGTTCAGATATAAATCACTATGAAATATAGAGGCATCTGAATGGTTAGTCAGCGTAACGCGAATCAAAGAAAAAAGTATGTGTGTGCGTTATGAAACAATATTTCAGTGTCAAATAGCCCATTTAATGAGCAAGGCTATTTTTATCCAGGTCACGGGAGTGATTCCTACGGGACCCTGGTACAACCGCTAGCGCAATATGAAATACTGTATGTATGACATTATCATCCTGTCTAATTCTATACTGAAACATTAACAGACCGAAATACAAAAACCGGTTTAAAAGGTTTTAACAGAAAATCTAATCGTCACCAAAAACTAACCTAACTAAACTAATTAACACAACATATCCTTCGCCGCAATGACTCACTTCTAATCACATCTTATGACTAGAAGTGACTTGCAATGAGGTGATAATTACTGGGTTATTAAAAAGCTATCTAGATTAATGGATATGTCATCTATGTTGGACGAGACAGAATGTTGATTGACGCTCGATATCAGCTGTGTTTTTGTAGGATAACTAATTGACAATTTGAAAGTAAGTACGGCTATAAACTGCTAATATTCTGATGATTAAAAAACCCTGTACGGTATTTGAGTTACACTGAATACTACAACATACCGAAGTATGTGATTATGTAGAACAATTGTTTGTCTGACCTCTGGTGTCCTATTGCAAGGAAGCACGATAGGATTTTGTTTGTTTTTTCTTTCCCGTGATATTGATAGTCAGATATTCGTTCTTTTGAATAAAACTGACAAATGAAAATTGAAACACCATTGACACAAAGCTAACGTCTCAAATCTTTATTTTTTACGTAATTTTTAACTTTATTTTAATTCACTTAAATATACAACATTTTTGGCATACCCGGCTTGTTTTGGTTGTATATTTTTGACTAACCTAAGCTTCCTGTCCATTTTTTTTCTTAGATTGCTCTTACCACAATTTAACATAAATAATAAAAAGAATCTCACCATCATCATAAATGCCAGCGGCTTCATCTCTAGCATTCTCTTGCAGCGACCTCGCAATAGCCTCCGGAATGGGAGGTGGGGTCGGTAGATGAGCACCCTGAGGCTGGAAGCCATTGGCATCAGCCGTGTATCTTACGGAGTAGACCTGGCCGTCATCACCAGTGTAAGAGTAGCCGCCGGCTGCCTGGATGCCGTTGGCTTCGACTCCTGCTTCGTCTGCGTGGATGCCTGGAAGATGAGGAGTTAGTGGTTATTGTTGTATTTCTGTATTGCAAGGAGGACATGTAGGTAATTGGCTCCTGGCGACTGTCTTTTTTTTATAGATGAGATGTGATAGTTTCTACCTCAATGGTTTTTAGTCAATTCGTACGTAGGCTATCTGTCAGATTTGAAGCCACTAGGATTTGTTGGTAAGTGAACTTACATTCTGATGCAATAAGGATGAAATCAAGCTGGAATGCTTTATAGGTTGCAGTGACAAGTTTGTTAAGGTTGAAAGGGTTTTCATTTAAAACTTTTATTTAAAGACTTTTCTTTAAAAGTCCTTGAAGTTGTCTTTTTCATCAGTGGATATAGAGTCACTTAAAATGCTCAGTCTTAATAAGTAGGGTAACTATTAAATTAATGTTACAGATTAGCTTGCCAAAAACTCGTGAACTAATTGTGGAAATTACAAGTCTTCTTCAAGCAAGCTAACTAGGCAGATCTTATCTAACACTTTATAACTGAGCGTAGGTAATCTGCAATTATGTGCAACTTGCAAATAATATGGATCGTTGGTATAAGCGCGTGGACACACTGACTTTACATTAAGTCCGACTAGTGGTAACCATAATTTTAATCAATATTTTGGTCAAAAGTGACATCTTACTGGTTCTTTCTTTAATAAAATCGTGGAGTTGTTCAAACCATATTCGTTAAGGGTAATATTTGGCTCACTAAAGTCTTTACAAGCATACATTATCATACTCGTAAACATAATGAAAAAATCTCAAGAATACAAAAAAAAAGAATTAATCGAATTGGTTGGTAGACGAAGGAGACATGCAATGCATGCTAACAAACATCTTTCGGAAGGCGGCTAAAAGTTTACACTGAAAATGACGTTACGACGCACAGTTAACCTAACCTCACACGTACAAAATTATACATTTATATTATTCCAACGGTCTACACCAAGCCTTAGACTATAGACTTCAAATTAGGTCCAACGCAAAGTTGCGTAAAGTTTAGACGCACCCACGTTTACTAAGATTGGGTTAGTATAAGACGCATGATGATGCGTTTATGCAAGTGTAGTGAGCAGATAATGAAGTTTTATGCCTCATATATTATGTAGAACGATGTGCGGAGGTATTTAAATAAGCTTAGCTGGTGTTAATGCGTGTATTTACACGGCAACTAGAAGTTAGTAATGGCGCGTTTTCAGACATTGTAATAATTGCTAGCTATTCCCCGTGTTTCAACCCTTAGGGATCCCTTTCCTGCGCCCAATTGAAAGTGGCCTTTGGTCCTTTTTCAGGCTTTAGAATATCTATTAATCAAGTATGGGCTGAAAAAGCGATGGACTGTGATAGATCTAGTGAAACTATTTTGAAAAGTCTTTAACAATAGAAATTACGTTATACGAGTAAGTACGCGATTGCCACAAGCTGTATTTTAATCGGGAAAGAGAAGCAGTTCCCACGGGCACTGGTAAAAGATATAATGGAGTTTATTAAAATAATTAATATAGAAGTAGACAGGAAACTTCAGGAATATCGTTAAAAAACTTTAATTTATGTCCTAGCTCCCAAAAGTCACTCCCTACAACTATGCCACATAAAAAAAACTAAAAATAACACAAAAAAACTCACCATTATCCGTATCGAAAGCATAGTGGTATCCTTTCTCGTTGACTTCAGATTCAGACCTCAGGATGTTAGCATTTCTGTCTAACACAGACCGCACTACGTAGGGGGGTGCGTAACCAGCTGCGCACACGCCGATCAGAGCGGTTAAGATGATCTGCGGGAGAAAATGGGGTTGGTATAGACGTTTGAAGAAAATGGGGTTGGCGTTGATGAGGAAAATTATGTATTTTTGTAGAATTAGGGGTGGATATTTTGGTCTATATATTACTAAAAGTTGGACACAGGTTTCGCTTTTCAGTTTGTTTTTTTCCTTTTTATTACTATTTTGAAACAGTTTTTATGGGGTTTGCTCGAAACTTTTAAAAGTTAAAATGGGAAATTGACGAGAAAGGGCGACGCTTTTGTAAATTTTCCGTAGCTCTTTTCTCGTATGTTAAATACGCTTTTACTTTTCCACGAGCTTTTATTCTCAGCTGTACTTTTTTCACAGCTTTTTGCAATAGCAAAGGTCTAATTATTATTATTTAATAAACGGTGACAAGTAAGTATCTCATAACAACTGTAACAACACTTCATAACTATTACGATAACCGTTACAATAACGTAATCTTTATTTAATAACAACAATACACAATAAAACCCCGTGACAAAAACCGTTACACAAATCACGAATTCCAAATTTGAATAACACGAAAAAAAAAGTTTATCAACACCACAAACGAGTTTTGTGACAAAGAGTATGATCGACACGGATTGTCGTGATTTTTTTTTTATTACTATAGATTTACAGTCTACACCTACCAACTTCATGATGTTTTCTGGTCTGAGGTTGGCAGAAGAATGCTGGTTTTGGTCCTCGCTTCACTATATATAGGTGTCGACCTGATAATCTCCTGTGTCCCAAGGTCATGGTCAAGTGAAGTCGCCTTAGAAAATCTGATTCATAGACGCGGATGTTTTTTTTAATTAGGACTCACTGGAATTTGAAAGGGGAATCTTAAAGGTTCTAATTTTGAAAACGTGTGTGATAAACTTTAGTGATGCAATATAACTAATTGCAATTTAATTTATTGAACTCAAAAATCGATATTCAATTTATTTTTTATTGAATCAAACAGCTTTTTCGATTGTTAACTGTCAAATATTTCATATAAATCAATTATTATTTAATTGTTAATTTCCGTTTCTTGTGTGGTGGTATTAAATTTTAATCAATTAACAATCAAAAAGTAATTTAAACCGTGGAATACAAAAGCTTTAAAAACGTGTGATAACTGAGTTCTTTAAAAAACTTGCGACGGTAGCTTCCTAATCCTATCTGCGAAGATTTTTAAAGATTTTTTAATTATCTTTTGACCTAGAGACCCCATTTGGACCATTGAAACATAAAAGGATGATTTGGGGGATTCAATAGTCAAATGAGCACTTCTGCTTTAAGTGAACTGGAAGATTAGATGTTAGAATTTACCCAATAAATGACACCCATGTTTTTCAGGAGCCATCTATGTTCTATACCTAGGATATCCAAACAATGCCAAACCAAGAACATTTCTAGTTATCTCTTGGTCTTATTATAGAAGCCCGGTTCCAAAAATAACTATGCAAATTAAGCAGACAAGTCCTAATCTGAATAAATTAAAAAGTTCAGAGGTACCAATTTAATTTTGCTATTGTATTCCTAGATAGCATGATGACTATCAGCTTTAGTATAAAGTGAACCTCATATTCTTAATGCTTGCGTTTGTCAACCGGTAACTATGTATATGTAGTTTAGTTGAAAAACATCCTTGTACGTTATATTTATAGATCTAGTTGTCAAAATTATTCTTATTTTATAGAGAACAAATCATTGACACCTATTACTCAATACTCAAGTATTTATTAGCATTCCATATGTTATATAGGTGGTACATTTTACTGTCTAGAAACAATATGGACCCTATAGAGCACCATACTACAAAAGCGGGTGTAAAAAATATTTTAAGTCATCTCATATTAGCGGTTGTTAATTGAGAATTTTACTATAGAGTTGACGCTCAGGTTCGATTCCGGTGCTTGCCGGTGTAAAAAATACCTGGTATATGATACCTGGGTATGATTAGTAGATGTTCACAGCTGATCCTTTGGGTATCTTTCTAAAATAAGGCCTTACTATGGTGTTATAGTAAGTTCAACTCAGTCGTGCGCGCGGCCCTATGTGTGGGTAACCCTTGTACGTATACAGTGACTTTGTGTGCGTGACAAGAGGTACAGTCGGGTACAATACAGTTATTTAGGGGTTGTATACGGCTGTTTAAAGTACAGTTATTACGTAATTTAGTTTATTTATTTATAATGATTTTGTATCGCTACTTTCACCAATGTTAATTATAAATTCTGACTCCATGTCAAAATGTCTATAGTATTCTTCTTTTTTCTTTTGTACATGTCGACAAGTATTACCCAACATCCCTTCATCAATTTGACTTAAACGTTCATTAATGAGTTTCATTATTTCCGTCTTATTTTGGTCGACATTATGCGAAGCAATATATATTTTTTAAATTCCCCACACATTTTGTTTCCATTATTATACTAAATTATAGGTCTTTTTACATTCTTAGTCCACACATTTATTTATTGTCCGCGTACCCCGAGCTAGAAAATATGTAAGGAGTATTTAATTCATCTTAGATATTTCACTTCATTTATTTCTTAGATACTGTCAATGTCAATTTGAAAAGCCGTATGAGAAAATAATGATAAACTGTAAAATGTAATAATAAAAAGCTTTGATTGTTGTTTCATTTTTTTGAAACGCTACCTAACTCCTTAAAACATTTTCTCCGTGAAGAACTAGACATTTTCGTAAACGACTGTACCCATAACAAAAAGCGATGAGAACACGTCATGCTCGGACGACGTCACTGTCACACGAATGAAAGTTGTATATTTACAAGCCGACGCACACATAGGGCCGCGCGCAAATCTGAGTTGAACTATCTATAGGTACCTATATAAAAACAAAAGCGAACAAAAGCGAAAAAGCCCTGTACATTATTTTTTCTAAATATAAATTGATGGTTTTGGTACTAATCCTAAAGTCATAGGTGAGTTAGCTAAGAATAGATCTATTATAGAGCAATGCAGTCCTATTTGACCCCTAACAGTCGTGCATTTAAAAAACCGCAGCGAATTGTAAATATCTGAAATGCAGATGCAATTTATGCCACGAATTGTAATCATAGCTTGATCTTGCTCTAATTATTAAGGATAGAGTGAGACTTAAACAATTGAGATGCAGTTTTTGTAAGACTTAAACGTTTTTAAGATCAGTCTAGAATGATAAAATAGGAACGAATCATTATGTACATAGATATTGTATGCTCAGTCTTTTTGGAATCAAAAGACTACGTAGTATGTTTGGTTTTAATAAAAATACTTTGTAGATAGTTTTGCACTTAAAGAAGTCGAATTTTACTTACATAAATTGTATATTTCATCTATTATTAGTTTTATCTCCACAAAGACCTATCATAAAAGGAAACATAAGTGTTTGTAACTCTAAAGGCTCCGAAACTACTGAACTGATTAAAAAAAATCGCTGTTGCGAAGCTACACCATCCTGAGCAACTAAATTTTATCGTCGACGTCTAAATTTTATTTAGATTCGAAAAGAATTTTCTTCAGGACACGACGGACGCCGCGGTAAAATAGCCAGTAGGTTTTAATTAAAAATGCATATAAGATTTGTCATTAAATCGAAGCTCAATCAAATAAAATGGAATGCCAGACATCCTGGTTCAAACCATTTTGATTGATTGCCATATTAATAGTAGAATATTGTAATTTTAAACCTAAATTTAAACTTTATTATTTAGGTTTTACTATATCTTTGGAATTATCTATGTATTTTATATGTTAAAGACTGTGATAATGATATTTTTACTGTCTCTAATTAGTTTTATTCGTGAAGCTTTAATAAGCTCGTGCAATCTATCATTATTGGTATTTTATTGAAAGACAAACTTGGTTGAATATTTTAAAGCTATGGTACTAGTGTCTGTTTGTTTGTCGTCTTACTTATTATTTACAATACGTTATCACTTATAGTATATATAGTGTAAAGAAAGATACTTGCAAATGCTATTTATATAATTGTATTATATATAGCATTTGCAAGTATATACATAGGTACAGTTACCCAAAACAAAAGAGACGACTGAAAAACAGTGTATAAATTAAGCGAAGTAGAGAAAATGGAGGTAAAAATAAAATCATGACCAAACTTGATATTTTACTATAATTTATTGTAACTACGTAGGTGGCCTAAATGTTGACACTTGAATGCCACATTAAAATGTAAGTATAACTATCAAAACAACCTTACAAAATATGGATAAAACACGAAAATCGTATGCCTATTCCATTATAACAAAACAAATTATCATACAAATGTGCTCAAACGAATAAATGAACTATTTCAACTTCGAGAATTACGTAATAATCGATAAAAAGTCTCGATATAAATCATCAATATATGTTTCGGATACTCCGAATATGTCAAATTAAAATCGATGGCTGTTATAAATGGGGCCAAGTTCTTTACTACGTTTTGCACAATGTATATAGATGAAATTTTAGTATTATAGAGCTTTATAGGCTATAATATTGCCTATTTGATGATATGGTTTTCGAAATCTGAGGCTATCAATTGATTTTGAACTTGCTATGCCTCTTAGTTTACGAAATTCTTTTTGTAGATAGCACTTTAAGTTTGGTTCAGAGTGTTTTCTTATATATTAGACTTTTGGTAAAGCTAATTCTGAACCTTCTGCTAGATATTATGAAACCCTTCTGTGTAGGCATATTATACACTGTCATACAAAAAAAAATAATGTTTGAACAAGCTGCTCACAGGGACCATAGGTCCAATTTAAAAATCTTTCAGGGTTAGACAATCCATTTATCGAGGGAGGCTATAAGTAGACTACCGGGTTCGTAAAGGCAATCTCACGACACGCGGGCGAAACCACTAGCAGAAGCTAGTTACTAAGATTTTCCAGCGCAATACTAATACCAATCTAATTAATAATGATATAATTAATTGTGACAATAATGATATCAATGGTATTTTATGACTGTAATTACTATCGACCCATATGGTATTCTATGAATAGGGGACATATCTATAATTTTACAATGACAATGAGAAAATGCGTCATTATCTCTGCCTCGTAAGGCTTACAGATTCCGGGACCTTTAGAAAGAATGAGAGCCCATTTGAAGTCAACACGCCCTTTAATTAAATGATTTGACGATCTATAGTCAACGAACATTTTTTTAAAGACAATTTGAAGCTTTCATGCTAAAGCCCTTTGAGACAATTTTAATTCTATGTTACAGCAACCAATAGGTGACCATCCTTATATGATCCTTGCTATGGAACTTCTACATTATACACACCTTTCAACTAAGGACAAAACTAGTTCTAGGACAAATTGGTTCACTCTGATAGGTGGCTACTCGATATCTTTATATTAATTGCATTTCAGTACTTTGCCTTACTAAACAGTCTTCAGTGCTTGAGAAGACTTATCTACATAAATAAAACAGTACATACGCATTCTAGTAGCTCAAACACATAAAAATATCTCGACATCCTTAAATAACCGTGGTAAATGATGCCTCACCTCGCCTCGGTATAGGAAACTTTTTAATTACATCATTAATTAGCCATCTATATGTAAGAATGGAGTAAATACTATTTTTTCAAACCGCAATGTACATTATATGCTACGTGAGCTTACTGGAAATTGCTAACTTTCGATCCATGATAGGCTTGCATTAAATTATAGGAAATTAATGCAAAAAGGAATGCTGAATAGAATAGAATCAACAATACAATATCTACATACATTCTTAGAGGAAAATTCATTATTTTTAGTTACTAATGTTTAATATATTTTTTTTGCCAATTCAAGCAGAATTGGCAAAAAAAATATATTAAACATTCTTAATAAATACGAAACTAAAGAGTTCGTTTCTTTGAACGTGCTCATCACAGGATCTACTTGGTCCGATTTGAAAAATATATTTGAGTGTTAGCGCGTTCATCAGGGAAGGCTATAGGTAGGCTGCTGTTATCCGGGCGCGCATAGTAGTCCAACAGGACGCGGGTGAAACCGCTGGTGGAAGCTAGTGACAAAAAAATATACAGCTACATTATCAAAGTATTTTCCAACCACACCCGTTTATCGGATTATATCGAGTATGTCTCAAGAAAAGCTACAACTTATTGACGCCTAAACTTGAAAATGAAATTCACATACCTCTGAAGACTAAAGTTACCAAAAGGACAAAATACCCGTTCCATGTATGTTTTTGTTCATCATTCGAAACAACGTGACTGCTAAAAAAGTACTAATTACAGATTAGCAGTCCGTTTTTATAACTTGAACGTCAATTGTTTTCTAATTATAGCCCAAGAGAGCGCGTTCCTTTTGTGTGATTTGATTATAAGCTAATATTGAGGAAGCAATGATCATAATGATACTTAAATACTGTATTTTTCATTTACGTATGTTAAGGAAAATGAGACCCATCTTTAAATGTCATCATTATATTTTTAGCTATTTTTTTCGTCTTGTAAAGTTGTGTGCAATTTTCTTAACAAGACCGTCATAAAACTATTTCATATTTAAATACTTAAGTATTTAGTATTCAAATTACTGCTTTAAAATATGAATAATTATCAAAAATATTGATATTTTAACTTTAATTACACTGAGCCATCAGACTAATTTCAGTAAGCTGTTCTTTACGATTTTAATGAATAATTATTATTTTAAATAGTCTTTTAATTCTCAAAAATAAATCAGACGGACTAAAATTATATTCATATTCAGTCATTATAGGCTAGATTAAACATTATGTTATGTACGCCCTATGTATTATGTAGCTATATGTATTATGTACAAGTCGTCTTATTTGAATAGTGCATGAGACACAGAAAATATGTAAGGACAAGTATACTTAGAATGAACCTAGTTTTTATCAAACAATTCAATTCACTCATCTTGATATCAAAGTCACGCACACAAATAAGAACTTTACATTTAAATGAAGAAATGGTAAAAGATGCCCTCGGAAAGAGGGTTAGAAAATAAATTAGCTTTGACTAAGATGCTCTGTAAAGAAAACAGTAATTCCCAAATGCATTTCTTTTAAGACCTTCATGCATTTCTTTGTGGGCTTTCTAAAACTTGCACAAAGCAGCCCGTAGTCTGGAAGTTGGTGATTGATTCACCCGTGCATCGGAGAGCACGTTAATGTCGGTCCTGCGCCTGATCTCTTTCCGGTCGTGTCGGATTGCCGTCCCATCGGGTTATGAGAGTGAAGGAATAGGGAGTGCACCTGTGCCTGCGCAAATCCTCGTGCACTATAATATGTCCTGCGCAGCTGACTGATCTCCTTATATGAGAAAAGCCGCTATTATCTTTTAAGAACAGAGCTGAAATTATTACAAAGGCCTAAAGTAACACTGACAACCATTTCTTTGAAATAGAATTACTCTAACGAATGCGAATGATAATTTTTTCATGGAAATTGCTAACTTATCTACAAGATGATACACGATTAAGAATTTTAAAATCTATTGTCATTTTTATCCAAGAAATGCAGATAATAATCTCTAAAACCACTGTGCCGTGAGCTCGTGAGTTTTAACACGGATTTATTCTGCAGCTATAATTTTTTAAATCTTTCTTAAACATACAATCATGCATCACGTTATGTAGAATAATATGATTTTAAGAGTTTCGGACCTTAGGACGGAAAATAAAAATCAACCCCTTTCGGTATTTTTTTTTTTGTCACTTTGGGATGCGAAGTTGAATATAAAACATTGATCTTGATAAATAAAATCATATTTTTCAACGGAAAAGTAAAGTTGTTTTTCAGTACAGTTAACATTTTAATTATAGAAACATTTTCTAGCTATTACTCAGAACCTTACTTACATTAACCTTACTAAAACCTGTTCGGTGTTCTAGCCCAAAATTCACTCGATAGTCTTTTATTTTCAATATCGGTAAGTGCCAACTGCAAGAATTTTCAGAAAAATCTTGAAAACGCTTGCAAACATTCTGACTAACATACTTTCCTACCATCCCACAGCTCAAAAATCCTTCACGCAGCTTACAGCGATGTATTCGCAAATCTATTGTAACGCCCACCTGCGTGTCAAGGCGCAATGATTCATGGCAGACAATACACGTGTACTTACTATGTAAATAGCTTTATTTAACTAATAGCTTTGTTGGTATTGTGTGCCGCTGTTTTGGAGATCATCTAGGCAAACATTATAACGTTTGTGAAAATTAAGACGTTTTTTTTGGAAAAATCAACAAATGACTCCTCCCGCTGTGGGTTAGCAGCGTGAGGGAGTGTCAGACTCTTACTGACTAAACCCATCATTTTCTTTAAGCCCTTTATGTACCACGGCCGTGGTAACTCTTTAAATCTAAGATAGGTGATTAAAGAGCACGCTATTTGGTGGCCCTATCATTATTTTTTGAAAGTGTTCTGTAGTAGGATTAAGGATCGTTTATTACACGGGTTTGAGAAAAAAATAAGAGAGACTCACTGGCCACGGGTTCTAAAAGTGGTTATAATTTACAGCAGCAATTAAAAATCTGATCATCAAAACCATCTGTTTTAAGAATTGAATATGTCTAATTTAAAACGTAATACAATTTAGAACTACAATAATATAGTCAGTTTCGAAGTGCAATTTTTGCATTAAATTTTTATAGAGGAATTTATGAGTGAACACCCATCACTGTTCTATCATCATACCTAAAAATAGTTTAGATTTACATTATTAATTCTTATAATGAAAAATGATAAATGTAATTGTTGTTTATAGATAATTTATGAGTATATAATTTATATTTCAATTAAGTAGGTACATAAAGATGCTTTACTAAGTCTAAGTAATGGTAACAATAAGATTTTATGTGGTTTCTATGATAATTACGCGATATGGATAATACCGACCTATTAAGTACCAGGATATCTGACATTCAATGTCATATTATATTAATAACTAAAAGCTAACTTTACAATTTTAGTTTATTTTTGAAAACTACACAAGATTACAATTTGACTTCCATGTATTCTTTAAATGAAGAACCCAAAGCTTTAAGCATCTTGTTAAATTACAAAATACTTTTTCAGTATTGGTTTTAAACTGAATTTCATCAATCAAAGGAAATTTAAAGTTTCCCACTATTGTAAAGTTTACAGCCGATTAGTCTATCTTTACTATAGTAAGTAAAACTGAGGTTAAAGTGCTAATCCATATAATTATGTGCTATCTGCACTAATATAATCACGAATTGCATGATTTTGCTTAACACCAAAAGCTCTGAAACTACTGTACTGATTAGAAACATTATTTCACTGTTGTAAAGCTACATTATCCCCAAATTCCCACGAGATTTTAAAATTGCGGAATTACAGCTAGTTTATACACAGTCCTATCAAACTCTTGCGCATCAATCTATACTAATATAAGGCGGCCAACTTTCCGAAAACTGAATGCGGGACTTAACCTTAACACAGCGTGCACTATTGTCTTATTTTCAAAATCATTAGGCCTCACGAGTTCAGTAGAAATAAAGAGAACGAGATTATATTAAAAACTTTTTACAAAAAAATAAAACCGACTCCCAAAAACACTGAAAAGCAAAAAAAAAACTATTCTTAGGTGCATCGGCCTAGAAATGTAACTAAGTTTATAACGCCACCGACTTCTAGGCCGATGCACCTAAGAATAGTTTTTTTTTTTGCTTTTCAGTGTTTTTGGGAGTCGGTTTTATTTTTTTGTAAAAAGTTTTTTATTTTTAGCTTTTCAGTGACAAGCATAGTTGTCACTATCCGCATGTCATATCCGCAGTGGAAGTTCTCATCAATACGAACAATTTTCTCCCAAACACGAGGTAGTTTACACATTCATTGTTCAAGTTCCCTCGACCTTCTCTGGTCTTCATCATCAGGTCAGCTCCAAACCTTCACCATTGCGCCATAGTGTTATCAGACATACGCCTTAGTGTCAAGTTTTTACCCTACGTATGCCTACAATTTTCGAAAGTTGCCCTCGAGTTGTTGTTCTCAGGGTTTCCATCATCAGATCCTGACCTGGTGACGATGGGACCACCTGGGAGGTAAACCCTATCAAGCAAAAAAACAATTTTGCAAATCGGTCGAGGCGTCTCCGAGTAATCGGTGAACATATATAAAAAATAAAAAAAGATCCCGACGAATTGAGAACCTCCTCCTTTTTGGGAAGTCGGTTAATAAGTAGTTAATCTGTGTTCCTGCACTGTTGAGCGTGCGCGCAGGTGGGTGTTGTGTAGAAGCGTGGTAGATATAAAATAGGGATGCGGGACATGCGGGACGCATACAACGTTTTGCGGGACTATTTTACTAATAATTTCAAAACGGGATTTCGTCAAGCATTGCGGGACGGTCCCGCAGAATGCGGGACGGTTGGCCGCCTTATACTAATATTATAAAGAGGAAAACTTTGTTTGTTTGTTTGGTTGTAATGGATAAACTCAAAAACTACTGGACCGATTTTAAATATTCTTTAACCATTAGAAACCTGTATTATCTGCGAGTAACATAGGCTATATTTTATCCCGGTGCGGGCAGCAGCTCCCACGGGACGCGGGTGAAACCGCGGGAAAACGGCTAGTACAAAATACATTGCAATAGTATGACGTCACACTTAGAACAAGCAACAGAAAATGCGTACAATATTGAATTAATTATCGTTTATATTGTGAGATAAGACAGTTTAATCACAGCATCAATCACTATGAGATACAGATGCGATTTGTCTGTCTGTCTGCTTTGTGTGTTATGGGATTGTGACCATAAAATACAGTATTTGAGGAATGGAGTTAAAGTTCATATTTCCATTACAGAAACTCCAGCGGTTCATAATGATTTGGGAAGAAAGGTGTGTAAAATAATGGCAGGAAATGCTACCGGAGTACTTTGTAAATCTTATTTTGGATACTTCAACAGAATCATGTAATACTAAGAACAATTTATTTGTCCCTTGCACAAATTGAACCCCAGACAGTCCGTCCATTTTTCAACTTTATCGTCAACTATTAAGCAGTGCAACATATTCTTCAATCTTATCTATCACCAATCAAGGTATCAATAACATCAGCGTTTTTAAATAAATTACCAATATTTGTAGGTACCCAAAAATGACCTAAAAATCCCAGAATCCTGGTCACCACACCACTAAGACAGGAAGGTGTAGCTACACAATGTTCCGCCCACGCAAGTATTTACATTTACTTATATTAATTACAAACACACAATTTTGAAAACGAAAGTGAGGATTTTGGAAAGTCAAAGTCACGGTGACTGCTTGTTAGTCAGTTAATTGCCGGTAAATAGACGTAACTATATTAGTTTAGATAAAAATATATGGTCTGGGTATGTTGTCAATGGTATTTTATCTTTTTTATACAACTGCTAAGAAGTGTGGCGGATCTACCGCGCTGTGGGCATGCCTTAATTTACTTGTAATGTCACATTTCTTTCTTCTTTATAGTTGCTGCCCTGTATGTCTTATGTGCGCCCTTTATATGAAATATTTATATGAAATACCTAAATGTGATCTCTGGAGTCGCTTTTTATGAAACACTGGTGCATTCGGTGGGAGTGGTAGCGGACTCCAACATAGTTGGAAAAAGGCTCGGAAGATGATGAGTATTAAAGACGCACTTCAAGGGAAGTCTCAAGACTTTCAACTCCCGGTATTCTCGTTCAGGTACAATTTCAAATGGCAACTCAAATCACAGTGCTGATCTGAAAAGATTGCTCGGTGGCTCTATAAAGCGCTCGAGGAGAGATTCTATCGATGTGCGGCACTGTGATCCAAATATTTGTTTCTTCTGGTCTACTCGCTCTGTCCGCGAAATTGCAACCTTTGTCTGCGAAACGACGAGTATCTAGGTAATCTCACCATTTCAGTAACAAACACGAGTTTCCAATAATACTTAATTAGCATAATACTATTAATTTTATATACTAGTCATCCTGGTAAAATACTATTAGTGTAATGTCATTAATTTGGTTCAGCCCACATGTACAAGACTTTGTTTGTCTATTAATGAGTATTTGTATCGCCTACAATGTCATAGGGATCTTTATTAATGATGGGTGAATACACCATGACGCCTGTTTGAATCATATTGTAGTTTAGATGTTTTATCTCATGAAAGCGTACGAACCTAGGCGTGTGTGTAAAAATATAAAACGAAATGCACTTTGTCTTTGTATGCGCTAACTCTTTTTAACTAAAACGCAAACGCAAATAGGTACAAAATCAGCTTATACTTCTTTTCTGAACCTCATTCAAACATTATTATTGATAAACATACCCAAAAATCCAGTTCAAATTCAGACCTAATAGTTTACTTCAAAACCATATTGAAAAAAATTGCAAAATGAGAAACTCCTCCATTTTTGTAGTCGGTTAAGAATCCATTTTTAATTTCGCTATTAACATAAAAAGTATTCCAATATTCCCATAGCAACGACAACGGAAACGGAACTATTTCCGTGCGCGCACGCATCACGGTTATAATAGGCAGATTTAATAATTATAATATTTACCTAAGTGTTACACTGATGACGCAACCGTCACGCTAGGCCTAATTGAGGCTCAGTAGAAAGCAGCATTGTTTAAAATAAAACTCACTATTAGCAATGTAAATTATGAAATAACTTTTATTAGGATTCCGTACCTGAAAAAAAAAAACAGTTTTTTCTTAATGTAAGGTAAGGTGCTTCTTAAGCCTGTAAGTTTTTGTTTGATGTTGGTAGCCTTGATCTTGATTGTGAATTGATGAACCAAGAGCTTGCCCTTTTTAGAAGGTCTGCAATGCACTTGCGACTTCTCATATTATGTCGTGGGGGTACATTTTTCCACGAGTGAAGATTATCGCTTGTCATCAAGAGAACTGTCTGATTGTTGCTTTAAAAAATATGAGTCTCATAGTATGTAGAAAATATGAGTCTCGATGAGATCGCACAATTCACACTTAGCCGATTTTGAAATTCGTGTACGAAAAAAATAATGAAAGTAAAAATGTTTAGACTTTAAATGCTGTATTTGTATGAGCATCTAATGAGGACAAAATATCTAGCAATAACATTATACTGCCAACAAAATTAGTCACTACTAATTACATAAATCTAACCACGCATCCTAAAAAAGCTACTTGATTCTATAGCAAAATCCTTGAAGTCCCAAAAGGAATAAAAGACAGTAGTTCTCAAAGTAAAGGTTTAGTGAAATTATTGTTTTCTTAACAATGTTTCGGGTCGATCGATCATTTTTAAAGAAGAGTTAATCATATATCACTACCAATACCGTGGAGAGGTGACAAATTCGCTATAACGGTTATAGATTTTGTTAGTAGACCAAGAATAGTTAAACATTTAAATTTAACTTTGAGAACCGCTGTTTATATTACTGCAAGTGTAATGTTTAAGGAGCCCTATTTATTTTCAAGTGCATCTTCCTACGTTTTTTATTGTTTACAATTTTGTTGTGCATAAGATGTTTATCTCAATTGCAGATAGTTTGTATGTCTCTATTTATTAAATGAGTAATGAGTGTAAAATTAATAAAAAATAATTAATCTTCATTGTCCTCACCGCCCACTAGAAACTCATTATCCTTATTAAGGTAGTAGTTGTAATCAATAATGATTTTATCAAGGTAGTGTCATTGATGCTTACAAACGGTGTTAAGTATGATGTTCCTATAGTTATGAAGGTAAAAAGCACAGGCTAAATATTTCAGAAATACTTTTGTAAATAGCTAATTTTCTTAACAGTTGCTACATTAACTCGCTACAACAATAGGAAGTTATGAGCACTAAAATTCGTAATCGATCTAAAGACTCCGAGACTCGAAGAAGATGATGACCTTTCCACCCATATTAATGCAGAATTCACACCTCTGATACAACAGTATAATCCAACCACAATATTCATACCAATAATACAAACAGAGATAAAATCATAAATCAAGTTAGAAAATACCCCTTTTGATATCACTGTGACGCTCCATTCAGCTCCATACATATCCTTCACTTCTATAATCCAGGCACAAAGGCCAATGATGATTAATATCATCTTAAAGCTCCAACTTAATTTAATGCCACTTCATATAAACATTAATGAATAATTTACCATGAAATCAAGTTGCTTAGAATTCGCTCAAAAGGCTTGCCACTTAGCTAAGAGTTACCAACGAGTTAATGGTTGTAATATATGGGATGGTAAAGGAAGATGGTTGAAATAATTTATGATATCTAATGGGAGATCAGGACTAACTTGTTTAGTTAGTTTGTTGAGACTGAAAAGCAAAGGTTCGATTCTATATGCCTTTAAAGCTGTATCATTGTCATTAGTAATATCACTTCTAGTTGTAACAAAGAAAATAAGATCAGTATCTGTATTTACTTCAACATCATCATCATCTTGCCTTTATCATAACTTTATTGGATTGGCGTAATATGATTTCTTCTTCCGTACCTCTCCACCTAAATTAACATTGTTAATTTGTTAACTAAAACGTGATCGCAAAGAAAATATTTATCGTTTATATATTAAGTATCGTTTTGCTGACAAGTATTTGACCGGGAAGTACTAAAGATACTTTTGTAGACTAGGTCTTCTTAAATCATTCAAAACAAGTAGCCATTATGCAAATGCAAACATCTTCCTTGCTTCAATACAAATAAATCGTTTACATAATAATATTGGACAAATGCATCAGTAGCTAGAACTCATAATTTAATGCTATCATATAAATCTTTTCTTTACAAACCGTGACATCTGATAAATGACATTAATAAACTCTTTTGCAAAAAAAACGGGCACCTATGCGAAATCTTAATTTTAAGGACTTAACGTGTATTTCAAAGGGTTTTAATGATTGTAGTATGTTTCTAGCATCAAAAGAGTTAGCCGAGCATGCGTGAGAGTGTATTCTAAATTTGAATTTTGTACAATTGCTAAGAAATTGGTTAAAAACCTTGTTTTGGACTTATTAGTGGCAGAAAGTTCGTCGGTGTTTTGAAAAGATTTTGAAGTGATTTTCAGGAAAATGATAATGCAGTTTTAATTAATGATTAATGTACTTTTTTGTTAGGTCAAAACATTTTTGAAATCCTATGTGTATTTGATAAAATTTTCACCTGCTCTAAATGGGCTATACTGATGATTGATGGCAATGTAAAGAGTTTCGGTATTTTAGTGTAAAGCGTTCTATTGTTTAGATATTGTACCCACGTGTTTTAAAATATCGCTTTTTCATAAATAAACACTATTTAGAAGAGTATCAGTACCTTTGGCTGCGACAAAACAAAATTAAAGCAAGCAGTGCCGATCACAACCCGTCTCCTATCGGACTTTGACATTTAAAAAATACCAAATTTTGTGATAAATGTTAAAATTAACCACATGAAAAATGATGAGGAGGGTTAAAGCTATCTAAAAAGTCAAATTATTGCCTCGTTGAAGCTGTCGATAACTCCATAGGTATCGAATTACTAAACAACGATTTAGCTGAAAGGGAGTCAAGAATTCAAAATTATTGGCCACACGTATGTTTCTTAAGAAATGAGCAGCTAGCCAATTATTGTTATGATTTAAGCAGGAAAGTACTGCAGATGCCAGAAAATCTCGGTGTAGGCAAGTTTATTTAATAAAATGTCCGTGGGATGAAAACACGCTATTTGAACGCTCAGACTCATAGATCTTCAGAGGTCTACGGAGTTTCCCAAGAGACAAGGTTGTTTAAAAATCAGTAATTACGAGACCTTAAGACCTCGTGCTCACAGTCTATGCGCTATTTTCTGTAATTTGTAGAATTTCAAGACTTTTAAAAATGTCAAAGTCCTATAGGAGACGAGTTGTGATGGGCACTGCTTACTTTAAATTGGTTTTATCGCAGCCAAAGGTACTGATACTCTTCTAAATAGTGTTTATTTATGAAAAAGCGATTTTTTAAATCGCGTGGGTACAATATCTAAACAATAGAAACGCTTTACACTAAAATACTGAAACTCTTAACATTGCCATCAATCATCAGTATAGCCCATTTAGAGCAGGTGAAAATTTTATCAAATACGCATAGTTTTTCAAAAATGTTTTGATCTAACAAAAAAGTACATTAATCATTAATTAAAACTGCATTATCATTTTCCTGAAAATCACTTCAAAAACTTTTCAAAACACCGACGAACTTTCTGCCAGTAATTAGTCCAAAACAAGGTTTAACCAATTTCTTAGCAATTGTACAAAATTCAAATTTAGAATACACTCTCACGCATGCTTGGCTAACTCTTTTGATGCTAGAAACATACTACAATCATTAAAACCCTTTGAAATACACGTAAAGTCCTTAAAACTAAGATTTCGCATAGGTGCCCGTTTTTTTTGCAAAAGAGTGTATGTGTGGCCTAAGGAATTGAGTAAAGATGTCTTAACTTTCCTGTAGTGTTAATTGAATTAAATGTATGGTAAAACAAAGTATTTTTGACAGGGCAACGGATAGGATAAAAGTTTCTCTTCTCACCATTGGACTACACAATCATGGAACTTTAGGAGTCAAAAGTGCACATAGCATGACAAAATATTAGAATTCCGGATAACCGTTTTTCGAATGACAACACAAAGTAATTAAATGGAAAACACGCCTTAATTTGTTATCAGGAAGAAATATGTAAGACTACTAAAATGACATCCACTTGAAAGAATCTACCGACTTCCCTAGCCGCATAAAATTGACTGACAATCCATAATAAGCAAAAAACTTCAAAGAAAATTAGCAGCGCTATCCCATAAATAAGTTCAAAGCCTATCGCAAGAGCATTACAACAGACTCTAATCTAATTTGTAAGTAAATCGAGCTGCTAATATGATCGGAGGTTTGTGGGAGACATCGCTTCAATATATCGTGAACAAATGTCAGGCTTTAGCATTAGGTTAAGCTTACACTGATGTGATTGGAATGCGTAAAGAGAAGGACTCATTAGCAAGTAACTGGACATAAGGAGCTTCGTCGTCATAGCTGATAAATCTCCATTGCTGGACATGGCCTCCCCAAGCTAGGGGAGATTAGTAGTATATCTAGAATAGTTTTGTCTAGGATTTTTTGCTTCGAAGATACTATCCGGCTTGGTGATGTGTGGTGACTATACCACCATATTTCAGTCATCTGTTTCCAGTGCAACTAGTTGCAGCTATGTACCAATATTTTACTTGGAACAACGGCATATGTGATCTCCTCAGCCCAGTTACCATGGCAACCAGTTTTAAATACTGGTTGTTTGACTTTCTGGCCTCTGACTCTCTACATGGTGACGACTACTAAAGCTGCTCAGATGGCAGCCGGAACAATACACTTATGCTGTTACTCGGTTACTTGGAGATCGAAATAATGAAAACTTAATGAAAAACCACGTTGCATTTGGTTAGATTACACCATATAAATCGAGATACATTGAGTATCGGCTTAAAATATACACTTGATACAAACCGAAAGGAATTCAGATCTTAGGCAATGCTCAGCTATAATGGATTCCTGTCACAATATACTAAGGAAGATTATTATTTGGGATCGTCGAAAATGTGGTTCGCAGTTGCTATTTCATACTTTATCGCAAGTTATTCTTGATGTACCTTAGCCGTTACAAAGAAACTACTGCACATAGATAAATGAATTTTATGTCAAATAAATTGGTCTTAGGTAATAATTGGGCTTAAGAAGGAACATGGTGGGTATTAGTCAGTAAGAGTCTGACGGGAGTGTCAGACTCTTACTGACTAATACCACGCACCCACAGCGGGAGGGGTCATTTGATGATTTCCTATCAAAAAAGGAAGTTGATGCTGTCAATCAATACACAGCTGGTTAGGTACCAGCTGTCAGAAAATATAACATCATATTCACATTGCCAAAAAACAATAAAGATCATACTAATCATCCTATATGCCTCTGTTTCCTTGAACTTTAGATATTGCTTAGCAATTTTCAACCTTAATTTCAAATGGTTAAAGTTGCAAATTGAATGAAATAATAAAGTAAACCAATGGCAATTTAGAAACAAAGCGTTTTGTTACTTATAAAATAAAATAATCCGTATTTGTTTGTGTTACAATAGTATTATGGTAATAGTAATCTTGATAGAGCCTTTGCGTAAACAAAGAGGTAAGAAATATATTTATTAAAATTATACCATAAGCCCGATATATTTGAAAATGTCAGCCAATAAATTCTCATTAATGTTGAGGTGGCATTTTTAATTATGAAAAGTCAAATCAAAACGACGTAATTAATTTATTAGTCTACTTACTAAAATATAACTCTAGATAGTTTACTGATAAGGTAACATAAAAACATAAGTAACGCAGTCTCTTCCTCCGAGCCTTTTTCCCAATCTATGTTGGGGTCGGCTTCCAGTCTAACCGGATGTAGCTGAGTACCAGTGCTTTACATAAGTTACGCAGTCATTTATACAAAACAATCCAATAACTATAACAATCAAAATAGCAGAAATTAATAACTACATTAATCACCATTATATACAATACAATACATTTTTTCACAACTTATAAATATCAGAACAATTATATGACTACCCCATTAAAATTCCTCTGATATTAATTGATATAATATAAATTCTTCAGATATCCATAGTTTTCATGTGATCAATGATTTATGACATTTTATGAGATTTATGACATTCTAGAAGTGACACGTGTGAGCGACATAAGGAATCGACTGCAAGGCTGTGACATTTAGAAGATGGGCCCGATCTAGTTATTTGTGATGAAAAGGGGTCTGTGGTAAGGTGATGAGAGAAGCGAAAGTGTACTAAATTACTATCAAAAGATTGACAATAACTGAACAATGAAGAATATTATCCAGAAGCTCGAACAAAAGCTCGTAGTAGTAGTGTAGTCAAGAAAAATAATCCAGCAGGGTTCGATAAAAGATTACACAACGTTTATTGCTATTGGTATTATTCATACCTTTCAGTCACTTCGTGTTTTTAAGGCACGTTGATTTGTATGAACATTTTCACTGATACATCTTTGGTGCTCAAAAGTCACCAAGTCTGACAACCAGTCTTTTCTGACCAACGAGTCTCAGATTGTACAGGTTAAGTAGGTCAGACAGTCAATGTTAAGTAGTGGTACTCAGCTGCATCCAGTTAGACTGGAAGCAACAGGCAGATGATTACCATAGAAAAATACTTCAGTGCTCCAAAATCTTACATCTAAAAATCTACAAAACTCGCTCCTCTTATCACCAACTACACCCACTTACAAAGCCCGAGGCACCAACAATTCCAATACATTAATTAAATTACATTCGCAATTATATCGTAATTATTATTCAGAAGTTATTACCTAAAGGTCGACAAGTTTCAATGCGTCTTCCATCCGGAACTAATAGATCTTCGATATTAACTGATATTGCTAAAAGTATATGGGGTTCTGTTTGTATGTGTCACTTTATCTGGTAAATAGACTATTATAAAACAAGCTTTTTGTAAAACAAGCTTCTGCCAGCTATTTCACTTCATTCACTTGGGAATTATGTACTTCACGCACTCGTTTAATCAGATAAAGTAGCCCTTTAGCCTTAGGTTAGACCACTAGTTTCTGAGACAAGCAAGTTCAAGTAACTCTTCAGCTTTAAAATATCAATATAGAAGTATAGATTGCCGAATTAAACAATCTTTAAAAAGTTAAAATAATAACCTAACCATGAACATTTATGTTTACACAAAATCTCATAAAAAAAGTTAAGCCATGGAATTGATCTAGTTTTTAATGCCGCAAACTTCACTGCGGCATTACATCACAATAATAATAAAAAAATTACTGATTCTATGAAACACAGGTGATACAGGAGAACCCGCAAGAAACGGCTAGTGTATCACAAACAAGATCATATTGTAGCTACAAATTGAAGTTCACTAAGGTTGTTATTGAGATCTGCCTAGATCCTGATATTAATTAGCTTTTAATGGTGTTATGTTGTAAAGCCTATTATCATTATAATGAAAACTCTATGGTGGTCGATGTTCTTTATAAGTAGCAGATTGCAGATTAATAACTTCAGTCCTTCAAATTCTTGTTCAACACAAAGACAATCTAAATAACCTACTTAAGAATAATTATATTTTTTCACAAATTACTATAGATATCTAGAAGACAGAAAGTTTCACTGGTCTTAAGAGTGTAGTATTTCCCAGTACTTAGATCGTAACAGCCAGAACTAAGGTTTTCATCCTGCTAGCTGTTTTTCGGCGGTTTCACTCGCGTGCCATGGAAACTACTGCCTGCACCCAGATAAAATATAGTTTTTGTTGTTATGGGAATAGTGTAGCTACCTAATAGTGACAGATTTTTTCAAAAAAGTTCAGTAGTTTCGGAGCCTCTATTATATTAGTAAAGATATATCCCACCCAAAACAAAAATGTGAAAGACTGCCAAGTTCGATAATATGGGAATGCTTCGCCTATAAAAGAAGTGAGATCTGAATAAGTACCAAGTTCCATACACATACCTCAGTTAAAAATAGTTACTTTTTAATGATGTTACTTGGCAAGTTTTCATACACCTTGTTATAAACCTACTAAACGCAATGAATCAAGTATTTAATTTTCTATTAAAACTTGCCAAGTAATCATCATTAAAAAGTAACTATTTTTAACTGAGGTATGTGTATGGAACTTGGTACTTATTCAGATCTCACTTCTTTTATAGGCGAAGCATTCCCATATTATCGAACTTGGCAGTCTTTCACATTTTTGTTTTGGGTGGGATTTCATTTATTTTTGTAAGGTTGTTTATTTTATTTTTTCTTATGATGAAGTTAGTTAAAGAAATGTCTCATTTATACTATCTTTTAGATTTTTAATATGCACTATGTTTCTTACAAAGAAATGCACTAGATTAACTATGACTAGATTTACCAACTGACTGACATGACATGTTATCATATATTATGTTCGTGGATCAAAGTTACACATTCGTTATTTTCGAAAGTGATTCACACTTGACCGTTTTCAGATTTTTACTTTACTTTGACTAAATACAAACCTTTGTACCATTCGAAGATATATTATATAAATATAGATAAATTTAGTTCGTTTTAGTTCCTTAGGGGTATAAATTTACACCGGGTATAAAACACCTTCATTATTTTGAAACCGACTCACACTTGGCCATTTTCAGATTTTTCCCTTTACCTTGACATAAAGACCTACCTCCATGCCAAATTTCAAGTCAATACGACCATTGGAAGTGGTCTAGGTTTTTGATGAGTGAGTCAGTAAATAAGTGAATAAGTGAATAAGTGAATCAGTGAATCAGTGTATAGTAAAAATAGCGATTTTCTGACGTCAATATCTCAAGACCTACAATAGGTATATTAATGAAATTTTGTATTTTAGATAAGTGAGGGGGTCTCAACAGATACTAGAAATTTGATATGCGTAAATAAAATAGATTTTGAGTTACAGGGGGGTCGAATTTGGCCCGAAATGGTTCGTGTAATATAACCCACGGCCGGTGTGTCGCCTTTTTTGCTCGAACTTGGCGGACACACTGCCGTGTGTCTAGATGCCTTTTCTAAGTTATGTCATATGTATGTAACGCCTAGAACATTTCATCCAATCTTTACATCGTCTCACAAACACAAGGCTATCATTGTCAACATCTAGATACATAAATATCAGACAATGTCTTAACATCTCAATTGTTTTCTGATCATAACATTTCCCTGGTTACCAGATGATATCGGCAGACTTGTTGCAGGTGACCTCACGGAATGAATGTGGCCTTCACCCTGGTAAAGAGTATGATTTTCAGTACAGACACGACAAATTTTTGAATGAGATTTGTGTAAGATGTTGCCTATTTTCTTACATTGCAATTTGTAAGTATACGTAAAAACAATTATTATACCCATAAGGCGTCGAATAATCCGAGTTTTATAAACCAATCTTTATGTCAAAACACATAAAAAATTATTTTCGGTGCATAGGTCTAGGAGTCGCTGACTAAAGGATGCAGCTATTTTTATTTTGGGAACCGACTTTTTTTTGAGAAATCGCCAAAAAATGCAAACTTGCAATAATAAATCAAATTACTTAGTCATAGTAGTTCATTGTCTTGATTCGGTTTAACACTATAACGTGACATTTGCGAAAGCACAGTTCATTAAAGCAACGTACTTCTATAATGTACTCGATAATGATTGGACAGACTGACTGACATTATTTTGATTAGATTAGATTAATCAAGATCCACATTGATTTATTGAACGAAAGGTGAAGCGGTGACATTTTGTAGAACTTAGAATATTTCTTGACGAAATTGGTACAAAAAGCTTAATTTAGTGTAATTAGAGAATAGTCATTTAGAAATGCACTTATTCTATACAAATGCAAATAGAATCAGGATCTTTGGCATATTGCTGGTAAAACGAACATTAATAAGTTTTTTGCTCATTTTAGCTACTTATAACTCAAGCACCTATATGTTTCACGACTCGCTTCATAATTATCTAACACATCAAAAAACAACTAAGAGTAACCATCGATATTACCTACAGGAAAGCGTACAATCAATAAGCCTTTCAACATCAAACCAATCGTAGGCACAAAACACACCAAACATGATGACCTCTCTACCTTAAACTTAATCTTTGCCTTTCATAACCGAAACAGCAAGAATAATAGGCGGTCGGATACACATTACAACATGACACAACAATGCAGATTTTAGAGTACATTCGTGAGATCTGATGTTAGATGCATATTACGTGGGTATGTATGTGTGAATGTACCAGGGAGAACAAAATGACTAGAGGAGATGACATAATGCAATATCTCTTAAGAAAATGCGGGTGTTTTGGGAATTGAGGAATGTTACAAGCTCCTACGCTTTCAAAATTAAATCAGCAATCAATAAAGTCTAATCTTTGACTGATTGGTCTTGATTTGACAAGGACTTCTAGTATAGTTATCGGCACGGATATTGAGCTCTGACCTTCACCTGCGCAGAAGCGATTTATTGGTTTATTGCCTTATGTGTACAGTGCGCAAAGCGATCCCCACTCTTCCGCCGAGAGTTCAATATCCGTGCCGATAACTAAGTATAACTGCTCACGCCTATCTTACATTGCTTGACCTATAAGAAACACACGCCTGACCTACGTGCCTTGTGGCATCTCTGCTCATCTTTCCTTCCTCTTTAGTATGTTTGTACATCCCACGCTTGTTTCGGATATAAACAGAGGTACAAGTGGGTAATAATGAGTCATGATTGGTAAGGAAGTGAATGGGAGACTATGGGTTTAATTAAAGCCATTGTAGGTGATGTTTATATGGTTGGTTGGGAGTTCGGTTTCCGACCAGTACAAATACGTTGGAGGTACAAAATAGAAAACTACGGGTTATAGAAACATTATTTGTTTGTACCCTAAAGTAAAACCGCGAGAAAACGGCTAGTACTATGTAGTAGTAGTAATAATGTAATAATATCCTTATTGTAGGCCATAAATAATGTTTTCAACACTCCTGCCAGACAAATTAGAACATTCAAATAACGACTGATTGATTGCTTTTGATAATTTAATTAAATTCGATTAATCGATTTATTTATAGACGCTACACTTATAACTTCTTATAGGTTAATGTATACCTGTTTTTTTAACAATCCCGGTCAATAGATACCTCAGGTAGAGCGGTGTTAAATCGTTTAGTACCTTCTCCTTATTAGTAATACTATGTATATGATAAAGGTTATTTTTGAAATTTGGGAGGCTTACCGTCTGTTGCACAAAATTCCATTAAAGTTAATGCTTCTTTTAATCTATTGCTGACTCTTTCTTTGTCAGCCAGATAGAAAGTGTAAGCAATAGATTTAATGAAGCTTTAATTTTAATAGAGCGTTGTGCAACTGACGGTTAATTACCTACATGTCATATGCTAATTATAATGCTTGATAAATAAATGTTCCATATAACAGTTCCCACTTACCTACCTGCGATTCTTCACTCGTTTTAGCGTTTTCAGTTCGTTAGTTGAGCTTTGAGATACAGACAGTATTTTGAGTTATTTTTATATGTTTTTTTCTTTATATTTATTACAATGGAAGGCAAAAAGGATAACCTATCTTATAAATTTAAAAAAAATAAGCTTTGAATATATTTTTCTTAGCCGATTGCAACCAGCGCCATCTAACAAAACAAAAGTGAATTAAGATCTACAGTCCTTTCTAATCGAACCTCTAAGTTCACTTGCACTACAGACATACAGCCTTCTAAAGGTTGCGCTTGATCATTTGCAAACTTTGAAGAGTTTTGATTTACAGTTCATAGATGGCGTTGTTTTTCAATTAAAGCTTTGATTAAGTAATCGATTTACATGCTTGAGCTTGCCCGGGTCAGAAAATGTGGTGTGTGTATTTGAGACGAATTAAAAATGCTGAAGAGTTTGTTTGTTTGAACGCGCTTATCCCAGGAACTACTGGAGCGATTTTAAAATTTTGGCTTATATAAAGTATCATAATGAATCATTTTTGGAACAAAAGTTACAAACAGTTAAAAGTTATATATTATGTGTGATGATGGTTTTTACTTTCCTTTAAGCGTACCTAGTAGTGCAGAGAACGAACATTATATTGTAGTTATACTATTTGAAATATTAAATGATAAACAGTTAACTGGACTGTTAAATACCTATATTTAGTTAGCACACTAATGTTAACAGTGGCTAACTAAATTCCACATTGCAAATATTTCCAAAATCATTTTCCTTATATTGCAAAAATAATAGTTTAAAAAAACTAAAAAACACGCTTTTTATAGAAAAACGAACTAAAAAATAGAAAATAAATTTAAATGAATTTAAATTAAGAAAACAGTGTTAAAATTTCAATGAATATAAATTAATAATAGTGTGAATACAAAAAAAAATATTTAAAAAAAGCGTGGGGTGCATGGTGTCAATAGTTATAAATATTTTATTGGCAGATATGAGTACAGTGATTTTCATTTCGATAATATCTTAAAAAGCACCCCACGCTTTTTTTAAATATTTTTTTTTGTATTCACACTATTTAAATTTTTCAGTAATTACCTGCTTAAATGAAAGCTAATAAAGCTTGTAATTAAACATCACACAATACCTTTGTAGTCATTTGTTTATTTAAACAAACAAAAGACTGTCCGATTACAATAGAAGTTTTGACAGCTATAACATATGATATATGACAATGACCCAACTTATGTACTAACGTAACTTGTTATCACTTATTACATAAGTAAAGTAACTTTGCAGACAAATAGAAAGGTATGTGCTTACGATTCTATTTTTACACGCTTTTTATTAGCTTCACCTGTATAATATATGTATTCAGCGGCTCTATCTGAAAATCTGGTATGCTCGAGCATAATTAGGTAAGCGCGTGAATCCCGTAATTGAAAATCTACACCTACCGATACAAACTTATATTTTTGCTGAAGAGTTTGTTTGTCTGTTTTCTTGGCCACACTAATCTCCTGAAAACTTATTAACGTAAATCATTTATCGAAATGCGACAAACTCCCTCAGGACGTGGATGAAAGCTAGTTTCAATAGAATTTATTATAGAACCAAAACAAGCAAGCCAGCGTTAAATTGGGGCTTTAATAGAGTGCTGTTCATTTCCCAAATATTACTAAGTAACTGCGTTCAACACCAATAAACTCCAATCACACTAATCAAAATTAAAATCCTTAACCGCAACACATAATATAAGTGCCTAATTAAAACAATTTCGCAAGCCACTCAAATTCACTCACACTAAGTATTACTTAACCAAATTGATGCTCGTTTAAATCAATGCAAAGATGAACAAACATGCTGTCTACTTGACCGTGCAATATTTAAGCCTATTCAATTCAATCATTTTGAACATCACTTTAAAATCTGTATGAGGACCGCACCTAGATTGTGAAAGTTAATATGAGTCACTTCTTTAGATAATTTATATGTAAACATTAGTTTTGAAGCTTATGAAATACTAGATATAAGTTTGAAAATTCTACCCATACCGGGTCAAGAAGTCTATAGCCTATGTCCTTTCTCAAGCTAGTGTTTCTGTGAATATATGTAGAACATGTCTAGCCCACCCTAAGTAATGTAAAACGCTCATGACGCGATGACGTGGGCGCTGCAGCCTGTACTTCGGTATTGATTTATCTTTTTGGAGAAGCTTATAACTTGCCATATTACTTGTTTGTTGTTTCAGATAGCACTTTAATTAAACTATAAGCCCCAGCTGCTCATGTTACCCCTTTAAAAAATCAAATAGCAATTTCATACATTTAGCCATTGATTTCGATGATGTCTCCTATGCAGTATTTCATTACTTATTATTACCTATAATTTGAGTTACTTTTCGTTTGCGCCGGGCTTGGGTTTTTTTTGAGCATTGTCCTTAGTTACTTAAATTGTTTTGGCTTGTAAGCCGCACAGAAAGACAGACTTTTATAATATTGGTTAAATCATTAACTGTTTTTTATAAATAATGAATACATTTTAGATTAAGTTGATTAAAGTCAAAATAGTTATTATATTTTTTTTAGATTCTTTCTTGAACCTTCTTCAAAAAACATGTAACTTGTAACAGTTGTAACCGAAATCTGAACCTGTTGCCCAATTTATTCATCTTTCAGCGCATGCGTTTAACAACTATGATAACATTCGATGATTCGACATTGATGATGGATCGGATCTAGATCGGCGCGTGATTCGCCGTCGTGAGCAATACGCACGTTGAGAGCGCGCGCGCATTCTTCACGTGGCGATATAATACAAGGTGTTTTGGTAATGTCATGTAAATTGTTGCAGGTGGCAATTTTTGATAGACAATTTCTTGTGTATTATTTAGCACATACAAGTATAGCTTTTGTGAAATAAAACATCTACATTATGTCATACTAGTCGTTTTCCCGTGGTTTCACCCGCGTGCCGTGGAAACTACTGCTCGTACCGGGATAAAATAGTCTATGTTACCCGCAGATAATGTAGCTTTCCAAACCAAAATCCATAACCGCATCTGTTTTATTATGGTTATGAATTAAGTATGCGATTTTCACCTATAGGTAGAGTGATTTATTTTTGCTCGCGGCAGGACCTCATGAGCGCATCCGGCCGTGCTCTCGCTGTGGCGGCATATTGGGCTGACAAAGTGTAGTCTCACTAAGTATAAGACATGTCATCGACATGAAAGAAGAAGTGCGTAATAAGTTCACTTGCATCTATCAAACTGAAATCATCCTGTATAATACAAATTCACAAACAAAAGTAATTGATTCGATCTGCAAATAACACTTATACCACTTAACAACGACCTCATATTCCATAAACTATTTTACAATTTAAACCATACACTTACATTCAAGTACACACATCATTTCATTTGACCGCTTCTCTAACCAGCAGTTAATTTGAACTCCTGTTTAGGAAATACAGTTAATTTATCACATGAAAAAGTGAGCATGTTAAATTGTATTTATACATAGACAAATTCTTACTTCTGACAATGATTATCTTACACAACATTTTTAAGTTAAATGTTGTTTGGTTTTAAAGAATATAATTTTATGGAAAAAGACCTGGAAATGAAAAAGATATTATTTATCAATATACATTTTCCTAGTATTTTTTTGCATAGATATATTTTTAGATTGATAAACACATAGACAAGAGCCAGTGTATCACAAATTTAAATAATTAAAAGAATGGTAAATAAAATACAGATAATCAGGCTGAAATATTGATATAACTTACAGCTGAAAATACGGCCTCGAAAAATAAGTAAGTAGTTAGGTATTAGGTATACTTGCAAAGTTGCAACATATACTATGCGAATGCAGTTTATAGATCTTATATACCTACATAAAACCTACATAAAATACTATGTGATGTTTACCATCTCGCAAGTACATTCAACACAAAAAACTGTTGCCACAACAAATGAGCACCAAGTGGCAACTCGTACAAATCAAAATAGGCTGTTACTTGACATTACGTGTGTTACGATATTATGATTACGTAGCTATCGCGTGAGGTGTGGGCTTGTTAAATTCGTACCAATTAGTTTTTTTATCAACCCTCCCTAGTAACTTATTTCTTAATATACTTAACGTTGGAGAGTTTGTTTGTTTGCTTGAACACGCTAATGAAAAAAAATCTTTCAGTGAACTTAGGTGAAACCGTGGTAGGTATACATTTATTTTTTCTTTGAGGACTATCATGGAGCATAGATCAAAGCAAGTAAATCTTTAAGAAAGATAATTAATAAACCTGATGATAGAGAATGTCTTGTGGCATTCAGTCCGCCAATGTACTATTTTTGTACACAAAGTACCTTTAAATAAATAAATAGGTAGTTATATTAAGTTCATTTATCATAGTGATACCTACCAATGATGCTATGTCTCCAAGTGGTATTTAGTTCGCGACATTTACCTGCAGATATATCTACTTTCCGTTGCAAAAACATTCCAAGTTCATTCATCTAAAGTTTCTTAGGAATGCGCATAAGAATTTAAAACACATCCGATTTACTTACCTTGACTTTAAATCCAAAACTAAAGCTATTATCACCTTGAAGAACAATACCATACGTTTTGATTGACGGTTGATCGAAAATCCATCGCTCACTGATCGATGTTTAAACATATCTATAATAGACATCACTACATATTTAAACTATCGATTAGTATTGCCTCACTATACTGCGATTTTACACGTGCCACAAAGGAACTACTTTAAATTCCTGGTTAAAAAGTATATAACCGATATCATCATCTGTCTAGGCTTTTCCCAGCTAAGTATATTGGGGTCTAACCGGATGCGGCTGAGTACCAGTATCCTTCAGCCGGTACTCAACCCAGTTACCCTTACAACTGAATACCCCTTTGTAAGACTTTCTAGCTTAGGTATGACTACTCGTAAAAACTGCCAAATATATTCAAATGACAGCCGGGTTTATCGTACTTTCCGAAACACGGAAGCATCCATGAACTGACCGCACCAAGCGTTGCTTTATGTTCGATCGATCCGCGCGGCTTTGACACAAGCTCTTCCTAATATACCTGTATCAGTCATATCAGAATTCACCTCCTTGCTTTTCATCTCAATCTCAAAGCTTTTAGTAATGCATAATCATTTTTGCATGAAGTTTATTAGGCCGACTATACCCTAAGGCGTTATTAAATTAGCCTCTAAAAGAATTTCTTATCTGCCTAGTTAGGTCCATCAAGATTATTGATTGCGAATCAAAGATTAAATATTTAGAAATATTTTTATACCACAATAATATAATAATATTACGTAAGAAGTTACTATGTAGTTGATTTCAGCAGGTGCTTATAATTAGCGGTCATGTTAGATTATTTTATTCGGATACGGTACAAGTTTGAAGATGACGCGAGTTATTTTTATAAAATCAATAATCCAAATTGAGAACGTTGAATATTTTGGAAGTCGTTTAATATTGAAGTGATCACCATTTCTGTAAAATCAAGCTCAAATCATTTACCTAGCCCTTTTCCAATCGAACAGGATGCAACTGAGAACCAGTATTTGAAAATTAAGCACTTTAAATTGTCAGTATACATTTTCAATACTACAAAATTTTCAAAATTATATCTCTTCAATACATAATATTTTGCCTCACATATTTTTGTCGTCATTCTCAGTATTTTTTGCGCTTTAAAAATACCTCGCTCCATTCTAACCCTTGCACCAACCAAAAGTTCAAAGTTGAACCTAATAAGATGAATACGTACAATTAACAGGCAGTTATAATCTCAGTCACATGTGTTAACTTTTACGATATCACTTGATATGTACCGCGTTAGTTTACTTTTACCGTGAGTGCAATAGGTTAAGCGGTCATAAAGGTGACGGCGCCCATTATGGGTTTTATGTAATATTTTTGATATGGTGTAGGTACTCGTAAAAAAACTATCTGGTATCTTTTTTGTATTGGGTAAGACTATGTATGCCCTATCAGAAAGATGATCTATCAAAAAAGTTGCTACTTACATTAATTTATTCAACCGATATTGCTTGATATTTTCTAAAACTTGAGAAAAGACAAACTACTTTTATCCAGGTGCAGAGAGTAGGTTTCTCGGGATGGCCAGGGAACAGTTTAATCATAAGTAATGTACCTATTAATAAATAAATAAATAATATTCTGTGATTTGTGGATGGCAAAAATTCTTGCCCATCGATTTTTTTATTTACTGTCAAAGTAAACAATCCCTTTCCTTTTAGTACAACTACTAGTCTTTCTCAACAAGCCCTTTCAATCATTAAGCCAGATCATACAAATACCACGGTTTAACAAAATATCATTTAATTCCAAGGTTTAATAAAGTTTTCAACGTTTTCAATAGAACGTGTCGTTCCGGACCAACCTTATACTGGCATGTGCTCTATATCCTATCAAAGTTCATCTTATTAACACACATTCTAAAACCAACCTTAACTTGTAATCAATACAGTACATTTCTCCTAATACGATTGAGGTATCATCACTCATTGAATATGAGAACTATTCCACAAGTGATTTTAGACTTTCTGCTCGAGGTGTTAAGGTTGAGAATGCGATACTTAAAAATCTAGTAAAAGGGTTTACTGCGTGTAGTAATTGTTTAACTGCAAAACGTGAGGTTTTTGCCACCGAAGTTGTATCATTGTGTGGTGACATTTTTGATCATAGGAAAGCATAGCAAGGCAAGTTTGTTCTCTAGGAGCAGACAGAGCGTACCTATATTAAAACGGTAGAATAATGATGATGATGATATCCTTCTAGCTAGCCGATTAGTAAAATAATAGGTAGCAGTTAGGTATAGTAAGTATACTGGAAAAGTACTGAAACGATACATTGATTTTTGTCAGCTCCTGGACTCAAAAAGTCAAGAGTTACCAATCCACCTTGAGCAATTATGGAGATATAACCTTCATTACTTTTCTGTATGAGATAAGTCCTGAGTCAATAAACTATTAAAATCCTAATTATGATGATGAATAGAATATGGGTACCCAAGTACCTGTATTGGAGTGGAGCCTAAATGGTTGATATCAAAACCAACCTCTATTAATGGAATATTAAATTTTATACCCCACTATACTCCTAAAAATCGTGAAGATTATATTGATACAGTAAATACCTGAACCTGCCTACTGAATGATAAAACCTATTTACTTAGCTTGTCACCTTTCGCATATCACGGCTTGAAGATTCGTCTCCACGAGCTGTCACAGTATTCATACATTATTCACTGGAATCAATGATTTAGGTAAACAGAATTTAATGTGACTGCATTCCTTTAAATAAATACTTTTAGGCCTGCAGCGGTAGGTAATTTATTGAATTCTTTGTCTGTCATCAAAATCCAAATTTCAGGCTTCATAACAGAGCTTTTTGAACGTCAAATATTACATGAGGCATTCTCCAAAACGCCCACCTTTCACCACTTGCTATGTGTTTTGCTGAAAAGAAGAAGTAACGCAGCAAACTCCCCTGCAACAAATGCAGGATAGCTACTCCTAGAGTGAAGAAAATATAAGATTCAAAGTGATTACGGACTTTCAAGTCCAGGTCATCTTAACGATGTCTCCCTCTACCTAATAAATTAGGAAATTCAACTTACCAAGGTCTTTTTACAAAATTGCACTCCATATATAAGCTTTAGTTGTAATTTGGCAACATAATAATAAATATTTGCAGCATGATTTATTACATAAATATAGTAATTAAAAACAAATGAAGTTGCAATCACGATGTAACTTAAAACTAACCTAGAACACCTACGGAACCTAGAGCACTTCGCACACGTTAATTTGAGGTCTGTGGTTATTACGAACCGTGATATTTATGTATTTTAGCTACTGTATATGTATGTACCTCTATGTAATTATTTTCAGAAATTTAATTTAAATCTTATTTTACTTAATATTCATCATACAGATGGAACTAAAACCGCATCTGGGCTACAAACTATTTAGCCAGTTTTCAGTAAGCAAGTTTTTAATGGAAAATTAAAGGTTCTGCCGAAAATGCAGCCAAGCTCATTATCATCAAGGCATTTACCTTTTTCTCGCCCCATAACAAAAACATTTCAAATCACCAATTACACAACATACCTATCCTAACAAGTTACAAATGACCTCATCAAATTAGAAACTAAAACACATAAAAGCTTCATTATTTGCAAAGAAAACACATGCAACACAGTATCACGTACTTCTTACAAATTAAGATTGATGCTATCTGCATCTGGACCAAGGCCAACAATTTATATATGACTCAGTGAATTTCAAAAATGATTATTATTGTTATAACGACGAATTGGTTCAAAGATGAGCAGTTTGTTGTAATAACTTATTGTAAAACGTGTGTGCTTTAGTGATGGTGTTTTGTTTTAAAGGCACTAGAATAAAAAATGAAACTCAGTTTTATTTAACTGGCTGTTTCCTGCGTTTTCACCCGTGTTCCTGTGGAAACTACTTCTGGTTTTTGGATACAATATAGCCTGTGTCACTTGGGGATAGTGTAGCTTTCTAACAGAGAAAGAATCTTTCAAATCGGTTCAGTAGTTTCGGAGCTTTTCGAGTACAAACTAACAAGCAAAAAATTATAGACTAAAGAGCTATAAGTAATAGAGTTGATCTTATATACCATGACCCTATGACACACATTTGACCCATTTCCTTTTATTAATTTTCGAAAAGTAATTAATCATGTATTTCAAAACGTTTTATAAGACAATGCCACATAAGCATCTAATTTACTGGTAAGTACAGTCGGCGAAAGAAGTCTAAACGGCAGTATAAAATGTATGACTATGATAATAGTATTTTTATGGTTTCCTTCAGCAGTTCTGCTTTCGGGATGTTTAATTAAATAGCTTTTTTTTTAATTGTCATCAAAATGCATAATTTCAAAAAAAAAAAACTAAATATGGGGCAGTTCCGAACATTGAAATATGTACCTACTTACACACACTTAAATAAATGAAACTGGATTAATTTCATGGTACAAAATTATTCTTTAATTTGTTAATACCTACTTATTTTTGGGAACCACTTTTCAGTCAACTTCTCAGAAAAGAGTTCTTAATTATACCACATAACTTTTTGTTTTCATTACTGTCTTTAAAAGCAGTTGGTAAATAATTTTTGAATCTCACTGTACCTCACGATACATATAACTCATTACATCACAAATCAAACATTAAGCCTGCAATTGTGATGATGGATAGCTTCTCAGTTGTTAGCAAATGACGTGATCATCATCAGCTGTCTTGGTCCATCATTATTGCTTGATGGAGCGTTTTCAAGCGCACATATAGCTTCTGAAAGTGACCATGGGGTTATCATTTGCTTGCTAATCTGTCAAGTACAATAATGGTTTATTGTACTTGACAGATTATTATATATTATTGTCGTGGTGGCCTAGTGGGCAAAGAACCAACCTCTCGAGTATGAGGGCTCGGGTTCGATTCCAGGTCAGGCAAGTACCAATGCAACTTTTCTAAGTTTGTATGTACTTTCTAAGTATATCTTAGACACCAATGACTGTGTTTCGGATGGCACGTTAAACTGTAGGTCCCGGCTGTCATTGAACATCCTTGGCAGTCGTTACGGGTAGTCAGAAGCCAGTAAGTCTGACACCAGTCTAACCAAGGGATATTGGGTTGCCCGGGTAACTGGGTTGAGGAGGTCAGGCAGGGCAGTCGCTCCTTGTAAAACACTGGTACTCAGCTACATCCGGTTAGACTGGAAGCCGACCCCAACATAGTTTGGGAAAAAAGGCTCGGAAGATGATGATGTACTTGACAGATTAGCAACTACAACAACTAACAACAGATAACTTAGGTTAACTAGGGACTTGAATCTTCATTTTGTTGTTAATTTTAGCTTTACTTTGACTATTCCCAACTATGTTGGGGTCACCTTCCACTCTAACCAGATGCAGTTGTGTGCCAGTATTTTACATGACGACCTATCTGACCTCCTCAACCCAGTTACCCGGGCAACCCGGGTAAATGGTGCAGTCGATATTTTCAATAATATTTAAGCTACTCATAATAATCGATCAAAAATACCTATTATTCTATTTTTATAATACGAAATTACATACATATCATATGACGTCATGCTATTAATTTCGGCAAATATATTAACAACAGCTGACAGGTAATTTTTAACATCGATATCAAAAACCATTTAATACTGCGGTTGTTAGCCTTGCAATATATTATACTAATTAATATAGTTGCTATAGATGTTCCGGAAGAGAAGCAAACGGACCTGATTTTTACTGAAATCCTTATTAATAAATAAATGCGAAGGAACCTCACTTTGTCTATCTGTCGCACTTTCAGTAACAAACAACAGGACCTATTGAAACTCAAACTCAAAAAGTTACTGCTTTTTATCCGGGCCATTTGAAAAGAAATAAAGCATTTGAACTTCTCAGAGTATGAAGACTTACATAAAATTGACTATAGAGCAAAAGAACATAGAATGCATTTTATTAAAGTGTAGATAAGCAGACCCGCATATCTATTTAGTCATTCTAAAACCGCATTAAGATACAAATGCAATACCAATAATTTATAACATATCATCAATCGCACCGATAATAATACAAATAAAATAAAAAAGCAAATATTGAATCTAACGGAAGCCTAGTAATAAATATAAATTGATGCATTAAAAATATTTGTATCGAAATGTCAAGTTCGCAGTTTATATGTGTAATTGAAGATTTTATTGTAGAACGAATCTTTTCATAGATTTGGAACTAGTTTTTGACCGCGGCGTTGTGTAGTCTACCCGACCGAAATATGTAAAAAGTAGTGTAAGCTTTTGTAGCCTCTAGCTGATTGTACTAATATGATAAATAAGAACAATAAAGTTTTGTTTGTACCCTGAACTACAGATCCGACATGTAAATTCTTCATCTGATGGACACTATCCCCGTGTATAACATAGGCTAAGTATAAAATTATGTTGTAAACTGATGTGGCCTCCATCTCATTCATAGTTAGTAATGTAGACAAACAAACTCACCCGTGAGTTGTAAGTTTTTTTTTTTTTTTTTTATGAAGATCACACATTTTCTGTCAAGGTTTTTGCACCATAATTTTTCTTCTCAATCTATATCGGGTGTGTCGTTTATAATCACATTAAATGAAATGCGTTAATATACTTCTTAATATATGTCCATTAACACAAAGAAAAAAGAAAAATATAGAATTTTTATTCTATTTACTTACTTTGTTTGAAAAATGCATTTTCGCACATTTTTATGTGCGAAAATTAGAACACCATATAAAAGTCAGTGATTACAAACAACTGTAATTCTCCCTTGAAAACTGACAGCTGTCAACTGATCAAAACATTCGATAATCCTAACTTTATCTCTGCTTTACACATGATGTTGTAAATTATAAAAACGAAAAATGACTCCTCTGGCTAAACCACTGAATGAATTAGGTTATTTTTTAAAAAATTCGCCATAGAATATCATAAAGTATATGCGATATCATTTAATGTGATTGTGAACGACACACCCGATATACACATGTCCTTTCTTATCATACATACTGAAAACCTCTATTTTGTTATGTTTAATGCTTGTAGTGTTCGCCCTACCTGTGTCTCTGTAATTACCATCCGATAATTAGGATATCGGCTCGCTTGCCCACATAACGTCTTACTCCCGTGCCACACACTCTCCCGGTTTCCCGCCAACTGGCCATAGAGTATAGTGTGCACTCTCCGCGTCTATGCGACAACGAGACGACAGATATCGGTGATAATACAGTACACTACATCCCTTCCTTTGTTTAGTAAAAACAAATTAAACTCCGTCACTTTGCCGACATCAATAACCAGTCTGGTGATCAGTCGATGGACACCGATATCCCGCCTGTTAGTCCATGTGGAATCAAACAGTCTCAAATATTGCTGCACGTTCAGCCAACGAGCACTCATCTTGCTTGGTCCGATTCAAACAGTTTATTATCGAAATCATCTACTTTATATCTAGGCAATGACATATTCAGGTAGGTATCTCATGCTCGAAACAATTACGAACACTTGAGATCCACTAGCGGCAAAATCAAAATGAATATAAAAATAGATAAAACCAAACTGTACCTACCTATTAATGGAATATAATAAATCTTCATACTCCCAGTGGTTTCCTCACATTTTACTCTAGCTACCTACTCCTTTCCCTTTTCCTTCAAATGACCAAGTATTGCCTTTGCCCTTGTCGGGCTTTGACTGAATAATTTTACTTCACTTACTTGAAAAACAGTTTCAGAATGCATTGTCCCAATGTAAGAATTTTATTTCTAGCTTCAGAGTTGAAACAATAATGATGAAATGAAGTTTTTTCTGACGCTTTGTACTTGCGATTAAAGCCCCGTAATGACTTTTACGTGCATTTTACTAGCGTAGCGTTTGCTAGTGTTTTATAAACAACCGGACAACTTTGAAATGTCACTACAGTCGAATCGTTTTACACTGACGATTTATGGAAATTATTACCTTTACCTTTTACTCACACATTACCTTACCATTACCACTTTCAATAACCTTACCAACAAGTTACCGCCGCGACGTTTAAAGCAAACCTTTGAGTGTTACTGGACTCCACGACAGTGGAACGTGACTTTCAAGTCCATGCCAGGCCCTGCCATTTTATACTTGCACACAACATATACGAATCCTCGCGAACCTTGCTGGTCGCACCTCGTAAAGCTGTACAAGACTTGCACACAACATATACGAATCCTCGCGAACCTTGCTGGTCGCACCTCGTAAAGCTATACAAGACTTGCACACAACATATACGAATCCTCGCGAACCTTGCTGGTCGCACCTCGTAAAGCTGTACAAGACTTGCACACAACATATACGAATCCTCGCGAACCTTGCTGGTCGCACCTCGTAAAGCTATACAAGACTTGCACACAACATATACGAATCCTCGCGAACCTTGCTGGTCGCACCTCGTAAAGCTGTACAAGACTTGCACACAACATATACGAATCCTCGCGAACCTAGCTGTTCACACCTCGTAAAGCTGTACAAGTTCTCGCCTCTCAGGCATATAGGTCTATAGGTACATATGATAGTTCTACTATCTAATACTTTCGCGCAACCTTACGATTTCTCACGGACCTTACTGTTAGCAACAGTGGAACGTGCTTCGCAAAGCTTTACGAATATAAATATAATAGTTCTACTATTTAATACTTTCGCGCAACTTTACGATTTCTCACGGACCTTACTGTTAGCAACAGTGGAACGTGCCTCGCAAAGCTTTACGAATATAAATATAATAGTTCTACTATTTAATACTTTCGCGCAACTTTACGATTTCTCACGGACCTTACTGTTAGCAACAGTGGAACGTGCCTCGCAAAGCTTTACGAATACAAATACATATAATAGTTCTACTATTTAGTACTGCCGTACGATCTCTAGTTTTTCAAACATGTACATAAATACATAGTAATTATGATCACACAACGTACGTACCCGGTTGACTTCCGCAGTGGGCCCGTGAACTAGCAGATTTCTGCCAGTACCTACACATACATAATGACTAAAAGTAGAATTATAGTTCAGAAGTTTTTTTTTTTATTGATAACAACACAACAACATAACACAATAATTTATACGGTTGTACCTAAGTGGTAAATTGTGTCTACAATTGAAATACCTTTGTATTTCCAATCTGCTTTTCAACGTGTCTAGGTGCCAGCCAGTATACCTATTATAGGTACAATGTTTAAAACTTAAACGGTCGAAACGCAGCTCTCCTGACGGAAAAGATATCTCGTTTACTCATGTTGTATCGTTAACTATTCTAAAAATTGTACTACCTACTAGGGGAATTACATTTAATCTCGATGACAACAGAGCACCGAGGGCCTTACTACAAAAACTTTAAACCCTGTTTTACACTTGTCTAATAAAATTTTGGCTGCAAAATGAACCATATGTCAACGTCATAATTTGTCATTTTTTTAGACAAGGCATAAACTGACGTTTAAAAGTTTTTGTGGTAAGACGGTAACAGTTTAGTGCACTACTAATGTGTTAAGTAAAGGTAGGTATTCCTATTAGACTCGGAACCAACCTACCTAGCAATCATGTTTACATAGTTACAGATCGCTTGGACCAGCCACCGTTCACATCTAATTTGACACCCCATTGCAAAATTATTTAAATTATTACAAACGAAATTAATAGCAAATGCTTAAAGCATAATATGAATCAAACTCAACTAATTTTGGTAACAGTTTCCTTTTATTAATTGAGAGTGGAATATTTCCAAGCTTAATTCCTTATCTCAGCATTGCAACAAGTAATCTGGTTTTCAACCGTATGGATCAGCGCTGGCACTTGTATGCTTCTGCAGATACACTCTCTAAAAGAATTCTGATATACCTAAGCTTCGAGCGTTCTACATCAATGAGTGTCCAGTTGCGCAATTCTACAAATTTAACTTTAGTGCTATGTGTACGTTACGATTATAACGTAGGCACCTATAAAGCCGTTGCTTTATAGTTACGTTTAACTTATCAGATTTTAGGATTTTAGTTAACAACTACGTCGTGCAACGAAACGCGCTTTGACAGGTGTCATCAGCTTTGCAATATGGTAATCTGTAGCTGTGACATTCAGTGAAACTTTAAAACACAAACAAACACCTTAACATAGAATAGAATCCATCAATAGAGACTCTCAACTACTGTTCCTCCTCCTTTCATCAAAGTGAACAGCAACTCACAAACAGCGCTCCCGTCGATGCACAATTCCCCCTGTAGAAACGATCGCCGACCCCTCTACAACGTCCGTCCACCTATAGATTGGCCGCAGGATTCCCAATTCATGCGCCCACCAACGCCGAATAGAAACCTAGAACCTATGAAGTAGGTACCTACTTAGTGAACAACCAAGCGCCGCAGATAAAATGCAGGTGCCACAGGACCCAGGCAGCTCGGTGCCGCTGCTTTGAAAATTTCAAGAAACTGTTCGGCCAGCAGGCATCTCCAGGTTTCACAAGTGGGTGGCAAAGCAACAACAACAATCAGTATGCCAAGAACATTTGTAGCCAACAACTGAGAAGGCTACACATTGTACCTACTTCAAAAGATAGATGTATTAATCTCAAATCAATAAATGGATTCTATTTCATGTCTTGGTTATGTTATTCTCCCAACAACTTTCTATGTAAGTTTATTTAGTTTACACTCATAATTCTTGTTGGGCACTGCAATACTGTAAAGTATAATTTACAAATAAATAGCAATATTACAATGAGGGCTACTCTGTTAAACTGCACCAATGTCAGTCAATTGTGATACCAATTAAAATCCACTCAAGCCTGAATCTTGAAGGTTATATTTTAGAAGCACAAGCAATCACCAAATTATGAAATCTAAATCATTAGACAGTACCCAGAGTAAGTATCTATATTGAAACTCCTTCCATGTTTCATTCTTATAAGATTTTGTCACAGATGTGAAACCCCAGTTAGGTAAATAAAGCAGCATTGTCCCAACAAATCTTAATGGGAATTAATTAAAGTACAAAAATGCTCCATTGCTTAGTTCCTTAAACTTTTGGTCTAAGAGTTTCATATTCACCTAAAATACTCAAATTAGGATTATGAGTTAGGATGTTTACCAAAGATTCTATCTATTGAATACCAAAAGTTTTGATCCACATTTTCCATCTAATATTGCTGTTTGATACTGTTTTCCTGTTCTGCATCTCTGAGATATCGCTGTTGTAAAATAACAACCTCTTTAATACTGCAAAACAAACTAAATTAAAAGGATTGGAATTATATTCAGGGTGACTGAGCAACCGTTATAATTAACATTAACTAGATAGGCAACCCACTGGAAGCGTTGACGGGTTGGAATGTTGTACATATGTGCATACATACCAGTATAGCTGGGTAAGTACTTCAACATACATAGTCCAACTTACAATGGTCCTTCAATGTGCTATTTGTTTAACTAAATACCTAGCACATGTTTGTCATTTATAGAACAGTTGACTAAAGGTACAAAACCACCAGTTTGTTCTTGTAATATCCACTATATTGTAAGCAAGTCTCTTGAAGTAAGTTGGTACCAGAACAATGTAGCAAGTAAGTAGTTAACTAGGCTCTGGGAGGGAAGCTAGGTTTGGAAGCTTATATTATCCAAACCACCAGCACAGAAAATCTGAAATTAATCAAGATTTAAAGAAGGTACTCGTCCAGAATAACTTTCAAATACTTAAAATTACTCAATTGAAAACAGATTATTTAGTAGAAATAACTACTTGATTATTGTAGGTAGTAGGGAGTCGCTTACAAACTCAAGGTACTTATAATATTATGCACTCAGTTCACCAAATATTTCACTATATTACAAGTTACAAATTAATTTGAAACTTTCAGTCATAATTGCATTCCCAGTTATTATTTCTTTTGCTTTATATAACTTGGTTTGTTTAATTTATTAACTTCTTAAAGTAGTTTGTATAATAATTTCCTCTTATAACTTCCTAGTTCAACTTGCATGGTATAACTTTCTCAAAGTCAACCCAAAAAATATTGTAAACATTTCTTTTTCATGTTATTATCGTATGTATCAATACATACAAATTGTAACCATGGAGTTTCTTGCCCGTTCTTTTCCATAGGAAGCTACTTTTGGAATGGGCAACTAGAAGCAAACTCATTTATAACTTTGACGTTCATAAGTGCTTGTAAAGGCCTACATGAAATAAATGATTTGATTTGATTACTTTTCACACTTTTATAGTCAATGGGAACCAAAGATTATTTACTTTATGATAGGAACTAGGAACACAATGTAATTTATCTTTCATAAAGGAAATTACTCCCACGACAGATGTTTGGCTGTATGCTGTAATCATAGCCATCATGTAGCATCACAGCATTAAAACGATTTACTGATTCGCACCAATCTTAAAACAAATGAGTGTTCTATGTTCAATTGGTGAAAAATACATGAATTTCATACGCAATGTGATATTATGACACAGGCTTCCTGGAAAACCCTTATGTGATGAATATACAGTACAATTACTAACGTACAACTTACTTATATGCTTCAAAGAACACACAATTAAACTTTCCAAGTAAAACCTAGACATGAGCACTGGTGTGAGATTCTTTAAAGTCTCATACAATAATTTATAGTCGAGTCGGTGACTGGATACCATACTAGCATCCTTACTAGAAACTTTAACTTGCACGTTCTTTGGACAGACGGCCAATTTGTTCAGATTTCGGCTGTATATGGGGACTTCTAATCCGCAAACTGAACTTACCATACCTGCCCCTTCCTTTCTTTTCAATTCAAAAGAAATAATGTTCGCTACTTACAGACACGCCGCCAATATCATATTTTCACTCGTCGCCAAATGTAGTGTTCGCCCTACCTGTGTCTCTGTAATTACCATCCGATAATTAGGATATCGGCTCGCTTGCCCACATAACGTCTTACTCCCGTGCCACACACTCTCCCGGTTTCCCGCCAACTGGCCATAGAGTATAGTGTGCACTCTCCGCGTCTATGCGACAACGAGACGACAGATATCGGTGATAATACAGTACACTACAATGCTCTATTTTGTAATAGTGCTGAACGCAACATTTAGTGCTATAAATGTTTTGCAATAGTTGGCGCATCGAATCCCTAAAATATTAAGCGTTAGCTGAACTTTACGTCATTGAGAGTTAATTAAGTCGTGATACTCGTAATAGCTACTGAACATACACTGTAATATAAATGCACTATTTCTGAACCTATATAATTTCAAATGATTTATTACAGTTCACGATGAATCTATTCTAATTTATTGTGTTTCTTTTATTTGAATTTCGCTTTGCAGCGCTTTCGCACTGGCGGATTTTCCGCGCGTAGGAAACCGAGCGTATACGCAACACTTATTGTGAGGCAAAATTCTGTTGAGCGGTGTGTAACATCATTATTGTGCCAGGAATTGTCGCGCAAATTCGCTCGACAACGCCCTTAGGACTTACCCTTGGGACGAGCTCACTGTAGTCGCTTGAAATAACGGACCAGATAATACACCGGTGTAAAACCGCTTTTAAAAAAGTCAGCCAGACATCCAAAATAGGTATCCTAAGATGATATAACATTACAAAATATTACAGGCAATTGACGACAATTAATCTTCCGACTCATCTGCAAGCGAATCGTGAGAACAATCGGAAAGAATCGAATACTTTTGAAATGTTATCGATGCGCAAATATGCGAACTTCAATCGAATGATTTTGAAATCGTCACGAAGAACAGTATCTTATGTCATCTTAATTGGAATCCTATTGTGGAATTTGTTGAAGAGTAAATCCTTAAATGGAAGATGGCTAAAGTATGATTGCGATTCTGTCCAGCACACTTTGTTTTAGTGCTTGATTCGTCAAATTTTATTTAGTTATTGTCACATATTTTCGCCAAAACAATATTCTCTATCTCATCATAGGACTCTATTCATACAGGAAGGAATGAATTTCTTCAAGATAATATTTTCCTGCATTTCTGCATGATACTCAGTCTCAGTCTTGGTATAGGTACAAAGGAATCACTTAGCAACTAAATAACCAAGAAAAGTTACATTGGAACTTACCTGACCTAGAATCGAACCCGCAGTCGCACCTACTTGAGAGGCAGACATAATATATCGTAGAGTGATCGAATTTTCCAAATTCTTATTCTTCTAATCGGACACTCTTGGCAGAGTAGTCGTGATCATGGGTTGTCTCTGTGGCCCTTGCGATTTCTCTCCACTTCTCCCTGCTGGTGGCGTTCCACGCGCACTCCACAATTGAGCTTGATGTTGCAGATTTATCATAACCATAACAAACAAACAAACTTTCTAAATAAAATAATGAAAATTAAATTCATAAAGCTAAAAGGGGTCTTAAACGAAATTAAAACCTTCAAGCTTCTGTAAAATATCTTTAACTCGTAACCTTACGGCTATCGAGGTGACAAGGGCCATTACGGCCTTAAAATACCTTCCAAATCCGCATCGTAAACATAAAATCCTATTACCCAAATAGCTGAGAAGATACTCCAATACTTACCTATGTAAGTACCTACACTAAGGTAACCCGCAAACTGAAGACTAACCGTCTTACCACAAAAACTTTTAAACGTCAGTTTAAGACTTGTCTAAAAAAATTTCAGATTATGACGTTGACATATGGTTCATTTTGCAGCCACAATTTTTTTAGACAAGTGTAAAACAGATGTTTAAGTTTTTATATTAAAAAATCGGCATAAAGAATCGACTGACAGTTGACCCGATGGTTGGACAAAAAATATTTTTAAAGAACATCTTGATTCCTATCAAAATTTCCAGGTGGGTTGAGGAGGTCAGACAAGCAGTCGCTCCTTGTAAAAAACTGGTACTCAGCCGCATCCAGTTAGACTGGAAGTCGACCCCAACATAGTTGGGAAAAAGCTCGACAGATGATATCAAATTAAGTCTTCCTCATACCGGCTAAATACCTCGTCTTTGTAATGTGCGTACTACCATTCATCTTCATACTGATTTATGAGCCCAAACAAACTATCGGCCGACTAAAAGTTTGCAGTATGCGGATATTGTAAATGTTAGCAAACGCTATTTAGAGAACCCATTTATATTGGGTGACATTTGTGAGATACGATGCATAAACATTAGACTTCTAGACATGGGTTTTCGGTCTTTCGTATTTCGACTGACTCCTGAGTGTCGTACTAAAACTTAGTCTAAAATAGCTCCTGTCTGCAGGTAAGTAGGTTATACCGGGAAACAATTTCGATTGTCAGAATAAAAAGTAGTCTATAGCCCTCCTCAGACTATGACATATCTCCGAATTGAATTTTATTTCAAAAGGTTCAGGTGTTTAACGGGACTTGCGTAACAGACATAATAGAGTTAGTTTTGTATATTTTTAGCAAGATATTATAGGAATATAGCTAGGGTACGACTAAATGAATTCAAAAATGTAACATAATATTCTAAATTAATGTTGGTGTCGTGAATCTTAAAGGTCCCCAATAATAACGGAATTTTCTTAAAAGCTTTATCAAAACAATAATTTGACGAAACACTTCCCTGTAATTACGAATAATTTAACAACAATAAGCCTGCTTATTATAGTTTTTATATGCTGCCAATGAATTATCTAGTGTAACCTTTATGTTAAACTTTTCAAAAATTATGACAGCATGCTAAATAAATTGTTATCCATTATTTTGTTCAGGTACCTATTATTTATATTAAAATGTTTATGTGCAGGTAAATGTAACGACTAGGTCTTAGAAAAACCTTAACCACGCCCAAAAACATACTTAGTGATTATTTACTTTTATAGCAAACATATAAGTTTCAGCTTTCTTCATCTGTCACCCGGGCATTAAATTATTCAAAATTCAATAATTACTACGCTGGGCTGAAAAATAGCAGTTATAAATGACAAACGCCTGTACTTTGCAACTTACTATCTACTTGTTTAAGAAAATCTCCAGCAACTCAAGATGAGTTGCTTCTTAGTTCGTAGGTTTTAAAGAATATACTATATAGAAGGATTACCTCCTTAACATTACAGGCAGAACCGCTTAAAACGCTAGTTTAATCCAAATGTGAATACTTTAGATGCTCATCACCACCCAAACTAACTCTGGCATTTTAAATATTAGTCACACAGTAGGATTAATTCTGATTCTATTCAAAGCTTTTTTTTGGAATGAATAGCTAAGTACCTACTTTTATCAGGCTTACAAAAGTTACCTCTTTTACTAATTGGGCTCGGTCTTGACCCCAATTTTGTCTAGCTAAATCCTATGGATGGGGTCTGAGATAAGATCAGTTTAAATTATCTTTCACGTCTTCCTTTTTGCTATAGGGTATTTGGGTTACGAAAAATTGCTTTTGTTGTGTGTTCTTGCATAATTTTACTGCCTGAAAAATCGTTTTGTAGTATTCTCGTCACAATTTATCTGAAACAGAGATGCTTTTGCAAAAAAAGTGCAATAAAATAAAATTAATTTCTTTAATATGGTATTAAAATTTTGTAATGCCTTGAATGCATTCCTAGATGATGAATTATTCAACACAAATAAACAAACGCCGACAAGTAAAACATTAAAAATAAATGAAACATTACACACATTAACAAAATGCATTGATAAATCTTTTGAACTGCAATTAAAATACACAAACAGAAACTAGACAGTCTAACCAATGAAGGAGACTAGATTACATTTAGAAATTACATCTTCATTTGTCAAAAACTGAACTCAAAACTAACGAACTTCAAGGTCATTCATAGACACGTACAAAACGAAACTTTGCTAATCAATAAAATAATTTGCTAGTCCTTGTAGATGATACGAAAAATGAACAGTCAAAATTGAACTTTAAGATGAAGGTATAAGGTTGTGTTTTGTTTGGTGAATACAATTGAAGAGTTGATGCTACGAATGTAATGCTAAATGTATATCAGTAGAAATATTGTGCAGTGTAAGCTCAAGTATAAAATGCGGTAGATTCACTTAGCCGTCACATTTTACTATCATCCTCCAAAGAAGCAACTATGAAATTCGTTAGTATATTTGTTTGTTTATTAAGTTTAGTTTAAGCAATAAGTGAAGGCTCTAAGTGTTAAGTGTTTGTGTGGTTATCAGTGATTTTGAAAGTTTGTTTTAGTGCGCTAACTTTTTTTCATATTTTTTACAAGCGAACACGAGAAAGGATTTGTTATTCTTTTTCATATTTTTTTTCTGGATCTTTAAATATTTTTCAGTGTAATAGCTATAAAATCAACGTGTCATTCGTGTAACCAAAAATCTGTAATTTGACAATATTTTGAAATTGGAAAATTATTTTCTCATCAGTATGGAAAACAAAAAATATTTTACAATCGGTTTTATGCCAACATTTTAAAGTCCCGTTTAAAAGAAGTGGCAAATAACTAATTACCAATTATTATTCCAAGTTTTCATATTCTTAATTATATACATAATAACATTTAACAATATCCTTACTATTTTCAATGGGTATTAGTCAACAGCAGTGCAATGATATGCAATGCGTAGGGGCGTTTAATTTACGTCAAAACATCAATACTCGGTTTCTGAAAACTTGCATCGATTCAACATTATAGTAATTAAATGCCTACGCTTATTTAACTCGTTATAGCACCTGCATAATAAGACAACAAAGTAACAATATTTATTTTATGAAGTAGAGCATTTATACACAAAAACTATAAACTCCTGATAAGTTGTTTCTAAATATTTGAGTCGTTACACATGATATCTGCAAAAAGCTAACCTTCTCCCAACTATGTTGAGGTGGGCTTCCAGTCTATCTGGATGCAGCTGAGTACCAGTCTTATACAACGAGTGACTGCCTATCTGACGTCCTGAACCCAGTTACCCGAGCAACCTAATACCCCTTATGAGACTCCCTAGATTATACCGGTTGTTAGACATACTGGCTTCTGACCATCCGTAACGACTGATAAAGGTGTTCAAATAACAGCCGGGACCTACAGTTTATTATCCTTTCCGAAACACGGATTTATGTAATGAATATAATCCATTTAAATTATTCAATTTCAAACGGCGCTCTAACAAAGCTACTGAAATATTAAGTCACGAAGAATTATAAAATTCCTGGTAATTTGTTACAAAATATTTCAGCCGTTACACATAATACAAATATTATGTTAACTTTTGCACAATGTACATTGCAGTGTCCAAAAGTCACGATCAAATTGAGTGCAAAATCTTCATTTTCATGTCATTGTGTAGTTTTTTCATGTCTCTTGAAAGTTACACTGAAAACGTGCTGAAATGTCTTATTTTATTTTTTACGCGAGCAAATGAATGACAATGTTATTATTACACCTAACCGCTCTATTTGGCATCTATTGCAAAAGGTTTTATTTATATAAACATACTATAACCTATAACTAAATTGATTTTGCGTTATTGGATGTTTTTGTCGAGATTCAAATCCACAAAAAAATTAAAAACAATCCCCCTTACAAAATCTCTAATCACCTTCTAAGCAACATTTTAACTAATCACTACTGAAAGTCTTAAGTAGTAATTAAATGTTAGTTAAGACATGCTTAAGCAACGTTTATAAGTAAGAATTTTATTAAACAGTCCTTAAGTATTACTTATATTTAATTGACGTTTTTAAGTAAGGCTGTAAGTGTATTATAGCTATGTAAGCTATATTTTACAATATCTGGGTGAACACGAAGTATTCAGGGTGTAGTATTTCACTATAATTATTACATTTCGTGTTACTAGCTGACCACCGTTCCACCCACGTCCCCGGAGTGAAAAGTATCCCTTTTAATGCTATAAGCTCTGATACACATTTGTACCAAACATAATTGACATGCCAAACTTAACAGGCATTTCTTTTACCATAATAAATGTACCTTAGTGGACCAATTTCATAGTCAAAGTAAAGCACAGATCGTTAGTAGATAGTTCAATAACCAGATATGGACTGATTTCATAGCTAGCGATTAACGTAATTCAGATGACTATTTTATTAGCATATTGATACCAATTCCATGATGCTGGGAGCACGTAAAGCTACTGAACTCAGGTCATGTCGCGTGTCTATCGTCTACACAAAATGTCTATGTCGTGTCTTGTTTTTTGTGTCGCAGTCTAAATGAATCTCGTGATTTTCTGAAATTCTTCTTACTTCATAACCGAAACGGCGTCAGCGACCATTACAGTTTTAAAAGACTTAACTTATCAATAAATAGCTCATAATACTACGTCTAGGTCTTTTTAATTAGTTCTTACTTTCTTTGCGCGAACTTTTACATTTAAGTATTTGTCAATTCAACAATTTGAACGATTTTAAATTATGCAACCCACCCTAATACTGTAACAGCCTTTTTATCGTCACACAGCAGGGCACAGGCCTCCTCTCACATAGAGAAGGATTGAGCTTTAATCACCACGCTTGCTCAATGCGAACCCACCCCTAATATCACCTACAATTTCACCCAAAAATGTCACAACAATAAAAACTTCCTTACCGAACCAATCTGTTAATCTACAACCGCCTGCCACCACAATATTGCAGGTGTGACAACCGAGCTATATTATGTACTATGAAATAACCACAGCCGGAGCCGCGAGGCGGAAGCCTAGTGCCAACTGAAAATTAAGCAATAGCTGTATTAACTTAGATTCTTAGATCATCACGGTTTTATTGCGGGTGTTACTGAAATGCTTATTTATTTGACAAAGTGTGAAAAATTTAACGACTCGAAAGGATGTTGGTTTTACGAAAGAGATTGTCAAGTGTGTTTCTTAATGGTATTGAAGGTAAACCTCTCTATGAGATAGGATATTTACTTTTCTATTATTCGTAAACAGGGCTCTTATTATGATTGGTTCGAGCCATTCCTATTAGTCATGTTCGAAATTCATTTCGGAAACTAAAATTGAAAGTTCAATTTTGGATAGCGATGCTGAATTTCTTGTTGTAAATCCCAAAGTTTTTAATTTTATAGCGAGTTAATAGAATGCACTATCTAATCTGAAAGCGTTGTAAAAGACATAATTATTTGATTAAAAAATGTTACGTATATTTCGTACATTCAGGGACATCACATATAACGTTTTATTCGACTCTGCATTGTTTACTGTACTTTAGTGTACTTTAATCTGACTGAACTAGGTCAAAGTTCTAAACCATTTAATGTCTTGTTTATATACTGAATGTACCAATTCCTTTCCCTGCGACATCCTACTAACAATTACACAATTTTCTAGGCTTCAAAACAAATGTTTGTTTTTACCATCTACTTAATAACCCTGGTAACATATTTTTGTTTTCTCATTCTTCATGCTAAAGAGAGACCAGAGATGCCTTATAATTATAACAGAGCTATATTTACAATAAATAATTTTAAGTTTGCCTTTTCACCAATTTTTGTTAGCTTGATATCATCATTAACATAATACAGTAAAAATTACAAAAAGCGAGTACCTTTAACTATAATATTCTCGCTCAGATTTCCTACTAAGATACAGTAACCAAATTAACAACAGTTATTGCTCGTTCAGATAATTTTGAAACTTTTTTCCACCTTACAATCAGTCATACTTTCCCTCAATCCATTTTTTCTCTATACCACCAGCTCTTTTCTCAAAAGCCAACCATACTCCTAACCCATCTCTAAAGGATACCTCCTTTAAAGGTTCCTTTAAAGTATTGATCGTGACCGAAGTTCCATGGGGTCACATTCAGAACCTTAGCCTTTCCCATCGCCGTGTTACCTTAACCTCAATCGTTAACTTAACCAAACTTTACGTTTACTTAACTATCGTAAATCGCGTATTGGTTTAAGCTTTTAGGTTAATAGTTGTAGAATTGGATGAATAATTCTTGAGCCTACAAATTCGGAAAGCAAATCAAATTAAAAAAATATTTGAAAAATCTGACATCATTGATAACGATATCAACAAGAATTTATTATAATTTTGAAGAATGTATTTTACAAAATCAAACTTCATGATCCAATTTTTTCTCAAAAGCATAAATCATTTTAATCACTTGGAAAAAAGTTAACGTTTATCAATATTAGAAATTATATAGCACACTTAACCACCAACTTAAAACCAAAATTCTAAAGTCCTTACTTCTCAATTCCAGTTCATCGTCCTAGCCCTGGTGACAGCAGCATCAGCTGCCCGCCTAGACAACTCCATCTACCTACCTCCCAACGCCAGATCCTCAAGTGGAGCCAGCGCTGGTCTCCAAGCCCCGTTCGGAGGACCTGACCATGCAGCCATTGGTCAAGGAAGACAGGGTCCTGGAAGTCAGGCAGAGATCTTGAACTATGAGAATGAGATCAATGAGGAAGGGTATAGGTATGCTTATGAAACCAGCGATGGAACTAAGGCTGAGCAGCAAGGTGAGTTGGAGATGGTTTATTTAGAGTTAAAGATGGAGATGGAGTTACAAGAGTTAGATTAAGTCCATGTGGACATTCATTAGTATTGAAAAAATATCTGCAACTGATTGTTTTGCAAAGTTCCACGTGTACAGGCATTTTGCGGTAAAGCTGTATTCAAGTGCTCTTCTATCACCCTATGAGAGTTTATATAAATCTGATGAGTCGAATTGATATTCTACATTTAAGAACACAGTTACCTGCAGAAAATAATTACCTTACCTCCTGCGTTATGTACTACCTATTGATCTAAGACTTTTGTGTAATATTTAATAATGCTTTAGTACCTTTTTAGCTTATACAATAGGTCATTCCTTTTCTCTGTCATCTTGTAACATAGGTTTCATATATTAGTCAGAACATTTAGTGTCTTTTAAATAACCTATAATAGGTACATGTAAACAGACCTTTCCAAATCAAAGTATTTCAAGACTTTTCATTAAAATAAGACGCACCTAATAAAACTTTATAACTATTTTCATGTTCTAAACATAGAAAATAATGAACTTTAAGTAACACAAAACAATTACTTAAGTCGTAGCATATAAGGTGTCTTACCCAACTTAGTAGAGAATGAATGTCATTTGTTATATCATAATGCACATCTTAAAGGTTAATGACCGTTGCTAATTAACTGTGATGTACATAATGTATGTATTGTTTTTACTTTTGTTTCAATCGCAACACGTGTCATTATGTTATTTGTTTTATATTTATTTTTGGTATGGATCTTTCTCCACACAGTTTTTTCTTATTTGTGCCTTCATCATCTTAAAGAAATAACGTCAAAAATGTAATGTATTCAAGTCTTCTTTTTCTTATTTTTAGTGAGATAGAGATATATAGTGTTATCGAGCTTGGTTTCAATGTCTTATTGTAACAATGACTATAAAATTCAAAATAAGTTACCATGACTATCAAAGTTATGGAGAAGTCTGAAAGACTATTATTTTAAGTACCTAGATCCAACGTATTTAAACTAAAAATCGAGCAGCTCGTTTGAAAATTCCCAAAATTAAAGTTTCTAAATCAAGTGTAGTTATTAACGACCATAACCAACGTAACTTGATTTCTTTAACTTTTTCAAGTTCCAAAAACATATCTTCTATCTTCCAGGCCGTGTAATCCCAGGTGCCCAGCCCGAAGAAGGTTCCCTCTCCGTCTCAGGATCCTACTCCTACATCGGTGATGATGGACAGACGTACACCGTGACGTACACAGCTGATGAGAATGGCTTCCACGCTGAAGGGGCTCATCTGCCCACACCGCCGCCCGTGCCTGAGGAAATCTTGAAGAGTTTGCAGCTTACGGATAGGTCTCAAGGTAGTTTGAGAGTTTTGTCTTATCTTTAAGGATTGTTATACTCCTCTATACTACTCCACTATCGAAATAAGAGATAATACAATTAACAAAAGCTTGTGCTAGGTAGCTACTATTCGTAACTCTACTCTAAAATGTTGAAAATTGGGACTCGTACAAACTCATCTCGAGAGTAATACTTCCTGCACGCGGAGAAAAGTATCCTTGTCATTCTGCCATATAGGTACCAAAGCTAAGTAGCTGTATCACTAACGAATTTTATATCGAAATCCCTTCACTAGTTCTTGCGTGATAAAGAAATAGACAACCACATATACAAACTTTTGGATGTGATATTTTTATTAGGATTGAATTTGTGCAATTTTAGTCCCATTTGTTAATATAAATAACTATTGAATAAAAAGTAATTTGCCATTTGGTTACAAGGTAATTATGCTAATATCGATATTATCTTTTCCAGGTCAATACGACAGCAATAAAAGCAGCTACGATGCCGACGCGGGGTACTAAAACTAAAACCTAAAAACTTACTAACAAACTAAAACTAAAATTTATAGTTACTACGACTTAGTCGTTGACTGTACATGCAGTACAGTCGAGCACAAAATTCTATGAAATAAGTGTAACTTAGTCTGAGTGATCAATTGGACGAAGTGGCCAGTACCTGTTCTGTAGTCGTTAAAGTTATTATTTTATAATTAAAACTCTTTTGTAAATAATATTGCTTTTTTATTGATTTGTTATTATAGGTATTGATAATTTTCCGCAAAAAAATAGCTCACTTCCCACCTTACCACACATTACTTATAGGTTCCGCTCGCGGCTTCGCCCGCGTGGTGTGTTGATAAAAAGTAGCCTATGTTTTAATCCAGGGTATCACTACATCTATGTATCAAATTTCAACCAAATCAGTAGAGCCGTTTTGCGTGAAAGAATAACAAACATATGTACATCCGAACATGCCTACAAACTTACACATTTATAATATGAGTAGGAAGTAGGATTTGAAGATTTTTCCTTTGCCAAATCTCCTTACGATATTTAAAAGTTCGAGGCAAGTCTACAGCGTGCGCCATGTAAATGCGCAGGCGTTTCAGGAACGTAGAGAGAACTTATAGAATGTAGTAGTTTGTATAAAAAATAATAGAAAACAATCGTCAAACAAGTTTAAGGTAATTATTTATTATAATTATTTTTTATCTCAAAAGCTAGGTACTACATACTGTTTGTACTTTGCAATACATGGCGTTAGTTACTACAGACAAATCAAAACAAAAGCACATCTTACACAAACTAAATTAATTGATTTATCATTAAATTAGTAAATAAAGCAATATTATGATAATTTCCAAGTTTAGAAGGGTTTTTAATTAGCTTAGTTATACTGAAAGAAAGGATGCCTACATACTTAGAACTTAACTTATAAAGTAAATAGTCTCATTTAAAAAAAATCTGACAGTAATAAACACTTAGTACATTTATTCATATATAAGCAGGCTTTTTTATCAGGGTGTGCAAAATAAATAGATCCCAAAGGATGCAGGCATTTATTTTGTGAGCACGTGATCATGTAAGTAACACGACAAAAAGTAAAGTAACTCAACAAACTTATTACCTACTTAACCCAAAAAACTTATAACATAGCAAAATTACTATAACTATATTAAACCATTCTCAAAGTGAACCGTTAACCTGTAACCTAGATTACGTTAACTACGTAACTATGATTCATGAGATCACCCAAAGGTATAACCTTGCGAATAGCAGTTATTTAAATATCAGTTAAGAATTCGTCATGAATAATCTTATGGAGTGCTTAGAGGCAAAAGTTCTGTGGCCTTATGGTGTAACTTGCAATTGCGATTGTTGAACAACCATTGAACTATCATAGTAAGTTACCATGTAGAAGTCTTATGAGCTAGTCTTTGGGTGTTATTTTACCCAACAGCAACTTTAAGGAAGCACTGATATTTTTACTATGGAACTCACACTTGTTATTTTATTTTTATTTACGTTACTTATATTTGTGTATTTTAAATACAGCTCAAACGAGTTATTTTTCAGATCAGCCAGATTCAAACTTTTGCAAAGAAATTATCATAATAAACATTAATGTCAGTTTTCATTGTAATTACATAACTCAAGAACTGCCTCACCTATCCAATTGTGATGTTTAGGCTTTGTTCGGAATATTTAATGATTTATATGAAGTTTGCACAAAATCGTTCGACTAGTTCATTATTTATTTACGTAGCGAAGCACGTACCGAGCCGCTTGTTATGATATAAAAGCAAAATGCTAAGTAATGCATTCGTTTATTAAGGGTTTCAAAGATATCATCATCTGCGATTTCTGCTCACAAAAGTATGACAAGTCAGCCATAAACCAAACACCTTAAAAACTACAAAACAACCGCCACACAACCGGTCGCTCGAATCAGTTGCACGCTAAAGCCTCTACGTGTAATTTCACATTAGCACGGTTCACTAACATCGCCAATCATTCGAGTGATGGACAAATATCCATGTCATTTATGCGTTATTAAGTGTGACTAATATTTTGTAGTGATTCCTCACTTATGTGTAAACTAATATTGATAGCGTAGGATAGTACATGTAGAAAAAAGCTTTTTTTTGGGGACTCGTTAATTGGACTAGGTGTAATTTTAGGACTTAGAAGAATAATAAAATTATATTATATTTTACTTTAATGGTTTACACTTGCTTTTAAAACCTTTTTATAGCCTTAAATCAACAATGTTATGGTCGGCTTCCAGTCTCAAAGGATCTGTCTGATCTCCTCCGGGGAACCCGACCCCTAGGTAAGACTGGTTGTAAGACTTTCTGGCGCCTTACTACCCGCTACGATTTGCGCAGACACAGTGGTGCACTCTATATTCCTTCACTCTCTGCGCCCAATGGGACGGCAATCCGACACGATCGGAGAGAGATCAGTCGCAGGACCGATACATGCTCTCTGATGCACGGGTGAATCAATTATCAACTAGAACAACAAAGCAGTATATCAGAATTCTAATTTCCATAAAATTAAGCTAAATGACAGGTTCATGACTTAACAGTGGCCTTTACAATACATCAACGTTTATAATTATTTTCGTATTATGTGAATTCCTAGTATGCGCCCATTATTCTAGTAAAATTATGTCATAGCAAAAAATGACTGTGCTACTAACATTAAATGGATTTTAATATTACTACAATTATTCATTCATTGGTTTACCTGTTAACTATTAATAGTTTTTAATGTGACTATAAATTATATTTTGAATGACTTCTGACGTAACTTGTTCTTATACTTACTTCGCGCACCCGGATAAAAGTAGGCTTTCTTACAAACGGACTAGGTATCAAACACAAAGACTATCATTTGGGAACGTCCTTAAATTAGTTTTTTCCCCATTTTTATCATTTACCGTTTTAAATCCTAAATAATATAACTATTTATTTGTTGTTGATAGGTGTGGGAAAAAAATTCTAATATTTTTTTGGTTCACAATGACCTACTTTTTCAATTATCAAAAATAGAAATAGATACAGGAAAACCTGCCAAAGGAAAATAGAACTGGCCTAATTATATAGCTGGCTATTGTTTTCAGTCATTACCTATGTTAACTATTGTTAGTAATACAATACGAAGGTATTTCCCAGAAATAGACATAGGTACAATCAGTGTCGGGAGTAGGGAATTTTATGAAAACGCGTCATTTTTCAAGCAAGTTTACATATGCTATAAATAAATAAAAATATAATTCTAGTGTATACAGGGATAATCGTCGGTTTTGTGCCACCATTTCATTAAAGTTGTCTCAAAACGGCTTCAGCGTGTTGGCTTCGGCCCCACGTTCGCCTTTCGAAATCCGGAACTCCCGTGGTCTGGTGGAGACATGCAATATATAATTTTATATTAAACCGTATAAAGTAAAAACTTCTTCAGTTGGGTGCAAATTCATGCCGTCAAACTTTGATAAGTTCTCCAAAACTCCCTAAACTATTTAATTGATGAAACCTCCTAAACATTTTAAAATACACAAACCAGTCTAAATATAGCTTTAATCGTTTACCATTAATTAAATAATACTCAAAAACAAGTTGACAATCCCTAATTAGGTCTTATTGTGTCAAAATAATTACAGGAATAAACCACAGATAGAGCTAATTCCAGGAAATAATTTGTTATTTTGCAATTAATATAGGTGTCATAAGTTCTAATTAGTGCTCAAAAATATTTTCCTACAGTATTCATCCTAATATAATCATTACATCACCCTCTTCAAGTACAGGTTCGAGGAACAAAATACTAAAATAACTGTGAATATAAGCAGTATAAACAAATGAGTGTTTAAGATTTCTTATTGGTGTCTGCATTCACCATTACATTCTACGCATATCCCATCTTTTATTCGGAGTCGGTGCAGCATGTCTTCTTCTTCCATACATCTATGCCTGACTTTTCACGTTAGTAAAACGTCAATTGTTTTCACGTAAGTATCAATAAAAATAAACCATAGATACAGTAGTTTTTCTTCAATTATCTGTAAGGTTTAGTTGTATTTAATGCCCCAAAGCTGAACCCCAAAGCTAGAATAAAATAAATTATGACCATCTCACAAGTCACAAGTGCCATTTTTATTTTTATTGTCTCTTTCACGCAATACATCTACCATTTTTTGTCGTCTCTTTGCTGTCTATATCCATTCTATATAATTGAGACATCCTTACCTAATAATATAATTGTGAAAATGACTCTGTATGTGTGTCTGTCTGTCCTGCTTTCAAGCCTAGGCTTCGTGCTGGTGCACTAGACTGCAATAGCACGAAGCCTAAGAAAGGACAATCTAGGCTACTTTTTAACCGCGTGCTGAAAAGTTCCACCGAGACGCAAATGGATCCACGGGGAACATAAGCATACCCATACACATATAGTTTCTCAGATACATTACTATAGATGTTAAGATTCACGACTATGCAAAGCGTACACTCAGATTTTCAAAGAATACCTTTAGTCACCAATTCCTGGATACTCAATAACGTAATAGAAAGATATCAATCAAATTCGTAGTACAAGACTGAACTATGATGTCAGAAATTGTCTTTTCTAACCTATTAACCATTTATCAGATTTAATGATCACGTTTATGAAAATAAAGTGACATCAGTTAGCCAGACTTATTACAATGTTCTAAAAACCATTATATGATTCAATCTAGATTCCAGGTTATTTGACTTTGATCTTGTCAATGCAGTAAAAATATTATTTGTTCTAGACGTTATAAAAGCATTTCTTATGTGTTGTGAGACAAGTAATCCTCTTATATTTTTGGCGAAAATATTCAGAATGCCAATACCAAAGTTTCAGTAAACGCTTTACTCGTAAACTTTTTCCGTCTTACCACAAAAACTTTTAAGCGTCTGTTGAACACTTGTCAAAAAATGACAGATTATGACGTTGAAATAAGGTCCATTTTGCAGCCTAACTTTTTTTTAGACACGTGTTCAAAAGATGTTTAACTTTTTGTAGTAAGGCTGTGAAAGTTTGACGTATATTCCACAACCTATTCATAGAATTTCCATGTGAGTTAATAGTAAGCTCATTCACTAGAGGAAATTATATTTTATGACATACCCAAAGACCTCTAATTTTGACGTCAATAAAATTTCAACTTTAAATCGTCAGCCCATATATAATCGCTTCATCCGTGAAGTGACGATAAACAAAATAGTAAGATTAATTGTTAGTTTCATGCTCCCGATAATTTACTTAGTAATAACACATACTACTGTTATATGGCCGACATACATAGTACACTATGTAAGGAAACACAGAAGTACCATTTTATAAAGCTAAATACACTTTTGGAATCTAAAAAACGAATGTAACATTTGAAAAATATTTTCTGCACAAATTATGTTTATCTTGACTAGCCTATGCACCTACGTAATATGTACCAGTTATTTATATAAAATGATCTCTTTAGTAACCGTTATATTACGAAGTGAAATAATCAAGGTATCAGTGACATTTTCAACGTTTGTAAGTTTTTTGTTAGTATATTTTGGACAACAATAGCGGGTCAATGATATAGGAAAAAATGACGAGGAAACCTGGACTGTATAGTCAATCCACATTGAGCAAGCGTGGTTATTAACGCTCAATCCTTCTCGTGTGGGAAGAGACCTGTGCCCAGCAGTGTGTATTTTTCCTGTCTGCACAGAGTGGGTCTTCTGTTAATCCTGTGTTATAGGCTAACATGGCCGCATAGGACTTTGCGTAAAGCTTAGTTCAGCTTAGACATTCTGGAGTTGCGGTCGAATATATTCACAATGAGGTGTTCTGTGATTTTTATAGTGATCGCCTTCTTGGACGGGAGTGTTTGTAAATATGTGAGTAATTACTAATTATGTCTTTTTGTTATTTTAATTACACCACTTTTTTGCGGAAGTTAAAAAGTCTTAGAAGTAGTAGATGTAATTGATTCATGAAGCTCTTTCACCCAGCATCATCATCAGAATTTTTGTTGTCAAAATGCAGGTCACACCTGTTCAACATAGGATGCGGTTTTCAAAATTTTGAAATCCAGGATTCATAACGTTGTTTTTCTTCACCATTATTTAGTATTTGACATCCGAAAAAATTCGCCTGTACAAATAACTGAAAAGTTACATTGAGACTTTCTTGACTTATTCGAACCCACAACAAACTCATACGTCTTCGAGATTCAGGTGCTCTAACCACAAATCCACTACTGCATTAACCACAAGTTGTAATTGTGGGCATTTCTATACATTAGCTACCATTAATTTACTTATACCTTACACCTTTCAAATGAAAATGTTCTAAACCACACATACCTACATATTTTTTTCTTTCGTCATTCAAGTAACCTATCACCCACCCAAAACAAAAATGTGAAAGACTGCCAAGTTCGATAATATGGGAATGCTTCGCCTATAAAAGAAGTGAGATCTGAATACACATACACATACTCAGTTAAAATAGTTACTTTTAATGATGTTACTTGGCAAGTTTTCATACACCTTGTTATAAACCTACTAAACGCAATGAATCAAGTATTTAATTTTCTATTAAAACTTGCCAAGTAATCATCATTAAAAAGTAACTATTTTTAACTGAGGTATGTGTATGGAACTTGGTACTTATTCAGATCTCACTTCTTTTATAGGCGAAGCATTCCCATATTATCGAACTTGGCAGTCTTTCACATTTTTGTTTTGGGTGGGATTTCATTTATTTTTGTAAGGCTGTTTATTTTATTTTTTTCTTATGATTAAGTTAGTTAAGTAAATATCTCATTTATACTATCTTTCAGATTTTTAAATATGCACTATGCTTCTTACAAAGAAATGAACTAGATTAACTAAATGGACTAGATTTACCAACTGACTGACATGACATGTTATCATATATTATGTTCGTGGATCAAAGTTACACATTCGTTATTTTCGAAAGTGACTCACACTTGGCCGTTTTCAGATTTTTACTTTGACTAAATACAAACCTTTGTAACGAATTTCAGATCGGTACGACCATTCGAAGATATATTATATAAATATAGATAAATTTAGTTCGTTTTAGTTCCTTAGGGGTATAAATTTACACTGGGTATTTTACACCTTCATTATTTTGAAACCGACTCACACTTGGCCATTTTCAGATTTTTCCTTTACCTTGACATAAAGACCTACCTCCATGCCAAATTTCAAGTCAATACGACCATTGGAAGTGGTCTAGGTTTTTGATGAGTGAGTCAGTGAATCAGTGAATCAGTGAATCAGTGAATAAGTGAATACGTCAGTGAGTGTATAGTAAAAATAGCGATTTTCTGACGTCAATATCTCAAGATCTACAATAGGTATATTAATGAAATTTTGTATTTTAGATAAGTGAGGGGTCTCAACAGATACTAGAAATTTGATATGCGTAAATAAAATAGATTTTGAGTTACAGGGGTCGAATTTGGCCCGAAATGGTTCGTGTAATATAACCCACGGCCGGTGTGTCGCCTTTTGCTCGAACTTGGCGGACACACTGCCGTGTGTCTAGATGAATTACCTAACTGCCTATCATATTTTCAGCAGCATTTATATTATGACCGAATAGGAACCTGTTTCCCTATATTATTTAGATCATCCTAAATATAGACGGACAATTAGGCACTACCTATAATTGGAACCTAAACCGCAGACTTGTTTTGGTCAACATGTTAGGGAAAACTTGAATACCTAACGTGCTAATTGTCATCAACCAAGTTTAAAATCTCTGCTATTAAGGAAGTAGGTAGAATCTTAAAATGCTGAGGGACAACCACCTAGCTGAATTGTCTTAAAGAATTACCGAGACCCTGGAAACCAAAGGACTCCAGAAGGAACATGGTAGGTTTAAATCAGTTAGTCTGACATGACTAATGACTTTTGAAATTACCAAATGATCCCTTCATTTGGTAATTTTACTCTATCTTTAATATGGGTAGCTTAGGCAAAAATAGAATTCTGCATACGCGAAAATAGCTCCGTCCCTTTGTGTTCAGAAAATCTTATATTTAAACTGATCAGATATTAAATGGAACCTGACAAACTGACATAATACACATTTTTCTTAAAATCCTCCTGAAGCATTTACATAAACAAATAAACACCAAGATCTCCAAATGTGCAAATGAACGCAAACACAGACTGAACCGATTGCGTAACAGTGTCCATTCTGAAAGGTCCCGAGTTCAATGCTTGGCTCGTTAACAGTAATATACATTTGTATTGCAAGCCACCTACACGTTCCTGAAAAAGCGTGTCATTTGCAAATCAGTGGTTCTCAGAAATGTTTTATGTGTGTTTACATGTTTCACGCTTCGTTTTGAAGTAATCTTTATGGAGTTCTAGTTTAATTGTTTTAGCCCTTTTAAAATCTGTCATGAACTTAAGGAAGAAGTCTTTTCGTAGTTAAACTATTTGCACTCAAACCAGCATCATCCTCCCAATTTTGCCTATGGTCATCGCAGCATTTTTTCTTCATCCATACTCATCTATCTGCCGTCGAAGATGACGTGATGACTTGTAAGAACAAGTAACATTCTTTTTAACCACATCGACATTTACACAATCCATCCATTGTTTCTTCGGTCGTCCACTTCCACCATATTCATCCACATTCATGTACGTGACCTTCCTCACAACATGACTTTCATTCCTCCGCATCACATGCCAATTTCTCATTCATTTCATTTCTTTTACATCACCTATATTTCGCTAATTATCATCATTGCTCTGAAGGCCTTTGTCAGACGGGAACAATTTAATTCCCATTTTTAAAGAGTGCAAATTGGCTTCGCAGACATATAAAAAAAGTGTGCAATGCCATCTGTCTAATGTCTGTCTAGACTTATTGGCTTTCATTAGCACCACAAGGCTAATTAGAGTTGCAATATTCCTTAAATTCTAAGAACAGTCTTAACAACTTGTTCAAAAATGACTGAGTATTTATAATTAAGTGTTCTTACGCAAAATATTACTTGCATTCGTACAATCATTTTCATATTTATAGCATACATAAATTGAATAATATAGAAAACAGTTAGAATGCTCATAAAGAATTGAAAGAGTATCGTCATCTTAGCCTTAGCCAGTCTCCAGCATAATTCAAGTAATGACATTTATTTTAAGAATTTAAAAGCCTAGTACTAATGGCACATATAATTACAATGAAATCATTAACAAACCACTCCTTGAGAACATAATGCATTAAATTAAATTAATTTTTTTTTTTTTTTTTTTGACTGGCAACACTGGCCGGGTGACTTGTCAAAAAACAGCTGTGTAATTTAAAATTGAAATAAAATAGAAAAATAGTCAAAATAGCCCTTAAAAGTATTTAATATAGTAGTAGTGGTCATAATTATAGTGTACAAATGTTTGTGGCGTCATTGTAGAAGGATAACTGATAAAAAATCTACATCACACGGAGGCGGTCAGCTGTCAACCGCTCAATTCAAATTAATTGGATTTTAACGGGAAGTATCTTTCTATTATATTTGTGTCACACTTTACTGCATCAGTTCCACAACTGCAGATTGTATTTTTTACATTACATATCAGATTTACGTCAAAAACAAAGTCAACCTTGTAACCTACCCTAACATTGCAATAAAAATAAAAAGCGAGTAAAACCAAAGATAACTTTCTCCTGATTGCTTAAACAAGTAAATCAAGATATTATCGGATAAATTACATGTTCCTTTAACGGTTAATTTTGATAAATTACACATTTAATAAGCATCACGTTTGCAGAAAAAATATATCTTTTCATATCTCTTCATTTCAATTTCGTGCATAATTCTTTATCAATCTTATGCTGTTCTTTGCTGTGTAATCTTAAAGCTACGGAATGCATATTTGAAACTATCAGTCATCTAGTGAACTAAACCTGCTATTCTTTTCTGTCTTTCTCATCTTGGTTACTTCACGCTTTCAGTAAATACCTGACACCATGTCCATTAAGACACGAAAGGCTACTGTCAAAGACATGGAGGTAAAACTGAAGGACACCCTGGAAGAGCTGAAAACATCTAAGGAGCTCTGTGGTCAACTGTTGAGGGAACGTGATGAGAGCGAGGAAGAAATACAAAACATAATTAATAAAAACTCAGGATTAAAGTCTCAACTTGCCGAGTTACACATTCAATATATGGATATTCTGGATCAGCGGGATAGGTTACAGGTTTTTGTAGGTTCTTTTAGTGAATGTAGTGATGCTCATGAGAGGGCTCTGAGTCGCATTACTGAACTGGAGACCAGCTTAAATGATGCTCACAAGTCGTTGACAAGCTTCAAGCAAATTCAAGAACAACAAGAAAGTGACGACACTCATCGCCTTTTAATGAGCTTGTTGCATCAAATTCACTAAATATGAGTCACAAAAAAATTAAAAAATACATTAGAATAAACAAATTGATTCAAAAAATTAAGAGAGTGTGTCATAAACAAAAATCGACTTATAAATTGAATAATTTACTTAAAAGTAAGGTTAATTTAAAACAACAGTTAAATTTGTGCACTAATCAACTTTTACAAAGTAGGCTAATGTATGACCAAGATACACAGGTTCTGCAACAGGAGATGCTTGATCTGCAGCGTGAGTTAACAAAAATTACACACAATTATGAGGCAGCCAAATATCAAATTAAGGCACATATTCTGGCTACCGATGAGCTGCTCCAGTTAGGTAGTGAAAATATGGACCGTCTTGACTCTCTTAAAAACAAATATAACAACTGTACTTGTTCTCAACCAACAGTACAAGCTGACCTTCAGTTAACAACGCCTAGGACTATGCAGTCAGCTGTGAACAGTGACACAATACCACCTCGTGTCGCTGTTCAGTGCAATATTCCACCATCAAGCACTTCACATAAACATACTTCAGGAAATCAAAACTCATCACAAATATTTTCTGATAGATTTGGTCTAGGTTTTGGTAAATTAGTCTCTCAATACTGTAAAAGTAATATAATAAACAATTGTTCACCCGTGCCAGCTACAATGAGATTATAGAAAGAATTAAATTGACTAATCTTAATACCACTTCATCTGCCATTATGCTATTTGGAGATAGTCTAGCAGTCAATAAACAAAATATAATAGATTGCGTTGAATTAATGATAAAATTAAATAATGAAACAAATTGCAAGTTTATCATCTGTGCCTTACCATATTCTAAAAATTTTACTGAAGAACAAAATCAGTACATATTTAATTTAAATCTATTAATGTACAATACAACTAGGCATTACAATAATAGAATAATGTACTTTGATACAAATACATTTATAAATAATTTTGTAATGACAAATGATACAATGTATCTTAGTTTTATTATAAAGACAAATTGCTATATTGATAGCAAATAATATACAAATTGACCCGGGTTCTACTACGGTAACCTCTTCTTTTAGTAACATTAGTAGTTCTACTAATACAAGTATTGATACACCTAATAGTTTAAACTACATGGTGCGACAAAGGGTGGGCCACATCAACTGAATGTTGTACATCAAAACATTCAGGGCCTTCCGGCAAGGATTTAGAATTAAGTTTATTCATTGAGCATTATATGGTACAAGTAATGTGCATAACTGAGCACTGGCACAGAAATTCTGAAATAATATTCCTTAATAATAGTAATTACACAGTACAAAGTGCGTTTGTTAGAAAGGAAGCCATCCATGGTGGCTCTCTTATAATTGTGTCTAATAATATAAAGTGTAAAGAACGTTTGGATATAGTTAAATTATCAGTGGAGCGCAACATAGAACTGTCATGTGTTGAACTGGAGCGGTTTGTTATAATTTGTGTGTACAGGCCTCCTTCAGGGGATTTTAACATCTTTGAATCGGTAATGGAAAATTCCCTTTCTAAACTAAATTCAAGTAGTAAAACACTTTTAGTTTGCGGTGATTTCAATGTTAATATTTTAGAATCATCTCCCTTAACTATAAGGTTGCTTAACTTATTTAAATCTTTCAACTTGTTTAATTTATTTCTAGAACCAACAAGAATTACGGCAACCTCGTCTACCTGTTTAGATAATATATTTAGTAATTGTACCGCCACGGAGACTCTGATTACCAATGGCCTTCCTTCCGATCACCGTGGTCAACTGGCACGGTTTCCTGATAGACAGCATAAAATCAAACGGGAAATAACATGTCGCCCCTTAACAACCAGTCGTTTTAATACTTTCAAAAATAATATAATTGCAAAACTGGGCTATGAGATATTAGATAATGACAATCCCAATTTAATGTACGGAGCTCTGTTCGATATCATTAAATATGAATTTAATTCTAGTTTTAAAACCAAAACTTTCGTAATAAAAGAAACGGCTAATTTCAATGAGTGGGCTACCCCCGGCATTTACAAGAGTAGAGCTAAGTTGTATGAGCTGTATGAAATGAAAAATTATAAATTTGATGAAAATTTTATTACATTTGTTAGAAATTATTCCAAATTGTTTAAGAAAGTCTGTCATGCGGCAAAATCAATGTATTTTAGTAATAAAATCAAGAACAGTAATAGTGTAATTAAAGCTACGTGGAATATTATTAATAGTGAGACTGGAAAAAATAAACAGCGTGATACTCGATACAAAATCGTTAATGAGAATCAAGTTTATGAGAAAGATTCGGATGTAGCTAGAGAATTTAATACCTTCTTTTCTAATATTGCAATAAAGACCACTAGCGACTTAGACTCCTCTACCACCAACGCCGAAAAACTTTTACGAAGTAGCGTTAGCCAATGTGAAGCCACATTTACTTTTAGTTATATTACACCTCATGATATAGTTAGAACCTTCAAGTCATTAAATTCAAAAAAGACAGGTGACTTGTGGGGTATCTCTGTAAAAGTTATAGACTGTATTATTGACGATATTGCACCCTATTTGGCTAGTATATTTAATGAGTGTATTGACTCAGGTACCTTTCCCGAACTTATGAAATACAGTAAGGTTATACCACTCTTTAAATCAGGGAGCAAGAATGACCTAGGCAACTTTAGGCCGATTTCAATTTTACCCGCGTTAAGCAAAATTTATGAAAAAATCATTTTAAATCAGCTACTGCGCCATTTCAATTTACATAATATTTTACATGCGGAACAATATGGTTTCACTAAGGGTCGCTCAACAACGGATGCCGGAGTTGCTCTACTGAAGCACATTTATGCCGCGTGGGAGAAGTCGCAGAATGCAATTGGGGTGTTTTGTGATCTTTCTAAGGCGTTTGACTGCGTCCAACATGAAACGCTTACCCAGAAGCTTAAGTACTATGGCATTAGAGATAGCGCACTTAGTGTTATTAGCTCATATTTAAGCGGCAGAATGCAATGTGTTGACGTTAATGGTGTCAAATCTTCTAATCTACCCGTTTGTTTGGGCGTACCGCAAGGCTCGATTCTAGGGCCATTTTTATTTCTTGTGTACATTAATGACTTGCCATATTATTTAAAATCATTGTGTGATGTAGTATTGTTTGCTGATGACACGTCTCTAATTTTTAAAGTTGATAGGAATAGAGTAGATTTTGATGACGTGAATTCGTGTCTGTCGTTAGTAACGCACTGGTTCACAGCCAATAATTTGGTTTTGAATGCGAAGAAAACCAAATGTATAAAATTTGCTTTGCCAAACGTGAAAAATCTCGGCCCCAGTGTAGTTTTAAACAATGAGGAAATTGAAACGGTCCAAGCTACCACTTTTCTAGGAATAACTGTAGACTCCAAAATTCAATGGGGTGAGCATATAACTGGCCTCACGAATAGACTAAGCTCTGCTGCGTACGCTGTCAGAAAGGTAAGAGCTCTCACCGATGTAGCCACGGCGCGTTTAGTGTACTTCAGTTATTTCCACAGTGTTATGTCTTACGGAATTCTTATGTGGGGCAATGCTGCCTACATAGAAAATGTCTTCGTGTTACAGAAGCGTGCTATCCGTGCTATATACCGACTAGGTACTAGAGTCTCCCTAAGGGAAAGGTTTAAGGATATTGGTGTTCTGACTGTGGCGTCTCAATATATTTATGCCAATATAATATATGTAAGGCAAAACATAGAGTTATTTAGTAAAAATAGTGACGTGCACAATTTCAACACTAGAAATAAACACAAATTAACCGCATCCAACTATCGATTGCATAAAGTGCACGGTTCGTTTGTGGGCCTTTGTATACGCATTTATAATAGAATCCCAGTTCATTTGCTAGAACTAACGGACAGTTCTTTTAAAATCAAAATTAAGGATATTCTGATTAAGAAGGCTTATTATAACATTAATGATTATTTCACAGATACACGCAGATGGCAGCTCTGAAGTGGACAACAAGTGTTTTTATATATATATATTTGTGACTAATATTGAATTGTATAATTGTAATTATAATTAAATTGTAATAGACAGCTGTGTTGCTGGGAAGTTTGTTCTTCACCACTTCTTCTTTCCAGCCATAACACTAGGAAGTGGTGAAAGGGGGGCGTTTTTGGGGGTGCTGTCATTTTGTATTTTTTGACGTGAAAAAGTGCTAGAATCTAGCCTATTTTCAATAAACGATTTTGACTTTGACTTTGACTTTGACTTTAATAACTACTAATAAATCTTTGATGTCGTTCCGCTCACTATTCAACTTTAGCCGTGGGCAGATCATAACTAGGCAATAATCCTGTTCCTTTCATTCACTTTAACTGTTATGTAATAGCTGCTTTATAAACCTGAGCAAATCACGTGATTTGACCCTTGACCCCATGAGTCATAAGTAGTTCAAGACTACATGGGGAGGGACAACATAAAGGTTATACTGAACCATGGGATCAGTACTATAAACAAGTGGAAATATTTGACAAATGTGCAATATTTCAATGCGCTATGTTATCATACCATGCCCAATCTTTCTCTTTGTGGGAAGAGGCCTGTGCTCAACAGTGGAACGATAAAAAGACTGATCATGCTGACAATAATCATAACATTAATCTTGGGAATGCCTATAAGTATATGTAGATAACTGTAGATAATCTTTCTTTCTATCGTTTTTGGAGAAAGTGTCAATAACAGCTACTTATTTAACGATATCAGATGTAGGTATCCAAGCCTTAAAATCACAATAACGACTAACACATGTTCTTCAAAATTCCAGAACAAGCACACAAACCCAAACAAGGAAACCTCAATCAAGTACTACACGAAACAATCAGACATCACAATACCAGTAATGATGCATTTAGACAAGGCATTGACAAATATCCTTTCGAAAGAATCCAAGCACAAAATACGAGAGAAATTCAAACTCTTAGCCAAAGATATATTGAAGGACGTAGAAGAGTTATTCATGCACCCAAACTTACAGCAGAAAGTGAAATTGGAACTGCTAGATGTGAAAATAATAAGAAACTCTACGAAAAAGGTGGTTATGAGTGAGAATGTCTCGAAATACTTGAAGAGTTACTGCAATTGGCAAGGCGAGAAGAAGATTGCTAAGAAGAGGTGGTTCTATTCTGTTCTGTTTACCGGATTGGACCTGTTTTATCTGGATCGAGCCGGTGCTGAAGTTAGGAGTAGTACAGGTATTTTTTTAAGTTTTTATTTACAGCCTATTTTTCTTAAACGTGATTTTGGTGTCGTTATTTTTCTTATTAGTCAATTTTATTTTATTGAAACAAAATCGTCTATTTCAAGCTTTGTATAAATAATAAATTCAAGACTATGTGAAAAGGGATCTAAACTTATATATCTAAAATTATTTTAAAATCCTGGTCAAATGTAGTCTTAATATTCACTTTCTAAAAGATTGTCCCATTTCACCATCATTACTGGATGACATATTACTGACTCATAAACTTAAACTACTCTTATCTGGAATCTAAAACAACCGTTTACCAGCCAACCCGTTTCCATATCCTTCTCACGCTTAAAGTCAAAACCAATTATGGAAATAAGCCTGCAAACTATATGACAGGTCAGGAAACGATAATCCAGCACAAACTATCAGATAATCTTTAAGTATCTTTACTTCTATACCCATCTATACTAATATTAATAAAGAGGAAACATTTTTATGTTTGAGTACCCGAAAGGCTCCTCAACTACTGATGCGATTTGAAAAATTCTTCCATTGTTGGAAAGCTACATTCTTTTTAAGTAACATAAGCTATATATATTTTATCCCGTATGGGCAGTAGCGGATGAAACCACGGAAAAATGGCTAGTGAGTAATATTATAGTGACGGATTACTTATTCTTCAAGCTATCTGAAGAAATGTGGATCATGAATCAGAGGGCAATGCTCTTGCATGTGTGGTTTGCTTGTTTATGAAGCAAGTAAAGGATTCATTACTATACGTACTTCATTAGGATTATATCTAAATCTAAAAGGGTAACTGCTTAGTGTAGCTGCATATAACATTAAGTTAAGAAGTTAGTAAAGCAAGCCAAGCCTACCAGACCTAACCAAATAGAACATTAGATTGTACTCATTTTTTATAAAGTATATTTGTAACGAAAGTAGCCTCTTTAGTTTTCCTAACTTTCTTTTGTTTATAAAAACGTGATACCAACTGTAACTCATTAGTACCCAACGGTTTTTGCAAATTAGTGTCAATAAATCTCGCACTCAATATCAATTTCTGCGGACAATGTCCTCTTAAGGTGCTGACAGCCCAAATTGTCTTGTCTCAAAAAAAAAATATTCCATATTGTAATTGAACTAATATCATAATATAAATGATTCCAGGTCGTGGCTACATGAAAGGCATCTGCAGCAACAAGAACAGCTGTACCCTGCTTGAGTGGCATCCTGAAAACATCGCCTACATACTGACTCATGAAATAGCTCACAGGTAAACCTTCATTTATTTGTAAGGCTAAAACAAAGATGGATGGATTGTGTAAGCGATGATATGGCTAGAAATAGAAAAAAGGATCTTGAAGAAGAAGACATATGTACCTACTCCGTCGAATCCAATTAAATTGGCACAAGACCAGTGTGACGATGACTAGGTTAAACTACTTACCAACCTATCTGGGGGCACGGCAGTGCCCCAGCCAAGTCTCGAGCAAAACGGGCACGGCCGTACCATCTTTTCTCGAAGCGATTCGCGGCTGTTTCGCCCCCCCTATATCTTCGACGTGGACAAAGCTAGGAGTTTAGGTTTTCGGTGAATAATAGTAGGCATTAGAACAAGCTTCAGTTCGAAATTACATGCCAATTGAATTCATAGTTTAGGAGTTACGGTCGATCAAAGTTACACCATTTTGTCACTCACTGACTCACTGATTCACTGACAGATCATCAAAAATCTAAGGTACTTCTAGCAGACTTAGAAACTTCAAATTTTGCACCAAGATAGGTCATTAGCCACATATAAAGGAAAAATTATAAAAACATTAAAAAATAATATGCCATAGAAAACAATTTTATATTTGCGGTTTGGCAAGAACATTATGTATGGATTTTGACTGCATTGTTAACTTTGTTCGTTGTTTAAGTACCTATTCAATTGGATGAATACATACATAGAATAGAAAAGAATAATATAAATGTAATACATAGACTATCATTAATACAAATTAATATATAAAGTTCATAATTCATTAAATTAACAAAGCTAAAACTCCATTGTATTGCGATAAATATTGTATGCGCGCTCGATGGCGTTGTACCTGTCTGAATCACGCTATGGTTTCGTTACAAAGCGCAGTAGTAGTACTTCAAAATAATTCGATAAATTTCATTTGATAGCGCCATCTGTCTATGAAAATCCATTTCGAAACTAGAAAATATTGTAGTGATAATTTTATATTCGGAGAACTTTACGTGTTATGTAGTTTAGTTTAGCTAGTTATAGTTTGTAAGTTAGTAGATATATGTATATTTATTTAGTTAGTTATTTGTTAGTTAGTTTAGTTCTATTTAGTTTGTTAGTTATTTATTATACATATATATATGCATATATATATAAGTTTAAGCCCTATTAATATATTGTTATAGTAGTAATTGTAAATATAGTGTAATGGAACGTGAAAAAGAAAGAAATACCCTTACAAAAATATATGAGATCCCACCAAAAACATTAAATGTAAAAATATGCCAAGTCTCTCGATGCAGTCTTTCCATCGTAAAAAGTTTTGAGATCTCATAGAAGCCAAGTCCTATTCAAAATATTTTGTAGTTATAAATCAACATTTAGTAATTGTATCAATAGTTTTCTTTATATTATAATTATAGTGACTTGGCAATGAGCACAAGAAGAAATAAATAAAACGGCATATTTGGAGGAGTTGAAAGTTACACACACCGCATGCGTAGACATTAATATCACAAAATTAATTTTCTTTTGGTTTATCCATGTCGTCCCAACCGAATGGTCGAGCCGGCAACGGCAGTCAGTCTTAGTGTACTCTCGATTCATTTACTTTCTTAAGCGATGGCCCGTAAGGTATTCTTAATTATTGTATTGGAGCATGTAGTCGGTGGTGACCATCATGATTCACACATAACAAATAATCTGATCACTGGTCTCGTCAGTAATATTTGCACATAATTCCAGGCAGCAAGCAGCTTTTAATTTGTGCTCATCGCCAAGTCACTATAATTATAATATAAAGAAAACTATTGATACAATTACTAAATGTTGATTTATAACTACAAAATATTTTGAATAGGACTTGGCTTCTATGAGATCTCAAAACTTTTTACGATGGAAAGACTGCATCGAGAGACTTGGCATATTTTTACATTTAATGTTTTTGGTGGGATAACCTTTAATGCTTCGAACGCTCTACGCCCGAGATGGTTTAAACCGCCGAAAAGCGCCAACTATTATAGAAACCCAGCACCAAAAAAAACATATAAGCCAGGAAGATAAAGTATCACATTTATTCCCGCAAAGTGTGCAAGTAAGATCACTTAATTTTCTCAGTATGGTAATACACAATTTTATTGCCAAGACGCGTATCTCCGCCATTGCTAATTTCCGTTCCCACGAACAGATCATCTCTCTTCGATGCAAATGTTTTGAAAAGCTTTTACTGGCTTTAAGCCTTTCCGTTTTCTATGAACTATTCTAGGAACATCTATCGTGATCTTAATGGAAGCTCAAAAGTTATCTTTAAATTAAGTGATGAAGATGTCAATTAGTTTTATAGATTTTATTATTGTTGGATCTTATTTTTATTTGAGGTACAGTATGTCTCCTTGGTCTATACTTCTCGGTCTGATGTCATCTTACACAACATTGTATTTTGTGTTCTAATAATTACATCTACCTATTAGTAGACTCCTAGAGGTTTCTGCAACCAATAATTGTTGTTTTGTCAATTTTCATAAATAAGTAAAGTTCAAATTTCTAAAGTGAGAGAACTAGAGAGCATCTCATGAGTCGTCTTAATAGACTTACCATGAGTATAAACCAACACTAAAATTAGCTTATCCTATTATATTCAAGACTTATACACACTGAATTGCTAATAAATAAAGAAAGTAAACCCTTAACATTACTTGGAAGCTATTGAAACATTGAGTTTATGGCCAATTCGTTTGAATAAAACTCTTTTGAGGTACAGCTCACAGTCAACGGTGAGTTTTATAGGTGTCTAAGAGCTTTTATCTATGGTACTAATTAAGTCTTTTAAATTGGTGCTAATTGTTCAATTACTGTCCTGATTGTCTTAGTTTAGCCGGAATACTTTGAGGAAGCAAATTTCTGAAATAACAAATAACTTTGGCGTTGCCAAAAACATGAAGCAAGAAAGAAAATAAGAACCGAACACACCGGTATGACACAGAGACAACACAAAAAATAGTAAAAAGTAAAAGTAGTAAATTCCTTGCGGTCACGGTAGACCACTGCGTTGGTTAATACCAGTTGTTTGTGTGGTTAGCGCATTCAAACAATCAAACTCATCAGTTTTATAACATTAGTATCGAACTTTTCAAAACGGTCTCATTGTTTCAATCATTTCTTTATTACTTTCAAACATTGTCATCATGCTACATAAATGATACATCAACGTTATTGACTAGAGTAGGTAGGTATCACCAATCTGTCCAAACCAAATTGCTATATAGGACACAAGCCGTCTCCAGTCAATCAAACCGATAGCCATTTATTTAGGCTATTTATAGACCTGATGTGTGACTGGATCTAGCTGCTAATTATTCTGAGAACACTAGTCGATATGTGCGAAATACTTAGACGGCTTAGGTAAGTGCCAAAATAGAGTTTGTTTGGTCAACTTGAGTTCCGTGCAAAAATAGATACTAGAATTTTTGATTTGACTTATCTACGACGCATTGCATAGAAAGTGGTTGCCATAAGCCGATGAATTTATCATTATTTCCAATTTACTCAGGTCCTTCTGTTCTGTTATCATCCCGATGTTCATGTTTTTCGTCCTGACGTCATCTCGCAAGTGACAAAATCTTATCCATCATCATTCTATCCGAGCATTTCTTTGCTCGCTGCCTACAATAATTCCTCCACACATGTTTCCATAAGAGCTAGATACAGATTTTGTTGCTAAGGTTAATTTAAAGATCCCATAGGTCTTCAAGAAGATTGACAACATTTTATTACAATCAGAATTAAAAATTCAAGGATTTTGTTTTATAAATTTTCAGTATCGGCATGTCACACGACGGACCGCCAAACAACGAGTGTCGAGGCCAGAGGTACATCATGCATGCCAAGTACAACCCCAGAAACCCTGCCAAGACCTGGTCATCATGCAACAGGAGGGAGCTTAATCACTTCTTGAAGTAAGACCTAAACTAACTGCTTAAATTGATAAAATTTTTATCAATAATCAAGTCCGAATCTCAGAAAAATGTGTAGTCTACATGTTACGTAGTTTTAACACAATCTATTACGTCGTTTTTTTCTTGAAAGAGTAACAAATTAACGTCCAAACATTCACGTTTATACTATGTAGGTATAATTTATTAAAAAGTTCATTTTTTCTGCATTTCAGGAGCAAGAAGGCTTGGTGTTTAAGGCGGGATCCAAGCACAATATAATAATTATTAATCCACAATATTTAAATATTAATAGTCATTTTATACAAAGTTTTAAGTTGTGATTAAGATTTAAATTTAAGCGCCTACAAAATTTGTAAGAGTAACGCATAGCGTGTTCCAGTGCTATTTATACATTTTAGGCGTTATAAGTCACATAATTTAGGAAGCCAGTTGAGGCTACGTGGTCACTCTAAGATGCATTTAAGCAATAAACTTGTCGACTGAAATATCTAGCCTTAATAAATTCATAATGATTTGTATTATACTATTATTTTATTTGACTTTGATTTCAAATAACACCTACAAAAATAATCCTAGCAACATTGCAGTTTTATTCATCTTGCAAACAAAAGACGGAGCTGCGGGTGAGAATAAAAAATATTGTCACGATGTTATTTTTATAAACATAACACATTTTTGACGTAACAACTTAATCAACTTTTTTTATACATATTGAACCTTATAAAATCAAGCCCAATATGGTACTTGTTGAGTCTTGTTGCCCAATGTTTGTTCTAGATATGTTCAAGACGTTTGAAGTAAACTTAGAAGTAGATACTTAGTAGGTACTAGCCCTATTTCTCAGCCGGAAATTCTAAGTAGACACAATCAATGATTAGGTAGGTTTACTAAAATTATTAATAGCAAATCTAATACGTTATTTCCTCTCATATTTGTACATAGACGGCTAGCAAAAAGTTGATATACTTGTAACAAAAACCAACGAAGTGAATGTGTACCTAAGGGTGGTATTACACTTATGAAATACTAGCTTTTGCCTACGGTTTCCTTTGCGTCCCTAGGCAAGTACTTCCCACTCACGCTTGAAAAGTAGATTATTTATTACTTACTAGCTTTCCGCCCGCGGCTTCGCCCGCGTGGAATTCGGTTCACCCCTCCCGCTGTGGGTTAGCAGCGGTGAGGGAGTGTCAGACTCTTACTGACTAAAATCGTCGTGTTCCGTCCTAGGCCTTTTATATACCAGGGCCGCGGTACCTCTTTCGAACAACCCGCAGCCGCGGCTGGCCCTGGCGCTACTGGGCCCCACTGATTTCAAAACACGTTAAGACTAATTCGCGGCGAACCTTAACACCATCAACCTTATCGCCATCTATCGAGCTATCGGGAAGCTCGCGATTGAACAATGAGCTACAGGTTAAAGCGCGAGATATCATTGCACTTCTTACGTATCTTAAAAAAAAACGTCACCACGTTTTAAAAAGCTATCATTCCACTTCTTACGTATTTTAAAAACACATCGTTACCACGTTTTAAAAACACCCAGCGCCATCTATCGCATACCTCAAGAACTAAATAACTTAACTAATACTTATACCAATTAGTAATTCGTTGAATTATAGTTATTTCAGGATAAGTAGATGTAAAAAAAACAGTTAAGACGATAAAACAAATTGTACGTCATCCCTCGGGAATTCCTCATTTTCGAGGATTCATTATCGTATCATTTAGCTTCTAAATTTATATGTTCATATTCGTTTGCAATATATAAGTAGATGTAAAAAAAAAAAACAGTTTAGACGACTAAACAAATTGTACATCATCCCTCGGGAATTCCTCATTTTCGGGGATTCATTATCGTATCATTTAGCTTCTAAATTTACATGTTTATATTCGTTTGCAATATATTACCTTGTTTTAAACGACACACAGCGCCATCTACAATCCATCCATCAAGCAAACAATATTTTTGTTTTCCCTCGGGAATATCTATTTTTTTCGGGATAAAAAGTACCCTATTATTTAATCCGGACGTTTAACTTTACGTCTGCAAAATTTCAAAGCAATCGGTTCAGTAGTTACGGCGTGAAAGCGGAACAAACAAACAAACAAACTCACTTTCCGATTTATAATATTAGTAAGGATTCTAAAGAGCTTTATTGTATTGTATCCAACCTTCATCAAAATCTATTCAGCAGTTTTACAGCCAGTTTCTTCATCAAAACTAAAAACTAAAGTTGTGTCATAAAGTAAAAGTAACGGTCAAATTCATTTTTTCAAGGCTAAAGTAACAGCAAAACTATTAGTTAAAATCCTGAAAAAACGAATTTGACCGTTTCTTTTACTTATGACATTACTTTTGATGAAGAAACTAGCTGTAAGTGTGAAAAAGTAATAAACATACACCCTTATTATGTAATTATTTATAACACCTATTAGTAGGCTATTGGTCAAGTTTTCTACGGAGCAAATACTTTACTGAAGCAGTGGCGGCGTAGCATCGGGTGGCACCCGGGGCGTACTACCTAATGAGCACCCCCAAAAAACGACAAAATATAATCACGGGCTAAAATTGTAAATTAAAGTACTTAAAAATCGTGTAGAAATCATTCATGGTGCTTTTTGCTAGGTTTAACATAAAGAAACCGGAGACAGATCACTGCAAACTTATAAAGCCCTAGCGAAGCGATCCCGTGTCATTTGAGTTTTGAGACTTAAAATAACTCAAACATGTTTCTAAAAAACCAGTGTCCAGTGAAAAAGCCGCGAGCGTAGCGAGCGCGAAATTTTTGAATTTTAGAACAGTAAAGTCCCTTAAAGAGTTTAAAAGAAACAGGCGTAAAGTGGAAAAGCCGCGAGCGGAGAGAGCGCGAAATTTTTGAGTTTTAGAACAGTAAAGTCCCTTAAAGAGTTTAAAAGAAAGAGGCGTAAAGTGGAAAAGTCGCGAGCGAAGCGAGCGCGAAATTTTTTAAATTTTACGACAGTAAAGTCCCTTAAAGAGTTTAAAATAAACAGGCGTAAAGTGGAAAAGCCGCGAGCGTAGCGAGCGCGAAATTTTTGATTTTTGGGACTAAGTAATACCTAAAGAAATTAGAAAAACCACCGTAATGTGAAAGGCGCGAGCGGAGCGAGCGCGAAATTTTTTGAGTTTTGGTACACAAAAGTCCTCCACTTCCTAAACAACTTAGAAATCGTCAGCGTAGAGCGTCAGTTGTTTTTGCTACTTCGGTGCTTTAACTTTTTGTTAGATTGAGGACTCAAGAAGTAAACGCAGAAGTTTTTTTCTAAGTTTGAGGAATTAATTTAAGTAATCAGGAAACAGAACAAAAATAAACAAGAAAGAGAGGGGTGACAGCCGGACTGTGTCACCCCTCTCAGTGTTGCCTCGACGTCTCGCGCATGCACTGTTGTGGTTTTGTTTGAATATCGTGCATTTAGTGAACCTAGGCTTTGCAGATTAGAATGGCACCCTCAGTGACTTGTCAATTTTGCCCGCGCCATCCTGGTCGTGCAGATATGTGCCGACCGAGATGGCACCCCCTTAGACGTGGCACCCGGGCGGACCGCCCCTCCGCCCCTTACGCCGCTACTGTACTGAAGACTTAGGAAAATGAAGGAATCTTCATAGTCAAATCGTCAAAGGTCTGTCTTTCGATCGATCGAATAATTTTGGAAGGTGTAATGACACCTTAAGCCACAAGTAGAAATACATTTTATGGTCAAGTTTCTAATTTCTGACTATTATAAAATACGTTATCACGTATTAATGCATTGAATTCATTCATGCATTATTTCATTCCCCTCTGTGTTCGGTTAAATAACTTAACAACATTGATAACCATGAATATACAGAATTTTCCCATAAAATGTTGTGCTGATAACTTTCTGTATACATTTTCACCATAAGTGGCCATTTCACCATTCATTGAGATGAGATCACAGAATCTATGTAAAGATAACATTGGCGTTGAAAACCCCTTACCTAAGATTTACTTATTGGTTTTAAATAGTGCCGGTATGATGGTGTGGATATCATTGTTCGAGCTACTCTATCAAGCATTTAATAATGAAAATACTGGTTTGACTTGTAAGAATTTATTTAGGCGTTGTATTTCAGTTTATTCATGAAAAATAATTTGATGAGTAACAAAATGTTAACTGTGTATCGCGTCGATCAAAAGTTGATACACCCTCGTATTCCTGTGAATCTCATATATGCTATGACTTCCATCTTTTCTTTCACGCAGTATACCTAAGCTTCGACAGTCAAACAGAAAATCTGTGTGCTCCTTCCAATATTTGCATGATCTTTTAAAACAGATACAAAATCATTATCCAGTATAATTCACTGTCATTTGTTTGTTCCTAGAAATGTCCCTCATCTGACATCGTTTTCTTTTGTCTAGAACTTAAAACGTTTGAGGAAAATGGAAAGATCTTTTTAGTCTGAGCTGTTTTTATAACTCAAGGCAGATTAGTGCATAAGTCAGTCTACTCCACTACACAGAAAAACATCTATTGTGTGTGTATTACCTTTAAGGTATCTTAATTGGTAATCTGTGGTACTACTTGCGAGGCATCTAATAATTAAGAATTTATTTATAGAAAATATTTGTAATCCTAAAAAAAACTCGTGGAAAGTCGTGGTGGCCTAGTGGGTAAAGAACCAACCTCTCGAGTATGAGGGTGTGGGTTCGATTCCAGGTCAGGCAAGTACCAATGCAACTTTTCTAAGTGTGTACGTATTTTCGTCGCTTCCGCGGACAAGTGCCACAGAACCGCACGGAGTGACATAGTGCGTAGTGGAGTGTTACTAACATAGATTTAAGTTTTTTATATACTAACAATGTTGTATAATATATTATGTATGTTAGTCTTTAAGGTATATATCTATGGGCCTATGCAGCCTGAAAATAAAGAGATTTGATTTTGATTTGATTTGATTTGATTTTCTAAGTACATATATCTTAGACACCAATGGCTGATAAAAAAGGTGAAGGAAAACATCTTGAGGAAACCTGGACCATAAAGTCTGAAATTACCAACCCGCATTGAGCAAGCGTGGTGATTAATGCTCAATCCTTCTCCGTGTGAGAGGAGGCCTGTGCCCAGCAGTGGGACGATAAAAAGGCTGTAACAATAACAGTAAAAACAACTCAATTTTTCTCAGCATAGAAATAGATAATCATTGGGATATTATATGCTAGTATATGTATTATATAGATATATGTTTATATATATGTATGTATATAATTATATATATTTTTTTTTAATCTTTTGTATGTTATATATTTGTAATAATATTTATGTACCTACTTACGTCTATTTTAGTATTCTATTAAAATGTTAATCTCTAGTTGTCTTATACATGTCTTTCTAAGTAAGTAATGCACCTACCATGTTATCTCTGCATCACCTTAAGGTTGACTGGAGAGAATGCCCATGGCATTAAGTCCGCCTTTGTAATTGTAAGATTGCATAAAGTTAAATAAATAAATAAATAGGTTCTGTGACCAAAAATAAATTAAATTTTGGTGCAGTAATTGACAACAACAGTATCTACCCGATATCCGGCAAGTTACATAAAATTAAAGCAAGCTAAACGTAGGCCAACAGAACTTATTTTTTATCTAAATCGATGCAATGTTGCCATTGCGCAGCGCTGCAGTTCTCACGCACGCCCCGAAAACTAGAACGGGGTAGGGTTGCCAACACTGTATTAAGAACTCAGATTTATATTGAAAGACATACTTTGATCTTCAAATAACTTCCCGATTCTAAAGTAAAGATTTCTAGTAACCTTTTTGTGGGATATATCAAATGTGCTGCTCTCTGTGGGTGCCGCGTGGAGGGAGTGTCAGACTCTTAATTACTGACCAAATCACACCATGTTCCTTCTTTTAAAATTATGATTCCGTAATTCAGATATTAGTTGGTTAGTAAGGGTACGATCGATCTTTTTATCGATTACGCTATATTGGAGTCACTAGTCTTCTGGCCGATAGTGGTTACTATTGGTTTAGAGCACCAGTGTCAGCTCAACTTAATCTTCTTATCAGTCGACAAAGCCAACTTTCGCAGTTTAACCACGAAAGCGTAACAGACAAACAAAACATATTTGCTTATATATTATTCATTGAAAACAATGGAGGCAGTTGACCTCAATGCAGACAGACTCTTCTTTATATTCCTCGTCAATAAAATTATTTTATGACGAGAGTAATTTGCAAGAATATATGCACTTTCTCCCACATACGGATGTGTGATGCGCTGTTTTTGATCGACACTTATTTTGTACTGCGGGTTTGTCTGCTTAGAATTTTTTAATTTATTTAAATCTTGGCATATCGTCGTTATTGGTTTTAATATAAACTACGTCACAATATAAGCAGTATAATTAAATTAAGCTTTTATTCTTAAGCATCGTCAGAAAAATAGCTATATCTTTTTTTATACATATCTGTTAGGTATCAAGTCAAATAATATAATATTATATATCTTTTATGTATCTGATATTTTTAGGTGCACTTTTATTTAAAAAGGACAATACCCTTGCTCATTTTTTTTTAATTTAAGGACATGTATTCTTATTTTGACTCTGGATCAAAACAACTCGATTAATCTATACCGAATACATAAACGTATAGATCGATTTTCGAATCAGTTGTTTCCAATTCGATTACATTCGTCAATCGACACAAATTCAGGCCACGTCCTGTACAACGATATCTCGAAAACACTATATTAGTATTCCGAGTATACACGAAACTGAAAGTTACAATTTTAAGCGAAAGTACGGCTAAGTGAAACTTTACTTGGACGTTAAGTTACATTTGTTTATCGATAAAACGTGTCGATTCGATTACTGCTCGGTAATACGGTATCGAATAATTAAGTTAGTGATGTTAAAACTTCATTTAATGGAGATTAAATTGTAACGTTACTTTTGAGATGTTACAAGTTGTTTTGTGGAGTCAAATCAAATCATTTATTTCATGTAGGCCTTTACAAATGAACGTCAAAATTATAAATAAGTTTGCTTCTAGTTGCCCATTCCAAAAGTAGCTTCCTATGGAGAAGAACGGGCAAGAAACTCCATGGTTACTCTTTTTAAAAACATAATAGGTGTTACAATTTGTATGTATTGATACATACGAGTAAATGTGCCTTCCGGTATTATGAATATTGCAGTTACAATATTATCATAGTAGGCAGCTACTCAATATTACTTTTCTGTTCTAAACTTGGCTATCCTTCACCTCTTCTTGTAGTCAAAATCCTTACCTACTAATATTATAAATGCAAAAGTAACTCCGTCCATCTATAACGTCAAAACTACTGACCTCTTTTATATTTTTAGTGATAATCTAGAGCCCGAGAAAGGATATAGGCTACTTTTTATCAGGGTGCGGAAAGATGCTTTTCATAATATCGATCCGCGAGGAACAACTAGTACCTAGCTAGGAACTAAAGTTGTTTAACCACTAGTTATCGCACATCATATAAAACATAATATAACTATTACATCAAACCATTGAACTCTCTCGTGTGACATAATGATACTAATGACCGTCATTATAAATCTAGGTACATGTTAGACTAGCCGTTCTCACGCGGTTTCACCCGTGCCCCTTTTTAACTACTGCCCGTACCGGGACAAAATATACCCTATATTACTAGGGAAGAGCGTAGCTTTCCAACAGTGTAAGAATTTTTCAAATCGGTTGGGTATTTTCGGAGCCTTTATGGTACAAACAAACAAAATATTCCTCTTTTATTATGTTGGTATAGATATATGAGTCATAATGTTACGTGTATCTATGCAAAACACGTTCGGAACTTTGTGCTAATAACATAGTGTAATGGCCTTTCTTGTTACTAAAACTATTAGTAACATAATGGCAATGGCGGACTACATAACATAGACTTTAGTGTAGTTTCTCACTGTTATGTTTTAATCCGAGTGGACCAGAGATGGGCTATGTTTTAGGACCTATATGGTTTGACGGAGTTCTGAGGGTGAGTGCAGTGCACTATATCTATATGATGTCTATATGTATATTTTTGGTTGTCTAAAGTCTAAAGGTTCCGAACCGATTTGAAAATCCAAGTAACAAAGGCTATATTTTATCTGTAGCTATAAGGGTAGTAATGTCCACGGGAAACGGGTGCACCCGGTAGAAAACGGATAGTCAAACATAAGAAAATTATGATTTTTGACCCCAAACGCGAATGAAACCAGAGTTAACAGATTTTGTTTTAAAAGAAAGCTTCAAACATTCTTTCTCCTTTTACAACAATTAGTTAATTTATCAAGCTCTTATTTGGTTCCAAAAAGTAAACCCCATAAATATTATACAACAGTCTTTTGTCCGAGTGTCCTACTGACATACAGACTGACTGAACAGTTATGTTATATTCATTAATTCATTAGCATGGTGCCTTCGTTTTCAGACAAAGGACCAACGGTAGGTGGTCACGGTTCGACAGTTCGTACAGGACTTGCGATGTTTTGGAAGGTTTTAAGACATTTTAAGAACAATTATTGTTGGTATTAGTAAGTTTAATAGTGCAGTTTAATTGAGATCGCGAATCATCTCATCTACGTACAATTTTCCCACAGAAATCTACTTAATTATTATTAAGATCGTTGTAACTATGTTGGCGTCGCTTTCTAGTCCAACCTGATAGAGCTGAAAACCAATATTACCCAACCCAATACCCCTTTTGGTAAGACTGATTTTCAGACTTTTTGGCTTTTCTGGCTTCCCGTAACGATTACCTAAGATGTTCATGACAGCCTGGAACTACAGTTTATCGTGCTTTGCGAAATAGTCCTATTTTTTGTAATAGCCTCCAATAAGGTTTTACGGGTTTTACCATGGAGATCAAAATAGCCTTTCCTTATTCCATGGGTTTTACCAACTTCAGCATCATACCTATACTCAATAGGTTCCCATCTAAGCCTGTCAGAGTAATAAACTAACCCTTTCTCTTTTACACAGTTTCCGTGGCACAATGGTACCGCAGAAGTGCGCGGAGAAAGCACGCAACAATAGCATGCGAGGTGACATATCGAAACCAATCTGTAACGTGGAATACAAGTGGAATGGAGTCGCGCATACCACTTTTAATTGTAAAAATATTGAATTCGTAACTTTTGAATTAACCCATTTACAATTTTCTACCAGTGCAGATGTAGGTAGGTACCTAGTGTGTCTGTAATAAAGAGCTTGTGAATAGAGGAAAACGATATTTTTTAAGAAATATAATATAGTTCAAACTTGAGACCGCTAACAGATAAATGAAGAGTAACAATATTAACGTAATTCAAACTTGAGAAGACAACCGAAATAATTTAAATTAGAACATCTCTTAGAATGTCATGTCGAAAGAATTAGGTAATGAAAAAATAGTAACCAGTAAATCTAAAAGTCCTCGTGTCACCCAGGTAACTGCATTTTGGAGGTCCGATAGATAGTCGTTCCATACCCAACAAACAAGCTACTCTTATAAAATTATATGTTTAAGGTCTAATTTCTTATAGTTGCTTTAAAATGGCTTTCATTATGTCAATGTTCCTTATAATGGCACAATATAAGAAGATTTGGCTAATATTACCTTTACTCTTATAATTTGGTTGGGTTGACCATAACAAGTCCAAATTACATGATTATAATAAGGATTGAAAATGTGTTATTCTCATAAGCGCATTTACAATGCTTTTAAGCCTTATAATATTCAAAACCCTATAAAAGCTTTTCATTTGGCTAACTGTTCTTATAATAGTAATGCATAAGCTAACTATGATACTTTTAAACTCATAGGAGAATTTCATAAGATGTCTACCCAACAAACAATATTCTGCATTTTATATGGTCTTTACAAGAATGAACGCAATCCATAATCACTTACATAGTCATTAAATACTTATACTTATAGTCATAAACCCGATACCAACAAATCACTTGAAGGTTCCGTCAATGATTTTATGGAAGATGACAATGAAGTACAGGAAGTCAAGAAGAATATAACGGTGGTGGTAGTGAAGAAGACATAAATTTTCAACTAAATTTGAGTTGAATAAGATGGTTATCGGTGGTGATGTCAAAACTGGGCAGTAGAAAATTATATTTCACAATGGCTTTGAGTGATCTATTAAAAATATTACAATCTATTTATTAAAATATCTATTTATTTACACTTTTTTTTTAATTAGCCTATGCTGTCCCACTGCATACACTTACCTAGTAATAATTATTTTTCATTGCTAGGTATTGAAATTTTTTATTACTATTGAGAAATGTGTAATAAAATTATGGATAACAATATTCACATTCACCTTCAATAAAGATCATAAATGAAATACTCTTTACAATTTTGACAAAACAAGAAAGTGAAAAATTTTCTTCGTACGATAAAATGTGTCAAATTCCATGGCCATCTCTTGTTTTGGACAGTGAGATCTTCTCCGTAAATACGACCATTGTGATAATACCTAAAATGTAATATAGCTAATATTAATACAGCTACGGAATGATGAAAGGAACCCTAACGGTAGATAAAATGGCGATAGCAGATGGAATAAATGTTGCCATTACAGAGCTTATAATCTTATAGATTTCTAATAGACGTTGTGAGAATGATATTACCCTTGTAAAAGCGTTATAAAAAACATGTCTTAATAATTATTCACATTTTTATGTCAAAACTACTCAAATTCAAGGGCGCGTTGATATAATTACACTTTTTGTACCACATTTTATCATACGTTTGAATTCCCACACAGTTTTCTCAATAAACAAACACAATATACTCTCGGATTCAGGTACACTAAAAAAAAAGAAATTAATCATGGTTCTTGTTTTCTTTAAAATACTCGTTGACGCTGCCAAACTGTGAAAAATCACTCAACAAAACACTTGCTGCAGAATCTCAAACACTGATTTTAAGGCGAATAGCTTTAAAATAGAATTTGTCTTGCCGCTATAAGTTTTACTCCCTTGTTGCTCGCCATTATAAAACATGTATAAGGTTGGTTGGCTTTTTAAGAGCAAATCCTTTTGCTTTTATTAGTTTGACTCCCTTATCGCTTGCTATAATAAAGTACATATAAGAAAAAGAAGCTGACAATAAAGCAAATATAAGGGGGGTTTGAGGTTATTGTTCTTGTAATTTGTGCCCAAACGCACCCTTATTAGCGTTAATACGGCTCTTACAAGAAATTTATTTTTGGCATTTTTAGCTACTATGAGAGGATTTTTTGTTTGTTGGGTAATAACTGTCTCCTTGAAAACTGACATCTGTGCGCCCCGTTTAGTCAAAAGATTGGCCCCAACATTATTAAACAAAATATTAAAACTGATAGCTACTAGGTACTCAATATATGAATTCTAAAAAAATAATTTGCCCAGAATTTTCGCCACAGTGATGAATAAAAAAAAATATCGCACCAATAACGACTGCATGATATTCTCTGTTGATCTGTTCCGATCTACGGAGCGGCGACCGAAGCGGAACTGTTGCCTCATAGCGAACACATTTTCACTATTCCGCTCAATTCTATCGCTATGCCTATTATTTGTTGTAAGTAACATAGTAAATCAGTAATAGGATATTTTTGGGGTTTTCTATGAGTTTTCACTCGTGCTATCTACATATAGAAAGTGCTGAAAATACTATCTAACCAGGCTAGAAGTTTTAATCTTGTTTTAAACAATTTCTTCTACCTTCTCTTTGAACTTTATGAAGACGACGTTATAATAGTGGCACTTAACCAATGCTGCATATTATTTTTCTGCTTCTGATTATGTACCTAGGTTCTACTCTGCTAATGAGCCAAAATACCACATCAAAGTTAAGTACATTATCCTATTGAAAATTGTACATAACCATAAGAACCTAAATTAAAAACCCAGCCTGAAACAACATAGCAACGACGCCTAACATCATAATTTTAAACACGTTCGCTACGCTCCGTTCTACGCTGCACGCTTCAAACGGCCAACTGCGGCACAAAACATTATTATCGACTGCGGTGAGAATACACGCGGCACGCCGGGAGGCGCGGTGAGGCCTGAGGTGCGAGGGACGAAGCCGCGTCGCCCGCGCATGCTCGCTCCACCGCATACCGTTGCGACGCCGTCACCGTCGAACGTCGCGTAGCTCACGCTATACATTATTCATGATGAACAAACAATTCGAAGACGCGTTGATAGAACAAGTAAAGAAATATCCGATCCTGTATCGCAGTAAAGTCAACAATGGCAAATACATGTTCAAAAAGTACGACTGTTGGATCAAAATTGGCGCGGAACTCAACAGAGCACGTAAGTACAAGTACCTACCTACTGGTTTTACTAATTCATTTTAAAATCTGTTTCTATAACAATTAGATATTCTTAAGTTTATTTTTCAATTAATAATCTACTTTTGTGAAGATTTTGTAATGTTATTTACCGTCAAAGCGCTTACGTTCGTAGCTGCGCTGTCAACAAGTTATCATGACGCTTGACTCCCGACAGCCAATCAGAGCCGAGTATTTGTAATGCAGCTTGGAACGGGGAACCACGTGACGCACGGTTCAGGTAGCAATTGGATTGCAGCTGTCAAACTATTATCGCCACTGTGTGCATAGAAATAGAATCTAAAATTCTCTATCACAACTTGCATGCGATCATTGCTCTGCGTGTGGCGGCTGTGTAAGTTGATTTCAGATTCTATTTTAATACACACAAAGTTGGTAATAGCTTGATAGCTGAAAACGCTGTACGTTGCGAGTTACAATTCGTCATATCTGTGACGATTTTTGACGAGTTTTTTTTTAATGCGTAGTGAAAACCAAATGAATGATTGTTTTGATGAATAACAGGGATTTTATTAGGAAACCTACCTTATAAATCTATCCTTTATACATTGTATAATACCCTATTTATCTTAGTTTAGCTGCACGATAAGGTAGAGTGTACACAAGCAGTTATTGCTACTGTTCACTAAATCCATAAATAAGTACCTTTCTATAGGTCCTGCACCCATTACCTACTTAATTAAATTAAGTTCTTGTTTTACCTATGTTTTACATATTTCACATTTTATTACATACCTAGGTATTTTTTAATACACACTTAAGTACTTAGATTACATAATTATGTACATTAATAATGTACTTGCATAAATTGATTCATTCAATTGCATTAGGAAAGTACGTAAATATGTACTTACCTACTTGTTATTGTGTTATGTATGTCGTTTTTTATTGTTGATCATCGGTGGGGAGTCCTACATTGTTTTTGCGTGATAAGAAATGGGTTAGAAATGTTTCCAATATCAAGTGATCTAGTAATTCAGTATGATGCAAATGAATTCATTTACTACTAGCCGGTTTCCCGCGGTTTCACTCGCGTCCCGTTGGAACTACTGCCCGTACCGGGATAAAATATAGCCTATCACCCGGGGATAGTGTAGCTTCCCAACAGTGAAAGAATTTTTCAAATCATTCATTACAACATCAAACAAAAAAAAAACCTGTAATTAATCTAAAAAAATAAGCTACTACAATTTGTGATTTTTTGCCAATCAATATTAAACCTTACCTGTGCTATAAATATAAAAAAATGCAGTAATGAAAGGTGACAGATTTTAGATGATACCTTGATGCGAGGGCGACTGTACTTATCTATTTACTGCTTTTGTTTCAGCCGAGGAATGCAAATCAAAATTCCGTAACATACGAGACAACTACATAAAAAACAGAAAGAAAAAGATAAATGGCGGACAACAGTCAGTTTCAAAATATGACGACGAAAGACTCAACTTCTTATCAGAGACTTTCGAAGAAGAAAGAAACGCCGATGACACGCCAAAAGATAACTTTATTGTGTACGAAGTAACTAATGATAATATTAAAGAAGAATATGATTCTTCTGAAGAAGTACCTTTAGCAGAATCTCCTTTATACTTGGCACTGCAAACGACGAAGTTAGCATAGAACCGCCTGATCCTATAAATTATGATCCAAGTCATTTAGTTCAACAGAGTGTGACTGTGCAAGACCAGACTTTGACAGTACCGGAGATTGAGGTAGCCCCAAGAAGAGTAATGAAGAGAAAGAGAGATTCTATTATAGATGAGTTGAGGAGAGATAGAGAAGAAAGGAACTGTATATTGCAGCAGTTAGTGAATAAAGCTACTGGGGTTGGACAGACACCGACTCATGCGTTCTTTGCGTGCATGGCAGACATTGTTTGTCAGTTCCCGCCAGACAAAATAGCAGAATTACGGAATAAGGTCTGTATGATGGTCAGTAATGCTGAGGTCTCTCTTTGAAGGATAAAAGTAAGCCTGGTTCATAGAAGATACATTTTCGAAGTTAAGAAATTTTGCAAAATATGAGTACGGAAAGGTGGCCTTTGAAATTAATAAAGATTCTAAAAATATTAAACTAAGTATAAATATAGTTATGTCTAATTGACAAAACGTATTTATAAAGACTATTTAGCTTTTAATTTTGATTTTTTGGAGAATTTATAAAAAAATAAAGTAAATGAAGCTTATCGTTTGTTTTTTATTTGTATTGCCTTATTTTCCACGTGAGAAGATTGCTTATGTTTCTTCTTATTTTCACACATTTGCATTGCATAGATAGAGGATAGAGGTGACCTCAATATGATATGATAAACTTACTTATTTAGGGAACTTGTTTTACTTATTTGCTGGTATATTCAAACTACAAAAAAGTCAAAATAGGTATACGAACTCTGAAATAAATTACTATCCGATTTCCCGCGATTTCATCCGCGTCCCATGAGTGAGAGCCACTGCCCGTAAAGGGATAAAATATAGCCTACGCCTAAATATACTCGGTAACAGTGTAACTTTTCAGCAGTGAAAGAATTTTGAAATCGATTCAGTAATTTAGGAGCCTTTAGGGTCCGAAGTTTGTACCAAACCAATAAACAAAAAAATGTTTCCTCTTTATTACATTAGCAGATGAGGAAAAAAATTGTAAACTAATGAAACCAACCTCTAACCAATGAAACGAAACACCATCTTTACATAGTAACAACACTAGAAAAACTTACTCTAAAAGCCCCATTACAGGATACTATGTGCCCAATCCCACGATAACACAGAAATGTATGTAATAGACCACGTTTTTAATGCCAAACATTATTATCATTTTAATTGAAATGAAAGTAAAATCCGTAGCTAAAACAAACACCTGACACAGTTTGGGAAAATAGTTTTTACAATTCCGAATTGCAATAGCGTAGTGATGTTGTGGTGTCGATAGAACTTTTTGTCGATAGTTGCTTTGTTACTTGTTTACTTGCGTAGAGTAGTGGGTACTTCTCTAGGATCTATTAATGTACTTTAGGTTGCTATCGTTTTATGTAAAGCCACTTATCTGATTAAATTATAAAGTCGTTTAATAAATTAGCACTTAATTTTCAGGTTTATAAATTGATGAAAAATACTATTTAAATGAACTATGAATTTACTTTACTCTCATACATATTTTATCAAAATATCATCATCATCAGCCTATCGCAGTCCACTGCTGGACATAGGCCTCTTCAAGTGCACGCCACTGAGATCTAAAATCCAAATATGAAAAATCAAAAATAAAAATGACCTAGTGTTTGAACTCTACTTCTAAAAATACCATTAAATACATCTGTGTCAATATTAATTTTAATTCCAATCACAGTTTATCAAAACTAAAATCCCAAAAAAAAAAATGCGCAACGAAATTATATCGATAGAGTGCCAACACTTCTAACACTTTGTTCTGTATCTGTTGCACTAATCCGCGCAGTCGCATGCCGCGAAACCACGCGAACTGCCGCTCACCGCCACGCGGTAAACACCGTTATAACACGACACTACTTTATATAAAAATCTTAAATAAAAACTCCACAACAAATAGGCTGTAAGCATGAAACTTCCTTTGCCCTAAATCACAACTGTCATTCACGCGCGGGAAAATAAAAAACATGGCGGACTTTTTTATAAATAATTTAAAGTTTATTTTTTGAATAAAATGTGAATTTTTGAAATATTTATTTAGTGTATTTATGTAAATATGGTGATTTATTGGAGGAAAGTGATTTTGGCTGCAGCCTTGTCATCTATTTTGGATGTTAGCAGCGAACAATTTGGAAATGATGTAAGTGAACTTTTTTTGTTTTTTTTTTTTCATTGCAGAAGAAAGCATTAGATAGTGCCCCTTTAATAATTATTTTAGATAGATGTTGCCTGTTTAAAATAACAAAAAAACCCTAGTTAAGTATATTTTTGTACTTTTTTTCTTATTTGGTATTTTGGTTCCTATTCGTTTTGTTATTTACGTGTGAAAATAAACAAATCATAAAACTAGATCTAACCTAAACAATGTTAAATACCGGTTTACAATTATAAACAACTGTAGACTTTTCTTTTACTAGCATTTGTTTACTATTTGCAACTAACCTGTTTGAATGCGTGGCTTCACAACTATGATCGAAGATAAGAGTATAAATGCTCTGATAAATTTATTTATTTATTTATTTATTTATTTATTTATTTATTTATTTATTTATTTATTTATTTATTTATTTATTTATTTATTTATTTATTTATTTATTTATTTATTTATTTATTTATTTATTTATTTATTTATTTCATATAGGTTCTTCACAGCTGACAATCTTAATACATAATTTATAAACATAACAATACGCCAATTAAGAAGTACACAGTAATAATTTTAGTTGAGAGTAAACAAGCTGAAATATACCTAGATTAGAGTAGCTTATACAAAAACCGATCGATAAACGATTATATATAATACTACATTTTATGATTTACGTGTATGTGTGTGTGTGTGTGTGTGTGTGTTCATGCGTATGGGTGTATATGTATATATTTGATAGGTTTGTAATCAATTGTGATCCGTATTGGTTATTTTAGTATAAGAGGTTGAGGGTTGAAAGGGAATTTCTTTTTTCATTTAAATTAACTTATTATGGCACTACTTATTCTGGGACAAAGATTCTAGTATAAGTTTTCTGTACGATGAACGAGATGTGTTAAAAGGATCTAGTGAAGAGAACTTGCTGTTGTATATGGCTGGAATGCGGTTGAAGGGGGACATTTTATAGTAATTTGTTCTAAATAGAGCATAGAAAACAGCTGGAAATATTCTAGTAAATATTCTAAATAGAGCATAGAAAACAGCTGGAAATAGGCAAATCAAATGCACACGAATATAATTTTAATTATAAGTACAAATATAAGTAGTTTTGTTGGTATATAATATATAGTGTGTACCTACATACATATTTAATTCTGAATAAATTACCGGCTAATATGTCGAAAAAAATAAGATTGAGGAAGAATCTGAAATTAAATTTTAAATTTCGGTGCATAATGTTTATAATATTGTATCTAACTTATATAAGTTATCGTTATTTCTATATGTATGTTCTAAATTGTAGGTTAATTTAATTCATACCTCCTATAGCATTTTTTCCTTGTTTGTATAAATTCGCTAATCTCGAGACCTACAACTGATCCAATTAGCAATAATTTAAATTATTGAGGAAAGCTTCAGGATAGCTGCTTTTTATCCAGGTGTGCGAAATCAATCTCTCGGGAGCAGCCTAAACTCCTTCTCGAAGATTTTTTTTCAACTTTTTATATACCAAATTATAACAGTCAAAAGCAAATACAGTTTTGTTGAATCACTATTACGTTCGATGAGACAACTCTGTTTATTTACATAAAACTTTCGTAAAGTTTAGGTAAATTAAAGACGTAACTGTGATGAAAATTACGCCTTTAGATACTATTTTGTCTACCGGAATTGGCTATAAACTTGTGTAATTATATTTTGTGGTTCTTTTTATGTAACTCAAGTTTTTTTTTTGTGATTAGCAAGTCTGCTGCCCTCAGAGAATTTTTATGTAATTTGAGGAAATATTTCTTCTAAAACATCCTCATCATTCAATGGAAAAGACTCGGTCAATATACCTTCAAAGGTCATCTTATGTTTTAAAAGAAATTAAGGTAATTTTGTCTTGAAAATGTACCTATGAATTCCCGTTACATTGTATAGGTAGGATAACTGTGAAAGAATTTGGATTCCCGCGCGAACGTGTCAGAAGATACCGGGGCGGTTTTAGCTGGTAATAATCAGGTATGCATGAGGATTTCCCTCCCATAAAAAAGTATTCGAGACAAGGTATATATTGGGCAATGTCAATGTCTATATTCTCGAAAATACTTCAAACTATATCAGTACAAAGTTTCGCAATACAAGTATGTATGTATGTACTTTTGTATTCAACTACATAAAATAACAAAAGAAATCGCAAGATCTTCAAGTATCAAGTTAGCTCCAAAATTAGTATTCTATTAGCACCTTCACCTTACAAATACAATTGTAAAGTGTATCAGATAAAGTACATTTATATTCAGTAATCGTAAGAACTATTGCGAATTTCGAGAGCAATTTGAAAACCAAATGTTTTTACGTGTATAGTTTGATAAAATAAGAATGATATCAAAGGGGTATTGCACCTTCACAGGATATTTTAAATTATTAAGCCGAAAGTTGGTGAGTATGTTTTTTACTTCTTCACGCTTTAATCACAATTTTGATAAGAAATGGTATGCAACCATAGGCATCAATAGGAAAATTCCTAGGTTATCAATAGGAAGGTTTTATCCAGGTGTGGAAAGTTGTTCCCTGGGACCCAGGAAACAGCTGCTCTATAATAATTACACAAGTCCTACACAAAATAAAGTTACAAAACCTCTAACTTTAGTCTAAGAATTACACGAAACATTGTTAACAAAATCCTAAGCACGTTCTAAGTTTATTCGTGGAGGCATGCACAATATTATACCTACTAACAATAATATCCCTTGTACCACGGTTCGGGACTTTCTCGTGATCATGTAGACTTTTAAGCCAAGTCACGTAGTGTATTTCGTAATCCTGTCGTTTATAACCGTCTTTATCTCCGTTTAATGCAATTATTTGTGTAAGGAATATGATTATTCTTAGATGAAAAGGACACATGTAATAAAGTCATCGTTTCATAATAACCTTTTTAGAATCCTACAGTCAGAATTTCCTTAACTCCATCTGCCAGCCCATGATATGGAATAGTACCTAACGATGACGAACCTGATACCTGAATAGCATTCGGGGACGCCTCTTTACGTGCCCAGGCACATGAGTTTTCTCCTGCCCTGTTCCCAAATATTACTTGGGGTCGGCGCAATATGTCATTTTCTTCCATTTTCCCCTGTCACTCGTCATACTGACACTCACTCCCTTCCTATTCATATCATCTTTCAGGCAATCCATCCATCTTTTCTTAGGTCTTCCTCTTCCTCTCCATCCATCTACATTCATACTTAGCACACACTTTGTTGCATGCGTATCATCCTCCTCATTACATGTCCATACCACGACAATCTTCTACTTCTCATCTTTTCTGTAACTGGCGCTACTTTCAGACTTCCTCTAATGTAATCATTCCTCACTTTATCCATTCTTGTAACACCACACATCCATCTCAGCATTCTCATTTCTGTTACATGCACTCTCTTCTCGTCCCTCTTTTTCAATGCCCAACACTCCGATCCATACAGGACGACAGGTCTAATGACGGATTTGTAAATTTTGCCCTTCAGTTTGAGGGGCATCCGCGGGTCACAAATAGTGCTAGTTACCTGTCGCCACTTCATCCATCCAGTATTGATCCGATGCGTAACGTCCCTGTTCACCTCACCGTCACTTTGGACGAGTGAACCAAGGTACCGGAAGTCGGAGCAAACTGGTAGGCATGCCGGCTAGGGTTATGGTCATGGGTCCCGAAATACCGCCAAAATCACAATGAAGGTATTCGGTTTTACTCCTGCTCACCTTTAAACCCACTGTCTCCAGTCTCAGCCGCCATGCCTCCAGTCTACTCTGGACCTCTGGCCCACACACGCCCAGGCACATTCATTCCAGAGTTTAACTCCACCAATTTCCAGACTCCTGGCTCCTTTGTGAAAGTTTCTAAAAACAAAAACGACATTTCGGCCCGACTCGGGCATCGAACCCGTGCACAGCAGTCGCTTTATCACTAGCGATATATCCAAACTTGGCAGGGCTCCTAAAACCTGGCAAGAAGCAACGGTTTCTCCTCTATCTACAAATCTGGGCAATTTATTAATCTTGTCCTGTCAAAAACCTCACGTAGGCGCTTAGAAACTCAAAACTCTTCAATCATACTTATGTAACGCGGTTTCTATGTGAACAAAAGTTAAATTATCCTTAAATGTATGTAGGCAGATATTAATACTGAAATCAGGACCGGTAACTGTGAATCAGCCTAAAGTATCGCAATCTGGGGTCATGGTCATAGATAAAAGTGCGCGTGGTTCCGAACGTATGCCAAGAGAAATACTTAGCGCACTTGGGTGAAAAGCTCCCATAGCGTTCCGTCATTATGTATATGGGATAGATTTTTTCAAATCCATCCAATAATCCCTGACATTAGCACAAACAAACATATTCTTCAGCTTATGAAACAAAGGTGCTCTAGCGACTTCAAGCTTTACATTTGGTAAGTTATTTACTAAAACCTTCCTCATCCTTAGCGATACCTTGTGGAAATCTGATAACCTACTTCTTGAGATTATTGCAAATAGATTTAATAAACAAACATACCGAGGCAATGAAGGACTTGATTGAATGATAAAATTTAAGTATAAGAGAGGAATTTGAACAGAATTTGCTAGGCAACCTTGTTACGACTTTAGTACGCTGGTACGTGGTCTAAATAGCTGATGGGTATGAGGTTTCTATACTTGGTCAGTGATGAGCTTGTTTTACATATTTGGTATTTTTAATTTACTCTTACTACAGAATACTTAAATTAGGTATATAGGAGTCGAAATGGAAACTCCATATTCTTCTCCTTAAAGCAAATCCTCAGAGCCACTTACACACTACTGGAAGGCATTGTCAAGGAATACACCTCCGATCTCTTAATTGATGGCGAAGATGTCTTTCTAGGCTTGGCTTACCTTTGAAAATAAACGGTCAACCAACATGCTCTAATTATTTTCATTTACCTACCAGTTAACTTATTACCAAACGGTATTCAGACAAAAAATCTAAGTCGGACAGCACTTTTTACATCACTGATTGAATCAATTAGTTCCATTCAGCTTTCTTTGCCTTGGGAAGCCTTCCGTATAGAAATGTCACAGCATTACAAATTTTTGTAAGCTTATTAACAATTCTATTGTTTGGTGACAACTTCACACTTCTTATGAAAATCTTATCTTGGTCTCACGTTCAATTTGTAGGTAAATGTGCAAAACATCGTATTTGAAAGGTCATTCAAGTATAATGTTATTTTTCTTTATGATCGAAAATAATCACTATACTCCTTCCGACTTCTCAATTTTATTTGGGCTCATTTGTTATTTCCTATACTTTCCTATTCACATAATCGCACATGTGATACTCTTTCCAGCCATATCGTCAATCACACAATCCATCATCATTTGTGTCTTTAGTTGACCCCAGCTCTATCGTCGTGACAGCCGAAAGACGTCCACTTCTGGACAAAGGCCTCCCCTAAGGTTCCCCCATTTGCTCGATCTTCAGCAACCCGCATCCACTGCTTCCCGGCGACCTTGGGCAGATCGTCCGTCTATCTAGTGATTCTAGTGGGAGCTTTAGGGACTTTATCAGCTCTATATGTTATTAAGAAAATTGTATCAGAATTACGTGTTTTTTTCAACTTGATTTACCAAGTATTGCCTTGTTATATTGTTTAAATTAAACCAAAAGTTTTTTTTGTTAAAATTTTCAAACATGCAAAATTAGATGTCACAGATACTGTTTATATTATGTGAATTTGGTACATTACTGTTTTTATGGCTCAGTAATAATATAATTTTCACAGGCGATTGCAATAGTTAGGTATGTGAAGCCATTCATACATTATGTTCGGCGTTTTCTAGGTTACAGAATAATCTCTGTTCAAATCTGTTTTCGTTTGTTTCATGATTAGTTCTGTGAATTCTCTTTTAATGCGAATATTTTTATTAAGATATTCTGCAGGTCAAATTAAATATAAAATCAAATGAAAATTATCATTGCAATTTTTTAGTTAGATGTCTTTTTTTAGAAAATAAAGCATCTGTTTATAAGGTTTCTACAAAATAAAATAAACTGACGTTTTTCACTTGCGCAATGTTTCTATGGATATTTTCTATAAATACAAGTCAAACGTCTATTTAACATTTTTGAAGTAGGCAACACCAACGATACCTATTCGCATAATAGTGCCAAATTGTCACTTAAATCTTAACATGTTTATGCTATTTCTATTATATTTAGTTTAAAGTACTTAAGTAATATTATACTACTTTAACCAAGCAATTCGTAATAGATATAAACCTCTAATACGATGCTAAACGGTAATTGAAGGCTATCTTGCAAATCTGCATGAAAAGTTATGTCATTCTAATATCCCATGGCCAATCCATGATAGCACGTTTGAGATGTATTTCTTATTAGGTAACTGTTTAACTAAAAGGAAGCTTAATGTATCAGTGATATATTGAAAGGAAAACAAATATTATATTGTATTTTAAGCAGCAATAGAAGCTGTAAGTTTACTTATCTGAATAAAAACATCCCTTCTCTTAGCAGTCGCGTAAAACGTCGTTACTATACATATATCAGTTTTTCAGGAATATAATTACTCTTGCTTTGATTCTACGACTTATGTATCTACTTAGGCAGGGTTTAGTATTAAAATTATTGCAGTTGTGCAGTACAAAAAGTCACAAGACATGTCAATTTCAGACACTTCCGACTGTTAAAATGTTTTTGTGTTTACTGAAACAAACATTTTATACAATAAACTTGTCTTTCATGCTTTATTGAACACAGGCAATTGTAACAAAAGTTAAAAATATAAAGTAACTACAACAAACACAAAAATAAAAGACATAACATTTTTCAAAGTTCTTTAAAAATAATAAATAATATAAAAATTAGTGTCAATCGACACCGTGAATAAAGTCCAACCTACTGGTTGTTTAGGGTACTAGAGAAAAACCTCACCATACTAAGGTACTCCTTAGTACTGCATATTTAAGGTTTTAATATTAAAAGCATTTACTATTAAAACATTTAGTTCTGGCGTCTAACGGCATATTTGGGTACTACAGTTATATAATTATAACTGAACCTACAATGTTAACTCTTAGTGTCGAAGCAAAGTTGAAGGTCCTAGCCGCTTACATTTACAAATTACTATGCACGCTGGTCATTTCTAGGATCCATATCTACCTATCTATATAAATGGTTATAGGAGTGACGGTATGTGTGTTTGATTTAAGGAATTTGATACCAATGGATCCCATCTTTTAATAAATTTCTTCTAAAACAAAATTATGACAACTCCGTTTTTAAAAAAGTAACTTAGCTTGTAGATTAAGTTTACCTAATCGTTTAAAGCGTATTAGAAATATACAAAATATTTAATTGCGTACTTAGAACACTGAATCTCATTTCTTATGACCAGTTCTTCCGTAATAGTAAAACAACTACGTATACTAAGTTTATATTACATACCAGCTTCCGTCCACAACTACACCCCCATATCGAACGTACGATTCGCATACCCGAATAAAAAGTTGCCTGTGTCACATTGACATTACTTTTTTCAAATAGGACCTTAATTCATTCCAAGATTGGTAATTTCCGAGATTAGTGCGTCTAACCAAACAGTTCTACCACAAATATGAAGATTACAATTTACACTAAATAGATGGATGGATGAAGTGTGACACATACCTACCTGGACATACCATTTCGCAATTGCTAAACTTAAAACCAGTTTGACTTACTTGATTCTGTTTACGGTAGGACATTCGCCAGAATACCAAAGATAAACTTTTCCGACCACACCGTTTCCGATGCCTTATCAGCTTAAGTTTGTAACTTAGTAGTCTTGATTTAGTACTAAGATGCAAGATTATGCTGCACTTGCTACCAGAAATGTAAATAATAATGTAGCATTTGTAGAGCGGTCTCACTTTGATTTTGAGGAAAATCCGTCAAGTAAACTAGGAACCGAAATATGCTAGCTTGACTTAAAAGTTCTGTTCAAATCAAGTCTTTACACATTATGAGAAAAACTCCATCAAAGTTAAAATACAAAAAGATGTATTATAACTACCTCCTGAGCTCAAGATTTAAGTCAATATTTATTTATTAGATTTTTTATCAAAGGCGAGTAAGCAAATATGAGGTCGGGCGAGTACATGCGAAGTTAGAGTCACCTGACAAATTTCCAGGCTGAGGATGTTCATGAGGATTAAAGGACATCAATTCCCACACTTACCAATCTGATTTATTAGCAATCAGAAATAAATCGCGACACGAAAGGACCAGCAAATAGAAATCCACAATCATAAAATGCAACTTATACATACGCAAAATAGTTTTCTCCATACATTTATGCATACGGTAAACGCAAGCGATGTCACGGCAAAGATTTAGTATCAAGTGCAAACATCTCGGTTGCGAACGCACGAAGCATTCACGGTCTTGAACTAGCTTTATGGCTATTTTATTCCAATTATTTTACTAAAGTCACGTTTAGATAGTGTATAAATGCGTAACAAAGTTTCTGCGATTTTTTAAGTGGAATTCTTTGCGATTTAACTGCTATTAATGTGTCTATTTTTATCGTTTCATGAGGGTGGTGGCTACAGTAAATGCTTATTCTGTTTCCTCTATCAGAAATATTTTAGAGAGAACATTGAAAGAATACTCACGCTTTAGCTGCTTTGCTTGTTTGGTCTAAAGTCTAAACCCGTGTATCTCTGAAGCTCTTTATGTACCTGGGACGCGGTAACTCTTTCGAATAATCCCGCAAACCTGGCAGAGTCTAAACTCACCCTTAGATATAGATAGTTGCTAGTTTTAATGACAGATATGGTAGAATTATACTGCACAGTGTTAAAATTTATTAGGTACTTTAGAAGAAGAAGGCCTGCAAAAGTCAATGAAGCCATATCTGAACATTTCTCTAACTTTATATAAATATATTATGTTGAAAAATGTGTAAACAAGCCTTAACTTGATACAAGTTCACTACGAAACATACGATTTGGAAAAAGCGATTAAGGCAATGACAGCTAAATATATGTAGCGTCAAATTCTCTAAATACGTCTTGATGCTAATCTACTTTAGTATTGCGTAGTTTGCACCAATTTGGCCGTTAGCAAACTTTTAGCGTTATTTTTCTAATTAAAAACGCTATAACTCAGTCACGCTTTAGACCCTTAGGAAAGTAAGTAACTGTTCCTAAATTTGACTGTATATTTTTCGTATGTCGGCTATATTAAGCTGTAATTTTTTTTATAATGTTGAAAGCAATATTATTAACTTTAATATATTAAATTAAATGGCAATAATTAGCGCAAAACTTTGCCCTAGTTTTGCAAATAATGCGATCCTCGGGCTTCAAACAACGGCGCTATAGAAACACCTAAATGACCTTTGATCTTATTGTTCTAAATACGCCAAACGACTAAGCATTTCTTTGAAATAAAATCATGTGAATATCATTAAAAACAAATACAATTGAGCAATTTCCTTCTTTCACATTCAAATCTGTCTTTTAATTCCCACAGTAACTATAACGGTGCCCAAACATTTTGTCACAAACAACAAAATTACCCAATCTTCTACATAAGGAAAAAAAAAACTCAAAGTTATTCAAAATTCGTGTCGTTGCACTCAAAAATTGTGAGGGTTCAAATTAATTATGATAGTCACGAGCATGTCAACGAAATGGCTTGGAATTGCGAAGTCAACACGACATGCCCTGAAGAATCACGTTGTTTGACAAATTGAGGATAAGTGGTGAGGAAGACGGTTCGCTTCGGAAGCAGAGCGGTCAACAGTGGTTTAATTAATGGCATTTTATTATTTAACGATCCAAAATAAAAGTTATCGTATGTTTTAAACTCATATTTTTTTTTCAGAAAGACAATTTGTATAGGTACTGCAAGTATCAATGAAATGATTTGACACACTAGGGTTAATTTAAAAATAGGAAGGATGCAACGATAAGAAATGTTAATTTCAAAGTAACATATAATGTAAATAAGTAAATTATAGTAACAAATTAATACAAAAAACTTTGAATTTAACCGAAGTCTGTATTTAATTTATGAACAACCGCTGCATCGCTCAATTAATTCCAAGGTAGCGGATCAAAGTTGTTTTACTACCGCATTAGCTTAAAACTACAACAATATGTACGTACCTACTGTTCTTACGTACGTAGCATATCAAATTAATTAACCATACGTAATCAGTTAGATAATCTGAGAAAAATATGAATACGCTACTTATCGTCACGCGAAGCTTCAAGGATCATCCGAGGAAGCTGACAATTTAAAAGTTAGCATTGAATTGTTTTAAAGTAATTGCATCTAAATTCATGGCGAAAAAACACTTATACTCATCTATTTAGGATTCTTAATGTGCGTCATTTTTTGACACCTCTTGCTACGGTGTCATCGAAGCGAACCGTGGACCCCAACTCTTATTTCTCACACTTGAAGCTACAGAAACCCACATGACAACGGAGCATTGAGCCAGTCGAATTAACACGCGAACAATGGCAGGTGACTGATATTAGACGACAGGGGCGTTAAACGGGTCTTGTGGCAATGTGGAGCGTTTCGACACGGATTGGTACCTAGTAGGTTAAATTTTGACCCCTTTTAAAGTATGAACTATCTGCCAATGCAATGAAGTGCATCTATCAATGAATATGTGGACAATATTGCCAAAGGTAAATACTGGGTAAAACGTAGTTTATGAGCCTTAGAAACAGTGGGTGATATTGCAGAGAAAATTGAACTTCCATTGTGAAGCGATCCTAGGTAAGATTATAGGGTACATTGTATTTTGAATTGCAAATGCATGTGCACGATTTTTAAGCTCAGGCTCGACCATTGAGAATTTTTGCCAATTTTCTGACTTCACTTCTAAAAACGTCTTTTCTTGATGTCTTTCTCTCTTCTTTCTCGTGGTGTATTGCAGAAATGATTTGTTGTTATGGATAGGTATCCAATAATTTTCGAATCGAGCGGTGAGTGGTCACCTGGTCACTGTACCTATTCACATCTTTATTCGAAGTGCAAAACTTGTGTAAATGTGTGTTTTGCGCTTGACCTTTTCAAAGTTCTGAAGTATGTTTCGTATCCTTCTCGACTATTGTCATAATACTTATTCGAACTTACCGCATGAATATTTCTCCAGCACTACCTCTATTTCTCAATTCATCACTATTGTCTATTTTACCAAGGCTGAATAATGGCTGAAAGTGCGAAATTTGTACGCTAACAACAAAAGCACCTACAGATTGATTGCCAACAACATTGAGTAAGGTCTGTTCAGTAATTATGTCATAGAATCTAAATTAAATTGGTCTGAAGTCTGGTCTGTTTTGTTATATAAAATAGGTATTACGTCTGTCAGTCACGCGTATTTAGCACGAATTTTTGAGCTGAAATTTCTGTCCAAAAATGATCATTTTTTCTACCGCCTGAAAAAATATTCACTAAAAGCCCTGATAGATTTTATTACTTAGTGATTTTTTAGCAAGCATTTTTTGTAATTTAGTAAAGGACATTGTGAATTCGACCCATCTGACCATCATAAAGTCATGTTTACAATAAAATTAATGTCAAGGTCATTTTATTACCTTTTACCTATTTTATATTTACGATGTGTTTTGAAAGAAGTTTTCTTTGTTAATTGAAGTTGAAGATATAAGGATGAAGTTCAAATCCGATTGCAGTGACCTTGTTTACATCATAGAAGTTAAAGGGTAAATATTCTTTGATAAATATTTTTAATACTTTTTTGTATTACAAAGTCATGGACATTATAATCACGACCACGATGTGGTATCAAAAGAAACCACATTTTTCTTTTACTACAATATTAGGCAGGTGTTAATGATGATTTATATGTTTATCCACAGATTACTATAATAGTTACTACGTAAGTTTATCTTCAAGACTATACAATTATTTGTTACGTAAAAGAAATATCTGGCTTCGTGGGTCGTCTCCCGACTGTTTCCGTGACAGCAGGCTACTAATGTGAATCTAAGGAAGGTTTAAGTAAAGTTGTAAGACTAAATACTACAATAAAAAAGAAGGCAATAAAAGAACTAAAATTATTTTGAAAGGTCAACATCCTAGACCAGGGTAAACTAGGGCAAAATCTCAACATTATATCTTTGAACCTGGTTTACTGCATCCTCCAATATCAATCCAGCTGTTTCGCCATCAGAGCGCAACTAATTCACTTTCGTTATAAGTTTATAACATTGGTAACAATTTATACTTAAGTACCAAAGTAAGTAGCAATAGGGACCCAGTTTTTGCCACAACGTGAAGGAAACAGCCAACAAGGAAACCCATATACAATATACCATTCCAACCAGTTCAATATAAATTGTGACTGACAGGTTTCTGAGTGGAAATATAAAACATTTGACAGCTGTTCCAACTTACCTGGTGGTCCAATGTTGCACGACTTTTAAATGTTGAGTCGTGTTGATGCACGCAAGTGAAAGTTTTTTCATAAATGCATTATTCAAAAGGATATTGGGTTTTTATAAATCTTTTATTAAGTGCTGTTTAAAGTCTAGATTTATGTCCAGCACAAAATATGCGACTTAGAACAAACCTGCTGAATATAGACACGAGATTGTTTCAAAGAAACGGTGGATAGATTGCGAGAAAGGCGATATGGCTCAAGAGTTACTTGCGAGATGACTGCAGATAAGCAGAGTAATATGAAAGAAGAGTATATGCTGCGCCCTCGCTAAATAAATAAGTAATTTTGAGTTAATATTGAGGCAGGAGGATGATGATGACGATGACGTTAGTTGTGTATTTACAATCGTTATTTACGTGTGTTGAAGTTTTCGCAGTCCGTTGTTGTAACGGCCACGTAGCTAATTTTCCTAAAGACCCTACATCTAAAACAAACACGCATCGCTCCAGATGGCAGAGCTAATTGCTGACTTGCGCACGCGCCGCTCAGTGTCAACGCTCGCCTGCAAGCTGTGACTAATTGACAAAACGGTAGGTGCCACTGTCGATGTTGGTACTACTGTGGTAGCGAGCAGATTTAGGTGAATATGGTGAACTCACTTGATCACGTTTGGTATGTTACAATGAGTTACTTAAATAAGATTTACTGTATCCTTTTGGTTGTATCCTAATTAACAGTCAAAAAAGTAGCCTATCACTGACTCCAAAGACCCACCTTTTTCTTACAAAATCATATCTCCATTGGTGAAGCTATTTTATCGTGAAAGTATATAACACCGAAAAACAATAGCTAACCATCGCATTTATGAAATTAATGTATTTAAACAAGTAAGATCATGTTAAGACAACAATTGCAAATACGTCAATAAAAGCGAAGAACTTGAACCAGCCTTGATGCCACATAAGAATCCACATTCTTACTTTATCGATAAACATGATACCTACGCACTAAACCTTGAAGGGAAAGTAATTATATGCTTACTAATGCAAAACTTTCTTACCAGAACACAGAAATAGCAGATGAGAAAATGCACTTAGGTCGCGTTCCCATAAGAAACGATTCGTTTTGCTTACAGACGGTAACTTTGACGTCACAGATTTGCAAATGATACCCAGGACCTGCTTCAATGATTTGTAGAAACATCGAAGAACCGAACGCGATTTTATGTATATTTAAAGCCGTAGCAAGCTCTTCATGCCAAAAATCAATATAAATTCCACTTCAGAACTACCAACCAAATAAAAAACTCTTCAACTTTAACAAGTTAGGACAGTGCAAACATTTGTATGAGTACAAATAGACGGTCTTATTGCCAAAAAGCAATTTCTTTCTAGACAACCTTTGGATGGTATCAAACAGTAGAGCAATTAATATCATTAACAAGAAGTAAAAGATAGTAAGACAAACTCTTTGCAATTCTCACGCATGCATATACCACCTACACGACTTTCGTCGATACGCAACGGTAGCTGCCGATGAGATGCGCCGATAATGCACTCACTTCCCACTGCATGATACGCGTCATGGAGAACAAAATGACTAGTGGAGGCGCCATAATGGAAAATCTCCTAAGAAAATAGCGCCAAAATGCGGGTGTGCGAGGTACGAGGAACGTTACTGTTGTCGCACTTATACGCCGATATTTTTGGACACGACCATTTTGTAATAACAAAATCGTTGACAGATATTTAAAAGAACCCAAACGCCTCGTTAGTTCACTCGTAACTGATCGTTTTGGTCCTGACCACCCTACCTATTTGACCTAGAAGCCTGGCCTACCTGCATTATGGCATCTCCGCTCATGTTTCCTTACTCTGTGATACGCGTGCATTGTAGAAAGTCGACATGCAGAGATATGTGATGATATCACATCATATATGTCTTGATGCTATCATAGTTTATGTTCTAATTTGTATGGAAATCAGGTATTGTTATGTTTAAAGTGACGTTTATTAGGTGTAAGATATAGACTTGATAGATGTATCAGGTATATTCCTTATAGTTTTGAGGAGCTTTTACAGCTATCAAAGTGCATGCGTTTGAAAGTAACTATTTACCACATCTTATTCTTTCGCTAGTCGAAGCCGGTTTAATAAAATGTGAAAAGCTAGAAAACTTTATGATAACTTAGCGTTAAAATTTTGTTGTCATCTTAGAAATGTGGTGTGAAACTCACTCTTTCTCTAAGAAATTTTAAACTGGAACTTGATTAAAATAAAACTTAAAATCTGGAAAAATTTTGGATAAAACCTTGAAAAGATAAATTAAAATACATACTTGAAAAATGAATAGGCATTTTTACTATCTGACATAATATCAGTAGATACAACCTTCAGTTCATTGACCTCTGATGTAATTTTAGCTCCAAATAGATACTATATGTAATTTGGTTCTAAATGGGCAAAATCATGAGCAATCTCATCAATTATCTGCCTACACGAAATCATTACAATCCATATTTTGAATAGATTCAACCGGAACGCATTGCTTTTGGAACTAAATCGTATGAAGTCAGAATTATGACCATTTAAGAATGACATGAGTGGGATGTCCACATAAATAATAATAGGACATGTATAAAGACCTAATAGCGATAAAATTATACTAAGAAATTAATTAAAGTTAAGCTGTTAATAAAGGATGATGATCAAAAATGAGTTACCATATATCTACTGTTGACGAGTACCGCCGAGGCCAGTCAGCTCCATCATCAGATCAGCTTCTCATCTGCATTATTTGATATTTAGTCAAAAAACACAGTTACGTACCTGTGTCATTTTTGTTTTAAATTGTATGCCTAAAATTGAGTGTTGTCCATCATATCTCCAGGTTTCCATTATCAGATCCTGACTTGGTGGCAATAAGACTATTTCACAGGGATTCCCTTTTCCTCTTTCTTTCCTTTTTCTCCATAAGTAAACACATCGAATGCAGAACCTCCTTTTATGGAAGTCGGTTAATAACCTACACGACTTCCCATACAAAACTTGACAAAAAAGCCGTGAAGTAAGCACGACCATTACATAACTGCACGTGGTAGCAATACAGAGATATATTAAGAGAAATTACTTTTTTTGCAACTAGCCTGACCGACTCGGAAGTAAGTTATAGAGTACCCACAGACTGCAGACTAAACAGTCGGCCGACATTTGCCCGATGGTTAAAAAAATTCTTCTTTACGTTACTGCCTTTTTATCGTCCCACTGCTGGGCACAGGCCTCCTCTCACACGGAGAAGGATTGAGCGTTAATCACCACGCTTGCTCAATGCCGATTGGTGATTTCAGACGTTATAGCCCAGGTTTTCTCGAGATGTTTTCCTTCTCCTTTTCATCAGTCATTGGTGTCGAAGATATACCTACTTCTTGAAGTAAATAGTAAATTCAATCAAAGTTTTTAGTCGGTCTGATACCGGCCAAATACCTGATCGTTCTTATGTACGTAATTCCATATATCTTCATACTGATTTATGAACCCAAACAAACTATCGGCCGACTAAAAGTTTGCAGTTGGCCTGTACTCATAGTAATACAGTTTTTTGTGATAAATTCATTGAACCAGCACGTTGCTTGCACCCGGTGTCTGTTTGTTTCTTAATACTATTTCTTATTATTTTTATTTTGAGTAACTGTTTCAATTTGTTTAGTTGGTCTAGTAATAGGTAGCGGGAAATGAGGTCATGAATCTCTTTTGTTTGTGTCGGATTGTCTTTGTAGGTTCTCTGTCAGGATTTGATAAGTTGAAGCCGGATTTCAATCATCATAAAGGTCAAATCACTGGCGGTCTGGAAAAAAATATAATAGATATTTAGAACTTGCAGGATGTACATCGACATCCTTCAACAATAAGTACTACTACTATGTCAACCAAGTTGGCCCAGAAATCAATGAGGTTCAAAGGAATCTAGACCACAGTCCCTTATGCCTTTAATGAAGATTCGCTTGCTCTTAGAATTTCCAATTTACTTCCACCACAGTTCTTCGATATCTACAATCTAAAGTTAGTTACTGGTCTACCCATCCCTTTCTTGATACACACGAGATATGATTTCCATAACCACTTATTCAAAGGGCGATCAGGTTCTTCATTTATCTAGATGGCTAAGTTGAATGTCCTGATGCATAGCACCTACAGTACGCTTTAGTGATATCTTCGTATTCCATGTCTGTAACATGTAGTTAAGAAAAGCATATAAGGAGTCTTGGCTGTGGGTGAGAAAGAAAGTTTTTTTATAGGATTTATTTAGGAACTAAGTAAAAGTAAACTCAAACCTATATTTAAATCTATGAATGTGTGCGGTTAAGTTGCACCGCAATGGTTTTATAAATGAAAATATTATAATGATAAATTAGTTATTCTATTCTATTGGACGTGTAATTAATCTTTGTCACGTTTCGGATCTCGATCTATCGCACATAATTTTTCATTGAAATCGCTTACTAAAGAAAACATCTATTTACTCGCGTTGGCTCTGCAACCCTTTGTGGGTCTTAGCATCCTCGACAATCATCCTCAAGTGGCAAATGTTAATAAATAAGTGTACATATGCAAGCCTTAATTAGTGCTTATCTCTTGTAAGATAAGTTCATAACTAATATTGAACAAAATTTTCCCAAACTCAAAAATAACAAGCTCAATAATGCACTTAATAAGTCATTCAAAGCTCAGATTAGCAAATACAATGCTACTCAAAACTAGATCAAGTAGAGGTCAAGTTTAAACATAAGTTGTCAAGCTATTGTCTTACGACAAGTTGCACAATACTGCTTGGAGGCAGGTCAATGGATTCGCAGTACAAATAGTGTGGCAACACCATGTTCTATGTCTTAAGGGCAGAAGTTTACAAATGTTTGTAGGGACTTGTTCGGAACATACCATTAGGCTTTTTTAGAATCAAATGTAGATTTAATTTATTTTACTAGTATAAGCGTAAACGTTTTTGTTTGTAAGCCACGATTCAGGCTCTGCCTAGTGTGGTTTCACTGTTATTGTTGTAACTTGTAATTTGAGGTACTTACTAATAAAGATTTGTTTATTTATTTATTATTTTAGTAATGAAAAGTTGACAAGGTTTTATATCTCTGGGTATACTTTGTGTCATTTCCGAAACGGTTTTAAACTTATGATTTAACCTCAAAACTTTAACGAAAGATTCAACTAGACTAGATTCAAAGAAAGCTATTAAAGATTCTGTAAGAAAAATCATTTTATTCATAATTAAAAGAAAACAAAGAGAGTAAGACTAATGAGAACAAGACGTAGACTTACCTAAGGTTATTAACTCTCACTTGAAAAAGAAAAATAGAAAAGAAAGTACAAATACCACCTTCCTCCTGAAGAGATACCGATTGCACTGCCTTCTTCCTAAAAAGATGAACAGACTCTAAGTGCAACGCCTGCATTATCCCTTGCATCTAAAGTGCAGTGTCCGATGCACCAGCGGCCGGAATGCCAAGAGTGGCGGTTTCTTGCTCATGAGATTACCGACACGCGCGGTAGAACAACGGAATACTAGTAGATGTGTACACGCAATGTTGCCATCATACAGGGAAGTGGAAGAAGGTGAAAAAAGGAGGTATTATAGATTTACAAAGCTATTATTAGGTGTGTATTTCTTGGTTAACGAACCCACAGTTTAAAAATGGAAAGTCTTTATAATTTATCACACATACTGGCTGAATAACATATTTTTTTATATCTAACTAGCTGTTGCCCGCAACTTCGTCTGCGTGGGTAATATAGAATCGTCAAAATACTACTTATCCCGTAGGTGCATTCTTTCACATGACAGTATAATTAGGATTAGTACTTAGCAGTCGCATAGATTCATTGATCAAGGTTGTGTTGTGGATGTGACCATTTATCTAAACAAAAGAAGTAAAGTTTGTGACGTTGTTGATATCTTTGGATCTAGTCAGAGAATTTGGAAAATTATTACGTATGGTGCGTAAGTATATTGACATATTAGTTGGTTGTCAAATCTAATGTCAAATATTATGATTGCGTTCAGAAATTTAACTTAAGGTTAGAATTTAATTTGTGACAAAACTTAAGATTTATCCTTCGTTTTCTATATAGTCTTATTAAAAAAATAATCGGACAGATTAACAACTGAAGTTAGTTAAAATTGAGTTTCTCGAAGCCAACCACTATTTATGTACTATGTATTTTGAGACTATGCAATTTTGTCGCGTTTGTTGAGTTTCAGAACGCGATATTAGATCCTCCAACGCGCACGCGAATTTTAACTTTATGCAGCGGTAATAAATTACAAATTGACTCTCCATTTTATTTAGAAAACGTTTGTATGGGAAATAGAAAAATGCTGTTTTGAAGATTTTCCCGGCAATTATTAGAATTTTTCTCACCTTTTAAACCTTCCCTGGACCTCTACAAACATTTTAAAACCAAAATCAGCTCAATCGGCCCAGCCGTTCTCGAGTTTTAGCGAGACTAACGAACAGCAATTCATTTTTATATATATAGAGATGCCTACATAATCATATTTTTACTCCTTATAGAAATATTAGAAATCGAAGGAGGACACCTGCAGAGTGGGCGTCCTGTTACTGAGATGATGATTAAATAAATCTTGCTAAAAATCTACCTACATACTAGAAAACAGACTTTTGATATGATGGATGATGGCGTCCATGACCGATTTCGGCCACGGCGGCTGTTCTGATTAAAGGAGATCAGCCAGCTGCGCAGGACATATTGTAGTGCACGAGCATTTGCGCAGACACAGGTGCACTCACTATTCCTTCACTCTCATAACCCGATGGGTTAGATAGACTTTTGATATTAACAAGCTACAACTCAAGAGCTATGTAAACTAGCACTTCTTTCACCTAACTTTACTACTCGTTTTAAATTTCATCGGGGAAATGGATTTTTAGCCGTTAATTATGGTGAGTAGTGACGACATTTTTTCCGGTAAACAAGAAAGTGGGAAAGTATTTCTGATTCAGTGGAGATTTACTTTATCTACGTGCAATGATTATGCACGAGGAATTAGCTGTCTTGTGCCACTAGTACTAAGTTCTTTACATTCAACTTTGTTGTATGAAAGTAACCTTTCAAGACCTAGGCTAGGGAGGTCGTTAGTTCATGACCAATGTTGGAAGGTAGTATTATAGTACCTTATCAGCAATAAATAAATAAAAATAAAAAAGCCTTATATTTCGTGGAAAAAGAAAACTGAAATAACATTTGTTGTTTTTTACTAATTAATATTATTTCTTGTTTAATGAATTAAAATATATTTGAAGTTTTAAAGGTTTTGTTCAGTATATGGTTTGTTTTCCAGAACTCCTCCTCGGGTGTAAGCCTCCTCCAACGATTTCCATTGCAGATTTTGCAATTATGGTAAAAAAATGTTGCATGATTATTCAAACGTCTGGTTACTCCCATACAATCCTAATTGTTGCCCTAGAGAAATTACAAAAACCGGTCAAGTGTATCGAAATTAAAAGAACTTATTAGGTACAGCATGTTTGTATCAATAAAATTCAAATCAATTATCTATCTAAATCGATTCCTATCACCAATCACAATAGCCCACCACACAATCAAAATTCAAATTAGTCTTTCTGTTACCAATAGCTTGAACTTTAAAACAAAACAATATGGCCGCGACCCACAGACACATAGACGTACAGACACGCCTATTATATGACAATGAAAATAAGTAATAGTTCAACTGTGATACAAAAATATTGGTGTCGTAATAGATCTGTGTCGTGACTTGTAAGTTATGCATGTTGTTTGGTATTTGGTCTGTAGATCAAGGTCGTTTTGATGCGGTGTCTTCTTCAGGATTTGTGAATGAAAAGATGGACTGATCTTTGCAGAAAATGTCGCAGTTGAACGTCAAATTCTAGCACTAGGTTTCACCAGCAGTTACATAGATCTGCATCCCGTAAAGTCTATTCTGGGCACTCGGATAAATAGGTAGCCTATCTATAGCCTTTCTCGATAAATGGGCTATATATGTATATAAAAAGTATAAGTATCTATTTCTTTTCAAAATGGACCAGCTGTAGTTTTAATATGAACGTGTTCAGACTAAATGTCCCCTTTGCCAAAGGCTCTTCCGCTCTTGTTAATAACACGCGGAATAACGTTCGTTCAAGTTTAAACTGATGGCAATGTATTCTTAATTATACCTTTCTTATTCTTAGGTGTAATTTTAATCCATATTTAATTAATAAGAGGGTATAACTATAGACTCAAGTTCTACTGGTTAAAAACTTACTAAATATATTTTACTACGGCTCAAAGAGGAAGGAAACGTAATAAGTTTATAATTTATCTTTCGTCGTAAACGCCTATTTAACTATTGCAGTCAAAATTGCTTTCATTTAGCAATCGTGCTCGAAATAATTATATGAATATGCAATTTTATTTGCAAGAGTTAAGGCGCGGAACAGTTTCAAGTTTATCGACTATAGACCATATGTTATCTAAATCTAAAGCTATATTATAAAAAGAAAAATAAAATGTCTATTTGTAACTTAAAGGCTCCGGAACTACTAAACTGGTGTATTTTGTTTCTGAACTTTACCTTGACCTGGTTATAAAATATTTACTTAAAAAACGGCAAAAGAAAAACAGGAAAATGATTAACTAAAAGTTTTTTTAAATGAAGTTAATTAATTTACCCTTATGTTTAATAGAGCTTGTCTGTGATAAGTTACCGTTTATTTCGTGGTCTTAATTTCACACTCAATTAACGGTTATTCAAGCAGTAATTGAGTGAAACAGGGCTAACTTGATACGTCTGAAAGACCTCAAGTTTAGATTGTATTTATTAATTAAAGTATGAAATGATACCCTTTAAATAATAGGGTAAATAAGTAATACGGATTACTCAATAGAGTACATAGTATGAATATCAATTTGATAGAAAATCATGGTTACTTATATAATTTATCATCCTCGAACCATATTCCTACTTAGGTATACTATAATGATGAGGAAGAATAATTTTTATATCGAACTGTCTGGCTTTCATGCCAAGTTTTATGTACCTAGTTTGACTGAATCGAGTACATATTTATTTGATAAATACAACCTACGTTAAAATGGCAGTCAAATTCAAAGACATAAAATTGAAATTACTAAGTAACTCTATCAAATAACTATTAGCTACTCTATTAAGCCAATGCCGTTAACACTTAATAAACTTGTGAAAGCCATTAATCACCAAACCTAATGATCAACAGAAGAACACATCAGTGAAATCAAAACTGAGCAATATAAAGATATTTCAAAGCAATTTTCAAACAGTACCATCAGCAATTAAAGACGAAATGGAAATCATGTCTGTACCTTGTGTTGTAAGCTAAGGTTTCTACATACGGCGAGGTGAGACCGCGAGGCAAGATAAGCATAGCTTGGCTCCGTTTAGCTTAGCTCATCAATAATGCTCGACATTACAGATTGGCAGATGGTACATTTAGGAAGTGAAAGAGAAACCAATAAAATAAGGTTTATTTTGTGTAAAAAATATCAGAGAAAATCCTTCTTTTTAGAAGTAAGTGAAAAAGTTCTTACACTGATAGAGACATTGGTGGATAAAATGCTTGTTATGTTTTTGTCTATTTCTAAAGTGCTAGCCAACTGGTTAAAAAGCCAACCAATCCCTATATCTAAAACATGATGTGTATTTATAAATACAAATGCAGAAAAACTTTCCTTTTTGTGCAGTACACGCATAAGTTACTCGAAAACATTTTTCTTTGCTATATTGCTATAACAATTTTCTGCCAAAGTCTTCGCAACCTCAAAATCAGCTACATTTACGTAACGTAAGGCATCGTTAGCACAAACAATGCCTTGGAAAACACCACAAAACAGATTATTCGATTATTTAACAAAGAAAGGCTTCTTGCCAATGTATTGTGTCTCGTTTGGTAATTTTCTTCATCTCTTGCTTAACTTTTGAGATTAATGATGGTTTGTAGGGCTTTGCAATATCTTCCAAAGGTATGTGTAATATTTGTCATGGTCTTGATTCCGCTAGATCCAGTTTTCGACAGCTCTTTTTCGTCACCTGCGGCCTTAAAAAAACTTTCCTTATCCAGGAAAAAACAAGCCTCTATATTAATCCAGAGTGTATCAGTATGTCTCAAAATACGTGAAAAGGTAACAAACAAACATGCTACGGCGTTATCAAGATGTTAATTAGCAGTTCTTTGAGACCTTGATCTGAAGCCATTTCATATAATAATTATGATTATAATAATTACCGTTTATTTAGCTCTTTCTTCTGTCGGTATCGCCTAACCCTAGCTCCGTATCACGTTTTTAATTATCATGTAGGTAATTACAATAGATATATTCAAAATGCGGCTAATAAGGCCTCGAGCTGAGGTCAAACTTACTAAGAATATGCTTATTATGTTACACTTTATTGTTATGATGGGATGTTGAAGTTTTCAATGATATTCTAGCGTGAACTATAGAAGGTAAGACCTTGTCTTTGTTAGATTCATGTAAGATTTTTTTTTAAATGCGCAAGGTATGATAAGAATTTTATATTGATCCCAATGCCACGGCCATACTTCGCAGAAATTTTCACTATCGTTATGGACATAATAATCAGGAGCCAGAAGGTTTTACATCCAGCTACATTAAAGAATCATGTTCCCATATTGCTGAATTATAGATGTCAGATCTTTAAACCCGGGGAAGGTACTATTCAGCTCCAGGAAGATCGAAACAAATAAAGAAAACCTCCCTCTAAAATAAGCCAAATTCTTCTATAAAATCTAAATCATTAGCCTTACCTTGACACTACACTTAGACCATTTAAAAGGTAACATATTACAGTGACAGTAGCATTTACTACATATAAATACATAACATCAATCATTATAACTATTAGCGACCTTCAACCGCTCACGGTTAATTTTAGCCCGACAGCTAAATTGTGGTATGTTGGGTTTCCGTCATCCGTGTCTGTTTCTATGGTTAGGGATGGCACAGTGAAAAAGTTATATTCGAGTGTCTTTTAATATATATAATAGATAAGCACCCAGCAACAATCAGTTTGGTTAAGTATGTGATTTACAAGTTAAAATACTTACAGGCTTAAATTAATGAAAATTTAATGTTACTAACAAATAGTTCTTAGCTCCATAAACAGAATTTCTGGTTCAGTTTATTTGTGTAGATTAATGTTATGTGTGTACGTTTAATATTGAACAGTAGCCTGACAAATAAATTCATATAATTGGTTGTGTAACTAACGATTGGTATCTCAATGTATGTATTGATGTTTATCTGTTCATATTCGAAGTAAATATGTGTACCTAATTCTACCTCAGAAATTACAAGCTGTAAATAAGTAGGTCCAGTGTACCTACCAATTCAGGAAAGACAATCCTACCTACTTTAAGTTTGTATTTTAGTTAACTTTTAGCACCTTAATCTTTACAATATCTACACTTTTGTGTGTAACGACAATAGTGCTTTACATCATAATGTTTTAAAGACATTATGCAAAATATTATTCTTAGCTTATTCTTGATTGACGATAGCGTTAATTTAGACAAATTGAAACCGTTTTAATTTTGAGATAATTGCTAAAAAATCTTACCTAGTTTTCTTACATAACTTATTGTCTTGTCATAATCCATCTTAAGAAGTTCTAGTTTAAGATCATCAGATAGCGAGATATCTTAAAACAAAATCAGATTTAACAGTTTTCGCAACTAATTAACAAAAGAGCTCTTACTTATCTGGCTTTCAAAACTAAATCTAGATTATGATTTTAGATATAACTTTAGAAAGAAAGTTAGTGATCTTTTCTTTGGTTTTTTGTAAGGTGGATCATAAATATGAAAGCGACGTGAGATATATCTATTTGTATACCTGAAGGATTTTTTGATAATTTGAACGTAAAACACTAATATTATTAGTAGGTACAATTAAATACACATTGTAAGTATACAATTTATAATAAGAATAGCAAGATTTTTCATTTAGTTAAAAAAATAAGCTACTATTTCTACACACAACTAAATTGCAACTATGTAACAATGCAATTATTTCTTACATTTCATTCGGCTGAAAAAGATACCATCGTCGTTTACCATCTTAATAAGGGGTTGTGCGGGTCAATTTAACATTTAGGACAAGCAACGCCATTATATCACTTAATATTTAATTATATAATTAGGTAAGTTAAGACATGCTTCTGTAATTGTAGAACTAACTAGGTATTTTCCCGTGGCTACGCCCACGCCTCGGGGGACCTTCCTGGGTACGTACTCAGAAAAAATATAGTCTATACTACTCTTGAATAGTGTAGCTTTCCAACGGTGAAAGAGTTAACAACTCAGTTTTTAGTTTTAGGATACAAACAAACACAAAATGTTTTCTCTTTATTATATTAGTAGGTACCTAGGTGTCGGATTGCCGTCCCATCGGGTTATGAGAGTGAAGGAATAGGAGTGCACTTGTGTCTGCGCAAATGCTCGTGCACTATAATATGTCCTGCGCAGCTGGCTGATCTCCTTAAAATGAGAACAGCCGCCGTGGCCGAAATAGGCCGTGGACGTTACGACCATTAGGTACCTACAGATGACATGGACTATTATTTTATGACGTAGATCAGTAAATTATACTACTTATTGGAATTTATCATGTTCGAAGTATGCCTATTTGACCTTTGGGCCCACTGTCAGTTAAGACGTAAAGTATGCAAATAAGTAGTTTCAATTAATTTGATAAAATTGAAGAGAGATATTAGAAAATATCGTTAACACTCACTTCTCTGGAGAGAACAAACCTGTCTGAGGTAAAAGCTTGTATATTACAAGTACATCAATGCCACAAAATAATTACACATTGAGGATATTTATTAAGGCGCAAGCTGGAAACTTGCAGAGGTTGGTAATAAATGGTTGTATCATTCAATAAAATTTCTCAGCATTAACTGGGTAGGTATAATAATTAGTGGTTAAACGAACTTACCTGTAAGTGAAGTTCTATCACAATTATGCGAAGGCTTCGTCCGAAGGGATTAGTTTAGGTCAAATAGGCATACTTCGAACATGATAAATTCCAATAAGTAGTATAATTTACTGATCTACGTCATAAAATAATAGTCCATGTCATCTGTAGGTACCTAATGGTCGTAACGTCCACGGCCTATTTCGGCCACGGCGGCTGTTCTCATTTTAAGGAGATCAGCCAGCTGCGCAGGACATATTATAGTGCACGAGCATTTGCGCAGACACAAGTGCACTCCCTATTCCTTCACTCTCATAACCCGATGGGACGGCAATCCGACACCTAGGTACCTACTAATATAATAAAGAGAAAACATTTTGTGTTTGTTTGTATCCTAAAAACTAAAAAACTGAGTTGTTAACTCTTTCACCGTTGGAAAGCTACACTATTCAAGAGTAGTATAGACTATATTTTTTCTGAGTACGTACCCAGGAAGGTCCCCCGAGGCGTGGGCGTAGCCACGGGAAAATACCTAGTTAGTTCTACAATTACAGAAGCATGTCTTAACTTACCTAATTATATAATTAAATATTAGTGATATAATGGCGTTGCTTGTCCTAAATGTTAAATTGACCCGCACAACCCCTTATTAAGATGGTAAACGACGATGGTATCTTTTTCAGCCGAATGAAATGTAAGAAATAATTGCATTGTTACATAGTTGCAATTTAGTTGTGTGTAGAAATAGTAGCTTATTTTTTAACTAAATGAAAAATCTTGCTATTCTTATTATAAATTGTATACTTACAATGTGTATTTAATTGTACCTACTAATAATATTAGTGTTTTACGTTCAAATTATCAAAAAATCCTTCAGGTATACAAATAGATATATCTCACGTCGCTTTCATATTTATGATCCACCTTACAAAAAACCAAAGAAAAGATCACTAACTTTCTTTCTAAAGTTATATCTAAAATCATAATCTAGATTTAGTTTTGAAAGCCAGATAAGTAAGAGCTCTTTTGTTAATTAGTTGCGAAAACTGTTAAATCTGATTTTGTTTTAAGATATCTCGCTATCTGATGATCTTAAACTAGAACTTCTTAAGATGGATTATGACAAGACAATAAGTTATGTAAGAAAACTAGGTAAGATTTTTAGCAATTATCTCAAAATTAAAACGGTTTCAATTTGTCTAAATTAACGCTATCGTCAATCAAGAATAAGCTAAGAATAATATTTTGCATAATGTCTTTAAAACATTATGATGTAAAGCACTATTGTCGTTACACACAAAAGTGTAGATATTGTAAAGATTAAGGTGCTAAAAGTTAACTAAAATACAAACTTAAAGTAGGTAGGATTGTCTTTCCTGAATTGGTAGGTACACTGGACCTACTTATTTACAGCTTGTAATTTCTGAGGTAGAATTAGGTACACATATTTACTTCGAATATGAACAGATAAACATCAATACATACATTGAGATACCAATCGTTAGTTACACAACCAATTATATGAATTTATTTGTCAGGCTACTGTTCAATATTAAACGTACACACATAACATTAATCTACACAAATAAACTGAACCAGAAATTCTGTTTATGGAGCTAAGAACTATTTGTTAGTAACATTAAATTTTCATTAATTTAAGCCTGTAAGTATTTTAACTTGTAAATCACATACTTAACCAAACTGATTGTTGCTGGGTGCTTATCTCCAAAACGTATGTCAGTTGCAGAAAGATCCATTAAAATTGAAGCTTCATTAAATCTATTGTTAACACTTTTTATCTTTTTGACAAAGAAAGAGTCGGCAATAGATATAAAGAACCTTTAACTTTAATGGATATTTCTGAACTAACGGTCTATCGGTTAGAGAACTGTTTAACTTCCAGATAAATTAGCTTATTACAGGGTGTATTTCAATTATAAAGCTTTTTCTCAAAGAAATAAAAACCCTTGAAGTTTCGCAATGCGGACGAAGCCGGGCCTACAGTTAGTGCTACCTAAATCTAGGTTAAACTCAGTTCACTTGTAAAATCCAAGTCAAGTACTGCGTATCCAGTTTCTTATAATGTGTAATAAGTGGTTTGGGAGAGGTGGAGCGAATTTAGAGCTTTGAGTCGCAATACAAAATTATGTAGAAGGACCAACATTCAAGTAGAGGTATTTTATAAAATTTTGAATTAACAAAATATACTGCAGCTATTGGTTTAAATAGTTATACAATGATAAACATTTTCTATAGTTTAAAATCGTTATTTTTTAATAATTTAGCTAAAAATACGTAGAACTAGACTGAATAACGTAAACGCATAAGGCAGATTGAAGATTTCAATATTTCAATTTTAGTGTTTTGTATTTTTGTTAAAATGTACTTATTAACTTTTGAATTCTAGCTTTTACCAAGAAGTAAAATAAATAAAGGCTTCTCTTACACAATTTTCAATAGTATTTACACAATTCCTATGTTTAAATTATGAACCTTTAAATTGTGCGAACTGAACCTACTGCAAAACCACTACAAACTATCCCATTTAGCTTTACACAAGCAAAAGTTACGCAAGCCGAATTCTTGAAGTGATCTAGTCTCACTAGTTAGGTACCTGCGTTTATTGTCAAAACCTAGCCTAGATTCTAGGAATAATTATGTCGTTACTACGAATTATGGTTACGACTTACAGTTAGCGAAATACGTTGTTTTGGCATATTTTGGGGACAATTGGACGTAGTTATGCAGAAACGTTCCAACCCACAATCACCCGAAATCGAGTTATTGTGATTGAACAGCCTATAATTTAGCATATGGTTATCTAAACTCAATATAATTCAACAATAAAACCTCTAGTACCTTTACTAGTTAGAATAAAAAAGAATACAACTGAAACGCGTAAATGCTTATATCTCAAATTCAAGTTTAATTTGAGATATAAGCATTTACGCGTACAGTGGGTTGGAACGTTTCTGCATAACTACGTCCAATTTTGACTTGTAAATTAAGAATTTGTGGGACGTTGGCGGTTTATAATAATTAATAGATACTTACCCTATTCTGCATTGCCATAATCGTGTAATAAAATTAGCAAATTGATTGATTGAAAGTCGTAAGTAATAAGCTCATGGGAAGTCTGGTACCAGCATCACAGCACTCCTTACTTATATGCTAGAGAAAGATATAAAGGGTTACCGCAGCCCTGGCACTTGAGGATTTCTCAAGAAAAGAGTAGTACCTGCAAGAAAGTTTATACACTGTAATATCAAGATATTCCCATCTGGTCTTACCACTGCTGGAGATTTTGAGCCTACTATTAAGAACATTGTAAGCATTACTTATCAGCAATTAATATAATCATATCTACGAGTATGAACGGCCACAGGCCTATACTTTATCTCACTCATCAGAATAAAAGTTGATGTCCCTCACACAAATACCCTTATCACATAACAATTGACATAAAACTGCATTTTTATCTACAAATCTTATAAAAACATAAGGTTTCGTGCAATTCAACAAATGTGGTGTCATTACGACACTCATGTAATCATTATAATCCAAGTAATCGCGTGTCGTGTCATGAAAACCGTTCGTTTGACGTCGCACGCGCAGAACATGTAGAAAAATGACAGTTTAATTTCAGTTATGCCTGTATTATAATTAAGTTTATGTTTATACTTTGACAAGAATTTTTCGCGGTTTTGTCCGGTTATTTCAAGCTTTGTGATTAAAAATAGCGTAAACTTGATAATTTGTAAGTCGCAAGCCTCTATGTTAAACATCACCAAAATAGGTTGAACCATTTTCAAATCGTAACGACATCGAAACCAAAAGAGACGTAAATTATTAAACTTGGTCGATGTAACTGAAAGGCCTGAAATCTAATTATTTTTAGTGGCCTGACACAACTAAGGACACAATCTTTATCTGGAGTGTCCAAAGGCATCAAGTCATATTCTACATTCACATTATATCCAGATACCATATCAAACAAACTGCATAACAGCTAACGTTAAGCCAAAACGCAGCAATTAAGATTAGGAAGCATAAAACCGCCTTGATGATGAACTTCCTACAAATTACTCCGAAACAATCAGCGCTCAACCTCCGCAGCCTTATGAAGAGGTCATCAACATAAACAATGATAATTTTTATGTGTTGAGACTAGCTGTGATCTCCTGTTCGACTTGCACCCTTAGAGAAATCCTTTAGTATTGCGTACCTACTGCCCTCCGACCCACCGGTCGGTCGTTCAATTTTTAATCGACTTCTAAAACAGGAATAGGTTTTCAGTAAGACTTGTTTTTGTATCCTTTCTGTAGGTAATTATGTTTAGCTATAGATACCCATCCTCTCAATTCAGGCATGAATTTAATTAGGGAAGCTAAGGCCTAAACCCTGTCTGTAATTTAGTTATGATGTAACCATCCTCGCAATATGTAGGCTGTACCTACTTATTTTTCTCTATTGTAGATATAAAGAAACAGACGAACATTTTAAGCAATATGTATGTTCAGTATTTATGTGCAGCCGTGCATTCAAATTTTAGCAATAAGTAGTTATGAACAATTGTTTGGTTTGATTTATATCGCGGTAGTTATTTTTTTAATTAGTATTTAACTTATTTCTTGTTTGTGACCAAAAATAGCAACTATATTAGGTTAACTTTTAAATAGCATAAAACAACTTGGCACACTTTTCCGAGAGTACCAAGATATCGGAAAAATTTATACCTAAGTAAACGTCATATTTTTTAAATATTTCTTTCTACGGATTAGTCATTCACCTAGTACCTGTGCACAAATGGCATCACTTAAATGATAAAATATGATACCTATATCAAACAATTAACAATACCTACATTTAGACAGACTGAAAAAACATCTTTGACGAATCCCATTCACAGTGCGATTTCCCATGAAAATATGGAAAACATACCTACAGACAAAGTTTATCTCATCTCATTTTATTTATTTAAACTTACATTAATATTACTTTACATGCAAGGCGATATAATTATGATTGCTTATAATATATTCAACCTTGCAAATGTATTACTTCCCCTAATTTTACAAAGATTTTCCTACTAAGATTAGGATGGTCAACTGATTTCAAACATTTAATGAAATACATAATGTATTTATTCATCATTTCAATTAATTCATATTTTAACCAAATCAGAAATCATAAAATTACCATTTATTTATAACTAGGCGTTTCCCACGTTATAGGGACACCTGAAATATCATACCTCAAATACCATCATTAATTTATTATCATTTGCCACAAATACCCTTAGGTTGAACATCATATTATTTACAAAATCTTCATCATAATCTCTAACTGACTTGTCATCGTGGCATATTGGGCTGACATAGTGTAGTCTCATATGACATGTCATCGACTCGAAAGAAGAAGAAGAAGAATAATCTCTAACTGATTCTCCAAACTGACCCATTTAAATCCAAAAGCACTTTTTTGCCAAACAGGATTTACACCCTACCAAGGAAAAAAATCCCTTTACTAACATAGGTAAAGTACAATCGTAGTAAATGTAAAATTCTCAAAGAATCGCAAGGCTGCTAAAGATATTATCCGCCTAATATAACCGACAAATTGCTACACTCGCCGTCAAAAGTGCAATGTGGTTCAAATTACGTAAACAGCACTGCCGTCTAGTTTTGTGGAATGAAGTAGGCTAGGTATCCTAGAATACCTACTTACATTTTGGACAGAAACCTTGCTCAGTCGCATATACCTATTCATAAATGATGAGACACCAATTAGTGTCTTCGACTTTCTGTTCATCTAAAACTGTCTCAGAAAATACTATCTGAATCGAGTGATCCAACGGACAATCTTTTAATTTGAAAATTACTTGAAACGCTTTTAAAATAACGGTCCTCTTTTCACACAAAATAAAACACAATTTTAATTCTTAAACTTCTTATTTTTTCAAATAAACTGCAAACTTAAGCCACCTTGTCCTATCTTTATCTTCATCACCACAGCTAAAACAATGATATATTTATCCTCAACAGCCAAAATTATCATAAAAACCCGGAACTCGAAGATAAGCAGTTGTCTGTCCATCTGTACAGTCAACTTCAGGTCAGTGGTAACAGTTTTATAGGAAAATCGTACTTATTACTATTGAGTTAAGGTGCATGATAGTTACCACTAATGTGCAGTTTACTGTACGGCTTTGTTCCAAACAATATCGTGTGGGGAACGAAACGTCTTGGATTTTTCGTTTCGCATCGCCTGCCGGCGTTTTAATTGCACCTTTTGGTTTAACAAAGGTGGTGGTGTTTGCGAAGTTACTAAATTTCCGATGATAAGGAGTTAGGGAGTTTAAGCAGATAGTCTTGTTATATTCATTAAATTGCATGTGCGAAGTAATATTTTATCAAAACGAGTTTACACAGAACTCTAGCAGTGTATCGTATCATCATTTTAATAGTCTGTGTCAATTCACTGAGTGGATTTCTCATGGAACACCATTGAGCTCAATCGTCGGCTTTCAGCCTCCAATCCTTGCTGTTTACTGCTTGCGGCCTAACTACTATCATCGTTCTGCCTGCAAATATAGTATTTACATCCAACGCCTAAAAATCCAAAAAGACAGGCCACGACAAAATCGTGCGGTCTGAAATTAGACCTTGCATCTCATTCCTGTTGAACAAAAGTCGTCGACTATCACGTTAAGGCGTGACGGATCGTGAATGGGCGTCATGCTTGTATCCTTGGTATATTGTCAAGGCAGCTCTACTAGGATAGAGCCAGAACTAGGCTTTCACTTGCATTTTTGTAGATTTAAAAAAAGAGGATTTGAGCTCTTCAGATGCCTTTTTTTAAGGCATACAATTTTCCATCAGAAATATGAAAAAGATGAGAAAGATTGATGAGAAGCCTTTCAGAAGCAGAAGTAAATCATGGAATAAAGGAGTAAATCAATGAGTTGTTGACTAGATAACGGAAAACTAGTCGTTAAACAAAAAGTTCAAGAACAAAATGCTGAATAATGCCCGTCTGTTGTTTAACAAAAACATGATAATAGAATGCAACGGGAATGAGCTAACATAAAAATCTAACATTTACTGAAAGGTCAATAAATTCTTCATAGCTAAGAGCACTATAGGATAAAGCTGAAGACTCAATAGTTTGACAAATATTTGATTGAACACCGAACCCTTCACACAGCACTTTGGCCAAAGAGACTGTAGAAAAATGGCTCAAAAATCTACAGCCTCACAAACACCCAAACAACTACCAAGACAAACCATCAATTATAATTACGTAAAAAGACGAAGAAACGCCATAATCAGACCAAGACGCCATGTCCAATGCTTTCATTGTAATGCCGAAACAGACGCGTCAGAACTAATTATACACTTTCGCGATCAAAATCAACGACACGGAAATAAGATGAAAATTTTGATGATCATAATTGCTGAGGAAAGTGGATTCAAATTGTTACAAGATTGTTCTTGTAAAAGATTACCACCAAAACAAAATGTGAAAGGTTGCCAAGTTCGATAATATGGGAATGCTTCGCCTATAAAAGAAGTGATATCTGAATAAGTACCAAGTTCCATATACATACCTCAGTTAAAAATAGTTACTTTTTAATGATGTTACTCGGCAAGTTTTCACAAACCTTGTTATAAACCTACTAAACGCAATTAATCAAGTATTTAATTTTCTATTAAAACTTGCCAAGTAACATCATTAAAAAGTAACTATTTTTAACTGAGGTATGTATATGGAACTTGGTACTTATTCAGATATCACTTCTTTTATAGGCGAAGCATTCCCATATTATCGAACTTGGCAACCTTTCACATTTTTGTTTTGGGTGGGATTTCATTTATTTTTGTAAAGTGGTTTATTTTATTTTTTTCTTATGATTAAGTTAGTTAAGGAAATGTCTCATTTATACTATCTTTCAGATTTTTGAATATGCACTATGCTTCTTACAAAGAAATGAACTAGATTAACTAAATGGACTAGATTTACCAACTGACTGACATGACATGTTATCATATATTATGTTCGTAGATCAAAGTTACACATTCGTTATTTTCGAAAGTGACTCACACTTGGCCGTTTTCAGATTTTTACTTTACGTTGACTAAATACAGACCTTTGTAACGAATTTCAGATCGGTACGACCATTCGAAGATATATTATGTATATTATAGTTAAATTTAGTTCGTTTTAGTTCCTTAGGGGTATAAATTTAAAACGAATATCACCTTAATTATTTTGAAACCGACTCACACTTGGCCATTTTCAGATTTTTCCTTTACCTTGACATGTAGACCTACCTCCATGCCAAATTTCAAGTCAATACGACCACTGGAAGTGGTCTAGGTTTTTGATGAGTGAGTCAGTCAGTCAGTCAGTCAGTGAGTGTATAGTAAAAATAGCGATTTTCTGACGTCAATATCTCAAGACCTATAATAGGTATATTAATGAAATTTTGTATTTTAGATAAGTGAGGGGGTCTCAACAGATACCAGAAATTTGATATGCGTAAATAAAATAGATTTTAAGTTATAGGGGTCAAATTTGGCCCGAAATGGTTCGTGTAATATAACCCACGGCCGGTGTGTCGCTTTTTGCTCGAACTTGGCGGACACACTGCCGTGTGTCTAGATTACACAAAGGAGCTGTCAACTTGTTAAAGTATTTTACTACCGGTATAATTTTGTGTATTCACTTCGGACAGCCTAGGGTTTATCCCATGTCCAAATAAATAATAAGCCAATCTCTTTGGTCATAAAAATGTTTATCTCATGACTAAAGTTTTATGCATTTGTTTGTAGACACACTTTTATGTCTCTGTCAGCAATCAAAATGAGATAAGGTTCAGCTTAAGCTTTACTTAAGAAAGGAACTATGAATAAAGATTAACTATGTTTGCCAGAGTAATATCCAGTTTATATTATGAACAGTTACTTAGTAATGTCAAACAGGGATTAATTAAACTCATATTTATGAAAATTGAATCTTTCACAACTGAAACATTCTGTACCATAAATAATCATAAAGAACAAAAACCTCTTCCTGATACAAAAGCCGAGGACACTTTGTCCTATAAAAGTCAAGATCATCATAACAATGAATTTTAAACATTTTAAAATTGCATTGCAACAGCATAATGATGCAAATAAAGTTGTAAAAAGACATCGAGCGTCTAACCCATCGAAAGAAACAGTATCTAATCGCATAATAAACAATACTATTCATAGTTTGGTACAAAACATAGGCGAAAGCGATTTAATATCGATTATCAAGTATTTGAAGTGATTGAGTGAAGACTTTTTGCTATTGTTTTCAGTTCCAAAAGATAAATATGATATACAATCATTAAAATAATAGGCTTTAGGCAAAAAAAATAATTAGAAAAATGACAGTTATCAATAATTTCACTGTCAGAACTTTTACTTAAGTATATTATAATACAATAGATCCTTTTACTGTACTTTTAGTGGAATAACATTTTGTAAACTGCTAGTGGGCAGCATTCTATAAAAGTAGTGTCAATAGTCGCAAAAGTTGAAGAATGTTACCTAATTGTATCGTCTACTGCACAAAATTGTAGCTCCAAAAAAGAAACTGTCGTTTAGATGCATCTTAGCACCCAAGATACTGAGATATCCAAAGTATCATAAAAGATACAACAATAATTATCCTTTATCTCCTTTACATAACTAACTCTTCAAATTCCCACATTAGCTCCTCATTCATTCATTCATCATTCGCTAATACGATTTTAATGTCGCCACAGCCTTTCACTTAAACAGTAATTAAGTTCCGTTTAATCACAGAACTGCGTGCGAAACCCATCTATTGTCAAAAATAAGGTGTCGAGGCTGCGCTTACAGACAATGGCTTTTAGCTAATATTATTTATAATGCAAGGTTCGTTGGAAGTCGCGTGGTGAATTTGCACTTCCTTACACTTATTTGTTACTTAAGATTGATACCTGTCGTTAGGTCAAGTTTCTTTGGGTTATGTAAACAGTGGAACTGCTAATTTTGACGGTCGAATTCTGTCAAGTTGTTATATTCGCAACGGGGATTTTTAACATCTCATGAACGTACTTTTTTGTTAATTTTATCGCTCTGTAGGTCTCTGCTAGGTAGGCTCTAGAAATCTAATAAGTAATTCAATTAGTTTTGGGTCGAAGTCCTCATTCACATAAATACGAAAGAGCAATGTATTCTAATTGTCAATTTTCTTTTGTTACAGGATCACTCAAAACAACTACTAGAACATTTAACAGAGTCTGAAAAAATATTCCTATTCGGTGCCAACCCTCACGGTAAGACCAAATCTCACACAATTACAGTTAATTAATTTTAATGAAAAGAAACAGACTGTTATAGATAATATCTAGTCAATATTGTTATCTATTTAGTTCTTGTTGCAACATCGTTTTCAAGAGCATGCGTTTGAACTTGAGGTGTGAGTGTGAGAAAAATTGCTCGAATTGACACGAATAAATGGTGAATGGACCAAGAAATGTGGAACTTATGTAGAGTATCTTTGAATGAACGATATAAATGCCATATTTACCGATTCATGGTAACGTCGACATGTACCGTGTGTGAGTCTTAGTAATGATTCTCAATTTAAACTATGTAAAATGGAGACTGCTTATCGTGAAAATGTTAGCTAAAAGTTAACTCATTATAAACTCTAACATGATGACAATAACAAGAATTACACCGAAGCAGCAACACTACCAATCACGAAATAACAAAATACTGTAGCCAGTTACCAAGGCTAAAATAATACAGGGCCTACATTTTTTAACCAGCTCCACTGATTAAATATGCATTTTCTAACCAAACACTAATTACTAAAGAAAGTAATGATGTACGCGTTACAGCTAATGATAAAATAAAAACCACAAGCATGATGATCATTATACCGCGAAAGTTGCAAAGTATAAATAAGGTAAATTAAAGGTGTCAAGCGACAGGCCATGGGAGAAACCACTTTTTGATGAACTAGCTGTATGTTGATACCTTGATTTACGGCATTCTTTCCTTAACGTAGAGATACCAGTAATTTTTGCTAGGGTAAGCCGTAATAGCCGTAGCCAGAACACGTATCTATGGGTGACCGTTTTCATAGAAGAACACCGAAACCTTCTGTAATTTACAGAACCCTTTTAAAAATGTGGTTTCAATGGAAAATTTTGGAACTTTGTACGTTTTTAATTTTGATGACCCCGGATTTTTTTTTAACTGCAGCAGCTTTCAGTGCCTCCTTTATTTATATATAGCGGTAACAAACGCATGTGTAAGTGGGCTATGACTTTATGGTGAAGCTGGACTCCGTTCTAATGAATTCACAGCTCCACTTTAAAATTGACAGCAAACATTACCTCTCGTATTGACAATCCAGCTATACCACTAACAATTTCTCCCTTTCCTCAATTTCAGAAGCACAATTCGAAGTAGCACATCTCAAGCAGCCAAAACGTCGTAAGCGCTCACTCCTATACGACGACCAAGACCTAGTCGGACTCAAGAAGCATCTAGACATAAGGCTCACTCCTAGGAACAGCTTCCTAGACCCTCAGTTCCTGCTGATGAGAAGGTGGTCTAATAGTACTGAAGCAGTACTAGATCAACATAATGATGAAGAGGTGGATGCTTGTTATTATAGAAGTGATAATGCTGCTCTTTATGTTTGTGATGATGTGGTAAGTAAAAGCAATTTTAATGGTTGTCTAATTAATTTGTATTGTTTATATGGAACTGTATCAGAATCGGAGAACATAAGACTATTGGACATACAAGACTAAACAATATATCTTGTGTAATCTAAATATGATGACAAAATAGCTGAATAGGTAGAAATCTCAATCTGCTAGACAGAAATAAAGATATTTAAATATGAATTGTTAACGAATCAATATGCAAGAATAGTGAAATCGAAGTCAAAATTGAATGCCTCGTCAAAATGCAATAAAGCATGCAGAGGCTTTTAAGAATTCTAATAATAAATAAGAAAACGTTATAAACTATATGAACAATAAGCTGTACAAGGCATTATTATATACATCCGTCGTTAAGTATGAATCTCCATTAGTATCCGAGATATGTAGGCCGAAGAAATTTTAATACCCAACAATTAATTCTAGACACAATCATGAGAGATTTTCATTGCACTTTCCTTTCATTATATCTTCTTTTTCAGAGAGGTTTAGTCAAGTCTAATGACACCTACTACTTTATACACCCACTGCCAGACAGGTTTCATGATGACCATGCAAAAGCACATGTGATTGTGAAAACAAATAGACAACAAAATCGATAGTGAAGATGAAACATGTCTAGAAAGAGAAAACTTAATACCTAATGAACCAGAACCTGTTAAAACATGGAAGAAACACAGAAGAAAACGAGAAATACCTTCAAGCTATGTACATAATAATTTAGAAGGATTCAAAATTAATTTAGCACATAGGAATAAGACTATAACAGACTTTATTCAGAAACTATCAGTAGGATCGAATAGGCAACGAAGAGCGATTTTACCAGCAGTTTTTGTGGAAACTGCAGTGTTTGTGGATAGAGATTTATACAAGCATATGACTATTAATTTCCCTAAAGATACAGAAAGAGAATTGGTAAGATTTGTACTAGCTATGATCAATGCAGTACAATTGATTTACCACGATCCTTCTTTGGGAAGACCAGTGAATTTTATATTAAAAAGACTGGAGATATTACACGAAGACCCAGCGAATTTGAAAAGACCACATGATATTGATAGGTTTCTGAGTAATTTCTGTACGTGGCAAAGACTGGAAAATCCCCCGGGAGACAATGATCCTTTGCACTGGGATCATGCATTAATATTGACTGGGTTGGACCTGTATGTTGTCAACAAGAATGGGAAAGTTAGCAGTCAAGTTGTGGGTAAGTTATTATGTATTTTGTATCGTTTACTTACAAGCTGTCATGTCAACCCTTAAAACGACAATGAAGTTGAATCTTATTCTATCTTATATATCCCAATTTCTATCTTATATATCTCAATGCAATTGATCTATGTTATGGCTTCGAAAGCACGCACGGAATGTGTGAAAATCGTACTAAGTCGACGTTTTGGGATCTCGAGCCGATTAACCAATTATAAATTCTTGTTAATGCAAGATTTTCTATCAATTCCATTTGCAACACACTTAAAACGATCAAGTCGAAACTAAAATGTGAAACCGAACGTAAAATGAAACTTTCTTTAACGATTACATACACGTAAAAACTTAAAATTTCTCAATATAATAAAAGCCTTTTACGTATAAGAAGTAAGACTAAAGATAAGTATTGTTAAGTAGTTTATAACGACATTATTAGGTAGGTACATACGGTTATAAGTTTTGTAGTTACAATTTGAAACGCTTTCATCAGACTGTAATGCTCTATATCCAATTGATGTGTCAATGTGTTACAATGATGTATTATAGGCATTAAATAAAATCGTCATGTTTACTTTGATCACGCATAGCAAATTAATCATCTAGCAGCTAGCTTGAGACGTTTCATAATTACCTGTAACTGGTCTATATGAAACGACTGCAAATAAAATGTCACATCGAGAACAAAATAGGATACAACATTGGTTTAATGAGATTTGTCTACTGCTCCGGTAATAACAATATGAACATTAGAATATTTTTCTAACTCTGAAAGAAGATAGATATACTTTATTAGGTACACCAATTTTTACATTTTTGATCTTAAATCTAATTAAAGTAGGTGACATAGTGGGCAACGGAAGAGAACTAGATACCATAAGCCTTTTCTATATATCCTAACTAAACAAATGACTACGTATGTTCACAGGATTGGCACCAGTAGCAGGAATGTGCACGGTCACCAGTAGCTGTACAGTAAATGAAGGAAGGCACTTCGAGAGCGTCTACGTAGTTGCACATGAGATCGGACACAAGTTGGTATTTATTAATATTTTCAGGTTAAGCTCAGTTGCAACAACCATTAGAATTGTTTCAGAATCAGACAAAGCAATTTCAGTAAAGAAATATAAAATTCAGTTTGAAATATGTAAAAGACATTTCAACGTTGCTCGAACCAGGCTAATAAAGCCTGTATGCACAAGTAGAATTATGTATGACTCACAAAAGTGCATTATCAGATGTTCCCAAAATTGATTTAACAGAACTTTATTACGAACCAAACAGACGAGACTGCTAAAATCATAACCTTAATCATATTTAGCTTCGTTTCTAAATTCAATCAGATTTCAGCAATCTTTGCGGTTTCCATTCGATTTGATAGCAATTACTGTGGTATTTTTAGGACATTTCGACATAATACAGCTAGTCTTAATTTTTTCCGATGGCAATAATTCTTTAATTACTGAGGTAAGATTAGAGAAAACCTAAAAGAAAAAGTTAATTGACAAATTAAGTGGGACCACAAAACAATTTTAAAGGCAGATTTTATAAGATAATACCACAGATTATATAATAGTTACTACGTAACAGATAAATCACTCCATACAAAAAAGTCTATACCTACTGTTATAAGCACCTACAAGTTCCCCAACTACCTACAAATTCCTAGCTGCGTTATAAAATGAACCTTAAAAGCTCGAGCGCTTGATTGTTATTCCAATGCGATAGCGCACAGTTCAGTGACCGCAACCGTGCCGTGGCCGTGCTTAGGGTTGCCTCTTACAATTTATTAATATTTAAGTAGGAAAACAAAGTTACGCTTATTTTAAGCCTTTTTTAAAACTGAGTTTTTAAATAAAAAGTAATATCAAGAATATTTTTCTTTAGTTAACTATTGTATTGCCTACTAAAATGGAGTATGGGTACATATTACCTAATACGTTAGCATAGGTAAGTACTTAAGTAAAGCTTTCGTCAAAATCAAAGGCGGTTTCCAACTATTTTTCGAGCACAAGTGCCATACCCCATATGGTACAACTCCGTCGAGTGTTGATACATACCTAAAATTGGTTTCTGCGTAGCGACACGCGTAATGTTCCGAGTCGTCATTAAGTTGGACCAGAACTATACTTACTTACACTCGAGATGTGTTTTGAGCTACAAAACTCACAATACAGTTCATATAACTAAGTAGGTATCTAAAGTAAAATAAGTACCTAATGATCTCTGTCGTTAAAATCATAAAGTAGATAAGTATTAATGTATTTAAAAAAAATAGAATTACTAGATAAGGTCATAAATATAAAATGTATCTAAATCTTACAATAGTCGCATATAAACTAACACAACTCAAAATAATCCATCAGTTTGTTAGGTAGCTTTAAAAACCTAAAAAAAACCAACAGCATAACATGCCACGAAATAAAAATAATAATATTATTATACGCGCCGCGCGCGTGTGACTATTGAAAGCCCTGAGCCGCGTGGGGCTACCGGTAACCCAGCGAGCGGTAGGCATTTATCGCGCGCAAGTACGTCGAGTGACACAGGCCTGATAATACTGTCTGATCTTCAACCTGCAATTATGAACAAAACAGCTTAGATAACCGTATTACCAAAGCTACCATGAAACGAGAAAAAATATTACTTGAGCATTATATCATTTAAACTAAGGCGTGAAATGATGATGTTATCAAATTATCTGCAACTGATGACAGAGAATGATTAATTAATTTGGAATTATTTCGTTTTAGATAACTTTCTAAGTTACGTCATTTTATGGAGATGCCATCATTACGTTATTGTAGACAGATCTATAGTTAAAATAAAGGAATGTAAAACATTACCCTCCTTCTTTGGCAGTCGGGTAAAAAGTAGATCATGATAGAGGAAAAACTTAATATCGATCCATGGATCATCGATTCCTTACACCACATCCTAATGAATTGGAAACTTCATCTCCCTATTGTATGCCATGCCTAGGGTCTAACAAAAAGCCTTTTAGTATTTTAATTCTCCATTGAAAGTTCAATAACTCAAGAATATCCTAGCCCTAACCTCTTCTTAACACTTTCAGCCTGGGTATGCGACATGATGGCCCGTTAGCAGACAACGGCTGTGATCCAAGTGCCTACATCATGAGTCCAACCCTCGGCAGCGGCAAGATCACCTGGTCGCAATGCAGCAAGAATTATCTGCAGAAGTTTTTGGAGTAAGTCCTAAACGTTAACAACAAACTTGAATAAATTTTTGGTAAAGACCATGCTACTGAATATAGACCTCCTAAAATAGGTTATTGCTATTTATCCAAAAGTATGAAGTTGCTCTTTATTTGAATCTTTGTCCAACTAACTGAGCCAATGCAATTTCCTAAATGGCTATTGGATGATACCATGTTCAACCTATTTACAGCACAGTTCAATCTCGATGTCTACTGGACCATGGCAACTCTGCAGGACAACTGGACCACAGCGCTGAAGGAATTCTACCAGGAGAGCGATTTGATGCTGATCAGCAATGTAAGTAAATACGTAAGACCTAGCAGAATTATAGCATAAATAATATTTAAAAAAAACGGGTAAAGCTTTAGCTCTTCTAGCTTGAGTAAGCAAGCCGAAGGACAATAACCATTTTTTTCTGAAAATAGTAGGTGTAGCGTGACTAATTCTGTTACTCCTACTATTCTAGGTATGTTAAAATACGGACGAGGAAGTCGACATTCGGGAGCCCAAAGTTTGGAAGACATCTGTCGAGATCTACATTGTCAACGCGAAAGATATACTTGGACATCACACCCTGCTCTTGAAGGAACAAGATGTGGCGAGGATATGGTAAGATCACATCAACTAGAAAAAGAGCATTATGTTACATATGTAAACTGAAATAGGTAATTTTTAGGAACTGACAAATGTGAATATATTATATGCATTAACAGATCTTCAGTATCAGTGTGAGCGGAGTCGACGCCTAGATTAAAGTATCTGTGTGGTAGTGTAGAAGACCAACTTTGGACTAATATTGAATTGGTTAATGTTGCTGAAACTTCCTAATTCTTTAACACATTGAACGCCAAGTGTCCGACTAACAATACTAATTCCATTGCATCTGACACCGATGGCGTGCAAACCCTTACCTCCTTCTGAAAGTCCATCTTCATTCCAGTACTGTCGCGGCGGTGAATGCGTAGAACGTGAAGGGTCTACAATCATCCGTGGTTCGTGGGGTCGATGGTCGGGATGGTCGGAGTGTGCGTCAGCGTGTCTTGTGGATGATACTCATGCCCCTGCAGCGGCCGGTGTTGCCGTCGCTACTAGAAGGTGTAATAGACCACGGTACGTGATAAAAAAATATTTCTTTCGTAGGATACATTTTTCAAAGGGGTGCTTTCAATCGTTTTATGTGAGATATTTTTTATGCCAGCAGACTTATAAAGTTCTTTAAGAGAAAAACATTCCTGAAATCGCAGATATTCAGCGATGGGTAGGGAACGATAAATTCTGCAAATTGAATAAAACTGCGTTGAGATGCATCTTCTAATAAGCCCCTTCTCTGGTGGTGAACGACTTTTTAAAAAAGTCATAACAATATGTGCCATAAGTATCTAGGTGCCAAAGACTGCTTTAACAAAAATATTTTCATTCCAGACATGACAACGGCAAAAATTACTGCGTAGGACACGACAAGAAATTCCAATCATGTCACGCTCAACAGGTAAACAAATATCACCTTTATATATTAGGCAATAAAGTTCAGTTTAAAACAGACAATATTTTCTAATTGCAGTGTAGTAACGTGCCAAGGATGACAGTCAGGGAATTTGCGGACCAGATCTGTTTGAGGGCTCGAGATGTTGATCCTGATCTTATTGGAACTGGCTTGCAGAGGATTGATTCTGATGGTAAGTCTCAACTGACTCAACTTAGAACCATGATAGTCTATTAAGCGATACATGTAAAGATTTAATTAAAAACCAGTAAGTTAAAATGTCTTCCTAAACTTTGTTCTCTAAATGATAAAGAAGAAAGGGCTGATGAAGAGGATACTAAAGTTTCCTCCAAAATAGTTCAGCTAGCAACATTGTCGTGGAGATTTGAGGCTTCAGACCCCTTCTATCTTGTGCAGACGTGAGCAGTGCCTGTGCGGTGTGGTGCGACACGCGCGGCGGCGGCTACAAGTCGCGCGGCTGGAGCCTGCCCGACGGCACCGCATGCTCTACCGTCTCGCCTATGTTCTGCATCAGTGGCGTCTGTCAGGTAACCTAGAAAATCTAGACATGGTGTCTAGAAAATTAAATGCCCTCCTGACTGGCTAAACCCCACCATCTCAAACCCAAGACCATTTATTGAAACACTTTTTGTACATCAAAAACAAAAGACCTGACCTTACCAACTCCTTTTTTGCTGGGAAGAAAAAATGGCGTAACAAACTCCCTAGCAATACCTATGTTCCTTCTTAAGCCCTTTATGCACCAAGGCCGGAGTAACTCTTTGGAACAATCCCGAAGCTCCGGCATATATTGCCATACGTGGTAATTATTCTGTTAAAAAGCCTTTTGAAATACAAGCAAGTTTGAACTTAAAATCCTCTCGTTTTCTTTTTGTGTAGAAATTCACCTGTTCCACCAACCCTGACACGGAGTTCTCATTGAAACCAAGCGAGTGTGAATGGGAAGCACTGAGAACTGCTACACCCCATACACCTCCGTAAGTATACTTACAATCTGTTTCATATATAGTTCCTCTTCAAACTTTTTGCAAAAATTTTGACATTCTTCAAAGGAACCCAAAAACTCATCCTCTAAAAACCAAAGACTTTATAAAATTTACTTTCCAATTCCCGGCGATGGCTACAACATGGGCAAGCAGCTCGCTTCTCTCTTTTGTCACAGGAATATGGACGAGAAGCCCACCATATTGGTACTAACTTTACCACCAACCTATGGTGCTTTGGTCGAAGACTTTCTCTCTTCTAAGTTCCACCTTGGTGGGCCCATCCAGGAATTATAGCTGCGACAACTATTTTATATTGCCATCTTATATATTTTCATTATAGTATACATAAAATGATATGATCACAAAGCAATCTTGGCCAATCTACTGTAACATTATCCTTTCAGAACAAAACAATCAGGCACGTGGCGCCGAGCAGTGGGGTCACAATGGACAGCAGCGAGCGGCTGTCACTACCACTGCGTGTCGGGCGGCGCGGGGCTGCGGCTCGTGAGGGCGCGGCGAGCCACCACTATACAGCTGTGTGAACCGCTTGCTAGTGATACTGTGAGTATGAAGCAATCTTCATCTTCTCAACCATAGCTATAGCCACTATATCCTCTATGCTTCTCTAAAATACCGGTTGGATCGTTCGACCACTTGAGCATTGCAATGAGCAATCCAAACATCAAAAAGAAGAGGTTAAGAAGCTTACAAGCTGGATACGTCTTCTTACAAAGTTTTTGGAATATTCTGCTGCTTTCGAAGTATGTGTGTATCTTTCTCGTCAACCAGGTACCTTATTCCTAAAATGGCAAATTCGATGGGGTCAAGGTTCTACACAGGCACATTCTATTTACCAACCCATCACCTTTTATTTTCAAAAACCAATTTATATACATTAGGTCACACAAACCCCCTAAATTATTCATAACTCAGAGATTCAACAGGTAACTGAAACCATGATTATTTCCAGGGTTGCACTCAGAAGAAGTCACCATATCAATACGCGACCATGGTCTGCACCAAGTACAAAGACAGAGTGAGGAGACTATCTGGATTGGGCATGCAGATTTCACCAGCCTTAGGTACGAAATTCCAAAAGTCTTTGAAACCCAAATTCAGTGCCATCCGAGCCAAGTCTCTCTGAGAATGCCAAAAGACTGGTGATTTTACCAATCAATTATCAATCCCATTTTCCAAAAAATGGTTGGTTAAATCAACCTGAACGTGAACTCTCGTCTACATATTATCCTGAAGATCTACCGAACTTAATCTTTGGCTCCGGGAATATTTTTGCAGAGGATCCAGACCGACCATGCCGCATCGCCTGTCAAGATGAACGAGTATCTCATCGCTTCTACCTAGTCAATGGACAAGAAGGCTGGTTCCCTCTAGGAACCTCTTGCGGGAAGAGGAACTCTTCGTATTGTGTTAGCGGGAAATGCTTGGTAAGGAGATTCTTTTAATTTACCATTACTGTGACATAGGAGACATCAATTTTAGTCTTGAAAATTATCAGGATTTCTGCAGACGTCTGACTGAACTGAACGTTCTTATACAAAATCTATCAATGTTTTTTCGACTGATGGGACAAAATTGTTGTGAATGATTCACAAACACGTATCCTGAATACCTGAATAGGTACTGAGATATCATCCATCATGCCTCTTTATCTTCTCACTGCTCCTCAAACTTAAAATATTCATTTTCTCTCACTAGAGAAGGATGCCAAGTGAAATATAACGATTTCAAAGAAATATCGCCATATTTAAACCCCTAATTACTTACCAGACTAGAATCATCATCAAATCCCCTTTTTAACATTCACAAATTATTTCGTTTCAGGAGTTCGGACCAGACCACACCCCTCTCTCGGAGATGGTGTTCACGCTGCCGCTGCTGAGCCGCGCGACCAATAGCACGCGCGTCACGTGGCACACGCGGTCTTCCCGACATAAGCGTAGTCTCAGGACTGACAGGATCACTGTGAAGGCTACGCTGGATCAGGCGCATTTGGATGATATTATTGCGAGGTTGAATTTGACACGTAAGTTTAGATTTTTACCTGAAACTTCGGTCCCACCAAATTATGAGCTATTTGGATCCAAATGGAGACCAATAAAGGCAATTTGATAATTACCTTTTTACATGATCCCTTCTTTCAAGAACAGAAAAAAAATGACGGCAAGATATGCATTTAGGAAACTTCACTGTAATTTTTTTGTCCCTTAAAATGCAGACTTACCAACAGCATTTAAAAAAAATGCTGTGTGCTTATGTCGATCTTTCCAGTATTCGTTCCAGTAGAAGTTTCCCTAATTTTACAAACTAATGTATTCCTATGTTGCAGACAATTTAAACGACCACATAACATACTTCGACTCGATCCCGGAGCACATTGAGGTGGACTTCAACAACCCCATACACATCGCGCCAGAAGACACGCTGCTCAGGAAACCACCACGACCTACTTGGGACTGAGCTTATTGACTACTAAACCGTAGGGATAAAATGAGACATCTGCTGAAACTGAGGAGGGAAGAATTGGCAAAACGATCTTTTGGAAGAAATCGACAAAACAAAGCAACAAGAAAAGGTGCTAAATTTTAGTAGGTGTTAAAGGTATTGGGAAGTTGAATAACGTTATCGAATGCAACTCCATATGCTAGAAGCATCAAACGGCTTTGGAGTAGCCCTGGAAGTCTGAAAGATCGCCAAAATTAGTTCGACAAGCACTTTAAAGCAGAGTGCGATGGAGTTGTTAATCATTTCTCCAATAATGGAAATAATGTTTCAAGTCAAGGAACTGATTTTACATAAAGTACACTGCCTAAAACACTTGTAAGACTTACGAAAGTACACGTAGATTTTTTTTCTCAGATTTTCAAGACTATTAATTAAAAGTCAATCTTTTTTGGTAGATTACAAGATCAAAAACCATTTTGTTACGTGACTAACATGGTTTTTTGTACATCCAAAGTCTAAGGCATTATTTTCTATTCGTATCGCACCAAACATAACATGTTATGAACTTTGTCTTACCAAAATATGTTAGCCCTTTTCTATGGTGCTACTACGAATTTTTGGTGAACAAAATTAGTTGTGGAGAACAAATATTACAATTATTTATAAGTCATGTACATATTTCTCTAGAATTGTGATCAATTTAGTAATTTATTTATAGAGACTTTTATACCTTTGTTGATAAGTAGGTTTAAGTAATAAAAAGTTATTTTATACAAGAGTACATGTTTTATTTGAAGGCACTTTCATTTGTAACTGGGTTATACAAATTATTGCTTTGTAGACATGCATATACATACATAAATACATGTAAAAACATTTAAAATATGTATAAAATTAATCTAGTTGTACAGTTATGTATTCTTGTATCAAGAATAATTTTACAGAAACTTTTTCTGTTATTGTATAGTACAGGAGAAATAAGGGTGGCAGTAACATTTTCATAAATAGAAAAATAATATTAGGTGCCACTGTTGCCAGTATCAAACTTACTGTGCCCTATTATAATTTTTTAAACGTGTATATTGTGTACATAAGAGGTTACATAATTTAAACATTTTATATAACACTGGGTATATAAATCGACAATATGTAAGTTTCCTTAAAACAACTGTTTACTTTGAAAATTAAACATTAAAATACATAGTACACAATTGTTTTAAGAAAATTGACGGTTAAGTTGTCTATGAACTTCTAAATAGGTCTTGCATTACACATATTGAGTATATTATACTTTAAACAGTAGTAATAATTATTATATATGGTGAATAGTTACAATTCATATAATATTCGTTGAATATAGAACACAATAATTAGGAACTGCGTCCTATAAAACACAACCTTAGCATTGCTTACACGTCATACATAAAAAGACTTCGTTTTCACATTACATAATATGACAACTTGAAATAAATCCTATTGGTTAATATTTCTCAGTTTCTCCACTCTGCAGCCTAGCTCCGCTCCGGAGGACAGGCAGCCTTAATGGGCGTCAATTTCACACGTCATACCTCCTAAGCCCGTGGTAAGAAAGCTTCCATAGATTAGGTTTTTTTAATAGATTAAATATTGCAGTTGGCATTCTTTAACGCATGTAGAAGTCGAGCTGGGTCTGTTAAGAACCACTGCCATAGTTTTCTGAGATTGTGCTTATCACCGTTCTGAAAATAATAATAGATAGTAAATCAATATTTGAATTTATGAACATTAGGTTAATTTAAATTTTTTGGGAACATTGAGCTTTATTATTTACTAGCTTCTGCCAGCGGTTTCACCCGCATCCCGTGGGAACTACTTCCCATAAAAGTAGCCTATAGCCTTCCTCGATAAATGGGCTATCTAACATTGAAATAAATTTTCAAATCGGGCCAGTAGTTCCTGAGATTAGCGCGTTCACACAAACAAACAAACTCTTCAGCTTTATAATATTAGTATAGATTTCTAGCTGTTCCCCGCAGTTTCGTACGCAGCCCGGGACAAACTCTTCTCGTATTCGGACAATTAACTTATAGCTATATACAGTCAGAGTGTAACTTCTTAACATGAAAAGACATTTTCAATCAGGTCCGTAGTTTCGGAGCCATTCAACTTTCGGAACAAGAGCAAGTTTCCTCTTGATAATATTTATTTAAAGTAGTTTAGAAGACACATATATTTAAGTTTTAATCGAAATTAATTAAATTTATTTATTCCACATACCTTAACACTAGCAAACAAATTACTAGCGTCCAGCACTCTGTTATCGAATATCTGCATGTGTTGCTTCAGTGTATGCGTCAGCGCCGACACCGCGCGGTCGCTGCGCCGCGGCTGACGCGTGCAGCCGTCGTACAGGTACGTACGGAGCTGGGCTGATTCTTTGCTGAAAGAAAATACGTAAATAAAATATACAAAAATGGAAATTATAAAATACAGAATAACAGAAATTCAAAATTGCAAAATGCGATGCGGAGTCGAGTCGCATCGCATCGCAGTTTTTTGTGGGCTCACTGTAATAAACTGTGTGTATCTAAATTGAAAATAAATAAAACTTACTGATAAATAACGAAATATTACAAGAAAAGTACGCATTTAAGCAGTTTATCTGTATTTTTCAGGAATTCTTTAGATTTTTCTGGATTTATCGAAGTACTGTGCATATATGTAGTGGTCCGGATTTGAAACATCTCCTTTTATTCGAGTGCAAAAAGGCTCACTAGTTCCCTCAGGATACATATAATTATAAGTCTTCTCGGTTCTCTAAAATGTGATCCAATCACCACAGTTTTGAGAACCGAAAAGACTTTCTATCAATCTTAGCATAGATAGAATGTACCTTGTACCCGACTATCCAATGTCATAATACTTACTATTTTTCAGTAAAATTCTCTCGTCTCCTACATTCATCGTCCACATTATGTTGTAACTCCTTCACCTGTTCTTTTGTCTCATTGTATAACTTTACTATAAGGCTCGGGTCTCCTGACTGAGCACCTAATATGTGTAGTAATGCTTGAACTAGAATGTCTGATGATTGGAGTTTTTCTTCGCAGGTAGATTGTTCGGCGCATATCGCTTTCATGGAGTCCTGAAAATATATTAATAATTTAATTTAATATTCTATTTACTTTTTGATTGGGCAAAAGTACATGAGAATGTTTATACAGTTAGTTTTGAGCCACCACAAAGTTACGACAGCTATATTCAACCCCTCCGCCCGAGACTCCGAAATTATTAAACCGATTGGAAAAATTATTTCACTGTATATGGCTATATTTTATCCCGGTACAGACAGTAGTTTCTACGGGGCGAGAGTGAAACCGCGAGAAATCAGTTAGTTATATTATTTCGTTTGTTGGCTTCTAGCCTAAAGGCTCTGTAACTCAGATCTAATAAGGAGGGTTCATTCACTACTGGAAAGCTACATTATCCTGAGTAATGTACGCTATATTTTATTCGGAAACAGACTGTAGTTGACCTCGGGACGCGGGTGAAACCGCGTGGAAAAAGGAATAGTATTTTATATAACAAACGAAAATGCCTCATCTACTCACAATCCTGCTGAGCACAGCTCTGCCATCAGCCATAGCGTACTGCTTGATCTGGTCTGCGAGCTGCAGGAACTCCTCAACAGCCTTCAGCTCGTGTCGGAGTGCTGTGTACAGCACGCGGTCCAGGGAGAGCGCTCGCTGACATGTGTCCAGTAGGTGGGATAGGTCTATGTGTACTTGTCTGTGAAGGGAATATGGAGTTTAATGGATATTTTGATGTTAGTATGTGACACAGACTTGTGTGTAAACACACACTGTATGCAACAGCTCGACAGCACATAATGTAGCAATGTGCAAATACATAAAACAGGTATACCCGGTAATACAACCTTGTGGTTAGACTAGCTATAATATGTAGTTAACTTGCTTGCTTTCGTGTTTTCGCACAGGAGTCAATCAGTGTTATATTTGTTACTGCAGCTTACCTTTTCTATAATAGATCAGTGCCATTGTAATTGTTTTAGACATGTACCCTCTTAAATTAGTACCAAAACCTAAATTATTATGAACACACATGTCTCAGCCAACCTGTTAGAATATCTTTTGCTTCAAACATCTATCAATGCATAAATGCAGCTATCAGTTTGTTCAGTCAAAGCACAAGCTGATTGATTAAATGGATATTTTAATCAGTTCTCAATATAACTCACTGTCTAACAGCCAAAGCACAGTTAGCAACGGTCTCCACAGCAAGGTTGGTGCGAGTATCGACCAGTTGTCTGGCCGCGTTGTGCACTTGTTGATACAAAATGGTTTCTTCTTGGTCTAGTAGAACTTCCTATAGATAACTATCAAAACCTGCATTATTCTGAATATTTATAAACAATATAACTCACTGTCTAACAGCTAAAGCACAGTTAGCAACGGTCTCCACAGCGAGGTTGGTGCGTATCAACCAGTTGTCTGGCCGCGTTGTGCACTTGTTGATACAAAATGGTTTCTTCTTGTCTCATAGATTACTACTAATACCTGTATTATTCTTAACATTCATAAACAAAATAACTCACTGTCTAACAGCTAAAGCACAGTTAGCAACGGTCTCCACAGCAAGGTTGGTGCGAGCATCAACCAGTTGTCTGGCGCGTTGTGCACTTGTTGATACAAAATGGTTTCTTCTTGTCTCATAGATTACTACTAATACCTGTATTATTCTTAACATTCCTAAACAATATAACTTACTGTCTAACAGCTAAAGCACAGTTAGCAACAGTCTCCACAGCAAGGTTGGTGCGAGCATCAACCAGTTGTCTGGCCGCGTTGTGCACTTGTTGATACAAAATGGTTTCCTCTTGTCTCATAGATTACTACTAATACCTGTATTATTCTTAACATTAATAACAAAATAACTTACTGTCTTACGGCTAAAGCACAGTTAGCAACGGTCTCCACAGCAAGGTTGGTGCGAGTATCAACCAGTTGTCTGGCCGCGTTGTGCACTTGTTGATACAAAATGGTTTCTTCTTGGTCCAGTATTTCTAGTTCACTCTGAGCTTCTAGTAGGCATGACCTGGGGAAAAATTGTTTATTAACTTTTTTTTCTATATTTCCATTAAAATATTTCTATTATAAATGGTGTTAGAAATGTATGTAAAGACAATCCTTGAATTTGTTTCAGTCTTTCTTCTCAAGATAATCAGATAGGAAATACCGACTTCACGAAAATTTTTTGACGTAGTGTTGTTTTGAACCCATTTGCAAAATATTTAATTATCATTTATGTTCGGATAAGTACCTATAAAGTCTCTGTAACAAGCTTTACATTAAATAAGTACCTATCTAAGATATGCTTTACCATTATGACAGTCTTTTATTTTCAAAATACATGATAATAAATTTAATGGGGTCTACACACCAAAGCCGCTGACCCGGCGGCACAGCCCGGCGGCACGACTGCCGCGGCATGTGGTGTTCTATACTCTATCCACGGAAGCAAGAGCTAAAAGGTAAACAAAGAATGACAGTTTTTCAAGATGGCGGTATAACCCGACCGATGTGAAAAAGTGTCATTCTTTGTTTACCTTTTAGCTCTTGCTTCCGTGGATAGGGTATAGTAATTGTCAAATACTCTATGAAAGCCGGCGGCATGATTGTACAAAATACGGCCGGCGGGTTGGGCCGCCGCACTATGGGCGGTAAATTTCGCTCGCCTTTCGTAGGATTTTTTGAAAAATGAAATTGGTTTTCGGTATATTTTGAGTATGTAGGATTGTTGGGGACATCAAAGCATACACCAATTAATGGATCTAGGCATTTAAAAAAATATATACACGAAGATAAGAGGGTTTGTTTATTTTCAATGTATGGAATTGGAGTTTCTTTTCCTCATAAAACCTTTTCTTTATGTCATGTACGGCTGAAACTTTCAGGGGTTGTTTTTCAGACCTTAGTGAAGGTATATAATATCAATCATCTTGTTCCCGCACGGTCCCGCCTAAAAGTTATGGGCTAAATAAAAATGCCTATTTTGATGATTTTTATCCGCCATCTTTAGGTACTTAAATGACAGTTATTTATTTTTTGTGCATCTTATCAAGTACATAGTACAATAATTATTTACTTTTGACCTTAAATACCCCCACTCCACGAGAAATAGGTACCGGAATACCTCCATTATTCTATTGGTTGCTGTTTTGTCATCATGCGTTGATTTCAAGTTATTTTTTACTAAAATTGTCGGCAAATATCAGTACTGATCTACTGACTGAGTGCCACAGGTGTTCCGTATTACAGATTAAATAGAACACATTCACCTAAAGTGCATTTCCTAGAATACCTTGATTTTAAAGTATTCTCATGAACGGCCCTATTGTTAAATAATTCCATAATCTGGTCTTTCCAGGAAAACAATAACACCAAACAAAGGATCAGGTAGCGCAAAAATAGTCATAAATAACGACTGTACTAATGACCCTTTATTGAACCATAATTCATTGTTATAATACAGTTGTAAAAAACGTAAGTGTCTCGTCTAATTAGTGATAATCTCTTTTTTTTAAGTTCACTGCCTTCAGGTATTTTATTATTATTTTGTTGAAATGAATGTGTATAAATACGGAAAGAATATGAATGTAATGTATATTATATATATAAAAAAAAACTATTATAAGACTTAAAAAAGTAAATATTGGCAAAATGACTAAAAAAATAAAATTTAAATAGTCCATAAAAAGAAAAAATATATTAATCATGATCAGGGCAGTCTTCAACATTCACAAATTCAAAATTTTCTTTATTTTCAGTGGAAGTTAATGACAACAATAATTTAGCTTCTTCTGAAAGAGGTTGGTATTTAAGTTGCCTTATTTTAGGTCTAATGCTAGAAATGTAGGGATCAGACGAAACCAAGAGATTATGAATGATGTCTTCATTCGTAGCTACTCTACTAATCTTTCGTGAGCGGAAACACCGAAAATGCTTAAAGTCTTTGTTGCGCGCTTCAGAGGCTTCTTCGGATAATTTACCAATTGGGATAAAGTTGTTGTGCTCTATAATGTCGGCACCATGGATGAGCAATTTATGAACACTTGAAGGCATGTAGTACCAAGAATAAAGTTCAATAAACTTTTTTGCAGTTGCGTGACAGTAGGCTCTGAACTTTTCAACGTCGACAAATTCTCCGCATGAAATCACCTGGAGAATTACTCCAAAGCTTCGTATCAGATCTGCATCTATACCTGTTATTTGAGCAGTGGCTTCGGGATCAGCAAAAAATCTCCTTGCAGTGTTTCCATCATTCGTTGTTCCAGAACCCTGTTTCACCACATCCACGCGAAGTCCCATTTTATTCCAGAACCCTTCTTGAATTATTTTTTTCCTAATAGCCAGCTTTTCTTTAAATTCATCGCCTTTGGCCTGCCATTTCTTAAATTCAGCACGGTATGCAATATGTAGGATGCATTCCATGCATCTAATGCGAGCATGAAGCGTAGACAGGCCAAACTTATAAATTTCCTCCGTAGGCTTTTTCAGTAAAACCTGGTCTATGTCATTCATCTCCTTGGGTTTCGCTTGGCACACATCACATGTCGCTGATGATGTGTTCGATAAGATCGAAGTAATCTTACCATCAATCATCGTCATGTGTAGGTTGTGGTTTACGTGTATGCCATCAATAACAGTAGGCTGTAGAGAAGCAATTTCAGATTCAATTAACGCCATTTCTTCTTGTATATTCAAATCATTTTCTTTGGCAAATTTAAAATAAATTGGTCGGCAATAAAAAGTTGAGGATGGTTTGGGATTTTCCCAAATTATCTCCAATTCCCCATTTTCAATTTTTAGAGGCACGAATGAGCACATGAAAATGCTAGAATCGTCTCCACCTTCCATTGCCTGTTTATAATTGCTTTGTCCAGAGGCACCGTTAAAACCCCATTTACTGGTCAGAGTCAAATTATTGTTTATATTTTCAGTGTTAAGAGATTGGAATAATCTCTTCACTGTTAAATCCAACATAGATTGTAATCTCAGCTTTACTTGTGTGTCAGTTATTTGCATATCTCTTTGTTCTACGTAACACTTCTTTTTCTCGTCAGTTAAAGCACCATAACAAGGAAAAACATCACAACCCATAGATTTTGTTGCTTGTTTTAGGGTAGTGTATTGCCATTTTGACAGTCCTAAAGAAGTTGAAATTCCAAGAGCCTTGTCTGCAGAAATCACTCTCTGTTTTGGCTTAATACAAGCGCGTAGCGCTGATGCATCTTCGGGATGACGGATAATATGCCTTAATAACTCAGCGATATCTTTCTGGCTTTCATTTTCAGTAGCTTTATTTATTAAAGCATAGGCCAAGGTATCGAAGTCATTGTCGGCGACCAAATTTTCCGTTCTGCGTTTTTTTTGAAGAGGACTCAGATCGACAAACTTCTTCCTTGATAGATGTGTTGCGGTTGACGTTGACGTTGAAACTAATGCTTTTGGAGCAGGTGAATCAAAGGATGTACTTGGAGAGCAATCGGTTGTTTCTGTCGCAGACTCTAATTCCATTTCCTGATTTTCACAATCCATTTCGGTTCTATCTTGTTCCAGTGCCGGCCAATTCACTTCCAAGTCCAACCACTCTGCATATTTCCTAGTAAAATTTTCTACTGTACTGTTAGCTGATTTCCACTTTTCTTGAGATTACTTGTAAGCGTAGAACAAAATCTTTTCAACGTGATCTTGTTTTTTTCTGAATGCAAAGCGTTCACAGATACTTTCTGATATAGAACATTAGAATCAAAACTATTTTGTCGCATGAATATAAATATATCAAGATTTGAGGTAAGTCCTTCCATAATGAGCACAATAATTTCACTAGATTAGAACGTTACGATACGAATCGGTAATGATAAGTGATTTGAAAAAAAAATCCTTTCCGTATTTATACACATTCATTTCGACAAAATAATAATAAAATACCTGAAGGCAGTGAACTTAAAAAAAAGAGATTATCACTAATTAGACGAGACACTTACGTTTTTTACAACTGTATTATAACAATGAATTATGGTTCAATAAAGGGTCATTAGTACAGTCGTTATTTATGACTATTTTTGCGCTACCTGATCCTTTGTTTGGTGTTATTGTTTTCCTGGAAAGACCAGATTATGGAATTATTTAACAATAGGGCCGTTCATGAGAATACTTTAAAATCAAGGTATTCTAGGAAATGCACTTTAGGTGAATGTGTTCTATTTAATCTGTAATACGGAACACCTGTGGCACTCAGTCAGTAGATCAGTACTGATATTTGCCGACAATTTTAGTAAAAAATAACTTGAAATCAACGCATGATGACAAAACAGCAACCAATAGAATAATGGAGGTATTCCGGTACCTATTTCTCGTGGAGTGGGGGTATTTAAGGTCAAAAGTAAATAATTATTGTACTATGTACTTGATAAGATGCACAAAAAATAAATAACTGTCATTTAAGTACCTAAAGATGACGGATAAAATCATCAAAATAGGCATTTTTATTTAGCCCATAACTTTTAGGCGGGACCGTGCGGGAACAAGATGATTGATTATATACCTTCACTAAGGTCTGAAAAACAACCCCTGAAAGTTTCAGCCGTACATGACATAAAGAAAAGGTTTTATGAGGAAAAGAAACTCCAATTCCATACATTGAAAATGAACAAACCCTCTTATCTTCGTGTATATATTTTTTTAAATGCCTAGATCCATTAATTGGTGTATGCTTTGATGTCCCCAACAATCCTACATACTCAAAATATACCGAAAACAAACTTCATTTTTCAAAAATTCCTACGAAAGGCGAGCGAAATTTACCGCCCAGTGTGCGCCGGGCTGTGCCGCCGGCATCAGCGGCTTTGGTGTGTAGACACCTTAACATTCATTACATGTATTACAAGTTTGGTACGTACGTAATTTGACTAGGATGGACATCTTTGTAGTTTGCCAATAGTGTCAACTTCGCTTGTTCTCCTGCGAGCTCCACTTTCGATTCTATGTAGGCTTCTATTGCATCAGACAATCTGAAAACACAAAAAACTTACATAAGATAATGTAAATAACTGAATTTATTGAAAATTAAAAAAAAAGCAAACCTTTTTCACATAATATGTGTAAGGCGCATATTTAAAAATGACATCGTAAAAATCACAGAGTAACGATTAACGATTATGTACTACATCCCTTTTTTGCGTGGTTTTAAAACTACACAACTTTGTCATCATGTCATCATCATCATCACAGCCATAGGACATCCATCCACTGCTGAACATAGGCCTCTACAATATACTTGGATGCAATTAAAAATAATTAATTTCCTCAAAAACTAGTGAAACTAACATCCCACCAGCAATAAGAAAAACAAATTAATTAGTTACACAGCACTCACTTTTCCTCCAAACTCGTGGCTTCCACAAGCACAGCTTTCAACTCCTCATCAGAAGAACTATCATTAATTCTTCTAGAAAACCTCTTGGATGTAAATAGCTCAAAGTGTGACCTGAATAGTGTCTGCGATTGTCTGTATGTGTCAAATGGTCCAAATGTGAAGAACTTCTTTGCAATCACCTAAAAAACACAGATTTTTTAAATTTTTAATGGTACTGAAAACAGAGTAATAAGCGAAAATACTCGTACCATAATTAAAAATTCAGTAAAAACAATTTGAACATTTGATGATAAATAAGCATAATAATAGTGATTTTTATTTATAGTTAATAAAACATGTTTTGTTCAACCCTTTGTAAGATTTTCCTCAAAGATGATTAAATTCTTAATTAAATGTAATAACTGAGTAAAAATAAGTAGAAAAATCATTACCTTATCACAATGACAGTTGCTGTACATATCTAGAGTATCAGCAATCACTTCTAAGAGTCCATCGGTGATGGTTTCCACCTCCTGCGCGAGGGTCAAGCACTCTTGACCAGCCGCACTCTCATCGTCCTTCCATTGAAGGTATGATGAGTTCAACTTGGATATCTCTAGGGATAATTCCTCTTTTGTCAGTCTGGAAATTCAGAATAAGAAGCATTTAGAAATATTTTGAGAAGTGCAATCTACCTAGTCTTTTCACAACTATGTGACAGTTGGAGTTTTTATATAGAATGACTGCATGACCTGAACCCAGTCATAACAGCAACCTGAAACCCTTAGTATGACTGGTTGTCAGAAACAATAACATGGCTTTATTACTGATTGCAACCATAATGGCATACAATAATTTACTATTTATATATAGTTGAGCGGTTCTTCATTTATACCCTTTTTTGTAACAAAATGGTGGAATTTATACACAAAATTAGCAAAGCACATAATTATTGAGAGCTATTTTGCAGGTAAGTATTATGATTTATAGTGTGTGTGTGTATTGTATCTGAAATTGAATAAACATACTTATTCCGTCTCTTCAAGTCTGCCAGCACTGTTTCCTGCTTCCCCAACATAAGCAACCTTTCTTGTAACATCTTAATGTCCATTTGCACATCCTCTTTAGCTTCCTTATCTCCTGGTAAACAAATACCTTCATGCTGCTCTTGTAGGCGCCTGGTGGAAGCTTCTAGATCTTCTGAGGAAAGCAGCTGCCCTTTCTTTTCTAATTCTATGTAACTGAAATTTAAAGAAAGTGATTAATTTTAATGCTACTGTGGGCTGTAATATTCTGCTTCTTACATTGATGTAAGTGTAGCTTAGAGTGGATTATTTCTTTGAGAGTATAATGAATGATAAATGGGTGAAAATACTGGTTCTTAGCTGCGTCCAGTTAGACAAGAAGTTATCTCAACATAGTTGGGGAAGGGCTAGGTAGATAATGAAGTGATGCATAGTGTTTTGTGATTTTAGTGTTTACGTAAACAAAAGGTATTAACTACAACTTGAAATAATATAAATGCAGCTTTAACTACGACTTAATAAGTTGCAGCAATTTGTTCAAAATTTTAGCATGAATGCGACCACTGCAATTCAAAAATGGAACAGAACAAATCTGGCGTCGTGTTTCAATAATCAATTCGTAATATCAAAGATTCAATATTACGAGTTTGAAACTTATTCTGCGCAAGTATATAGATAGAATTTTACTAACCGGCATTCCTCACGGGCACTCAAAGCATTGTTGTGATCTAAATTGCTATGAAGCCATCGTAAAACACCCGCAAAGTCGCGATCGTTCAACATCCATTCAAACGATTTCTTGTAAGTGTCCGCACCCAAACTATGCAAAAATGGCACAAATTCTTCATCATTCATGTCACTTAGAGCGTTCATGTTTGATAATATGTTTTTATAACAATGTTAAATGGATAAAACATACACAAGCCGTTAATGATTTCGAAAAATTAAAACATTTCTGTTTGACATTCGAAGATGGGGTTGTCAGCTCATTGCAAAAAATATTACTACATTTCATTTAACTTTTCTGATAATCCAATACTACCAGACAAAAGTATTATTAGGAAACATTGTTATATCTATCCATTGGTTAACAAAAAATACTTATATTTACATATTGACTAGATGACACCTAAGACATCGCTCGCATCCCGAGATAACTTAGTCAACACCCGGAAATAAGCAGTTTTAACATGAAACGAACAAACTTACTTCCACAACGATTGTTGTAAAAACTGTTCTTACTGTAAACAAATCTTTTTAGTTTTGATAAAAAAAATACTGTAAATAATTTTGTAATATGATATTTTATTTTACAAAAACTACCAAGCGACACTGGAAAATTAATTTGCATCCCCAAATTTTGCATTTACGAAGATAGTTTTGTAGAGCTCAAGTAACACAAAGTATAGAATTTTCTCTCAATTATTTTTACTACTTTTACATCACAAACATTTTTTTTTTAATTACTAGCCTAATAAAGAAATGACTTGAATTATTTTCCAAATATTTAATAAACCCTTTTTGGAAGAGAGCTTTTTGACTAATTCAAAAAAGTGGAGCTTCTATGTTCGACTGTTGATGTTTATCTTATTTTACCACGATGTTTTATTAAAGTTTCGACTTGTTATATGCTATAAATACCTACACAGGAAGTTATGATTAGATGCTTACAACTTTTTTTTCTAATATTCTTCTTTTTGAGTGAGCTACAGGCTACAGACATAAACACCATAAACAAAACAAGCCCTAATATCTTAGTTTCCTCAATTCCGCCTCAAGTCACGTCGAATTATATCTACGACTGCTACTGAGTACCGAGCAATCCGGGGTTTTACGTGCCCTACCAGGCACGGGGCTGTAGGTAACACCACCAACTTCCAACCAAGCTGATTTGTGATAGTTTCTAAAAGTCACAAAGCGATTTCGAGCCGACCCGGGAATCGAATAAAGCAACCAGGCAGTTTATTTTTTCTAATGTTCAACCGCGTACCTGACACTACATAGATAAATAATAAGAACCTAGGTACTACATACCTAACACTTGAAATCTAGACTCACGTTACAGAGAGGCATATATGTACGCTAGGTATTATGTTTGCTGCGTTAACGAACATAGGACATATTCAAAACAACTGAACTTCCTTCACCAACTATCAATTTACACATCATTATCTAAATACACGTGCTACCCAAACCCAGACACCCAGACACCCACATATAACCCCTCGATCCAGAACATACTCCTGCGTCCTTTACATGGAGAACAAAATAACTAGCGGAGGTGCCATAACGGAAAATCGCCTAAGAAAGTGAAGCGCCAAAATGCGGGAACGGGGAACGTTACTGTCTTCGCCCTTAAACGAATTCTTTGGACCCGACCATTTATTGCAGTACCAAAAATCGTTGACAGGTGTTTCAAAGAACGCGAACGCCTTATTAGTTCCTTCGTAACTGATCGTTTTGGTCATGCCCACCGTGCGACTTTGACCCAGAAGAAGGCGGCTGACCTACCTGCACTATCGCATCTCCGTTCATCTTTCCTTACTCCGTGGTCTGCTCTTGACCGTGAACTTGGCTGGCGTTCAAGAGCGAGGATATGCCGAAACACGAGGGTCCTGGCTCCTGATTGGGTAACTGCGCGCCAAATTGTCACATCCTACGTTCTTTGTGTCACCATGATGAAATGATATATCGAATGACGCAGGGAATTTGTGCCTTCTTTGTTTGTTGATTGCAAAATTTGTTTATGTTGACTTCGTTGAAAATGTGTTTGTCTTGAGAGATTTTTTTTTATTATCTGATTGCTAAATTGGTTTGGATCGTTTGGGAAGACACGCATTTTTGATTTTCTGAGTAGGTATCATTGGCGGTGATTTTCGTTTTAACGTAAGGGACAAAACCAAACAGGAACACAAAAAAAATCCGGTCAGAAGCGCCTTCGAATGATTTCATAGCAAGAATTATTTTGACGGCAATTTTAAACATAGGTACATAATTACATTCTGTAACTTCACAACAGCGAGTAAATTCTTCTGTATCATTTTATTATCAATCTACATATCTATTCTGCAGTCCATCACACCCAGTTGCCATTGTCCACATAATGAGCAGTCCTCCTATTGTATAACTACACGAGTGCTGGTCGCTGCTCGTGCACTGGAGACCACTCGAGCAGACTCCTCGATGTGGCTCGCTTCCGTGTCACTACACGTTCCTATGGCTTTCTAACTGGTTTCCACTGTTGGACGGTATGAGAACAGCTGTTGGAAACTAAAGACAAGCAAATAATTTGTGGGAATGACAGTCTTGACCACCATATTGATGAAAATCTTCATCAACACTCTATTCATTGTACCTACATAGTTCAAAACAATAAGAGTTAGAAGGTAAGTATAAATACTAACTTTGCAAGACCAAGCAAAGAGTTACTATAGTAAAAAATATTTTTCATCATTTATCTATTCTATAACTATGGAGTCCATCACATCCAGTTGCCATTGCCCACATAATGAGCAGTCCTCCTATTGTATAACTACGCGAGTGCTGGTCACTGCTCGTGCACTGGAGACCACTCGAGCAGACTCCTCAATGTGGCTCGCTTCCGTGACACTACACGTTCCTATGGCTTTCAAGTGAGTTTCCATTGTAAGACGGCACGAGAACAGCTGTCAGAAACTAAAGATACAAGGTTGTAGGGTTAGTTGTAGGGTTAGTTGTAGGGATGACAGCCTCCACATTGATGATTGGTGTATTCTCGCTGTAGTAGAAGTCTCGCTGGGAATAGGGGGATTTGCCTGCAGGGTTGTCTTAGGAAGGCACATAGCGCTAGGTGAAGCGTGGTCTGAGCGAAAGAGTACTCACTTGACTGTGCTTTGGTGACATTTCAGAAAGAGGATAACTCTCTTCATTGCTTCTAAGCATTCCATTTGTAGTTTCTTCATGGTTTAGTTACTCACTACCTATTGTGTAGAAATCAAAGGCGTAATAAAATCACGTAACATTGGAAACAGACATTTATTGCCTACATAGGAAATAGGCGACATGAAGCACTCTCAACATCTCAGCGTTGTCCTCACAAAGAAAAACAATGCAGTCAGCTTGTTCAGGCACCCAGCCGATACTTTCAACCGTCCCCATCAATTTCCACCTTACCACCTCACAATAAGGTTTGAAATCCTTTCTCTATAGATGTAGGAGATGTATTGAATGGATGTCAAAAGTCCTTATCGGAGTAAAGAGCCACTAGAGTTGTTCGTGCGTTATGAATGCCTGGTACCTATTCTCTGTTTGACTTGGTTTTCGCTGCGCTTGCTGAATGCAACTACCATGTCGGTGAACTTACTAGTCGTTCTGCGGTTTTACTTGCTGGAAACCCCAATGCAAGGATATCGCAAAGTGTTGTGTATATTTTATTCTTCAGTAGGTATTATATGATGGGCAAACTTCATATTTAATTCAGTTGTAGGTTAAGTAACTTAAAGTTGAAAAGTCTGTTACGGTCCTAAATCTATAGTAATATAATAAAGGGGGCTTTACTGTTGGAAAGCTATAGGTCAGTAGTTCCCAAGCGTGTTCCCAAGGGACGCGGGTGAAACCGTGGAAAAACGGCTAGGGGATTATATACCTGTGTGTGGCTAAATATAACTAACGTAGGTATAAATCTTGGGCATCCTAATTTAATGCAAAAACTTTCTTCTATCATCACACTTTCTCTCACTATTGTTTCCATAGCCGACAATCAGCTGCTTTAAGCCCACTCATTATAATTAACACGTAGGATGCATGGAAAGTTTTTACAACTCATCTTGAACCTTAGAAGTACCTAGTTAAGTAGGTACGTACTTAGAATCTACTTAAGTAGCTAATACTTAGACAAAGATTATAAATTCAATGGTAATTCAACAAATAAGTTATCTTGAATGAATGTTTCACAAATAACACTTAAGTGACGTTTAAGCGCAGCTGCCTATAACATGTTAATAGGCGCTTTACAAGTAATAGAATATTAAACCTATTTTTACGCAACTGCAAAGTTAGTTGATTCCAGCTTTGAAATTCGGAGATTGCCTTGCGTATTTCAATTTAATCCGATGAAAGGTAGGTATAAAGTTAGGTACTATTCAGAAAACGGTTAAGTTCTTACCTAAAGGCTCTATCCGGAATATCTTCCTTGAAGAGGCGAGTGAATCCGCGAGAAAAAACCTTAGCCGAACTACCTACGTAGGTACTTACATTAATTTAATACTGATTTACTTAAAACCTTTCAAGAAAATAACGATGTCAAACCACTTACACTTTTAAGCACCAGCAACATTAATCCCCCTCTTTTGCACCTCTTTAAGGGGTTCTTTACAAAAGAGCACCCTATACATGTTGTTATAGCAAGGGTTGTATACAGGGCGTGTCTAATTAAGGCAGCTATAAAAAGAATCTATTTGTGTAAGTTGTCTGTGTATGTCAGTTTGTTTGTTTGTCTAGGACGCGAGCGGTCTGTTCTAATGTAGGTACCTACAAATATACATAGTATGTGGAATACCGAATGATGTGGAGTAGACTTTGAATATAAATAATTAAGTATCTACCTATTTGATTTTTACAGTCGTTTGTAATGATTAGGAGTTAGTTGACATTAATTTCCTGCGGTTTTTACGAAACCCCTTTTTTTTTTTTTGAGAAAACTCGTTTTCTCTGGCTTCGCCCAAGATTCACTTCCCGCAGAGGATCAAAAATGAGGTTCATTAGTTTTACGCTTAACACTATCACAGATTACTTAACTAATCACTACTTAAAGTCTTAAGTACTATTAAGACTTGTTAGTTAAGACAGTTTATAAGTAAGAATTTTCAACAGCCCTTAAGTATTACTTATTATTTAATTCACGTTTATAAGTAAGGCTGTATTTGTTTTAAAAAAATCGCACTCGTTCGGGGAAAAAATGCGATTTACGCCAAATGTCCGGGTTTTTTTTAATGTTTGTCCGGGTTTGGCGAAATTCGAGATGGCAGCCCTACCCACAAACAATCAGATCAAAGACTACTCCACGCCCATGCTCAGACAATACAAACAAAATCAGGATCATTTCGTTGGCGCCCGTACAAAAGGACCAGCGTAGACTGCGTATTGAGAAACGTAAATAAAATGTTAATAAATAGCATGAGCGCCACTCGAACCCGCCCCCTAGCGGCCTAGCGTAATAATAGCACTACGAAATAATTAGAACGTAGTTTTGTAATTTTCTTAGACTAGATTGTTTATAGTTTTGACATGAATTAAGTTCTGTTTAATTAAGCTAACATTTGTAATTTATATATAATAAATCTTAGTATCAGAAATTGATCAAAAGTTAACGTACTTTTCAATTTCTGAAACAACGTCAAAATCACCATTTTCATCTAAGTTATTTATTCAGTAGGTAACATAGTTTTGAACTTTTTTCTTTATTCCAACTTTACTGGTGTCCTCTGACCTAGCTACTAAGCGACCACGAACAAAATAATTTACCTAAAAATAATAACGATCCTTGCCAGGTTACAGCATCTTCCTTACTTTGTTTAGTTATAAACATAGCCATCAGTTGTGACCAAATGTAATCTATGTTTAGCGCCATCTATCCGTCGACACTTCAACTAATTAGTGTTTACAACCTGTCAGCGGTGAACACGGTTGATTTGACAGGTCGAAGCTATTTTAGGATCATAGGACCACTTTTTAAAAGCGTGAAAAAGTGGTAAGTACTTAATAGCAGTGAAGCACCTAAGTGCTTCACTAGATTTTTTTGCATTTTCTTTAAACCATCAGCTAATTCTAAGTACCTAAAAATTTTTTGCAGGAGTTTTGAGTGTTTATGCCATATATATATCCACTAAGAAATTTCAAGTAGGTACCTTGAAGTTCTCAACAAGATAAAAACACCCTAAGTAGACCGGTAGACGCATAAAAACTGAGAACACCTATTTTGAAGTCAGTTGAAAACGCAATCAGAAAACGAGCAAGATTTCTTGAAAACTTCTATAAATACAAACATTTATATATTTCAGCTATATTTAGCCCAGCAGACCAGTGCATCGGATTACAGTTAATGCATATCTGACGTGGGATTACCTTTAATTACCTACTATCATCTAATAAAACATGGCCGCGTCGTCTGGATATTTGATCGGTCTTTGAGACCGACTGTTGCGTGACAGGGGTTAGTATTTTATGTAGTTGTAAAGATGTCTTAGTTTGTAGCTACTAAAACATTATTTTTTTAGGAAAAAATAAAGCTTATTTGTTAAGATAGCTGGCCAGCCAGTCGCACTTTGTGAAACATTGGTTCTCAGTTGTATCCGGTAAGACTTGAAGCCTAACATAGTTTGGAAAAGACTAGGCAGATTTGAGATAGGTGACGAATCAATCACATTGGACAATATGATTAAGTTATGATCTTGATTGTCCTATTTGGATAATAGGAGGAGTCTGTCAGTCCAAGCAGTATCTATCTATCGTCTGTATGGTAGGGTCTGTCTCCAGGCTTAACCGGATGCAGCTACGATAAGTCTAATTGTTAGACTTCTGACTTCTGATTACTAGTTCTTAACGATTGCAAAAGATGTTCGATGACCACCAGCCATGTATCAGACTATTCTTTCAATTCAAGTTAAAGCTGTCTGTACAAGCTTTCAAACTCAAAACCACTATCTTTTGTACATATAAGTCGCTAATCAAACTGACAAATGCTAATTAATTTACCCTCATAATCAAGCTTATGCTGTTAGATATCTTTGTATTGGGAGGCATACCGTAAGACCGATCTTTGGGGTCTGATAACACCGTGGACGGACATCCTCATTATCACTTACGACAGACAGAGATTTGAATGACTTGACATCTGGTACCTAAGGTATTTATGATAGTAAATAACAGCTATTTTGTTCAAATATTATAACATTTTAAACATAGTAACATTTTCTTTCTGCTGAAAAAGGTTTGTCTTGAGATAGGTGTCTTGTAGATATCAATGGTTGTTAGTTGCTTACTATGTAATTATTTAGCGATACTCGCGATGTCTTTCTTTTTCTAAACACTTATTTTTCCCTGGTGTAGGTACCTACTATTATGGGCGTACTACACTATAATTATAGTAATCTGTGGTACTAGTTACCTACCTACATTATTTGCCTAATTTTGCGCACCTCAGTAAGTATCTTAACAAAAATTTTCTTTGATACTTCTGATCTCTTTAAAACAACATTTCTATGCCTTAGCTAATCAAAACCTCATAAGTGTTACCTATACATTGTACAATAACAAACAGCAAATTGGACAATGGACATTGTAATTTTAGAAATGATCTAAAACCGTCGAGGAATTCACTAGTAAAATGATAACGTATATTCGCGAGAAATGGCGTATAAAACAGATGTTTAGCCCAGTTCGTTGGCCCTATTATGTCGAACGAAATCCTGTTAAAATAATCAACTGTACGCTAATTATTGCAGTAATTGAGTTCGTCAGTCGTCATACTGAAATGGAAATGTTAATGTGCTATGCTCATTATGTAGAAAGTTTATTGAAAAAGTTCCTGAATAAAAAACTGCTGAAGTAGTCTCCAGCAATACCTAGCTAAAGTGGTCCTTAGATTTTATAATTTCACGCAATGACCAGCTATGTATTTTATGAAAAACTGCAATGTAATTTTACTGTTAAGGAAAAAAACGTGAAAAGGCTACACCATGTTAACCCGATCCACGAAAAAGATAACATAAGCTTTTTTACATAAATAAGCTTTTTTCTAAACGTATGAAAACACCAAAAAACATGACGTAAAAAACTACACCACGACACCGCATGTTACATACAAGCACATAAATACTTCCAACGAAAAAACACACGAATATTTTTACAATACAAAAAAAAACAATTGAAAGTGCAATTTACTGTAACTCCTACCAGATTACTATCAATAAAACCGTTGGGTACAAAACAAACATTGCGAAAAAAATGTCTGTTAAAAAGAGGGCGTCGCGGTGAACGGGTTAAGCCACAGAGAACAAAATGACTAGCGGAGGTGCCATAACGGAAAATCTTCTAAGAAAGTAGCACGCCAAAATGAAGGTGAGCGGGGGACGAGGAACGCTACTGTCTTCGCCCTTTCACACCCTTCTTTGGGCCCGAAATTTTTTGTTATACCAAAAATCGTTGTTGATCTCTCAAAGAACTCGAAAGCCTCGTAAGTTCGTTCGTAATTGATCGTTTTGGTCATGCCCAACGTACGTATTTGAGCTAGAAGAAGGCGCCTGACCTACCTGTATGTTATGGCATCTCCGCTTGTCTTTCCTTGCTCCGTGGTTTAAGTTAATTGCTTTCACCCTACCTGGTGTATGAGTCATGCTGGGCTTCCCTGCAATTAGAACGGCTTATGGATGCACTCTTATACCTATTTCTAATTTTCTAGGTATCTTTAATACTTACGTAGTTTATTTATAGGTAAATGTGAATTACATTGCGGGCACGCCACCATCGTGGCGGTAAGTCCCCTCTTTGAGGAGTGGCTCGGGAGGAGTCACGGCGCCCTCACGTACCGCATGACGCAGGTCCTCACCGGACACGGTTGTTTCGGGAGGTACCTGCACCGCATCGGTCGTGAGGAGGCGCCCGGTGTCACCATTGTGCGGACAGCCCCGAGGACACGGTGGACCACACAGTCCAGGTGTGCCCCGCATGGGAAGGGCACCGCCGGGTCCTCGTCGAGGCTTTGGGCGGCGGCGACCTCTCGCGTCCGGCCCTGGTTCAGGCCATGGTCCGGGGCGAGAGGGAATGGGATGCCGTCGCCTCCTTCTGCGAAGCGGTCATGCTCGAGAAGGAGGAGGCGGAACGCCAGAGAGTCCGCACCTCTCATCCCGGCCGCCGCGCTGGACCAGGTAGACACCATGGGCGCCGGGTGTCGCGAGATGACTCCCGGCCACCGTAGGCGTGGGTCTGTGGGCGGTGAGTTCGGGTGGCTCATCGTCCCTCTGTCTTCCTAGACGACAGACCCGTGTCGACGGCGCGCGTTGTTCCACGCGCTCCTCAAAGAGACGTCAGCAACCCCAGCGGCAGGCCACTGCCGGGGCTGCGGGTTGTTCGAAAGAGATACCGCGGCCCTGGTACATAAAAGGCCTATGACGGAACACGACGATTTTAGTCAGTAAGAGTCTGACACTCCCTCACCGCTGCTAACCCACAGCGGGAGGGGTCATTTGATGATTTTACGTCGATAAAAAAAAAATGTGAATTACATTGCGAAGATGAAGACCATTTTTTGCATTTTTGTGTGCCACGTAAACTTTTCCTAAACTATTGTGTTAAATTACGTAAGAACCTTTTTAATGGAAAGATGTTTAGGGAGGATTTAAAACTATACCATTTTCAGTACCTATGTAGGTATTTTTCCTAACTAAATAACAACAAATAAACAAACACCGACTTGCCTCATCAACCATCACGTTTGACGCACGAACGTTATAAATTATAATTTATGGCCATATTCCCTTCCCCTGTTGTCCAACGGAAAAATAAATTACCTACGACTATAGCTGTTTCATGGGGAATACGCGTGCAACTACTTAGGTAGTGTTCGAGGGTTTTCTGTAGTGGAAATCGATATTTTCTTTTAACTTTCAGCAACGTCGTATGAAGGGACCAGTGGGAGTTAGTAGGGTAAGAGTTTTTGGTCCTAATTTTTAGAGTAATTTTATTTTAATAAAAAAAATACAAAAGCTTGTGTTGTTTGTTTTAGGTGAATAAAAATTTGTTTATTTATTCATTGCTTGCTAGTTTCCCGCGGTTTCACCCAAGTTCTTTCTTTGGAATATAATAATGGGTAGAATATCGCTTGTTTCCCAGTGAAAGTGTAGCTTTTTAAGAGTACTTAAAAGAGTTGTAAAAAATCGATTTTTTCCGGAGGTTTCCTCTTAATAATATCAGAGTAGGAGACTAGGAAGTAGTAGTAACCAGAGATAGGGAGCAAAACGAAGTACTTAGGTATGTACCTACCTATTAAAGAGCTCCTCTAATTATTGCCTCAATTATCACCTAAGAACCACTAACCTGAATCATGCTTTCAACGAAAACTAAATCTATCAATCACTACCTATCATAGTCCAAGAGTCGACAGCCTAAACGACACATCTACTTGACAACTAATTATGAACTCCTGGTCTATATTCGAGAAACAGATAAAAGTGACAGACGGATCAAAAGTTGCCTTTGCAAGTGAACTTATGAACTAAAGACCAATTTCTTGATAGCTTTAAGTATAAGGTTATTGTTGAAATATTTTGGGAATATAGAAATAGCTCTTTGTTTGGCTGGTTTTAATTCCGAGAAATTGTGTAGTGACGTAAATTGATATACTTAATTGATTTGTTGATGTCGTGTTTGAAGTTTCTAAAATTAAATTAGGTACTAGTATAAAAGATAAATTCATACTAATGTTGTTATAAGTTAACTTTAGTTACGAAATAATTTAAAAAATCTGGGCCATTTTCTTTGACCCAGCGGTCAAATGTACGGCTCGGTAACATAGTGCTTCTTTCTACACATTCCAAATACATCTTTATAAAAGCCTAACCAACCTTAGTAGAGGTAAGTTATTTTTATTTTATGGAATTACTTTCATGGTAGAATTATTTCTGACGAAACACCAGGTAAAACATATTTTTTACATGCCCAAATGCCCACCAAAAATACACAGTTAAGCAAACCTCTATACTTATTTATAATACAAGGACCATAAAACATCTTACACTATAATTTTCCACATAATGTCTCACACGGGATCGAACCCATGATAGGCAGCATCCTTATTTCGGTAATAACACATAATGGTACTGAGCTTATGCAATGCTATCATTATGACCCCTTTGTGGTCCTATGCCCTCGGGTCCTTGGGTACGAAGGGACTGGAGTGTTCCATTGCGCCTATTACCTACATAATACATTGTTCAAGGTAAAATGGTTTGAAGAATATTTATTTATGCTTTTGTAATATTGATGTTTTTTTTGTGTATGAGATTTTCGATTAAGTTTACGTAGGTAGCTACTTCTACTTCCCATCAGGCATTTAGTATACTTATAACTTTTCCTATAACCAGCCGCGAGTGCAGCGTGAGGGAGTGTCAAACTCTTAGTGACTTAAGCCCACCATCATGTTCTTTCTTGAGCTTTTTGTGTACCTATCAGTAACTCTTTATGCCTGAAAAGTTTTTGAATGAAAACCTTTTCTAATAATTTATATTTCTTAGTTACATGTTTTAATTGACCGAATCTCAGAAGTCCAGGCTAAAAGTATGCCAAAGAAGCATGGAGCGTAGCCTGCTCAGCATACAGCTTAGCGACCGGATACGCAACACCATTATCCGGTCCAAGACGGGCATACTCGATGTGGGCAATAAGTATGCAAAGTTGAAGTGGGATTGGGCACCCGGACAAGTGGGCCAATATTACCACAAAGTGGATCCCGGAGGATGGAGCGACCGAGAGGGAGACCAAGGAAACGCTGGAGGGAAGACTTGGACAGCTTCCTCTCGGACTGGCCTCAAGCAGCGATGGATAGAGAAAAGTGGAAGGCTTTGGGGGAGGCCTTTGTCCAGCAGTGGGACAGCATAGGCTAATAAAAAAAATAAAAAAAATATGTTTTAATTCATAATAGGTCTGGGGTCAAATCTCCCTTCTATTCTCTCTTTGGGACTAAAATAATACAGTAGGTATATTTCTTATTCATTTTATTCAACAAAAACGTAACAGTTCTCAGTTATTATTTAGAAATACTTACACAGTATTATTCGTTTTATAACGAAAGTTATTTTTCTACTAAACACAAATTCATCGCATTCGCTGTCTTTTAATTTTCTACTAATACTGATATATCTAACTATTTCCAAAATATAATAAATAGTACCAAGGTACAGCTACTTAATACTACAAAGGTATACTTAATCATATAATGCATTGTCATTTTATTGTCACTAAAAACACTATTTATTTTAACTTGGAGATTGGAGAAAAGTAAGTTTTATGTTTTTCAAAGTAAAAGCATACCGATCCTATTGGTAGGAAAAAGATAACCCTTCTTAGTTGTCGGGCAAAAAAAGGAGTATTTTTACCCATACTATCGAGTATGGGTAAAAAATACTAAAAAAAAAATATTGCTGGTATAAAAATATTGCTTGAACACATCGGTGTTCAAGCAATATTTTTATCTTTAGGGGGAAAAACTCTACTATTTACACAAGAAAATACAACTATCAATACTACATAAATAACTTCTCCAAACCAAAATGGCAATCTGAAAGTTATGTCATAGATTCTATATTTTGCTAGAAACTAGACAGCAAATTTCTGTATAGGTAAGGTAATTTATATTTCTTGCATTGCATACAAAATGCATTCTGACACAAAATTGTATACCTGTCACATGGTGCTTAATAAATAACTTATTTCCACAATAATAGTATTTACATGATAGTTGTGGGTTTGACATAAAATGCTTTAACGTAACATAAACTTAACTTTAAGTTCGCGTGACTGAACTCATGTCTAAACTATAATATGGCGGGTAATAAGTTGCATTTTGTTAACATTTTTGCTATTTTTTTTCGACCATAATATTTAAGTCATTTTTTGCAATAAAATCAAGAATAACGATATTTTACTTAACACGCAAAATTACGATATTCATGACTTTATAAGAAATCGCTCCAGAGACAGAAAAACAATGACGACATTATTTTCTATAAATAATTCGAGTCCCAGAAAAAAACTTGGTCCCGTTACTTGCAAACTCTTTGCAAATCTTTGTCAAAACCAAATAATGACATATTTAAGGGATTGTTCACACCAAACGTATTGTCCGCCGCTGACTGTGAGTATACTCACTGTCTGCCCCAGTGTGAACGTCGACTCAATCTGCAGAACGCGTACTCACCAAGCCGACAATAGGCTATAGCGTACGATCCGCTACATGTGTGAACAAAAGAATAGGCTCTTGTAGGTTCACACTATATGCGTACGCTGAGCGGCTGACTATTCTACACATAAAAGGGCTCAGTATTTGAAGTTGCTCGTAGTATTTTATAAACGATAAAACTAGCTTAATTAATTTTTTTCAAATCAGACGTTTTACTGATATTTCAATTAAATGATGCGCATTCAGATAGTTGCCATTTGCGAAGCTCTAGAGGAAGACGACAATAATAAAAAGAAGAGATTGTGGGTACATCCCTTCAATTTGAAGAGATGTTTTCTTGGTCAATTTCATACTTTATATTTATTTCGAATATAGACTTTATCCAAATAAGTTAAGAAATATTTTCGTATGACAGTAAAACATTCGATGAGTTACTATCTTTAATACGTTTAAGTTTATATCAAAGGGACACTAATTATCGACGTGCTGTACCGAGGCGCGGCGGTGCGTACGCGGCGGAGCGGCGCTATTCGGCAACTGCGTCCGCGTAGTCAATCCGCGTCCGCCGTGCATAGTCGCGTAGTAAAATAATCGGCCACTGAGAGTCAGCTACAACAGACGACGTAACAGCGTATAGTCGGTTCGGTGTGAACGACAATTTCAATGTATATGGAAAAGCAATAAACTGCGTAACGCGCGCTCACAGTCAGCGGCCGACAATACGTTTGGTCTGAACGATGCCTAAAGAGTTACATGGCTAAAACCTATTATTTCTGGTCTAATAGACCTACCATTCCTTCCACATTTTTAAGTACTATTTTCCTATTTTTTTTCTTCTACAATTTGTTATCGAGTCCTAAGGTAATATTCACAACACTACGGCACTGTCACCGGTCGTTGCTCGTCGTATATCAAAGTCCTCATGGTCCTTCTGCTTTCTTCTGACTTCGCATCGCTAGCTCTTGAGTGGTAGTAAGTGAAATTTGAGCTGATTATGACCTGTGAAGGAAAAGAAGATAATTAAATAAATGTAATAGGTAAATATAAAAAATGCGGAAAAGTGGCTATCACATTTGAAGTAGGTTTTTGTTTCTTTATCTATTAGTAATAATTTTTATGAATTAGCAGCACGTGAGTTTCTTTCGTATCTTTAGAAATAATAGAATTGATTATCAATATTTTTACTACAATCATCATTATTATCAGATTATAAGTTTGCGATTTTTAAACACGCTTACAATACCTGATCTTGCCGCCTAACCAATTGTAAAATTTTTTTTTCATAATCTTTCTCATCATCATGAAAACTCTATCCCAGAAAAATCCTCAAAGCTTGAAAAAAAAACCGTAAAAATAGTTTTATTTAAATGTCTAATATTCGTGTCTAATATCTGATACTACCAATTTACAGTTCAACAATTCTTGAAATAAAATACATTTAATTAAAAAAATACTTACAGCATAATAAACACTAGCAACACCGATAATGGCGCCGACCAACACATCCCACCAGTGATGTCTGTGATCTGTGATTCTGGTGAGCGAGCAGACAGCCGCATAGGTGAGGCAGAGGAGTTGCAGCACAGGAACCAGGAAGATGGTGCGGTGACGCCAGTTGAAGGCGCGGCGTTGGAGGTACCACTGTAAAGAGGTTTGTTGTTAGAAAATCGTGACAACTATGAATATGAAATAACAAGGGACTGAACAGAAATTGATTGTAAAGTGAACTTCTTCTTGCTTTTACTGTAACTAGGAATAATCTGTTTAATTCAATTGGTTTTAAGTAAGTTGTATTGAGGTACTTCGTTGAACCAGAGTGAAAAGTTTGCTTATCTGATTATACCAAGATGCATTATGCATTGTATGAAGTTAACAGTTTATACCTATGTATATATTGTGGCCTTTGTACACTTATTATTCCTATATTTTAGGAATTGAGTGTACTGTACTCAATCGAGTACAGTGACTTCTAATGGGTGGTATAAAATGCGAGCGTATGGCAAAAAAAATGATATTCCCTTTCAGACGTTAACATTAGATGCCCTACTTATTTTAATGGCTTTAAAACTTACCGCGATAAAGAGTCCACAGTAGACAGACATGGAGGTGTGTCCTGAAGGGAAGCTGCGGTACGAATCCATCTGGTACCAGCTCGAGAAACGCTGGGACGTGCACTTGAATTCAGCCACGAACTCAGATCTGCAACAATAAAATTTTTTATTTAGTAAATAAGTCATAAAAATTGTTCAAAGGGTACTTTTTTAGGTCACATTATTTTTCCCACAACCAGCTTTAACAAAACTAAACTAAAATAACCAAAACAGGTGGATCACTGTGTCCAAATAAGTCTTATTTTTGAAGACCATTTGAAGGCACAATTACTTTTGAATTGTCAACAAATGGTCAATCAAATGACAAAGCAACAGTACTTTAGTATATAACATGATTGTCACCCAACATTTTATCATCAACAGTTAAGCCTATAACTGTCTCATTTCCTTCAATTTAGGAACAATCCGATGGGACTTTACGACCAACAGTGTCAATACTCTCATGAATTTCCATCTTGATTGACAATTTGATGGGTCCACGCTAATCCTATGATTAGATAAGTAGTCCGAGACTTGGTTCAAGATCACTCAATGTCAAATGTATCACTCCTACGAGTTGTTTGTATGTATGTATATTTATTGCTGTTTAAATGCGGATGTCGTAAAATGGACAGTCAGTGACCGGACCCTGGGGACCTGTCATCTTTTTGTTACGTCAATAAAGAGATAAAAACCTGACGTAAAGTGGAAATTATTTTCTTACAGCTGTTTTGTTTCCCGTGTCGCATTTGCGGTCGTTCTGAGGGAACCAAGTAGGTACTTGAAGCACGACGATAAAAGCTTACATGTAGGTACTTAGTTACATTTATTGCCATACGTCAGCTTTTTAAAATGGAGAAAAAAAAATCTCACCCTTTGCAAGTCTTGGCAGCATCAGGCTCGCATAGGTCGAAGAAGGTGGGTCTCGGATTGCCAACGAGACCCTTCATGACCTCAACAACACACAAGTTGATGAGAAGACCGTAGACATAAGTTCTGTATAGATAGAACGTATTCTTGCAGGTCTGAAGAATTCTTGACTGAGAGAAATCTGCTGCTAAGAATATGTACTCCGTTATAGCAACCTGTAATGAAAAGAATGGTTTTTTAACTTATTAATGTGTCACGGCAAAAACCGTAAGCTACCTACGTCAACTTCTGTGACAAACCAGGTGACTTAATTTATTTGGTCACGACCACATCAATGAGCAAATGGGGGAATTTCGTAAAGGCAATGTGTAAATAGCTTCATGATTAGGAATTTAAAAAAACTGGGGCAATTTAGATGCATGAACAAGCCGACTCCAACATATTGTTTGGGAAAAGGCTAGGCTAAAAGATTTCGTAAAAAAATTGCAGTTTTAGTTAAAATTCAATAGCGTTTTACTTATTCTAATTTAACCAAGAAATCCTAACTAACACAAAGTCAACAAATTCTATACTTACAATTACAATAGGCATTATCAGCAACGTAGAAACCAGGACTTGCGAGGTGACAGTGTCTCCATTGAAGGGGAAGCTCAAAGCTGGGTCGTTGCAGTAGAAGCCAGCCTTATGGTTCGGAATCACCCCCATCTCGAATAGTCCAATCAGAGCTAGCACTGCAGAAGAAGAAATAACATAATTAGTAGATGTAAAAGTAGCCTATAACCTTCTTCAATGAATGGATATCTAGCACTGTTTTTTGTTAATTCGGAAACAAACAAGCTCTTCAGCTTTATAATATTACTAAAAAGAAAGTACACCGTTACATCCAAACAATAACTACGACAGACCAGTCACAGTCTAATTAATTTAATTAATTGTAGGTAAATAATAATTATACCTATTAAAACTGCAACCTTATATGCATATCAAACCTAAGTTCATTCAGTGTAAGGAAAATTAAAACAAACATGCGTGTGCGCTGGTTATAGATAATTTTTGCTTTACGTCAACAGGCATTGTCATTTAAATCCTAATTAAATTGTCCGCCTAATAAATTGTACTAACTTAATTCATTAAAATTAAATAATTATAATTTCAGGAAGTTTAATATATTAGTTAGATATAATTTTAACAGGAAATAACGATTTGTCTACGTAAATTATTTACCGGTTTAATTTAATTGTTCACCTGAAATCAATCGATTAAATTGAATTTGAAATAATAAGCATTTATAAGTAAGCCAGAGGGTTCACCTGCGTCCCGTAAGAACTAATCTAGGCACTCGGATAAAAAGTAGCCTGCAATCTGCCCCGATATCAAACTGAAGTCGGTTCAATCGTTTCTGAAATTATTTAGTGGGTTCAAGCGAACCAACTCTTCAGCTTTATAATGTCAGTATGGATAAAGTCACTTATAGCTTTACAAATGTTTTAAAACGAGGATGGCTGCTCAAGGTAAGATGAACACCATAACCTCGAGTTTTACATCGAACACGTCACTAAACGTAGTAGGAAAAGGAAAACCATTCATAAAAGAACCCGGAACGAACCTCAAATCTACTCCAGTATTACCTAACAGGCTATTATACAATTTCGCAATCGCAATGGCCGTCGCCCTCCTTCAAACCATATATTAACCAATCCCCAAAATAATGGGTTCAAAGTCAATGTCAGACTACCAGGAATAGACTACTACCAGTATATCCTGACACTTGCGAAGTCGCTACTTCTAACAGCGACTCCCAAAATTGTCACAGTTGAAGTTATTTCCGAATTTCGCCGCGGGTCAAGTTACGCTGGTTGGTGCCGAATAGTGATTCTATTGGTGTAATGATGCAGGATTTCAAGGTGTTTAGATGAGTAGGGTTTGGGAGTTCCTGGATATTATGATGCGGAAGACTTGCAAAGCGGCGAGTCAATGAATTTTTGTAGGACACACGAATGTTTTTTTTTTCAAATTGTATTTTTTTATACCTATTCTTTGATCGATTAAAAATGTTTTTTGTTCCTGATAGCCAGTAATATTACACGAGCTCCAAGTATTACGTAACCCATCTTCAGGTCATGATGCACCTCGTGCAACGCACTCAAGATGCACGGGAGTCGATTACAAGGCGTGACGCAACTGCACTATTAGACCAATTGCAGTGCATCCGACACGTTGGGCCCCACGATGGGACCCACGTTGGGCCCCACGTGGGCCTGCTGCGTGGTCCAGCACGTTCTAGACAGCCATGTGTATTAAAAGGGCGTAATTGGAAAATTGCTAACGTTAGCAATACCTACTGAAAAAGGTTGATTGGAATTTTAATTGGTTAATAGCACTGTGAGTCGTATTGTACATATTTATAGGTATATGTTTTCAAGGGAAATTGTAGCAACGTTAATTTCGTTTTTTTTGTCAGTGATGTAAAAGTTGCCGCTACTCGACAACAGATGGCGTTGTTGACAGAATCACGTCGGGGAGAAAAGTCGCTTAACCGTGAAGAAAATAATGAAGTATGCATAAAATTAATGGATACTAAATGAAAACTCGTTATTAAAGCTTATCTTTAATCAAATTAATTTAAATTATGGTATCGATGCGTGAGATTCACGGCGAGAGCTATAATTATCAGCACGATACCGAATATTACAACAATTAACCGAGAATCGATTACACTCGATAATGACCGTTAAATCGAGCGGCCATAAATAGGTATCGATTAAAATACCACTTGTAAGTCGAGCGAACAGCGGGCGACGCAACGGGGTGTTAACATAAAAGGGTAAAGACGACTTTTAGCTGCTGTAATTAATTATCTCAGCGAAAATAATTGATATAAACTGTGGTAAAGAAAATATTGTAAATATGTGATTTAGTACTAAGCATTATTTATGTAGATTCACGGTGATATAAATATTCAGACGCTATTTTAGGAATAAGACCGATACTTTTAAACTGCATTTTCAAAACACTGCCCAAAACGAACGAAAACAAAAAAAAACATTTTTATTACTGTCAAAAAGGCGGCATGTGTGTTAACATCCAAAAACTTGGTGTTGTTAATCCATAACGGGGTTTGAATCCCGATTGGTTACATTCTGTTATCGCCAACATGTCGTAAAAAGTCGCCAAAATGTTTGCTGCCTTATAAAGATGAAGATGCGCTTATCGATACAATTTTAAAACGTATTGCTTATAACATGATTTTAAATTAGCTGCTTCGTTTTTCAATTAACTTGTATCGCTTATAAACAGTTAGTGATTTTGATACTTTAAGAAAATATTTTATTTTTTTTATAAAGGATAGCAACTGTGCGACTCACCTCATGAAATCACCTAAGGAGTTTTACTTACTTCATTGGACAGATTTATTAAAATAGAAAGTGTAGATACTTACACGTAAATTAATTTTATATAACTTATTACAAAATTTAAGATAATTTCTAATAATATTTACGAAATATTTCTATTCCATATTTAATTTTCCTACTGACTTATTTTTTAATTTTGTTTCTAACACAGTCTGCATTTTTCAATTACATCTCATAAATAACTATTATTGACACAATGTCAAAATGTGACTTGTAGACATTGACATCTTGTAGAAAATAACGTGACGTAAAAGTAATTATATAAGATTAAAATAACAATGTAGCTACGAATAACTAAGCTTCATTATGATGTTAAACTAGAGCAAATAATTACATAATTTTTCAGTTTATTTTTAACACCATGTTCTCGGTGGCCTAATGAGCGATCATTTTATGTCAAAAGGTCGTTGACACCGTTTTTTTTTTCGTATTCATAAACAGTGACTGCGATTGCGTGCATTCTGCCACATGCGGCGAGTGTTGCCAGCTGCAAACTCGTACCTAATTATTATTTATTGAATGTTTTTTTAATTACTTTCTTCATTACCTTCTTGGAAGTACGTATAGTATTGAGATTATTTTAATTCATGTTTTATTTTATTGTATAGGTATGTAACGGAAATCTTTGAGTACCTACGTAGGTAATTCAAGTAATATTATCAGGTATATATTTTTACCCTAAATGACGCATTAAACGCCTCTATATTAACTACTTATGGGAACTCGTTGTTGACGATATGTCATAGGCGCCGTCTATCAAGTACCGTTTTAGTTTACTGCGTATTTGACGTCAATAAATGCGAATCTTTATGAGCGTGTACTTAGTTTTTATTGTTATTCTAAGCACGTGAAGTATTTTGCATGTTAATTATTTGTAAGATGAGCTACAATGACGATAGTAGAGGTGTTCATAAACTATAATCATTTCTTTATGATATACCATCAGGCACTTCTTCTAAGAAAAATTTTTTAGCCTATATATTCCTTACAGTCTTGTGTATTTAAAAAAATACGTAAAACAGAGTCTTCAGTCCAAATATTTCAGAGGCTTCAGTCAAAAACACTTTGAATTAACTTATGTTAATAAGCTCTAAATCGTGCGTGACAACCCTAAGCACACACAGTGGGGTGAACCACGTGTGTTTCATGAAAAAAATATTTTTTACCTTTTTTCCAGATAATTAGTTATTTTTATTATTATTTTCAAAAGTTTGTCATTTATTGGTCACGGGTAACATGTTTTGAAGTTATTTTTATTTTTGTTCACAAAAGTGGATGTTCTTTTTATTTTGTGTTCTGAAGATATTTTATGGACTACTCGGTTTTGTGAGTTGTTAATTAATCATTTGGAGAACACACAAAATGTTCTTGTTTGGAAATACGCTACTGACATTTTATTGTTAATCATCTGCTTAGCATTTTTCCAACTATGTTGGGGTCGGCTTCCAGACTAACTCGATGCAGCAGTATTTTACAAGGAGCGACTGCCTAATATCAATTCATTGTAAGTATACATAATTTGTAGTAGACAAAGTTAGATTAGTGAGTAGCCCTTGTTATAACGGACTTGGTTAAGCAAACGAGTGATGATTTAGTAAAAACATGTTTTTCAGTGCACTGAGACGGCGTATTGACAAATTCATTATCCCTATGACTAAGTTTCATAATAAAACTAGAACAATAAAGTTTCCTTACAGGTGCATAATAACAAACACTGTTGTTTATTTCTCTTAAAAACTACCCCTTTTTTCTAATAGGTATAGGTAATAAAAAATAACGGTTCTCCGTTTTCATTAATTAAGTGCATTTTGTAGTATTTTTTTCTTGACTTATTTAAAACTTTCCATGCAGAATAATTAACCTATTTTTAATTGATTGTTACCTTTACATTTTTTCTTACAGAAGCTTAATATAGCAAAAAACACACAGTTCTTATTAAATAAGGAATATGGAGGAGATATATAAAAGTTTAGGTACAGAAAATGAATGCATATTAAAATAATAATTATTATTACTTCATCCTCCGAGCCTTTTTTCCAATCATGTTGGGGTCGGCTTCCAGTCTAACCGGATTCAGCTGAGTACCAGTGCTTTACAAGAAGCGACTGCCTATCTGACCTCCTCAACCCAGTTACCTGGGCAACCCGATACCCCTTGGTTAGACTGGTGTCAGACTTACTGGCTTCTGACTACCCGTAACGACTGCCAAGGATGTTCAATGACAGCCGGGACCTACAGTTTAACGTGCCATCCGAAACACAGACCCATTATTACTTATAATAAATTTATATTATAAATTTATATTATATAATTTTATAAATAATAATAAATTTTTTAATAATTTATAAATTTATATTATACCCATTATTACTTATAATAAATTAATTTTAAATAATAACTTGTTTACGATGTTGTCCTTAGTATATAAATTAAATATACATAAGTTCCTCTAGTTACCACGTTTATTGAGGTTTTCCTTCAGTTTTCCTGAAGCAATTGTTTAATGACGTTTTTATTAATAATAAAGTCCCTTATTTGTTTTGCAGGTAATTTTATTTTACCATATACAGTCATTTTGATTGGACTAATATAACTTTCCTCTCTATAACTTTAAAATGACCTACCGCATGTTGTACATTTTATTTATATTTTTTCGATCGACAAATTATATTAGCAATACCAGCAACAGTTATAAGATGTTCAGATAAAATAAATTAATAAATTTTAGTAGTTAAATATTATAAGCAAAGCCCTTAAAAAAATATGCATGAACCTAGTTGGATTAATACAAAAAAATAAATAAAATGCACGAGATATTTTTCTTTAATTTTAACTGCACATTCAAAAATGTATTTAATTCTTTAAACCACAAAGTTCAAAATCCAGCATTCACAAATTCCAGTCTCAAAATAAATCAGCCCAATTTATTATTACTGGCAACATTATATCTGTCTTCGTTGCAATGAAACGGCAGCCATTTTTGGTAGTCAACAGATTATGGTCATCAATATTTATTTTACTCGTGTTCCTTAATTATTTTCGTCCGTTATTAGTCCAATATCAATTAATCCAATAATTTATTCGATTTATTTGGGATGCATGGTTATTCAGTCGCTTCCTGCGAATACAGGTTTCTTCAAATAACTTTGATGATCTGAAGTTGGCTATTAATGATTGAGCAACTGTCAAAATGTATGCTCATCTATTAAGTACGGTGGACCGCACATCCGTGGTAACTGTCATGCACCTTAACTCAATAGTAATAAGTACGATTTTCCTATAAAACTGCTACCACTGACCTGAAGTTGACTGTACCTATAAATTTTGTGTGTACTTGACAGCTGTTAATTTTCAAGGTAAATTAGGCTTTATTGCACTGACTGACAGAGCTGTAAACTGCAACAGAAAGCGGCCAAACCGCGTTTTGGTCGTACCTACATTCTCACCATCATGAAGTCACTATGGTAACTAACTTCGGATCGCAAAAGTTCTTTGACTATACAGTACAAGGTATAGGTACGGTAGACTGCACATCAGTGGTAACTGTCATGCACCTTAACTCAATAATAATAAATACGATTTTCCTATAAAACTGTTACCACTGACCTGAAGTTGACTGTACAATTCTGATACCACACACGAAGTTAATATAAAGTAAGAGAAACTGCCTGATATTCGCTTAACGACAGTAATAAGCAATGTGTAAACGTAAATAAAATAAAGATGTAACTGTTTTTACTGAAATAAACGATATGGAAGTCACATTGACCCCTATAACCGGTGGTACTTTCAATAGTAGTATTTAGGCTATGAAGAACATAATGTAGTGTATTTTATATCTTGCTATAACTTTTATTGGTAGTTGGTAATTACGTACAAACGTCTCGCTCTTTCGCAGAATGTGTTTCCTACATGTTTTTTATCGACGTAAAATCATCAAATGACCCCTCCCGCTGTGGGTTAGCAGCGGTGAGGGAGTCAGACTCTTACTGACTAAAATCGTCGTGTTCCGTCATAGGCCTTTTATGTACCAGGGCCGCGGTATCTCTTTCGAACAACCCGCAGCCCCGGCAGGCCTTGCCCCTGCTGGGCCCCGCTGGGTTGCTGACGTCTCTTGAGGAGCGCGTGGAACAACGCGCGCCGTCGACACGGGTCTGTCGTCTAGGAAGACAGAGGGACGATGAGCCACCCGAACTCACCGCCCACAGACCCACGCCTACGGTGGCCGGGAGTCATCTCGCGACACCCGGCGCCCATGGTGTCTACCTGGTCCAGCGCGGCGGCCGGGATGAGAGGTGCGAACTCTCTGGCGTTCCGCCTCCTCCTTCTCGAGCATGACCGCTTCGCAGAAGGAGGCGACGGCATCCCATTCCCTCTCGCCCCGGACCATGGCCTGAACCAGGGCCGGACGCGAGAGGTCACCGCCGCCCAAAGCCTCGACGAGGACTCGGCGGTGCCCTTCCCATGCGGGGCACACCTGGACTGTGTGGTCCACCGTGTCCTCGGGGCTGTCCGCACAATGGTGACACCCGGGCGCCTCCTCACGACCGATGCGGCCTGGGTATAATAATAGCTTAAACTTATACTCGTAAACTAATATTTTTAAAGGCAATTTTCCATTGAAAGTTAGAGTTAAAGCAGTTTAGAGTTTCTTTTTGTTTGCTTTCCAAGAAACATGAGGATAGGTGCCTACAGGCTTTCTCAAGATATCCCTAAAAGTTTATTTTTGCACAACGTTTTAACATTAATATCCATGTTGTTGACTTTATCTTTTTCTCTGAATTTTATGACCTCAACTGTTCTTATTACAAGCTAAATCCACAAGAAAGTTGGGTACTTACATATAAGGAGGAGAGGCAGATCAATGCCCATGGTCCACCACAAGCCATGTCTGTTCCAGAAATTGGTTTTCGTAGACTGGGACTCCACATCTCTTCTCTGAAACAAAGAAATTAAAGGTTAACATCGGAAACTAAGATAATGAAACTAGTCTCTCTTTCAGATTAAAATTTTCATCTCATCCAACCATAGTAAAATGTGAAAATCTGTCCAAAATTATGTCCCTAAAAGCATTACGAAATCCTCTCACATTTCTAGTATTTACAAGGGATTAATGTACATTTTATTCGCCTTAAAACAACCTTTTTCAGACTTAGCTTAAAAGAAAACTTGTCCAAAAAAATTCAATCCGAATAAAGTCCTAAATCTGACGGAAAATAATGCTCACTTCAAAAGTACTTTTGACATGAATAAACCAAGAGGACTTTTCACTAGGAACTCTGTTCACTGAAAACTTTTCGTCGGCCGATAGTTTGATTGCACTCATAAATCAGTATGTAGATGTACTGTAGTAGGCACATACAACGATCAATCAGGTATCCATATTAATTATGTAAGATCAACTATTATATTACACACATAACCACATTTACAATCCATCAAAATTAGTCAAAATAAATTGTCAGCCAACGTTCTGTCAACGTTTAATCTTAAGTTTGCAGGGCCCCTTAATCCTAAGTGGAATTCTGCTAAGTCAACCGTTAAGATAGGATTACCTCAGAGCCTTTCAGAGCAAGGTCGGCGTGACCTTGGCGCTGTGACCTTGGAAGGTCGGAGGGCTGGCCTTCATTGTTGCTAGGATAATGACCCCTAGCATAAAATAGATTTGCAGAAGGCTAACTTTAAGAAAATCTGCTATGTAAACACGTGTAAAAGAATTGTAATCAAAGAGTTATGAATTACATAAGTAACTGTAAAAAGAAGTATGAGGGATAATTATTAGCAAATATAGAGGTAAATAGGTGAAAAGGGATATTCGTATTCGTTGGTATATTTTGGCTTGCGTGAAGTCACACCCAAACTTTCGAGCGGCAAAGTTATACGACGACTGACGAGTTTAAGTAGACTCATTTTATCATCCGTATTTTTCTAACTTTATCATAATACTTTGAAGCTTCGTCATACATGTTCTGCATAGACAACTTTTTCGACTACATTTTAAGTGAATTTTCTGCCCCTATTTTGTATTGTCCCTGTCCAGACGTTATGCCATTAAACGAAGGCTACCTACAAAGGCTGTATGCTTTATTTAGCTAACGTTTGCGGTTCCTCTCGACTGTTTATTTAGGCACAAAGTAAACCAAAGCTTTCACTGTATTTTGTACATTGAGAACAAAATGAAGAGCGGAGATGTCATATAGCAAATATCCTGAGAAAGTAGCGTCGCGTCGCCTAAACCCAGGTGTTTGGGATAAGTACGAGGAATGTTACTGGCTCCGCAATCGTAGTCCATTTTTGTAAAACAAAAAACAGTTAACTGAGCACTTTTGTCACCCCCAGAGTACGCATTTGACCTAACCTACATGAAGAAGGCGCCTTACCTACATGCCATCTCCGCTCATCTTTCCTTCTTTCATGATCTTGTAATACAGTAATGTACAAATGCGGTCGTTTTGTGGTCAGCATTAAACAAGTAATTTCCAGGTTTGTTTGTTAAGGTCTGAACCTAAGTTTTCAAAGGAAATAGGGCATGTTTTGTGCCAGTTTAGGTTCCCAATGTGGGCGGTTTTGAGTACCTTCTAGATGGAAGTTTAATTTAAATTTTGTCGTCTTTGCGTAAGCGTAATAGGGTTTTAGGTCGCAGAGTGCTATTAAGGGAAACCTACTATCCTATTTCCTACGTTTTGAATTGGAGAGAGAAATGTTGTTTTAGACTTAGATTAAAGAGACGCGAGCATAATTTTAGACACGTGTATCTCGAGATCTGGTCCAAATTTTGCTGTTTCCAATTAACTTTCAGGTACCTGAATAAGGAAACTAGGTGGGTTACCTTATTAAGTATTACCTAAACAGATACTTTCTTTTAACACGCCTCTTTCTACTGCCGAATTGACTTTCTGCTTTATTGGACAGAAAGTCTACTCACACATTTACTATCCAAATAAACTTGACCCACCGTTGTTTAAAAGTGAAACTTTTTTTACACGTATTAACATCTTAAAAGCACTACTTATATTACGAATCAAGTAACGTTTAAGAACCCTTAAATATTACGTAGCTAAACATCGAACCCGGGACCCTTACGGCATCACTGTTACCCATTAGAATAATATAGGAATATGGTTCATAAAAATGACAGTGTAATGATACTTATCATAAAATCTTATAGCATTTACGTTAGCGTAAGTAATGGGCACTTGGTCTTTTTTGCAAATTCCTGAAGTTACCTTGAATTTACATAAGTAGATATACGTTTTTGGTTAAAATGACATGAAAATTCGACGAATAACAAAGGGTTGCACCATTTAACTATAACGATAATTTAGATGTGAAATCGCCGATTTGACCAATAAGTAAGCAAGTACACGGCTGTTATAGTGTGGATTATTTATCTTTATAGTTAAATGGTATATAAATAGTTAAACGGTAGTTAAGTGATCTCTTAGTTTAAAATTATATTGTAATTATATTTTTATTTTTAATGTACTGGCATTAAATGCCAAATGTTGCTGTGCCCTAACAGGGTCCACAAATGTACGTAGCTGTAAGCTTATTGTAACAACATGTGAAACTTGTGGAACGCAATAAATGATATGAATACATGAATGAATAAAATAAAATAGTCGCGTTTTACTACCAAAACTGGAAGTTGATTGTTAATCTATGTAACTAGTTTATTACCTATCAAACAAAATCTTAAATCCCTGATAACCTCACTCTATATTAATCGTCAAATTAAGGTAAGTAATTTACTGACATATTTGACACAACCGGATAATTTGACAGTTTGAATTTTGAAAACTTGTTCACGCGTCGTTTATATTTTGACAAGGCGATTAATCGATCGATCAATTAATCTCTTGTTAGTATGCATTCTTGAATGTTTAGAAACTGGTTTAAGCTCAATTTACTTCCCACAAAGATTGAAAACGTGGTTTTGTTAATTATATAAATGATTAATTTGAAAGGGTTTAAAAAGATTCTAAATAAGACAGGTATAAAATTCAGATAGTGTGTTATTTAATTTTTTTTTTCAGTGTAATATTAAAGGCAATATTGTTGGTTAATATTAAGAATGTCTTAAACTTATCCCTATCTGCAACATAAGATGATTCAACTACCCAAACAATAGCCCTGTAAGCACTAAGTATATTAATCCAGCTTAAGACGTCGCTTCAAGCATTTTCACGGCGTCGTTTTTGTGAATATTTTACATGTAAAACCTGCCCAAAATAACTTGACCTCTCTATTATACACTACACTCTTTCTCTTCAAAGAAATTAGTATGACAATTGCATGAAAGGGGGTCAAGCTATAATGGTCAGTCAAGCGAATCTTCCTCGCAGTGTCATACAATTTTGAGCTTAACGTCAGAGGAATAAGGTAGTTTTTCGTTTGTTGCAGTGGTGTGAGATTCAGTTTGAATTACAGCCGTTTCCTTACGACCGTGAACTCTCTGACCGGAGCGTGACATCGGAAAAAGTACAAAAAGTATGAAGATTCCTGATTAAGCATGGTTTGATGTGGTCGCTTTTGTTCGCGGAATTGTTGAGTTTATTCTTATTTATGCATCCAATAAATTAAGCCCACACATTATCAACATAAACAATACTAAAAAACATATACCGACTGTTATCATCACTCTGAGATTGGATCTATTTGGAGCAGCCGACAGAGATCTATTCATAGACATTAGAAAGACTTTTTAGTCGTTTTTAGACCCCTAAGTATCATCATCCTAATTCCACTTAAATCGTTTTGCCTTGTTTAACCAGAAACCCAATCACATTAACTGAAAACATCGTACTTAGTTTATTGTAGTTTATAATATTTGTTGGGTCTAACACGGTCTTTCATACACGGTCATAGCTTCAAAACACTGTCTTTCAGACATAAATTCATTATTAGGTGTTTACCTAATTTATCCTACTTATATAATATTATAAACGCGAAAGTTTGTATGTATGGATGTATGGATGTTTGTTACTCTTTGACGCAAAAACTACTGAATGGATTTTAATGAAACTTTACAATAATATAGCTTATACATCAGAATAACACAAAGGCTACAATTTGTAAACATATTGTTCGAAATACTAAACCTGCGCAGACAAAGTCGCGGGCACCAGCTAGTTTACATATAAAAATAAATAGAATCTGGTTATTACACACTCTCTAACTTTCAGACAAATTACACAAACAGCTCATTTTATAGTAATTACGGGTAATAACATTGTTTTCGTACAATAGGAATCCTACGTGCTTATGAATATTAAGTCCTAATCAATTCTTGTATAATCGGCAAATCTTTAATGATAATGAGCTTTATATTATTCAAAGCTCGTAAAAGTGTAAGGTATTTTGAATTTCAGAAAGCTTAAGTTTTGAGTGTTATTAGCAGTTAAACAATAAGTGAGGTTTTGGTTAAGTTTCGGCATCTTTTGATGCTTAAATATATATAAAGAAAGAACGCATACCTAATTTAAAATGTTTTGTGAAATTAATTGTAATATTATAATATTGTAGGTAGGTAGAGTTAGTTTAAAGTCGTCAATTTTAGAAACGACAAGTCTACTTTGGAAATTCCAATGGTAGATAGTCTATTTACTTAGGTAAGGTAAACCGGATTTTCTTCAGAATGCGCTGCGTGGAAATGGAGAATTAAAAAATATTTCTGAAACCTTTCTTTTTTGTACAAGTATTTCGAGTATGATGATTATAAATGACCTAACATGACCTCGATGGCGTAAAACAGGATATAGTGAGTCAATACTTAGTAAAGTATTCTTATCAAATACGTACTTTTTTGTATGGATAATGTCCAGTCATAGATATTTCAGTACCAAATATAGGTAGACAGGAAATATGACAGGAAGAAGGCATATTTTTATACACTTACGTTAATGTTAAGTGTAGGTAACCCATTTTGTCCTATTTCCAGTTGTCAAATCGGCGGTTTTACCAAGGATAATTTGACAGCTGATTCATCATCATCAGCCTATCGCAGTCCACTGCTGGAAATAGGCCTCTCCAAGTGCACGCCACTGAGATCGATTTTCGGCTTCTCGCATCCAGCTCCTGCCAGCCGCCTTGCGCAAGTCATCACTCCACCGTGCCTGAGGACGTCCTACACTACGTTTGCCGAGGGGTGGACAGACAGACAGACGCGAGAGACAGCTGATTAGCATGATGCAATCCAGGCTTGCTACAAGTCTAAAGCTATATTCGGCAAAATTCAGTATCCAGTATTTAGTTTTGAAGGTGTGTCATAAAAATAAATATATTTTTATCTTGTTATTCCCATTTTTTATGATAAATAGTTATAAAACAAAAACTAACAATCATTGAAATCCAATCATCAATATTAGCGGAAGAATGTTGCTATCTATTACGCATAGCTATAAAACTTAGGAATATTATCTTTGTTAAATCATCGTGAACAATTATAATTTAAAAGTAAGCCGACCAGATAGAGTTATTAGGATATAATAGATAACAACTGATTGTAATTTTAAAATCGTGTTTTGTTAACTAAAACACGTGCAAGAGATTCACACAGCATTTTATAACAGTTTACAACCGTATTGATAGATGGATTAACTGTTTACTTAAAGGATTAACGATAATCTAATATTATATTGGGAATGACTGTAAGTTATGCAATTTTGGTTTAGTACGCGTGATCCAAGACAAACATTAGCAGACGGGTCCGGAAAATAGGACCTTTTATTTTTAAGTTATTTTTTAAACCCTGATAAAAATAAATAAATAAGAAAACATGTAGAGTACACTTCTGCCAAATCCTTCGAATTCATCATATTTTTCAATATTGTTGCAATTAACTGGGTAAAGTACCAGTTAATTGCAATTGCAACTTCAGATTTGCAACATTGCAATTGAATTTTCATAAAATTACCTGCAATTTCCAATGAATAGAATGACAAATCCTATCAAGTGTTTATTCAACAGAAGCCTTTGTTGATTTCGATAATCTTTCAAAACGTCATCACAAAGTAAACCAGTTCAATCACGATCATCTTCCGGGTATTATTTCAGCAAAACAATAATTGCAAGACATTTTTAAATAAACTAAAAGTGAGATTTCACCGACGTGCTGCAGTGTGACGAATAGGTGCATGCATATGTTGCTTCTAGTCGTGCGAAAATATCTAAAATATACGCGAACTTGCAACCTTTGTTTGCAACACATGCTGTTATGTATGACACAAGATGAAAATTTTTGGTTTGCATTTCCGAACGTTGTGAAAAAGGAAGAAAATTAATCTTCTTGGTTCTTGTTTCATGTAAAATGAGAAGGCAATTAATTAATATCTTTAAAGCCCTGTTTCTACTCATGGCATATTTTATATTTTTGACAAAAATCTATCCCGGAATATCAATACTTTAAATGCATCCTTAAACACTAAAATCAGACAAAACTTTTGTTCAAACAGCACCTTACTGTAAAGACCTTATAACACATTAACATAAATAAAACTGATAAACAAATGAAGATCGCAATAAAATATTAAGTATTCACAATCACTGATACCCATTGAGTACAATGTCAACACATTTACATATTTAATTGAAAAGGTACTCTTGCGCAGACATTGAATAGACAGGTGTCTGTGTATGACACTTGTAATTGAAAAGCCCCTGCAAAAGTGACGCAAATCTATGATCATACGAGTAGCAATTAATGTCTCGTAAAATTCTTATAACCTTAATTTATACTTATAGGGTTGTTTTGATATACTAAAAGATTTTCCTCCTTAAGGAATGCATGCAAGAATAGCTAGAATACGCCTTATTTTTCGAATCAAATTTTACAATTCACAATAAACACGATTTAAAAATTATTTTATGTACATGAATAAATTATTCAAATGTATTACCTGCACAGATTCGTACGAACCACGGTACTGCATATTGTTATTTCAAAGTTCACTTGACACCACACAAGTCAATCAATCAGTTAAAAAAATATTTAAAAATCCAAGGTACGTATCACGTAAGTATTTTTTTTTGTAAAAATCGAAGTCACTAGCGAACTATTTAAGTACATTAACTAAATAAAACATGTTGATATATCGACATTTTATTCGCGACTGATAACGTATTTTACTCGTGACTAATTTAGCGACACTTACAGTACACGACACACTAAAGAGTAAACAGTCGGCCGATAGTTGACAAAAGATATTTCAAAAGTAATTCTTGATGCCAATGATAATTTTCAGTCAGCCTGATACAGCTAAATACCTGACCTTTGTAATGTGCGTGCTACCATTTATCTTCAAACTGATTTTTGAGCCCAAACAAACTATCGGCCGACAAAAAGTTTGCAGTGTGATACTCCTAGTCTTATCTTTAAAATGTGCCGTTTAAAAATGAGCCAAGTTCGCACCTATCTTCTCTCTCTATGACTCATGTAAGCACGCCCTTATGGGTGTTAGTACATAGATAAACGTATGACGTTAATCTTCGATACTTTACATTGATTGTTTTCGTCATGACAATCCTGATAATAGATGCATCATGATGACAATCCAGCTAATTCTTGAAATTATTTTTACGCACTCGCCTGTTTTATCAAACTAGGTGTTTTCTTTGGTTTCACAAGTATTTTGGGGGAATTAAAGAAAAACTTTCTTCAGGGGCCATTTCCCAACTTAGTGAATTCATCAAATACGTTCTTCGTATTTACAGTGCAATTTATACAAATATAATAAAGATGAAATATATTTTTGTTTGAACCTAAAGGCCCCGAAACTACTGAACCGATTTAAAAAAATCTTTCATTGTTGGAAAGCTACACTCTTTCCGAGTAACATAAGACCATTTTGCATATAAACCTTATGTAAATGAGTGAGTATTTGTATAATTGATAGTTTCCTTATGATGTACTTAAATTAAACTTAGCAAAATAAAGTTGAAGTTCTGAACATTGTTTACTTTAGTGCAACAGTGACGTAAATAAGTTGCGCTCAGTTGTTTTTCTTAGTACTGTTTTGTTAGGTCATAGTTTCGAGATATTCAGTAAAACTACACCTTGCCTTTTGTTGAGGTGCTGTTTTAAATATAATAAATAAGCAGTCGTTCAGATACAAAGGACCTTTGCTAGGTTTTTTCTTGGTGGTCATCCGAATTTTGCTTACAACTAAACATACTTAGGTAGATGGATTTATCGCCTTCGAAACCTCATGCTGGTATACAAAACTTCATGAAAACATAGTCGCATTGAAAACTAGCTCTCTCTTTACTGGTATACCTATCTTTGGATAAGGATAATACAATGACAAATAATTACAGTAGGTGAAACTAAAGCTCGCGTAAAAGTTTTAACAGATTCACTCGTTAAAATAATATGAAAACGTTACAAATGAACAGACCGTAAGTATAAATAATAATGTAAAGATTACACAAGTTGCCAAATTCCTATAATAACTGTGCTCTACTTGATAATCGATAAGATATAGGGACACACACTCCCTGCATGATAATTTTTACACATGTGTACTTGATATACAGATAAAATAACCATCATAATATTTCAGTATTTATCTATTTAGTTTCAGAAAGATGAGTCAATGTTTATCAGAGAAATGGATTACATTTTCAAGAACCTTGTATTGTCTATCTAATCCGATAAAGATATTCAAAAAAGTACAGTTGAACTCAATAAATTGAAGAGAGCTAAATTTTATTATTTTCAAGTTGCCTTCGATTTCTCAGGGTTTCCATCAATGGATATGATTTGATACAAAAAAATAAAAAAATAAACAAAAAAGATTTCGACGAATTGAGCACCTTTTTGGGAAGATTTTTGTTTGTCTACGTATTATTTTCTATCAAAAATATAGTTTTGAATATTACCTACCACTAGAAGGTAAAAGCCCTGGTAGCCCCACGTCACAGAGTAAGTATATATTCTGTTTATAATGCACCAAAGGGATTCCCATATAATACCATAACATGCAAACTTTTACAAACATACCTCTTTCCTCATATTGACTGTTATTGAAGCAATTCTCTTGATTTCTTGCACACTCGTGCGCAACGGGGACGCTGGCATTTTCACACTTTTTAATTGTAATTAAACTGATTTTTAATTGAAGTTCAATTGTTTTAACACTAGCTTTCAATTGTTTACACTAATTTCATTTTACATGAATTCAATTAAAGTCACTTGTTGGACAAAACTTAATATTGGATGTTCCTTTTTTGTAAATTATAAAAATTTGTTTAAATTAAACTGTCAATCAATCCGCACTATTAAACAGTTAATAATTAACTGAACGTTCTACGTGACAGCACTTAGTAGTTGACACAAAAGATGAGTAAGTTTAAGGAAAACCCTGAATGTAATACAATACGTCATAATACCCTAGTTCAAGTATTAATTAATATTAAAATTACACTTTTTTATACAGAAGTTAACAGTCACTTTAGTTCCGTAAGTTAACTGACCTACATTTGACTACAGGTAGAAGTCGGTTGGTACGTCATAATGACGATTTTTGGTTAGAGGTGAGTCCCCAATACTTGTATTCATGAGTCATTTCATGCGGTTGTTACTGAAAAACTGTGAAGGTTTCAAAGTGCGAAATACAAGGCTGTTTCCATTGGTATATCCATGGATGTTTAAGTATCATCATCATTACACCGCTAATTGTCGTCCACTGCTGAACGTAAGTTGTCCCGAACAAACGTCAACCATCCGGGTCTTACATACTAATTATTAGTTAAAAATATGTAAATATTCATCTAAGTTAGGTACACGAAGGCCTGAATTTGTCTATCATCATCAGAATATTTCACCTAAGTATTTACGAAAATATAGTAAAAAATTGGATATATTGAATTATATTTGAAGAATATATTTGAAGAAATACTAAATATTACTTAATTGGTTAAAAAAACTTTTAGTTTAACGCGATGTAGGCTACTTCATTAATTTTTAATTACAATAGTTAACCGAACTATTTTACCTATTTTCAGGGTTTTACCTAGTTATAAAAATAGCACAATATTTTAATTGTAACATGAGTATAGTCACATAGACATAAGTAAGCTATCAAGCGCCAAATAGGTATGGACTTAAACTATTGTTCCATGACTCAATTGTAGGGGAAAAATTAATTGTAGGCAATTAATTGATGTGGTTTCATTTATCAGTATATGACACATTGATCCATCTCATTAGAAGTGTATAGTGTGTAAAAAGCCTTTTCTTATTCCATACAAATTTTTATTAAAAACACATTTATTATTCGCTAAATAATTATATAAAATTTAAATTACGAGTTTGCAGTAAACAAACGATAAATGATGATTACTAACTTGTGGAACCTAATACTTAAATTGTATAAACGCTACAAGGTGCGTAGCATGCACTTAACACTTATTTTTAAATTATCAATCCATATTAACAAATTATTTTTTAAAGCGTCAACAATTTTGTAAACATGGCTATTTGTCACCATAATAATGAACAAGTTACGTGTAAAACATAACATAACCATAACCACAAACATAACCAAGATGTCTTACAAACACGACACGTAACTTACACCTTCATACAAAACATAACAAATTAATTAAAACATTTCACAACGGGCCCCACAGGCTTGAAAGCCGTCAAGCAACAAATAGAATATAAATAAATCACTATAGTTTATCTTAGATCATTAGTCGGAACACCTAGCCCTCGACAAATAGATTCTATATATTACTTCACCCCTTTAGGCTTTGTGTACACTGACGAATTGATCAGTTCGATGGTTAAGTAATTTTGAAAATTAAACTGAATATAGCATGAAGTAAATTTTTGTTAAAAATTGTCAAACAAGGGACAATTAATATATTTCAGTAGTTTGATTTATGATATTGGTTAAGCTTTACAGGATTGAAGATACTTAATACAAATAATAAAACTCCGTACTTGTTGGTGTTATGGTAATAGTAATTATGATGGTATGATTTTGACGATATAACATCTTATAAGTCAAGGTGCCTTAAGTATAAATTCCTAGATTACCAGTAGGTAGCAATAAAAAAACGAAAAGCAATAAGTTGTATAAAAAGGGCACAAAAAAATAATAATCACCACTTTTAAACGGTGATTATTAGCCACTATGTAAACGGCCTTAGCTACAATAAATAAGCGGGTGGTGATAAATAAAGGCTCTCTTCGCGCACCCGGTCACAGGTCGACTGGTTATCTGTTATATCTACGAGAGTGTGTTACAATGTTAGATAGAACCAAGAAATTATTAGGAAATCGTGTCTTAAAATAGCTAGCAAAATAAATGGCTATCTAAGGCCCATGTTCACCGACAACATAAACGTTAGTTTTTCACAAAACTGACGTGTGTGTTATCGGTGAATTTAGACCTAAGACTATCCAAGTTAAACCACAGTCAAACATACAAAATATAAAATTAAATCTGGGGTTCTGGGATAAACAAAATTGTCTTTTAGTTAGTTTTCTGTTAAGGACGCTTTTACATTTCTCACTCGCTCAATTTTAGGTAAACTAGCGGCAACACAACGACATTGCGCTCACACACACATACAAGCCATTGTTGGCCAGATTTTGTACATCACTCAACAAAATTTGATACTTGCAAGATTTTTTATATTATATTATTTTTTTTCGACTATAACTAGTTGTAACTTAGTGTTTGTAAAGGGTTTCACGCTTATTGATATGATGATCTTAAAATTTTGTGTGATGTGTTTGTCATCGGATTAAATGAGTACTGGGGTATTCAGCACTAAGTAACCCCTCTATACATAAGTATTTTGGAAGAAAATAAAAACAGTTGTGAGAAATTAAAATGTAATAAAATAAAAATAAAGTAAACAACCAAAAAAATATAAAAACAAAATGACAAAATTAACATATTTTTAAGAAATATTTTTAACGGTCAATATTTTTCTTGAATGTGAACTATGGTCCCTAAGGCTCATAGACCTAGTGTATCGTGGGTCAACCAGTCCTGGAAGTAAACAGGTGTTGTAGAATTTAACTAAATGTCCTTCCATGTTTTCCTTCCAGAACTGGTCGTCTCGTTCCACAAATGCATATTTTAGCATTGCCAGTCCATACGGCAAAAAGCAAATGGTATTACCAAATTCAGGACCAGTTACTCGTAACTGGTCCTGAATTTGGTAATACCATTTGCTTTTTTTGTTTATTATAAAACCCTCTGAGGTGCATTTCCAAAAGTCAATCCAAAAGTCAAAAAATATCAGAATGGCTGTCACCTTAGGATGCTGAATATCTTTAAAACCACGAGGGTAGCAATTGGTAGCAACTAATGGTAGCTGGTAGCAATTAGGTAGCAACTCTCTATATGTATTTCGAGAGGATCGGTGATTTGTGATGGCGGTCTTGATGCAGACTATTAAAAACGGTTGTCGTGTCTCATTTGTCGTGTTTCCAACATTAATTATGAATTTTAAAAACATTAATTTATATAACATAAATTAAAAAACATTTAATTTTAAAATATGAACATACACACACTCATACATACATACATAGCCTGTCAAAATCATAACTCTTCTTTAGCTTTACCGTAGCTTTACCGTTGGGTTAATACCTAAAATGTGTCATTATTTTATTTCTTAACTCCAACATTTTTTTTTTGGTCTATATCCAAATTTTTTAGGCCGTGGCATCTGTAAAAAAATTTACTATTTCATAAAAAAAAAGTTCGCCGTCATGAAATAAATACATATTTTCAAAATCACAACCCCCAAAAATCTTTTAATTGATTACTCATAATATCAAATTATTAAAAAAATGTGCCCGCCATTTTGAATTAAAAAAATATTACTGTCATTTTAATAGGTATCTATTATAGGTATATATTATACAATTCTAAAAATAAGTACGTACGTAAGTACGGCCATCATACAACATGATGGCCGTACTTACTTTTGTTTTGATCCGAAAAAGTATCAACGTATTTCAGTCCCAGTACACAAATCGTTACACTCGTTATCATAGATTTTACGTATTTATTTTTTCCGACAAAGCGATACACCCGTGCTTCCACGAGCGCGTCTGAGCGCGGAATGACGGTCCGAGACGTGCGCATAGCGAAAAAATGTATGAAGAAATTTGAGAGTGATTTTATAATTTATTGTAAATTATAAAGTGGTTTATGTATGTCCAAAAAAAATAGCTGAACGTGTAGAAAAATACATCAGCTGTGATTTTTTTATTATTGGGAGTTATAAATCAACTCCACATTTGGGTTACACGTACTTAATCAGACTCCTTTTTTTGTACTTTTTTATGATTCTTCCGGCGGTGAAAACGAAATTGTGTAAAAAAAAAGTATGGGACTGTGTTATTCTAATGCATTTAACGTGGAGATGAATAAATTACCTTTCATTTAATACCATAATATTGTCAAAATTGTAACTGCTTATGTGTCAAAATGGTACCTAAAAAACATTGATATTTGCGAGAAACCGAGCAAGCGTCCTTAATCAATCTTTTTGCGTTCGGAGAATTTTAAGTGTAAAAATCTATTAGACTACAAAAGAAATATTTAAAGTTTACGATTACGAGCAAAAAAAGAAACAACAAGTGGATAACTATCTTGGGTCCATACCGCATGAAGACGTAAGCGCCGGCGCATAACTCAAGATGCGTCGGATAATCGAAGCGCACGAGTGATAGCTTTACCGTCAGTTAATAAATAACTTTATTGTTTACGCACTATTTATAACTTCATAGTTATAAACATTTCACTTATGATTGGCGCGTTTCGTTTTGTGGAAGCGTTTAACCTTTTCTCTCCAGTGTCAGTTGCATCCCCATGTAACTACTCAGTGTTAGTATAGTGACATAATTATTCTCTTTAGGTTTCATAATTGTTTTCAAGGCAGTTTATAATTAATTTTACGATAGATTCAGATTTTCCAATCAAATCATTTCTTCTTTTCTAATTACTTCAAATCGATGTTTCTGACAATCTCAAATGAAATTAAACGTCAATCGACATTGAGAAAGTATAGTGAAAAACTCGACACTGCATGAAAAACTTGCTTTGTTGGGCAAAGGAAGTTTTTCATGCAGTGTCGAGTATGTGTTGAAAAATAGGTATACCCTTATCATAAAAAAAAACCACAATGTCTGAATATGAATGGTCCTTTAATACCAACTACAGCAGACTGTCTGATTACCTATAAGAGAACTGTAAAAAACTTTGTTTGATTATAACTTACGTTATAAAAGTTTCGTAGATTTGATAAGAAAAAAACAATAGCGATTATAAGTTATTCTCCGAATTCCTTACTGTTCATTGTTAGCTTTATTTATCAAACACAGAAAGTAATTATTTTGTATAACAACATACAATTTGAGAACAGCGCCATCTGTCGTCGAGTAGAAGAAGTATTAAAATTTATTTTTTCTTTCCAGTAGCCTGAGTTGTGAGTAGGTGTAATAACTTATTCGCAGGTCACGTTGTCATAAGGTTGGCGTTAAAGCTTGAAGGCCTAAGTTTAAATCCCAAGTCTTAGCATTTGTTTTCTAGATAAATGCTCAGGCACCTGATTAAGACCAATGAAATACCCAACAATAATAGTTTTATTTTTTATTTTGTGTCACCATTTCATCATAGTTGTCTCAGCTTCAGCATATTAGCTTCGGCCCTACGATCGCCTTCCGAAAATCCAGGACCTGTAGTAGGTCTGGTAGAGACAAACAATACAATAGTTTTTACGATTACATATTTAGGAACTTAACATTCGTGATTATTATTTGCCAATAACAGTTATTTCCATTACCTAGGTTAACATAACATACATTTATACCAAACGCATATAATCTGCACCCGGATCCCTCTTTCAAACTATTTGTTTTAGTTAAAACATCTGGGTTTTGTAGTTCTAGCTACACTAAAACAATGTTATTTTTATTTAAACTCTTGTGGCTATTACGAGAAATCTACACGGATCTTGTTAACAAAGGTATTTACGTAATTATTTCTTAGATTCGATTTTTATTAAGAATATCGATGAAACAGCGTTAAGCGGATACTCTTGAAGGATAATAGGTAAGTGAATGTTTGCTTATGAGTCAGTAGTGGCTGAAATTGGGGGTTTTGTGGGTCTTGTGGTAAGTAACAATAAAGTACCTAATGGAGAAGATAATATTGAGTTTTTCATAATTTTTTGCTATTCTTTTTTTTTCATTTTTATGAAAATCTGTAACTGTTGCTTTTTACCAATGCATTTGACTTTCAACATTTCAGTGATTCATAATCTTATCAGCCAATTGCCGTCCAACGCTGAACGTAGGCCTTCCCTAAAGAACGCCAACCTTACCATCCCGGTCTTGGGCAGCCCGATCCACTGGCAGCCACCTTCTTTAAATCGTCGGTCCACCAATTTCATTGCTTAGTTTAAAATAAAAACTTCATGGGGTTCTAATTGCATGAAAAGGCCTACTAAAAATCTGGGTGCCCATGTACTGTATAAGTACATAGCACAGTAAAGAGAAATATCGTAATATCAGTAATACATTATCCCAGACTTATCATTTATGATTCACTCCAATAATAATAAAAATATCACATGTTCACGTAACCACTTGAAAACCAGCTGTCAACATAATCCATATCATTTTCATCTCGAAACCTAATCTGTGGGATAACCATACCCACTTAGTACTTACATCAATTTAAAACAATTAATTTAATTAGCTTTAAGTGATGTTCACGTGGATCTAATGTAGTGTAGTGTCTAGATTATCTAGGATTCTAGGTTATACCTGGTCTGGATGAGTCAGAGGCATTGAATCTGCCAATTCTATTATCCACATTCTAAGGATAAGAATAGGAGGATGGAGGAGGAAAAATATGTATGAACACTGACAAGCCAATAGAATCCTTAATAGTCTAACTTAAAAAAAAAAAAACTTCGTCATTATTTATTGCAACGGCAGAACCAATTCTAGATGAAAAAAAAAATTAACTCCACGAATGTAATATAAATGGGGCTAATAAAACTAAATATTGAAGTAGTATATCATAGTGTAAGGCTGAAATTGCAGGAAATGTAACCTTCTGAAAATAGCCCAATTGGACAAGGATACCATAATTAGTGAAAGTGAAACAGACGAAGCCCTAGTTGTTTTTCGAAAAAATATTGAATAACTTCTTCAGCGAGTCCATTCAATTATGCGGACAAATATTCGCCTAAACTGAAATGAAAGTTTGTCGAAAGTGCATTTCAGTACTAAAATGTCATACATTTCCAGGTCTCAATTGTGCAAAATTAGGTTTAATTTATTTCGTCTCGTGCTAATGTGTGAATGAGTAATATGAAGCTAATCTGTCTTTCTGGAGCATAGAGACCGGTGAATTGGTCACAACCAAATTATTTGGCGCTTCGGTTAATTTACATCGCTGTACTTACTTATAGGTAGGCTCGTACACATTAAATGAAAGTGAATTCTGTGGAACAGTCTAGGTACTTTATTTTTGTCCCATATTTTTTTACTGCCAAGTGATTGAACTGTTTAGTAACAACTCCAAATAGGTATACCACATTACATCCAGTCGGCTCAGTACGTGCATGGGCCAGTGGTCAATTCATTTCTGCTTGTTCTTAAAAAAAATAGATGCTCCTGTAGAATTTCTGAGGTTCAATAGACGACATTACCCTTTTCTAATGCCTAAGTAAAATCATTAGGGGTTTTCTTTATGCAGTGTCGAAAGATTTCAGCGCAGAATTTGCAAGTGGTCAGGCGGATAAGTCCCCTGGACATTGAGAAACGTATTATGTACAAGTAAGTTATACCATATCACTTGTATTACTAATAGGTATTTATCTAGGTATGTATATGGTGAGATATTACACTGAATCAACTGTGACCTCGAATAATACCACAGCTATATTTTAAAACAGAAAAAAATCAACCTTGGTAAGTATCATTACCCCAATTATATTTTTTTATAACAAACACATTGCATGCATCACCCGCATCCAACAATTATTTGATGACGTCACAACACACGGTTTACAAACATTAGTTCCGAAGACTGAGTTCGTTAACAACACTTAAAAAATAATATTTATTGAATGAAAAAGTATTGTAACAAAACGTTGTTTTTCTACGAAGCATTTAGCAGAACACACATTTTATAACCATGATATAAATGTGAATCTAATGCTTACCTGGGTTCCCTGTAAACCGGATTCTGCCCCTAAAAAAATTGAATGAAGTCCCGGATAATATAAGTATGCATATAGGTAGGTACTTATAATGTAGTTAAATCTAAAAGGAAATTGGGCAGGAGACACTGAAGATTAGTCAGTCTACAGGCATACCTAATAAGTAGTGTCACTTACTTAAGTAGGTACATATTTCCTTCAAAAATCCTGTTATATTGTTACAGAATTGACTGCGTGTGTTTGTTAAAGGAATTCTTGCGATAAACAAGCATCTAAGTATTTAGGTATAGTTTTTAATTTTATGAAGCTTTACATACACTTCATAAGTGATAGATAGCACACGTTTTCTAGCGAGATACGTTACTATTATTTTGTCACGCTATTGAAGTAAAATAAAATTAACAAAACATTTTAAAACGGGCTATTTGTTTCTTTGATAATTTTACAGCATTATCACATTAATAATGTCTAAATTACTTTATAAATTAAACATGAAATATATGTAACTATTTTTACTATTCACATGCTATCAATCTTCTTTGTTTAACTATTACTAGGTATGTATGTACATACCTATATTGCCTACAAGATAAAAGCATTACCGAGATTGAAAAAAAACAACATAATATGTATCTGAATTACACACATTAGCATAACTGAAACTGCTCTCCCTACAATTTTGATAAGTGAAATTATCTCATAGTTGGGCAACCATTGACGTAAAAAAATATTTATTTCGTCTACTGCTTTAACTTCGACCTTAGAGATCTTCGCTTTACCCAAGCTGGAAGAATTTCCTCATACTTACCACGCTGGGAATGCGTGTTGATGGGCACAGTGTGGAATATTCTTATTAAGCCCCTTATATAAAATCTGGTTATCCTTCGAGGTTGCTGGCCATCTCCAATCAAGGCATTTATAAAAAATAAATAAAAATACAAGCGTCTTGGGAAAAATATACCTAGTTACCTTCTCTTCATGACTAACTTAAGGATGAGGATAACTATAAATATCTTACCTGGTATCATTAACTTTAACCTTAAGAAAATATTTCTCCGAAGGTATGCAAGATGATGACTAATTTAACAGTTACTGTTGCCTAGTGGGCTGAATCACTTCAGTACTGGGCAGAAGATCCATTATTTAATGCCTATCAAGGTAAGAATGTAGCAAGGAAAACTATTATGAGAATAATATTAAAATAAACGGCTAATCTCAACTATTTACCTAATTAAGACAGTTAACAATTTTTCGCCAACTTGAAAAGGTACATTGCTTAATTCTTGCGAAAATGAAAATTAATTTTTACATTCATCTACTTCAGTAAGAAGCCAGTAAGTCTGACACCAAGGGGTATTGGGTTGCCTGGGTAACTGGGTTGAGGAAGTCAGATAGGGCAGTCGCTCCTTAGCACTGGTACTCAGCTGAATCAGGTTAGACTGGAAGCCGACCCCAACATAGTTGGGAAAAAGGCTCGGGGGAGGGATTCATCCACTTCAGGTATAAAACTACTTGTATAATAAGGTACTACTCAGCAGCCGATTAGACTGGAAGACCGAACCCAACATGGTTAGGGAAATCCTAGGCAGATAATGATCTTTTTCAGGTATATATAGAAGGAAAACTTAGTAAGTACCTATTACCGATAAATTACTTTCTTGCTTTCAAAAATTCCTTCGATAACGCTAATCGTAAATCTAATAAAAAACTTCGTAATCGATTCCAAATAAATTCTTCCATCGAATGACGCGCATCACCGCATCGAACATAAACTAACAATTACCTTTTTTACTGAAACACATGAATTTTATCGATTCAATAGACTTTCCTTCCATTCCTGTCATTAATCGAATAAATTCCATAATATTAAACTGCAAATATTTACAAAAAACAACGTCCGAGAATTTGATTGAAATGTGAGCTCCGAGCATGGAGAACAAAATGAATAGCGGAGGTGCCATAACGGAAAATCGACCAGGAATGTTACTGTCTTCGCCCTTATAAGTACCTACTTTCTTTGGACCCGATTTTTTTTGTAATCCAAAAACCGAAAATCGTTGATATATGTCTCAAAGAACTCGGACGCCTCGTTAGTTCCGTCGGAACTGATCGTTTTGGTCATACCTACCGTACGTGTTTGACCTAGAAGAAGGCGCCTGACCTACCTGCATTATGGCATCTCATCATCTTTTCTTACTCCGTAGCTCTGAGACTGCAGTTAATCGTACTACGGCGAATATTATCATACTTATGTATCGATATCTTACAGCAGTCATCCGATACAGTTTTTGTCTTTATCGATACATTATTCAATCGATTCGCGATTACGACTTTCTTTTATTTTTTTAATCCTGACTGGAAGTGAGATTGGAATCAGTGATTAGTGCTAATTGTGGAATGTGGATTTCTTTAGTATCATATCATCTTGCTATAATCTAGATTAATATTTTAAAGGGTTTGTCTGTCTAAATGCGCTTATCTCAGGAAATGATGATCTGATTTAAAAAAATCTTTCCGTTGTTTCGTTTGTTTGACTGTATTTTTATCGGTAAAGGTTTAAGACACTACTTTTTATCCAATTGCGCAGAGCCATTCATAGGTATAATATCTGTTATGGTCCCGTTCCTCTATACACATCCACAGACAATAAGTATGCTCAAAAAGAAATATTCATAACTATCTTTTAATTAGGCTCAACAATTTGTTTGCAGCATTGCAGTACGGAAACAGACGTCAATCGATCATACGATATGATCAAGATATGAGATATCATTATGACAAAAATCCTCATTAATAAATTGTTTACTCATTGATTTGATTATTGTAATTTGTATTGAGTAAGTAGCTTAAAATCGTATTAGCCAGAGGCCACTCTGGTTGGTTCAGAGGTCTATATTAGTAAGAACCCCATTGCGATAAATGAATCCATAGGATAATATTAGGTCAAGTGCAGCTAGAAGCGAAGTTTGAATTTCATGTAGGATTCTTTTCAGCAAGATGAAATGTAGATCGGCAAAAGGCGGTGTAGACAGGCATGTGCTGCTGAAGAGTTGCAGTGAAGTAGTGAAAGGTCGTCATTTTCGATGAGTGGTGATTTTGAGCTACAAACTCAGGATGAGATAAAATACAAACGTTAGGATTGACTTAAACCAAAAAAAATAAAATTGGCTGGTGATGATGATCAAACAGTAGAATAAGGTATCCCTAAGATACCTATATCCAGTCTAGTAGTTATCGACTTATTATGAAAGTTTTTTTACATAACTAATAAATGAATGGGACTTTACCAGAGCTGTAGGCAGTTTTCAAATAACTATTTTTAACCGATAAAGTATGACTAAAGCAATTAACTGACTACTTATTTTATTATTCATAAACCTAATTATAAAACAGGACAATAATTGTTCATGAGAATTATTATTTTTATTAGAAAAATCTGTGTGTGAATTATGATTTATCTTTTGTGACCAATGTGTGACGAATATAGGGCAGTGTAATATTGGACCGTGGACAAAACATGTTATCAGTTGTTTTACTACTGGTAATTGCGAATTTTCGCTTATAGTTAATTTTAGAAATGACAGATTAACATTATAGACAAGTATTGGAATGTTATGTTGAACGATGTTCTAAGATAAATTCTCTCTTCAAGACATTGGATGAATAGCAATATATCTTGGGCCAAGGTAAGCCTTAAAGGAAAATAATAACACTTAATTATATGTATACTGATTTGCATGTTAAGTGGAGTGTAAGTTTATTTTACAGTAGTACCTATATACATTTCTTTTATAGTCACTTGCGTTAACGACTTTCATGTGCCTTACAATAAATAATAAGGACAATTGTTTTCCAGAGATATTATTAACAAATGTACGTACCTATTAAGAACTTGTCTTTTTCTCAGTCAGTTGACATGTGATCGGAATATTTTGTTTCAAGTTGCAGAATTTTTCCTTAATTACACATACCTAGGTACTAAGTTTTCAGAATTAAAAATTGCAACCTGGAAAAACCATACCACAATTTTAACCGGTTCTCAAATAAAGCAGATGTCTTAAGACAGTACAAAGCATACCTACGTAAGGGGATTCATTGTATACTCGTTAGACATAATAGTTCATACATTATCCTTGAACGATTGTACTATCCACACTCCATTCATTTTGTAGTACAGTAGACCGCACATCAGTGGTAACTGTCATGCACCTTAACTCAATAGTAATAAGTACGATTTTCCTATAAAACTGTTACCACTGACCTGAAGTTGACTGTACGTTCTTATGAAGGGTTATATACCTATAGAAATCCATAACATCCGTTCATGGGGTTACTAAACCAGTTTGTGGCATGATGGCATATTTTATGACGTGATGTAGGTACCATCCAATTAAATTGCCAGCTGACTACCTGTTTCCTGAGGTATTCATTCACGTCCGGAAGGTTGTTTTTCTTGTGCCAGACAAGTATGTACATAATGTATGTTGATCCGTATAAAAATTTTGAAAGTGTGTCCAGTTAGTAGGTTTTTACTTAGCTCAGAAGTCAGGGTTTTCATAGGTAAAAAGTTTGTGAGTAAACATTTATTTTATTTTATTTATTTATTAAATTTTATTTTAGTTGGACATTTTCCGAAAATTAATTGAAAATGTTTTCAATAGATTTTTACCCTTATCAAATAAGTACAGATTAAGGTTGGTTGATGTGCTTTCGTCTATACCAGTAACAAGATGAATTCCAGAAATACCTATTAAATAAAAAAAACATCCATAGGTACTAACTAGTCCATCAAAACCGTTATGTCCCAGTTTTTTTGCACTTAGGTACCTATATGTACCTACTTACTTCTGAATAATACACTTACACGTATGATTGTATACTCATAAAACAGGTTACAGTCACCGGTTTGCGATTTCAAAGTTTGAAGGTCATTGAACTCGTAATTCTCGAAACCACACATCAATCGTTTTGAGGAAAAGACTAAGTAGGTACCTAACTCTGATGAAAGTTAAATATACTTAAAGGCAAGTGGAAAGTCAACAATATTAGTGTCCTAATGAGTATAATTTTAATAATGATCATACATACAGAACTATCTTATCTAATACCCAAGTGCACCACAACAAATACCGCTAAGGAACTACATATATTATTGCACTTGCCCATAATATTATTATTAGATAATATTATGTAAGTACGTCAGCATAAACTAGACTAATGACAAAGTTGAGGAAGAGAATTCATAAGTACCTATTATGTATTTCATATTTTTGCAATTCTATGTACAGTCAACTTCAGGTCAGTGGTAGCAGTTTTATAGGAAAATCGTACTTTACTATTGAGTTAAGATGCATGACAGTTACCAATGATGTGCGGTCTACCGTACATATGTAAACACACATACCTATGTTAGTGGCAATATATTTCAATGAGTATCTGTATTCATTAAGAACATCACTGAAACGTGCACTTTGTCCTAGAAATCATGAATGACAGGAGTGTCTTAATTATAAAGGTAAATAAGGCTGTTTACCTCCTTTCTCTCTGACTTCAGGAACTCCATTTTTCTGAACGAAAAACTGGTTTACATATACTGATTTACAATGACAAAACGACTTTATTCAAGGATTTTTTTAACCTATATAGGTATGCCCTTTTCCTTCTACAATCGGACATACCTACATATTAATTTAACCTTAAGTATATCGAGATCACGATGTTCCCGCCAATTCACCACAGACAGTAAACATGTATGAATCTGATAGTTTATCTTATCTACAACACTGACTAGTGACTGTGATTTAGAATTAATTATAACAACAACAAAGCAACTTACCAGTCGCACAGGTTCATTCAAAGTTTCGTTCGAAGCCATATTTATAGTAAAAACCTCCGTGCTTTCAGTAGGATTCATTTTACTGGCCACCACACATTCAAACACACCCATAGTTCGAAATAAGAACACTGTCACAGAAAAAAAACGTAAAAAATATAAAATTCGATTTATGAATTTAATTTTTACACATGTTTTTGAATTGTTTTTTTAAGAATGCTTGATTCTCAAGTGTTCGAAGTTGAGATATCGCGGCGACTGACTGTCAGCGTGTGCGCAACGGTGATCGTGCGCACAATGATATATCGCGACTGGAAGTCTTATGAGCGTAGGTGCTGTACTTAAAGGTCAATCGGTAGACTCGTCTAGAGTGAGATGGAATTTAGAGCAAGGATGGGAGTTCCCATGTGGTGGTTCAATACGATATGTGATCGAAATTTTTAGTAGGACTTTGAATGAAAGCATATTTTTCTTTTATACCTAACTATCCTTAAGACCTTATCCATCCAGTGCAAATTTGAAAGTATTGAAACTTCAAAACATTGTGATAAAGTACCTATGTACCTACTTACATCATTTTCAACTTAAATAATTTTTTCCATCTCTTACTTTATATCGTTGTTTAAAAAAGTGACTAAACCTCGTATTAAAAAAAATGCTATTTATTATTGTTCAAACATGTTATTGTTTGTACATATAAGTTACAAACAGTTTACCATATCACATCCAGTATATAACAATCGGCAAAATAAACACAATATCTCCTATGATTCATTCACGTAAGCCGAGTGAATACTAATAAGTACAAAGCGAGACGTTATGTCAGTTTGTGGGTCACCATCGAACGTATAAGACGTTTGTATGTGTGCTCCACAAGTTCCGGCTTTTAAAGAACACATTACAATCTTTTAGTCGGCCGATAGTTGGTTCGGGACTGCGGGATTGTTCGAAAGAGTGACCACCGCCCTGGTACATAAAAGGCCTACGAAGGAACATGATGGGTTTTTAGTCAGTAAGAGTCTGACATTCCCTCACGCTGCTAACCTACGGCGGGAGGAGTCATTTGATGATTTCACATAAAAAAAGACATAGATAGTTGTGTTGGGCTCATAAATCAGTATGAAGATGAATGGAAGTACACACGTAACATTGATCAGGTATCTGTCCGGTATCAGACCGACTAAATATTGACCGACTAAAAACTTTCATTGAATGAGGGTTTTTTCCCTTTTTTCTGCCACCGGGTGGCGCCACGTATGCGTCTGGTCCAAACAGCTGTCAAATAGTATGGAATTGTAGGTGCCGAACTTATTGTTTATTGAAATTCTGTTATATTGGAAGTGTTATTGATTTTATTATGGACTACGGTCAGAATAAGGTTTCCGAACTAAAAATTGAGCTAAGAGAGGGTGCAAAAGTCACTGGTACTAAGGAAAAGCTTGTTGAAAAATTTGTTAACACAATATGATTTAGTTTTTTTTATTTACTCAACCGCAATAGTAAAACAATAATGCAGTGCTTTAATTAAAAAAAAAAAAAACACTAAAATCGTTCACTATTCATAGTAAAGATAAGCACTTTGACAGTTACCTGGACCTGACGACTCGGTGCTGCCACCTCGTGGACGCCATTTTAGAAAACCCTCATGAACGATTTTCCTTTAAAAAAAAATATCCACTGGGCCAACAGTCGGGCAACTATTTAGTCTACAGTCTGTGCGTAGGCATAGTAAAAGTTACGCAAGAAACAAGACAATAAGCAGAGATAGTTCTCTTATCAAACAGTCTTGAATGGAGTTTCCGTTCTTTTTCCGTATTATCTGATCTCTGACCTGTGAATTGGTACCGGTATAATTGGGTTGGGTCATCTGACAGCTGCACTGTTTAAATTGTCTATTCTTTCGTGCATTTGAGATGAATGACGAATTCTTGGAATTTAATGAGTACACTTTAGAAAGGTATTTTGAGAATTAAATAAGCTTTCTTTGTACTCAATTGCGCTTAACAAGAAGTAGGTATGTTTTTATGTAAGAAATAAAAATAATAATTACAAAGCATTGAAAAATTCTTATAGCTGCCCACCGGGACAGAGCGTTGCCACGTCGGATGGCAATGCTTAATTTTTGACCAAAATAAAAACCAGCCCTTGGGTCTAGTTTAACGTATCATCTATGGGCCATAGTTGCCTGACAACGGAGGTTTAAATAAGCAAATTAACTAATAAGCATGATTACCAGTAAATAATAAATAAAATAAACAGATTACTTACACATGTTTTGCGCATCTCAATTCGCGTTACGCATTCGCGCATAACGTGTTCACGCATTTGCAAGCAACGACACATGAATTCCATGCAACGTAAACATTCTTGCAGTTGATGTGCGATTACGCAAGACACTAGAATTATACCTATATGCACAATTGTGTTAAGATATAGGGTTTAATAACTATGTAGGGAAATGTAGCTAGCTATTTTTATATTTCTTTTAAACAATATAAGTAAGCAACAAAGAGTGTTTTCTCTTAGGGCTTACCCTAAAGTTTTCGAAACTGCTGAACCGATTAGAAAAAATCTTTCACTGAGGAAAGCTACACTTTTCTTGAGTAACATAAGCTATAATTATTTATCCCACGGGACGCGTATGGAACCGCGGGAAAACAGCTATTTTGTAATAATTTGATTTTTTATCCTAATTATGGCCCGCGCAAAATTTCACCGACATTCTTTGATGAAAGATTTTGGGATTCATTATGCTCCTTTTTTCAATTTATGGGTACTTCAGAGTACCTCCTTTGTGACCATTCGGTATAAAGTTATGGTAAGCGTTGAATAAGCTATGTCTGACTCATATAATAAGCAAATAACTAAGCAAGATAAATGACAATTAATGTGCACAATAACAATGCTATTTAATAATGTATATTTACATACGCAGAATTAATGTAAATATTTTCAGAAATGTGAATCATTGTGATTTACGCTTCATAAGTTCAAAGGTTTGCTTGTGAATTAAGTAAAGTTTAATTACATGTGACGATCAATTAGTGAATACATACATAGGTAAAGGATACATCTATACCTACTACAAGCATAGGTACTGTAATATTATAAATCTGATGAGTCTGTTTGATTGCTTGAACGCGCTAATGTCAGGAACTATAATTTGAAAAATTCTTATGTAGGTACTATTTTCAGCGTTAGATAGCCCATTTGTCGACGAAGGCTATAAGCTACTTTTTGCCCAGATTCGTGGAGAAGTTCCCACGGGACCAGGTTAAACCAAGGGGGAAAGCTGGTACCTAGAACAATATTTGTTTATCCGGTGTAACCTTTTAAATCAGAACATGATGGTGATATCTTACGGCACTAAACTTAAACATGCTGATCACTATGAATAGACTGAATATTGCGATACGAGAGTAAGTACTATTACTCATATTTTCCATAATCTTTGAGTACTTCAGTAAGTACTCATGTAAGAGTAAATACAGGTACGTCCGATAAAAATGTCTCATAGCAGCACCGTATCTTTCAGTAGTTATGTACTTTAAAAAAACACTTGTTAGACTAAGCCAGTATGGTTCTGTATTAAAATCATCATTTGCATAAGTACCTTTTACCCAACCACGTCGGTCTCGGCTTCCCATCTAACCGGATATAGATGCTGAGTTCCAGAGTTTTACAGATTGTTAGGCACCTTTTTTCTTTTAACTTAATGTAAGGGCTGTCAAACAAGCCGGGGTTGCGGCTTCATAAATGCTGGTCTTAATTAGACGGTTATTACAGGTTATATTCTCCTTCTCCGTGTGAGAGGAAGCCTGTGCCCAGCAGTAGGACGATAAAAAGGTTGTAACAGTAACAATATTGTAGGTAAATCAATCATTCTCAACTAACAAAAAGAACACAGCAACATCTTTATTCATTGCAGAATCCTAAAAAAAGAGAAAATGTACTTACAAAGATATAACTATTTACATAAACACGTGTACAATCGTACCAAGCACCCAAAGGCTTACATTTGCAAATACAGCCAGCATTCTTAAGATGTCATTGCAGTGACTCATGCGGTATTTACTTTCGCGATGACTCATATACCTACATATAAAATATATATACGTGTGCATGTAGTAAATACGGCGCCTGCGTCCGTTGAGTCACAGCAAGGCGTTCGAGGTAGAATTTAAACTTAAATGGCTTCTAGGAAAGACAGTTGTAGCATCGTTGGTGTTGTAGTAACCGTGAATGATGGGAATGAAGATTTAAATGTGATGAATGAGGTTGGGTAAAATGACTGTAGTTTCTATGTGATATATTTGTAAGTACTTTCTTAGTACAGCCTGGACACCAATGACTAAGAAAGGTGACGGAAACCATCTTGTTTCCCACCAGTAGATGGTCAATTGAAGACTAATGGACGATTGTCAAAGAAATCCTTCACTAAGGAATGACTTAAGTAATCATTAAATGTCTCTGAGTGTGGGGGTAAAGGCTGCTTTTTATCCAGATGGCCGGAGTAGCGGACGCGGGCGAAATCCCGAGATCAAACTAGTAAATCATACACATGAACGGGTGGTAACGTCGAGGTAGCTTAATATTTTATGGTCGGGAACACGTTTGTAATCTTATGCTCAGATAAGATAGGGGCACTTGAGAGCGAATGGTCACGTGCGAAAAGTCTTATTAATATCATGGTGATTTACAATGTCAGCCATCGATCAATTTTGTTCAAAATTTTGTTTTGGGTCAACTGTCCTGGGCAGAGGACCGCAGGTACGGTGGAGTGCAGTTCTAGTAAGTTAAATTAAGTATGGTTAACGAGGAAGGGAACGACCAAATAAACGACGGATGGATTTTTGATTAATTAAGCATACGTAACGTCTAACGACCTACATGAATTAATGATTTGCGTCAATTGTTTAAGTTAAAAAAACAAAAAAAATATCAATGACTTCTAACAAAGTGATAATCACGCGACGAACTTAAGTGATATTCATTCAAATGATTATGATAACGTAGATATTTAAATATGCACCTGCTCAGTCGATATCCTTATCAAGTCAGGTGTTTATATCAAACAGCTGTTTGGATTTGATAATGTTTTAGTACTTGAACTAAACATTGTTGCACTGGAAGAGGCATGAAGAGTCAAGACAAATACGGGTTTAAAAACTTGGCCAAATATGGCAAGAAGTTGACGAAATATGAGTTTCAGAACGCTTAGAATAACACAGAGAACCAAACAAAGAAAAATTTAGTCTCTTTATGAGAAGGAGCCTTTGCCGTGAATGATAAATTGTAAAATACTTAAATAATGATGACTTATTTATTTCATTTCACAGGCTAAAAGACACATCCGAAATGATGATGGTTCTTCTTCTTTCGTGTTGATGACATGTCTTATAGTGAGACTACACTTTGTCAGCCCAATATGCTGCCACAGCGAGAGCACGGCCGGATGCACTCATGAGGTCCTGCCGCGAGCAAGTTTCAACCTATTTAAACCTATTTAAATTTTACTTAATTTACTACATATCCAGTTGGTTTTGTACAAGCGTAGGCTATAAGTATTAAGTAGCATTGGTCAAGTATTAAGTAGCATCTTACGTTTAAGGACATTAGGTATTATCAATGACAACAGTCTCTGGTTATCAGGTGACAACTAAAGTGTTTATTAGACAGTATCACGTTTCATCACTATCTCTTCTGATGAAGAGTTAAGATGTTGATGACGATGATGACATTTCATCGATGTAAGTGACCTTTGATATTTGATGAAGGCTTTTTTATGAGTCAAACATTTATTTATTTGTTTACTTTATAATAAAAAAACGGCTAATGCCAGTTATATTTGTTTTAAAATGTAGGTATAATATAATAGAAACCACACCACACCAATTAAAATTCGAAATATTTTCTAGACAGGCAAGTATACATTAACGGTTCAGTTGTATTGTCTATAAAGTGGTAATTTTCTCCTACAGGAAAACAAACATTGAATTTATTATAAGTAGTCAACAAGTTGTTTGTTGGTTCATAGGGTTATTCTCTTACTAATCATAACAAACAAATAGGAAAATTCCGTTAAGCTAACTTATCTGGTTACATGGTTTCAATAGTTTTTGTGTGAAATGTTCATAACAGTTTATATCATCCCGCCACCCTTCTACAGGATTTGCGAGATAATTAATTTCTCTACTGTGCACATTACTGCATTTATGCTAAAGTTGGATGCTAGGAATCACATAGTAATAAACCTACTAACCTTTTTATACCTCTTTTAACTATCCTATTCTCTTTCTTCCCACTATTAGAAGTATTACATTACATTCAGTTTCAAAAACAATAGCATTTCGCACGTGACTGCCAACATGTTTACTTATTACTTTCTAAGTGTAATTTGCACAAAAATCCCACAACCACTGAAACTGCCTACATTATACATAACAGGAAACTTAAGCGTATGATGGGACGTAATATAATAACGTTAATAATGTTAGTTATTGACGTATGTATGAAACTAATAGCTGCGGAAATAATCCAGAAACGGTTGACATTGTAACGTAAAACAAAGTAGGTAATGAAGCCACGTTGTGACGAGAGCAATGGCAAGTTTTCAGGTTGTTTTCCTTAGAAACAGCATTTATACAATCGAGGAAGCGAATTGCATAACGCAGAAAAATAATGGGCAAAGATAAAACTAGCCAACGTTCCAATTTTGGACAAAACCTTTTTGAAATTTCCAAAACAATAAACAAGCCTTATAAAAAAGAAACAAAGAAAAACAAAAAAAGCTGTCACAATGACGTGACGTAACCAAACCCGATTGTCACAAACAAAAATAATTTTAACCGAAAAAGATCTGAAAGCCCCAACATGAATATTCCCGAAATAAAGTCTTATGAGGAACAGGCTATAGACACAGTTGTATCTGTGATCAACCGCGCAAAGGAGAAGTTAGGGGTCCGACAGACTTTGAAGCAGCTTGCGAGTGAGTACCACCGCGTGCTCCGGACGAGGCAGCAGTTCTTAAACAGGCGCTTACGTTGCTACCCTGATGAAAAACGTCCTACGGTATTATGTTATATCATTTATGGTCTTCTCGCACTGGGAAAGGCGTTCGATTCAGTTCCCTGTTTAGGAGTAGGCTGTGATTACTTTCTGTACAACTTAATGTTGTTTAAAATGGAATAGTTGTAATTACTTTTCCTGGTCTGTGTTTTACGACTATTGGACTATATTATGGCATTCACTATTTTCGTAGTAGAACAATTCAGATTTGAATTCTATGGGTTTAGGTTGTTAATCTTTGGAATAGGATTTCTTGAGTATTTTCCAAGTTCGATCCTCAAGTCTGGTAATTTGTTAGTTAAAAATCTCAGCGGTTTCAGGCTGGGGACGGTTGCTCCCAAACTATGGAATTCGCGTCCCCTAAGTCTTGGGATATAAAACCTTCTTTCGCAAGCTTCGGTTGTATGACAGTACCGAATAATGTGCCCACAGCCGAACCTAAAGGCATGGTACTTACGTATGTATTATTTCATCTGATATCCCGTACTGAATACAACTTACAGTTCGCAGTCTGCAAAATGTCTTATTTAATTTCAGTTACGAGTCACAATGTATACATGTTCAAATAGACTTTACTGCTGAGAAACTTTTTGCAAATTGATGGTGGTAACTGAAGCAATAAATAGTTCGGGCCCAGTAGATATTGCACAAACTATATCATGCAAGTAAGTTGATGTTTTCAGGGTTTTGCAGTTCTTCAATCAAAAGTCACCTCAGAGCTCAAAAGATGCAGTAGGTTTTTAGACCCCAAATTTGTTGACTTACTAAATGTGTCAAACATTAACTTTGGAAACTGCCGCATTGCAGCTGATTCTTAGATTCTCACGTTATCGCACCATCGCGTACATATTATTTCAAAATTATCTAAATCATCGTCCGATCGAACGTCATCAGTATTAATTTGTTGTGCCTTGAGCAAAAACCTATCAGTGCGAGATAACCATCTATGATGAGCATTTCAACGTCTTTCATCAATTTTACTTCTTTGGTATTCACTCCTAATTCACTCTCTTTCCTTGTTGCTATTGTAAAGTCGACCCTATTTTCATTATAATTCTTAACACATTTCCAGACAGCCGTGACTTCGCCTGCAATGTCAAGCTTTCCATGAAGCCCATTGGGCCTCCTTTCGCGATCACCAGTGAGAAGTTTATCAACTATGCGATTGAGAAGAAATGGAAGCTTGGCGAGACCTTTATGTACATCGTCAGGTATATGGGAGGGTCTAAGGATGAAGTGTCTCAGTACTATTATTTTGAGGCAAGTTACTGAAGTTCAATAAATTTTAATAAAGTTTTTTATGAATGAATGAATACCCAAAAGACGTATTGTTGGGGAGTTAGTGCGCCACTTCTTCTGTCCAGCAAAAACACATAGGAAGTGGTGAAGCATGGGCGTTTTGAGGGCTGTCTGCTGATTTGGCAGCCAACTTTGAATTAATGATTTTTATTTTTTGACGACCTAAGATTTTTGATTTTGTGGTTTGTCCAACAGGCAATCTTCAGCCAGCCGACGGTAGCTTACCCCATACCTCAGGCCCAAGTTTCTGTATTCTTCAGACTGGAAGATAAGCATATCGAGCCCCCAGACGAGCGAGGCGTGCCATTGGTAAGTATACCCTAAGATAAATGCGATAAGGTATCAATTGGAATTTTAACCTATCAAAACTTTTAGGCAAACAATCAACGGAAGTAATTATGATAATGTTTATCTTTTTATAAGGCCAGAAAAAATGGAACACGCGATTTGAAAAGAGATTGTCTAAAGTTATTTTTGGTAGTTTTATCTTCTTTTGTGTTATGTTTAAATTGAAGATAAATCTGATATTTGTTAAACCAGAAACCCTAGCAAAGTCTCATACGGTAATTTTGAAAATTATTCTGAAAAGATAACTTTATGTAAGAACAAGTTTTTTTTAAGTCTGGTAGATACGTACCTATACATTCATTCGCGGTCGGTATACCTGTTACTGTTATGGTAACTGTTGTGTAATGAGTTTTTATATGAATAAATCAGTTGTTGTCAAGCACTGACGTCTATTACTACATGGTGACAGCGGTGATGAAAATTTTTTCAAAATTTATTATAAAATACGTATTTTGGTGCAATTTTATCGACAAAAATAATGGAACACGCTCGCCCACCATCCGAGTTGAGTTTGGACGGCGGTCCTGCAAGCCGCGCAGAGGCGTGGAAACGGTGGCGACAACAACTCACGCTGTTCCTGAAAGCTTCGGGTGCCTATACAGAGACTGCTGGGGTTCAGGCGAGTCTACTGGTAAATTTAATTGGTCCGGAAGGTTTTGACATATACCAAACATTTACGTTCGATAAGGAGGAGGATCGAGATGATATCAGAATTTTACTTGAGAAGTTCGATAGTTTTTTTGTTTCAAAATTAAATATTACACTAATTCGATACAAATTTTTCACTCGGAACCAAGAGGAAGGCGAATCAATCCAACAGTATGTTACTGCGTTACGCCTCCTTTCGAAAAATTGTAACTTCAAAGAGCTTGAGGACGAATTGATCAAAGATAGAATTGTGTGTGGCATTCGAAGTTTAAGGGTGAGAGATCGGCTGTTGAGATGTGAGGATCTGAATCTCGACAAAGCTGTAAAACTATGCCAAGCCGAGGAAATATCCAGGGAATCCGAGCAGCAGATGGATGCTGTTGGCACGAGTTCGGGAGTGGCGCAGGTGGACGTGGTTGGCGCGCAACGGCGACGAGGTCGCGGGAGTGCCGGTGGCGGCCGGCGAGGCGCGCGCAGGGGCGCAGCGCCCAGCCCGCATCTATGTGCTCGCTGCGGAGGCCTGTCACCGCGCTGTCAGGCTGGAAATTGTCCAGCGAATCAATGCACGTGTTTCGTGTGTGGAAATCGTGGTCACTTTGCGAAGGTGTGCAAAGCGAATGCGTTTTATAAAGGTGGTGGTACAGCGCGCGTATGCGACATTAAACACCGAAGTGAGTCAGAGTCGGATGATGGTGATTCATTTTTTATTTCCATGATTGAGGGAAACAAACGACTAGGTGAGTGGTTTGAAATATTATCGTGTGGCAGTGGTACCGAGAAGTTCAAACTTGACACTGGTGCCGACATAAATGTTATGTCATTTGAGAGATTTTTAGAATTAGGTTTAGATGTTAGCATTTTGAAATGTAATAAAGTTATAAAGTTACAATCTTACAGTGGCGATGTAATACCGGTAAAGGGAACGTGCTATATAGCTTGTGTTTATAAAGGTAAACAATATGAACTGAAATTTGCTATAGCCGATATGAAATGTCAGAGTGTGTTGGGACGGATATCGTGCATACAATTGAATTTGATTAAGCGGATTCATTCATTAAATTTGTCTCAATATGATGACTTGTTCGATGGTATAGGATGTTTGCCTGGTAAATATCACATTGTGATAGATAAGTCAGTACGGCCTGTCATCTCAGCAGCGAGGAAAATACCACTGAGTTTACGGGACCAGTTGGCGGAAGAGCTCAAGCGAATGGAAAGATATGGGGTGATCAGAAAGGTCACACATCCAACTGACTGGGTGCATCCTTTGGTCATAGTCGCTAAGAAAAATAATACCATTCGTGTTTGTCTAGACCCGCGGGAGCTGAATCGCGCAGTTCGGCGCGCACACTTTCAGCTGCCCACCGTGACCGAGCTGGCGGCACGCCTGCACGGCGCCACGCACTTCTCCGTGCTGGACGCTAACTCCGGTTTCTGGGCGGTGCAGCTTGATCAGGAGAGTGCTGACTTATGCACGTTTATCAGCCCATTCGGGAGGTACCAGTTCTTACGCTTACCATTCGGAATAAATTGCGCTTCGGAAGTGTTTCATGGTAAGATACGCCAGCTTCTAGAAGATTTGGAGGGCGTTGACAGTTTTATTGATGATATTATAGTCTGGGGAAAAGATAAAGAGGAGCACGACAGAAGACTTGATGCTTTATTAAATAGGGCTCGTGAGATAAATTTAAAATTTAATAAAGCTAAGTGTAAGATAGGAGTTCGGGAGGTAACATATTTAGGGCATATATTTGATCGGAACGGCATGAGGCCGGATTCCAATAAAGTAAAGGCTATAACGGAAATGCCAGAGCCTACGGACAGAAAAAGTTTAGAACGGTTTTTGGGTGCCGTCAATTACTTGTCTAAGTTTATACCAAAATATTCTGAATTGGCATTACCACTAACTAACCTCCTTCGTAAAGACACGGAGTGGTTGTGGGAGTGCGCTGAGCGCAGTGCATTTCAGAGTTTGTGTCGAGCGGTGAGCAGCGCGCCGGTGCTGGCGCTGTACGACGTGAGCGCGCCGGTGCTGGTGTCGGTGGACGCGAGCGCGCACGCGCTGGGCGCAGTGCTCATGCAGGCGGGCCGCCCGTCGAGTTCGCGTCACGCACGCTCACCGACACGCAGCGCCGGTACGCGCAGGTTGAGAAGGAGCTCCTTGCCATTGTGTTTGCATGTGAGAGGTTCCATCAATATATTTTTGGGAAGAAACGTGTTGTTGTTGAATCCGATCATAAGCCATTGGAGAGTATTTTTAAAAAGCCGTTGATGTCCGTTCCAGCACGCTTACAAAGAATGATGTTAAGAATACAAGGGTATGATTTAATTGTGAGCTATAAACCGGGAAAGTACATGTTTATTCCCGATACACTGTCGCGTGCACCGTTGCCTGATTTATATGAGGATAATATAATGAGTAAAAATATAATGTATCAGGTAGCGATGATTGTTAATAACATTCCTATTTCATGCAATAAACTATGTGAAATAAAAAAGGCATCTCGCGATGATAGAGAAATAAGCGAGCTTATCAAGTGCATTAACTCGGGTTGGCCGGAGCACAAATGTAAAGTAGAGGATGTTGTTAAGCCCTTTTGGTCTATGAAAGATGAATTGTATGAAGTTGATGGTGTGGTGTTTAAAAACGATATAATTTTAATACCTTCTTCTTTACGGGGTGAAATGTTACGGGTCGTTCATGAGGGCCACCAGGGTATAGACCGCTGTAAGCGCCGAGCGCGCCAAGCAATATTTTGGCCAAACATTTCTCGTGACATTGAGTTATTTGTTAAACGTTGTTCTATATGCCAGGAATGTTTAAATTCGCCTGCCAAGGAACCATTATTACCTGTGGAGATTCCATCGATTCCGTGGAATAAAGTTGCATCTGATATTTTGAATGGAAGAGAAAGTATTTTCTTTTGATTGTGGATTATTATTCTAGCTATGTGGAAGTTTGTGAGTTACCGAATATAACGTCGGCAAGCATTATAAAAGAAATTAAGCAAATATTTGCGAGGCATGGCATTCCTGAACTACTTGTCACAGATAATGGCACACAGTACTGCAGTCGCGAGTTTAGACGATTTGCACGGGAGTGGGGGTTTACTCACATAACATCATCTCCTAACTATCCCCAATCAAATGGGAAAAGTGAGCGCGCAGTTCAGACTGTCAAGTCAATGCTGATTAAATGTTTAAGAGATAACAGTGACTTTCAGCTGGCCTTACTTAATTATAGGAATACTCCAAGAGATGGTCTTAGTTCCCCATCACAGTTACTAATGAGCCGTCAGTTAAGATGTAAGTTACCAGTTAGTGTTAATATGTTAAAACCAAAAGTAGTTGAGGAACATGAAACAATGTTGCAGAAGCAAATTATTTCTAAAAGGTGGTTCGATAGAAACACTAAAGTTCTTCCGGAACTAAAATGTGGAGACGAAGCTATTTGTTTAAATGGGAAAAATAAAAGAACAAGATGTAAAGTTATAGGGCAAGCGGGATTTCCTCGTTCTTATTTTGTTGAGACAAGCTGTGGCAATAAAGTAAGGCGCAACCGACGACATTTGATAAAATGTGAGCCAATCCCGGTGGCAATCGATGTGGCACCTGCTTCCTCTGATCAGGAAAGAGGTATTCAACCTAATGAGAAAGATGCAGCAGGTCCTTCAGTAACCTCGAGCGGAATCCCGCCTGGTCCATTGACTAGGGCAAAAGCTAAACTATTTACTAGTATTGAATCCTTATTTTAGAGTCTTGTTTCATTTTAATTTTCTTTCAATGAATTGTGTTAGGTTTTTGTTCCCTGAGAATTTTAAGATTTATGTTATTTTAAGATTTATGTTATTTAAAGATTTATGTTATTTTAAGGGGGGAAGTGTATGTGTGTTATGTTCTTAAAAGGGGAATTGTTGTGTAATGAGTTTTTATATGAATAAATCAGTTGTTGTCAAGCACTGACGTCTATTACTACAGTAACGAACTTGACAAGGTGCATTTAGTAGTATATACGTAACTGCTGATTAAGGGTCGGTTCATATCTAACGGAATATGCGTCGCGTATTATCGGTCGCGTAACGCCAGAACTGACAAATATACGGTAAAACATTCAATCATTCACACATAACCGATGATGCGTTAGTGCGTCGATCATACATTTACGATACGCTCGACGCATTTTCCGTCAGATATGAACCGACCCTAAAGGGTAATTTTATTTGTTTAATATTTACTGCCCTTAAATGGTCAATAAGTTGTAGTGAATGTAATAAATTGGTAGGTAAGTACCAATAGGTAAACCATATTTTATTTAGGTAAATGTGATTTATAAAGTACCTACCTATAATAATGCATAGATAGATACGTATTGTGGTTTATATAGTTATGGCAACACCATTATAGTTTAACAAATTGGCTTTGTTCAATATTTGTTATTCAACTTTGGTACTATCACTATCACCAACTGTAAGATAGGATTTAATGACTGCTGACGTTGGTAATGTAATTTAAATCAAATATAATTAAACAATAACATACGTCATTACAAGTTTACTCTTACCTAAATGGTTGGGAAAACATAATAACATTGTGTTATAAAACGTCATCCTGTGTTACCCACCTAATGATTGGCTTTGCCTAAAGCCGTTAGAGTCAAAGAAATAGTATAATCCTACGTGACAAGTGTCATGATAATATGTTATGTGGTTACTGGGGTTACCTACTACTAAATAGTTGTTTACATTTTAGGCAATACGTGGTAGGCACCGTTGTTGGCTTGGATTCATTTACGAAGAGCCGTTACCAATATTCAATTTATCTTACTAGAGATGGAATTTGACATTACCTGTATAGGACTATTGTCAAAATTATATCTCTAGGAAGCAAATCAACGGATATTGGGAACGGCTGTAATAGGATACGATAGCAGAGAAGGAGCACCAAAACTTTTTGATGAAAAGTATTAAACCGATTTCAATGTTTATACAGAAAGGCTAGTTTTACACGATTATGGAAAGTTCTCCAGGGAGAGCAGTGAAATAGCTAGTCTTTCACTATGTTTTGTGTAGCAAACTTGTTTTGATAATGCAATCAGAGGTTCAAGTTTCAGAGAAAGAAACTAGCTCACTAAAACATTCCCATCTGATTGAAATTATGTAGATACTTATTAGCCTCTTGTAACATGGGTGCATGGGTTATAGTTACGCAGTCGTTACGGGTAGTCAGAAGCCAGTAAGTCTGACACCAGCATAACCACGGGTATTGGGTTGCCCGGGTAAGTGGATTGAGGGGGTCAGATAGGACAGTCCCTCCTTGTAAAGCACTGGTAATCAGCTGCATCCGGTTAGACTGGAAGCCGACCCCAACATAGTTGGGAAAAAGGCTCGGAAAATGATGAATGATGGGTAATCGCTACGCATATTATTAAGTAGTTTCCTAATTGCTTTTTAGTTCTACGCAATGGGGAAAAGCCTATTGGTTAAATCCATTTAATTAAGTAGGCATTAGCAACTATTTATTCTGATAACAATGCTATTAGAAATATTAGTTTGTCTTATTGATTGTACCGTATGTACGTACCGTGATTCCGAAAAATTTTCACATTTGACCCTCACTTTGACGTTAACGAGTGTATGCCAGTTAGTGGGCTAGATCATGAACCAAAGAAGGTTTGAAAGGCACTGACCGATTTGAGAACAACATCCTACATCTAAGCAATAATAAGTCGAACACTTGAGTAGCTACTAAATTTTATGATTCAATCTTTGCCTATACCGATGTGATTACAGGATTGTTTTCATGGTAATCGAAAACCGTGACAGCGCGGTACAAAACAGTAGCTCTAAAAGGGAAATTAAGTATTGTTTAAAGTAATAATATATTGCCATAAATACTATTCAGGAGTACTGTGACATAACAATGAAACATCAAATGCAGTATTGACGTATAAAAGTGACGCATTGGATGTGTGTTCAACTTGCATTGAATGGGTAAAAAGGTGCAAGTACCTAGTGGGTAATCTGTGGTATATGACCACATGAAATGACGCAGTTGTATGGCCTGCTCACCTACTCCCCTATTAATCCCCATATAAAGTTCTTAATATATTTATCTACCCCGGATCAGAATAGGACGTCCTCTCCTCCCGTGGGTGTCGTAAGAGGTGACTAAGAGAACCTAAAGGTCAGTGCATGACATCTGCACTTTGGGCCACCCGCACGGTGACGGGTAAATCACCACAACAGCATTCCCAAAGGGGGTTGGTGTCAGGCAGGCGGCCGATCATAAAACTTAAGCCGAAACTTCTGCAGCATGAAGAGAAAACATGCTGCGTCTACCCCAAATAAAATTGGGATAACGGCAGGAGGATGATGGATGGTGAATCTATTTATCTTATTAAATACTAGCTTTTGCCCGCGGCTTCGCTCGCGTTAAGAATATTATTATTATTAATTAGGTATGGTTTTTGCGGCTTTACTTTTGTTTAGCGTGTGTAAAAAATTAGGGCCTACAAAACTTCTTTGTACACAATATTCTTTACTAATCTGTCATTAGGCGCTAAAACTATTAAGTTATTGGGTGAACTTATTCGTGAGCAAACAACATAAAACTGTCCATGAGAGAAGACTGGCGGAGAATCTTAACACCGCGATTCAGAAATGAGACGAAAATGCACAGCGCCATCTAATAGCGGTAGGCAGAACTTCTCAACATTTAGAACTAAACATTATTTTGTTCGTTCCATTACGTACTGATAGGTTCAAACTAATACATTTTACATCCTTCATCATCCCTTATTTTATCACCCGTGGGGGTTGAATGGGGGTTGAATTAATCAAAATCGTATTTAAGCGAACGTCATCATAAAATTCTGATTCGTCATCAGGACTTCTTCATAAAGTCTAAGAAGATGTAGGCAATCTATACAAACTTTTATCCCCTATGTTATCCCCTTAGGGATGGAATTTATCAAAATCTTTTCTTAAGGGTTGCCTACGCCATAGTAGCTTTATGCATGCAAAGTCTTAGTCCGATCGGCTTAAAATTGACAAAGTTTCATACAAACTTTCATCCCCTATTTTATCCCCTTGGGGGTAGAATTGATCAAAATCCTTTCTTAGCGGATGCCTACGTCATAACATCTACCTGCATGCCAAATTTCAGCCCGATCCGTCCAGTGGTTTCAGCTGTGCGTTGATAGATCACTATGTCAGTCAGTCAGTCAGTCAGTCACCTTTGAGTTTTATATATTTAGATATTTAATCAAGTGTCGGATTGCCACCCCATCGGGCTATAAGAGTGAAGTTATAGCTATAAGAGTGGTCACTATTCGTGAGTGCACCTGCGTCAGATCTCCTTACATGAGAACAGCCGCCGAAGCCGATGATTGGCTAGACGGACATCATGTGACTAAAGCGGTTTTTCTTCTTTCAGATGTACTTCAGGGTCGAAGGCCACTACACGGAACACGACATGCGGTACGTAGCACTCTCCGCTGACTGGATCCTGGCCATGATCAAGATGAAGATCAAACTGTTCCAAAGGATTGAAGCTATACGAATATTTTAATGGCTTTCTTAATTTTAGCGTTTTTCGCTGTAGGTTATTTATTTTAGAGATGCTTTTGGAAAATTCTTCTTTACGTTGAAGAACTGGAATAATCGATAAAGGAACTTTAGCGTTTCACTTTTAGTCTATTAGTCTTAACCTTTCCGAGAATGTTATCTAGAATCTAGTCATTTGCATTAATTACCTTTGGACTTAATTGACATCCAGTCTTTTTATTAGTCTTGTTGTGTTCCATGTAAATTTGGGTGGAGTATCAGAAATATATCAGATAGCTTTTTAAAAACGTGTTTGAATTCCATCTTCTTAAATATGTATAATAAATCCCACCCAAAACAAAAATGTGAAAGACTGCCAAGTTCGATAATATGGGAATGCTTCGCCTATAAAAGAAGTGAGATCTGAATAAGTACCAAGTTCCATACACATACCTCAGTTAAAAATAATTACTTTTTAATGATGTTACTTGGCAAGTTTTCATACACCTTGTTATAAACCTACTAAACGCAATGAATCAAGTATTTAATTTTCTATTAAAACTTGCCAAGAAACATCATTAAAAAGTAATTATTTTTAACTGAGGTATGTGTATGGAACTTGGTACTTATTCAGATCTCACTTCTTTTATAGGCGAAGCATTCCCATATTATCGAACTTGGCAGTCTTTCACATTTTTGTTTTGGGTGGGATTTCATTTATTTTTGTAAGGTTGTTTATTTTATTTTTTTCTTATGATGAAGTTAGTTCAAGAAATGTCTCATTTATACTATCTTTTAGATTTTTGAATATGCACTATGTTTCTTACGAAGAAATGAACTAGATTAACTAAATGGACTAGATTTACCAACTGACTGACATGACATGTTATCATATATTATGTTCGTGGATCAAAGTTACACATTCGTTATTTTCGAAAGTGATTCACACTTGGCCGTTTTCAGATTTTTACTTAACTTTGACTAAATACAAACCTTTGTACCATTCGAAGATATATTATATAAATATAGATACATTTAGTTCGTTTTAGTTCCTTAGGGGTATCAATTTACACCGGGTATAAAACACCTTCATTATTTTGAAACCGACTCACACTTGGCCATTTTCAGATTTTTCCCTTTACCTTGACATAAAGACCTACCTCCATGCCAAATTTCAAGTCAATACGACCATTGGAAGTGGTCTAGGTTTTTGATGAGTGAGTCAGTGAATCAGTGAATCAGTGAATCAGTCAGTGAGTGTATAGTAAAAATAGCGATTTTCTGACGTCAATATCTCAAGACCTACAATAGGTATATTAATGAAATTTTGTATTTTAGATAAGTGAGGGGGTCTCAACAGATACTAGAAATTTGATATGCGTAAATAAAATAGATTTTGAGTTACAGGGGGGTCGAATTTGGCCCGAAATGGTTCGTGTAATATAACCCACGGCCGGTGTGTCGCTTTTTTTGCTCGAACTTGGCGGACACACGGCCGTGTGTCTAGATTAAATTAGATAACAATCAAAACCTTAAAACAATAAATAAAGGCTTCCACAAAACGGATGACCACATAACGTAACCTAATATTATGCAGATGCTATCAACATAACCAAAAGAATTTGTAGTTACCAAAATCGTGAGAGAATTCCCGTTGAACCATAAACATGTAGGTATGGTTTTGAATACAGCTATATCTCTCGGATTCACCTATGTCCTGAAAGACCTACTTCCTATCAAAATTAAATTTATTAAACGTAACGTCACAATTACATGAGACGACCTCCGAAAACGCCCGCCCTTCACCACTTGCTATGTGTTGTTAATGGGAAGAAGTGGCTCAAAAACTCCCCGGCAACACCTATATTAAAAAGCTTTAAAAAAAAATTAACTCTTCGATTTATAACAACTTAGGATTAGAATTCGTAGGAAAACAGTTGAGTGCAAGTTGACTCACTCATTGATATTGCCTGTTCTAAGAAGGACGTATGTTAATTTTGGATCGAAGCTATTCCGCAATATATCTCTGCGTGCTTGAGGAACCGGTTTCGAAGTATTGCGATCAGATACATTTCAATATGCTTCTATTTTGAAATGTCGATCTGTGGTGGTCTTGTCTTCTGCCCATTTCTCGATAAGATCAATTATTTGGAACCACACACTAGCTTCCGACTTTCCATAAGAATGTACCTTTAATAAAGACTCCTTCCTAGATTTGCAGGAATCTTGGATTGCTGACCATGATCGAAGTTGCATGAACTGTTTAGCCTGCTCATAGCATTTAGTTTAATTCGTAGTCAACTGTCTTAACTTATCTTTTAAGGTACCGAGAATCTTATCCGAGCTTTGTACCGACTTGCTTTTTAAACAGTGGCTGTTCTCCACAATTCCACCCACGTCAAACTCAAACTCAAAATTTTATTTCAAATATGAACTCTTAAGCAATCATAAATCCATTGTTAGTCTTAGTCTAAGCTACCTCCATTTCTAGACACAGCTCGGTCAGTTCATTGTATTCGATGAATCATTGAGCGGTACCCGCGATCAATGTCCTTGCGCAACTACTTTCACTTGGCAACACTGAGATTAAAATGTAAATGGCAAAGTCTTGCACGCGACAGTGTTGCTAACAAAACTCGTTTTTGGTTTTGGTTCTTAAGTTACGGGTGTCGATGAAAGTATGGAGAGCAAAATGCATATGAGGTCATTTGCATTTGAATTTGGTACTTTATGTAATTTTTCCATGAGTATTTTTGCTACTCTTTTTAGAGAAGCCTTTTTCAAATATGGGTCCTGGATTCACGTCTCGAATCATTCCTAATCCTGGTAGATGTTTTCGATAATCATAATATCGACTTCGGAATTCCCTGAGATCATTAAGAGTTATTATTTATCTCAGCTATTGTTATTTCGATATGTGTAATTAATAGGCGGACTTTTACAATTCTGCTTAAAAAGACCAATAAAAATAGATCAAGATAAGCGTTTCCAAAAAATCGAGTCAATGTCGGTCCATATTAGCATAATATGCGCCTGTAAATTGATATGGCTACTCCTAATAAATAATAACCTTAATTCTGAGAGAATCCGCATACCTATTAAAATAAACGGTTCCACAAAAATCAGGATCGTGGGAATAAAAAAAACGGGTTTACAATACCCCACGCTTCTCGAACTTCACGGTTGGGAAACAATGCAAAAAAGGTTTTATCGCAGTCCATCAAGTTCCTGATAATAGACAAATCTACCTGGCCTTACTCACCGTCGCTGTTCGCGCCATAATGACCCAAACTGTCATTCAAACGCGCATGCGCGGACCGTTCGCACGGCCATCGTGTTTTACCGCCATATTTAATTTATTCGAAGTGTAAACACAACCGTTTTTGAATTAAAAAAGTGTTTTTAGTGTAAACAGTGATCATGGTGCGTACTTTTAAGTTAGTGGGGTGCTTCAAAGTGCCAAAACGTGGTTCTAAAGTGGTGCCAGCGTCTAGTGGCGACGGGATTTTCACAATCGACATGTCGTCTACCTCGACTTTGGATGTTGTCGTAAGTTAATTGCAAAATAATAACCTATTAGGAGGCTTTATTAAATTGCTGGAATTGCGAAACGAAACGTTCGATTTGTTATGACTTTTCAATAGTGTTGTGTCAACTAACAGCTGTTTTGGCCTGACGTCATTCGAATGTAAGTTCTTGATAGGTGATTTGGAGAACTCCACAGTTAAGTAATGACCTATGATTAAGCAATATGTAAGGTGCGCTCGCGCAGTTTTCTTAGTTATTTATTCGAGATTACTAACCATCTATTCAAACCTACTTAGTAAGCAGAACAAATCGATTCATTATTCTTGTTATCCACGATTGTACTGGTTGTAGTCCAGCAAGATGACTCTAAAATTCACCAAGACAAATCGGCCGATTATCATGACTCTGGCAAAAAATCTTAAACATGCAATTATTACAACTGTCTATTTAGAAAATATCGTGTTAACTACTAATGTGTCTTATCTTGTCTCCTCAGTATGAGAAAGAATCTAGATAGCCTGATAACGCGACGGGTGGCTAATAAACCTCTGGTCCAATCAAGACCCAGTACGTTAGAATCTAGACAAGATTTTCCTTAAGTAATAACTTATTTTGCGGAAATTGCATTCGTTAAGATACCATTCATCACAGAGAAGTTAACTCGTGTGACGCAATTTTTAAAGGAATTTCAGTTCAGTATTGAAGTTGTAAATAAGACTTTAAGAATATTTTAACAGCTAAATGTTACTAAAGTTAAAGATGTAATTCATGAAAATGTAGAAACTGCAGACCAACATTTCATTCACGACGTATGGTATAAGTAGTTAAGAGTAAATAATATGCGGCTTGAAAAGGCAAATAATTTAAAACACACTAATGCTCGTTTTGATCGTCATTCAAGTTTTCTAGTACTTGGAATATAATTAAGTATTATAAAATTTCTAACTAACATTCATATTTTAATTAACTGGAAAGCAATAATTTTCATTACGACTCCTTTTAATGTTCTTTCTGAAGTAATTATAGCTTTTGGTTATTAGGTTCTCCAGTTAAAGCCCAAAGGCAAGGTTTAGTATCCTATTCCAGAGGACAGAGCATAAAAATCTTTTTTTATCTTTGCTATTAGCTTACCTTCATTTTTTGTTTTCAAGTCAGTTTCAAGTCTTTTGATTTTCTTGTTGACTTTGGTAATTTTCACCATGCTAACATGTAATTGGTTGACACCAAAATCTTGCTGTATTTGTAGATTTGTATCTGCACCATTTTATTCCATGTTAATTTCAAATAAATCACTAACCATTTCTAATGTTTCATCCTTACCAAGCATTGTCTGTTTAGCACTTGTTACATCAAAATCTTCATTCACAGAACGCTCGCCTCAAACAGTATTGTTTACTACAAACTAAATATAGTTCTTTATCTTTTCGAAGACGTGTTTCGCAAGTTTCGAGTTAATTTACATTAACAATACAAATCCCATTTGTGTGACAGAGTTATTGCGTGACTGATAACATGCGAACTTTGTGGAGCTAATTGATTCGGTTGGTGCAAAATATACGTGTACTGATACTTCATATTTTATGCTACTGATGCTATCGTGTGCTTGCACTACACACACGTTTGCTGTTTTGTCTGGAGTTAGAATAGAAGAAGCTTTCCATTTTTTTGAGTCGCATTAAATAAAAGTTGTATTTAAATAGTCAAGTATTATCAAGTAGATGATGAGTCAGGAATTATGGATACCTACTGATATAGATCAGTAAGATGGTAAAACCAATGTAGATCAACCTGAACGGCACGCACAGTAATGCTGTCCTGATGAATACAAAATTTGAAGATGTCCCTTTCTAGAATAAGAGATAGTACCAGAAACGGCACAAGTGACATACATACTAGAAGCTGTTCCAAGTATCACCAAGAATCAATAACTTCCTCTTTCATATCGTCGTTTAGACACAAAGGCCTATCAAGACGTGCGAGATTGATTTCATAAATACACTAGATGCAGTCTATTATGTTTTTCTAGGAAACTTAAAGTTACATTCACACGAGGGTGAAAGCTGAGTTAATGTTCTTAGGAAATGAGCTGTCATTTGTAACGAGCTGTTGTGATCGATATGTGTTCGTTGTGATTATTGCACACAGCTGTAGGTGTTGATAATGTTTGTAATGAGGACACTGTTGACCTTCGTTGCTTATAAGGTTTGCTCTCTATTTAAGAAGTACCTATCTGTATAGGTTTTGATGGAAGGATGCATTTTCATAGTCAAAGAACATTCTGGAACGAAGTGAATCTTCGATTTTTTTTAAAGGTGTAATTGTGGGGATCACGGCCATGCTTCTGTAATGGCAATAGCCAGTGGCAATATCTCGCGTGTATCCTGAGAAATGGTCGTTATTCTCTCAAGAAATGATATATGGTTTCGAAGGCATAGAAAGGGAAATAATGGTTTCTTCATAAACCAGCTGTCTATACTCTATAGCTATAGCTGAAGCACACACTGAAGTTTATTTCAGTTAAATTCCAAATACCAAAATTAAATCCCCTTCGAACCTTTTTCTCACGCCACATAAGTTTTTTATAAGCCCAACAGGTAGTATCTGTCCAATAGATAATATTGGTATTATAATAGTTCATCGTTCGACTGTTTGATTGTATAAAAACTATAGCTTGATCCTTCATTGTATTCGTCCTTCAGTATAACTGGTGATGTAACAAGTTAATGCACCTGCACTTTGTCTATACTTTTATGATTTTGCTCATTGGTTTTTATCAAACATTTTTTTACTATGTTCATGTTATTCTGATGCTGTTGGTTTTTTTTTTATTTCCTTCGCTCATCCACTTTCTTCCACTCTAAGGTTTGCTATAAGCGTATTATCTGAGTTAAGCTCATATCGGCTTCCTAAAATAGTTAGGAAAAACGTATCTGAGTACATTAAAGGATAAATGACTAAACTTTCAACTGTCATAATGATTTATCAATCTATCTTCAGTTTAAGTTTAAAAAGCAGTCATAAGTCATGCTATCTAATCTTTTATGTTTGGGTTGCACTTAACAGACACTGATGCAAGATTGGAGTAATACCCATTCTGAATTGCACTGATAACGCACTTGTTACCAGAGTTTTTTGTAAGAAAGAGATAATTGAGGAGACCTTGTAGATAATTAAAATGGCATCCATTTATCTTGTGAAATTATTTCTTAATGGCAAAAACTGACATCTAGTGAACTCAGTGGACTTAAAAAAATATTAAAAAGAAGGTAACTAGAATAAGAAATAAGCTTAAAAATACGACAGAGTGCAGCTCCAAAGAAGATAGAAATTCGTTATTTGACATCTCAATAACGTCAGCTTTTTTTTTTGGTTTTATCGACCCCAAACGCAAGCTAGAACCAAAATAATTACTCCGTATCGACAAAAAAGTAACAACACAACAAAAGTAAGATAAAAAAATAACATAACACAAATTGCTTCAACCGTTGCATGTTTTAAAAATAACCGACCAAATCAAAAATAGACCCCGAAGAATCCTTTTGCAGATAAAACAGGACTTTTGAAATCAGTCGTATTAAACTTACCTGGGTGTTAAATAGGCTGTTCACTGTTATTGAATTTGAAGTCTTATTGTGATGGTGTAAGGTTGATTTTGGCTTGTAAGTTGATGAAAAGGTTTTGTAGGAAATTCTTCGAATGGTTGGTATTGGGAATTCCTTTGTGGATGTTTCATAGTTTGAGGTATACTATGATTATATTGTACTTAGATACTTTGCAGTAGTACAGCGGTTAAGTTAATAAGATTGTCACGTACTGCATACAAATTGTTCGATAAAGTCACTAATGGATTCGAAGAATGACGAATTTACCATCGGTAATAGATTTTTACTTCCACTATAACTAGTATCATGAATTATGTATACAGGCCTGTGCTCTAATGATTGCCAGGCTGCTACTGAGCATTACGTCTGAGGTTCTATCCATAATTCAAGCTTCATATGGATCGTCTTATTAGTACCGTATAGGTAATATACTTAATTTAAGGCCAGGTAGCCCTTGATTCCAGGCACTTTATAAAAAAAGTCTGATATCTGATGATCTATGATACAAAATACATGGTGAATTTTCAACCAAAGGTAAGAATCACTGCCAAAGTCTGATGATGGCGCTGATAAGGTAGTAATAATAATTATTAAGTATTCCTATCATGTTTGTTAGTTGAGGTAAGATCCCCACAGGTATTTCCCATTCAGTAACAGAAGCCGGTGAAAACCTACGACTTAAAACGTGAGGCTACATTCATACACGTTTTAGCTTACCACATCACGCTTGCCGGTTGAAAACAGTCATCAAACCTACTTTACCTACATACAAGGAAGTATTGTTAGAGGAAATAGGATAAAATGTCACGTGCTAACGACGTAATGATGTTGATATTTACTTGTTACCTATGTATTTGTCAAAATGTATTGCACCGAAGACCTAGCATAGCCCCGACCTTTCAAGTAAATGTATAATTTAGGACGAATAAAATAAGATAATATGTTGTGCTGACCCCAAATAAAAAAATAGGACAAGGTCAGGAGAATGATGATGATGATGTATAATTAAGAAAGAAGAGCACCTATTGAGCATTTTAAAGTGCGATACCCTATCACACTACATAGCCAGGAAAACGAACCCAGGATTGCACGCTCCAATAATTCATATAACCAGTTTGCTTGATAAAACTTATCATAGAACAGTTAAGTAAGACATCTTGCTATATAGATAACACAAACTACCATGATGAACCATCCAACCAGTTCCTTTAATACCCATGTCTAACCTGATAGTAATTAAACGTTTATTTCCACAATATTTTCCCAAGGCATTAAGGATCAGAGTCCATACTATAAATATGTTATTACTAATAGGAAACCGTTCTTACTAAGCGATGATCTTGCAATTTGCTCATACCGTGAGCAAAAAGCGGTAGTCTTAAGTATAGGGTATTACGATGCGTTTGCAGCGGCGGCGGCGCCTATGGGTACCGGTGAAGGTAATCTGATGGTAGACTGGTAAGATGAGGTAAATACAGCGGTATCATGGAAAACTAGTTGAAATTTAATATCGAAGTTAAATACACGTATTAAGGCTTCTTAGGGGATTTTTATTTAGTAGTAATTTCTCCTGAATCTTCGAATAAATGCTTCGTGAATTCTAATTCTGCCAATCTGTCAGGTAGGTACGGATGTCCAAAAAATGTTTTGACTCCATTTTCAGCCAAACTCATATAAGATTAAAAAAGCAAAGACCAAAAACATTATACAAATGTTAGATATTCACCTATCTACTCTATTAACTGGTACTGTTAATTATGAAAGGCCCGTCACAAAATGATGTTCCAATACCTTTATTATATCAGCCATCTGATATATACTCGCAAAATTACTGGAAAACATCAAGTATCACTATTGCTATGCATCATCATCCGATACATTAGTTCTGTCTCCATAAATTGATACACAATATATTAGAAGTGCATCCAATGGCCTACCACAAAGGGGGTTAACACAAAATATACTTTTGTACACAAAATACACAAAAGAGTAACTCAAACAGTGGGTCATCGCTTCCTGCCATTCATTTCTCACACAAATGGGCATGACTTGTTTCAAACCGTTGTTGTTGATGTGTTTCACTGGAATTTCAAAGGTCATTTAAATAAATGACTGCAACTAGTAATTCCTCTCGTTTCCATCTGCGTCCTGAAAATCGATTTTAATGCATAGGAATTTGGGGTGTATTGCAACATCTCGAGCAACGTCTGCATCATTTACATCTGATTTCTCTTTGCAATTTGCGCGCGTGATCAACCTTTATGAGACGTTAGATGTCTCCAGTGCCTTCTATGGCAATTAGGGTAAAGTTTTAACCCTACGATAGATCCCATGCTTCACTTTTAAGCTATAGGATGGATTTAATAGGCGATGATGGCTAAGCCAAGTAGTCTTCTGAAAAGAGTCTAAATATTAGGCTTATCTGTCATAAATTCACTTATTTTTAACGTGCCTAACTGCAAAACCAGCAGCCATCTGACCAAACAAACGTGCGCATTTAATATATCAATTTGAACTAATGCATTATCTAGCGTGCACACTGTTTTTGCTAAATGGAACAGCGAGTGTCCGTGAGTTGAAAGTTCAAGGTTCAATGATAAGTATAGATTGGTATTCGCGAATTCGCGATCTCCAAACGTTTTGTGTTGAAATAGCTCCTACTTCTGCTATATCAAGACCTAAAGTGCTTTAGATTTTAAACCAACCAACTACGATATGGCGTCTCCGATTGCATTTAAGCAAAGCGCAATTTGAGCTCTCAAAATTGATGTTATAACTCAAACTGTGTTAGCGAAAATATTTTGTGTCTTCATAATTCATGCTCAAATTCTGGTGTTTCGCTTGACAGAGAAATTAAATTCAAGGTCGTTGACCTGTGTTTATGATCAGTTACGAAGCTTTGTGGTTAACCGATACTTCTTTTTATCGATGTTTAAAACAAAACCTGGTGGAACTTTAACGTTATATTTTACGTTTGTGGTTTATTGTGTTAGATGTCCCAGTGTTACTTCTGAGTATCGATAAAGACCTCAGTTCGGTGTTGAAATTGCTAGTATTGAATGTTTTAAATTAGTGGACTAGTTTTTTATTGTGAGTCGAATGGTGAAGTGGAGTTTGGAATGGAGAAATAAATTATGATCAATGCACGTGTCTCCACTGTTGTTAAATCTCTGTCTAGGAGTTGAATTATTATGACGATCATATTACAGACAATGTTTGTAAATATATCAACATTAAGGTCATCGCGTCACCGTCTAGACAATATTGGCCTTACTACAAAAACTTTAACCATTGTTTTACACTTGTCTAAAAAAAATGTGGCTCCAAAATGAACCGTCAACGTCATAATTTGACATTTTTTTTAGACAAGTCTTAAACTGACGTTAAAAAGTTTTTGTGGTAAGACAGTATATCTTTTACTTTGCATACAATTACAAGTTTTGTGACTACCTATACCATCTTCTTCGACAATTCTTGACAAACGACTTTGACACTCCAAAAGCCATTTGCTGCCTCAGTAGTGTTCTGTTCATACATTTAGACTGTCATGAAGTTACTAATACCCTAATACCCAACTTCGGACAAGCAAAGCTACTCCACAAGAATATAAGGATGTGCCCACATAGATCGTGATCGACTTAAACCTCTCATCACGACTTACCGCTTCATACGCTGGAATTAAAAGAACCGTGACCATACACTGGATATTTGTCCGCAACGAATAGTAAGTAATAGTAAGCAGAAATAATACCCATTGTATTTGTACCAACTATTGTTATTAAACATACCATTGTATTTAGTAGCTCATAGATTAAACAACGTTGAGTAGTTTTCCATTGAAGAAATTGTAATCTCTTTTGAAGTGTGATATCCTGGTATAATTTGCGCCAAACTTATTGGTGGCTGGTAGCTAACTTTCGAGCAAGTACGCGCAAATGACCCATATGCCACGCGTTCATCTTCCGACCCGCTGATATGACAGAAATAGTTAGCTAAACAGCCATTAAGTTTGCCACAAACTAAAACAGGCGATCAGATTAAGGGTAGCACTTCCGACCCAGAAGAAAATAAAATCAAAGTGTCATAATCCTCCCCACAGAAGGAACATTATTGTCAATTTTTGTGACCAAAACTTTAGTTTTAATAGAATACAAAAAAAAGAAATCCGTATTTTATAATTAGATAGACAAAGCTGCAAGTTTTACGAGACTTAAACCTCCTTGTAGCGTCAGCAACGAATTGACTTAAAGTTGTTCACGACATACGCCAGTTGTACCAAGTACCAAGTGTGTTTTCCGTACATTTGTAAGTGAGTCACAAATACCTGTGGTTTTGTCGGAAGTCTGGCGGTTATGTACTTAAGTGTTATCATTAAACATGGCTCCTCAGGTATTTGTTAAAATTTCATAATATTACCGGCATGACGAATCACGCAATTTTTCTTGATTTGTTTTTCTGACATCTTTAATGGTTTTATGAAAACTGTTTATGAGAAAAGCAGTGACACTAATACGATAATTAATTGTACAAATAAATATATTCAAATCACACACTGTCGTGAGGACTTTGGTAACTTTATGGTAATGCTTATGTTACTAACCACGATATGTGCAGTTATTTGGAAGAAAATATATACACTATTTCACACCCCAATAAATAAATAAGAATAAATCTGTTCTAAAAATAAAAAAACGTTAAAAAAGGTTATGGATTCTTATAAAATTTCAGCAAAATCGCAAAATCGTTACAGTAATTTTCTGTTAATGGATAGCACACAGTCATTCAGGCTATATATTTTCATAATATATACTTTCATAATTTATTGTAATATGTATTAGCGACAATAGCTCAGAAATTGCAACTCCATTTTATAAACACGTTCTCCTCTATTGAAATTTTCATGAAACCTCATTTCATCATACACCCAAAGACAGAAAGTAGATCTCAAAGTAGGTGCTAACTGAGAGCATTTTACACCATAATTATAGTTTATTAACACTAATTGTGAGCTTACAAATTACCTCGAGTTTCTAGATAGACAGCTCAGATGGTTTCATCCGATTAACATGTTAAGACAAGATGAATTACTGTGAAAGCATCATGTCGAACTTTCTTCTTTTTACTTGGGATAGCTGGAGAAATTACTTAAAACATTATTTTCGAGACATCACGTGTCTGTAGTTATCAGGGTAGTGTTTGTCTTTTGTTTGTTAATTAAATTAATTAAGCATCATTTATATTTGGTAACACTGTTTTTGGCCAACTGACTAAGGGGCTCCAATTTTTTTCATTTAAGCACTTCCTAATGGTAATGGCCTGTAAATTCGTCTATGTATTTTTATGAGTAATACTATAAGAAACTACAAGGAAGAATACTCTGCGTAGGTACGCATATAAGATTACTGGATCTGATGCTCAGCAAATGTGCACCTACTTACCTAAAAAAGGAGACCACGTGTCATTTTGACCAACCTACCATTTTCCATCCATCTTCGTCTTCATGGCGATCAGACTTATATTTTAGTGGCCCAGTATTTCCATCCATCTACAGCCCGCAAGATGAATATCAGATAAACAGCTTGCTTTCCAATCCTTATTAGTTTGCTTATTAAAGCAAGAGCAGCATGTTTACTGACAGAACGAGTCTAAGTAACCGGTCGGCCATCGGTAACCAGTCACGTTGGGTGATCTGAGGGTTAATCGGTAATATAGTTTTATTATCAACTGTTATAATACTAGGTATAAATGCGAAAGTATATGAATGTTTGCTTTGACGGTCGATGTTTTTGCTGGGCCGGTTTTGATAGAATTTGGATCCTAGCCATAAAGTTTTTTATTTGTTATTAAGGTAATAATAAGTTAAGCCTATAATGTCCCCCTGCTAGGCAAAGGTCTCCTCATCTTGCCTCCATACGTTATAGTATAGGACCTGGACCCTAAGTCGTATTAGTTTATAGAGTTTCATGTATGAGAAGCTTTTTGATAATAGACTAACAAAGTAACAAATAGCTAAAATATAATTGAAGACACTAGTGAAATAAACTGAAAAAAGCTAGTAAATAATTAAACTACAGTTGATGCAATACAGATCAGTGTAGACAGGTGTAGACCGATGAAACGAACATCCAATTAGTTACGTTTTTAATATTCATGATGATATTATTAGTACCACTGAGTATCGTGATACAGTTGACCTTAACATTTAAAAGGTGTTGATACAAGGAGCAAAAACCTAGTTTCAGATGATTTGAAATATGCAAATTTTAATGTTGTATGAAATAGCTCAATAAATTTATTCCTCACACAAAATTAAAAAATGCATTCATGCATTCATTGTTGGGACAGTATTACCATTGAACAATTCAGACGACCTTTTAGACACACTACAAAATTAAATTATAGTTAAAAAAAACTATAGTAAATCAACTACTAGTAAAATCAAAAATAACAACTATTCGAGTCGAAATAGGGAAGGTATACTTTCACCGTAACATCTACCTAGACTGCAGACTGGTATGTGAAACCCTCTAGAAGAATGCTTAATTAAAATGCCTAGGTAATTCAGTAATAGCGCGCAACCACAAAATAGAACAGAAGTCAATCTCATGTATGTACTTCACTTTTCATGCCTAAACTCGGCGGTCGCGCTAGGGCTGTCAACTTTTTTATGCGCATAAAACTAACGTGGTAGTGGTACTCGTATCTAATTATTTGATGTATTGTTAAGAATAAAACAGGAAAAATGAAATATAAACCAATAATAATAAAATATTTAATGTGGCATACAAGAGGTTAATAAACACTTTCAACGGAAATTCGTTTGAACGAGATACCGAACTTTTTCAGAAACCGCAATTTATAATTTTGTTATTCATACATATATACTTACCCTCCTCTTTACTTGTGAAATTTTTTTTTGTATGTAATGGGCTGGTACAGTCCCTGATCTAAGCTTGCTTCTACCTACAGAAACCTTGATGTGCGAGTTTTATTTCGTCTACCTTACAACATACTCTCGCCATGATCACAAAAATTATCAACTCCTTCTTTCTTTCTCCTGCCCTGTTCCCAAATATTACTTGGGGTCGGCGCAATATGTCATTTTCTTCCATTTTCCCCTGTCACTCGTCATACTGACACTCACTCAATTATCAACTCCTACTAGTAATAATCTTTTAGGGTAGGTTGGGAGGTTCGCCTGAGTCGACACTAGCAAAACTTATTACGGCATTGGGCCAGAGGCCGCCGGGGCGCTTACCTACCCACCTAACTGTACCTACTGCGTTTATTATACGAACCATCGAAATATGAGAAAATAAGTAGGTACATACTATAGGTAATACGGCAGGCTAAAAAAACGACAATTCACTGTTTATTGTTGTATAAAACTAACCGTCCACTGAACAATTATAATACGACTTTTTTTGTTGCTCCATTATTACTTTTTCTTTTGTTATTAAAATTAAAAATATTACAGTCAAATTACAGTTAGGTAGGTATCACAACGAGTGCACATTATTTTATCTACCTTGTGTGTGACGCGCGTATCTCAAGAAAACGGCAGCCGCGCTTGCACTGTTTTGAGTTGTTTTGAGACAGCGCGTCTGTGAACACGCACACAGAGACACCTATGTCTGCGTGACTCGAACGCGCTTTGTATGTAGATTGACTTCTGTATAGATAGTTCAACTCAGATTTGCGCGCGGCCCTATGTGTGCGTCGGCTTGTAAATATACAACTTTCATTCGTGTGACAGTGACGTCGTCCGAGCATGACGTGTTCTTATCACTTTTTCTTATGGGTACAGTCGTTTACGAAAATACTAGTTATTCGCGGAGAAATTATTAAGGAGTCAGATAAAGCGTTTCAAAAAATAAAACGACATTCAAAGCTTTTTATTATTAAATATAGTTTTTCATTATTTTTTCATACGTCTTTTCAAATTGACATTGACAGTATCTAAGAATTGAATACTCCTTAAGTACATATTTTCTAGCTCGGGGTACGTGGACAATAAATAAAAGTGTGGACTAAGAATGTAAAAAGAGGTATAATCTAGTATAATAATGTAAACAAAATGTGTGGGGAATTTTAAAAAGTTATATTGCTTCGCATAATGTCGACCAAAATAACAAAATAATGAAACTCATAAATGAACGTTTAAGTCAAATTGATGAAGGGATGTGGCGTAATACTTGTCGACATGTAGAAAAGAAAAAAGAAGAATACTATAGACATTTTGACATTGGAGTCAGAATTTATAATTCTCCTTGGAGAGTAGCGAATCCGAAAATTCATCATTTGATTTTTCAAATAGCGATTCATAATCATTATAAATAAATAAACATTAAATTACGTAATAACTGTTTTTCTTTAAACCCCCGTATACAACCCCTAAATAACTGTATTGTACCCGACTGTACCTCTTGTCACGCACACAAAGTTACTGTATATGTACAAGGGTTACCCACACATAAGGCCGCGCGCACAACTGAGTTGAACTTACTATACCTATGTATTTTGTGGCGCAACCGCTAATGAGATATTTTAATAGGGTAGCAATTTTAATTAAAATTATATTGGGTTCAATATCTAAGGTGAACGAAACGCCAAACCGGTTTGCAATAAAATACATAAAAAGTCACCTTGAAAATATTCAAGTTGAATCTGATATAATTATTATTCATGATGTTACGGAGAACTGATAATCAGGCAGACTGAATTATTTCGTATAGATTGGTATCTTAATAATTTAATTTTGAATAGATAGTTTCCTGTGATAAGTAATGATATTCTTAGTAAAAGGATGACTTAGGTGCAGGATGGAATAATTGTCAGCAAATTATTCGGATGCATCATACATTGTCTGGTCTAATTTGCATATATAAAATGTAATAGGTATGTTGGTGCTTTATCCTCTCTTCAACGAGAGTGAATCATAAAAATCTCTGACATTAAATATAGGGAAGTTCACATAGGTCATATTTATGTCGTAAAAGTTCGGTCAATCTGCCTCGAGCCAGCGCGCATCGTGCGTGGTCATAAACGATATAGGCTCCTCTGCATGACAAACTTTTAACCATGGAATGTATACCAGTCTAAGGAATCAACTCACCTTATCATGGATATAATTATTGATTGACTATTCGGTCATGTTAAGCCCATTCAGCATTCTGATAATTTGCCTAGCCTTTTCCTAACAGCTATTAATGTGTCTAACTGAAAAAAAAAACTCAGCTACTCGGGAAAGTATTTAGTTGAATGTCCCTGGTAAACCTGGATGTTAAACTTTATCGCTTCTGGCTACCCGAAACGAGTGCAAAAGATGTTCAAATAATAACACGGAACCACTTCACTGTTCTATCCGAAACACGGAGGACCTCGTTATGCCATAGGACCGACCGCGCCAAGTGTTGCTTAACTGTATGATCGATCATCCCGTGCGGCTAATCGTTAACCCCCAATTGCTTATTCTTAACCTGTAAATATACACAGTTTTAGTCACGAAAACAATTAAGAAATAGGTTTAGGGCTCGTTAATGTTAACTAGCAGTTTATATTTAAACTCAGATTACTCAAATTACTATTTAAATTTCAACATACCAGCCCCGAGGCTATTATTAAAGCCTTTAAAGATCTTAAAATAAAATCAACAGAAGATCTGTGGGGTATGTCTGTCAAGGTATGTAGGTCAATTATTGAAACAATTGCACCTTATTTAACTTACATATTTAATGTTAGCGTAGACCAAGGCGTGTTTCCTGACTTAATGAAACACAGCAAAGTAGTTCCTTTATTCAAATCGGGAAATAGTAAGGAAGCGAATAACTACAGACCCGTGTCTGTCTTACCGGTTCTCAGCAAGGTATTTGAAAAGTTGATGCTTGAACAGATGTTGCGCCATTTCAATAAAAACTCCATCTTTCACAAAGAACAATACGGTTTCACTAAAGGTCGCTGTACAACCGATGCTGGTGTAACTTTGATCAAGCACATCTTTAAGGCTTGGGAGGAAGCTGAAGACTCTATTGGAATCTTCTGCGATCTCTCAAAAGCGTTTGACTGTGTAAATCACGAAACGCTTTTGCGAAAGCTAGAGCATTACGGAATAAGAGATACTTCTCTCCAGCTGTTAAAATCATATCTAAATGGTCGGCAACTTAAAGTTCAAGTAAACGGCGTAAATTCACGAGGTTCAGTGATGGCAATGGGCGTACCACAAGGTTCTATATTAGGTCCGTTCCTCTTTTTAGTTTACATAAATGATTTGCCCTACTTATTTGATAATCAACCTAAAATGGTGTTGTTTGCCGATGACACTTCTCTTATTTTTAATATTGATCGACGTAGACGTACCTTAGACGACGTAAACAATTCCATTCTCCAGGTTCAAAATTGGTTCAACGCAAATAACTTGGCTCTTAATGAAAAAAAAACAAAATGCATTCGATTTTCATTGCCAAATGTAAAAGTAGTGAATGTGACATTATACTTAATAGTGAAAAACTAGAATTTATAAATCAAACAGTTTTCCTGGGAATCACTCTTGACAAAAAACTACAGTGGGGACCCCACATTACATCTCTTGCGGGTCGTCTTAGCTCGGCCGCCTATGCTATTAGAAAGATGAGGCAGCTAGCGGACGTAGAAACAGCTAGACTGGTATATTTTAGTTACTTCCACAGCATCATGTCGTACGGCATTCTGCTGTGGGGACGAACTGCTGACATTGAATGCATATTTATCTTGCAAAAGCGCGCTGTCAGAGCTATGTACAACTTACGTAGTCGTGAATCTCTTAGGGAACTGTTTAAAAAAATTAATATCATGACTGTACCTTGCCAATTTATTTATGAAAATATCATGTATGTTAGGAAAAACTTACATTTGTTTGAAAAAATATGTGATAGACATAATTATAACACTAGAAATAAAAATAAGATAGCTATCCCGCAGTTTAGATTATCTAAAGTACATACATCTTTCATGGGATATTGTGTCAAATGTTATAATAAAATACCAGACAACATTCTGGAACTAAATGACATGCGGTTTAAAACTCATATAAAAGCCACACTTTGTAAGCAAGCATATTATAAATTAGAAGATTACATTCAAGATAAAAATGCTTGGAAACATGCTGGTCCTGCTCCATAGGACATACTGACAATATCTAATTAATTAACAAATTAAAATTACACCAGCAAATAAAATTGTATTCATCTTTTGATTATTTGTTTGTAACTTTGTACCAAAATATAAACCAATTTGTAAATGTGAACACCATGTAGCATTTTAATTGTCACTTTATCCTCATTTGTCTTTGCGATTCTACATGATCTTCGCATGCTTTTACTGTATGTATCAATACATACAAATTGTAATACTATATTTTTTTTAAAAAGAGTAACCATGGAGTTTCTTGCCCGTTCTTCTCCATAGGAAGCTACTTTTGGAATGGGCAACTAGAATCAAACTTAGTTATAATTTTGACGTTCATAAGTGCTTGTAAAGGCCTAAATGAAATAAATGATTTGACTTTGACTCAGTAGTTTGTAGGCAACGTTAGTAGTAGTTTTACTATAGCGATAACCTAGTTCGTTCTGATTGCAAATGGACGTGTGTTGGGAGCTAGGAACGGAATAGTTGTACATTTTATTACTAAGGAAGATGTCTGAACGCCTGGTGTAGATAATGAGGAAAGGAACTGAGTTCCTTATTGTGTAAAACATTTACCCTAATGAGGAAGACAGTTCTTGTTGAATTTCGAATAATATAACTGTTATTTTTGGATTTTTAGAAGAACATATGAATGTTCTTCTAAGCATGAGCTTGACAGGAGACACGGGCCGTGCACCGATATGATAGTGAGGTGTGTCATTTCAGCTTACCTACCTATATTTAAATCTTCATTTACTTAATAGATGCATGGGATTTATTGTTGGGTTCAGTTTATGTACATATTTACATGACGTAAAAATAGATGCATACAACATTAAAAATAATCACAGATGAGCAATTCTACAAACATACAATCACAGCAATAATGTATAATTACTTAAGTTAATGACTTGAACAAATCAAGTGATGATCACACAAAGACTTCTGTTTAACTGTTAAATCATCGGTTAACTATTAATAATCGTTTATTGCCTTGTAAATATCTTGGTCATCTATGGAAGTATTTTCCTTGTCAGCCTTTTAAGGTGCATTATGTGCATTTTTATGGTCATGCACATAAGTAAATTATTGCCTATTCTTGCTACTGCTAAGACAATCTTTAGTTCCGGCTGTGGGAATTTTATTATTGATTTCTTATTGCACATTACTTAGCCTAGCTTACGCTTAAAAAGAAAAGTATGATGCCGCGCTTTGGCACACTATGGCACATGATACCAATAAAGAAGTTTCTTTTTCTACTAGGCCATCATTCATAACTGAGGAAGGGTCGTGGTCTTCCAATGATAAGTACCTATACTGGCTCACACCAATTTCCAGTAGGTGCACTTCACTATATGGATAGCAGCTAAATCTTTATCTACTACGATGTAAACGACAGTCAGGCCATCTGAACATACAACTCAATCCAGAAGCAACTATAAGTAAACCATTATCTAACTAAACTATTATGTGTATCATACAGATAGGTAATCCAGAAGCAGTAAATAAACCATTATCTAAACATGACACATAGAGAACCTATGAAACCAGTTGAACATCTTTCCCGCCGCAAACCGCTCAGTGACCGCATCTGTGACGTAGCTACCAGGCTACTACGTCATCTGATATCTATGTAGGTAGTACAATGACGTCATTGCAGTAGGGATTCCTGTTCAATGAGTCTGGCTATAAATTGATTAACTTAGTGCTGCATTAAAATGGACAATACATTTGATTAAAATTATAAAATAGGTACCTGTAACTAACTGATTTCAAATTACTTAAAACAATTTATAGGTGCTTAAAAATTGAAGACTTATTAGCAGTCTTTTCCGACTATTTTGGGGTCGATCTCTAGTATGACATAGGTAGATACTGATTGACTGACTTAAATTGTAAAAGGTAAAGTTTGTGACGTTGTAGGTACTTGTTAGAAGGTAATCTCTAAGCACTGAACCGATTTTGAAAATTAATTTAATAGGTAAATAGAAAGTCACATATGAAACCTCGAGAAACAGCTAGTAAGTAGGCACTTTATATTTAGCTAGTTATAGCCAGATCATCTAAGCTCTCGTCTCGACGCATTCATAATCCTAATCAAAATTCATAACCCCACACCACAAGGTCGGACTAATCTTGCCAAAAAAATGCTCTTCAATTGGCTATAGTTACATGTTTTACTCTAGTTAATCTCGCAATTGAGCTGGCACCAGCTAGTCTAGGCTAGTAGTGTTTTGTATGAGTTTTTAATGGGTCATTAACTCATTTGTTAGATAAATGTTTGTGCTCGTAAATTAGTTCGAAACATGTCGAAGAATTTTAATGGGCGATTGTAAAAGGTAGGTACCGTACCGTACCTATAGATTTTTTCTAAGTTAAGAAAATGTGATTACCTGAGAGATTTTAAGAGACCAAATCTTGTAAAGAAAACCTAAAAAATATACAGGCAAAGTCATTTTCTGGTACAAGAATCGTAAAATAAAATATAGAACAGCTGAAAACAACCTTTGTTTTAAGTATGTAAAACTGCATTAAAATGCAGTAGTTTTTGTAATCCTTTTCTGATATTTAAAATAAGTAAATATCGATGAATAGTTTCCCTTCAATTCAATGTGATGATACGCGTACGCCACCTGGCGGCGAGTAGCATAACGAAACCTCTAGAAAATCTTGTTGCTTACCGTAGCGCCATCTAGTATGCAGTGGAAAAAACTAACATTCATCACAAAAATTTAATGTAATTTTTTATTGGCTACCTCTCTTCTATTAGCTATCAAATTATAATAGGTAATAGAAAAAATAAAAGCTATCATTATTAATAAAATTAGAAGGTATTGACGTATTTTTTACAGCTTTGTTGTGTAAACAAACCTCAGGAATCCCTTAACTAAACAGTGAAGTTTGTTTACATCTCACACAATTTACTTTGGCAAAGTTTTTGTCAACGCTGTAAATTCAGCAATAAACACCTACACATACATCCGCTGCGCAGTTTAGGAGTACCACGGTCCCTCCAATTTTTTAATTCCACTCCACACTTTGAACCGGGTCCGGCGAGCCAAACGCATCAGCGCGCCAGTCACCGACTGTCGAGCGCGCTTCACGAACGCGCGTCCCGCGTACTTTCAAATTTCGAACGCGATCGAACATAGACACGATAATTTTGTGTTTTTTCTCAATTCGACCTTTTTTCTGCTTAATTTATTTTTAAACGAGTCTTTTGGGACAGTGATAGTGTTTAGTGAGGTGCTTTCTTTTTTTATTTTGAAATAAAATTGTTTATTTTGAAAATGTTTGCGGATTTCTTTTGCTGCGTTATCGGCTAGATAACCGGACAGAATACTTTTTTGGTAAGTTTAAATTATTTTTCTTACATATTAAGACTCTTAAAAATATTCATTTCACTTCAAGTTATGTAAAATATTTTACTTTGTAACTTATCGCTTGAAGTTTAAAGATAAAGTAAAGAGAATAGATAACGGTATTACTATTTATTGTAATAACTTCTCTTGATGTAATTAGGTAATGAGAATTGCCTAACAGAACCTTTTACTATAGGTTTCATTAGATAATCACCACTAATTAAATATGAGCAGGTAAAGTCAATATAAGAAATACCTAATTACTTTTACTAATTATAATTAGTTACCTAACACAATAGGTGCTGACTAAAACGTTTCTCCTCTTGTCTCATCTTTAAAAACGTTTTTGTTTTATAGCAATTAGTTAATAAGCATGAAATTGCTTCCAAAAAACACTAATTTAATTTAATTAACACCAATCACCGAATCTGTCTTGCTCCAATAAACATTGTTTTTGTGTTTTTTTTTTAATAAGTAATCCTATTGCTTTCGACATCACTTACCTACAAAAACGTGAATTTAATTTTTCCAGTTTACTTATTTAATTTTATTTATACTTACCCAACTAAAAATAGGTATATTGATAATTAAAACCTATCAACACACTGTCAACAAAAAATATTTCAAAAGGATCTTCCAAAAAGATATTCAAATAGGTAAGATCAACTTCAATTAAGTGTTATGAACTGCACCCATTTGTGATACAATCTCAAGATACAGGATATCTCCACATAAAGGGTTAATAAATTCATATTTTATTGCACTACTTCCAGTAGAAATACAAATTGCATACAAATAGCGGATCAGATAAAAACCTCATTTTTACATTACAACATGCAAATATGAGCTCTTTATCTTTCTCATATTTAAATAACTGGAATCATACTTAAAAAACTGATTTCAATTTGTTTATAAATGTGGGCAAAAAAATGTATTGGTATCAGTCGTAAAGATAATTAATTAAAATACTTAAAATTATCAACTTTAAACTTGGTCAATAAGTAAAACTCTTAAATCGAATTTCAACCTTTTCCTTGTCAAGAAAAATAAAACAGACACGCTCATGAAAAAAAGTTATTTACAATTAAAACTGCATTTGAACTCTAGCCAATAAAGATAACAAAAACACAATTCTTCTTGTATCGTCACAAATTATACAATACCAAAACAAACCCAGTCCTATTTATCGATAACATTCTTTAAAAGTTAACGCTTCAAAAGCATCGATATCACAATGAGCCGACATTTCTTCTACACAGGGCAGCACTAGTTATCTCCGCCTTGACCTCTTGACTGATAAAAGAACTAACAGTTCCGTGGCACGGGTTATATGCCAAAATAACCGTTCTATAAGTATTGTTTGAAAAAGAAACAACGGAAGAAATAATTTGACACTAGTTCTAAGCGTCTGTTTCGCTCGGGTGTTATAGGAAATAGTCTGCGAACCAGGATATAAAGTAGCCTATAGACTTCTGCGATAAATGTGCTTTCTGAGGCCGAAAGAATTTTTAAGTTGGTTGGTTGCTGTAAAATAAGTCATGGAAATAAGTAGATATGGAATTAAAAGCTGCAAAAATCTGTCTTTGTGAAAGCTAATTGTAGGAAGTATCTAAGAGTTCTGGCGTTGTTGCTGAAACAAGAACCCTACTTCTGGCATAGTCGGATAAATGAACTAGATGCTATGATCATACTTTTGACTGTCCATAAACTTTTAAGAAGTCATGAAAATCCTTTGAACACTGATGCGTGACAGAGCTTTCCGACAAAGAATTTAGTAGCTTCCCACGACTGACACCATTGCATTGGATCAATCACATATTCCACCACATAATTAGAATAAACAAGTAGGATTGTAGCCTATTTTATATAGCTTTTAACAAGAGCGAACTCATTATGAATCGATTTAATAAAAATACAATAAAATATCAGAAACGAATTTCATAGCCACTACGCGAACTTATTCTACAACTTCTAACAGTAATCAAAAAACACACAAACCCCAAAATCAGTCATGAAATGACCCGTGAACTCAACTAAGAGTTACTTACGTAACATCGTCAAATGCATTATAAAGACATAAAACTTAATGTTTAAAAGATCGTAAAACATTATCATCATGTTCCCCAGTTGGTTGCATCACTGCTGATAGCCGAAACTCGACTCTGAAATCGTAATTTGCGCAGTAATTTTTTTAGGTCTTTTTAATTAGTATTTACGTAAAGACTAATTATCTTAATGAAAAAATTAAGCAAAGAAAATAAAAAGCAAAGTTTGTAAGTACTCGTATTTCAAGAACATTTTTTTTTCTCTGCTATCTAGATATTTTATGTAATGTTCTCAGCCAGGAAACAAGTTTGTAACTAAATTCAGGCTTTTTGTCATCACAAATGCATTTCAAATAATAATCATGCGGATTAAAAATAATTTAATTTTATGTAACACCAATTAGCATCCAAATCTATACTTAAATATATTCTAGAACCGAATAGTCAGTTTACTTGCTCGAACAAGCTTATCTCAGAATTAGTTGACTGATTTGAAAAAAATATTTCAGTGTTAGATAGCCCTTTTGTCGAAGAAGTCTGCATTGGCTTCTTTTTTACCGGGTACCCTAAGTATTTCCCATGAAACGGCTGGCTAAATAAAATCTAGTTTAATAATTTAAACGTTGCAATATCAATATCCAGTGCAACAAAATGGCATCGCCAACACATGTCATGTGCCTTACTACAAAATAATCAGTTGCATTGACTCTCACTACTTGAGAAGATAAGTCAATATCGTCTGTCAATCCATCACAAATGGAAAATTAATTACAGTTCAAGAGCATTCATGACTTAATTATATCTATTATGTTGTTATGTAGTTTTATTAATTTTGTTATCGGTACACTGTTGTGCTTCGTGCAAACACCTCTGGAGAGAATGTTGCCAACCGACTTAAAAAAATCGATTAAACTGTATTGTTCTTTTTTTAATAAAATTTTGTAAGACATAAGTATACATCGTGTCGTAGTAATAAGCTCCTTCTCTTTTTGAGGATTTATTCGGCAATTACTGAACTATAATGTCTACTTGCTTCAGCTCACGGTTTTACCCACGCCCCGAGATAACTGCTTCGCCTAGCCGGATGGTGACAAAAACTATCGTAGGCTACCTCCCCTTCTAATTTTCAGCATAATCGGTCCAGCCATCCTCGCGTGATGGCATGACCAAGGGATTAATTTAGTAGGGGTTAAGTTTGATATAAGTATCTAGACATCATTTCAGAAACCTATGTATAAAGTCTAGAAATCTTAATACTAAGCCCACATATGTAAGTTACAAAACTTGAAACTCCCATACTACACTTCCCAATACAAAACAATAAAGTCGCGGAAGTAGCAACAAGTTTTTATGCCTTATTGTTTTATAGAACAAATAACACGAGAACCGTGAATTCCACTTTTACTAAGGAAACGTTTTCGATTATGAAATGCTTATCGCACGTGACTTATGAACTATTTGGTTTTTGCGGCGGTCCACTTATCTACACTAAAATAATGAAGGGGAACCATTTTTTTGTTTGTCTGTTTGTTTGTACCCAAAAAGCTCCGAAACTACTATACCAATTTGAAAAATTCTTTTACCGTTGGAAAGTTACACTCTTCCCGAGTAACGTAGGCTATATTTTATCTAGATACTGGCAATAGCTTCTACGGGATACGGGTGGAACCGCGGGAAGACGGCTAGTTAATAATACTTTGTGTAGCCGACTCATTTGTTTAACTAATTGTACTGATAATGGCAGCCGTTTGTTTAGATTAGAAGAAGAGGACAGTTTCTTAGAAAAAGAGTTGCATATAGTTGTTATAACTTTTTGTAATACTAGGATTGAATTGAACGTAAACACAGGACCTAACAGGACAAAAGAAATGAAAACAATACTATTGCACTAGCAATTTATGAACTTGAGGCACCCGAATCATATACGCATAATATTGTCATGTCTATGATAGTAGAAAGAAAGAAACCCCGAACACGACTAACAAAACAAGAAAGTAATTCTCTCAAAACACGCACTCGAATAAAACACGAAGGAAATGATCACGAGGAAATCCACGCGTTATTTGTAAATTCATATCCATTGTACTGATTCTTAGTTGATACAGTTTGTAAACTGTAGTAACAATAAGAATAAAAGAATTTTAAAACTATGATTTACTTGGAGAAGCTGATGAAATCTTGCAAACGAATGCAATTATAAATATCAATTTTATTAAAAACACTGCTGTATTGACCAATACGGATGTTAATAATACATAGGCTGCAAGTAATAAAACAGAAGATCAAGAAGGCGCTATTAATTACAACAATAAATTAACAACATTTGAAGAAGTACGCAATAATATACCGACTCCTAATACCAAGTTATATAAGACTGCTTGTAATTCAACTGATCCTACTAACTTCTCGTATGTCATAAAGCTTGCATGTAACTCAAGCACCGACCTAATTAGTGTTAATTTCATCGTCTGAGCTGATAATGTGTCAAGTGTGATCGCAGTGGCATTTAAAGTACCAATAGGGTCAGTTGTTACATGGTAAACTTCTGGTACTCGATTAAATATTGCTGGTTTTATCGTTCTTGGTATTTAATGTTTAACGTAATCAGCTTGTATTGTACTCGTCCAGGTGTTTCTTGGGTGCATGGGGCTTTATGCCCATAACATGTTGTTCATGTGGCTGTAGATACATATTTTAAATTGAGCCCAGTATTTTCAACGCTATTGGGTTTCAAATATTTCGTTTCTAAAAGATATTATTTTGCTAAAGTAGAACAGACAGATACGTCTAGAAGATTAGCTAGTTTATTAATAGCATGCTAATCAATATAAATAAATAGCCATTCACACACTCAAATAAACAAATAAGAAGAAGAACAATGCAATGTTCAATTTATTTTTACAACACAAACAAAATCGATCAATCAATTGTTGAATGAGCAAAAAACAAACACTAGGCTAGACACATCAGTAAAAAATGATACTTCTATATGAATGGCGATTGGCTACGGCAAAGTTAAATGACCCAAAATACACCGTCTGGGTCAAGACCCTGTTATATTTAGAGCCAAAGAAGGCTTGTCTGATGAATCTGCATAATCCTGAGCGACTTAAGCCAAACCAGTTATTACTTGATGACTACTTACATCCTAATTAACCTCCTTTTGATGAAGTCGGTTATAAAATTACGTTTATAGACCATCTTTGCCCACACAATGCCTATGTTGAGCCAAGAATATTTGGACGAGATGAAACGAAGGGGGATTTGAGATGAATTTTAAACAATCCTTCAAATCTTGTATTGAATGGATGTACTAGCAATAACATCATCAAACTACGTATGGTTATAAATTCTACAATAGTACAATAGAGTTACGATGCTACGCCATATTTGATTGTATAAGACGGCAGCCATTGTAAATGCCAATGCAATTCGATTCGTATGCTTTAATTACTTTTACTTTATCAGATTTTACGTTTTGTGTATTGATTCAATTGGTACTTACACGTTTCTAATTGGGAATGTCATATTATAATTCACTATTAAAAAAAATTGCCGTCTTATGTATACCTTGCAATTATTCTATGTATTTCTTGCACCACAACATTTTGTTTAGTCTTGTGTGTTTGTTCTTTTAATTAAAACTTTGATAAAAATATCATTCACGCATCACATCAAGCAAAGAATAAAACTAAAAAAGAATTAACTTTCTCACAGATTCGCGGTTCTTACGAAAGGGCATTGTCTGTTTGTCTTAACACTTTAATCTCTTGAACGGCGTTTCACGGAAGCTGCGGTTTATCATGTGGAACTTTTATGGGTCGTGTTACGGTCTTCTGTTTAGCTGGTTCATTATTTGCACTTGTAACATTATTAGTATTCTCGTTAGCATTATCATTTGTTATTGTATCATCTTCCTGTATTTATTTTTGTACGATTTCACTTCTATCAGTTTTAGCTAGCTTTCATTTTCTACCTTTCAAACTTATTCTTATAATAGAAACTTTATCATTACCGTTGAGTGCATTATGGTCTTCTTAATGCCACTTCAAGTAATTGCTTCTTCCTCTAATTTGGACAATCACCTTCTCACCATTCTTATGGTGGTCTTAACAAAAAAACAAATAGAGGCAATGACAAAGAAATTTTAGGGGAGACGTAACAATCAATTGAGTTAGGACTATGGTACCTCCTGTCGATGGGGCGATGAACTTGACAGATGCTACTAAAGGGGAGGTTGATGAGTTTATTACGGAATTGATTGACACTTATACTGCTTATTGCGTTTGGAACTGTGCTTATTTATGAGGGTATAAAATATTAGGGAGTGTGTCTTTAAGGATATCTATGAAAGGATTCATCACATCGCATTTTGTGACAAGATAAATTTGAAAATCCAAAAGTAATATGTCAGTTTCCGTGCAATTCATTTTTTTTTAATGAATGCAAAAAAATCAAATGACTGCTGAGTACTACTGACATACATAAAGTTCATACTATTGCAAATCATTGTCATTAGTCTAACAATTATCCTGGAAAGTGATGATTCTGCGGTAAAACCCGAGCTGCAGTAACTGGTTCAGCGGTTTCTGACGTTACCGCAGAAGTAATCAGAAAACTTGAAATACCTAATGGAAAATGTAATGCAAATACTACGTTTATTTCCCCAATAACAGTAATGAAAATTGGCAGAAAGCTATAATGCACAAGATTTAAATATGGTTACTGTCATAGAGCTAATATTGAATCAATTAGAATTTGAAATATGAATGAAAATTATGCATTCAAACTTCAAATTCCAATTTGTTCTCTGGCTTACCGTTGGGTATAGAAATTCTGTTAAAACAATAGATAAGAAGGCCAGTTCAGTGCCAACTGAAGACTATGACCGTTCACGGTGACATATTACCTTTTGTTTTGAAAAGTACATCAACAATCGGGCAAATATGGAATTCCCACAATGGCTTGAAAAATGACAATCTTTGTTTTGAGACAGTTTCCAACATTATACAATGATTCATTGCACAAGAGCACCTGTCTGCAAGACTTAACTTGTAAGTTATTACTGAAGAAGTGCAGGAAATGTATGTGCATTAAATACATCTTTATTATCATTGTTTTGTGTAGAAAGTTCAGGATTCTTCCATTCTTCTACGTGGCTCGTAGGTAATTTGTCGTTGTCATAGAACGTTTTATTTATTACAAAACGGTAAAATAAAACTTAAGTGTAACAGCGGTCTTTAACTATCTCTGTTTCATTAATGAATCCATTTCTCTCCTCTGCAACTTCAAAATCATAATAAACTCAATAGTCTTATCTTCCCTTAACTTAATTAAAATCAAATACCTCTATAACAAGTTAATCTCCAGCCAGTTCTTACTTTAATTACATATCCTCCTATGCAAAATAATCTATACTTAATCAAGTGTCAGATCTTAGTAAATGCATCTGACCCCAGGGTGCTAAGATCCCGCTATATCTAAGACATTTCTATGCCTTAATCTGTGTATACGATCAAAGATTTACCTATCTGCCGTCAAGATTGTTAGCCATTTGTATTCAATGATCAAATAGATAGCTTTGATTCATCTGTACGTTTATAATTTAGCTTTCCTTACGATTGTAGCAATGAGTTCGTGTAATAAATAATAATGCTGTTTAACGTCCATCAGCCGCGTCTTTAATTTGGAGCTCCCTTTTGAGTGCACTTGTGCGCAGGGACGGACTTGGCAGCCATTTCTTTAGCAGAATAACTTCAATATGGACACGATTTTTTTAATCTCTAGTTTATTATTTTTATGTGGCTGATTGAATGTTGAAATAAGTAATTTCTTTTTTGCCTCACTTTATGAATATAATTCAAAAAATCATGCGTTTTTTATTTCTTGAATATGACGAATAATTAAGAGGGTGTGAATATAAAACAACATTACATCTAATTAGATAACTAATTAGCACAAAAATGTCCCCATTATCCTTTGCAATGGCATTTTAACGATTGTATTTATCACAAAACTTAATGGTGACAACTTAGCATAATTGCTTCGGCATTTTGTACCTTTGACTTTCGAGCTCACACCTTTAAGCCCTGTGTTTATCTTAAGTAGTTATTTTAAACTAACTGTTGTTTTCTCACTTGTAAGTAGAACTTGCAACGGTGTTATAATAATGTGAGTGTGCTAAAATTATTCAACAGAACGCTATGTAAAAGAGTCTTCATAGACAAAATATTTTTAAACGAATTTCAAAAAAAAATATAGCAAGTAATAATATATTGTCTAGTGATTTATTTATCGTTTGAAATGTACCAACAATAACGAAGTAAATAAAATTATTAATCTACATATTTGTTTGCTTTTACTAATACGATACTGTAATCGTTATTTAAGCTATTCAAATAAGACATGGAAATGTTAATACATGTAAATATTTTGCCCTTTTATCCAAACATTATATTTTTCTATTTTCTCACAATCTCAATAGAATAAAATAGAAATGGCATGCAGAAAATATTTTCATAATCATATGATAAAATTAAATTTTATTGTTTTAATAATTTACTTGAAACGGTAGTGAATTATTTTCTATATTTTTTAAAGGACAAGACAATTAACACTAAGGTCAAGTTCTATTCCAGTGAATCAACAGTATGCTTACGTTAATATTTATATCAGTTATCCTTTTCTTTTTGAAGTATTGTAACGTCTCTTGTTAAAGAAAGTTATCTCGAATAAGGATTTGTTTTTATAGACATATCTACTTAGGCCCACTTTACAACGTTGACAAACCTTGTAATCGTTGGTAAAGATTATGACAATGCTTTTGTGTTTAATTAAACAAATATTCGTTGTTCTGTTTGTCTTGGATAGTAGAGTTTTATTTATGTACTTGAGAATATAATCAGACTTTTTTCACTCGACTATACTATACTGGAAGGTAGATTGGGGTTTTGGGGGACGCTTAAATGGAATACAAACTTATTTAAAATGTCTCCCAAAGATTTTTTCCAAGGTTTTTGTGAACCATTATCAGTTTTTTACATCATTCTAATAAAAATATTCCTTAACTTATTTAAGTATCCAAGATACGCTGTCGATTCTCAATTTTCATATTAGGTACCTAATTAAAAGAATGCACCCAATGTCTCCTTCCTAACTCCGTCCCTGCATCACCATTTTCTATATTTTTCATTCTAACAAGAGTTTTTTTTTAAGTAAAAGTCCCATCACTCTGTACCACCAATTTAAAATAAGCTTTACAATACTTCCTAGCTCCGTCCCTGCCTTACATCTTTATACTCAGTAATGGTTTGCTCAGCTGCATCACCGTCACAGACGCCATCAAATAATGGTTTTAGTTGAACTTATTGATTTATAGGCGCCATGGGAAGATCGTTTGTCTTAATGCCAGTGCAGCCTTGGGTTTGAAACGAGGAATTGAACGGTTGATGGCATTTGAAAGGTACTTGCATAGTGCAATGCAAACAGTATTGTGGGAATAGTACCTACCTACACTTGTACCTACTTATATTGTTTAGTGTTTTTGGGTTCAGATTGTTGAGATAGGTACCATATGCAAGATGCCACCTTGATATTCACCGAACAATTATGAATACGTAGGTACACCCATACACCCTAAAATTGTAGGCAAAGGTGGTATATTTTCATTTTTTTTTTCAACCACACTAAACACATTTATTGTTTTTATCATACTACATCTAGCTTTGAGAGCAATGTCTATAGGATGTAGCAATAGAGACAGATTACTTATATTTATCTTTTACATAAAGATTATGAGAAAATATGCATACCATACCTACCTTTGCATAACCATCACATTATAAAATAGCATTCTAAATCATAGAAACAAGTAAAGACATAGATATATTATGTATTAGCAGGTAAAGAATTTAAATGAATACAAAACAAATATATAATAACAAACACATAATGACTTGTGCCATTACATAAACAAATACACTGATCACGTGCCTAGGGCCACACTTGTTAATTGTACAAATATTTGATTGCACGGGCATCGAACTTGCTACCGAGCTCAAAGGGCGGAAGGTGGACTGGTACCTAGTCAAATAGAAACTGGTTCAAAACCAATATTTTTTGGATTTTTACCCCCAGCGTCGTTGTTGATAAGTATTTGGAATCTTTTCAGTTTGACAAGTGCGTAAATCATAATATGATTGAGAATGATGAAAAAATAATATTTTTTATAGTCTGGCATGAAACATGACCATTTAAAATAAGTTTAATTTATTCTCAGTAACATTGACTGTGAATATAGTTCGCTTATTTCTGAACCTATTTTGCAAACATGGCGGAACGGAACTAAATAAATAGAGGAACTAAAGCTATATAGCTTTACTTTATTATAGAAGTTATTTGAGTAACTTAAAATAGTTATATTATAAATAGCGCTATCAAAATCAAATTATAAAATCATTCACCTCTATAACATAGAATCGATTCTAAAAATAGCGATCAATCATTAAACTTGAACTTCATCACAATATGTAATTATAAAACAAAAGGCGAGATTTATGGACTGCAACGACTTTTATAGGACTGATTATTATTATTTATTGTGAACACATAATCAATTAAATAGCACGTACCATAACCACACGCATTGTATCCTTAAAAGGACAAATAGATTTTGTGATAAAACACCTTTACTAGTTTTTTTATACCTTAAAGGCTCCAAAACTAGTGAACCGATTTGAAAATTTTTTTCACTGTTGGGAAGCTACACTACCTATATGCGGGATTTTCGAGGAATGTATGTGAAACTTAAAAAAATCAATTGATTTATGTAATTAGTAAAAACAATGACTCAAAAAAAATTCTTCATAAATGTGTTTGGCTTAATCATAAGCCCGATTGTTAACGATGCAATTCGATAGGTAGACGGTAATACATCGCGATGTACTACCGTCTACCTATCGAATTTCTTCATTGTTTTCTTCTAAGAGTTCTAACCTTACCAGTAAATAAATCAGCTCAGTTTTTATTATCAATGTCGGAATTTGTTTCAAGAAAAACTTTTGAACGCCTTACACATTTCATAGGTACTGGGGTTTTACTTCCTGTAAAACACTCGTACTCAGTTGCAACTTGCAACCTGTTAGACTGAAAGATGACCCCAACAAAGTTGGGAAAAAGCTAGGTAGATGACGAGTGAGACTTACCTACTTGTAATCGTGTATGTCTGTTTCAAGTTAAGCCTAATAAATCAGATAGTAACATGTGCAAGAAATACTAGGTATTGATTGTTCTCACAAGGCTATATAATATGTTTAAAACCTGTACATTTTCCCACTATTGTCTAGAAATATACTTCATAAGAGACCAACGTCACGTAGTAATTGAATTATTATAGTCGACAAAATTGTTTAAATGATGCTATCAAGTACCTATAATCTTTACGGCTTATTGTATCTTTCATTCGCTACGTCACTTTAAATCAAAAGAAATAAATTGTTCTGATTTCAGTGATGAATATCAGAGTTGGCATCCAAGAACTCGAGTGGTGTGCCTATTAAAATTTGAAATACATATGTAATAGTTTGAATCAGTGTGACTTAAACTCGCTCTGATTCTCTTACCTCTGTGTACTAAAACCAATCCACAGAACACGGCATGTCACTAAATCTCCAATCAACACTACATTTTTGTACTTAGTAAGCCCGTAAAGCAATTTCCCTAACACATCCGAGAATATAAACCGAAACATCGATTTGCTTGTCCATTTATAACTTTCTCCCGCTAAAAATACATTTTCACAGATCACCACGATTTATGTAAGATAATAACTAGTTGTTATCGTTAAAAGATTTAGTTTCGATCATAACTCGTTGATTGCTTTAATAGTCTTCTCAAATCTGGGCGTATAAATCAATGTAATGAACTTATGCTCTATTCATAGGCTCACACTTCCAAGCAACGCTCTTGGCGCCAAGAGAATTCCACCAACTTACTTTTACTGTCACTAACAACCTTATTTTTTAGACCACAAGGCTGAAAATCTCATTTCGTAGTTCCATTAATAACTTGCACTCTCCAATTGACTTACAATGTGCATTCTGCGCTTCTGTTACACTCTAAGGCTTTGGTAATAAGGTCTTAATTTCTTTGCAGTTTATCTCAGTAAGTTGGTCGCGGGTTAATTGCAGTCGTAATAATGACTTTGTAATAAAGCTTGTGCATTGTTAGTGGTTGCCATGGCGACCTGATCTTTTAATTTCTAACTTTGACCCGTGAAGTTTATCGCTTCATGGTCTTCAAATCAATGTTATCCTTGTTGGGAGTTTTCTATGTTAACCGATGTCTGCGTAAATGCTTGTGCACTATAATATGGCCTGCGTATATGGCTGGTCTTCTAGATTTCGTACTACGAGTAGTTAGTACATTATTATGATAATAAAAATTCTTGAAGTTCAAAGTACAGATGCGTGAGTCTTATTGACACGTCATAAATTGTTTGTAAGTCTCACATTTTTCTATATTCTTTGGGCGACAATACTGACCATCAGCTTCAACTAGGCTGGCACAAATATTGATATCCGTTCTATTTTGTTTTTTGTATTTAGGGCCAAGGGTTTCTGTACTTGAGTAAATATTTAAATGGCCTCCACGTATTTGTTTCGGATACTTCAGTCTATTGCATAAGACTAACGTGCTATACCCTTGAAACCAGATTAAAAGGTGTAATGTCATGTAATATGGAACTCATTAATCAATCACTTAGCTAGTCTAATCGTTTACACATATATTCTCAACCCACGTTCCTAAGCGACATTTATACCAAAAAATAAAACACTTTTAAAGCATAGCAGTCCCAAGTATTTACGTCTAAATATAAACGTTCAATTCTAAATGTACGTACAAACATACATTTTATTACATAAATAAATCAGTTAGTACATCACTAGTAACACGCCCACTTGCGCTTGCGCATCTCTAAGCTACGAACGTAAAAATAGATCTAGAAGTTCTACTTGAAACTAAACGTAGTAAAAAATTTACATTAACTAGATTGAAAATGAAAAACTTATAGACTGCAATGCATCTCCACCTTTTGCGTAGTTATACAATAGGTGTTTTATAAATAGCCTTATTTCATAAGAAATTTTAATTAAGTTAACCATTCAAATTATTTTTCGATTTCGTAGTCCAAAAATGTCTTCCGGTATATTTAACTTTTAAGAGTGCTTGCAAAAAAACCCCATCAGGTCTTGAGCACCGGAAAAACAGAACTACATAAAAATTTTGAGTATGAGTAATACCTATTTGTTACTTAAAAATATACTACAACATATCAAAGTGAACCTTCTACACTTTTCTATTCATTACCACCACAACTTAATCACCGCACTCGCCCACCGCTCGCGACTCCAACTTTATTTGTAAAGTGACATTTACATTAAACCCTACATCTAACTACGTAAGTATTCAACTAACACATTATACACATGAGTGATCTTACCACTGTGTTCATTCTAATTGTATTTTTTTTTTGTACAAACTGGTAGTGTGAACACGGCCTTGTTTGTAAATGTGTGAGACCACCCTTAGGGTGATTGTGTTTTGTTTCGAAGATGATTTGCCGTTTTTGTATTGTTGTATCATGTTTTTGTAATGTATAATCATGTATGAATGTATGTATGCATGTTCTTTTATTCGTACAAAAATATTTTAGTCTACAAAATCGGTCTGCTTAAGTACCTGTTATCTGTTTTGTTGTATACGTGTATTTGTTTGTCCAGCTTTCAGGAAAGAGCTAAAGACAAACACAAAGACAAAGATCATTTATTTGGCAAAACACGAACACACACAAACTAATAAACAGATTAAAATTAATTTAGGTGAACACATATTCATATTCCGTGAAAGGACATAGGCATACTCTTCATCCGGGTGCAGAAAATAAATAATAGCGCGTGGAAAGCCATAGAAATGGTTTAGTTATGAAAAACTCAACTTATAGAATGTCAGTCATAATGAACTATTAAGAAAATAAATCTATCACCACCATCTGATAAGGAGAGAAAATCGTCTATCCACCTACCAATAAAAAACTATATAAATCACAGAAACCTTGTTATCATTTCTAAATGGTCATAACTGCACCTTTTTCTCTAATGGTGGGTCCACACGAGACGAACTTCAAGTTTGTACAAATATCTGTACGAACTTATAGTAAAAATCTGTACCTAGTCTGAGTGAAAATATAATGACAAGATGTTTGTGCAGACTTATCATTGGCTCAGACTTTATAAAGACTTTTGTATGCACCGGTGCTATCATTGGTTTTCTTTTCTTTCCTTCTTTTTGTAATAATTTCTCTGTTCTTAGTTTTTCTTTCCTTCATTCCTATTTCTCTTTCTTATTTTAGCTCTATTCTTGTATCTCTATTACCAGAGTTTATCTATTTGAATGTCTTTATCTGTTTGTTTTTTTAAATTATATTTTGTTATCAGTGTACCTATAGCTTCAGTTTTATTACTATGTAATGATTATGTATGAATGTTTTAGTCGCCTAAAATTGGGAGAGCATATACACGCATACCAACTAATGTAACAAAAGAAATAATTGTATAAAAGTCTGTGAGAAGTTAGTATCGTATGGACCCAACATAAGGCGTGGTCCCATCAATTTTTCAACAAGGTAGGGAACGGGTTGGTATATTATTTTCTCACCTCATCCACTTATCATCGCCAAGTGAAAGGGTCCTTCGAAAGTTACTGGACAGCTAAAGGGCAGCCTGACAGGGCTGGCTATGTAATCAGTTGATAGATGAAGGGCTTTCCTTTTCTATGGTTTTATTGGAAAATTGTTGGGTGGAAACAATGGTACGAAGGTCGTACTTAGGTTTTGAATTGTGCGTGAAAGTCATCAAAGACAAGTTGCTAATTATACAGATACCATTTTGTTTCATAGTTTCTGGCTTAAGTATTAAAATAAATACTTCATTCTATTTGCTTCAAAAGGTCTGCTTAGTCCATATCAGTTTATATTTAATTAGGTGTCAATCAAACTGTAGAAATATTAGAGTTTAACAAAGCTAACGAGTTTGTGAATCGATTACTTAAGAACAATTATTTTGGCGTCATATCTGACACTGAAAAGTTAAAGATGTGAAGTTACTTATCGTCAGAATAATCACATAGAAAAAAACCTTGAAATTCCTCGATAGTATTATACTTTTTATATAAAAACTTATATTACAGAACAATTTCCAGTCACGTGCGATAGAAGTCACGCGAGCTATAAATAATACATTTCGATATTATCCGGAAACAAAATACACGTTTTTATACTATATTGTGCTTGCTGTAAAAGCTGTGTAAGTACCGGAAATAATATATTCCTGTAACTTTATAGGGTATAAAAGTTTTTAGTGTCAACTATGGGATTTGCTTCTTAGGAAAAATAGATCAGTGTTTTCACTGCAACTTGTTATTGCCAAATAATTTTACCGCCCTGAAGTTTGCTTAGTGACACGATAGCCAAAATATATGAAAAAGACACAAGGGGCGTCAGTGGTTGAGTTCAGAGGAAGCAATCATCTATTGGTAATGTTCAGGCGAAAGTTCAGGCATCTATTGGTAATGCAGTTTTTAACATTGCCCAAACATCAATCTGGTACCAAAATATGCACCTTCTGAAGGGGTTTAACCCATTTAGAAAAACAGTTCACAATAAATCACCATTTTCATAAATCAATTTCAATCAAGAAAATTAGAGCGAACTTTATTTTACCAGTTAAAATATAACCTGATAATTTACAGCCAGACAGATTGACTAGCTCGCCAATTTGTTACAGAGATTGATAGACTGTGACATGCAATGTACAAGTTTTTATAGTTAAAGTACACGATTTTAATTTAAACGTAACGGTCGAGTTTGACTCCCACTGCGCGTACGCAGGTGGTTGGTAAAAACGGCGCGTTTTGTGTAGGATGGCATGTCTTGTTTTTTGTAGCCTGATGTCAATAGTTTTTGTAGTGATAGATTTTATTTGTTGCTAGGTATTAATTGGTGTACCTATAATTTTTTTATACGCTCATCTAATAGAATAACTGCTGTTGAACTGAACTTGGTTCCTTCAGAGATTTTGTAGTTCTCGCGCATATATCAACAGGACTATTCCTAGAAATTTTGGCTGACAAACACTGAAAGTATTTTTCAGATTATTCCAGTAGTTTCTAAGGTAATAAGCTCGTGTAATCAAGCCAAAAAATCTTGGTTGTAAATAGTTATAAATAATCTCCAAAAAAATTACATGTTTTATTTTTGATTAGGTAGGTTCTAATTGCATTACCTAATATTTTTAACTTATCTCAAAGCTACACACTTTTATAAAAGGTGTTGTAAAATCTCTTCAATTTTACTTCCGCTGAATCACATAATTAGCAAAAAAACCTCATTATTCTTGTCCCATTGAAAAGTTTTTATTTATATTTGTGCTGTCGGTGCACAATCAAGCCGGCCCCACAATGGGCAGCTACAGTTATTCATGGTTTATTCAACACATTCAGTCAGTGAACACCTTGTGCAGAGATGAGACAAAAGTTCTGGTTGGGAGTGTTCATGAAAATAATGTGATGATCGAAGAATAAAAAGGGTAATGTGCCTGTCAAGCCTGGTAATAGTGGTAATATAACTGTTTTAAGTTGCTAAAAAATGAAATAAAAAATAAAGTTATTTGATAATGTGTTGGTAAATTAAAGAAATATTGAGCCTAATTTGTAGACATTTTTTTTAAACTGGTCTGATTTGATTCTCCAGTTGTAACTTGATCAAGTAATGGCTAGGCACCGTAATTTCAAATAATTTTATTTGTAAATGTTTTTAGGCTCCATTATCTATTAACATCAAATAATTTTAAATACACTTTAACGGTAAATAAACCTGTGTCACATGTTAATCCTTCTTAGTTAATTCCGTACCTACAACCTTTAGGCCAAGAGTCAAGTATATTTACCTATTTATTCATAAACATAGCTACACAAACAAATTCCTTATTTCCTTTCAAATGTTTAATTTTCAAAACCAGTTCTACAGTAAATACTTTACAAAATATTAACATTTTGCTCTTTATGTACAATTTGTATGCACAAATGCTACTGTGTACATACTAGGTTATTACTTAACAATTAGCAATGATTAGCGTGAAGTTCGCGCTAATTTATACTAATTATTGTGCCTTTGCGTACTAGTATTTATGATACATTTATGAATTGGTGAATATGTTAATTTTGTTGTTAAGAAAACAAATGAAAAATACAGCAAATTTTTTTTACAAATTCACTGAAGTTTGTTAGGCTTAGTTTAGTAGGATTCCTGAAAAATTACAAAAAACCATTAGGTTTCTATTATCACAAAAATTTTGCATTTTTTCACTTAAGAACTGCACTTAGTTTTATATCGATTTAACAGAATCGAAACTACCTAAATGTGACTTAGCACTAGAACCATAAAATTACCTTTGTACTTCTGCATAACCCCTGCCATACAAACCATAACCATAACACAGTATTTTCCTATACAAACAAACATTCTATCAAACAAATAATCATAACATTTGATTTGACAGCTAACAAAATACCCCTGACGTTTGTGATAAACAGACAAACATTTTGAGACCATCTTCAAAACATCTCCTCTCATTAGGACTCTACTTGAACCGTGACATTTGAATCGATTTAGGATTAAATTATACTAAACTTCGTTTAGCAGAATAATATTGATTTGAAAGTTAAGTTTGATTCTCTAACTCAGAAACAAAGTTTAAAATAACACTTCGTATTTCGATAACCCCGAATTTGATTCAAAAATTTTAAATGCTATTTCTCCACCACCCAAAGATAGACTGGTAGAAAACGCCTAAGGCGTTAAGTCTGCCGTTGTACAATGATTATACACTATATTATTTGGCTAAAGAACTTTGCGTAAGTAAAATTTGCAAACAATTTAGTGAAATGTAAACCCACAAGAGATCTAAGAATTATAGACAGATCATGGTAACTTTAATAGTGAAGTCGAGCCTAAACCTCTTTCGATTTCAGTTTACGAAGATAATTATTTTTGATACGTGCCAGTTTATACGTAGGTACGTAATCAATCTTAACCATGTAAATGTGAGCTGTTAATCTATGACGAATCAATCAGTATCAAATTGACTGTTAAGACGTGTGTAGGAATTTATAAAGGGTAATTGTATTGATTTGATATTTCTCTAGCACTAGTAGATTTCTCGCAGTTATTACTACGTCCTATGGAAGACCAATTTGGTCTACATAGAGGTTTCCATGGTGACATGCACAAGTTATCTTACTGCAGGTTTTGCGATTAGATATTGTTTGACATCATTTATATGGGGTATGTTAAAATTCAGTCCCTAATTGCAAAACATGGGTTATAGATAACTATTTTTTAAAGAAACCGTGACAAATCAACTCATTTTACCTTTGACAATATAGTATTTAATTTATGTTAAACCATCACTCAATGAAAATTTATTTTATTGCATTCACACATGTCATATACGTACAGTAACAACATTAACATGTTACTAAGTAGATAAACATAAGTAATTCAGTGGAAATAAACATTTATTTTCCACGTGTATTCAAGATAATACTATTTAGTTTAGCTTTACTCGATTTATTCTTAGCTTTGTGAATAACTTAGTGGAATTATAATTGCAGTAGAGCGCCGTTTAATGAGGATTTATGGCTGAATAATGTATTGTAAGAACTGTACCTAATACTGGTGAACTTCTTTTACATATAGGAGTTAGTCATTGAAGAAAAGAATGGAAAATGAATAAACTAAAAAGTCTCGGGGAGTCACTACTTCAGCTATTTGCCTCTATATCAGTTTATATGACTAGTTAAATAGTTACAAGATGGTTACAAGCAATTTGATACAAGTAAGTATCATTTCGCCTCTCATAATGGACTTAGAACTTACTGTAAATTTACGTACGTATACGTACTACTTACTTACATAATTTATTCTAGGTACTGCAGCCAGTAAATACAACAAAATACCCAAAAAGGACCCATTGCCCTCTTTAAGCATTGTTACATAAAACCAGGTAAGCGCATGACCCAGCTATAACTTGAAATTGAACTTGCCCTGTGAGCAGTCACGCTGGAGACATAAACTAGTTTAGCCCAAAATCTAGGCCAATCGACTTCCTTCAATACCCTGATAACATTCTATAACCGTAATACGGATTTTTTATCAAAAATCCTACTCAAATTAGATCTGTATAAAAAGTACCCCAAGTCTTTTCTCAAGTTTAAGTATCCTACCGCAAGCATCTATTCCCTTTACTTATATTTATTTTTAACTCCTTTTTATTAAAAACTAAATTTATATTTACATTAAAATACAAATCATTATTTATATTTATCTTTTCCAAATATACCTACTCAAAAACCGCTATACGGATCTTCATGCGGATTTCACCAATTAATAGAATGATTCGCGAAAAAGAATCAGACATTTAAATTCATATCCATGCAAAGCCAATAAAAGAAAAGAAAGCAAATCTTACTTAATCCAGTTCACCATGACTAATATACCAAGTTATTTAAGCACCGCTAAAATTAAGTAAGCATTAAGTAATGATAAGTGAGTAAGTGTAAGTTACTTCATATCCCAACGGTAAAGGATACAGTCACAAAGGAAGTTTGCGTCATGGTAGGCAGAGACTAATTTTTATGCCAAGCGGATCCTTCCCGAGGGTTTTATGAAGAGAATTTATTCAGTAAAGTGAATTAATTATTTGATTGTTTTGAAGCTTTTGAAATAAGTTAATGATGGTCGAAATGAAAACTAATTATGTCACCTACGTCACCTACTTTAATTAGATCTTAGATCAAAAATATAAGAATTGGTATACCTAATAAAGTATCTAGCTAAGTATCTAAAATTAAATTGTAATAGACAGCTGCGTTGCTGCTGAGTTTGCTCTTCACCGCTTCTTCTTCCCAGCTATAACACAAGAAGAGAAGGAACTGTTAAAGGTTGAAGGGTTCTGCGAAACTGTCCCTTCGTTATTTTGACATGCAAAAGTGATAAAAAGCCTACTTTCATAATCGTTTTTGACTTTGACTTCGAACGAAGGAAACACAAACAATGTACGCGGCTATGCGTGCCTATACATACGTTGGAACGCCTAATCTGTATAACTAGGCTAATGAGAAAGATTTTCTCTTTAAACTTTACTATCGATTGCCAATTGTTTAGATGCAGGTGTAACTACGACCACGTACGGTTACAGCTATAATATATCTGCCAAGAAGATGTTAGCCTCCTTGGCAACTTATGTACCTACTACTAAGCAAATTCTTGCATATCCTTTCTATTAAAGAATCTAATTTGTAACGTATTGCAATCAAGGATATTGCAATTCTCTTTAATATTGGACTATCTCACACTGGAATATTTGTTCAAATCGTACTAGTAGTTCTTGAGATTAGCTCATTTGAGCTGTACTCATTACATATTTACTGAAATGAAGTATTTGTGTATTTCACTAATAAATCCTACAACTTAAAGTTCAATAACCGGCACACTTAGTTCCTTAACTACTTCAAAACATTCTTGCTGAGCTTAAAATAGCTTCCCTTTATAGGTCTCAGGAAATGCCAAATTAGTGGTTGTAATTTATAGCTTGATAGCCGACGCAGGCGCCTGTCGAGATACCGACTTAGTTAATGATGATGGGCAGATGTCTTGTCAAGGTCGGTGCAAGGCAATTAAGAGGGGTTAGGATTACAATAGATTGGATGCATGATGGAATGTCTTGTGGTAGTTCTATGACGATTTTTTATGTATTTGTGAGAGATTTTATGAGAATTTTAAACAAAAAAAAACGAATGAAAACGCGTCGATTTTTCAGATCACCGTACAAAGGTATAGACAGTTTTTCTTCTGTGAGATACATGAATCAAAGTGACGTACACCGCAGACTAAATTATCGCCCAACCAAAAGTTGGCAGGGGCTCTTAAAGTTCATAGTTTTCACCATCTTTTTTGAAGCACCTCGCATTTCTCTCCTTTTACGTTCACACTCGGCCTACATGTCTTGTGTCAATAGAATCATAAACATGTAGTAATAGATGGCTTTATATTGCCCATACAAAAGTGGTTTCCACGCATTAAAACTTCAAAGTGACTCCACATCTCAGTGGCGCCTGCAACAAAATTACAAAACAAATAGTCATTGTGCGGTTGATGGCAGAAGTTCCAGTAGAAAAAAATATCATTATTATAGAAATTTCCCCAATTTTCTTTCATCAAAATAAAGTGACGTAATAGGTTTTTAATTTCTTACTCTTCAATAACCATACAGAGACTAAGACGAAGCTTGCAAATAATAATATTTTTCAGCTTATTGTCGCAGAAATATCAGTCTTATTCAGGATTTGGACAATCGAAAATCCTTGATTCTATTACGTCCAGTCAGGATTTTAGATCACTTAGTCCATGAATTCGTTAAGCTTTGAAGATAGAAACACATTATTTGCAAAGTTCAGCTATGATGCCCGAACTGAAGACATAAGTTGTAGGTGTTGTTGAAACTAGATCTTCTGCTAACCTCATTTCCATTAACCTCACTTACTACCACTCAATGTCACAGTTTAGTAAACTACCGCAGTTGGTTATAAAACAATTTGTGTAAATAGTCACGTGTGTCGCATAGCCAATGGGGTGCCCTGTCTGAATGCAAAGTGCAATAAATGGAGAATTCAGGCCGCCTCTTCAGGTACCTACTCCTAATTGTGGCAACGTGAGGACGTTTAAGTAATGTTGGCACATAGAATCTCTGTTTATGGTGTTGGAGAAATGCCATAATAGTTTGGGTGAAGTTTCGCTTTTCTAGGAATTATAGTTTGAAGGTAAGCCTTTCTAGGAAAATGTATTTTGAAGTTTTTACTGCTTAGGTAACTGCGGAACATCTGTAGTTACTATTAGTTCTGTTTCTCTTTTCGAATAAGTATCAACCGAACTGTGAATTAAAAAGAAAGTTCTCCGCTGCATGTCTATCTGTTAGGGATAGACTCAAAAATTACTGCATGGATTCTCATTTCATTTTGAAGTTGGTGGAGTGATTTAAGAGAAAGGTTGAGGATATTCACACATATATCTACATACCAAGACAGACTGGTTGCAATTGCTAACTTTACCAGCACTCGACTTGTAGATTTCAAACAGCTTATCACCCAATCACTATGCAACTGAACTAAAACAAGAGGTATTACCATACGTTATTCAATTATATGACAAGGAAACCTTGCGTGTGCGAGCTCACTGAACTGCAGAGCTTAAGGGGCTTAGTGACAGTGGCTATGTTAACGTCTACTTAGCCCCCTTTGCCAATTGTAGTGGCTGTGTAAGTAAGTCTTCTTGAGGTGTTGTTGTGTAATTTAATATTTTTTGGATATTATTTTGAGGCGGTTTTGTTTATTGATAAAGTGTGATAGGTTATCGAAAATGACTGTCATATTTTTGAAACTGAATAGTTCATTATTGCATGAACGATAGATAATTTTAAGTTAGAGATGCTTCCCGAAATGAAAATGGTTTCAGAGAATCTCGTGATCAAAAGGTTTTAACGGGTAAAATGAAACATGAAATGGCTAGTAGTCAACAAACTTAGGTAAAAGTTCAAGAATTCCAAATGTGAAGATGCAGAAATAAATATGATAGAAAATGGGAAACAAAGGCTATAATTAAATAGCAAATTCAATAAAATACCGCAAGCTTCATACATACAAACAAGCGTCCATCACAATTCAATACCCCCATCGTAAACCACGAATAAACTCCATAAAACCCAAGTACATTCGCGCACATAATTGTCCAATAACATTATAATAACGGTCTTTACAACTTCAAAGTGTTTGTTATCGTTTATTCACGAGTACATAAATAACAAAGGTCGAAGGTGATCGAGACTTCGCTCCGTACTACCGCACTTGCGAGCTCAGTTTATATTTATTTCGTTTAAACGTTTAGTACGCGACTGTACTTTTTTATAGCTGTGAACGGACTTGAACTTAAGTGACGTAAGTTATGTAATTTATGTAGACCGGTTAAGTTTTCATAATGGTTTTTTATCGAAGTTTAATTGTACCGTTGCATATTATTTTTGGACAATGAGTGGGCGTCTAGACGTAGGTCAATGGTAGCCAAGTAATTAGGAGGCTTAATTTTGAAGATTATATTCAATTACCATTATCATCATCTTCAGCCATTTAATTGTCCTGCTGCACTATTGTCTTCTCTACAGAGAAGGGTTGAACATGAATCACCATGCTTGCTCAGGGCTGATTAGCATACAAGATACGAGTTTAGGAACCTCAAAAGTCAGTTAAACTGCAAGTCTTCTTCCAGAGTATCAGGCACTTCCTACTACTTCAGCTTTGTTCACTTTACTGCTTTAGTTTTGTCCACTTCCTGGGTTTTTTCTCTCCTCCTATAGACCCTGACCTGACTCTATCACATTTGCCTCAAATCTAGCACAAAGCCATAGCATACCTTCATGAAACACCATCACCCGTTACAATGCCATGCTTACATATATAATATCATGGCTATTCAAACGTCAATCTAGAATACTCTGTATTCTATTACTATGTGTAACCTAGATCGTAAGCGCCATGACACTTTGTATGTCGTTAATACAGTGGTGGTGTCAATGACTTTTTTCATTTGTTTCTGAAAATGTTTTGGAGGTACTTCTAATTGTCAGCTGGTGTTAAACAATTGAAGGTTTTGGATTGCTTATACATTCGTAACTCATGTAGTAACCATCATGTAATACCGTTTTGCACGATCCCTCAAAACCCATTAACACAAGGACACAATTTTTCCGACGTAAAACGACTGGTAACTTTGAAAATAGTTCGTGCAAATTCATAGTAAATAGTCGTTTTAAGAAAATTGACGTTCAAGTATATTATTTATGAACTACATAAGCTGGTTCACAAAAATCTCTTCCGCCTGCTGCAGATTTTAAAATACGTAAGTAATGTTATCTCAACTTGGTTCAGCGTTAAAACTCTGATCGAGTTATACCAAGCTACACCAATTTCTCGTAAATATCAGTACCTTTTATTGTGACACGATAAGAAAATGTCGCGACAACCTGACACTAGATATCTATTGAAATGTGAAAGCAAAGACATTTCTGTCTAGATTTGTCGTCTAAACTTAGCTTAACTACCAACAGACAGACAGACACTTTCGCATTTATAAATATAATACTAGGAGTTTCCTGAAAATCGTATTTTGTCAAAGAAAATTTACGTAACATGATATTATGAGAAACTAGAGAAACTCTATTGTTGTGGAGAAATTGCAATAAATGTGGGCATGGTAGATAATTGTATAATCAATATTCAGAAGGTTCACTTTGAATGTGTAAAGAAAATGCACCTGTGATAATAATGAGAAATCTGTGACCATCTGTAGTTAGGTTAAAACTATTAATTAGGTAGGTGTTACAAAGACAGCACATGTTTAAGTAGACAAAATTAATTTTACATCACAAGGTAAACTGGTAGAACACGCCTAAGCCGTTAAGTCCGCCGTTGATTGTACAAAAATAATAAATAAGTAAATAACTTTAGGCCATTCAAATGAAACCAACAATATTTAAAATAAAAAAGGACACAATACTAAGGTTCCAAAAAATGCAAATGTATAAAACTTTTTCATCCTTATCCTGCATTTAAACTTCTGCAAAACCATGCTATACACAGCAGCTTTCAATCGTTTTTTATGGTGTATTAGGGCATTCGGCACGTGCAAGATCATGGCTGACCATTATAGCATGGATTTGCACTTTCCAATCATAATATCTGCTCAGTATTGAATGTACTAGCTCTGGTAGTGGGTAGTAAATTTTTATGGTATTACGCCGAGTCAGATTACTAGGTCTGATTTGGGTTTACTTGATCTGTTGTTATTTGAATTAGGTTTAGAAGGATTAACGATTTTCGAACTTTATTTGTAGTTTCTTAGGTATTGGTTTCATATTGTATCGAACGGTCAGTCTTACCTTGGTTTATTAACTCTCTTTTATCATTAGGTGATATAATTGATATAATTTTACTTAGTTACCAACTGAGCACCTTTACTTGTTTTCTTAACATAGTTTCAAGTCAGGCGTTTTCAATTTCATTCAGCACTTTTGTGAATTTCTAAAATATGGTTTCCAATGAACTTTTCCATGCTACTTGTAGATTTCTGTCCAAACAAAAAATGTTCCGATATCTTCAAAAATATCGTCCACTTTCGTATAAGTTTGACTTCAATGGACGCCATAAATTCGACATGCCATAACCGTTTCCTTTTCCATAAAAAGCATGCCATTACTAACTAAATTCTTTCAAAAGACTTCGGTCTGATCTTTGATCAATACATCGGATATCATTCATGTAAACATTTGAACGAAGATCTAAGAACTCATATTTTAAAATATAAGTTTTAGACATGTTGTGAAAAATGGTGTCTTTCATTTTAGGTAAATTATTGTTTTGCCATAACATCCATTGATGGAAAAATCGTATAAAATGAATATAACTTTGCATTTCCGTTTGACATAACTTTGGTATAATTTTTTTACCTATTTTATGTTTGAAACTGATTAAATTACATAAACGGTTTTAAAAGTACTTTGACTATTTGTTCATTGCAATAAAAAACTTCATTCCAGTATTAAGACTGAATTTTAAAATTGACTGACCCTTTATAATTATAACAAAGGATATAATTTAATTTTTATACCCGAACGTATGAGCGGTAGATACCACGAAACGCGGGTGAAAAAAATCGGATTGTAAGTCATAAATAACAAAATAAACACTATTAAAAACATACTTTAATGACTACCTCTGCACTGCATGTGCTATTAACCGTTAAACAAATCGTCACAAAAAACTGCGCAGGATTACATTAACATTGAATGGAAAGAACTTATCTCTAACGGTTCATTAGCACTTATCTATTCATCATAATGCTTCTGTGTTATAATAACATTACTTAGATATTTAACCGTGTTATAATATACTAGATATACTCGTGGCGTTGCCTATGTAAATACTTAATGGTAGGTATGTATGTGGTAGGTAAAGTTTTTCTTTTTAAATAAATAATCTCTGGGGAGACTTTTGCTGGCTCTTCAGCTAGTTCTTGATCTATGTAGTGTATTTATGTATAAGTAAGTTAAGTGTGGATGTAGGTAAGTTGTGTCCAGGTCATCAAAAGGCTATTATCGTGAACCCAAAATTAAAACGTATGGAAAGGAGTTCAGTAGAGAATTCATCTCAACAATTAGTAGCAAGCATCGATTGCTTTCTGTGAATAAATAAAACTTCAACATTAATTAATTAAGATATTCAAGCTCTTACTATTCACCCATAATATCACTGACGCCAATTAAGAATCCATCTGATCTACCTATTATAAACGTCGATACAAAACGAATTCTAACAAAATCTTTAATTCATGGATCCATCCAGGTCAATCAAAATATATTCACATTTCCCGCCAACATTTGCGTAGGCCCTGCAGTAATCCTTGAAAACGCGAATTAGAAATAAGTGGGTCTAAAGTTACATAGGTGCCTAACTTAGATCAAATAAAGCAGGAACCGCTATGACCGGAAAAAAGCGCATGCTACAGAGAGTGTGTTAAGAATGAATGTGGATTGATGGAGAGGCAGACGTAGACCAAGGAATGGATGGATTGACTACCTGAAAGAGGACATAGAGGGAATGGAATAAGTATGACAGCTAAAAGAGAGGACTGAATGTGATACCCCCACTGCCCCGACCTCAAATAATTTGAAAATTAGGCTAGAATGAGAAGAACAAATAGAGTAAATAAATAGCTCACTCATGTATTTTAGATCATATCGTTCACGCAAACGACAAAATTATGTCACGCAAACGACAATACATAAGAGTATGAGTGGTACTTTTGTAGCGTCAACGGAGGGGAAGGGCGTTTCCAGTAGGTTCAATTATCCTCGGTGCAAAACGTCAAATGCTACATTACCATAGGAATGTAGAACCGTATGGCGCCAACGTTGGATAACCCTCAGCCAATGTTTGAATACTCATGCCAGGATTTTTAGACTGAATGATTAACATAGGAAAGTATGTAAATACGTTGTGTGTCTATTGGGTTTTAAGTGGAGTTTCTGTTTTGTACTACGGCTAGAATTATACATGATCTTTGTAGTATTCTAGACGTCAGCTGTCAAAGATAAGCACTAATGATGGTTGCATGAGGTGGGAATTTCAATAGTTTTATATGATAGTGATATTGTTTAAAATTAAGTATTAATCATCATCTGCCTAGCCTTTTCTGAACTATGTTGGAGATCAACTTCCGGTTCAGCCAGATGCTGCTGAGTACCAGTGTTCAAAAACCTAGTTACCTCAGCAATCCGATACACTTTGATGAGACTCGTGGTCAGACTTTCTGGCTTCTGACTTCGGACCCGTAACGACTGCCAAAGATATTCGAATGACAGCCGGGAACCACCAATTATAAAAATTTCATAAAACTTAAAATATGCATCGATTTTTTTCAGATTTTTTAAAAGTAGATTAGATACTCTAATATAATGTTTAATTTATAACAATGAATAATGTTGTATTGATAATAAATTGTTAGATATTGCTAACAGTAATTGTTACATAGTGAAATATGCAAGCAATAATTATTATTTCTTGGGTGATTTAATTATTTATAATTAATATGCGCTTGTTAATGCGCAATTTGTTCCTCCAGCATACCGTGACTAAGTTATTTCTGGAAAAGAAAATATAATTCATAATACTTTCAAAGATAAATTGCAATTAATTACCCATGCACTATGCAGTTTATAAAATTCATAATGAATGCAAAACAGTCGTTAAACAACTAAAAACGTAGGTATTACAACGAAAGCATATTTCGAATGACAAAATTAAAAAAAAAAACCTTCTTGCCTGATCCAATAATATGTTAGTCTTTTAACAAAAAAATCTATTACTTACCTAACTTTATCATAAAAAAAAAAAACAAAATTATTATCACTTCTTCTAATGTCCAACCCTAATATGTTGTCCCATAAGTCACTCACGCACATTCCGATACCCATCCTATGATTACGTCGCCATCTTGGATCCAACATTGGCCCAACGTTGGCTCCAACTGACAGCTACACGAGTTACAACTAGTATTAATATTAAAGACTTGTAAGTAAACTTTGGCTCGTTATCAACGGGAAAATTGGCGAAAAATTACCTTTAGAATTTTAATTTTACAAGCTTGTAATGGAATTTTGTGGAATATCTTTTAATATTAAACATAGAGCTAGAAGCACTTGTTATTATTTTTTACGTCTGTCTACGCCAAAGGCATAAAGAAACGAACTATTTCAAAGAGTACATAGGTACACACTTAAAATACAGGTTTCTTTTATCGAACATTTTTTTCGTCAAACAATAAAATAATAAACCAACAAACACAATTCTGACAAGACAAAGTAATTGAAAATTAATTGCCTTTTAATTCATATTTTACGACACCAATCATTTGTACATACAAAAGATCGTAATTAAACTTAGAATTTATTCCCATCGGCAACCTCAAAGAGAAATCAATAAACTATAAAACAAAACCAACAGCCCGTGAAGTAATTAGTTTGCACAATTCACATAAACCAGTACAAAACAGTTAGAATATTTTTATTATTCATCTAACATAATTAAGCTGCGCTCGCGCCGCTCAAAGTCAATGACAGTTTGACGGCGCGCCAAATATGGCGTGACAGCTACTGTCAGCCGATCCCGGGCATAGGGCTGTCAGAATCCGAAATAATACTTTTTTGACAGTAACAAGATGGATGACACGAAAATAAATTTCGTGTATAACTTATGGAATTTTTGTGTTGCTTTTGACAAATAAACAAAGGTTGACTTAATGTGTTTTTGAGTAAAAAAATTATGTATTAAAGCATTTTTGGTGTTCGAAAGGTTTATTAATAGTCTGACTCTTGTGATAGATGTCCCTTTTATTGAAATTCTGAACACGTACAAAGTCATTTTGAAGCATGTGGATACATCGTACGTAAATGCAATTTAGGAAAAAGACAAACATCTAAAGAATAAGGTACATTATATATTCTGCATTGACTAAAACATAAGACGTTATTAGGTTAGTCAGCCCTACCGTTAGGCCCATACCCGTCTATGAATCGCAATCTTTAGATACACCTGCCGATTGTTATTCCGCATCACCTCAACACTATGGACTTGGAATAAATATTTTTAATGGACATTAAAACAATAGGCCAGTCATTAACACATTCACTGCGGCAGCGTTAAATCTAAACTTTCTACTAGTGCGATACGAGACAAATGCTGCCCGTATCTATATTTCCTGATATGCGTTACGGCTTCTATTTTGCCGTACCAGAACCTGACTTTCAAAGCCTATACAGACGTGGAAACCACCTATATCAATGGTTTTTATCAACAAATCGATAGACTATATCCTTGTATACACCTAGCTGCAGTCGCCCCGGGTTCTCTGTTATACTTTGAAAGATACAGAGATTTTTCAAAATCTTTCATTCGCGGCAATATATATGCCGTACAGCGTAGAAGTGAAAAAATGCTAGGGATGGGGTTTACTTCTGGAATGATAGTCGATAGTTTAAAAATATTTTTTATTGTAGATAAAATATTCATATTTATCAGTGTTATATCATTATATAAATCAACATAATTATGTAACCTAATTATATAATATGTATAAATATGTATTTATATTCTACCACAATCACACTATAGCGCCACCTAGTCCCAAATACATATAATGCATAGTATAGTTAGAAAATACACCCAGATCAAGACAACTAGACAAAGAATGTTTGATTTGTGTGGGAATCTAACCCACAACCACTACGCCAACAGACCAATTAAAAAAAAAACTAAAAACTATTAAAGGACGTGTATGAAACTTAGTAAGTAGGTAGTTATTCCACTGAATTATTTTCACACTTGACATCTTTGGCATCAAGATGATGATTTCCCTCTCTACTCAAATCCAGTTTTTATGTGAACGTCTCATTGTAGCAGAACCGCGTAATATTTTTCACAAAAAATATTGTTACGTCTTTCTTACGGCCAGCACTAGCGCACACTGAACCGCCGCGCGGACGCATGCAGTGTGGTGCGGGGTTGGGGGGGTACGGCAAGATATTCGCCGTACCGCACTGAATGAAAATAATTATTTTACTGTGCGTTACGGCAACTATTTTGCCGTATATTGTTAGTGTACAATATTATTATATTAAAAGCAACAATATTGAAAATATCACTATCTCATTCCTACGCGCAAGGGAACTTAGATAAATCGCCCCCGCACAGTACGCAAAACAAGGACAACGAGCTACCGCACTGGCTGAGAGTCAAATACGGCCAAATACTTGCCGTAACGCAGTGAATGTGTTAAACTAATCTTTACCTCCGTTATAATCGGTCTTGTTAACCATTGGTTAGGATTCGAAACACGTTAACGTTTAGCCGTTAATCACGGTTTGACATATCACGGCGGCTTCCTATATGGTGTTGGCAGCGGTAGTGAGTATATATGGTACCTACGTCAAATATCTATTTCTGTAACTGTGGAAAAAATAAGAAGTATGAATTTAAGGATCGTATAGTAGGTAAATGAGATGAAGATGGCAATTTTTTTCGTCAAACTTTGAATGCAACTTTCTGACACATAAACGTGTCTAGATTTTGTCATGGTTCTGTCTTATAAGTCCATACCTCATCATCCTCATCCTCCGAGCCTTTTTCCCAAACTACGTTGGGGTCGGCTTCCAGTCTAACCGGATGTAGTCCATACCTAAGACATATATTTTGGACGTTGTGATGTACTGTACCTATATTTATATCCTTAGGTCCCAGTGGTCCCAAGTTAGCGACCTAAGAAAAGAACTTACGCAATCATAGTGCAGTGCGTCATCCTAACAAAAAAGCTATCCAATATGACAAACTGAGTACAGAAATAGATCGACAGCCAAATATAAAGGCTGGCTTTACCATATTCGTTCAAACAATCACTTTAATCCGTTGATTACGATTAGCGTTGACAAGAGACAGAAATGTAAGCAGGTTTATTGACACCGGCCTAAAGGTGTGTTTTGACAGCCAGCAGTTGTCTGCAACGGCCGACCGCACTTGCAGCGACTGCATGAAATCGGCGACTGCACATGCTGCTGCCGCTTCGGTCTAATGCGGTTTCATGTACCTTATTACATACAAACTAGTAGTTCAGCTGTCGCCGACTAAGTGCAGTCGAGGCGTGTGCAGTCGGCAGGTGCAGTTGGCAGCTAGCATTCAAAACGTACCTTTAGTCAGTGTTGTGATCTAACTTGATTTATTTAGCTTGAAGTGATTTGTGGCCTTTATTATTAACACTTACCGTTGTAAAGTAGCATTCAACTTGTAACAGATGTAGTAACAATATTTATTACTTTAAATGTAGATTAAAATCTGTAGCTCTATTTCTAGAACACGCTTTTATTTAGACTAAGACATAAATAATGCAATTTAAGTTTCCTTGTTAATTTATAGTCAAGGATTGTAAATATTGTTCAGCAGGTAACAAGGGCGGATCCAGCTTCGGTGCCAGGGGGGGGTCACACAGTCGTGATCAAGTATTGATTTATAAATATTAATTATAAAGCTAAAGTTGACGACATTTGGTTTTATATAATAGCGTATACTTGTTATAATAAAAAAAGGGGACACAGTATAAATATAAAAAGCGCGAGCGCAGCGAGCGTGAAATTTTTACGAAAGTTAAGTGTTTTCATGTAGAAAATGGTCCGAGCAGAGTGAGCGCAATTTCTTGTATTTATACTAGAGTGGACACATGTGATAAACAAAAAAACGGGAGCGAAGCGAGCGCGAAAATTTTTATCCAGGTCAAGGACTTTGGTAAAAAAAAAAAAAAAAAATTGTAGAAAATGGCCCGAGCTGAGCGAACGCGATTTCTTGGACAAATTCACAGTTGCGAAATAAAAAAAAGCGCGAGCGGAGCGAGCGCGAAAATTTTTATTCAGTTCGAGGACTAAAAGTAGATGAAAGCACTTTCTTGCTATATAACAAGTAAACTTAAAGTACATAGAAAAGGGCGCGTTATTTGTATTTTTTTATTGCGGCAACAGTAAAACATTTTCTGTGAAAATTTCAATTGTCTTACTATAGGTAAGGGTTCATGAGAGTTCTACAGCATGTAGACAGCCCGGACAGCGGATTCTTTATAACATGGTCCCGTTTCCTGCTTTTGGGTATGGATAAAGAGATAAAGAAGTAAATAAAGAATAGTGAGCGAGCGCTGCGAGCACGAATTCTTCAGCAAAACTACTCTACCTCTATCTATCTATCTACCTAGGTGTTCACTCGGAAAAAAAACATAAAACATCGTGTTTAACCATTTCAATTAGTGGTTCATTCAGGTCCTGGACCTGGCCCAGGGGGGGGTCATGACCTTGTGACCTACCCCCTGGATCCGCTGTTGGCAGGTAAGCGTCAAAACTATAGGAATCTATTAAAATACCAAAACGGTTTTAATAGCCAATGAAAGTTTACGTTCAAAGGTAAAACTGTTGCTTAACTGCAATTTGAGAACATACCAACATATTTATTTTAAGACACGTGCGTTTAAAGTTTTGAACTGTCGCCGTAATCGTTTGAGGAGTTAATCTGGGTTTACGAGAGACTGAAACGAATTCGTTCGTTTTAGTACAACCCACCCATTGTTGCAAGCACTGAATATTAGTAAAAGCTACTTTTTATTAGCTAAATGGTGAGAACTAACTGTGTTTTAGACGCATTCTGAGTGTTATCGTTTACTTCCTAGTAACCTGTAAAACTATTGTTGAGCTGAGTTGACTCACAGGCTCACAGGTTACACAGAGGTAAAATTACTCTTAGTTCAGCCTGGACTGTCTCACTGCTGGGCTTTCTATCTTACCTCTCGATCTATTGAGTCGTCTCGTCTGGAGCCTACTCCGTCTACGGTGGCCATCATTAAACTACTTATTTAAGTTTAAAGTATGATACTCTTATGCTGTATCCATTTCATCTCGAGGCCAGGGATTTGAAGCTTTAGGTCTATGTCTAATCCTCTTCTTCTTATCGAGTGGTCTGTTTTAACCACCTAGCAAGCCTTGGCCTCAGAGTTTTCTCAAATCCGCTAATCAAATATTTATTGATAGATTCAGCTAATGATGAACTTAAATGAAATAGCACTAATTGTGCATTTCTATTTGTTACAGACAGCATCGGAGCAGCGAGCGTCCGCCCCCGAGGAGATGCAGGCTCGGCACAGCATACTGTGGCACCTACTCATTGACCTGCCGATACTGTTGTTAGGTAAGAATTAATATTCTTTACAATTAAAAATAAGCCAAACATGTAGTTCGCGCCACGTAACTTTGCAAATCTGAAGTTAGCCAAAATAGTTATAGATGCGGATGTTGATGATAAAGTTGGAAGCTGTATAAATCCAGCTGTAAGCACTCCTAAAGGTCTACTAAATACTCGAGAAGTTATATATAAAGATTTACTAAATAATCGATAAGTCATGGGACCCATCCTAGTATATACCATCCAAAGTTTGCGTAAGCAGTCGTGCAGTATCTTAGTTTAATGGGATGATGTCTCATCACGCCATGACTGTGTCACGATCAGATGTAATATTAGGTCTTATGATGGTTAAGAAACCTTAAATCATAGTCAGTCAAACAAAGTCGTATCGCAATATGGCATTAGGTCAAATACTGACACGCTACTCAATTAAAAAGATTTCAGAAATAATCTCAAAGATTTATAGACGAGACTTCCGAAATAGTAGGTACAGTAGTATTGGCATAACTAATGAAACAGAAAATAGCCATGAACTCAACAGAATGCAGCAAGCAATAAGCGTTAATCAAAATAATAATTAGAAACAAACGCTCCATTGGAAACAATTATTGCTGAGCTAAAGCGACGGCTCAATGCAGATTATAATTTGTTGTGACTATGATCGTCGTGTACACACGGGTACACGCCAAGCTATAAGAAACCAGCATGTCTTGGACTCGCTTTAAATGATCTTTCTTCAAATCAAAAGGTCAGCTTTTACTAGTTTTGCATAGCTTGATGTGTAGTCTGTACAATCTAGGATTCCTGATCTTCTGTATGATATAGTACAGCGAATTCCTCAGATTTATTTTAGTTGGAATTTAGGATGCGTGGTTTATAACCGTCTGGTTTCCTGTGACCTGGAATTTGACAATTTCGTTTTGACCACTTCGAATTTTAGAAGTAGGTTTAATGACAAAGCCGTTTACTGTTCGGTATCCATTATTTGAAGATGAGGAATGTCTGTAGTTGCTGTAATTTCAACACTTGCGCTTTTTCTAGATATAAAAGTTAAAGTTTTTCTTTTCCAATTGGTTCTACTTTTTCTACCCCTTCATTAAGTTGTGTGTTATTATCTTTTCATAATATGTTATGGGTTACAGTTAGTTACCTAAACCTAAGCTTCTATATAATGATTTGAACAATTTCCATGGCATGGTGGTTTTATTATTTAACGACTTCATCCTGATGCGTAACGGTCTCAGTTACCGCTTGACGATAACTGATTGAATAGCCCGTGGTTAAGCTTAAGATCTTAGAAGATTATATTGTAGGTAGCTTCAGGTTATATCTGTCAATATTTTTGATAGATGTTATAAATAAATACTTTTATTAATCTTTGTGAGTCTTGAATCTCAAAATCATAAATTGTGAAATTGTAATTTTGCCCATAAAGGGCGATGAAAATTAATGAGTTGTTATTTAAACATCTGCTATTTTTAACCCCCGACGCAAAAACGACGGGGTGTTATAAGTTTGACGTGTCTGTGTGTGTGTGTGTGTGTGTGTGTGTGTGTGTGTGTGTATGTGGCATCGTAGCTCCCAAACGGATGATCCGATTGTAATGCGGTTTTTTTTGTTTAAAAGGTATGTCAGTCGGGAGTGTTCTTAGCTATGTTTGGTGGAAATCGGTTCAGGTCTTCAAGGTCATCAGCTCGTTTGCTAGATGTGATAGGAATGTTACACGCTCAGTTTACTTGCAAGTATACGTGGGATCTGAAATTTGAAACACTAATGTCTTTTGGAACCACTGAGCTGGTCTGCTGTTAGGGCACGAAGGTAGGAGACGTAACCCTGAACTGCCTTTTAGTAAACCCATCGAGTTTGGGCTCGTTGAATTTGTCTTGACGAGTTCTCTTCATGTTTCTGATTGACGAGAACCTGATGCTGGTAATGGAATGTGGCGGATGAAACCCTGAAATGCCGGAATGAAACGGATAAACCGATTTATATTTTGCTGAAAATCTAGAATGTCCAAAGGTTAATCTTTATTGTTTCTCAATCTGTGCAATTCTCCCAGAGCCAGTTTGTCATGAGGATTGTTATACAGCTTCCTTTGGCCGAGATCGCATATAGCGACCCCATCTTAAGATAAAATAAATTAAACGAAAGAAGGAAAAAATAAGGAGCTCCTTTAAAAAGCATGAAATAAAATTAAATTATAAATTTAAAAACCCCGACCCAAAAGTACGCAATAATTATGACAAAAGTTAAAAACGCTAAACCCTATAAAAGCAAAAATAACTTTTAACACTACGTAAACTAAATTTTGACGTGTCGGGGGACCGCTTTTTACCTTCATAAATACTTACATAAATCAAATTATACCTACCTAATTACAACATTCGTTTAAAAGAACACGTATCTAAAGTAATGAATTAGAGCGGTCCCCCGACACGACAAAATTTAGTTTACGTAGTGTTAAAAGTTATTTTTTGCTTTTTATAGGGTTTAGCGTTTTTAACTTTTTGTCATAATTATTGCGTACTTTTGCTACAATAGGTTTAAACCTTTCCTCCCGTGATTTTTCCTACTTTCCGGCTGGGTATTTTTTCAATAATAGAAAGTAAGGATAATGTTGCTAATTATATAAGGATAATACCCAAATAAAATGGTGTACAAAGCGATAAAAGTATTTTAAACCATTTTGTAGGCTATCCGTGAAATAAAATTATTTAGGCTCAGAAAGAGTTAAAAATAACTTGATCTATGTCATCTAGCAACAGTGAAATTAGTCATTACACTCTAAATCAGGACTCCTTGTCCATTAAAATGGTCATTCCCAGTAATTTATGTCACACATCCAACACTTAAGTGTTTCTTGTCTAATTATACACCTTAAAATGTTCTAGATAACATTTGTAGTCTAATCTGAGGCAACGGGTGAACATCAGGCCACTTCAATGTTTGAGACAAAGATTGTGTAGTAAATGGATATTTAAGTTAGTGTGTCATTTGACCGTTATATTGAAAGGCTAAATGGCTGCTATTGCTCTTTTTGGAATACTTTTAACTAGGCATTTTTTTTTTAAATTTAGGGTTTTATTTCACAAATTAAATACAATAACTAACATGACAAAATTAGGTCAATAATATTACCTTTAAGATTTAATTTAACTCTGATCTAGTTATGGAGGAGAAACATAAAATGATTTATTTAAATTAAAACAGTTTCAAGTTCAAAAATTAATGGTTTCTTCAACACATTAGCATTACGTTGAAGATTATTTATGTATCTGTTGACGTATCACATACTTAAGCTTGAGCTTAAAAGGCGTTGAGTATCTGTATTTTATATCATCTTTGACATCACACCATTAGTCAGATTTATGGGAGTTACCTTTGATGTGATTATTTATAGCTGTTTTGATATTTTAGACATTTAACCAACATACACAGAGAAAGGAACGCGAATATTAAGCGATTTGCAATGGTTTGCAAAAAAATACAGAAAATTGCGATAAACGTTTGCAAAATTTGTATCATGCTCCAAATATTTATTTAATGTGAAAATGTTGTAATGTTCGGTCCAGTTTGTCCAAAATTACAGCCTGCAAACGTTATGAAAAACGTAGTTCATGATAAGGGTTCCCTTTGTTGAAACGCATTCCTGTCATTGATGCGGAGAAATTCTTCGACGCCTTGTATACGTTTTTATTTATATTTTGCTAAATAGTATTTTAGTTAAGATAGTTTATATAAAGTATATATTTGCTAAAATAAAAACTGCAGCCCACAATTGCCTACATGTTCCTTCATAATTTCCAATCTACCTCTAAAGCCTGGTTCTCACGTCTGTATTAATCGGACTAACGGGTCAGCAAGCTGTGGGAACAAGCTTTTTGTCCGACTGTCGGATCGTATGCGGCTTACAATTCGGATTATCGGACGTGGAACACCGATAATTGCCGATTAATGCGATATAAATATCTGTGTGGTGTCTAATGGTGCTATATAAGAGTTATGGTTTACCCAAGAGTTATTGGTTTTATTTTATAACTGGTTTTACCTCTAGATTGGTGTTAATGGTGTTAAGTTGAATTTACACTGATAAGCCATAAGGAGATAATGATAAGGATTAGTGTTCATAGGTTAATAAGTACATGTTGTATAATCTTCTTTATATTCTGTTAAACTAATTCTATTCTTGCCTTCTATACTCTTATATCTTTTAAAAGAAAAATGTCTGTGCATAACTATTCCATTATATCTACAAGGCTTGTACCTAAAAATTAAATGAGGAGTTTGATGAGAAATCTTCAAATGCCCCTCCCGCTGTGGGTGCAGCGTGAGGGAGTGTCAAACTCTTATTGACTAAAACCCACCATGTTCCTTCTTAAGCCCTTTATGTACCTACCCAGGACCGCGGTAACTCTTTCAAACAATCCCGCATCCCCGGCAGGCTTTGGCTCTAGCCTTCACCTCATATCTTAAACAAACTAAATTACAAAAGGATTAAAATGCAACAAAGTCATAATATAAAGCTTATCTAACTAATTTATGGGCAGATGAACAACATGGGTTGACACGTGAGCAGTAAGCATAACCTTGTCATCCGATACTCAACCAAATCAATCATCCAGCTACTTGGGAGGTTTCCTGCACAATGTTCTAATATGCTTACCTTTTGACAAAGTAAATGATATTTTAAACTATATTTAGTTTGATATGATAGTTAAATATCATGTTTCGGAAGGCACGTTAAATTGGTGGGTCCCGGCTGTCATTTGAACATCTTTAACAGTCGTTTAGGGTAGACAGAAGCTAGAAAGTCTGACAACCCATCTTACTAAGAAGTTGCGAAGGATAAATAGTCGATCTAAGTAGGAAAAATATTCTCAGTTTCATCCGAATAGACTGAAACCTGCCCAGAACAAATGAAAAAGCTAGGCCGATGATTATGTATATTTTTTATAAGATGTATTTTGTGAAAGGAATATCAAGCATATCTACCTTTGGTATGAATACGATAAACCGTACTAAGAATCGACTACTGATAAAATCAACCGAGAAATACTTGGAAATGGTAAAATAATTATTTTATGAAAAAAAATACACGTGACTTTAATGGCGCAACTCATACGCATGCAAGCGTATATAATTTCACACCTTATTATGATAAAAAAATATATAGTAAACAATAATTTTAAGCTTAGTCAGACATTGTAAGGTTAAAGAACTACGCACAATTTTGAAAAAAATACAATGAAATTTCATCATCTACACTAAATCAAATTACTCGGGTTCATCGAAGTGTTTTCGTAAACATACTCTGTGAGAACTCGGGTGCAGTCTATGGACTGTGGTGCTCAAAGTTATGAATTATTTTCGATTTTGTTCATTTATTTTAATCATTACAATAAGAATATTATACAGTTGGTATCGAATATTAGGAAGTGTTTCTTTTTTATGTATTTAAAAAAAGTCTTAAACATAATGAAATTTGAATAAGTACCTATTATAAACTGTTCCAATGAAGCTTCTATGCCAATAATTTAACTAATGTGTGTGTAACGTAATGTAACCTACGTAAAACATTTACATAATCATGCACTATTGTCTAGGAAAGAAGAATTTGACTAAACGAATTTAAACATTACTCAGTTACAGTAAAATAAATTAGGAATAAAAAAAAACCTTAAAATTAATTAAAAAAAACAACATACAACACTTTGACACCCACTGTCCTTAGCCTATAACGTTACAGTTTCATGTGAACGCACACAACCGCAACACTTGTGTGCGTGTAATATGAGAGCATTGTTTTTAAACCCATCACTAGAAAGAATGTCAACATCATTGTGTGTAGCCTCGTGATCAGCTCGCGTTGTGATAGCCTGAGTCAGACCACCTAGGTTTTGATGTTCTAGATTATAACGAAGGGATTTTTCAATGTGTGTATGTGTAGGTTTCTTTGTTAAATGTATGTCTGTGTGAGTTTGTTTGACGTCAAAGCAATAGGAGGCTTTTTTGTATATGAATTTGTATCATTGATGCCACTAGTAATTTGTGGTTTGGTTTTGAGGACTAGGCGTTTATGAAGACAATGAATCTCAATCTAAATTCCAGTAGCACACAAATTTCATCCAGGGACGCCATGGATCGATCAGTACCTACTATGGTCATTGAAATTATGAAGATTTTCTTCGCCTACCTCGTCGAGCCTTTAAAAATTGCGTCTTTACCAAAATCAGTGTCATATAATGAAGATGCCTCAAAAACAAGAATGCAGTTTGTCAATTGACAAATGATGACTGTTCATCGATAGCTGTAAATGATGAGTAAATTAAAAACGTTTGCTCATCAAAGTGGGATAGACACATTCCATGATTGTTTCTCACACTACTGTTTATTCAAAGTTATCTACACGTCACATCTTGTTTGTTTTACAAGTGTTCACGTTATTTTCTATGTTTTCAACGACATGGGTGGTCAGTGTCATGCGATACCTGACACTGTTGACATAACTCTGACATCGCCTTGACATGTCACGAAGTATCGTTGCCCACACAAGTGCTTTGCGGTTTTATGTAGATCAGTGTAGGCGTGAAAGAAACTTCATATTTTTTTTCTTGTAAGTATAGGTTCTTTTTCCGTAAGTTAGGTTATTTTAAATTCAGTTAATGATTGGCCATTTAATTGATTTTATATTACCAATTTTAAATGACTAAAGTGCGCAATAAAATGGAAATCATTAGACGTAAATTGAGGTGTGCACAATTATTGCACAAATCTATAAATGCAGCTTTTATTAAAACGTTGGTAATTGCCTATAATCTAAAGCTACTGAATATAATTAATTTTGTTTATAGACGGCATATCATTATTGCAATATCGTTTAACGTTATTGAAGTAATAATTATTAAATTGTTTTTGTTTTAACTAAATATTATGACTGGCCCTTACATAACAATTTACGTTAAACTGATATGATTTTAAACATCTCCTTTTATTGCTATGATTGTTGGAAAGTTTTTTATAAGGATCATCAGCGGTCAGGAAAACATGATGATAGGAATATTTTTTTGCATCAAATATAAACAAGTTGAAGTTAAAATATTGCAGTACAAGAAGTGCAAATTGCGTAATATGCGAATTTTCCTCATGCCAGAAAAAAACTATCTTTTCCTATTTTCAATCTTATAACATATAAAACTAAATAAAGGCTTCCATGACCTACACTTATAATCTTTTGTTTCTTTGTTAAACCCTAGGACAACAAACAATTCCCAGGCACTATAAATTAATTAATTTTAATTCTGTTCCAATTAATGAAATTCCTTTAGTTTCAACTAAAATAAACTGCGCAACCTCATTCTTGAAGTACCTACATAACATAAATATATCAAGTCAATTCTTTAAAACTATTAAACATTAGAACTGGCAGAACCGGTGTAAAATGACAAAATGTAGCTACTGCTTGTAGATAAGTAATAAACTATGCAGGTTTGTATGTAAAACAATATTTCTAAAAAATCGGTAAAAAAACTTTTAAGTTAAACGGTTTTATCTTATGTGTACTGAAAACTAGAAAATAAAAAAATTGTAACTTACCTGTCAACCTACGTAGGTGGTCCCGGTCATATTAGACTAAAATAAAAACGTGGGGCCCATTAACTATTGCTGTAGTATTTTCTTCTAGAGGTATAATAGGTGTGGATTGCATCGACTTACTATAATCGTAACTGGAGATTTTGACAATCAATAATCAGCCGTAGCGGCTTCACCAGCGAACGCCGAGCTCATGATCTACCAAAGTATAACGATATGCTTTGCCATAGGTAGGGTTTCACAGGGGCCCCACGTTTTTATTTTAGTTTAATATGACCGGGACCACCTACGTAGGTTGACAGGTAAGTTACAATTTTTATTTTCTAGTTTTCAGTACACATAAGATAAAACCGTTTAACTTAAAAGTTTTTTTACCGATTTTTTATTTTCTAGTTTTTAGTATTTAATGAAAATGCCTACCGAATATTCCTCATTCTATCTAATTCATTTAGTGCATTTAGTGCAACTCTTTCGAACAATCTCGCAGCCCAGGCAGGCCTTGGCCCTGTTGGGCCCCGCTGGAGTTACTGACAGTTTTCTACTTGTGAAGCCCTTTCATTTGATACCCATATTGGTGGGATTGATAAAAAATTGTTATCAGCCATTTGGTAGCGGCGGCCATCTTAGATTTCAATGTTGCATAGTAAATTGTATTCTACTTGTTGAGACCTTTCATTTGATACCCATGTTGATGGGATGGGAACCTAAGTTATCCGCCATTTTGTAGAGGCCGCCATCTTGGATTTTAATTTTATATAGTACATTGTATGTACTGGTTGAGAACTTTCATTTGATACCCATATTGATGGGATTGATAAAACCTACGTTGTCCGCCATTTTGTAGCGGCCGCCATCTTGGATTTCAATTTTTTATAGTATATTGTATTCTGCTTGTTGAGCCCTTTCATTTGATACCCATATTGATGGGATTGATAAAATCTACGTTATCCGCCATTTTGTGCCGGCGGCCATATTGGATTTACAATGTTATTGATATTACTATATTGTATTGTCATCGGAATTAAAGGTGTATACAAAATTTCAGATTAATCGGTTGACAGGAAGAGGGTGAAATTTGAATTACTAAATTTGACCCAAGAATGAATAAAACAAACGGGGTGAGCTAAATAAAACCGTTTAAAAAAATAACAAACGAATCTCAGCATTGTACTCGACAGTACCTCGAATAAAGCTCGATGTACATGCGCGTACAATGTTATCAAGCAGCCTATCAGACACGTAACATCCGATAGCCCATCTACAATGGTATCAGTTTTTTTTTTTCTCTTGAACTTACAATGTCAATGCTTATCGTTGCTTGAGAAAAATATTGTGGAAGATTAGTGACACCATTCGAGAACATTTTTTAGTCGACTACAGGAAGGTAATGGTTTTGGAAGTAAGTAGTTTAATTTTCTGGGTTCTTGGTGTTTGTTTCACTGTTATGTACATATTGTAAGCAATGAAACAGTTCGTATACTGTAAAATTATAATTCATTAAAATATCTAGGTTATATCCCATATAATAAAAAATGGTGGCGCCAAAAAATAATTGAGTTTCTTTATAAGTTCTCATTGCAAAAAAATACTATATAACACATCAATCTTAGGTACATTTTTGAGCCTATCAAAAAATATTGCACGGTACATTTTTACACCTATTAAAAACTCCCTAAACTATACAACAATTACTTCCCATCCAAAATGCCTGCACATTTCCACTGCACTGCACACATGGCACCCATTCAGTCTCACAGTAACCCATTTCTCAAACTGGAGTAGTACATACATCCACGTGAGTTAACGACGGGCCCACACTTATGCGTCAGTTGCGACAGTTCACACGCTAGTGCAGTGACGGCCTAATTCACTTGGCTCTATCGGGACAACAAATTGGAGAGAAGTTTATTTTACTTTGTTCACACAGAAACTGACGATATAGGCGTGATGACAGGGTTAAGAATAGTGATTGTTAAAAGTTTGTCGTATTTTTTATTTAAATAAAACTTATAGGTATTTTTTCTGGCAACATACCATGCATTTGTATATTTATTTCAGAAAATTGGCTATATCACCAAATAAATATTTTAAAACAAAGTCTCCGGTGCATTTGTATGCCTTTCTGTTCGCGATAAACTCGAAATGAATTCACTAATTTTCATCCGATTTTCACTATGATTCAAGCGGAGATTTTGCTATAGTACGGTTTATTTTTACTGCTTTAACTACACGTTAAGTACCTACACACCACCAAATATCCGAAATTAGTGTCACACTATAACTATGTTATCAATAAATCAATAGAAACATAGAAACACACCAACCAGCCTGCGATGTCAAACACACATACTTATACCACAACACCAGAATCACAATGCTAGTTTCGCCAACTATCGAGTGACAGTCGCTAGGCGCCCGCCGGAAACCCTCCATAGCATAACGTTCGTAGCTCGTATGCGCTTGCGCCTGCTAATTGAATGCACGCCTAAACGGTCGCCCATTGAGCAAAAGGGTTAGGTCAGTTATGCTTTTATGTGGGGAAATTAGGTACTACCTGTACTTGTATGGCAGAGAAAATATAAATGAAACATAATCATAATACCTTTATCTCAATGTTTATGTGTTGTCAGCACGTCTTATTATTCCCAGCTCTCTGTCTATTGTCATCGTATAAGTGAAAATTCTTTCTAGCCATATCGTCTTTTAAAATCATGCATCGTCATTTTCAGGCGAAAGCCTCACGACTGAAAATAGATATAGCTTCATAAAAAAAACTCATATTATTGTCAGTCCAGAGAAAATTATAGAGAGTTTTCTTTTTGAACCAAAGATAGCAATAAATGAAATTACGATCATCAATGTCATCTGAAAAAATAATCATTTTTATGTGTTCATAATCCTCACAAAACAGAAGCATTGATCAGCACATTCCAGTGATTTGTTCAACACACAGCTAGCATTAATTAAACGCCTAGTAATTTTCTATCAAAACATTAATTAATCACTTTATCACTTGGTGTCATCTAATGGCACAGTTGTCTATATAAAGGCATATAACGTGTTTAATGTTTATATCTATAGTTGATCTTGATGCAGCAGAATATGGCAATATGCGAGTCTCCATTTATGTGGTGTTAATTAATATTTAGCTTATTAATCTAAGCTTTATTGGCCAGATGTGATAGTTAGTCTTAAGACCATAAAGTTTGAATATGAAAATATTTTACATTAGCTTTCGCCCGCGGTTTTCCCCGATACCGGTAGATGCTATTTTCCGCACATGATTAAAAGGCAGCTAGTTGTTTCTCTGTTAGAGAGTTACAAACGTACAAGCCTGAATACATATCCATACAAACTTGAGAATTTATCATATTAGTAGGATGTGGAGAATGTGATTTGTAAGATGTGATATGGATAGACGAATAAAAGGCACTTCACACTCATCATTCATAAATACATCCATTTTCAGATCTAATATATTCATTTAGTGTTTAAATCAACCACGTCACCAACACATCCATTGATATGCAACCCTAAACACTGACTATTTTTAGATATACTACGTCAGTGTGATGCACTCAGTACCTTTTCGGACTGAATTGACTCATTCTTCCTTTCTTAAAGAAATTATAATTGCTGTTTATAATATCCTGTATTAGAACCCAGGATATTACGCTGACGACAAGCCTACAACGAGCCTTTGTGATACCTTTACTAGGAGTGGTTCAATTAGGAATTACTGCCCAATAGCCAGCTTCTAGAAAGTACTAGATTATACACCCTACTTAGAACGAGATAATTAATACAGTTATTTCCATTACTTCGCAATTCGAAGACATCTTAGAAGTATTGAATGTTAATTACAATTAAAGCAAACTTCCAATAATATCATGTGTAAGTAATCGATGATCAGCCTTTTTATCGTCCCTCTGCTGGGCACAGGCCTCCTCTTAAACAGAGTAGGATTGAACGCTAATCACCACGACTGCTCAATGCGGGTTGGTGATTTCAGAATTTATAGTCTAAGTTTCCTTCACCTATAATCAGTCTTTGATTTCTAAGATATTCTTAGAGAGTATGTAGGTACATACAAACTTAGAAAAGTTGCATTAGTATTTGCCTGACCTGGACTCGAACCCACACTCTCAGACTTGAAAAGCGCTTTAACCAATAGACCACGACTGTCGTGTTAATAATTGTGACAATAAATAGAACTGCCGAACATTATAGTTAGGTACAATAGGTCAATCGTTCAATGATCTATAATTAGACGTTTCTAATTCCGGCCTAGGTCATCAAACTTTACGCTATATTGCACTGAAATTGTCAACAATGCGTCTAGCTTTATATAATGGCTTATATACCCGTGTTTGGCAACATACGTATGGTTAAAACGTCACTGTAATCACCCTAGAGATGATGGAAAATTATATTTAAACTACAGTTGTTAATGAAAATATTATACTGAAAATATGGTCTCATGGACCTCCTACAGATAAATAAATACATAGTTTATTTATCTTACGTAAGTACATAAATATATAGTTTTATTTTTGTCAGAATCGCTGTCATCAACCTGCCTCTATTATCCCAATTTTTATTTAAGGTTGATGGTGACACAGCTTGTTCCTATTTTTTGACAGCATCTCTCAAGTAGTTTGTCCAAACTTAGAATGTAAGTAAGAATATGTAGTACTTATGGACAGTAGAGTTCAGTGGTCAGGTACCTACTCACGTTGTTTAAGGATCCGACCAAACAAGGAAATCAATATAGGACAATGTCCAGTGTAGGAGTTTTATTCAAGTACCTTTTTAGCCTTCAGTAAAACTAGAATGCAATCGATTCGATACAAAACAAACCGATTCCGTGAATACCACATTTATGCATAAAAGGAATTTTAGAACGTAATAAATGCAGGTTTAGCGGCAATAAAATAATCATTATATTCGTTCAGGAACTACGATCAGATTGGAGCGTTGTGTCGAAATACTTAAAGGTAGGTACAGACTAGGCGTTCTTACTTCGCGTATAAAGCGAACGATAGTTTAGAAACCTACACCTAAACAAATTATTTTGTTTCCATCAGAACCACCATAGGTATGTATTTCGAGGGATAATATGTGAAGTGATCAGTAGTTCTGAGGTATGCTAAAATTTAAGGACCCGTACCGACTCCTGTTTCCATTATGTACAGTGTATACCTACATTGAACGCCTAGTCTGAACCAAGTCTTACAACAGACTAATATTGTACAAGTATTACTTAAGACGGAAATCAGACAAGAACATTAGATATCTCGTACTTGCATGTAAGATTTAGATATAAATTATGTTTGAAATTATTTATTAGAAGGACCGAATTTATGGCTGTAGTACTTAATTTGAATTAAACGATAATTTAGTCCTTTGATTAAACTGCATCAAACTGTATGACATAAAACATTTTCATTTATATGAAGTAAATCTAATTTATGTCTTGGATTGACCAAGCAGTGTCACAATTTTCTTTACATAGTACCTACATGGCATCATTGTTTCAAGACGATGTTCTCTAAGCTAATAAACTATATTTTAATGAATAGATAGAGAAGTAATGTATTATGATAATATGCCACCCACGCAGTGTAAATTACTATTACTTATGAGTTTATGAGAAGCAGATGGGCTCACTTACCTACCCCTGGTACATGACTACATATAAATAAGATACGATTAATTACGTTTCTCTTAGACCTCCGTTTTAGATAAAATATAATTCAATTAAAAATCTCTACAAACAATAATTTGCATGTGTAACCAACAATAAAAAGTACAAAATACTTCTACGAACAAGTAAAACTGAAATTGTTATACTGTTAATTTTACAAAAAGCCTCAAGGTAAAATAAAAGCATCATCTTTATCAAAATTAGGTATACTAGGATACCAGATTAAGATTAAAAACCTTTTTATTCAAAAGTTCATTGAACTCCTCATACTTAGGTTCATTTATGTTAGGTACATGTTCATTAAAACATGAAAGGTTGTTGTAAGCCGTGCCCTGAAGGTGAGCAGGCATTGTCGACTTATTAGCCAACGTTGTAAGTTCAGGCATAGTTTGAGGCTATCCTCTAACTAGATTCATTATTACAGTATTTTCAGTAGTACAAGGAATAAGGATATTGTTCGTTTTCAGGGCGAAATACTAAATAAATAAAATACTAAATGTAGTAGTAAATCATCATCTCCCGAGCCTTTTCCCACCTATGTTGGGGTCGGCCTCCACTCTAACCCGATGCAGCTGAGTACCAGTGTTTAACAAGGAGCGACTGCCTATCTGACCACCTCAACCCAGTTACCCGGGCTACCCAATAATGTAGTAGTAAATATTATCTTTTTTTTCATATTATTTACATTGTAGGAGTCAGAATTAATTGTTAATTACGACGTAGTTCTCACGGAACACGGGTGAAACCGCTGGCGGAAGGTAGTGAATTTATAAGGTGACCGATATATTGATTAGGTGATAAAATCAACATCCTTTTATAATATAGGAAGCGGGAAGTGACAGTGGATGTTCCCAGGCTAATAAATGTTATATTCAGGATGTTTATGATATTAAACTTTCACTACTAGCTGAAAAAAATACAAAATTAAAAGAAGCAAAAATAATCTCATCATTTCTATAATTTATTAACCATTTGATTGCATAGGTATACCGTATAAAGTACAGTAATACAGGTATAAAGTAAATAATATTAGCCCAAATTTTGTAAAATCCTTATGTAATATACATAATAAACTGCCTAAATACATCTGATATAATTAGGTAACCAATGTTGAAACAATTTTTCATCATTGATATGAAAATTAATACTTATTTAATCTCGCCGACATCTGTAATTAACGGCTATTTAGCATCTAATTGGTCATCTGTCAGAATTAATAACTACGTTGATAGATATAATTTATGTGACTTTCGCAAATTAAATCATAATTATGTAAATAAGTACGTCGGTGCAGTTGGGCTACTTTTTTATTTTATTTATATTCAGATTTTTAATTTCATAACAGTTCCTCTTTATCGCCCCACTGCTGGGCACAGGCCTCCTCTCACACTGAGAAGGATTGAGCGTTAACTCGTTGTACCTATATCAATGATCGAAGCGCAGATTTACGCGAGACACAATTGATTTTCTTTTGTTTTATAATTAGTGAAATACAAGCAGTTAGTAGGTAATATATATAACTCAATACTTCCTAAGGTATTAAATACTAGCTATAGATAATAGAATAATACGGGTATTTAAATAATAGATTATATTATTTAAAAATCTTCAATTGTCACGAAATCGTGACTATTTCAGCCAACGCCAACCAATTTATCTCATACCGTCCTTGAAAGGATACATAAGCTTTGAGACTTCCGGTGAGTTGCACCATTTAACTATAACGATAATCAAACCATTTTCAATTGTCAAATCACCGATTGAATCACTGGGTTGCAATAATACGGCCGGTTATGGTTTGTCGGTTTACGGCTGGTTATTGTCATAGTTAGGTACCTAAATGGTGCAACTCACCTTTAGAATCTCATTCTTACATTATTTTTTAAAATATTTAGTATGCTATTTCAAAACAATATTGAACTAAGTAAGTATACGACCAATTAAATTAAGACTTGCCCATGCATACTAAATTAAATAATGTCAAATTCTCTATAGTTTAAAAATAGAACCACAAACATATTTTCCTAATTGGCTCAAATTAATTAAACATAAAAACCCAAAGAATACCAATTAACGAATACTCCACATACTGCATGACCGAGAACCTTCCAGAAATAATTTCAAGTACAAGCAATCTAAATCCAAACGCATAGTTCTAAACCTAGCTGTCTATGTGCAATGACCCGAAGCGCTAATTACTAATACCAACTTACTTTTACATTCACACACACCTTAACTCAAAGACATAAGGTTCAATTTTGCACCGTTGTGACGTAGTTAAGTTGGTAGAGTAAAAAGAGGTCAGTGGATGCAGTATGTATGCTAATTTAATAAAAAGGTTGTAATACTTTGTGTATGGTCTTTGTGCAGTCAAAAAGCGCGGTCTAATAATTTTATGATGTGTTGCTGGTTATAAAAGCTTATGGTCTTAGTTTCGTTTTAAGGGTTTTGATTTTAATGTTAATTTCACAACTGAGTAATTATTTTGTAATGATTTATGAAAAAAAAAATAGTTACTGAAAAAATTAAGTAAGATATAATGTTGAATACAAAACTTAGGGGAAACTTACTGATATCTGTTTGCTTACCTTATATTATGAAAAATGATATGATAATATTAAAAACACAAAGGAAAATAGGTAGTGTATAAAACTGTTTCTAAAATAACGAACTTAACCCGTCTTTGTTTGTGAATTCCCTTCAACAACATGCAGAAATAACCAACAAATACAAAACGCAATATAAAAACCCTACGAATTGACAAACGAGTAACAAAATACAATGGAAAAGGACATTAAACTGTCAATTCGCAGGAAACGACTAATGGCCGACAATTTTTCACACTAGCAACATTTATTTAACAAAACTTATTGCAGCGTTACGTGGATATTTTAACATGCAACACTGGCACACGCGATTTAATCGTTATTCAAATTTAAATATAGAAAATTGGAATTTTGTACAAAGAAAATATGTTTTATAATGTTTTTTTCTAATAATTTCTTAACTAAAAAATGCTATTCATATTCTTGCCAGCCAGGTCAAAGTTCTCATATATTTTTGCAAACTATTGCTATACAGTTTTGGTCTAACATTTAATAGTTTGTATGTACGAAAGCCAAAATTATATTCCTTTTTCACTAAAACGTTGAGCTGAATGAAAAAAATTTTACAACAAAAATATCCTTTAATTATTGCGTCAGTGCAATTAAACGTTTTCGAAATTTTCTACACCTAAGCTACTACTTACTTATCTCATAGAAAGTAATTAGAGCGAAGTTGTGAGAAAACCGGAAAATATGCAGAATTTTCTTCATTTATTTAATCTAAGAAATTAACCGCACCTAGATCCCAAGCAACATGACTACTAACAACATTTATCAAAAACATCAGATAAATATATTTAACAGATTAAACAAATATATTAACTCTAGTGAAGTACGTGACATTATCGATAAAATGACTACTCGATATCGACAGTACTCCGTTTAAGTCGAATTATAGAACCATTAAGATCTGATCGGCGATAGTGCCGACTATCGTGACAACTTTCACCTTTTGACTATTAATGTAAGTAAAATATTATGTTGAATATAAACTAGAGATAAAAAGTCACCGCTAATCTGCTGTGGAGTCTATTAAAGGGACTTTATTAGTGGGCTTTATCGGTATTTATTAGTGTCTTCATCTCGAGTTCAACTGTGTTCTGAATACAAGAGATAGTGTGGATAAATGAGTAAATTTTTATTTTCTTTAAAAAATTTTTCTTTATTACATTAGTGCTGTAAAATCAGAAATAATTACTTATTGATTTTCTTATTTTTATACCAGTAATTTATTATGCACATTTCTATAGGACTTTATTACCGGGAAATAGGCCTCCACATTCCATTGGAACTAACCTTTATTCTGTCATTGATAGGCTATCATAGGCCCTAAGATAACCGTAGTTTAACTAGAGGTCAAAGCATTATCTACTGCACTAGATAACCATCAATTTCCTAATATACAGACATACGGGAAGATTTTACGTGCGGGAACGATATTAGAAATGTCACCTAAGTATTAGTTAGAGTGATATGTACAATTTGTTTTAGCCTTAAAACTGTTTTATGTAGATTGTAGATGTAATTTTTGACAAAAAAGGTCTCCAGTCGGTCTATTGCTTGTTACTTAAAATGTTGTTACAAAAAATCATTTTTTATGATATAATTGAATATGCTATGTTGTGCTGTGTGTTATGCTACAAGGTTCAAAATATTTTGAATTTATTTTTATGTAATTTCCAAATTTCCAAAACAAAAATTTTCCAAATACATTTGAAAAACAAAAATATGTACAATCAAATAAATATTCCACGTAGGTACTTCTCATAACTCATTAATATGTATATCTAAATAATGGTCATATATTTTCTATCATAAAAGCTAACCTGAATTTGAATTATTGGCCCTCATATAATTATTTCTGAACTGAAATACATTTAATTTCAATGATTTATTACACTTATAGCATAAAATATGAACCAGACTTAGATAAACTTTCACATTAAACACCTATCACCAAAAATGTTTTTGTTTGTTTGTTTAGAAAATGAGAAGGCGTTGATCAATGACTCGATTCTTACCCAATTTATCCAAAAATACAAAAGATGACTTGCTCATTGGTGTTTATATTGTGTGAGATGTAATCGATACTGTTTATGGGCACATTCGGACGTTTTGGTAATTTATAAAAATTTACCGTTTTATAAATTGGTCACTATTTTTGTAGGGTTCTGTATTAAAATGGTTAAAGGCCTGTTATGATGGTACTTCTTACTTGTACTTCGTAACAGCATTTTTTCAGCAGAAATTCAAATAGTTTTAAGAATCTGGCCATCTCTAATTCGACCTAAAAAAAGAACCTGAAAAACAAAAATTACCTGAAAAATATAATTTTATATAATTATATATAATATAATTTATATAAAATTGAATCGAAAAAATAAATTTTACACTCGCAGTACGGAACTCAAGATATGCAAGACCAAATCCAACTAACATTAGAACGGTTTTTATTTATAAAGGTTCCGTAGCTGTGGCCCAGTTTCTTCATAATAGTTTAAATAATTCAATGCGATTGGTTGCACTATAAATATGTCTGTTTTATAGCTCAGATGTTATTGATTAAATATTAAAATTTACATTGTGCGTTGCTGTTATTGTAGAATTGAATACCGTTAGGAATTTCGAGTATTGTGCACCTATTGGCTTAAATTATTGCTGGGCATAAAGTTTTATTTCTCAAATAGCTCTTGCATACTACAATTCTACCACAGAGGCAGGAAAGATAGCGGAGATGCCATAAGGAAGGTGGGTCATGCGCCTTCTCGTAGGTCAAGCAATATACGGTAGGCGTGATCGCGCTAGTGATTTTGCTCTCCATGGATTCTACGATTTCTTGAAATTCAAGACGGTGTTGAGACTTTTTCATATGTTTACGAGACTCATATGAAGTCTTGAAAAGATTGAATATATTGCTCATACATAATCATCGAACACATTGAATTTTGTTAAGGCTCAAAGCATAAAGAAATTATTCTCCAATATCTATTAACATAACCGCTAAAAGTTTCTAAACAACAACTCTACATAATCTTATCTTATACTATATCTAAGACTATAAATTAATTATTGCATTACACTAGAACCAGTGAGCATTTCTCAAATTTCCTTCATCATAAAGTACGGTAGTGCGCCCGCGCATGTTTCGCCCCCGTATGTTTCCGTCTAACGTCAATTGGCTAGTCAAACGCAATTGCTGGTACAATTGCACTGCCCTACTTCGGTTGCATTTGCATTCTGCGGGAAAATGCTATAGTTGTTAATCAAAAAATATTATATTTGTATGTCTCTCTTGTTTATCAAAAATTACTATATTTGTATGTCTCTAATTTATTAGTAGGTATAGTATTGTTTCCGTGAGATTTTTAAAATGAAATTATCGAATGTTTCTTGTATGCAATTCTTTGACATAACATCCATCGTAAAATACCATGTGAAGAAACAGTTTTTTTTCTTATACGTGTAAACATGTCTAAAAGAAATAACAACTCATTTAATTAGACAAGTGTTGTCACCAATCCTTAGGCTGACCATAGTAAGCTCATCATGAGCACTACTTCTACTCATGAGATAAGAATGCTGCTTTAATTGCCTCTACATACTTTAACAGCTGAGATGACACTTTCTTACACTACATTAAAAGCACTTACAAGATTCAAATCTTATTCAAATGACTATATTTTCTTACATACTGTATAATATACATACAGTACTTATAATAAACAACACTTCAACGGCCTTTCCCCACATTCCAGCGAGAACCCTTGACACAAAACGACATCAACTTTAAGTTAAGATTATCCACTACTATGCAAATCCCTAGTGAAATCTCCACGTTAAATTAATATACCGATTAAATCAATTAACTACAGAATTTAAATTTAACGTCTATTAACATAATTTATACGAAAATCTCTGGTTAGTACGTAAGAGTACGTGCATACAACACACTTTTAGTCGGCCGATGTTTGTGTGAGAAAGATCAGGTATTTACACCGGTCTCCCGTCTCAGGCTGACTGAAAGCTTTGTAGGAATCAATCAGTTTTTATTGTTCATTCATTGTTGTTTTGCACTCGCACTCATTTACCCTCTTTCAAATCTCTCGATCGCTTTAAGATTTTCTGTTAGAGAACCTAATGCTGGGTTAAGCTCACCGTTGTACATACCTAAGCTTTTTATACTGATTATTTGTATGTTTCGTATATTAAGTGTGCAATATTGAATAAAAAATTAATAAATGTTGGTCAACCATCGGATCAACTGTCGGCCGACTGTTTAGTGTGCAGTCTGCCTACTCTAACTTATCACTGTGTAAATGAGATGAGTAGACCTTCCATATAGGGCCAACTTACTTTGGTAGTTCATAATCCGGTAGTCCATTTATCGTCACGTTTAAATAAAACACTTAACATACAAGATTGTTTTAAGTTTCCATAAAAATTATCTGATGTCAGGGTCACGATATCTTTATGGTTTTTAAAGCTTTTCTATGAATGGGAGTATACCTATGTATATGCTTCTGTTAATTCGGTTGTTTCTAAGAAAATGAACAGGTTTTTTGATGGTGCATAGATAGTGATGAGGGCGTAAAACAAGTGGAGAGTGAAAAGGTCGTGGGTTTTGAAACTTTTATCCAAAAACCAGTTGCAGTATCAACTTGTTTAAATGTAGGTAGACATGCCAGAATATCTAATGCCCGTTTTTACCAACAATCTCTTTATGTTTCCCTAACTAAGTGTCACTTATACTAAGAGATCCCCCAATAATAAAGGTTATAAGGGACACTTAAGCTTTGGTGAAAACGAAATTCGTATTAAGTGTTCCCTAAATACTCTTAGGGGATTCCTTAATTAAGGTATTTGTTGATGAAAATGGGCATAAGAGTACCAGGTTTTTTAGCATGATGGAGTATTTTTTGTCACATCGAAACTTGGTGGAATCCAAACTACGATTCTATCGACTGAACCTATTTAAAACTTTGGAACCTTTAGTATCTGGAATACACTCTATCGAGCATTTCAAAACTAGTCAAAAATCAAAAATATACGGTACTATGACATCCCATCAGATTGCTCATCAGTTCAATCCAAAAAATAGGAAAGTAATTATAAAATCATTTATTAAAGCTACAGTAAAGCTAATAACAATAATTACGTCTGTTGCCCTAGTAATACGCGAGTAAGTACTAGATTTAAATTTAGCTATTATGTCCGCAATTACAATGATTTACGTACAAGCTGTCATTACATAGAGTGACATTCTCTTATCTGCTATCTAAGCTAACTTCGACGTGAGTGTACTATTTAGATAAATTTAGAATGTTATAGTACTTAATAGTTTGTTATTATACCTACCTTTTATAGTCTAAAATAATACAAAATAAGTACAGGGACCAAGGCTCTGATTCTATTCAGTTTTTTCTTAGCCCACATTAAGCAGAGCAAAGATCCCTGATACTTAATTACTTACCCTTAAAATGACATCCTTCAATTATCTTTAGCATCTCGATACCACGGTATAACTCCTTTTAAAAGCCCTTGGCGTCAATCCTAGTTTCTAAACACCTGTAATTTAAGTTTAAATTTTTGTTTCTTATTCCTTCATGCTAACGTCCAATTGGCTTTCAGCCAATATCCGTGTTTGAAAAGGACAAATCTATCAGAAACTGCATAAACATACAACTTAACGACTTATTGCCATGTTCGCTAAAAATACACAACACAACTTGCCCATATTTATGACTTAATGAACCAGAACAATTATTATTTCCTAGAACAATTGGTTTGAGCTTAAATTAACTATTGTTCACTTGAAAATATATAGTACTAAATTCTGCATTTAGAAATTAAAGTCAATACTTAATGACTATTCCAGGACGTGACGATTAGATGCATAACTTATTATGACTTTTAGAAAGGGGTGGTTTTAATTCAGAACGTATGGCAATGACTCATAGAGAACAAATACACTAGAACTTTGTCCATTATTTTTGAAAAATAATGGCCTTAAATGTCAAACTTAGTTTTTTCATCTTTGCGGTAACTGTTATCTTCCATATTGTTTCAAAAAGTTTCAGCAATAACATTAAATATTCTTACAAAATGTACATAAAAGTAAATAAATCATTGAGCCTAACCACTGTATTACAAATGATTTCTTGTACGCACTAAACAACTTGCGGTTTCAGGCCCGGTCGATTGAAAACCGCGGTCTACCTTGAACGAGATTCTGTATATTGTTAGATTATTTACTTAATATCCTCGCTTTCTATAATATTTCATATAGTAAAGACGATGGAAGAGAAATAGCTTTTTTTACTTACTTTATTTATGCTTTACTTATTTTTTTATGCTTTATGATCAGATTCTTCTTCTTCTCTTCTTTCTCTAAGGAAAGCTAACTTCTCTCCGTGCTGTGAAAGCCCATGACTAACTTTACACAAACTAGTATTTTGCTTTGAGCTTTTCTACTACTCAGTGGCCCCATGTAATCATCTTATAATGTAGGTATATTTATGCTACCCACAACATTTCTGTCACTCATTTCCCAAGATATACGATCATTTTAATAAATGTGTGTGGAAATATGTAAAATGAAGCAACCTATTTAATTAAATAAAACCACTATGTCATTTCTGCGATAAGCAACCCACAGACTATTAAAAAACCAAACGATGCATCTCCTATTTCAGTTAAACTAATTTTCTGCTCAACTGATCAAAAGATTAACATGTTATCTTTATATTTCTAAGTTAATCTCTCATCTCTGAATGAAAGCATCAATGCTTATCATCTTGCATGAGACGTAACTGTCATGCAACCGGTTGGTAGCTAGTTGTAATTAGATTGCTGGGCATAATTATTGATATCTTAATTCCGGATTTTATTGTAGGACGGTGGTTTGAGCTGGTTTGTCTAAGCCTTGAAATGGTTCAAGCGGTAGCTTTGATACTGGATTTTAATTTCAATACGAGTTGCTAATTACTTTATGTTGGCACTGGCTACTTGCGACCGACTTCTAAGAAAGAGTATCTCCTTCCATTACGTGTATTTTTTTCTAAAATAAACAATTTTAATTAGCATTTCTAAGGTTTGCAGCCTTATGACTGTTTCTTATATTCTATCTATCTTTACATTCCTTGTATAGACTAATGTCAAAATTCTATCTCTAGTAGGCAAATCGGCCGATAGATAGGGTATTGGGAATGGTCTTCAAACAACACGTCAAGATTCAAATACGTGTCAAAGCATTTAAATACCCATTAAATTGACCAATCCCATGCCACAGAATTCTCCACAGATGTATTGTCAATCTGAGGTCAAACAGCCAACAGTAAATGCAACATAATACTCACTGGAGTCCGCTATACCAATCATTAATGTCGGAAACATGGAAAACAAAATGACCAGTGGAGGTGTTATAACGGAAAATCTCCAAAGAAAGTAGCGCGCCAGAATGCAGGTGATTGGGGAACGAGGAACATTACTCTGTTCGCCCTTATATGCCTTCTTTGGACTCAACCACTTTTTGCAATACCAAAAATCATGGACAGATGTCTTAAAGAACACTTGTAACTGATCTTATTGGTCATGCCCACCGTACGTATTTGACCTAGAAGAAGGCGTCTGACCTACCTGCATTATGGCATCTCCGCTTATCTGTCCTCACTCCGTATTAGAAATGCTATGCAGAGTTATAAACCTCCTACACTGGACAGCTGGCCCACGTCACCTACGCCTGCTTTCTCCACCAAATTAGTGACTGACCACTGTCTTATTAAATTCACAGTTGTAATTATGAGCCTTTGTCCACAGCTGGGCTTTATTACTTGTTTAGAATACATGTGTGTGGGAAACGACCTGCTGTTAGTAAGATCAGTGATTCTTTATGACTTAAATGTGGCAGTAACCGATCTTTGGTTTGCTTTACAATGGACGCTTCATAGATTTTGTATCGCGTGCATTCCACTTTTGAACTGCAATAATAACGGGCATAATTATTGGAAATAACAAGTTTTCGATATTAATTACGGAAATTGGTACTGAGAAAAATCGTGACTGGAATTTTGTAATAGGTCATTGTAAGAATGAGGTTGTGACGAAAATTGATAAAGACTTACCTATGATTGAAATACCTAAATCTAAAGAAGATTTGACAGTTAACAACAATAAAGTACTTACATATAAAGAAAAACAAACACAAATAATGATAGATACAAACAATTACATTAAAAATAATGCTAAGACTACACAGTCATGTAATTGTCCTCAAAGCCTGGTTTCACTCGATACGGAAACTAAAAGTGGTACACTATGATAACTTGTACCTACCATTACGTCACCATCGATTTCTATTATATCCGAACACCTTTAATTAACGGGAACCCATTGGTCTTTGGAGTCGAACGAAGTAATTGCATTTAATTTTAGGACTGTAATAAACTTTCAAAGAATAAAACTGTCTTCAATAATATGTCTAAAACCTTCTCCTAAGTCTGACGAATACTATGTTAAAAATCCGCGTAAAAATCGGTTCAACCAAACGTAAGACAATCATAAACATTTATACATATTATCATACGGGTCAAACTAAGACCCTTCTTTTTCTAAAGTCGGTTAAAAAGACATCGAGTCTGTATTGTTCCTGTTGCAAGTTTGTATTGTATCATTTAGCTATGAAATAGTGAGACCTATTTAGATAGGTACGACATTACTACTTCCTACTTTATTATTACTTAGTTATCTGTTAATTGTTTTACATGTCACTGTCGTTAAATATTCAATTACACATAGCAAGTGTAGTAAAACAATCAAAGTGAAAACTAGTGTAATTATACCTAAAATACTACAAAGTACAATTACCAACTTGAAAAGACTAAATCATTAAAAATTCAATATTGACGAAGAAATATTTCCGAATCCAAAATAGTCGCTTATAATAACAGACTCGAACTAAACATCAGTGAAACTGTCTTTTGTACTTTAATAACTGGTCATTAGAAAACTTCACCTCCGCCCTTTAACCTCTGAAGGTCACTTTATGTCCGCAGTTGCCCTTGAAGGGTTTCAAGGTCTACGAAATCACGCGATAGTATCAAGGACCTTTTTCAGGGTCCCTTAGCTTTCTTCAAGGGTAATGGGAAGTAATTAGTGAGATGGCAAAGCTTTTACACGAGTTTCTTCTCAAAACCATTAGGACCAGGGTCGAGATTAGGTTTCTCCTTGATTGTTAAGACAATGCTGAACTAACAGTTGTGTTAATTTTCTACTAAGTTAACTAGTGTTGCTTGTCTGGGATTTATTTTATTATTTTCTCATTTTTATAGCTTCATTAGTATCAAATTGTCTATGTATGTATATAGATACTTCAGCTGAATGCAATCTTATTTCAGCGTCGAGAAATGGTATTACTAGTAAAGAGTTTCCACACCTCTTGAAAAGTAGTGTCTATTACTGGCCCTTTATAAATCTTCACCAAAACACAAAACTGGAAATCAGAGTCAGAGTAATTAATAAAATCCGGTACTCATTTCCTAAATCCATCAAAACACAAACAAACGTAATCAATCCTATCTTACATAACCATGAATGGCTTCCACTTCTTCATACACCAACACCTTCCTAAACATGATCTATAAATAAGAATCGATTACCCAATAGTTAGCCGTCATTACGTGGCTACTGTGTCTGGGTTAATTAGTATCAAGGCGCCATGACACTTTCGTTATCTGCTGACGTTTGCCGTGTGTCAATTAGCTTGGAGATTTGAGGATTAGTGATGGGCTTAGCAGTGACATGTACTTCAAGTTCGTAAAAGTCCAATTTTATAGGTTAAGCAATGTCTGTAGATTGTCGAGGTATATCAGATTTATCACAGGCATTTGAGACTGTCTCTTGTCTTTGCTGTAATTTCATCATCAGTCTATTGATGTCTACGGCTGACAGTGGTCCTACAATCTTTGACTAGGACAAAAGGTGCGTTCATCAGGATGTCTTCAAGTTTAATGTTACACCTGCACATACTCTCAGTCTTAACAACTTACAGCAAAAAGTTCCAAGCCACTCAAAGATTTATGTGCAAAATCTTATCCTTATAAATTGAAGCAATTACCAAGCTCTTCACATACCGCACTAATTTGACAAAGCACTCCATTATGTTGTCCCATTCAATGGCCGTTAATTGCAGAATGATTGCTAATCTCTTTACTATTAAGAATGCATTTGCTGCATACTTATGTAGAATTTTAACTGCGATCTAATCACCAGGTGGCGCCGTTGATAATGGCTAGTAGTCTAACAAAAACTAACTAAATATGTCGGAATTTGAATTTGATTGAAGTATAATAAAGGCAAATAAATTGGCAAAATCTTGTACTAAGTAGATGAAAATAAATTATGTTATAATTTACTTGCAATGCACTGTAGAAAGAAGTAAATATCTAGAGGGGCTACCGCCTGTCGGTATGTCCGGCATCTAATCTATGCGACCCATTAAAACCTGCATTAAAATCTCCTTCACTAATAAAGTCATCTACATAAAATCGAAATCGACTTTTCCAAACAGTTGTCAATTAATAATCGAATTATTAGTCGATTCATTAGATAAATGGCCATCTCTATTGGAGATCGAATAGGAAACCGGTCAAATGAGAGTGCACAAGATTGTTCGGAGCATTGATAAGGCCCAGTTACAAACTGGTACATGGAAATGTTTATATAAGACAGTTATTTATTATTTGCATGTCTAGCAAGGTTGTCTCGAAGGAAATGCCGCTATGCCTTATCAGTTGAAAGTTATGGTGGGACGACTGATTTGATTTCCTCAATCTTTTGTGGGTATTTTATGGTATTTGCTCCGGCAGTGATAATGAAGTATGCTTAACAGAAAGAGAAAGAAACATTATTTACTTGTTTCATATGTGTTGAAAAAGGGTGAAGTTAAATACGCTTGTAAGGTTGAACGATCATACAATCACCCTTTAACGCCTTTTGTGAGCTTTGCCACAAATCTAGGTCTCACAAGATATCGTCGAGACTTTAAAGGTCTCAAAAAATCCAGATCTCCTACATATTGATGACGTAGCTATAAAAGGTTCAAACAACAAACCGAACCGACGATCTATTGAGGTCACACATGACAGCGCTTGAGTTAAAATATTGCCATGATACGCGCCCGCGCATTCGACGACAGATTAATAGCTAATGTCAAAACACCTTGATGATAGGCTGTTTACTGTCAAATTATGGGGTTAAGAACACCATCGTTTTCTAAAATTAATGAGTTTTATAACAACCTGTTGAAAGGTAGTTTAGAATAATGTAGTACTTGCAACAAAAGATTTAAGTATGCAGGTCAAACACAGTCGTCTATATACGTAATACATAGTCAAGTCATTGATATTTAGTGCGTAATAATATATGATTCATTATTCTTCTCTCGTGTCAATACAAACTGCATGGACCTTTCTAGATAGCGTTATGCTGTAATAGAAAGATATGCAACCCTTACTAACCATATGGCTATCATTGATTCCCATTTGTTGAAATCTATACCGCATATCCATTACGAGAAATGCATATAAAAATACGGTATAATGTATTTATGATTTAAATTAATAAAGTTAATTACTACTTAGTATCTTAAGTACTTGAAGATAATTAATATCTAGTAATGATACATGCACCGATTGTACTAATTACGAATGTAAATTAATACAATAATTGTAATATTGAGTTGCACGTGGTTTCACACCTGTGTTTGTAATCGTAAGACCACAACTAGACCAATTGTAAGGAATATCTATGTGGTATTGATTAATTGTAATCTAACTCAGTTTGCTAATTATAAGAATAAAGCTAATAACTCGGTCTTAAGCTATCCAAGTAATAATCCTTACTAATATTATAAATGCAAAAGTAACTCTGAGTCTGTCGCGCTTGCACTCCAAACCAAATGAAGCGATTAAAAAATTTATTTGGTACTGAGATAATCTAGAGCCTAACATAGGCTCCTTATTACTGGGTGTGGAAGCAGCTCTCACGGGACATGGGTGGAGCTCTGGGGAACAGCCAGTCGGCATTATTAAAAGTGGCACACCCAAGTTCTTGTATAATGATGATGATTTACTTAGAAGTTAAATACATATTTATATAGAATTCCACGGAGTTCTTTTACTCTTACCTTTATCCCCATTCTTCCCAAAATACCTATCTCATTTCACAAGTTTCACACCAAATAACTTGATGCATATGCCCTATTCCTAAATCAGGAAGTTCTCCAGCCTTACATTGAAAGTGACTAATGATCACTTTAATTACTCAATCTCACCAGCATGGCGGTCTACTGAACAATAAACTTACTTAGTTACTTACTTACTTAGTTGCCAGATTAGATCATTAAAATATAGACACTCAGTTTTATGGGACTTTCACGACTATGGCTCACTGGTCTAGACTAATGGGGGTAAAGAAACCATGCAGTAAACATTATTAGCTTAATGTTTGTTTATGTTTAGAAGTTATTTTATAATGTTATTCACTAGACATGAACTAGAAATTCATACATTTAAGATAGCTACAGTAGATTCCTTTTGGGGCAAGTTCATTACCTACATTATTTCAAACAACTTCAAATACAGTTGTCCTTAATTCAACGTGTCTCTGAAAAAGTCATCTGTATGTCCAAAAGATTTCTCTTCACAACCACAATTCTCTCAAGTTAGATCATCAACTTCATTCGCATATCACAAATCTATGTCAATATTATATTTCCAGTCATGGTCTATCCCAACTTCATCAATCGATCCATACATTTGATAAACGACTGCACGCAAAGACATGCTTACTACATATACTCTATTGCTGTTGCAAGTAATAAAACAGATGACACTCGATCATGACTGAGTCAACCAATAAATAGAGCTGTACCAGTGTTGCTCACTGTATGAAAACTTTCACCCTTAAACTATGTTATAAAGTGTCCGCCAAACTTCCTTGAACAGACCTAGCATCCATTCGGGCTTATTATATTTTTAATACTATACATAAGTATGTATAAAAATGCCAGTAAAATCTTCACTCTAAAAATGAGTACAACAAAAACTTTCATCGATTCTTTTCTACCATTTTAGGAGAAAATCTCGCAGTGTAACACTGACTCTTGACTTGTAAACCTACTAACTGAAATTGATTTCTCGTCGGCTCGTCTGTTGTATTTTATTGTCCCTTCGTTCTAGACAATATCGCCTGTTAAAGCTCTCTGCCGATCCTTTTACGGTAAATTCATGGCCATACACACTAATATATCTACATTTTATAACCTTTTAGAACTTGGGCTATGCACATTAACAACATATCTAGAACAGCCGAACTATAATAAGGGTTAGTGCACATTCTTACTTGAATGAAAATTCTGTAGGGCTTAAGTACCTACCTCATACTGTGCAGAATCATTTATCATTATTATTAAAATTACAGATAGGAAATAGGTTGAGAGAGTTAAGCTCAGTTCACAAGAATGCATTCAGTAAATCTACCATGACCTTTAGTACTGTACTGACAAATATCGTCGAACCACTAACACAACAATAAATAATATTTAACAACCTCTAGCAATAAATATTTATTACAAGAAAATTGTTATTACTGTATTGTGTTTAAACATTCACAGTTTTATTGATTGCTTTAGGAAATTGTTTTATATTACATTTGCATTTGAGCGGTTCGTATGTTTGAATATCTTCCTGAGCGTAACACGTACAAATAGAAATGCGTTACTGATTCTTTATGAACGCATAGTCTTGTGTTCCAACCATAGAGGAAAGTAATATATCGGGTATAGAGAGCCTTCTCACAGATTTTTTTGTAGACTGCAAATTAATGTCAATTGAACGGACAACTAGCGCCTCTATTAACTGCATCCGCAATCTTTTAATAGTATGTATAGCTATAGATATATAGGTATATTATGTATAGCTATAGGAATAGTTGCATATACTTCTTCCTTAGTAATTTGCTTTTTAATTAAAAATTAGTAAAGAAGCATTAATTTCTAAAGGTGAGCGGGTTAAAAAGACTTTTCTTTTACAGTTTATAAATTTACTTTATTGCACAACTTATATTATAACATAGGACAAAAATGTATAGATGTATAATATTTGCATGCACACCGTTTAGGCACGATGCATCGCAAATAAAACAGCACAAAAGTAGCGTCCGGGTCGCAAAAAAAAACGATTACACTGGATTATTGGAGGAACTGAAAGCTGGAGGAGGAGGAACGGAGGAGAATTTCACGAAGAAATGCACAAACATAGGACGAAAACTACAAATAAGCGCTAACGCAAGGAGCAGTCGCCATATTTGTGATGATCAATTTGACATTCGGAAATCAATAATTCACTGTGTCACTCAGTGAATTATCTTAAATATTATGCAGTTTTATATCTATGCAAATTATTATAATACGACATAAATAAAATAAATTGGTAGTTAAAATCATATTAATTAATTTAATTTTAGTGAAAAATTATATTTGTATCAATAGTGTCGCCACCTGTGGTGACTTAAAGTAACTAATTGTTTACCGAAGCAGCTAGAAGATGTCGCTTTTTGAAAAAAAAATACCCCACATCTGTCAATGTATGGAACTGTCCTACCCCTGGTTCCAACACATTTTGTCACGTTAATATTCACTGTAGTTGGTACCTACTGTCATTTCTCGGTAATGAAATATTAAGACCAAAAGATAATAAACTAAAGAGTTTATAGATGCTTCTGGCTAGTCTAAGATTGTTCTGTACATAATGTTAATAATTTTAATGATGTCATAAAATTGCAAAGACTAAATAAACCTCATACATATTATGCAATTTTATACTTGTGTTAATGTGCTGCTTAATCTTAACAGGCCTTTATTTATTAAACTTTTTATGTTTATGTAGGTAAAATATGTACCTACAGTTATTTTCATTCAATTTCTTTTTCCTTTCCTTTATAACACACTGTCTATATCTCTTTTATTTCTATTTTCCTTTCACAGGTACCTATGCTGGAAGAGATTTCTTTGGAAATAAGCTTTGTAAATTATTTCATTCCTTTTGTTTTTCTTATTATAGTAATAAATAAGCTAAATAAATAATATTAGTGGTGATGAACAATGAGTGTTATATTATATTAAAAATAGTATTTTTCATTAATTTGACCAATAACATGGCCACGCCCTAACCGCCCGCACACAACGATACATCATTATGCTTCCAGTAGCTGTCAAATTAGTGATTTGTATCGCTCGTACTAAATAGATGATAAGTTGCCCACCTGGATGTGACTCATGACAGCCGCTGTCAAACTTGTGTGCCGTGAATACCAACCTTTATGGTAGGAAGTGCATTGTTTATGGTAAAGATAGATTGTCGATGACAGATTTGGGCTATGGTTTGAGAATTCGTAATTGGAACGTGTTACGAATTAATTGATGCCTGCGTTTTGGGATAGTTTGTTTGTAATAGATACTTGGGTAAAAAATAATCTAAAATGTCATCTTGCTTAATACGAAATAACTTAATTGATTTTGAATAGATTACCTAATTAATTATGAAATATCTATTAAAAATCTTTATTCCGATATAATAATGTGAACATATTTTCAAGAAATTCACATAACTGTGGAGTTAGTCCGAAACAACTTTTAAGTTGATCTATTAATCTTACCAATGAAGATTAATATTGAAAATAATATTTCAACCGTTTAGTTAATTATGGTATAGAATAACTGTAAATTAATTTATAAAACATATAATTTATGTTCAAAAAGCAATTTATTTCGAAATAAATCACTGCGTATGCGCCGGAAATTACCAAATGCCAGAAGAAATTTAACATCCCAAATATTATATTACCAAACTAATTTATTGTTACCTTAACGAGAAAACTTCTAAACTTTATCACCTACAATAAAATATAATCTGAAAAATTAACGCGTTCCAATAACAGATAATATAAAAACGAGTTAAATAAAACCTTCATTGTCATTTCGTATTAATTTTATAGGCCATTAAAAAAGTTGTAAACATAAGACGATTATCATGTCAACGGTTTTATTTGAAAAAAGAACGACCTTTTATTGTTTTTCGTACGAAAATAAGATTCGACCAATTAACGTCGATTTTTAAGTGACATGATATTGTTCCTAATTTAAAATATAGTTATCGGCACGGAGCGCAGAAGCGATTTATTCGTTTATTGCCTTATGTGTACAGTGCGCAAAGCGATCCCCACTCTTCCGCCGAGAGCTCAATATCCGTGCCGGTAACTATATTTAAATAGGCATACCGAACACGATTCTAATATTAACATTCCAATATTGTCAGGAAATGCCTTTTTAAGCTGCTTTAACCGACTTCCCAAAGAGGAGGAGGTTCTCAATTCGGATTCTTTTGGAAATGATACAAAACAAAAATTCTGATTGCAAATTATTTTAACCGCGACTCTATCTTAAAAAACTAAATAACTATTGTTACACAGATACACTAGTTATCCATTTCCCATTAAATTCCCATTAGGATTCTATTAGTTTCCATAACACTTTGTTTGTTACTCTCAAGTATTTAGGTTGATGTTTGAAAGGATTACAAACTACTTGTATTGTCTGGTTTCCATGGTAACCACAAAATTATGACGAATTGATATGTCTACTTGCAACATGGTTATTTATTGCTGGTTAGATTTAGGAGCACGATCTTGTTCTATGGTCCCAGAATTTCTGAAATTAGGTAATGTTTCATTTGAGATACCTAGCAATAATTTATGTTATACCCACAAAGTGCATCTACTAGGCAACACAGTTATCAAAAATATCCTCAATTTTAGAATAAGTATAGATACTCATTCCAAAATTATCAAGTTGGTGTTACTTTTGATAAGTTAGGATTAACTAAACATATTCCTAAAGTACGTTTATATAAAGAAAATTGAATCTACCTCTAGAATCTCGCGAACGCAAGCCATAGATACTTCAAGCTATTACCTACAAACAATGTCAGGCGCTTCTAGGAGACAAGCCTAGTCGCGCAGACTATGTGCACCTAAATACCCACGCTAGTAGTCTGAATTCCTGATAGGCGTAACATTTGTACTATGCAGACCGTGAATGTAGGCAAGATCTTTTAGCCGACGACCGACTTTGGAGGTGCAAAAAAAGATTTTATTGGATTACTTAACAGTAAAGTAGGTACTTACTTTATTTTTTCCATATTGAGTAGATAGTAACCAAAGTACCTAATCTAGGTCTCGTGAAATAACTTTGCTACTATGAAGTAGGCTGTGATATGAAGTTAGCGACTAGTTACTGCACAACACTCAAAATTTATGAACGAAACACTATTGCGCATGCGTGAAGTATTAAGTAGCTGACTTAAGAGCAGCAATGCTATATGATTTGAACTTGAACGTATTGTTATGATGCTAACATTCCTCATTAAGTATGTTTGATTGCTAAGGAAAAGAATGGACATTGATGAAAAACAATCTACCCATGACTTAAACAGTCCACTTTCAGCTGTCTCAATTCTGTCTTCACCAAGTAAACTCAAGTTAAAAAGCCAGGAACAAGTTAATTATAGCTCAGTTATCTCGCGAACAAACGTTTTGACGGCGCGCCGGTACTCACAGATTAGATTGTAGATAATTACAGTCTGCCTACAACTCAGCCTGTCTAGAAAGTGTTAGCACTAGTGTTTGTCTGCGGCCGCGCCTGTAATGCACTGAAAAATAAGTGTATGTTTATGAAAATCTATGAGGTTGGCTAGAGGAATGCCTACCTAATAAGAGTCTAAAACAAATGACTATTATATGCCGCCATCATTTTTGAAACATAAAAGAAAACTGTTTGAGAAGTCATGGTTGATAAACCTAAGTCAAAGAAACAGCAAGCAATTAATGCTGTAACAATCAAATCTAATTGCAGTCAGCCCTTTCTACTTGAAGTTAGAGTCGACCTCCAGACGTACCCAAACATAGTGAATCGATATTGAACTTGACATTTTGAATTTGCAGAGCCTAAAATGGCGTTAAAACTTAAGGTGACACCATAAATTTTCAAAAAAGTTAACTGCTAACCACATTAAAAATAATTTCTTCTCCTCAATAAAGCTTTTTAAGTAGGTACTTGAACAGTATGAATTTGCGCAAATGTGTGTTCAACCTTAGATCTGTAATCGGCACATCCTTCATCTCCAACAGAATGTCGGTCGTGTATTAACTGCTGCCATTCATCCGAAGGTAATGAGTTTCCGGTAAAAGCTGGCCGACCATTCAATAACTTGAACTTTGTCCCTTTTGTGCACCTACTTAGTACTTAACTATCGAAGTTTCTAGACGTTGAGTCGTCATGGACGTAGATTTCATTAGAATTTTTAAAACAATATAAATAATCTTGTAAATAATAAATTGTTGCCGAATCTGAAATGATCATAAATGAACATTGGAATTTAATTAACTTAGCAATGACTTAAAAAATGAAAATTATGGTTAGTCAGTAATCAGGTTTTAACTCAGCAAAAACTCTATAGTACACAAATACAGTAAGATACAGATGTATAACTTAACACCAGGTTTTACCAACTAACAACCGTTTGATCATCTAGCAGCACATAATTAACCAAACTACACGACATTTGAATTCCAGTTCAATCACGATAACAAAACAAAAACTAATTTAATAAAGGCTAACCATATTGCATGCTACCAATCCATTACCAGTAGCCCGGAGCAGCTTAAGCAAGCTGCAAGCAGGATTGTGAACTCAGACATAATTATAGGCTACTAACCTTTTACCAAACATATTATTAATGTCCAGTACAGTCAACTTCAGGTCAGTGGTAACAGTTTTATAGGAAAATCGTACTTATTATTATTGAGTTAAGGTACATGACAGTTACCACTGATGTGCAGTCTACTGTACCTAGGACGATAAGAAGTGGTAAATCATTTCGAGTAAGACTATAATTTTGACGGATACCTTTTGATGTTTGAGTAACTTAGTTGGTTTTATTAGAAGCTGTGGTAATAGTGATTTCAGCGTGTACTTCATCATAGTAGTTAGGATGTGGTTTGGTAATTTCTGTTGTCATTAGGATAATGATGATTTTATAAGTCAACCCTGAGATGTTCATAATTTCATGTGTAGTCACTTATATTTTGATGAACATCTGCCTAATTCTCAACATTTCTTTTGAATTATAAATTAGTCTGACTAAGCCTTAGTTCAGTATTGTATTGACCGTCAGAAATTTTAGTTTGTAAATAAAGTGTAAATTTTTTCAAAGCCCTCTCTTGTACACCCTGCGACAAGGAATTTGGCTCAATCTCTTATCTGTCAATAGTAATAGTTTTTAGTAGTCATTAGTGTTCCTTGTTACACCTAAAAGAATATTTTTACTTATCTAACCACCTCCTTTCTTCTTCAACAGTGGCAGCAGTATGCATCCTGCTAGAAGTGGGCGCGCTCCCGAGCCGGCGAGCTGGCTTCACGTGCAACGATCCAGCGTTGTCGTACCCTCACACGGGAGACACCTTCTCCATATCGCTGGTGGCAGCCATCACTGTTATTGTGCCTTATTTAGTTGTGAGTATTCATTATTTTTTTTTATTGAGTTCAGGAAGCTTTTACTCAACCATAAATACATTTGCATTAACTAGCAAAGTAGAAAAGATAAAACATTTGAGGATCTCTGCATTAAGTAACAACTAGTTTAATGTATTTTACCAAACAGCAATAAAAGCAATATTTTAGGAAGCAAAAGGTGATGTACGAACAAACAAAGGCATTCCTGATAAAAATAACTCAGGAGATAGTTTGTTGAAATGTAAATATCTCTAAGGTTTGGTACCTTCAGTGCTATATTAGGAAGAAGTAGGTATTCAGTATTCCTATCAGTTACTCCTGAACTATTGTCGTGCAAACGCCATTGTACTATCAACACCAGCTAATGTACACAGCTGTGTACTTAACACAAGTTAAACACACCCACAACTTGGTGTAAGTACGGTTTATGACAAAGCCTTTAACATTTATGCAGGTGGGCATGCAAATGAACCTTGATTTTCTAGACATTTTTAGGAAGACAATACGTGCCAAGTTGCACCGCTTGTAGAATTCTTAACAGATTTCCTTGTGACTTTCTTGCCATTTTCTTTAAAGTTATATCAACTGCATAGGGTTTTTCCAACAATTCTTGGGTCAGCTTCTAGTCCAACCAAATTCAAAACAGTAGGCACTACTGTTTTCCAAGGAGCGAATGCATGCCTGACCTCCTCATCCCAGTAACTTGGGCCCTAAGTTGTATTTTTTATGACCAAAACGATCAATCGAATCAATCTTTGAACATGAGAACACAATTTTCTTTTGTTTGCATTCATTTGTTTTTAACCATTGAAAAAAATGACACTGAACATGGTAGCTTTATTATTCTTAAATGAGACAGACTGAACAGTGACCAACAAATTGTCAAGCTAAATGTCAGTAGCAAGATATTCATTCGCAGAGTTGATGTTAACGGCCTGTCCAGTAGTGTCCAGTGTCCATTAGAAGACAGACTGTCTATCATTTACTGTCCATTAACACAATGTAAGACTGATTTTGTTTTTATTGCTCCGATGTCATTAGAAATGATGCGTTGAATGTCGAAGATTATTTTGTTAAGTGTAGGTTCTAGCTGGGTTAACAAAATGGATGTTTTTTAGCATACTGTTCACTTGCCTGTGAGGTTAAAAATAATATTTTATAAATGAATAAGGCTTCAGAATTCTTCAAATTAAATGCATGGTGATATTTAAATCTTCATCATACAAATAAAATTTAAAAGTCTTTCTACAGTTGCTCAGTAACTTTGGTGTTTAAATTAATGCCTACTGTCTTAATGACCACAGTGGTTGCGACTATAATTAGAAAAGCAGCACAATATTAAAAAATGACCACTTCTAAAAATGGTTGCTTTATCTTCATTCCTAAAACGTACCTATATCCATTAATTTGCATACCAAAACCTTATCTTAAAATAGTTACTAAGCTATCTTTCATTTACATTACCAAATTAACCACCACCTCTCTCCCCAGCTATGGGCAGTGGAAACCACTCTTCAACGCGAAGACGAGTACCTGAAGAAGAATAAACTCCTCACCAGCGCCAAGACTGCTGCCTTCATCTACAGAGACTATATCTATGGATCCGTCTTCAACCTGACGATTTTGGAGGTGGTGAAGTGCGTCGTGGGATCCCCGAGGCCAACCTTCTTTGATTTGTGCCAGCCTGATAAAGCTAGTACTTGTAATGAGTGAGTGTCTTTTGTTTTCCTTTATGTCTTTGTATAACGATACAATATTTCAACTATCCGTCTGTTTTTCCTCTCTGTGGACTTGTGTCTGTTTTTTGTCTCTAGTTTTCTTTTTCTTTGTTTTTTGTATTGTTACCTAAGAATATGGTATCTAAAGGTTCGCGTATGCTTTTTTATTTTTACTTGACTAAACATCATGATTATAACCTGCATACATCACAAGTAAATTACAGATTGGTATTTTTGCGTAATTCAAAATTATTTACCTTCCTATTCGCAATTTCCTTCCGTGTTTCATCATCATTTTACTTAGCAAATATTATGTGTATTAGCAACATCATTATTAATTAACTTCATACTTACAGTTCAGAGTACGTGAGCAACTACCGCTGCACATCTACGAAGTACTCCCGGTATCTGCAGATCGACTCCAGCCGCAGCTTCCCGTCTGCGCACGCGTCGCTCTCCATCTACTGTGGATTGTTCTTGGCTGTGAGTATTTTTTAAGACTTCATAAAAGGTAGTTTTAATGGGGTAAATATTTAAGTAATTGAAGCCGAGAGACATAGAATTATAAGTAAGTCTATTTCGACATTGACGTTATTAGCAAAACGTGTGATTTCTTTTTGGTTTAAATGGTCATAATGTCGATAGATATTTTATAGTGATATTGGGTTATCTTGCTCTCATCCACTACAAAATACATAATTACATTCAGGGTTTGTTATTCACAAGCAAAAAAAAGTGTCTATGGAGTTCTTTGCCGGTTCGTCCCCATAAGATCCATCTCTTTGAACCGTGCATTCAGCTTGGCATTTCAAAGAGCTTTAATACGTCTATTTGAAATTAAAACATTTGAGTTTGAGTTTATCGAAACAGTCCCTATTAAGTTCTTTATTGTTTCTAAACCTTTCCTCTCTACCTACCTCTATAACAACAAACCTTCTTCCACAGTGGTACCTCCAACGCCGCGCCTTCAGCTGGCACAACCGCTCCGTGCTCCTGGTACCGCTACTGCAGATCCTCTGCATAGTGTACGCCGCTGTGTGCTCGCTCAGCCGGCTCAGCGACCACCGGCATCACTGGTGGGACGTGCTGGTTGGCGGCGCTATGGGCGCGCTCAGTGTTCTGTATACGGTGAGTTGGTCATTCATTTATCTTATGCTTATGTAGATCCTGTCAGCTGTGAAGTTACTTACCTCTCAATAATTAAACAAAAGAATGATTACCATTTAATATGGACGTAAGTATTAAAAGTCTTATTTATAAAACTGTATAGTTTTGTATAGTTGTCAATGAACCGGCTGCCAATGAACATCTTTGACAGTCGTTACGGGTAGACTGACACTGACACCAGTCAAACCAAGGGGTATTGGGTTGCCCGGGTAACTGGGTTGAGGAGGTCAGATAGGCAGTCGCTCCTTGTAAAGCACTGGTACTCCGCTGAATCCGGTTAGACTGGAAGCCGACCCAAACATAATTGGGAAAAAGGCTTGGAGGATGATGTGTTGTGTATAATTTCGGCCAAAAATAAAGTTTTCGCTTAGGGGCGCTTATGTGGCCCATAATCCTTCCTATGCCTCTAGCAAATACGTTCCTGCATAGCCTTTCGCGCGGTTCTTCAAGGCAAAGAACCCTCGCATTGAATCTTTTAATTCTACGAGACAAAACGTGAATAGGCATATATTCAATTATTGTTACGCTTAGGTCTTAATTTAAAATAAACTTGGAAAATAAAAGACGAAGTAGAGTATTAAGACCGAATCAGGATAAGATTATAAACCGGTGAGGTAACTGCATAACCTAACATTTTTTTATTATTCGATTTAATTGCATGTTATTATAAATTTTTATTTATCCTTTCCTGCATAAGTACAAGCAATAGCAAATTTTTCCTTATTTAATTACATAAAAAGCTTTTACCCAAAGGTTTTATATTCAGTCATTTCCCGTATTAAATGGATAAAAACTATCTTAGCTCGATCTTAACTGTAAAAAAGATCATCGATTCTCAAAACTCTGAGGTAAAATAAAAACAGAGCTTGATTAAAATTCAATTTAAGTATTAGCTTTTGGAATAACTTGTACCTTTTTGCTACGTTTTTTATGTAAGGCAAAAACGTTAGGAAGGAAATAAGACTCAACATTTTTAACAGATAAATCAGACGTCGAATCGATTATTTTGTATTATATTTCGATATGTCCAAATCCTTTTCCTCGTAATAACTCGTAAAACAAATGTAATTTCTGACTGCTCCTCAACCAATCCCTTTTTACAACACTACTAACTCATAGCCTTCCATATTTAAACAAGAATTCCCATAAAATAAATGTCAAACACATTATTCACCGACAATTAAATTCCAAATTTAAATTCCAACAACAATTCTATTTCTTCCAACAACAACAACAACGTTTTGTTAGAACCATAGATTGTAATCAGGTGTTGACATCACTGGCCATATTTTATTCCGTTCTCGTTAGTTTATGGTACACAGGTAATAAACCTCATTAGTTCGTGTAAATGTTGGTGCATCGTGCGATGATAGAATCATTTTATAGCGGGATTGCTTCAGCTGTCGTGTTTATGTATAAACACTTTATTGTGTTAATTGCACTGTTTTGATTCAAAATGGCAGCCGGTTGCCGGTTGTGTATTGTTTTAATGCAATTATACGATGTACTTACTGGCTATTAATGTAATTGAAATCGTTGAATAAATTAATGATCATCCTATTGAGACTTAAACAAAACGCACCCGACAACTATATTTGTCAACAGTATTGCAAACTCCGGGTTACATCTTTTCCCAGTGTAACAATATCCCATAAATTGGATACTAGAAGTCTCAAATTGGGTTCTTCAACTTACTAATCATTCCTTTCTTTCCTCAGGTCCTAGTTCTCTGCAAGAACTTCTCGCAGCCAGCCGTGGTCAGCACGAGTGACATTTCCAGCAGTGACGGTAACAACCACCAGTCAGTCCGGCGGCTTCTCTCCAGCGACGCTCACGTGGTCGTGCCCTAGCCTCAAGCAGTGTAAGCGCCACGCTTACGTACAAACCTGACTTGAAGTGAGTTCTTGAGTTGAAGTGAAGTGAGTTCTTTTCGAATCCGTGCTCAAAGAACCCAACGGAATTCGAATTAGGAGTTCTGAATCTCAGTTCTGTAGTGCAGTTTTGTTTTATAATGAGATGTAGATATTTAGAGTTCTAGTTGATTTCTTAGAGGTTTTTGGGAGCGTTTTGAAATTGGAATGAGTTGGTTTATGTTGAGTTCGTTATTGGTGTTAAAGTCCTAATCTTAAGCAATGTAAGCCTCGAGCTTACTTGATTTGTAAGTTGGACGAATAAGAACTTTTTGGACTTGTTTAAATTTTATTTCATTGACTGGGAATAAATTGTTGAAATGTGGGAATTAATTGGTCTGTTTTAGTTTATCGAAAGAACGAAATATCTCTTTAGTTTGGAGAAGAATCAAAAATGTTTTATGTTAATAATGTGCGTAGAAAAAGAGTCTTTGGATAAAAAATAGGTACACTAGTTTATTTTAGAGGTCGTAGGAGACTTGAAGAAATGTTCTGTTAGCTTAGAATGTTAGGATGAGCATTGTTCAAATATTCTAATTAGTGATACAAAATCAATTTAATTTGCGAACGGTGTTGAATTGTAAATAAAAAGTAGATTGTAGTAACTTTATGTGCGAGTGATTTGATTGGGGAATTGTGATTAAATTCTGATGTATCATTGTAGTGATTGGATTTCATGGTGTTTACTTAGGTATGCCTAGAAGACACTGCTTTGTAATTGAGTAAAAATAGCACAAGCATAAGTTTCAAATAATATCACGCAGATCAAAACTAATTCTATTTATAAAAGTGACGTTTTAAAAATAGATGCACTAAGTGATGATATTTTCGTGACATAGAAATTCACTTAGCAACCCCATGAGATTATCCTTTTATCTTAATTCCCCTTTGAAAAGGGGATGTCCCATGTTTTCTTAGAAGCATCATATTTTTAAGGGGAACAGCCCCTGTAGGTAACTTTGTTTACAAAGACAAATTGGATCTGTCATTTGTTTTTTTTTTAAGGAAAAATAATCGGGGTGGTGAGCCAAACTTTTTCATTCATTCTTTTTATATATTTTTTTTTGTTTTGAACACCGAAACGATATTGACTATTATTGGTTTGAAAATACAACGTTTTTCATAATTAATAAGTTTTTCAGTTTGCAAAATTATCCTGACTCTCAATAACTCTTTCTAAATCAATAAATAACGGTTTTATTAGAAGTTAATTAATAAAATGTTTCGCCTAATAATTATTAAACAAAGAGTCATTCGTAGTTGTATATTTCATTATAATTAAATATAAGTTAATTATAAATGAGACCAGTGATATTGTAGTGCAGATTTATTATATAAATTGTGTGTATTTTTATACAATTTAATTTTATTATGGTTAAAAATATGCACAATTTATTGAAATAATAACACAGTGCAGCATTAATATTTAAAATAAAAATTCAATGTCATAGAACTGTTTCACGGCGTAACTCTACTTACTAATTTATTAATTAATTGTAATATTAAAATATTATTAAAATACGTTTTTTAATAATAACAACATTTTGACAGTATTCACTGCTTAGTACCTGTCTAGTCGTAAGGTAATTAAACATTTATTTTTATTTATTGTTAACATTTTTTCATAAAACATTGTTAAATCTACCCACCTGTATTTATAATTTAAAATAACAATATTAACTTTGTTTTTACCGGTATTGGGTAATAAATGGAAATAAATTATTATTTCAACAGAAAAAAATAATAATTTGCTAATTTTCTTTTTAAGAATTTGACATTCCTGTGCATTTAGTATACTAATAGTTTTAGTCTTTTCTATCTGGAATTTTGTAAATATTATTTTTAAGGTGTAGTTGTGTGTTTGTGGCTGACTGATGTCTGTATGCGAAATTGTATAAAATAAAATGAATTAAACAAAAAATACGTGTTGGTTTTTATTTATAATAACCCATTTAAGGGATAAACCTCGTCACATGGGACCTGATACACACACCCGGATAAAATATAACCTGTGCCCTTCCTCGATAAATGGGCTGTTTAGTAGGTACTAGAAGCATTTCCTAGATGTGACCAGACCCTTAGCTTGGCGAGTACAAGCAAACTAACAAACTCTTCAACCGTATGTATACAACCAGCACCGTGAATGAAACAGCGGGAAATAAAAAATAATTGAATAACTTTATGAATTAAACAGCTATTTGTTAATAACAGTCAATGTTGGGTGAAAGTTACATTTAAATATTTATTCAAATAATTGTCAATGGTAATTGGTTTGTTTTACTATAGGTAAGAAAGTTTAAACACAAGTGTATCTTTAAAAAGATTTAGATGCTACAAAATACTTGTTTTATAATAATTTTCAACTATACTCGTGACAGAGATAGATATTTTATTTCACGAAAGCTGATGAGCCTAGGTACCTACTTGTGTGTGGATGCTGTGTATCGTCGGTTCAATAGGGTAGTGTCCAGGGTCGAAATAATGAAATAATATTTAGTCCGCTTTTTGGATAATCAAAAAATATCGGATACGTATTTTTTCTTATTTTAATCAAACATAAAATGACAAAGACACAACGCTTCAAAAATTAGGAGTGGAGGGCAGTTACGTCACAGATTCCTGAAAATTGTAGCAATTTGTGACGTCACACTCAACTTTAATACGCTATATCTTAATAAGTTCTGATCCAATTTAAAAAAGAAAAAATACGTATCGCTTAATTTTGGACAATCTACAAGCCGGACTAATTATTATTTTTTTAGGAAACTAGCCTATTCCCGCTAGGACCAACGAAATTGAGCTCTGGATTTGTACATGCGTAATGAGCATGTGGACAGACGACCTTATAAAGGTCGCCGGAAGACGCTGGATGCAGGTCGCTTCCAACAGGTATCTGTGGAGATCTAAGGGGGAGGGAGGCCTATGTTCAGCAGTTGACGTCCTATGGCTGAGATGATGATGATGATGATGAATGAGCATGTAAATGTAGTTATGTGTTTCACCCCACGATAAACCTGAGGAAGTTCCCTGCTTTTTCTTTATTTTCCTCCATTTCGTAAAGTTTTGTTCTACAATCCCGGAAGAACACAACAACAGTAAAGAAGCGAAAATATTTTCATCACAAATACCTTGTATAACGATGACAGTCTCCTAAATTATCAATTTTATGACATAAATACAAGATGAAAGAATGGTGCTAAGCCGGGCTATTTTCATGACAATCATAACACAACTGCATTCCTTGAAAACGCTGAAACATAAATATCCTATTATTGTATGAAGAAAATTCAGCTCTTTTTATGATAGCTTAAGAAAATATCTTGAATATCATAAAGTAAGTATGGATACGCCATTTTTCATTTTTCGTCGTAGGCTCTTTATGGTGTGCGTTCGCGCAGCGGAATGTTGTTGAATTTAAAGATTTTAATTATGCAGATAATTAGTGTATGACGTCCTATAATTGTGTATGGTAAATAAAAATTTGTGTATGCAGCCATTGTGGAGAAATTCACCAAAACAGATTCCGCTGGGCGAACGTTGGCGAACGTTGTCCTGGCGGAACTTTTTTTAATCCATAGACTTTAGAAGAAAAGAGATGTGTCCAAAAATTAGTGTGTATTTGTGTATAATTGATTATGTATGAATGAAATCAGTGCATGCATAAACTTCGGAGAAATTCAAGTTTCCGCTACGCGAACGTTTGGCCATTAGCTAGTTTTCATATAAAGCGCTTACATAGAGAGCTGTAGATTTTTACATACGTTATTTTGAAATTGTTTATATTTGTTTAAAAAACAGATTTAGAAAAAGTCGTAGGGTTTAAAAGATAAAAATATAAACGTAAAATACACTTATTAGGTCTTAGTTCTTAAAGTATGCAGTTTGGGGTCTAGATTTTCACGTTTACACAAACCTTGTAAGTGTCCCCAACATGTTGCCAAGTATCAATGATGTTCCGTTAGTAATTAAAAAGTTATAGGATATTTTATCATGATATATGATGAATAGATCACTGTTTACAAAGCAGTCGAATATCACGACGTTCTAAAGGAATTGCATGGTAAAATGTATGCCAATAATTAGTTTAATCATTCAACTATTCACTTGCAAAATTTCATGTCATTAAATTCAGTAATTAAAGAAAGACAATTATAATACTGACGGAGCATCGAAAACCTACATAATCCGACCAAGTTCGGATAGCTACAAAAAAGCGGCCGTTCCATATGTCTAAGAAACGTTCTTAACTTGGAAGGTTAGTATATTTATTAATATGGTACAGTTGCGTACACAAGCGTTAGGAAAAAATAAAACAATTGCATTTCTTGAACGAAAAATATTTTTTTAATAATAATGCCACTATCTACGACATTTTAGTTAAACACGTAACGTTTATTAACGTTATTTTTAATCACCTAGTTAAGTAATTTATGTAAGTAATGATAATAAAAATATTTTTGTACACGGATATTTAAATAGAGAAGTACTTGTTAATTGAAGATTTATTTTTATCGTAGATAGTGGCATTATTATTCAAAAAATATTTTTCATTCAAGAAGCATTGTTTTATTTTTTGCCTAACGCTTGTGTACGCAACTGTGCCATATTAATAAATACTAACCTTCCAAGTTAAGAACGTTTCTTAGACATATGGAACGGCCGCTTTTTTGTAGCTATCCGAACTTGGTCGGATTATGTAGGTTTTCGATGCTCCGTCAGTATTATAATTGTCTTTCTTTAATTACTGAATTTAATGACATGAAATTTTGCAAGTGAATAGTTGAATGATTAAACTAATTATTGGCATACATTTTACCATGCAATTCCTTTAGAACGTCGTGATATTCGACTGCTTTGTAAACAGTGATCTATTCATCATATATCATGATAAAATATCCTATAACTTTTTAATTACTAACGGAACATCATTGATACTTGGCAACATGTTGGGGACACTTACAAGGTTTGTGTAAACGTGAAAATCTAGACCCCAAACTGCATACTTTAAGAACTAAGACCTAATAAGTGTATTTTACGTTTATATTTTTATCTTTTAAACCCTACGACTTTTTCTAAATCTGTTTTTTAAACAAATATAAACAATTTCAAAACAACGTATGTAAAAATCTACAGCTCTCTATGTAAGCGCTTTATATGAAAACTAGCTAATGGCCAAACGTTCGCGTAGCGGAAACTTGAATTTCTCCGAAGTTTATGCATGCACTGATTTCATTCATACATAATCAATTATACACAAATACACACTAATTTTTGGACACATCTCTTTTCTTCTAAAGTCTATGGATTAAAAAAAGTTCCGCCAGGACAACGTTCGCCAACGTTCGCCCAGCGGAATCTGTTTTTGGTGAATTTCTCCACAATGGCTGCATACACAAATTTTTATTTACCATACACAATTATAGGACGTCATACACTAATTATCTGCATAATTAAAATCTTTAAATTCAACAACATTCCGCTGCGCGAACGCACACCTCTTTATGTACAGTCAACTTCAGGTCAGTGGTAACAGTTTTATAGGAAAATCGTACTTATTACTATTGAGTTAAGGTGCATGACAGTTACCACTGATGTGCGGTTGACTGTACCAAGGCCGCGGTAACTTTTTCGAACAATCCCGCAGCCCCGGCAGTTGCTTGATAGTCTGGCAGCACTTTACGAAAAAATTAGATGAAATGGTTAAATATGGTAGTTTTTCCTTTAGGTATTTTTCTATGACTTCCAAAAGTTTGCTTTTACTGATCAGTAAGTATAGACAAAGATTCAAAATCTGCTAAACCCTTAAGAAATAATATTGTCTTTATATTAGGCAAGTGACTGTCTAAGTCAGTATTTTTTCTAATAAATACAAAACAAGAAAAACCCGCATCTTTCTTTAGATTTCAAACAGCTTTGTACCTAATTAAATAGCCACAAGGGGTCTAACTACAAAAAGTAATGTAAGACCCATAATTGTAATGAATGCTCTATTCAAGAGTTCATTAAAAATAAAATTAATGTAAAGACTTTTGAATACTTACATTAATCACATACTTGAATGGATTTTTTCATTAACAAACTTTGAATGAACAAAAATCAATGCTTTTTAGGATAGAGTAATGATATGTAAATTATGGAATATTATTACTGTATGGTAAAGCACTGAATAGTTGATTAATTACAACTTTCTAAAGTTAACTTACGTAAACGTAGATTTAACTCCCTAGGATGGGTCTGATCTTAAGTGCTAGATGCTAGTGATCATAAACTTATAGAAACATAATTAGAGAGTATTTAATTACCTAGACTTACATAAGTTGCTATAATAAGTTGCAAACACACATTTTTGTGTAAACATATTATCCAAAAAGGATGCAGGTGGAACCGTGCATAACTTAGGCTTATGTCCAAAAATGCAACCAGTTGTGACGCCTTCTTTATATGTACTTTTTCCCAAATCTTGAGTGATCTCATACTTAAGTGAATACTCGTATTTTTTTTTATTAATTTAAACATTTACTTTCTAACTTATTTCTGCATGTACAATGGTCCCCATTTTCCCTTAAAACAATGGTAAGCTAGTAACGACTGCATACATACATCCCGAAGATACATGCTTCAGAAGATAAAACTTTAAGAATAAGTGTGAGTAAAGAAACTGAATGTTTTGCGTGTAAAGTGCGCAGCGCCGGGGACATAAATTAGTGAATGTTTTGAAGCGGTTAGGGCTGGTGAGTTGGTAAAAACTGTTTTCAGGATATTATATTATGAGTTATTCATAATATGCAGTAGCAAAAGTAGTAGTGCAAAAGTGATTTGGTTCCTTTTTTTAACTGCTTAACCACGTAAATTGAAAAACGCCACAGAATGGGCTAATTCCGTTTTAATTAATATCCCGTTGCAGAAGATGGAGTGAATAGAAATCTAGTATTTCTAAGAGTTTCTGATAATACTAGTGATATAACCCATAGGTACTAATTAAATCAATTTACTATGAGGAAAGAAGAATTTAAATTAAATCATCATCATACAGCAGTGATTGGAAAGTGGAAAACCCCTGGTGCTTTGTCAAGAAATAGACGTCTTTCAAGTGATAGTAGGGCACGCAAAACCAAGAAAAAACAGTCTGTTAAATAAATGATATGATAGCGATGATTCTGCCACCCCTGGTAGCAGCAAAAACAGGCACCTATCCCGCTCAGCGTAAAATAGTGGATAAAAAATAAACGAAGAGGCAACAATCACGAATGCTGCGGGTTATAAATTTTGTCGTGACTAAGGACGCCTACAGACATACGATACGATGCAGGACGATGCATCCCAAACACGGTGTACACGAAGTAAAATATTAAGTTTAAAATAAATTACTTAATAAATAATTTGCTGCAAGCTCAACAAAATTCTTACTTACTCGTATAGTAATATCGGTTGTAAGACGAAACAAAATTGAAAAGACCATTGTGAATCTGCGTGCAGAACAAATGGGTCCAACTGCCAGATAGTTAGATAGACAGACCAAAACATTTAACGTGGATACCAATAATACCATTGAACTACTTATGACAATAAGGCAAAACCTAAGTTGCCAATACATTGGTGTAGTCCAAATTAGATATGTATCATAGTTAGTTTGATCAACTTACAAAATAGTCATCCATTCCTCTTGGAAATGCAATTCTTTCGACATTACTTTAACGCTCATAAATCAAGTTTATCAGTGGAACATAATAAAATATTAAAAGAACAGCTACTAATGGGTTTCAAATTAATCTGTTACAACTTTAACACCTCGAGAGTATTTTACGCAACCTCAAATTAGTTGATAACGATTTTACACTAAGTTTTAATGTTTTTTTCTAAGATAACCATAAATCTTGAGACACATGTGATAAAAGTGTGTGATGAATTAAAAAGATATTGTAATAATTAAGTACCTAGTTACTCATTAGTAACTTTCATTGAGTAGTAATGGTTCTTACCGGTGGTTTGATCTAATCACTATAATTCGTTACGAATTCACGCCAATACTGCTCAATGAAATTACATGAGAAAGAACATACCTATGTAGTCTACATTTTATCCGTAGTTCCCTTGAGCAGTAGGTAGAACCCCTGGGGAACTTATAAAAGATAGTCTAGAACCTGAAAAAAGACATAGTCTACTTTTATCAGGGTGCGGGAAGTACCTTCTAAGTTTATTTTTAGGAGGCGAAAACCACAGGAAAGCGTTAGTAGGTACTGTAGAGATGTAGTACTTAGTTAGATACTCTTTGGTGTTTTATATTTGAAACCTGGCCGAACAATAATGTAAATAAGTATATTCGATTTGAAATAGAAAAGGTTTTGATATTGAAGTGTGTCACTTCACCCCCGAGTCATAAAAATAAACCAAAGTTAAAGTTCCTTTTAATGTTTTAATTAAATATCCTGAAGATCCTTGGTCCCTAGCGCGCCACGCGCTACAGTACCTAATGAATGTATAAGTAAAATATTGAGAATCTCTGCTTCCTAAGATAAACACAACGATGTATGCGTCCGATAGGTACTAGGATAAGGATCTCCCAGTGGACGTCGACCGGTAGCGTCTTCCTTGCAGCAGAACTGTTCTCTCTCAAGTACATTCTGTTGTTAATGCATTTGTTTTTGAATCACGTTGCATTACTAGTTATGGAGTAAGACAAAACTTAGGTAATTCAACGGCATCAAAAGTAAAATGTAAAGCCTTAAATAAAAGCAATTTACATGTGAAGATTCTGATAAAACTATCTTTGATACAGGTACCATAGGAAGACGTTACAGAGACAGCTAATATCACATTACACATCTGGTTGTTTAGTAGACCAAACTTAGATTTATTCAATGATATCACAACTAAAATGTTGAGATCCCCAGCCCCTTAAGATAAACACAAAGATGTATGCGTCCGATAGCTGTTACGATAAGGATCTTCCATTGCACCGGTAGCGTCTTCCTTGCTGCACAACTGTTCTCTCTCGAGTACATTGTGTTGTTAATGCATTTGTTTTTGTTCTCTGAGAGTTTCCTGTCACCTGTTTCTGTATGGTAATTTGAATTAATTTTTTTGAAGAATTAATTGTATTGTTGACTTGTTTCCGCCCGTGATTTAAGTGACGTAGGATATCCTTTAGCCTTTTAATACAGAGACCTTTTGAAATCAAGATGGATGGATTTGCTTTTGAGATAAACTCATTCATACCAAAAAAACTTCAGCTTTTTATTGGTATTTTTGAATCCCTAGTATCAAGTGAGTCTTTAAAATATTCACCAGCTGTTACTTAAGTAACTACGCAACACTATTCATTGATCACAGTTTAAACATTACAACGAACTCTACAGTTATAACCTTCTAACCCAAATAGGAGAAAGGGCAATATTTGCTCTTTAGCAACTGATCAAATCTTTATAACCATTTTTAATTGGTATTAATTGCATTTCTCCGACTATTTTGTTTGTTTAATAGCTGTGTGTTTCGTAATTATTATTTTGATTAGCATAATTAATTAGTAGCCATTTTAAGGTTAATTTGCATACGTTTAAGATAGTAGTTTCCTGTGGTTTCGTGTGAATTTTGACGGAAGTAGTTTAAGCAGACTGTTAAAAATTCCTACTTATCTTTATTTTTCTGTCCATTACCTGTAGACATTTTTATTTATTAATCTACATACATAAGCTATTTTTCGATTTTATAAGCAGGCCTATTTAGACAAAGAACGTATGAAATTCTGATATAATATATGCCCCGACAGAAAACAGAATCTTAGAATGTGAAATATGTATTAAGTTCCACACAAAAGTCAAAACGTCTGACAACAAGGCATCGTGTTACCCAGGTTAAGGATGTCAGATAAGCAGTCGCTCCATGTAATACACTGGTTCCTCAGAGTCAGCTGCAGCAGGTTAGACTGAAATACCCTACCAGTACCATAGCCGGGAAAAGGCTAGGAAGATGATGATGAATTATCTAATCGAAAGCTACAACCTTTTTCCGTTTACAAGCTTACTGGTACATGATAGAATACCTATCTTAGTCAAGTGTTAGGAAGAGAACGTTAAATATTACATAATAATCTAAGTAAAGATAAGAAGAAGAAAGCTAATAATTACTTAACCATAAACTATACCTTTAATAGGTTTCCCTAGTTTTATTAAGTGCTTAGAAAAGACTTTTATAGGCGCTTAATATTACCGTCTAACTTATGGTAAGCAGTCGGGGAACCACAGAAAATTGAATGTGTTCGTTTGATCCGCGTTTATAAGAAACTGCTGAACCGATTATGATCAAATATTTTTTTGGTCTCGATATGGTCTCTAAGACTAAAAAGCGAGCATAATGTATGTAATTCAGTAAATAACTTATTTTCAGCACTAGATTCTACAACTGAACTCTCACTATAAACTTTGTTGACCCTCCAGCCTTTAGTTTAACAAAACGAGCCAATAAAATCGAATTGTGATCGATTTTATATCTCGATGCGATCGCCGATTGATATCAATTAACAACCTCGTTACCATGGCAACAATGTCTGCGAACAACAACAGAGACTATCCTTCCCATCTGCATTTGATTTTCAACCTTAAAACTAAGGTATCAAAATTCATAATTGCTTGACCACAAGACAATGCACGCGAGAAATATTTCACTGACATTCACACATTTTTGAGTTCTATTGCTAATGGAATAAAGATGAATTTGCCTTGTTAACACTCATCTAATAATAAACTTGAGGACAGTGCGTGTTATGTAACCATGAGGATCACTTAACAGTATCTGATGTTGCATTTTATAGTCCAAATAGGGTCCAATGACAACCCTACAAGCCTTTTTGAACGTAAAAATTGTTTCTGGGACACCCTCAAAAAAGTATGGCGTGAGGATACCATTTATTACTCACAATTATTCACACCATTACTCACAACCTCGTAACCTAAGAAATAAAAATTCACTTGCTCTACCGACATCAAATCTATCTATATTTCATTCTGGGCCCTATGTAATGTGTATTAAGATTTATAACAAAATACCAAAACAATTAAAAGAAACCTCCAGTTTCAATATATTTAAGAATAAATTTAAATAAATTGAGTGAAAAAAATCTTTAAAAACAAGCTTTTATTTAAATGCGCTAAAAAGAAAAAAATAAACTTTTACTGTAACTTATAACGACATTTCATATTTAACATATTTGACACAATTTATATGTTTTAAAAGCTTGTCGCGAGATTTAAGTACTCGTATTTACTTTCTTAGTAAAATCGCGACAAGCTTTTAAAACATATAAATTGTGTCAAATATGTTAAATATGAAATGTCGTTATAAGTTACAGTAAAAGTTTATTTTTTTCTTTTTAGCGCATTTAAATAAAAGCTTGTTTTTAAAGATTTTTTTCACTCAATTTATTTTATACTTTTTAGTTTTCACCTGGTAAGTTCCTAAGTCTAAATTCTGTAGCGGCGGTCATCTTAGATTTTGATTTAGTAAAGTGTACTTTATTCTACTTGTTAAGCCCTGTCATTGGATACCCATATGGATGGGATTGAAAAAAATAGGTTATTCAGCATTTTGTAGCGGCGGCCATCTTGGATTTTTATTTCGTAAAGTGCAATGTGTTCTACTTGTCAATCCCTTTCATTTGATACCCATATTGTATAGGTACCTTAAAAATAACTAGTCCGCCATCTTGTATAGTTAGCCATGTTGGATTTAGGATGACGTCACATAGCTTAACATGCATTGTCATCCAAACTAAACATGTATGCAAAATTACAGCTCAATCGGTTGAGGGCAAGTGCCTTAAAATTGAGTTGTAAGATTTCACCCGAACACACATAGTTACATACATACATACATACATACATACATACATTGCAAGTTAAATAAAAGCTTGTAATAAAAGCTTGTAATAAAAAATACTTAATCCGAAAATGTTATTACAGTTTAAAAGAGTTTTTCGAGGACAGAACTAAACAGTAAGATAGTGTGCAATATAAAAATAAATAAATATAATATGTTAGAGCAAATAGAGGTAGTATAAATATAATGATAGTATAATAATAAAGGTATATATGAATATAATAATATATATAAGTAAATATATAAGTTGTGCCTAAATATATAAGATTAACTAGGTAAATAGTTTGTAAGTAATTGTATATTAAAATTGCTGCGCCCTAACAGGGTATCATGTATGTACCTCTACATTTTATAACACCTTGTAACACTCATGATTGCAATAAATATTTGAAGTTTGAAGTTTGAAGTTACCACATTGTCATAAAAAAAAACAAGTGCATATGATTGTAATCTTGAATGTTCAATCTAACTGTATTTTGTTTGAGTGAATTTATTTAGTTTATTTTCGGGTGGTTTGGTCAATAATAATATAACTTTAGTTTTTTTTCTTATCTAAAACACTAAAGTTGTCATTTTTATTGTTGAAGGGTGTTTTATCTTCTTAAATTAATTTTGTGCACTTTAAGCAGCCTGATTGTACTTAATTATTGCATTGTAGTAACAAACATCCACAGTTACACATTTTCACGTTTTAAATGGTATCTAATATATCAGCTAAAATATCAGAACAGCTTAAGTTTTATCAAAATCCATCTAATAATAGTTTTTGCGTGACAGAGGAATAAATATCCATAAACACAAACTTTCGCCATTATAGGTAATACTACTAGGAAGCAGAATGATCTAAATTCTCTTGCATTTTCATAAATTTCTAATTAAACGTTTATATTTTTGAAGGAGCATGAATCAAATCTCATAGCTCTATGTATTAAGTATATACATAATTAATTAAAATTAGCACACCTGCTATTTAGCGAATCTAAAAGCAGTCCCTTCCTAATTACAACTAGGTACGTATTATAATTAGTACCTACAGTGAATCACCGTCCCATTGCAGCGATATAATATGCGGTATAATGTAGGTCGGGAATGTTTCTCCTATTCATTTTGTTTGGGCGTAATTAACTGTCCCTTATGACCCGTGTCCAAGTTACAAGACACTAGCGACGAAGGAAATTATGACCCTTATTACCCGGGCCCAGTGTAGCTTTCTAAAATGGATTTGTTGTTGTTTGAAATCGGTTCAGTAGTTTCGAAGGTTTTATGGTAACAAACAAACTTACAGTATCAAAATTGTGTAGGTATGTAAGCGTGGGGGAAGATTTTAAGGGGATGTTTTATTAATTATTCTCATTTATTTTGTACCTATGTATATTTAATTTATTGTATATGCGCGGAAAATTACGATAGATAGTAGACGTCTTATGTGTTTAACTTGGACCACAGCAAAACAATAAAACATACCAAATACTTGTAACCAACACATATTCCGTGATTTAACATCGAGTTAAAATCTTGTAAGTTAACAAAATATACAATATTGTGAAACATTATTATTTAAATTGATATCTGCAATATATTACAACTATTTTAATAGAACTACGAAATGTAATATTTTTACATTTTTATTAAACTTGATAAAGCTATGCAGTCTAGCAATCTGATTTAATGTTATTATGGAATATTTACAAAAGCCCTGTTTAGCATACTTCGTACGCAATTGATACATTTCCATAAATATAAATTTTATTTCTCGTAGATATACATTGGTATTCAAAATTATTTTAAATCGTGGGAACTGGCAAGAAAGGCCTCCATATCAAGAAATGAATTTATTATAACATTTATTTTATCTCGTTTTTTATGCTTTATTCTTATACTTTAAAATTATAAGATTATCTATAATATTTATCTACGTGTTTCATCCAAAGATATAAACCCTTTTTTTCTAAACTCACTTTAAAAAATACCAATTCCTTAATTCCTCAGAACATTTTAGCCTCACAATACAGGACGTATATTTTGCACTAAACCTATTACATTTATTAAATTTAAAAACACAAAACTACCAATTATAACTCATCATCTAAATACCTTATTTCCTTTCAAGCACATTTGTGTAAAATTGCTCATCACTACAAGCAATTTAGGGCACATAAAGCTATTGCCTAAGCAATACTTATACTTCGCAACACTATTATCAAGCCACTACGATTACTCTGGAATGAAGATTGCAGTATTGCGTTTAACCGACTGTACAGAGTGTGTAATGCATTTGAAATGGCCGTGCGAAAGTGTCAATGATATTCATAATAGAGTATTAATGGTTCTGGATTTATTATGGCTAGGAGTTGTAATAGGTACCTTTATGGTTTCCTGGTTTTAAAGCTTGTCAAGGTATACAAAAAAAACTGGCAAGTAGATTCTAATGGTGATTTTCCTAGTATTACCTATGTAATGTGCAAAACTTCGTCCCACTGCAAGGCACAGGTCTCTTCTCATACAGAGAAGGCATGTGCGTTAATCACCATGCTTGCAAGACGGATTAGCGATTTCAGACTTTGAAAGCCAGGTTTCCAGTCAATCAGAAATCTACTTAATTAAAGACAGACCCACATTTACCTAGTCGCGTAGAAATTACTGAATAAGTATAAAAAAAGCTTATTTCATGTATGAAATCCCAAACACACCTTCCATTTTGAGAACGGGAATTTTAAGCAAACCTCTAAAACTTGAACCTACTTTACGGCTTTTAAAAGCAAATAAAAAAAATATCAATTCTCACATTCGAATTTAGAATTCGAGTGGTAATTTTTTTGAGTGCAACACTGATCAGATTACCCAATAAATGCGTTCTGTTTGGATATAAAATTATCCATAGTTATCTAAAGCGACTTTTGTCAGCGAAGTAAATATTCGACACTTAGATGTAGGTATGTTAATGTTTTGTCGTTGCGCAATAGTTAATAATATGCTAATAAGTTATTGGTATTGAGAAACTCGTGTGTCGTACTGGTGATGGCAAAAGTGTTAAGGGAATTACTGGGTGTCACCGTACGTGACGGATCTTAACTTTTCGTCTTTGTTCTTCGTTCGAATTGGTTACTTACATTTTTCGTCATAAATTAAATCTCAAGTTAATCTTTTTCTTGACTAAATCTGAGTGACAATTAAACAATATGACAAGAAAAGCTTTACAAAAATATTAGCTATCTATGGTTCTTTTACATGATCTTAAAAAAGTCAGAAAATCTTTATATTTTTTTTAATTAGGTAGCATACCATTGCAGATTCATAAAGACATTTTCAATTTACTAGAGATCAAAAACCAACAACAAAAACTTTTTTTTAAATTTCAACAAACGCATAAGTAATTCCCTTACCACTTTCGTTCAGAAATGTACACGAGTCTCAATCGCTCTCGTAAATGGAGGAAGAGGTTTCATTGCAGTAACAGATACTGGCTACACCACTATTGATATAACACTTACAGATTACATGCTTTATGCTCTTTACTAGCTTTTAATATTTACAGCTTTGCGAGATTCTTCTACGCGTGAGAGAGAGCTACAGGTTTTCTTTATTATTTAGGTACCTATGTGGGAAAGGAAGCGTTGGATCACCTAAAAAGCTTGTTGTGGGAAATCATGAAATTGCCATTACCGCTGTTGGTGCAGTGGGAGGGAGTGTCGTATTCTTACTGACTAAAATCTACATCCACATGTTTTCCTTCTGGAGCCCTTTCAGCACTAGGAACGCAGTAACTCTTTCGAACAATCCCGCAGCCCCGGTAGACTTTGTCCCTAAGAATAAGCAGACAAACTAACATGCATTCTATTTAAAAAATGCAATACTTACGTCTTATTCATGTATACCTACTTTTTGTTCTTAAATGTTAGCGCTTCGCATTCCTACATTCTTACCCAAATGTAAGCGTCGCTTTGTGTCAGTAACCGACGCACACGCAGCTTTGTACGTTAACATCCATATTCGAATATAAACAATAGCATTTAATAAATACTGCAGTTTACGAGGGTCTACAGGAATCTTCCCATATCTTAAACCATTTTGTAACAACAATCATTGTTAGAAGTTAAGCTTAATATTTCAAGGGGTGAATGCCCTTTCCTTAAACCTGGCTACTGTCTTTTGTTGAATAGAATCTGTGACCATAACTTGATGGGACGGCTGACACGACTGGACAGAGATCGGACGCAAACCGACATTTACGTGCTCTCCGATTATACTATAACCAAATTCCAGGCTCCGGACTGCTTTGTGAAAGTCAGAAAGACCCGACCCGAATATTGGATCTCATGGATCTGATATCCCTTGCACATCAGTCGCGCTATGCGACTACTAGACGCTTTAGACAATTCGCATCTTCTTCCATTACTTCCTAGCTGCAAAACAACTCTTTCCAAAGCTACTTATTACTCATTAAATTGTTAAACACCTCCCAAATACTTCAGGGCATTTAACTTACGTACTTAAACACAACAATACCGTCTGGTATAAACTACGGAAGACATAAAGTTCGGCGGCGCGGCGCCACGAAAGTGCGGCCTGTGTCAGTCACCGGGGCAGCTTACAGTCCACTGGGAACTTAGACTATTTAAATAATTGGACAAGCCAACACGAAGATCTTCTACAATCTGTTAAACCCACTCAAAATCGAACCTTTTACTTAGGTACCTTTAAACTTGAAAAGCTGTGGAGAATTCTATTGAACAAATACAGATTGTACCTAATAGTTTGACCTGCTGTACGAGAACGCCGCTCATAGTCGTTCCTAACTGTGATGAGTGCTTCTTTATGCTAATGTTTGTCAATTTTGTCGTGTCACAGATCACTAAAAAGTTACTTGACGATGTGCTCGAAAATGAATGAGTAAGCTATCACATTGGTTGCACTACTGCCCCCCGAGGCTAAATTGGCAGGCTTTTTCGAACAAAGATTTGTGATAATTCCGTTTTCAGTTGGTTCAATGCTCTAAGAGTTAGTACGTTTTGTCTGTATGTAAACAGACAGACATACGGTTTCACCGCTAACGCTAATCTACTGTGTTTGTATTGTTCCGTTTTTTTAACTCCGAGTCTCCGACGTACGCGTGTTGCGATGCATGTCAAAAATTGGTGTTTTCCTAATGTTGTTGATTGGTTAAAAATATATTTACGAATGTAGGTATAGGTCAGAGTCACCAGTCATAACGAAGTCAATAAGAAGTTAAACTTTAAATCATTTGCAATCATTGTTGATATTACTTTACAAGTTACCCAGAAATATTCAGAAGTTTCTTAAGTTTAACTTAAAAGTCCATCAGTTGCTGCAATTAATGCTTAGGGGGACAGATAAAGAATTAAGTTTAGCAGTCTTTAAAATGCTCAATCCTTCTCCGTGTGAGAGGAGGAATGTGCCCAGCAGTGGGACGATATAAAGGCTGTAACAGTCTTTAACATTGACTGAAGTTTCAGTACCTATCCGGTTTTCAGACCAATAATACAGTTGTAAATTCAGCAGCTGAGCAGGTATGCATAACTTCACATAATAGGTAATGTTACTGGTAAATAAAGCCTAAGTAGACACCCACGGGCGTCTGCGCGTGCCTTCATCTTTAAGCTCATTGAATTGCCGTTAGTTCTTAGAACAATACAATACTAATAAGTATTTACTAAAGGCGCCTGCGCCTTCTATTATGACCGACTATGATTATGTTTTCAGACGAGAAGGTGGCGCCTTTTTGCTTTGTAATTTATCTATCATAAAGTTTTCTAACTTTACTCCTTAGTACTTATCTCTTTAGTATAGGCAAGGCCCCGTTACAAACAACAATACTTACCTAAGCAAATATATTTGTGTAACCTTTTAAGTAGCTGAAATAATGATTTGATAAATCTTATAAGCTTATCTACTTACGTATCTGCATAAACTAGGTGTTAAAAATAACTTAGCTATATATTTTAATACCTTACTGTATCAATTTTAAAAGCATCTTGTGCAGATTATACCTAATCATTTATTCACTGACTAGCTTTTGCCCGCGACTTCGTACGCGTGGAATAGTGACTTCCGGTAGATGTTTGGTTTGACCAATAGATGGCGCTATATGTCCGGAATAAATTTTATTTTTATATATTTTTTTGATATAAAAACTATCCTATGTCCTTTCTCAAGCTCCAAACTATGTCTGTACCAAATTTCACACAAATCAGTTTAGTAGTTTAGGCGTGAAGAAAAGACAGACAGACAGACAGACAGAGTTACGTTCACATTTATAATATTAGTTAGGATTCATACATTTCTGTCAGATTTTTTCAAACATTTCGCAGACATTTTCCTAAAAGTCCAACTTCATAAAACAACCGCAACATACACGCACATAATCACATGCGCAAACAAACATACGGAAGTACAAACACACTATGTTTTTAAAACATATAGCTATGATTTTAACTGAAACCGGTTAATCTTTGTTAAGAACAATTAAACTATAAACAAACGTAAATAACTTTCGTTTCTAATTGAATAATGTTTGTTATGTCGAAGTTCTGCGGTCAATGTTAAATGTTATAACAATAATTGGTAGCTTTTACAAATTGACGTCTAAACATTGTGGTAATATCCTTGTTTGAATTCCGGTGTTTATATTTTAAGCGAAAGCTAGTAATGTAAATAATGCAATACTACTTCAGTAACATTACCTACCTGCTGAAAAAAACTAGAAGTTGGGAAAAAGAAAATGGAAAAAATCTTAATTTCTGAATTCCAGCCAGCACCGGAAAAAAAAACTTCAGATACTTGTCTATGCTCATCGAATATCGATTTTATTTTAATAAATTGTTTGTTATTTTTAAATGAAAACTGCCATATTTTGCCATGTATAAAACTTATCCGAAATTAAAACTTAGTTTACTTAAAAAACAAACAACGTAAGTGGTTAATGGTTAAGTAGGTTTTATTATGAGTTGATTGCAAGATGATTGCAAGACGGCATTTTCTCTTATCTGGCAGAAAAAAACATAAAAATTCTTCATCTGAATTCAATTAGGTACCAGTATTTTATGACAGCAATATTGAAATCTAATCAGAGCTTCTGTCTCTGCGAAGGCGTCAAACTCAAAACCAGTAGCATCAGGTGTCTTGCAATGATATCGTTTAGAACATGTCCGCCCACAGTTGAAGCGAATAAATTCAACACTTTACTGCACGCCACATTAATTGGCTACCATACCACTTAATTCTAAAACTTTTTTCAATAAAATGCAGCCATATTGGCCCGTTTCGATAATCGTTTTCGAAACTGAGATGAACTTAATCTCATTGCGAAAGAATTATAAAAACCTTATCATTCTGTAAACGAACCTTCATTAATACTAATCCAGAGTGGACGTATTATCTACGCTAGTTATAAATTAAGTGTATGAGGTTAGCCAACATCCCGCCTTGGACTTACAAGACTTGCCGTGGCCACACACGGTGAAGAAATAAAAAAAAGTTTATTGACGCATCGTGTGTTGTCTATTGCCATGAGTAGTAATACTCTTTTGTCCTGGGATAAAAATTAAACTTTAATGTATTCATTTCAATCATGTTGAGGATTTTTTGTAAAGATAACTTTTAAGAGTTGTAAAGGCTATTAAGATAAGACGGGGACAAATTGAGGGCAATCTACATTTAGATGTTTTTAGCTGAAAATAATGACGATTTGAATTTTGTGAAGGATGCAACAGAGACAAAGCAATATTTTTGTACAATAAAGGCTGTTTGATAATTTGAATAATTAGATATTTCGGTTTGACAGGATAAAAATAGATAATATGAAGCTTGGTTATTGCACTTACGAAACAGATTGCTTTTAGGATTTTGCAGGCGCTTTGAGTACCTACTCCCGTGCGTTCATTAGATATAAATCAGACTAGCTTGTTAGGGTCATAATTTAATTAACAAGTCGGCACCAATAAAATTTTCTAGAATGATGAAACTATCATTAGACAAAGTAGGTATGAAAAATTTGGTAACCAATGCATCAAATCAAGTCATCATGAATTCAAATAATGAAAAACGTTATAGCTAAAATTATTTGGTTTTCAAATTAACATAAATTCTAAATAAAGCTTAAAAACAAACAATATTATCACTGTGAAGCTCAAATTGTGATATGTGAGACAGGTAACAAGCATTCGATGCCATTTTGTAAGCCAACTCACAGTTTGATTAAACTTTATTGACAAAAAATAACGGTTACAGCCATTTTCAAAGCGTTAAACAATGAATAATATGACAGTCCATTGCCATAAATACTTAGATGGGTTTGGTGAAAGGTATACGGATCTTCTATAAAGAAAAAAAGGTAAATCTAAGCTAATTCTGCCTTTATTTTTGTTTTGTTGAGATAAAGCAAAGATAACGTCACAGGTAGGTATGCTGGCGCCAAAATGCAATATACAAAATAGTCGACAATTTGACAGGTACTTACTTGCATGCTAATATCGAACTTAACAAGTAATTTACTTGGGAACGGCCGCGTAGCTACTGTGTTTTATAAAAGTTTTGATTCGTCATCGTTTTGTACGCAGGTTTTGATAATAATCTGAAAAAAATAATCTCATTCAGCCTTCATAACAATACCGTTTCCTGGATCGTAGCGTTCTTTATTAACGCTCCCTCAACATAATGGAGCATTGTCGCTGGATCGTGGGCGATGCGCCTGACATCAGATTTTCTCCGTAACCGACGCAATAATAAAGATATCTTAACATCTTACTTTAGTTGTTCGTGGCTTGTGAAATATAAATGTCAAAGTATACTTGAGGCGTAGGCGTTGCTTGTGTTGTGAAAGACGGGTTCAGTGTTCTGGATAAACGCTAAATTAAAAACCCTCAATTCCTTTCATTACCTAGATATGAAATCCTGATTAAATCATAATGAAATCCTACTTTTACACTTAGGTAGGTACTATTCTCGCTTAGAGGTATTTAGGTAAGTCCAAAATTTTTTTAGGAGCAAGTTTTTGTAGCAATAGGTATATGGCAAAAAACAATAGCAAAAAGTACCCTTAGGAAACAATGTCCTAAACAGTCCAAAACTAGTAGAATCATCCTACCACCAAGGAAATAAGGGTAGCGGTAGCCGCTGTCTTTGTCGTGCAAAAATAAGCCCTTTTGTAGGCTCATTAAATGGCCGGCAAATATAGGTTTCTTCATCTACACTCCTTTTTTTACTCAAGCTCATTTTTTTTAATTTACAACGAAATTGAATTAAATTTTAAAAAAATATTAAAAAACTAGTGTTTTAACACATCCTTTAAAACGACCTTCGTAAACAAGCATACACTTCGTTCAGAAACTTAAAATAGAAATGAAGGTTAAGCCTTCCAGTTTATTATTATTTTTTACTTTCACTCAATACACTTACACAAATTAAATAAAAAGTAGGAAAAGGCCACTTAAATGAAAATTCTGAAACAACAATATAACATTTCCGAACTGTTATTATGTATGTCAAGGCGGTGTCGGTGACGGTGAATGTCAGATTTTTAATTTCGTTCTCTCGCGTTCGCACCGAGTGACGAATGACGATTCCCCGGACTGTTTATAATTTATTTCCTGCCGATTAACAGTAAAAAAATCGGCATAATACTGTCTTTATTTTATCAAAAACATCAACTTTGAGGTCACAATCAGTAGTCAGATAAGACAGACTCATTTTCCTGTGCCAAATAGGAAGAAAGTATAGTGTTTTCTAAGCGCGCTTCTAATAAAATTACGCTCAATATACTTAATCAATCACTGAAAAATGAGAACTGATTAATGCGATTTTTCCGCACGTGAAAACCGACGTAACAAGTGGTAACAAGACTGTGTTCAAATTGATTGAAGACGTCGTGTTTATAAATTGAAGAAAATGGATAAAATTAAGTTATTGTGGTCAAAAACCAACCGGTGGCATAGAGGTTTGTACCTTTATTTATAATTATTAACTTATTTGTAACTGCTGTAGCCGTTTTCCCGTGGTTTCACCCGCATCCCGTCGGAATTACTGCCCGTACCGGGATAAAATATAGCCTAAGTTACTCAGGAAGAGTGTAATTTTCCAACAATGAAAGACTTTTTCAAATCGGTTCAGTCGTTTTGGAGCTTTTAGGGTACAAGCAAAAAAATATATATTATTAATGATCTATACAGTTACCGGCACGGATGTCGGGCTCTCGGCGGAAGAGTGGGGATCGCTTTGCGCACCCGTACGCATAAGGCAATAAGGCAGTAAATCGCTTCAGGCGCGACATCCGTGCCGGTAACTGTACCTACTTATAATGATCTATTCTGAGACAATAACTAGGTAGGTAATGCTTTCTCAGACCATGTTTTTTTAAAGGGATTTCTTTCTCTGATTGTCAGTTATATTTATTTTCTTAGAAATAATATAGCTTATCAAAAGCGGTGGTCACCTGCTTAAGCAATTTATCTTTCTTACAACCACCACAGTGCATAATGTATCAAATAATGTTAATAACAGTAGAACGTTTATCCAAAAGCCGATTAACTTTATTGCTAATCGTCCAAATCAAGCATAATATAAAAACAAAAACAATTTTGCAACCCTTTGCTACACTCTGACTGCAATTTTCATCCATAGATAGATAGAGATATACTTTATTAGATACACCAATTTTACATTTTTGATCTTAAACTAGTTCACACTGATGACAAAGTGGGCATACTTTGTACTTTTATTAAGGCCTGACTAAATATAATACTATGACCTAAATAAATCAAAGGTAGCAACAACCATAATCATCATGAAGCAAGTTACGTTTTACCACTTCATGTTTTTCATTTGTCTATGGAAAAACCAGTTATAAATACTTGAACTTTGAACACCACTTAAAATTAACATAGACAAATCTTACAAACCTATTTGACTGGAACAAGTATATTTTATTCATAGTATTCTAATAAATATTTATTAAAATGATCAAACATTAGTCATTAAGTATTGTCACCATGCAAATAAAAATATGAGCTGTTGACTGTAGTTTCAACTGCATCTTGTATTACTGCATTCAAGTAAATTGAGTATTATAAAGTAAAGCACTGGTACTCAGCTACATCCGGTTAGACTGGAAGCCGAACCCAACATAGTTGGGAAAAGGGCTCGGAGGATGATGAGTTAATTGAGTATTATTTCATGGTAACATATTAAGTAAAGTCAAAAATTTACAAAAGAATTACAACAGGAAAAATAGAATTTGTGTCTCTCTAATTACCCTTCTTTTCAAATACAATTTTAAAATTTCTGTAACAACACTTTTGGATCTCATTTTTATGATGCAATATACCTACAAATACTCAATATGAAAAGTATTTTTAACAGTAGGTTATAGGTATTATTTAAATATCTTACCTCAATAATTGCTTACTCATCATGACTATGAATGATGTCAATGTATTAAGATGAATCACTAGCACAGCAAATCATGTTTTTGATGCATGGTTTTCGTTTGATAATTTTGTTTTATACTTATTATTTTTTGAAAATTCAACGCCTAAGTAATTTTCACGGTAATAAAGTTTATTGATGAATTTGCTGACATAACTATGTATTTCTTACTAATTACCGTTCCCCAAGTTGTATGGCACACTTAAATAAAATACATCATATTTCAAAGTTCATTTTCTTTAATAAATAAGTCTAGAAATAATAATATGAAATTAAATAATAATTTTATTTCCTTTGTTTTATTTTTAAGCCTCTATTATATTGTTTGAATTTATACAAGATCTAACAAACTGGGAGCTAGGTAGATACATATCATCTTAATACATATTTCATAAGTAATGAACAGATGTCACAGGCCATCGCATCAGTAATGCCTTTGAAATAGATGAATGACATGTGTACGTCTCATAATATGTTACATCTTGCTATGACGTAAATCATTAGTTAATAGGTTGCAAGGACATCTAGATTACAAATACATATGTATAATTATGTACATAGGTGCTTTCAATAAGTAGAATACATTATCTGCAGCACACAATGATATATTTATAAATATGTATTACCATTTTGGCATACTAACATGATAAATAAAAACAATAGGAAAGAAATAATTTGCAAATGTATTGCTTATTTTTAAAGAAATCTTTTCAACATACCAGCAAAAGGAAAATAGAAATGAGAGATATCTAGACAGTGTTTAATTATTATTCAGTTACGTTAACTTAATTGGTACTTAATACAAATAGAATTCTATGTACATAGATCTATTTTGTATCTTTAAAATATCAATAAAACTGAAAACTTTTGTTCTATTAATTTGCGCTTGTAACAGGTTTAGTTACGATAAAGGAAAAAAACATTTTAAAATAGGGGTTTATTGCTTATTTAAATTAGCGTTGTCACAATACAGTCAACAGTAAGATTATTCTTCTTATCAGATGTTGTCTCAATAACACCTGTTAAAACTAGCAAACAGATAGATATTATTAACATGATAAGGAATTACATCATTCTAATGGGATCGAAGTCCAATAGCTAATGGGGCCGAATTCCAATATCTAATGTAATCTCAAAAAACAAAGTTCAGTTAAATCATTAACTGAACTATCATTTTTTTGGTTGATAAAAAGATAAACTTATCGATATATTTTTCTCTATGGCTCTTGCTCAGAATTCTATCTTTCTTGCTGTTATCCACATAGTAGTCTGTTTCTCCACTAAGCTCGATCTTCGAAATTGATACTTCACTTATCCCAAACCTATTTTATCCACCTATCGCCATCCTAAACAGAAATCTTCTAGCCGAATCTAATCTTGTAACCTTGACTTTGCCAAATAATAGGTAGGTAGGTAGTTCCCCAAATAAAAAACCCAGGTCTTTGACCTCTGATCTTGACTATGTACGGTTAAAATGACGCGTTCCGATGGAGGTTTGCGAAGCGTAGCCAAATAACAATGGTGTACATATATATATATCATACAAGTGCAGTTCTGAAATGTTTAATAGTAGATTATTTGATTTGCTATGTTATAACTCATGATAACAGGAAGGATATGGGCTGCCTGACTGAATTGTGGGCCCGAAATGCTTTGGATAGTGGAGAAACGCCTCTCTCATTCAACGCCTTGGTTTCCATCATAAACTAAAAAAAATCTGAGAGCAGCAAACCCCCCTTACAAAGTCTTCTGTATGTGGAAAAGAAAGAATCCACAAGCGTTCGTCCAGATGCAGATGGCTAGTCTCTTTTCAGTTTAGGTTATTGACCTCTCTGATCTGAAAATCACCTTCATGGCTGGCTGGCTTACATGCCTTCACACACATTGGCACAGTTTCATTTAGGTAACCCTTTTTGTTTCTTACCCAAAAGGCGCGTATAGAAATCCTGTTCCTGCTTAATTATTACGAGGAATTGAATGAATCTACATATTATATTCGCTATTTCTGTACTTTCTAGGTATGTTTGTAATAATTTTGCAAATCATAATAAAATATCTTCATTTCATATGAGTCTGATCGTCCATTACCTATTGTTGTATGACGATAAAATACCTAACAACTACACATTTATGGAGCACGCTGTCACGATTTTGTATTGTTTATAGTAAATATGTTAATTAATAGGAACCGTGTTTACATAAAAAACTTGAATATACTCTTCCTGTTCACACAAATTCAAAGGTCGATACTGTCTTTAACTGCAAAAATTCTGATAAAGAATAAAGCACTCCATAGAAAGAAGAAAGGAGAGAAAAAACGTTATCAAAACGTTTAATTAGTAGTTGGTAATTATTTCCCAAACGGTCATGTAAAATATTCACTGTAATCTCTAAAACTTTTGACAGCTATCCATACCTTCTCTTTCTACGGTCTTCTAGCAAAAATTAAAACACCTCCAATTCTTTCCAGGTTTCTTCGTCTTCCTGCTAGTAGAATTGCGAGTGTTCCCGGAACGTCAGCTGGGATTCCAGTGCAATGACCCCGCGCTGTCACATCCTTTCACGGGAGATACCATCAGTTGGAAGCTGCTGTTGGCTACCACTGTTATACTGCCTTTAGTTGTTGTAAGTACCTTTGCGATTTTGCAATTTTTTGATGTGGTATTATTAAGAACTAGACGAGTTACTCCTTATTTCGGAAGGTACGTTAAGTTGGTAGGTCCCGACCGTCTTTTAAACATCTATGGCAGTCGTTACGGGGATTCAAAAGCCAGAAAATCTGACAACCAGTCTTACCAAGGGGTATCGGATTGCCTGGGAAACTGGGTTGAGGAGGTTAAATAGGCAGTAGCGCTATATAAAACACTGGTTCTCAGCTGCATCAGCTGCAACCCAGTTTGAGCCCGAACTCGGTTGCTTCGTTGAATTGTGAGAAAAAGTGTGCTCTGAACGTGGTTGAAAATCTTGGCAAAATCTTAGGTCTCTCAGCATGCAGAAAACGCGTGAGGTAGAGAAATAAATCTATAGAAAAGTGCCTAACGGCTGGTTCGTCAGATTGCCTGAACTATTGGCTACTTTACTGTACTGCGGTTTGCGGTTTTCCCGTACGTTGCAATCTTTTCCGGGGTCTGGATATATGTAAACGCAATCATCATGCAGAATTTCTAGTACAGTTTTTGCTTATTTCTTTGTATGTATTTAAAGAGATAAGTCAAACCACTAAACCGGTTTTGTGAGGCTTAGCATTATCTAGCATTACGTACTTTCTTTGTTTTTAATAATAAATAAATCAAATAAATAAGCAAGTTTGAATGCTAATCAAGATAAAGTATTGTATTGAAAGAAATTGCATGATGAAATATAGTTTTTATCACATTGAGTTCTCTCAGAGCGTGATTAAGACCTTTTTGCTGTGATATAAGATAACATTATCGCGTTAGTCATATACATATGTATAGATTAAACTGACAGATTATAATACAACCAGACGGTTGTATTCTAATGTGTACCTACTTTATAACTTTTTACCTATTTGTAATTTAGAATGTATTCTTAACTAAACAAAAAGTTGTAAATTTTTGTGTCGTGTTTTCGTGTCATTATGTTAAACTGTCTCGTTTGCTGGTATAAAGCATTCACAAAGCATCCCGGAGTCTGGAAGTTGGTGTTTGATACACCCGTGCATAGATGATCACATTAAGTCGGTCCTACGCCTGATCTCTCACCTATGCTATGAGAATGGGGGAATAGGGAGTACACCCGTGTCTGCATTTTCATGCTTGTACACTATAATATTTATGATCTAGAACAGCCACCGTAACCACCCGGTCTGGAAGCCATTATTATTATATATGATTCTTTATTTTTGCAGATGCTTCTAGTAGAAAGGAAATACCACAATGACAAGTCAGGGAAGTCAAAGCAAGCTATGTTCTGGTTCAAGGAGTACTTATTTGGACTGCTCGTCAATCTTGGGACCGTGCAGACTTTGAAGCTCCTCGTGGGGTCCCCTAGACCCCACTTCTTTGATACTTGCAGCCCTAAGGAAGCTCTCACTTGTCAAGGGTGAGTTTTGTTATTTTTAGGTCTGTTTTTCTGCTTCTGGGTAGTAATATTTTTTTATTTAATATTTTTATTTAAATTTCATTACAGCATGAATTACATAGAGTCTTAAAAATAAGCTTATGTCCGAGTCTTACGTGCCTGAACTAGGATATCCTGTGTTTCAGGCGAGAAGAGCTAAAATAATTTAAAATTAACAAATAATCAAAAGGATTCTATAGTACATTAAAATGAGTTATTCCCAATTTGTCATTAGTACCGATTGGTCACCAACTATTTTTTCCATACACCAAATCCCAATTGGTCATTCGAGCAAAATAAATAATTAAATATTTAAATTTTGAGTTCCGATTCGTCACCCGCATAAAATTTCACGTATCAGAGTAACGTCAGAAATAAAAGTGTTAGAAGAAATTTTAAATGAAAAACTTCGATGTAGGTAAAGGTATCGCTCTCATATAAATATAATAAAATTTACATTAAAACACAGGTGAAAACAACATGGGCATGTTATAAACCCGAAAATGTGACTCGATACTTTTTGTGCCGGTAACAAAAGTACCAGGGGCCCATAACTAGCAAAGAGATTGTATACATAAAAATGATGAATGATGATATAAATTGGTATGTTTATCTACAATTAGGAAAAAAACGTAAAATCCTGACACTCTTGACTGCTATACTCCTGTAAGTTATGCGGTCCTAGTACACGGTGGGCAGTTCCATGGACACTCGTTGATTGGTATATTACTCATCTGATTTATGCGATCCTGGTATTTTGGTTTTGGCCGTGCGGTGTGTGACGCCGTTAAAATCGCGATTTTATTGATAGCGTCTTGCCATATTCGGAAAAAACATAACCAAAATAAAAAAAAAAAAAACATATTACAATATTGTAAAGCTTATCTTGTTCACAGTACTTTTTACAAAATAAACTACAGATGACCAATTGGGACTAAGCAAAATAAAATATTTTATTGAATGACCAACTGGGACACGTTTTTTATGGATGCCAAATCACTAAAATGACGAATCGGGCATAACTCATTAAAATGTGTAAACTATCTGTTTCGTGGACAAGTTGTATTAGGGGTTATATATGAAATTGCCGTTTTATTCTAGTAGGTTTTTGAATTGCCATAGAGTCTTCATGGTTTGAGGTTTTCGAATGGAACTTTTTTCACGTGGTTTCTGTGATGTTCTTCTTTTAAAAAATGTGAAACATTTGATTATCGATGTTCAATTGTTTTTGTTATTCAACTTAAACAAGAAAGATGGATACTGCGAAAATTTGAGTAATTTTTGAATATGAGTTCCGACGCGGGATTGAACGGCAGAAACAGCCCGCAATATCAATGCTGCATTTGAAGAGGTGTCTGCTAAAGAACGCGCCGTGCGATTTTGGATTAAACGCTTTCGTGGTGGAAACTTCGACTTGAAGAACGAGCCATGAGAAAGACCGCCTGACAGGTGATTAACGAGAAATTAAGAGAGACGGTGAACGCCGATCCTAGTCAAACTACCCAGATACCCAGCCGAACACCGAATAATGTTGAAAAAATTAGCAGTAAAACAGCCACGACTCATGAATCGACCTTCACCGCTATTGCTCCATGACAACGCGAGGCCTCATACAGCAAAATAAACCGTTTTAACTCTTCAGGAACTGCAGTTGGAAACTATTCGTCTTCCTCCATATTCGCCAGACCTTGCTCTAACGGACGACCATTTTTTTTGTGATTTGGACAATTATCTACGTCACAAGAAGTTTCTTCCCAGGAGGCAGAACAAAATTCTTTCACACTGTTTGTGCAGTCTAGATCCTCAGAGTTCTATCGTAAAGGCATAAATGACCTTCTTATTAGATGACCGCAATGTATAGATAATAATGGCAACTATTTTGATTAAATAAGTTTGTTAAAAATTTAAAAAAAATACAATTTAGGTTTTCAGTACAAATCGGCAATTTCATACTTTAACCCCTATTATTTACTGCTACAGTATTACCATATCTTAACATCTAGTTTCTTAATTACCAAGTCAATTAAAATAAATAATAATTATCAAAAATTTTATAAAAATTAAATATTAATAAAATCAATTTTATAAACCACATAAAAATATATAATATTAGTCAAAACTGGTATAAAAACAAAATAAACAAAATCACTTTAGCACAGTCAATAAATTCTCTGTATCATCGTAGGACATTTTTTGAAGAGTTTCTTTCAGTACTTTTTTACAGTTTACTTGATTCAAGTCATAAATGTTTGCTTTCGCGTTCAATCTATTGTAAAGTAGAGGACCAAGAAACAGGTAAAATTTTGATGTGAAAGCATGTTTGGTGTGATTTTGAGGGCAGACTATATCTTTACGTCTTTTGTTAGTAACTTCCGTGCTATATGTTAGCTCTGAGTGCTGTTTTAATACAATACCCATTATAAATAACTGACGGACGGTTAGTACTTCACACTTTTTGTATAGCAGGTTAGTGGGAAAAAGGAAGGGCCGGAAAGTAGACACCTTGAGAATTGCTCTCTGGGCTCTCTCAATAATTAACAACAATGTTTTACTCGCTCCACCCCATGTGGTAATACAGTATGTTAATATCGATTGACATAGAGCAAAGTAGACTTGTCTAATTATTTTTGGGTCTGCAATGTAACGTAATTTTTTGAAAACAAATATCAATTTACGAATCCTATTAGTAGTAACTGTGTGCCAATGATTTTTTTCGGGATATACGCTGGTATCGGTTCGGATTGCGCCCTCAAAAAATGCTATGGGCATATCTGTCCGATATGACTGAAAATACATAGGGAGTAATTAAGGATATTACATAGGGAGTAATTAGGGGGAGTACGTAAATGGGGACAGGTCATAGGGGAAACGTAATGAAATATGTACATAGGGATATGACATAGAGTATTAATAAGGGGAAAGATCCAACAAATAATCATTTCATCACCAAAATCTCCAGTACAATTTTTTGCAACCTAAAACCTTTACATTACACTTACAGGACAGAATACGTACCAAAATACACATGTACGAAGGCGCACTGGATCAGCCAATCAGACAAGAGTTTTCCGTCCGGACACACGTCGCTAGCCGTTCATACGGCGATATTTCTCGCTGTAAGTATAATCTAAACTGATATAATAAAGACGATTTTTTACTCTAAAATACCAATAATACTTTACCGATTTGTTGTTTTCTGAGTTTTGTGGAAATAACTATAAGTAAACACAAAAGATGTACATATAATCATCGGCACGAATCTTGAGCGCTGACCTTCACTTGCGCAGACGTGATTTATTAGCAAAGAACTAATCCCGAGTGACAGCTATGACGCGATGCACTGCGGGCCAATCACCGCTTTAGCCCGCCCCCGCGCCTCACTTCATACCACAAAAGGGACCCAATAAATTACTTATGCGCAGGTGAAGGTCAGCGCTCAAGATTCGTGCCGATGATTATACCTACAGTTCGCGACAATAACGTAACTTTGTATTCTGAAGTTAGATATTAGACTCTTACATTTGATCGCACAGATTTTGTCGAGAAGCTTTGCTTGTTCAGTACTAATGACTTCAAAATTGTCAAAAATGTACTGACAAAACACATTCAATATTGAAGAATTACTATTCTCTTCCAGTACTACCTATACCGACGTACAATAACTCGCAGCAACAAGATACTACTGCTACAAGTGGTGCTGCTGTTATCTGCAGCCGTGTGTAGCGTGTCTCGCATGTGGGACCACAGGCATCACTGGTGGGACGTGCTCGCTGGCGCCACTATAGCCATACCCGTGCTGCTCTACACTGTAAGTAGAAAAACTGTCCAACTTTCATTCGTTCTCTGTCTGTATACTCTCTTATGTATTTCCCCTGTAAACTTCCTTATATTATATCCCCCCTATAAACTTCTTAATTTACTCCCCCTATAAATCCTTGTTTACTACGCCTATTAACCATTATTTACTGAAATGAAATCGTTTATTTTGCAAGTTGGACATTACATCACTTTTACACGTCATTTTAAGAACGCTGGGGTCGGCATTTCCTAACTGACCCTGAGAAGAAACGCCGAAACAAACTCAAGGGTCATAATCTCTTTTAACTTACTCCCCTTATAGACCCCATATTTACTCCCCCTATCCCCCTATAAACTCCATTATGTACTCCCTCTATAAACTCCCTTATGTACTCCCCTTATAATCTTTACTACCTATGATAAAGATATTATATCAGATCACTTAACATAGTCAAACAATTTAATCGTTTTACTTACCGTATAATGGATCCCTAAACCTAATTTTCATCTTTTTTCACAGATTTATTCCTTGTGTGATAACTTCAACTGCAAGATGGCGGCCGTCGACTGCCCATCCAAAGAGGAATCTGATGTTGTCGATACGCCGCTTGTAAGCCCCAAAGAGACGTAGTCAATTATTTATTACAAGTAAAACTATATTAAGTAATAACGCTAGTTTAGAAAAAAACAAGCACCCTAATTCGCAAAAATTGTTAAGTTTTTGTATTTTTTTCTAAGCATATGAGTATGATTTGCTGCATTATAAAAAACTTTCCAGATAGTTGTGACTACGCAATGTATATCATTGAATTCTCAAAATGAAAGTTTTTTTTAATTTGATTAGGGTGCTTGGTTTTTTAAACTAATACATCTGAAACATTACCAGTACATATTGAAAGGGTATGCCTAAACTTTCAGTGATCTTCATACTTAAAGATACCAGTTTTGACAGTCTGTGTATTTTTGTGATAAAATATCATAGTTACATGAAATAGTTTTTATTTGTGGGACGTTAACAAAATTAGGGATATGGCTATGTCGCAAAAATATTTTTTTATCAGAATGGGTCTTTGAAACTTGGTCTGGCAAAAAAATTGTGAGTTTTCCACTACAGACTTTCAGTTATCAAGGGAATTTGGAATATCAATGAGTCGTTTTAAACCGAAAACGTTGATTTTTGACAGTGTGTAATGCTGGTCATTGCCTCCATTAGTCCAATTTAATTTATATTTTTAGACCAATTTATTTATTTTTATTTCTAAGCTTAAACGGTATTATTTTGTGATTTCAAAACCTGGTTTTTAGAGATTAGTGTATTAAATACATTAAATGTATGGGGACGTATATGTATAGTGAGTTTTTAGAGTGCAATTTGTGTTACGTGGTTAAAGCAAGTAGTTACGTAAATGCTTCATTGTGCACATTACACATTATTATATGTATCATTATATAGTTCATCATTATGTATTAAGTAGTAACTTAAAATTATATTCATTACTGGATTGTGTGACTCTGAGTCACGCTCACGACAAAATGGTTATCTGAATAATACCAGACGATTATGTATATTCAAAAACTACAAATAATCTTAGACTACAGTAGTATATGTAGGTATGTTAGATTAATGAATATTTTCTCACGGTTAACCATTTAACATTTCATTATAAAAAATGTGATAAATAAAATAAAAGATTGACCCGTTTGACTGCTAACAGTAGTTTTCACGATAGAAGTTAGCCTGTATCGAATAACGACAAAAAAATATAATAATGCTGCTTCGAAAGGTAAATTACATAATAATGAATAATATTTAATAGTGTGACATGATCATGCAAGCGCCTTTACTATATTATAAGTGAAAATGCAATAACTTGTACCAATTGTGAACTACACCAAATAGTACATTGTATATTGACTAAGAGAAACTAATGTTTATTTTGTATGAGATGTATTTTTATTTATTTTTTATCATGCATGTATTAAAAGTGGTTTATTTTTAAGTCTGTTTTTTACTTTGCAATATTAACCTTTAAAAACAATAAAGTTATACTTTTCATACTTACCTTGTCGTGCAATCAAAACACTATTTAAACACTGGTTAACCGAATAATGTCTTAGAAAACACAATAAATTATGCTGAACAAACACGAAATGAAAATCAGTATTTAATTACGTAAACGGTAGATAATTACAGATACACAAAGCTCGGTGACTCCACAAAATATAATTATGTCACACAACTAGCAATTATGATAATTATGAACGATTTTCTACCAAAACCAAGCAAGTTTTCCATTAAAAGTTCATTTAAAATTAATGCTAAGTATGCACGGAACTTAGGACAGCCTTTGACAATGTTGACATCATTAATTTTCCCACAAAACTGATATGACATATTTTACGACCGGTCTAGTATCATTATTTGGCTGAAAATTGACATAAATTGACCATACTCAGCATGAGAATAATATTACAAGCTTTTGTTTTGGTTTTTATACTGTTAGAAAGAAAGGCGTTCGCCAGGGACCATACTTTGGTCCATTTTATAAAAAGTTATGTTCAAAATGAAGAGAAACCTACTATTTTGATTATGAATAATCTTTGCTGGGATAAAAGTAAGTAGCATTTAAATTGAGTTAATTTTTTCATTTTTTTTTCAATTTTGAACCTACCTATACCTATTATAATGGTTCTTTTTCTCAGAGGTAATGGTCAGCTTAGCAAATGAAATGTCTAAAATCGGCAGCAGGTCATCGACATCAATGGGTGTGGATTCACGATATTATTACCATGATTTGCTATACTTGCTTGATCTGGATTGTCCAGGAGCTGAAGATATTATTGCATTGGTAATTTTTACTCTGTTATTTTAATTTATTTGTTTCTAACATAGACAATTTCAGTCACTTTCACTCGTTCTTTTAAAGGCAACAGCTAAAAACCTATTTCGTTCACCATTCCGTTGGCTGGTGATCACCGCATGGTCTAAAAACGCTAACATTGCTGCTTTATGGAACAGCCCAGTTCTGGCAGATAGCGACTTGGTGTTAGCTGCGGGAAATGGTGGTGTTTTGAAACTAGTTGAACGTGAGTAATACTTCAAATTTTTGGAAGTTACTGAAAATTATGTTAACATGGACGGTTACCTAATTCACGCTAAAACCTCAAAAAGAATTGAAATGCAGTTAGACATAATTTCAACCACGTATGTACCGCAGAAGAATATTAATCCAGGTTTACGATTATTAGGATAGACATGAATGTTTCACTACAATTTTCAAAAAAAAAAGGTAATGTCATATTTTTTTAATTTTCATATTTTTTACCTTACCTTCACCTTAATTCGAATAAACCTTTGAAGTCCACAAGCCATCTCCCAACGGCACCATGATTTCAACTCTACGAGGGTTCTACAACGGCAGCCTCTACGACGTGAGGCCTCACCGGGAGCTGTTCCGAAGACGCCGTGACGTCATGGGCCATACCATCACCATGTCCAACGTTATACAGGATAGTAACACCACGGTTTATCATCTGCCGAGGGAGGATGGGATGTGAGTTCAATTTGGATTTGATGAAGTTTCTTCTAGGCGTTTCCGTCGACCAGTGGTGGATGCATCGCAGAGAGCACTTTGGACAACCCTAATTTACTACAACCCTAATTTACTTGTTATGTTACACTTATTTGTTCTTTGTAGCTACTCCCTTATGCAGTCCTCCAATAAACTCCTCCTTTTGTACGACCCATTACAGTTTGAGCTTCCTCATATACTTACTCACTTAACTTGCATATGTACATACTTGCTCATGTACTCCGCTGTATACTCCCTTTTCCCCCTAAACAAGAAGTAAATCAAATATTCTTTGCTTTAAGTAGGCAATATAAGATTTTGTCGTTAAACCCTAGAATCCTAGGTCATTAAATGGTAATCTCCACCAGGGAGCCTCAATACGACTCGATATCAAAGATTTGCTGGATGAACGTGAAGCTAGCCTTCCAAATGCTGAACGCCACTCCAGGGTATGTGTTCAGCTACCGATGGGGGTACAAGGTCAACGGCAAGTGGTCTGGCATGATAGATGATATCCATTCTGGAAGAGCTGAGTTGGGTAAGCTATTTCTTAGAGCTTAGCGTACCTACTGAGGTATCATTATAATATAATATACTATATGTATAAGTCTGTCAACTTGTCCTTGAAATAAGAGCTACTGTTATCAACTCTAACTCGTGTTTTAACACTAGAGGATTATGTCTTACGTGGCTAAGCGTGTAATATACATATTTTGCGGTCCAAAAATCTATCACGCAGTTTCAGGCGGTATCTTTTGTACGTAGTTGCCACTAGTGTAATGCCCTTACGATCGAAAGTTTTCGCACGAAGTACGATTTGTTTATTAAAAGTAAGGTGTTCCACACATTTTCTAGAACTCATTATTCACCTATGTAATCATTTCACTTGTAGGAACAAACTGCGTGGTATCAGACATAGAACGTTTGGACGTGGTTGCCTACACCGATCGTCTAGCTCCCTTCAGAGTTCGCTTCGTATTCCGCCAGCCACCTCTGCCGTATGTCGCGAATATATTCTCCATGCCTTTCTCTAAGAACGTTTGGATCGCCATGTCTGTGTGTGCTGTGTTGAGTACGGCGACTGTTTATTTGGCTGCAAAATGGGAAGCTAAAGAGGGCAAGGTAAGGGATTATTTTGGAGTGTTTGTGTTTTTGATGAAGTTGTGACATTTACAGCTGCTAGAATATTTAGATGACGGTCATAGACAGTGTCGGATCAAGCAAGCTCAGGGCCCGCAAGAATAGATATGAAGTCTTAAAAAAAAATTACCCTTTTATTTAGCCTATCGTGAATGACAAGCAAAAAAAATACAGTTCGGTTGCGTAGGGGCTTCCAAGGCAAGGGTGCGGGGCCCGCAGAAATTACTTCTCTTGTTATAAATAATATGGTAAATCATGCTGTATTATATCTAGCACTACAGCATTGGACCTTATTTAAGCCTTCGATTTCTGTCTAGCTAGCCGTTGCTTAGAACTACTCTGGTCTTTACAGGGTCCAACACAACTAGACAGCATTGGTGACGCGATGTTACTAACGTTCAGTGCAATAGGCCAGCAGGGTTGTGTGATGGAACCAAGAAGACTATCAGGTTGGTTCTGCGGTGTGAGGGTAAGTGCTTGAAATAAAGCTTTTGTTGTTTTCAACTCACAGTTTGAATTGCATAGGAATTGATGGCAATGGTTCTGCGTTTTCATCTGTTGCTGAACGTCGTAATAAGTACAATGATAGTGTAACTGTGGGAGTGTGTCTGCTATAACATATGTTTAGGTCGTATGATGGTGTTTGTGCTGTTCACGGCGCTGATGGCGCTGTACGCCGCTGTGACTAGTGTGTGTATATGTGTGTGCTGTGACGTCACTGTGTGCACAGGTCGTATGATGGTGTTTGTGCTGTTCACGGCGCTGATGGCGCTGTACGCGGCGTACTCCGCCAACATCGTGGTGCTGCTGCAGGCGCCCTCCGACTCCATCCGCAGCCTGCCGCAGCTCGCCAACGCTAAGATCACCCTCGCTGCCAACGATGTGGATTACAATCATTTTGTTTTCAAAGTAAGTAATCTCATAATGGATGGGTCGGCATGTTATCGAAGAAATAATTTTATATAACACAAATACATCAAAAGTAGTACACAGCTTTCTAATACGCAAATACCAAATACTTTGGTACTTACCTATTTATTTTTCATACTATTAAAAATAGCATTTTAAGATTTTGTGAAAATTAATCAATATTTCAGCTCCACAAAGACCCGGTGCGTGAAATCGTTTACAAGCGAATCGACCCGGAGAAAGGAAAGAAACATTTCTACGATCTCAATGAAGGAGTCGAGAGAATTAGACAGGTAAAGTTGTTACTAACCTCATCTGTGTAACCTTTTCAAAATATGTCGGGGTCGGCTTCAAGAAGCTTTTAGTATACCAGTGCTTTATATGGAGTGACTGCCTCTCTAACCTTCTCGACGAACCAACTTTCCAAGCCCTCCAGTTACCCTCGGGTAAGAGTGGTCGTCAAACTTTCTGGCTTCTAACTATCTGTAACGATTGCCAAAGATGTCAATTACATCAATTTCAATCTTTCACTGCTGCCCTAACTTGAATTCGCGATCTATCATCACAAGTTGAAAACTGAAACTATAGTGAGAACGTTGTGTTCTAACACCATGCCTACCTAATCCCCTCTCATCACACCAGGGTCTGTTCGCGTTCCACTCTATCGTGGAGCCAGTATACATGAGGATCGAGCAGACGTTCCTGGAGACTGAGAAGTGTGATCTCATGGAGGTGGACTTCCTCAACAGCTACGATACCTTCGTACCCGTGAGGAAGGAGTCACCTTACTTAGAGCTTTTGAGGGTCGTGTGAGTAAAGTTTAACTGGTCTGTGACTTTTGGTAAATTCAGATTTAATCTAAGGATGTAGTTTTTGAGTTCATATTCACTTCCTTTATGGTATTTAGGTACAAAAGTTTATTTATTTATTGGTTAAATGCTTTTTGCACACTATACAATGTGCAAAGTTGGAACAGTTTTCGCAAAACACCCTCACCCGCTGATGACGCCAAAAAAAATTACGAGGATTATTCATACATAGGTATGTTTGTTACTTTCAAGGAGTGCTGTAGCAATTTAAATGAAAATTTTTACCTACGTATGGAGATTAATCGTCACATTATAAGGCTATCTCAGTACTTAGTTTCTTGACTTCTATTTGTGCTGACAACAATTCAGTCTTTTTCAACCAATTTCTTAAAACCCAGTTTAACTAACCAACGCCATTTCGCAGCTTTAAACAGATCCGCGAGTCCGGCATCCAGTCGGCCCTATCCAAGCGTCTCCAAGTACCCAAGCCCCACTGCACCAGCAAGATGTCCTCGTTCAGCAGCGTGGGGCTGATGGACATGAAGCCTGTGCTGATCCTCATGCTGTACGGCGTCTGTCTGTCCGTCACCATCGCTGCTGCCGAGATCCTTGTGTTTAAACTGTGAGTGTCCAAACGACTTCAAGTGCACCCCACTTCACAAAAGTGCTTCAAGTGCACATTGAGTTGAATTTGGAATTATTTGGGCTTAGGAATAGGGATTATTTTCGCGTATTTTTTTTTCGGGGGGAGAAAGGGGCTGTAGATTAGAAACTTCGAACTGTGAAGTTATATTTAAAAACTGAGTTTAATCGAATACTTTTCTGAATTATGTGCGTATTGTATCTTTATATGACTTGTCTGAGTAAAAAACATTAGCGACAAAATTACCACATATTTTTTTTTACAGGAGCGAGCATCGAAAAAAGTACAAAGTGGAGGCAACGGATGATCTACCATCACCATAAATATTATATTACTGCTTTATTCACTGTAGTATGTCGTAGGTATATCTGTAGAATCAAATTAGGATGCAAAGGTAAAAATAAAACAAAATACAGCCGTTAAAGGTTAATTTAATTGTACTAGCTAGGTTCAAAACATTTTAAATGCTCATTCATAAACCAAAACCGTACATAAAGCAAGCAGCACACCGAAATACTAATATGTTGAAAAATGCAAATAAATCAAAATATTCATGAAAACTTGCTGATATTTTTTCATTGACCTATCTTATACACGTTTAGGCCTTTTTCAAATTTAATCAAAGAGGATACAAACAAAGAGGTAAAATATCAATATTACATTGCTTTTAATTTCGTGAAAATATTTCAACTTGCAAAAAGCACAAATAAGTAAAAGTTGACGTAATTTTAGTGCCTACACTTTAGTAACTAGTTTCGGTATGCCTTAACATAATTAAAAACTTTAGAAGTTGACAAGCTTAAGTTTACTACTCAAAATAAATTACTACGAAAGACGGAAAGGTAAAGATTTTCTTCTCACTGGAAATTCAGTAAAATATACCACTGGTACTGGACCGTATAAGAAAGCTAGAAATTAACTTCTTCAGTATTAAACCATACCTTACCTAATCTAGCCCAACGCTGGGTAAAGTACTCAACACCGCTAAAATTTTAATATCAATTTTATTGCTAAAAACACAAAATCATCACTATTTTTTTTTTCACTCAAAATTAGAATAACCTATTCATATAAAATGCGAGGTTCATGGAATTCTTTGCCCAGCAGTGGGAGTCAAATGCCAATAAAACTGAAATTCGGTGACTTATATACTATTTAAACTAGTTTTAACTAGATCCGTAAGTATCTAGAGTTCTAAATAAATAATTGAAAAACTTCCGACAGTTTGCACAAAGTTGGAACAATACTTTTATTTCAATCTAACCCTTTTTGTTCTAAACTTAAAGTAGGTTTTTGAATCATTCGTGATGAAATTTAAATATACTCTGAAGCATGAATTTCATATTTCATTAGACTTTTTAGCAGCAGATCTTTTATAGAAATATAATTATTTTCGTTAAATAAATAAATAAATGCTTTTATATATTAATTTTTACGATATTTTTATAATTTACCTGCTAGTCTAATTTTCACAACACACCAAAAAAAAATACAAACATTGCTTGTAGACTTTCGAAATAACATTATTATTTCATGAGATTGGCATTAATTGAAAGGAGTTTTGAAGATGTCTTTTGTAACTTTCTACATATCATAAAAATGCACATTTTCACTTATAATACCACAAGAGCTTCAAAATTATCGGGTATTTTCCGATAGGTTCGTTGCAAACAAATGAAGGAGTCAAGTTTTTCAGGTTAAAAAATAACGAGCGCGAAGCGCGAGTGATTTTTCCTGAAAAACTTGACGACTTTATTTGTTTGCAGGAACTGAGGGAAATGCCAGATAATTATGAAGCTCGTGTGTATTCGAAGATTATTTTTCCGTCCCAAATGTCGGCCACAACCTGTCAGTTTGACGTAGCAACGACCAGAGAAAATATTCAAAAAATTTTCAGTATAATACCATGTAGGTTGTACCACGTGACGTCGAATGGTGCAATTCTATTGGTCGATATTTGGGTCGGAAAAATAATCAACCTAATTCAACCAACAATTACCTATTTTTATTTCAAACATCGACATTAAACTTTCACGTACGATTCAAAAACCCCATTTGTCTCTACTTCATCAGTTCACTGTCTTCAGCCAAGGTCTTGTTCTTGACGAGCGTGTTGAGATGGTCTATGAGTCCCTGTATGGACATCTCGCCGTGAACTTTGTTGTCGCGGGTGCGAACGTTAACTGTGCCTGATGTCTTCTCGCGGTCGCCGACAACTGTAAAAAAGGTGGTACTAGGTTTAGTTGGTTTGTTTTTGAAACAATAATCTTCTTATTTAGTGAGCTGCATATTTAATCATGTAACAAACCCTGGTCTCAGAGTTTTTACAAAGTCGCCTGACAGCCTCTGACGTGGTCAAGAGTTTGTAATTCGACCCCAAACAAAGACGTTCTATGTGAGTAAAATTCTATTCTCGCTGCGGAAGTGCAAAGTTATGTCCGTCACACGAGAGAAAAGTATTTTGCATCTCTCGACTCGCTCAGGATTCTACTCTAGAATCTCTCGGTAAGCTCTTAATTCTAATAGAATCCTTTGCTTGAAACACAACTTTGCTCGCTTGTAACACAAGTAACTACAGATTATTTCTGACAATTTCCTTTATAGAATTTTAGCATTATATTGAATGTGTCACACTGTCTGATTATGAATTCTCACCTAAGATATAGTTGAACTGCGCGAGCTGTGCATTCCTGACTTTCTTGTTGAGCGTGTCGCCCGCGTCCGTGTCCACCTCCGACATGAAGCCTGCTGCGAACAGCTGCTGGTTCACCTGACATATTATAAAGGTAAAAGTAAGTAACGGTAATAATATAAATTCGATAGAAGATAGGTAAATCAGCTGAACTGATTTTGGTATGGGATAGAGTTTTAGTGTATTTCTACACATGCAAGTTTACAGAAAGAAAAAATCATTTATTTTTGCGCAAACGCAAATACACACAAAGAAAAAAAACTATAATTTGTAATTTAGTTCTGAATTTCTTCGTAGTTGAGTAATAAATTAAATTTTAATAAATGTTTTCAATACATGATATTGCAGAAATACACGGAAGTGGTAAAATACATAGGCTGCTGGGCATTTTTGAAGCTCTCTTTAGTAAAATTAACCTCCTAAAACTGCTAATTTTCAGCCTACCTTGAATAATTTTTTATCTGACATATATTCAAATACTACGTATAAAGTTTCCCTCATGTTATCAACTTATCCTAAAATAGAATTAAATTTTTTGGGGGGATCCAAAAAATTCAATTATTGTCTCATATACTCACATGCACAGCATAGTCATCGAAGGAAGGTCCGACAGGCACGACACACACCTGCCGGGGACTGAGCCAGAAGGGCCACTTGCCCGCGTACGACTCGCTCAGTATAGCGATCATACGCTCCACTGAGCCTAGGATAGCTCGGTGTATGATGACTGGACGCTTCTTGTCGCCACTTTCACTGGAAATTGAGTTAATAATGAGGTGAAAATATTGTTTTTTAAGTATTGAAAAGATAACTACTGGACATTATTACTAGAACTTCACTATCTGATGTTTGTCACTATGCTGTATCTTATGAACCATGATTGTGGATCCCGGCTGTGATTTTAACATCTTTGGCAGTCATTACGATAGAAGCCAGAAAGCCAATCGGTCTTACCAAGGGATATCGGAAATTCCTATCTTTTAGTAAACAAATCTACAGATATTTTATTGAAATCCACCAAAAGTTCTTAACATACTATCCAAATAATTACCTAACATAAGTGAGGTTGAATCTCTCGGGCAGCTGGAAGTCTAGCTGTATGGTAGCACACTGATGTGATCGTCTCAAGGCGTCCTGTATGGTGATGTCTATCTTGGGACCGTAGAATGCACCATCACCTGGGTTCAATTGCCACGGTCGACCGAATTTGTTCAGTGAGTCTGCTAGAGCCTGGAAAAAGTAACATTTTAAGATTAACCTTAGAATCTAAGTTTCATTACGTCAGACCAGGTTTGTCTGTAAACTACAGACAAACCTGGTCTGACTATTATTTATAATCTGGTAATTTAATTTAATTAAATTGTTATTAATTTTGCAATTACAAGTAAAAATTATGATTGTACAAGATTCATTCATTCTACAGTTAACACAATTTTGTTTCAATGACTGCCAAATATTTTGAAACTCATCTTTTTAGCAATAAATGTTTATTTTTGTATCATTACTAATTTAGCTCTAGTGAAAGTGGTAGTAATTCTTTATAATGTATTTCAGTACGAAATCTAAAATACCTTTTCAGCCTGGTCCCAAGTTGCGAGGTCTCCTAGGTACTTCTCAGGCCTCGTAGACAGTTTCAATTGGAAAGTGAACCCGAACGTTGTGTACACGTGATCCAAGAATTCTAGGCACGCAATCTGTGGAAAAGGGTATTTTTTTTTAGTCTTGATCTAAAAAAATATAACCGTAACATAGTTGTAATTTGGTTGGAGGAATGTTTAAAGATTGCTAAGTATGGTTTTACTGTTATTTGAACATCTTTAGCAGTCTCACTTTCTGCAGCTTTTGGAATGCTCATAAATCCTATATCGGCATTCCGGGGGCTGCGGAGGGTGGGGCTTTGGTTTGGATTTGTTTGTTAATTTGGGAATATAGTTACCAACATCCTAAATTTAATTTATACATAAGTAAATATTCCTTGTATCTAATATCTTGATGTAGACTAAGTTGTAGCATTAATCACAAACTTTTGTAGTTTATAAATGCTATGTATATTAATGTTTTTGTTGTATATTTTAAATGGTAATAAAAAAAATAAAAAAGTCGTTACGAGTAGTCAGAAGCTAGAGAGTTTGACAACCAGTCTTACCAAGGGGTATTGGGTTGCCCGGTAACTGGGTTGAATAACTCAGCTACATCTGATGAGACTAGAAGCCGACCCCAACATAGTTGTCAAAAGGCTCGGCAGATAAGGGCAGGGTGATGCAGTGACAACAACATACCATCTCCTGCTCGATATGCTGCGGGGTACAGAATATATGCGCGTCGTCCTGCTGGAAGCGCCGCACGCGCGTGAGGCCGGTGAGCGCGCCGCTCAGCTCGTTGCGGTGCAGCACGCCGAAGTCGGCGAGGCGGAGGGGCAGCTCGCGCCACGAGCGGGTGCGGTTGTCGAACAGCAGGCTGAAAAACGAAATTCAATCTTTATAGTATGCACAAAATAAAATGATGAAAAAAAAAATGCCAAATTATTGGCATCATTCAACTATTGGACGTGCGCAATCCTCCGGCGCGTGAGTAGCGCGAACACTGCACGAGGCGCGTTCTTACCCTTTCGCCCACTATCCCCACCGCCCGTTGTGACTGACTTCACTAAAGCGACGTTCACGCAGTGTCTCGCCTCGCGGCGGACGCCGAGCTCATACGAACGAGTTATGGCGCGTTCCTATTGTGGGGGAAGCCTTTAGCGTTACTACCTCTTGGAAGAAACCAGGCACCCAGAAGAGGCCTCATAAATGACACTGACAGTGACATTTCTAGGACCCCAAAGATTTTTCGACATCATACTTCTTACAATACCTACTTTTTTGACAGTGATGTGCAAGGGCAAAATGTTGAAAAGTCCCAGCGTAACTTACCAGTGTCCGGGACAGTTCATGAGCTTGAACGCGAAGGTATTTTAGGAGGACCCTAATTTTTCATGCCTAAATACTTTTTGAAAAACTTACCTTTTTGCTAACAATCATTAAATACCCAACCAAACCTAAGACGTATTTTAATTATAAAAGCTACAGTAACTCACCAATGTCCTGGACAGTTCATGGGCTTGAGCGCGAAGGTCTCCTTCTCGACGTCGAAGGAGAACATGTTCTCGGCGTAGTGCGCCCAGTGGCCTGACGTCTGCCACAGCTTCGAGTTGTACATGTTCGGCGTTACCACCTCTTGGAAGCCGCGGATTCTAAAAAAAAACATTAATTGGGAATTTATATTGTTGTGTTATTTCTAGAGAAAAAAAATCGCGACAACCAGTGCTGCAAACAACGTAATGAATAAAAAAATTCATTTCGCTTTGAATTTGGAAGTATTTCTAAGTCTTTCGTCAATAAATCTACCGGTCTCTTATTTAGTGATCGGCAATGAAAGGGGAACACAATATTTTCAAATTATAAATAGAAGATAAGGTTACATGTAAACTTACCTGTATTGCTCTCTAATGAAGTTGACGAGAGTATTGTATATGTGTGCTCCGCGCGGCTGGAAGAAGCACGACCCGGGGGACAGCTCGTGGAAGAAGAACAGCTCTTGTTCCTGAACCAAACGCATTTAAATTAAACTTTATTGCTTTGTATTAAGGACGCGAACCGTCTTTATGATTGACTGCAGGTAATCAAATCTTTCGGCAATAAACAAAACTCACTTTTAAGAAATATGAAATGCAACAAGATAAAAATTACTCTACAGCCTGAAGATTTTTTTTATTTACACCATGATTTTAAATTGGATATTTTCTATGAATCTGTCATTGGTCTCTACATAAGACAATTATGTGTTTTTATTGGGTTTGCAAGGAATGTCTCATTGAGTATAACCAGAGGTACGAAATAGACGCTTTCTCATCTTCTATTTCAAATAATATTCTAAAAATATATATTTTGTATCTTTATTTCGAATATATTGCTCTGGTAAATAAGCATTTAATTTATACTTTTTTTTTCAAAATTCAAGCTGGAATATTGATTTAATTCCTGCAAGTAAACCACTCACCCTGCCGATCTTCCTATGGTCCCTCTTAGCGGCCTCCTCCTGTATATGCTCCCACTCCTTCAGTTGTTTGGGCTCGGGGAACGAGACGCCGTAGATACGCTGTAAGCTTTCAGCGTCGGCTTTACCCTCCCAGTAGGTAGCTGAGTTCTAGAGATAAAAAACAGTTTTTTTTGAAAAATATCTCCATACAACACTTCAAACCTTACGCATACGCGGTACTGTGTTTTCAAGATATAAAATCCTACTATAGTATCTACTTTAGGATAAGCAAAACTTCTCAACAAGATCTGTACAAACAAATGTGCGGAGTCAAATAACTAACTAAAATAAATGCCAATCTACATGCTGCAAACTGTATTTTTTATTATTAGGTCCAGGAATTTATGATGAAAAACTATATTCTAACTATGCTAAAATGTATTACATCCAAACGAAGTCAAGTCAGGTTCTATTCTAGGCAGTATCTAATTGGAATACGCAGCAAAAAAGAAAATTGGTTGTATTTTAATGTTGAATACATCTATTTCGCTAGTCTGTTTTTGTGTGGGTTTTCCAAGCAAAAACTATCATTACCAACCCAGTCTTAAAATAGGTATGGCAAAATAATGACCTAAAAACCAACAATGGTCAATTTCCTATAGTTAACAACAAGGAAACATAACAAGGAAATATTATTCCCAAACCAAAATCAACATACCTTAGTGACCTTCAAGGCCTTAACCTTCCCCGTATGCCTCACATGAGGCCCCCTACACAAATCAATAAGGGGCCCACATCTATACACCGTAGTAGTAGGAGTGTTAACTTTCTCGTTCAAAATGCGCACTTTGAAAGGGTTGTAATCAAACATTTCCAGTAACTGTTCTTTAGTCAACTCTAGACGTTCGAAAGGCTGCTTTTCTTTTGCTATTTTCTTTACGAGGCCTTCTAGAACGTGGAAATCGGTTGATGAGATCTGAGGAAAAACATTGTTATTTAGAATTTTCTTCTATGATTATTTTTATTTTAACTCTGATTTGACTTATTTCTAAAAAGTTTGTATGTATGTCCTTACCCCTTTTTCTGGATAATACATGTCGTAATAGAAACCTTCATCGATAGGAGGTCCGTAGCAGAGGCAACCGCCGTAAACCTGTAGAAAAGAAATATTGCCTTAGTCTTCAGAATCACTGATTTATTTACTTACCTATTGTTAAAAAATATTGCTTCATTCAATCAATCAATCAATCTTTAATTGTGATGATATTGATAAGAGTGGCTAGGTATATAATAGCTGTGGCTAAGATAATCACTGCAGCGTTTGGTTATTCAATTAACTGCTTTCTGCATGATACGTGATCCATTTCCGACACGAACAAGAGACAGATTAATTGTAATCTGACGAACATACTACGCAGCTATGTAAGTTCGTAACGCATCTACAAGACAGTGGAAATTTCAATCGAGCTAAAATGGCCGAACCAATTCAGTTCATTTTTGGCACAGTGAACGTTTATCCCTGGAGATGGACATAGGTTAATTTGGTCGGTGCAATTCGGCCAAAACATCAGGTAAAGAGAAAGGTATCGTACCTTCAAGCATAGTATCGCATCTTAGTCCCGATTATTTATAAATATGTGTACAAAATCACGAAAGTTTAAAAACCTTTAGAAGCTATAGTATTGTAATATTTACCCTCTCCATAGCTTCTCCCAGCATATGCGCAGAAGAGTGCCAGAACACAGCCTGAGCATCTGTATTATCCCAGCGGAGCAGTTCCAACTTGCAGTCACTCTCCAGTGGCCGGTCCAGGTCCCAAAGCTCATTGTTCACCCGAGCGATGATGGTGGAGTCTGCCAGACCCTGGCTGCGAGGGAGGACAGTCATCATGAGGGCCGGAGGTGGAGTTACAGGGTGGAACTGGTTGGATTGGCTTTACTGGGAGTGTTTATTAGTCTGTGGCTTTATGGTTTAGTAAAAGTGACCTTGTATTGTAAAATGGACTTTAGAAACCTGATTTTGAATATTTCAAAAAGCAGGTAGTAATAAATGAAGAGACGCAAAATCTATTCATGATTAAGCTTATGAATATAATTATAGTTTAATTCATAAGGAAGTAATAGAGAAACTAGATTTTTATATTTAGCATAGTTCATATGTCACAAGTTACACATGCTAGAATTTGTGAATCAGATTATAGTAAAATTAAGGACATCCAGTTTTTAATAGACACCAATGACAGTAAAGCATAGATATTATTTCCATATATCAGCATGCTGCATACAGCTATTGAATATATTGGTATCAAGCATGCCTATTTAGTACATACTCATACATAGTATTAATCTCATTTTTAACAACAAATAAGAAAGATTATATGACAGGAAGCTTAGCAAATATTGTGTGAACATGTTACTTGAATATCACACCAAATATATGGATGTTAACCATGCTAGTTTAGACATTTACCAGTGAAAGCCATCAACAGTCCACCCTTATGCAAAGTACTTACTATTCACTCCACCACTCGCTTGTGTGCAGGTAAATAAGTAATTTATTATTATATACATGTTCTAGCGATAATTAGCTACACCTAAGTAAAAAAAATATCTGCTGGGATTGATAGAAAAATATTTTTGGTACAAGTATTAACAGATACCTTATTCAGTGCAAGAAAATTGTCTAATAGATCTATTTTTATTATCCAGTTATTGAACAAAATCATTAATTGTTTGGCCATTTCAAATTAATGTCAATACTCCATTTCTCAACAAAAAAGCAAAACTTTTGTAAGATAAATGTTCATTTAGAAAAAAAAAACTAATATTATATAGCTACCAAACGTTCTTTGAGTACCATGGAATTGCTATATTATTTATTTGTACATAGATAAGATTATGCTGTCATCATATTATTAACCTTTCAATCAAAATTATCATTTATACATGAAAATCTACTTTGTCACATTTTGATCAATACATATTATCATATAACATTATTAATGCTAACATAATAGTTTAAGGAAATTTCATCAAGGAAATGACTCATTGCTTTGTAGTTTATCATAAGACGTTTGAATCATCACACTCATATTATAAAAGCAAGTTTTAGTGTGCGTTTGTTGCTTCTTCACGTTTAAACTACTGAAAGTATTTTGATGACAATTGGCAGTTACATAGTTTAAACATAAAAATAATATATAGACTACTAGTAGTTTTCCCACGTTTTCACCCGCGTCCCGTGGGAGCTACTGTCCGCACCGGGATAAAATATAGCCCATGTTACTCGCAGATAATATAGCTTTCTAATGGTGAAAGAATATTTAAAATCGGCCCAGTTGTTTTTGAGTTTTTCCAATACAACCAAACAAAGTTTTCCTCTTTATAATATTAGTATAAACAATTTTGTGAGGTGCGGGATGTAGTTCCCTCAGAAAGTGATAAAATAAACATTTATAAACCGTGATCAATCACAATGAGCATGTATGAATTAGACTTTATAAATAAATCTATTACAATGTATACCTTGATAATCTCTTTCATTATTTGATTTGTTTTACTATCTATTGTCTATTTATTGATAAAGTTTATCACAGTACTATGGAGTGCAAAACATTATTTGAGTGTGTGGATAAGAAAATCCATAACAAAATGACCCAGTTTATCAGTGTTACGAAATTTTTTTTCCAAAAAACTAACCACATTTTGAGATAGTCGGTTAAAATTATTGATATCAAACTGAAGAGTTTATTAGTTTATTTGCTTGAATTAGCTAATCTCAACCACTACCGGAGCAATATGAAAAACTCTTTCAGTGTTAGATATACATTTACTTGGATGCAGGAAGAGTTCCCACAGGATTCGGGAAATCATTTGCAGAAGCTTTAGTGATTATTTAAAAAATAAACTCACCTAATTCCTTTAGCAACATCATAAGGGCTAGTTTTCCAGGCTTTAGCTTCAACTGTCTTCCCATCAGGTAAGGTCACCACTATGCTCATATCAGGCTTGTTAGCCAGCTGCTCATCATACTGAGCTTTAAACTTGTCCCACAAGGTAATACGTTTCTGGATGTATTCCGGCCAAGGGTTCAGCTCAGCAACCCCTCCGGAACCTTCTTCCGTTTTCTTCTTCTTTTCCTTCATGGCTTTAGCCTTTGACTGTTGAGAAATAGGTTTTATTGAATTATCTGCCTCTTTATTGCTTGTACAGAGTCTGCCTATTTTGATGAGTCATTAACTTATTCACTGAGAAAAAATACTTTGCTTATGCTATTGTCAGTAGGAAGTTTAAAATATTAGGCAATAATTATTTTCGAGTATTAAAAGGACATCTAAATCAATATTGAGTTTGGCAATTACGTGAAATCTTTTTGATTACACAGTTGTCTACGAAGCAATCGGCTTAGAATACATTTAAATAACCTATTGAATACTTTTGCAACACGAACACAAGGATTTTCTTCACAAAAACATAATTACAATCGGCAACTTGAATTTGGAATTATCACAGCAAAAATGCCACAAAAAATCAAAGACTAGGATATAGAATAACGAAATATAGGCAAAGGAAACCGCATGATATCATTCCAGCTAGTAATGCTGATGAAAGTCCTACAGACCCATGTGGCATATGCGTAGTCCTTGCAGCGGACCACACAGCCTCCACGGATGCCAATAAACTTTATCATGACTTACATAACGCACAAATATACTTTCTCAAACTAAATATAATGTTTAAAACCCTGCCTTTGAGTCAATGTTTAGTTTTTGGATATCTTCAGCAGCAGTGTCACCCATTGCGGAACGTGTCTTTCGAATTTGACAGCCGGACTAATGTTGTCAGCTGCAAAAGCGTGAAATATTTGTTATGCGCTCTGTTCTACGCAATATTGTGAGTTTTAATTAAATAGTTTTGAAAAGTTCATGTTCACTTTTCGTTCATTTTGCACAATCCAGTCATTAAGTAAGACTAGAAGAAGTTTTTCAAAAGAATTTAGATGTTTTCAAAAATCTTGCTCAAAGTAACTTCACTAAGGAGTTGAATCCAAAAAGTTATGATAGGTAAAATCCGAGTACCTTAAAAAGTGTGTCACAAAATGACAACTTTGTGTAAAACAAAATTCAAAATTACAAGGCGTAATATATTAATTTTCTAGTGTAATCCAGACTTTCTTTCGGCTATGGCTACGCAGAAAACTCGCCCTATAGATGCGTTACATCGCATCATGTCTTCATTCAAGCAGTTTGAAAAGAAGTTGGACAAATTACAAGATGATGTGAATTTTCACGGACAGACTCTAACAGACCTTAGAACCATGGTAACAAACCTTTCAGGAGGGAATATTGCTATGACCGAAGGCAAATCCGACGACAATAGGCGTCCCTTAAAGAAAACAGCAGCTATCCAGTATGAGGAAAAAACGAACTTGGATGATCCTATTAAAACGAAACGGAGGAATGCCCTTCAGCCAATACCTACTAAACTGAAAGTGAAGAGTTTACAGTATCAGAAACCGGTTGTCGATAGTATAAATTCACCATATCAAGGCTACATGAACAAGCTTGAGGCGAATGCCAAGAGTATGGCTGCAAAGCACGCCCTCAGGCACAGGAAAGCAGAGGCCCCACGAAAAGCAAACACACTACGAAACCAAAAAAACATGGAAAAGAAACGCAATAAACTCGCAAAGTAGGGATTACACTGGAAAATTAAATATTTCATGTTTGGTAAAAATTATATGTAATTTTTGTTGCTGCTTGACAGGTGGGACTAAAAAGTAAATAAAACTAAAAAATATTCTACGTATGGTTTACTCATTTATTCCTATGTTTACTACCCATTTACACTAATGAAACATAAGGCATCTATTGAAAATACATGGGCAAAAATATTTGCTCTAAACAAAGAACGCTTTTGTAGCATCTACTTCATGACTTTGATCAATTGAACTTTGGAACTCCTTTTGTACCGGTTCATCCTGGAAAAAAGAATTCCATGATTTAAAACATATAAAAAGATATTGCTATGAAAATTAAGTTAGGTGTTCCTAAGAGCTATTAGCGGGCACTGGTGACTTCAGTGACTTGTCAGCATCATGGATATGCACCAAGTTGTCATGTCGTAGGGTACACGCGCGCATTTCCATACCTACCATATTTAAGAATTATGATATTAGGTAATGTCAAAATTCTATCTCTATTAAAAAAACAGGTTGGGTCCCTAAGTTCTCGAAGAATACATTAAAGAACTAACAGTTTATACACAGCGATCTCCCCAATCACGATGGTGACTGACACAGCGACGCCATACAGCATGAGGATCAGCACTGGCCGCATGTCCATCAGGCCCACGCTGCTGAACGAAGACATCTTGGTGGTGCAGTGGGGCTTGGAGACGAGGAACCGCTTGCGGATCGCTGATTGGATGCCGGACTCGCGAATTTGCTTGTGACTGAAAAAGAGGAACATCGAGCTCATCTGCATGCATTCTTTATTTTTTTAAATAAATAGATACACATGGAGTGGCAAGAATCCTGATGTTCAGAAAATATAAAAGGGCAATGATTATAACTTAGTATCTAATCATAGGTAAGTAATCGTGCATTCAGTCTCGAGAAAGTTGGTCTGTCATAATTTCAGGCATTTTGTCACGCTAAAAGCGCTATTTAAAAATAGAAACCCAAGTAGGCAGGTAGAAGGAAGGTAGCAAATAAAAACTAACACAACTCTAATCAGCTCCAAATATGGGGATCCTTTCCTGACAGGAGTGAATGAGTCGAAGGTCACCAGGTAATCCACAGTTGCGATGTCACACTTCTCACTCTCCAGGAATGTGGCTTCAATCTGACGGTATACTGGCTCTGCCACTGAATGGAGTGCGAACAGACCCTGGAAAAGAGATCAGATATAAGTAGATCCACGTGTATGGCTTACTCTCGAAAATGTTCTAGTTTTTAGTCGAAGTGTGTGGAGCAATTTGGATAATTATTTTAGAATAGAAAAAGCAGAAAAAGTCCAAAAGAATGAAGTCGCAGATTCAGTATCTATTGGGTAAGAATTGCATTCTCATTTTATTTGTACACGATATCTATTAAATGGCGCACCAAGGGCGTTTCAATAAAAATGCAATAAGTGCAGTGATGACACATTACGACTAGACAAATGAATACTCATAAACGCCTGAGCTAATATTGATGCTACATAATTTGTACCTTTCTGATTCTTTCAACACCATCAGCAAGGCTGTAAAGTCGTGCTTTTCCATTTTCAGGAAAAACTCTGTCCCTTATTGAAGTATGGAGAGGTTCTTTGCTTTGATTCTGAAACACGTCATTATAGGATCAAAATGGAGTCTCTAAAATGGATAACTTTCAAAATACAAACATAAAATGGGGCTGCTCACGAAAACGAAATGGTTATAGTCCACATCGTTGGCGGCGAGGGTGATCTTAGCGTTGGCGAGCTGCGGCAGGCTGCGGATGGAGTCGGAGGGCGCCTGCAGCAGCACCACGATGTTGGCGGAGTACGCCGCGTACAGCGCCATCAGCGCCGTGAACAGCACAAACACCATCATACGACCTGTACATACACTCATAGATATATTACTTCACAGTACGACCATACACTCTCACACACACACTGCACAGGGTTGTTTGCAACGTACCCGTTCAAAGTTGTTATGCATTCACGCTAATCTTTAGGTTACCTGGTGCCCTCCTTGGCTCTATGTAACACCCTTGCTGAGTTACTGCACTCATCGTTAACAGCAGAGCATCACAAATTCCACCATCTAGCTGCTGTTGTGTAGAAGCCTAAAGAGTAGAAAATCCTATAAGATAATGGCTGTATTTGCCACTAAGGACAATATGGTTACTTCATAGAAAAACATACCTTCGTCAAAACCAGTTCCACCTTACTTGCCAAGTACAAAGTAACGGTAGCTATAGCAGTACAAACGGCTATAGTAACCCAAACCCTGGTGGAGAAGGGAAGGTAGAACACATTAGCCACGTACGCTAAGGGTGGCTGTCTGAAGATGAATAGCATCCGCATGGGAGCCACCAGGTCTGTGTAGGTCACCACGTCGAACCGATCGCGGAATATCACGCAGTTAGTGCCTGTCGAGAAGATGAAGTCTTAACTTTTTGGTAGATTAAGGTAGATACGGATCGCCAAAGAAAAAAGGAACACTGTTAAGATGACTTTATTGTCTTGGTATCTGTTAAGACCTTTTTCTCAAGAACACGGACAGATATGCATGCAGGTAGGTACGTAGTTAACAAAGCTGGACAAAGGCCTCCTCATCTCTACTCCACTGCTCCACATTTTCTGACCTTTTGAACCACTAGTCTCAATGATAGGCTTCCAGCTCATACCTTCATTAAGTATCGCAAATAAACGTATAAGCGTGACACCAAGAACCACAAACGCAATATTTGCAACCAGCGTATCCTCTTATCACTCCGCAAGATTCCCGAAGTACATTTATCCACTTACCAACATCAGCTTTATTAGAATAGAGATCAGCGATCATGCCCGACCACTGGCCATCCACTTTGTATCCGTATCTGTAGCTGAAGATGTACTTGGCAGTCGCGTTGATCATCTCGAAGCCGATCTTGGCGGCTGACCAGCACGCTTTTGTTATTGAGTCGTATTGTAGTTCCCTGGACAAATAGGTACCAAGGTATTTCTTCTATTTTTGTAATTCACGACATATTTTTTTGAGTGAGTAGTAAGGAGTGGTCAGGATATCAATTTTAACACTAAATTGCACGTTAATCGTAAGACGGATTAAGAACTGTAGCCCAAGCACGAATATTTGCGAAAAGTTATTCGTATCGAAATCGAGTAACATTTGTATGAGAATTGTACAGCGCCCCTATCGGGCGTAAAAGGAAACAAAAAATGGCAGCACGAACATTGTTTTGACGTACGGTAACGTAAACTCTCGAAGGCTGGCTATCGAGTATGGTCGAAACATTATTCACTTGAAAAAAGTCGGTGAGAAAAGTTTCGAGAAGTGTAAAAATAAAGTTTTAACCGTGTTTATGTTTTGTTTAGAGTTAGTTTTGTGAATAGAAGTGTTTTAAAATTATTGTTAAGTTATTGGAACAATTAGTAATAGCTTCAATATACTTTAAAATGCAAAGACCGCCACTGTATGAACGTAGTACCGCATATTATTTTTTAGCTTCAAATTTACTAGAAAATTATGGATATCAATCACGAGAAACAAGGTACCTAAGTAATTAAATCATATTTTATTTATTTGCGTAGATACCTATAGAATTAATGTGTTTGAAAAAAAAATGTTATTTATATGTTTATTTTTAATCATTGTAGAGCAAAACTTAGGAATAGAATTAACCCACTGGACACAAATGAAACCGAATTTAAAAATATAGAATATAGAAATAACATTGCACTTAAAATACTTCACACTAAAGTTTATGCCACTCAAACTTATTAAAACTGTTTACTCACGCTTCCATGAATTCAACCATCATTTCATATTGCGTGCGTCTGACTGGTTCTCATAATTATTTATTATAATGAAAGCACTTAATTATTTGTAGCAAAAAAAAAACAGAAATACTTTTGTTGTGGACGTGTAGCAAAACATAAACAAATTTGGCGCCCTTACGCGCGTCGGATGTCAAGTGGGTGCGTTCGGTACCCGTCATTTTAAAAAAATAAAATCTCCGTAACTATGTTATATTGCTAAAGATAATGCCATTTTATAATGTCTAATAATTAACTTTGGGTCTCTTTTTTATATTACATTCAGTTTTTATTATAATTTAATAATAATAAAACGTTTAATCAAAGGTAAAAAAAATATTGACAACTAGAGTTAGTTTTCGAACGCACCATTCATTCAACAATCGTTCATTTTGCTCACTATGGCGCGTCCCTATTTACATTTGCATGACGTCACATTAGAATTCGAATCGAGTGTTCGATAGTGCTTCGAATGTGGTTCGTGCTGCCTACTATCGACAGACTCCGTTTTCGAATCGAGGCTTCGATACATTGTCGATACGAATACGTTAGATATTCGTGCTTGGCCTACTGACCACCTCAACCCGATAGGCTCTTGGCTTCTGTTCTGGCTCTTGTTAACTAGGAACTCGTAATGACATACATAGGTAGTAGATGGTCAACCATCTATGGTCGAAAATCAACGAGCACTGCTGGACCTTATTGGGTTCAGCATACCATCCAAATTTTCTAAAATAGGTATATATGACAGTGGATACTTACTTTTCTTCCAGCATAGTCCGCCATAGATCAAATGGGTAGGTTTTTGGTCGTTTTGAATAAACAATTTTATAAAGTTAATAGTATTCCCATCTTTTGCGTGAACTGACTTGTGTATCAAGAGTAAAAATATAAACGGCAATATATTCATATTGAAAGCAAAAGTTAGGGAGAGAGAGCTGAAAGTGGACTGAAAGATTTGAATATTTTTTGTGAAGCCTTTTAGCCCTTTTCTAGGTAAAGTCAATAAGATATTGTTGAACTAACTATGATGTCAGTAGGTAATAGAGAACTATTTGAGTAGACAGGTTTTCAAACATAAGTGAGGACAATTTACTATGACACTAATCGTGCTACGTAAGTACCTAAATTGTTTGTTTGTCTGTGAGTTAGAAACTGCCATTACCACTAGAAAATCGTCAAGGCAATAAAGCTCAACGTTCTAGTAATCAAAAAGAATAAAAGTATAATAGAATCTATATTTATTGTTGTCAAAGATCCTCTCATATACTTAAATTAGGTACCTATTTTTTCCTGTTACCAAAAGTAAATAGAAGAAGAGAAAAGAGATTTGTTATCATGGGCGTAGCCAGCTTTGGGCTCAGGGTGGGGCAGCAGTCAACCTATTCCCGGGGGAGGGCGGGGGCCCTTTGATTTTTTGTATCTTGAGCCGTTAATCTCAAACTTGTTATTCTCTTAATTTGAGAGGTTTATATTTTCAAGTACAGAAAATAAACAATCACACACAGGACAAAAGCCAAAAGTAAGGGTATGTAGTTTCTGAATACGCGAGCGAAGCGAGCGCAAAATTTTTATCGGACTTAAACCAAATATTACGTAAAATTTAGCCCAAACGTACTTACCTTTTTGTTTGTTGAGAAATGCAAAAAGAAGGACATAGTTTTTGAATACGCGAGCGAAGCGAGCGCGAAATTTTTATCGGACTTAAACCAAATATTACGTAAAGTTTAGCCCAAACGTACTTAACTTTTTGTATGTTGGCAAATGCAAAAATAAGGGCATATAGTTTCTGAATACGCGAGCGAAGCGAGCGCGAAATTTTTATCGGACTTAAATAATATATTACGTAAAATTTAGCCCAAACGTTCTTGACTTTTTGTTTCTTGACAAATACAAAAATAACACAGTTTCTGAAAACGCGAGCGAAGCGAGCGCGAAATTTTAATTATTTTTTAAAACTTATATTTTCAGGTACAGAAAATAAACAATCACACATAGGACAAAAGCCAAAAGTAAGGGCATATAGTTTCTGAATGCGCGAGCGAAGCGAGCGCGAAATTTTTATCGGAGTTAAACCAAAAACTACGTAAAATGTCGCCCAAATATACATTTTCATGAATGGGAAGACTAGGTACGACACACCCAATTTACGTCCATACAAAAACCCCTCGCTCGAGTTAGTAAAAAAAACATTGTTTAATCAGACACCATAGAGGTCAGAGCCAGGGCCCAGGGTGGGGCAAATGCCCCAGCTTGCCCCAGTGTGGCTACGCCCATGTTTGTTATAAGCAAAAACGTGCGATAAAAACATTGCTCTCCTAAATGGCTCATGGAATATTTCCAACCAAATCCAGGGCTCTATTCGTAATATTCGAAGTACGTGGGTTTTCACAAAACATAATAGAGTGTATTTACTTAACATTTACAATTGAATATTTAATGCAAAACGTTCCGTTTGACGAGCAACTAGTGACATCAAAAGAATATGGCTCATCAATATTAAGAAGTTTAAAAAGAAGAAGGTTATGAATAAAACAAAGATAGTCTTTGTCTCTTTATTGTGAAGCTTTATGTTCCTAATTTGAATTGTGTGACATTTCAATTAGGTCGCATTACGTGATTTGATTTTGTTTGATTTTTTAATTTAACAATTAGATTAAATCAATACAGCTACATTGCACTAATATTATGAAGGAAAAAGTTTATGAGTGTTTGTGTCTTCTTCCCGAAAAAATGGCAGAATAGATTTGGATGGAATTTGGCTACCTACTTTTATTCCGGGTGCCCAAGTCTCTCAGAGAAAGTCTGGTAACACATTTGCTGTTTTTTAATTTTCTTTTCATTTAGAGGAGATTTTACAGTTAGACTGATTGGTATCGTTGGTAAACCTAAGCTATTTCCTATGCTAGATTTATTTACTGTCTACTGTACGTATTATATACCTACTGGTAAGGTGTAGATACGTAGTTATAGGTGTCATAAGGTGCGTTACTAAACATTTAATTCAAGAAATATATCTGAAATCATCCTCGTGGTTTAGCATCACGACTTATTATTTTTATAGAAATATTAGTCAGTGTCGAAACGGGATGTGGTCGTAATCTGAGGTGCCTCTTTTCTGCTGTCTGGCTAACATTCTGAAAATAAAAACCACATTATTAGCACAAAAGGTTTAGTCTTTGAGTATGACGAAAACTACTGGGAGCTTTATGTCTTATCATGTAAAAGATGGCAAGAGGCGAGCCAACGAGGAATAATTTCTTTTTTTAAATCTTCAATTTATATAAATTAAAAATCCGCTAGTTTGAAATAGCTCTTATAGTCGATGATACAGACAGCACGCCATGAAGTCGGTGGGGGTGGTCTTGCGATTTATCTCTCTCCGGGTTATGAGAATGAAGGAATAGTGAGGGCACCTGTGTCTGCGCAAATGCTTGTGCACTATAATACGTCATGTGCAGTTGGCTAATCTCCTTATATACTTATACTGAACACTCACAGTCGATGATACATGATCTCCATGAGCAGCACAGCTGGCGCGAGCAGCATGCCGTACAGCGTCATCAGCATCGCTGGGTACATGTCGGTGATGCCGACACTGCTGAAGGTGGACACGTGGCCTGAGCATCGCGGTCGCGGGACGGTTAGACGCTGGTGGATGTTCGCTTGTACTCCGGACTCGCGGATTTTGAGAAAGCTGAAGACATGGTGAAAATTCTTTCATTCGCGTAACGAGGGATCCTCTTAGGTAACTGGGTACGTGCACCAGATCAATAGTAACTTAGATAACAGTGTTCTATGTAAGATGTAAGCATATAGTAGCAATATGTATCTACCTAATTCACAACATCTCAGACAGTTCTAATTTGACCTTTGTGTACAAATCAAGCATTCTGACTCGAATACTTTACTTACGCGTATCATTCAATTACAACCTACTTAAAAGAAAACAGATACTTTTCCAAGGAGTGTATCTTATGGAGAAAAACCAACAATAAATAAAATTAACTTATATGAAAGGTTTCGTACAAAATGTTTGTAAAATAAAGACCTCTTAATAACTTACTTAATTTTAAATAAATCCTTGAAAGGCGATCGTTTCTGCCCCGGCACCCAGGGGTCTATCTCGTTAATATAATCAATTTCCACCAGATCACATTTCTCGTCTTCCTGGTACGTCTCCTGGATTAGACGGTAGCCCGGGTTCAGCTCCATGTGGAACGCGAATAGGCCCTGGATAAAAACAAGGAAATTATCTCTCTCTGATAAAAAAAAAAACATTTTCCGAAAAAAAAAAGTTATTTCGAAAAATAATAATTAAAATATTTATGTAATTAACCAAAAGTACAATTTGCTACTCACAAACAGAACTCATTATTTTTAAAGTTTTAAGTTTATAAAAAAGTAAAATGTTTTATTTTACATATCTAATGCGATAGATGGCGTTAGTAGTGGGATAAAAAATTAACTATACTTGTAAAAGCATAAACAATTTTACCGGAAAACTGAAAAAATCAGGAAAACTTATAGAAAGTCTTTCTTTGGCATTATTTTATATAGAAAATTGAAGTATTTTTAAAGCAATTCTCAAGAATAACTTTGTTTCATATTTTTTCAGTAACTGAAAGACAAAAAGCAACCGACGAGGATGGGATTCGAACCCACGCGTGCAGAGCACATTGGATTAGCAGTCCAACGCCTTAACCTCTCGGCCACCTCGTCATGTCAGCAGGGTTCCAATTAAGGGTTCTGTATATAGGGCACCATGTTCGTAATTTTTTTTTATTAAATGGATGTTAAATGTAAGTTACTATTGCTCTCCTTGTTGTAATAAGAACTGAAAAGTGATAACAAAGGCCATAAATTGAATGTAGAAAACTATTGTTTTGTAAAGAAATTGCTTTGTTAATGTGTTTGTACAATTGGTTTTTCATAATACACAATTTACATCAATAGGTACACGTTGACAGAACAAATTGCATTGATCAAGACTAATCAAGAGTCATAGTAACTCAACTTATATTGTATCTATTTTAAGTAAAATAAAGAAAAGAAAATGAGTAAAAAACTAATGAAAGAAATCCGGTAACGTAGGTAATTGGGGTGCAATTGTCCAAAGTTCTTAATTGACTGTTATAAGTATATTTTCTTAATTGCTGACCTTTCTAATCCTCTCGACCCCTTCCTTCATAGAGTAGTAATTTGCTTTCTTCCCTTTGGGAGCAATTTTCTTCTCATAAATTGACTTCCTTATAGGATCGTTAAGTTTCTGTAAAACATATTATAAACTAGGTACATTCTGAATAAACACAGAGCTTATCATTTTAAAGATTTAAGTAAATATCAAAATATGCCACTAACAACAGTTACTCGGGAAAAGTGTAGGTAGCTATCCAACAGTGAAATCATTTTTCAAATCACTTCAGTAGTTTCGAAGCGTCAGGGTACAAAAAACACAAAAATATTCCTATTTGTTATAGAACTGTACATGACTTACTCTTTTTATGTACAGTTTTCTTTATTGTAGCTTGTACAGACTTCACTTGATGCTACGCCCTTGTCAAAAGGCGCATAAAAAGTCTCATCGAGCTCAGTTATTATATTTAGAGATCTTTAATACAACTCTTTTATTCCAAATATTTCTAAACCTACCTTAAAGAAATACCGATTATACTCGAAGTCACTGGCTCCCAGCTTGAGTGGGGAGTTGAGGAGATCGGGCAGGCTTCTTACTGAGGAACTGGGGGCTCGTAGTAGCACCACGATGTTCGCTGAGTATGCCGCGTAGAGGATCGTTAGAGCCAGGAATAGGATCAGGGTTACGCAGCGTCCTGGGGAAGTTAGATTGGTATTACCTAATAGTTATTTGGACTTATAAGGTCTTTACAAAGCAGTGAAAATGAAAAACAACTCTAACTCAACTAAGGGAAAGAAAAACCTTTTCTGTTGATATTACACTAAATCAGCAAAAAAAAAATAGGTTTAAGTGCAGCTTTGGAGAAGGATATCGGGTAGGTACTTTAAATAAGGTATAGTACCTGCGGCGTATCTAGGTTCTAGTGTACATCCCTGTTGTAGAACTGCACCAATCATCAGAATCAACACATCAGCCCATGATCCGTCTAGTTGCAGTGGATGCTGAAATATGTCAATCAGTCATAGATATAAAATACCCTCGACAAAAATGGTAAAATATGGCAGCATAATCCATTCGTAAGAGATTACTTAATATTATAAAGCTGAACATTTTTTTTGTTTGTATGCAAGCACTTATCTCAGGAACTGTAGAAGGTAATCTATGCCGCTGGTCCGATTTAAAAATTTTTTTCAGAGAGAGAGAGAGGCTACTTTAATGTACCTACATGAAACCACTGGCAGAAGCTAATTATTGATAGTGAATATACCTAATATGTTAATTCTATTAACATACTTAAAAGAAGACTCACCATACCCATACTAGCTTCCCATTTCGAGGCAGTATACAGAAATATAGAGCATCCCAGCACACAGATGAATATAGCCAGCCACACAGCCCCCGAGAAGGGCAGGGTGAATATATTAGAGATGTACGAGAGAGGGGGCTCTCGGAACACGAACCGGACTGCGGTGGAGCCCACCATGGCTATGTAGTCTACTGCCATCATGCGCTCTTGGGTGAAGATTGTTAGAGTACCTGGGAATGGAGTAAACAGGTCATAATATATGTATGGTTCAGTTTGGAAGAGTATAATTTGTGACCTTATAATTTGTGTTTAGGCTATGGAAAGGAGGACAGAGAAAAGAGTGGATACGTTACTCACCCTTTTAACTACTATTGGCTATCTATACATAATCGTACGTAGGTAAACATATACGGGATTATTAGAAAGAGTTACCGCAGTCTTGGCACAAAGGTGTCTAGAATTTAGGGTGATACCTTCTTAGGGATGCAGTTCTTTACATTTAAGAGAAACAGTGACCTGAAGATGAAGTATTGATAAAATGAACACTGTATGAACTACTTATTTGCATACTAATTAACAAAGTTGCAGTAAAAAATAAATGATAAGTACCTACCTATAGTATTTTTTTCTAATGTGCAGCTTAACCGCATTCAAAAACAAGTCCAGATTAAACTACTTTCTAGGTATTACAGTTACTTTTATGAGTCCATCTAACAAAAGTGATTGATATTTTAATTGAATTTCCTGTTAATTACGAACCTAAAAACTAGTAAAACTATGCTATTATCAGGTCAATGAATGGCGGAGAATTTATTTAGCACGTCATCTATAAGCGCTAAATTGATGATACTAAATTAACAGTTTCAAACAGATTCAAATCAAATTAAGGCATTTTTTGCCAATAATACTTATTCTCTTTATTGCTCATGAGCATAGATTAGGAGATTTCTAACTTGGTAACGAGCTAAGCTCCTCAAAAAATTGAGTTTTTTTTTAAACTGAAGAGAATGTGAAATCCTCTCAAAGCTAGTATTTTTTAAGGTCCTTCAAAAATGACCATAGGAATTGGTGCTTTAAGAAGCCCTATCCATTTTGGCTATCGCAAATAAAATAGCTTTTAGCACTTTAGACATAGAGCAAGCATTACTATAAAAACACAGTATGGAATTATATAGACAAACATTCTAGCGCGATTTGAAATAAATTTTGTAGCTTTTAAACGCTACCAACAATTAAAGTGACGACTGCAACCCTTGAAATTGGTTGTTTGATACCTAGATTAAAAATAAATCTGTCTACTGAGCTTATTTCAGGCATAATTACCAAGATCAGCTTCCTTCTTCAGTAGCTGATCCACAATCCCCTGCCACTGTCCATTCTTGTCCTTATATCCCCATGTGTGTGTGAACATGAGCCTTTCGGTCGCGTTCAGCATTTCGAAGCAAATCTTCACTACGGCGTACGACATTTTAGTTATGGAGTCTTGATGAAGGTTCCTGGTGAAAGAATGAATAACTTACTGCTTGTGTCTTTACTAACTTGTTGTTTATTGTCGTCTTCGAGTGGAAACTTCGGTAATGTATTTTATCTCTTTTTTTTTGTGTTTCTAGGAAGATAATATCGCAAAGAACACCCTATATACTTATACTAATATTATAAAGCTGAAGAGTTTGTTTGTTTGTTTGTTTGCTTGAACCCGCTAATCTCAGGAACTACTGGTCCGATTTGAAAAATTCTTTCAGTGTTAGATAGCCCATTTATCGAGAAAGGCTGTAAGCTACTTTTTATCTGGGTTCTTGCAAAGGTTCCCACGGGATGCGGGTGAAACCGCTGGCAGAAGCTAGTAACTTATATTCCTCCTGAAAAGTTGTCTCTTACACTTACGAGGTTTTCACTCTAAGGCGTCAAAGTGTATGCGTCGCTATAAAGAAGTTTCTAATGCCACGTTTATTTGAAAGAAAATGAAATTATAAAAAAAGAAAAGAATTTCTTACATCAAAGAGATTTACAAAATCAGCCCCAATTTTTAGGTTTCCTTATCGGCAGATGCTATTGATTATTCATTTGGCAGAGGAAAAGTATGGTTTTTGAAACCAATATTTTTTCGTATTTTTATCATTTAAATGGTGTACCTAAGACTCCTACATACGATCAGATCTTACGTAGGTACCTACCTAATAGCTACATGCAGATCTATGCAAAAAAAGCATATATTGTGTAAAACACGAATAAATATGGATCTCGAAACCCAGTCACGTCATAACAGATGACAAAGTTTGATAAAACATAACTTCATAATATGGAATTCTGCATCCACACACAATAAAATAAATAAAGCTGAAAAGATGGTTCATTTGATCGTAGCGTTCTTTGGAATATCTAAACAGATCCAAAAGAATTCTTAGCAATTTGAATTAATTTTCAAAGTTATTTTATTAGTTTATAAGAGAGTTCATAAGAGGAGTATATAAGAGGAGTACATAAGAGGAGTACATAAGAGGAGGACATAAGAGGAGTACATAAGATGGGTATATAAGAGGAGTATATAAGAGAGTACATAAGGGTAGTATATAAGACAAGAGGAATACATAAGATGGGTACGTAAGAGAAGTACTTAAGAAAGTACCTATATAAGAGCGTACATAAAAGAGTATTGTATAAGAGGATATTTTTATTGAAAAGGCTTAGCTAAAAGCGTACATTTTGACATCTTAGAAGCAGCGCATAAAGGAAAAATAAATGCGGGAGATGAGAAAAAGTTCAGATGCTCAGGATGCTCAGCCACAGGGCATAAGTCATTACCATCTCAGCCATAGGTCGTCCACTGCTGAACATAGGCCTTCCCCTTAGATCTCGGTGACTTTAGTTCGTCTAGCTCGAGAGAAACACCGAGCATAGCCCTCTCCATAGCTCGTCTGCAATACTATGGGCAAAACTAGTATCATCCTATCAAGAAAAACTATTTCCTCATCGCTATTAATAAACCTACGTCGAAAGAATCTTAATAATCGAAGGAAAACAAGAAAAGCAAGTAATTCCAATGCAGGTGAAGGTTACATATAAATAATACGAATATAATTTTATATCTGCGTTTTAAGTAAATGTTTAGCCATTAGCATGTTTATGTGATAATGCAAGATAGTTGAGACCTGAGCATTTTGCTAGACAGAATTAATTTGGACATAACGGATGTTTTTAAGCGTTTTATAGCTCGTGGGAAAAAATCTGCTGCAGCGATTTAAATCTGTTTTAGTCTGATTTATTTTGGACTGGCGGACGTAAAATTGGTGATAGTGTCTTAGCTTGTACATAAGAAGTAGGTAATTTATATTCAAAGTTTATGTCTAGTTAGTTAGAAACAGTTTAGACTGTTTTTTTGCTCTTTTACTTGCCGTAAAAGTTTGGATGACTGATACTCAATATTAAAATATTATCAATCTTTTACATCAATAGATTGTTCTTGTTTCAGTGTATTTTTTTTTCATTTATTTCATAAAACTAAAATCAAATTAGCATACCTAAGTTTTAGAAAAGTTTCATACATCACTGGACATTCTATTTATGTGAGCAATGCATGATTTTATTTTTTGTTTTCAGTCACTAAGTACTCAGTTCAGCAGATAAAAAGATATCGCGCACACAGAGATGGAAAAATAAAATATTTATGTGAAGTGGACTAAAAATAAAAGACTGTCTAGTAAGAAAAAGGTATGAGCATTATTTATAATAGAATTAAAGGTAGGTATATGCATAATGTCTACACTTGTAATGTTATTCTAATGCACCTTATCTATGCATCATAGTGGTCTTTTCAAACATGACACAATTGCATCGTCTTAGTCGTGATCATGAGCACGAATTCTCGGACAAGGGTTAAGAAATTATTTGTACAATAACTAGTAATTAAATCTTGAAGTCAGTAATAAAGTAATTACATTGTTGTAAATGTAAATAAGATTTTATGTAGCGTGTACCTCAATTTTTTTATAGATATTTTTGAAGCTAAACACAGGCAAAAGTCAAACATGGGTAAAGAGAGATGTTTATTTTTAACCGAGTTCGAAAAAAGGAGGAAATTTTCAATTCTGATGTTTGTACTTTTTTTAGAACGACTTTTTGTATATAAAATGTATGCATTTTGTAGATATTTTTTTATTTTTATCGAGTCACACTTAGGAGTAGGTACATTATTTTGGAATAGCGTCTCTTAAATGTCATATGGGTAGTTATTTAATTTATTTTTACTTTTTTGCATAATTATTAAATATAATCTTCAACAAATAATATTTTAATGAGTATTATTTTGCCACAGACTATGCATTATGCATGAGTCGATAATTATTTATTACTTTTAAGCGTTAAGATTGTGGACAATGTTTTATTTATGCAAAACAAGTGTATTTTAATTCACCAAACATAAGAATAAAAGAATCTCAGAAATGGCTATCGTAACCTTTCATTTTCGTAGCAATCAACCCAGCTTTTAAATAAAAATTGTTTTATTTAAAGGTCTAATATTCGCGTAAGTGTCAGAAATAAATAAATCAACCCAGCTTTTTCACAGTTGTTGATTTATTAACTTTCACTTTTATTAGCTGAAAAAGCTAGTGTATCTATGTTCAGCTTTCAGTTTCACATACTTCCCGAAGAAACTTCGTCCCGAACACGGGTAAAACTACACTGTCTACATCTCTTTTATTCTCATTTTCTTTTCGCAGGTATTCTGGAAGAGATTTCTTTAGAAATAAGCATTACCTTTGTAAATTCTTTCTTTCCTGTCATCTTTCTTTATCATGTGTGTGTACAAAAATTTGTAAATAAAAAATAAATAAAATATAATCTACCTATATGTTATTTTGTTATGCACGTAAACTACATGACTGCCAAGTTTCAACAAAATTAATCCTGTAGTTTTTGCGCGAAAGAGGAATAAACATACCTACGTACAAATACAGGTAATATAATAACTTCTTTGGCCCTACCAAACATACTTACAGTCTATCATTCATATGCACCCTTGTTTCATTGCTATCAGTTATCACATTCGACATAGTCAGTATATGGCCTCTCAAATCATGTCTTCTAGAAGACAGCACGTTGGAACTTCTGTAGTCTTCCATCCTGCCATATTTAGTAACTGTTATTTTTGAAACCGATTCCACAGTAGCTGTTCCAGGGAGTTCCAGACGAGTATTTGGAATAGGGTTCCGATATACCATACTAGTGTTTTCGGAGATAGTTTGCAGTTGAGTTTTGGTGTTCCATTTGGATCTTAGGGTGAAGATGACTTCGGAGTTCTCTGATATTTTGTATGCTGTAACAAAAGAGGTCTTATTTAGTTTAGTTTATAATACAGTAAATAAGTTTTACCCACGTAACTCGGAGAGTCTTAAGTTATCTGTTCGGCTGTACAGTGGGATTTGAGGAACAAAATTGTCTACTGCGCACTTGTCAGTTCTGTATAACCACCTTATCTATTATATGAAATAGCAATCTGGCATCACTTGCATAGTACTTATGTCGAAAATCTTTCCCTAGTAAGCAAGCAATAGATATATAGATTATTAAATTCCGCAAAGTAGCACTACTTATAGGTTTGCCAAAATACGTCAGACGTGTTTGTCCTTTGACGTAGCATTTTCTACTTAACACGTAAATACAAGTACAGATACTTGTATTTACGTGAAGTTTTTATTAGGTACTTATATATCCATTAATTTGATTCAAGAGAGACTGGAATTTGACATTCAGACAGTTCGAATGTTATTAAATATTTTTTGCTCAAGTAATTAGATCGGAATAATTAGACAAAAAATATTGAATTACATTTTATTTGAGTATCTACGTAGGTAACTTAAGTTTTTGTGGAATTTATTCATAAAACATGTATCTATGTAGATATTGTGTATTTAAATTAACAATATATTGTCTCCTAGTCACATAATTTTTGATCAATTGTCAATTGTTTGATCTAAAGTACATGTTTTGTCCTTTCTGCGTCCTACGTCCTACGCAAGAATTTGAAGGTCATTTTTTACACATACCTACTGAAAAAACGTCTTTTGTGTCTTAAAATAAAATAGTTAATTTGAAATGAATATGCAAAGCACGTGTATTTTATTGCAGTTCCTCTGTTTTTAGATTAAATTTTATGCTCATTCGATGCAAATAAAATATAGGTAAGTAGCATTCGCACAAAAAATAATTGTTAACATGACCTTTTATTGGTACCTAGGTGAATTGTCCAATTGTAATTTCAGCTTGCCACCTGTACTTTATTGCCATTATTCATATAATTGCATTTTTATAATGAGCAATACAAATCCTTACTAACATTAAGTAATAAATGCAGTGGTAAACTGGTAACTATTCACCCGGCTTTTAAGAGCCTGAAAAAAAAACATACTTATTACAAGCTACTTTTTATCCAGTTGCATGAAGTAATTCCCATGGAACGCTGGTGGAACCACTGGCTGAAGCTAGTAATCTACATATTTCACAACCATAGCCCATTAGTCAATAAAACTTATAAACCATTGAAGGTTCGGTAGGGCAGGAATTGCGTGGGCCATAACGTATGTCTTACGCAAATTCCTAGCGTATGTGTATCACCCATATGGAGGATATAACGATTCCATTAAGGATATGACTAACTATAAATACCCACACATACCATATTTGGCATGTAATGATCCCAAAGTCCACAGACGTGTACGCATTTCTATGATTTACAATAGTGGAAACTTTTGAAGTGATGCCCATAGCTATGCAACACTTGGCGCAGTCGTTCCTCTGACTCAGGTGGATCCAGGCTGTCATTTGAACACTTTTAGCAGTCGTTACAGGTAGTCAGAAGCCAGAAATACTGACAACCAGTCTTTCAGGTCTAAGCAGTCTAATGATTATTGCTGTGATTGAACAAGGTCTTAAAGAGAATAAACTGACCTTCAATAAACCAGTACTCTTGATCTGAAATCTTCTTGATAACGACGACATCACTGTCCACCAACATATGTACATCCTTCAGCACTGTTTTACCATCGTCATAGTTCAGTAGTAGCCAACGGTATGGCGCTTTGAAATAGCCTTCTTTGCTTGCCTGCAAGATAAAATTATACTATAGGTCTTCTTTCTCTATTATTCTTAGTACTTAATAGACTTAACAAGATTCTAGTGGTTTGAAATGTAACCCCGGCGGGTATCCGTAATGTTCACTTGACTTTTCATAATATGATAACTAGCGACCCTCCCCGGCTTCGCATGGGATAACAGTGTTTCCCCACTATTTAATGTATGTTACTATACATAATAAACCTTCCTCTTAAATCACTCTATCTAATAAAAAACCGCATGTAAATCGGTTGCGTAGTTTCGAAGATTTAAATGTACATAGGCACAGAAAAAGCGACTTTGTTTTATACTATGTAGTGATGCAGGAAACTTACTTCAAAGAAATTAAGTACTTACCTACGTCGATCTTATAAAAAAAGTTCAAATAGGTACAAGTTTCCAAACAGTTGGTTCGAAAGAAGAGTTAGCAAGAACTTCCATGTAAATACTATCTATTCTTCCAAAGACTGTCTATTTTAATACTTAAATCATAACCATGAATTGATGGGATAACCATTGAAATACTTACCTTGATCAAAAACCTGTCAGTCCCAGGACACGCTAAATCAGCCATGATGAGAACATACTGCAAATGGTATTCAGTTCTGTTATACTGCAGTGATGTAGCAGTTGTCACTGCAATACTGCTCATACTGCGAACTAACGATGTGAGAGCATCTGGAAAATAAAGCAGGCTTTTGCTGAAGATCTGTAAAAAAACTGTTTCCTTCGACTCAAGGAACCGCTTTTCGTGCCAAGCATAAGCACATGAGAATATTTAAGTGCAAAGTTACAGCAATAGATATCTGACTAAATATTTTTTTTGGCTGGTTTGGCATACATATTTATTGAATTATATTACCCCTTAAAATGTGTTAAGATCGAACAAGAAAGTATTGCGCCGGCCTTTACTTCAATACGCCTTACACATTTTTTCAGAAATAAATTATGTAACCCTTGAGAAAATCTCTTCAGAAAGTAACTTACGTTGACTCCAACACAGATACGGTATAAGCAGAGATGTAGGTCTTTCCTCTAAGGTCACAAAAGACATGATCGCATCACTATTAAAGTTTCCATCACATTTTACCATAAAAACAAATGAAAAACCCAGTAAGTATAGAATTTTCAGGTCCATTTTTCAAGGGGATCTTGTGAAATAAAATAGTAAATGAATAGATACCGTGTATGGGAAGGTATTATATAAACATTAGCATTTAATATGCAAGTACAGGCTTCTTGTGTTTTATGGGAAGGAGGTACGGTCGCGAACAACATGGTTGTAATTTTTTTCGAGGGTCGTAAATATTTATTTGACTAATATGTTTCATACATTGCAATTATAGTAGGTAAGGCAGTTTTAAATCAGATTTGAGTATGTATATTTTTGTAAAACGAAAACGCCCCAATACATGGTATGTCTCGCGAATAGTGATTCAGTTTATACGAAAACTGTAAAAAAATCCAGCTGTTAAAGCTGTGGTTATCGGTGTGTGTGTGCGTTCAAAGCTGTCTCTTATTGGCGTGATGGATGTTTTCGAATATTGTAGTCACAAGTTTGTATTTATCTATTCAGAGATTTCACCCTCAGCAAGACTTTCTTTTACAGCTAACTTTAGTGTGATAGAGATTTTATTGCGAAGACGAAGCGAATACACCTATGTTTAACAAATAAATATTCTGAAGGAAATGTGTTTTATTCTTTTGTCTTTATCTTATCGTGCCTGAGTGTACATCGTTCTGGGATATCAAATTACGTCGGCGGTTGGCCTAATGATACGTTATGGTCTGTGATTACCATAATATTTCATTTTGTTGTTACACATTAATACAGTTAGCTTGTAAGTACAGGATAAAGGGTAAATTGATTTCATGCTTATTTATTAATGGCTGTTTTTTATGCCTAGGGTTTTATTCCACACAGGCACAACATAAGTTTGACTCTATTTTCTTTTTTATTCATAAAAAAACTATTTGAATCCCTGTTCGTGCGTACTCTGCCCAAATTGGCAATTAGCACTTAAGATACCAACTGATAATATTCGTATTTTACATACATAGGTGAATGTTAATTAATAATGTAGGTAAGGAGGTAGATGTCGATAAACATTATACCTTTTATAACTTTTTAGCAAGTAGAAATAATATCATATCATAATAGCATAAGTAAGTGGAGTCAAATAAAAATATCACGCGTAAGTCCTGTTTGTCGCATCTCATTTAAATAGATAATTTTAATATTTTGTACATTATCGTAGAAATATGTTTTTTTTTTACTCAAACAAGAACTGGTTTTGTTTGAAACAAGTTTTAATAAGTAAGTAGTAATAAGATTATTAACAATCATCGGAAGATAAATTGTCTGGTATGTTAAATGAAGTAGATTTATAATACGCATGATAAACTTGCTTGACAACATAACTTGCTGTTTTTCGTCTACACTACAGGATTAAAAGAAAAAAGCATTTTTTTGTCCTCGTCGAAAGTTAAGTATATATATTCTATATATACCTAATAGAATAGAATTATAATAATAATTATCTACTTATGTCTTTCAAAGAGAACACAAAAATGTTTGTTCGTCTTTCATCATGACATTATCATCACCTGCTAAGCCTTCTCCTAGCTATGGGGTCGGCTTCCAGTCTAACTGGATGCAGCTGAGTACCAGGGTTATACATGAAGTGACTGCCCTATCTGACCTCCTCAAACCACTTGTTAGAAGCTAGTTGATAACAGGTTGATTACAGCTTCAGTTAAATTCTCATTAAAACACAACTTCCCCATTATACATGCATAATTGCAGAGGAATCTTACGAAGGATGAGGAAAGATTATCTTGTTTCTCAAATTCATCAGCTGACAGCACACTGCACACTTTTAGTCGGCCGATAGTTTGTTTGCAGATCTTAGATTCTCTAATAGATCATAAATCAGTGAGAAGATGAATGGTAGGACGCACATTACAAAGATGAGGTATCAGACCGACTGAAAACTTCGATTGAATTCACGATATTCTTAAAAAAAAACATTTGGCCGACTATCGACCGATTGTTGAGTCTTTAGTATCCTTACTAATATTATAAATCGGAAAGTGAGTTTGTTTGTTTGTTTGTTTGTTTGTTCCGCTTTCACGCCGTAACTACTGAGCCGATTGCTTTGAAATTTTGCAGACGTAAAGTTAGAAGTCCGGATTAAATAATAGGGTACTTTTTATCCCGAAAAAAATAGATATTCCCGAGGGAAAACAAAAATATTGTTTGCTTGATGGATGGATTGTAGATGGCGCTGTGTGTCGTTTAAAACAAGGTAATATATTGCAAACGAATATAAACATGTAAATTTAGAAGCTAAATGATACGATTATTAACCAGGTCCCTGGCCAATTGGTTTGTATGCTTTTGGAGCCTCTCTTTGTATTTTGTCGAATATTTATTTACAACCTCTTTAATGGTTGGCATATTTAGGTACTCATGTATTTCCACATTTTTTGTGAACCATGGTGCATTTGATATTGCTCTTAGAACATTATTCTGGAATCTTTGTAATATTTCAAGATTTGAGTTACTAGCAGATCCCCAGAGCTGGATCCCATAAGACCATATGGGTTTTATGATGCATTTATAGACTAATAGTTTATTGGGTAGAGTTAGCGGTGATTGTCGGCCAATTAACCAGTACAGACGTTTGAAGTTGAGATCTGCTTCTTTCCTTTTGGCTTTTATGTGATTGGCCCATGTGAGCCTTCGATCTAAATGTAACCCAAGGTATCTTACACAGTTTTCTTTAGGTATTTGTTCGCCTCTTAGTGTTACAGTTGGGCATTCTCCTCTACGTAGTGTGAATGTTATTTGTAGGCATTTAGAGACGCTTGGTTTGATTCTCCACTTTTCAAGCCACCCGTCTATTTTATGCAGATGGGTTTGCAGCAGTGGCATCACAAGACTGAAACGATGGCAAATACTACAGTTAGATCAGAGACCCTAGCTAGAGGGTAGAACATTATGACAATTGTAGGAGTATATTTACTGAAATATCTCCTGAAACACAAATCAAGTCAGAAAATCTGATTATGGCTGAATAGCCGATGGCAGATGTGAAATGTGTTAAAAAAAAAATGATACGATAATGAATCCCCGAAAATGAGGAATTCCCGAGGGATGATGTACAATTTGTTTTATCGTCTTAACTGTTTTTTTTGCATTTTTTTTTTACATCTAGAGTACACTTAGAAAAACATTGTTTTTCGCATGGTCAGCTCTATGTAGCGTGTTCCCGGGTTTCCAGTGCCCAAAATCTGCATGTTTTTGCTCCACAAGGGAAAACGTATAATATAGTGTACCATTTAGTTTTGGTTTAACAACTAATCGTATCCAGCGTTACATCGCGCTTCTTAGATTTTTCCGTGGGAATGAGAAGTTTTCTTATAGTTGTGATTTATACCGCAATATAACCGAATTCCACGCGGGCGAAGCCGCGGGCGGAAAGCTAGTGCAATCTAAAGGAAATCCCATAACATGCGTGAATGCATGTAATGTGCACATTTCCACTCCTAGTTAAGTCATTAGTAACATTCTTGGGGATCTCGACGCAGTATTTAGCCTGACTACGGAGTAATGTGCACCTACGGAGTAAATGGCCAATAACTGTGTAATTATACTCAATTATATAGGTTTCATTTGCCATTAAGCCCGCTCTTTAACACTTGTAGGAAAACGCTATTTTAAGTTTTCGAATAAAAACTATAGGTTGGTAACCTAGGAACCTATTTTTATTGCCTTAATATTTTTTTCGACAAACTTTCCTTCAAAATGTTTGAGTACTTACCACTTGTAAATTAGGATAAATACTGGTGCCGATATGATCCGACACGACCAGAGAGCGACCAGGCGCAGGACTGACATTATAGGTACACCGCGGTGACCGATAATCGGCTAGGAGGATATCATCATCATCAACATGATATTAAAAGTAATTAAGCAAAGTTTTTTTAACAATGTTTTTTACTCCCGGGCTCATGTTTTTGATCCATTGAATTGTAACTCTTAGTAAAAAAAATAAAAATTCCCCTTTCCTCCCAGACTACCACGAAATAGCAAGAACAAAACAGCTTCATTCACAAAACTTCCACATAAATAATTAACGTGTATAATAAATAATTATTATCAATTTTAAAGCAACTGGACCATGGTGTCCATGACCTAGTACCATTGAGGATAAACAACAAAAACGCGCCAAATATGATTCAGCCATCTTTAATTCTTCGAATTCAATGCAGTGCGTATAAATGCCGCGGTTATAATGGTGTTATAGTGTAATGTCCCTTAGTTAATGGGAAATAAGGTTCAATATTGTGTGACGTAAAGTTTAATGCAGCATACGTGATGATGACCAGGGTGCAGTTTCTATTTTTTATGAGTAAAAAATTTAACTGGAAATTGGTAAATTATCTAACTTCTTAGTAACTTGTAATTGGTTAATTTAGAATTAATAATTTAGAATAAACTTATTAGTTGTTCGTGGTTTTTGTATTTTGTTATTTATGTTTTTTTTTTTTTATATAGATAAGTGACCTACAAGTATGTCTGCCAGGTAATTTTAAATGAATGGTCTCTCTTCATGGTTTCTTATTTAAATTTTCGACACACTTCAACATCAAGGGCTCTCTTTCTTAATGCCATAGTTACGTCATATGTCGGACTTTCCAATGATGTGAATCACTATAAGAATACACAGTCAAGAACGATTTACAACTGATGTAAAAAAAATACAATGAAGATACTTACGCAAAAAACATAAGTAAGTCTTATTGGAAGTTGGGTATAAAAGAAACTGATATAGCCATTATTTCATGTTTTAAATTGCCTTAAGTTTTCTTATTATGAAAAAAATATACAAAATAACGCAGACTTGTCCTATTTTCCTCATTAAATTATGGACACCCTACTTTCAGTAAAAATACAATAATATTCCTTGCATGCAAAAGTATGTCAAGAGCATGCATCCCGTCTCTGGCCCATAAGTCATATACCTCGTGATTAACATGCAAGGGTTTCTCAGAAAGGCTGTATGAATGACTTACTACTTATTGCCCTTAATTGTAGCTCTATGGTATATTAGCACTCACTAACGACTTGGCCATTTATTTCTTTGAGTCTGTTTTTATCATGGCTATTTGTTCTTTGTAAGGGCGTTTCCACGTTTGTACGGCGCTGCAAAAGATGCTGGGTTTGTAAGGGTCCCTAAAAAGTCAATGGGGTTGTCACCGCTTGGATTTTCAACGTGTAGTACACATTTGAAAACGACTTATAAAGGTTCTTATGTTAACCGGTTGTTGATTACTGAAAATATGTGTATTAAAGCATGATAAAACGATTTTACGTTATTTATTTCAAAAACATAAATAAGGTAAAATGAAATTGCGAAGAATTACAAAGATTTTAAGATATTCTTAGAAGGTAGGTACTTACCTAGGTATCGACGTGTCCTACCTAAGGTCTTTAAATGTCGAATGTAATATTAATGTTTATTGATTAATTTTAACAAATATTTAATTAAGAAACGTGTTGATATGACATTGCACATATATCAGGATTATCTTGAATAACGTTTTACAAGCACTATTATTTATTTAAAATCAATAGTATTTTAATCGTTGTTTTATGTTTTCTGTAAATTATTTAATTAAATACCTACTGTGATTATTATCGATCTTTAGTTTATGCTTAAGTATAGGTACCTAGTAGCCAGCAAGTAATATATTTGTCAGTGTCACTTAGGCAATATGGTTTTTACACGAGGTAAATAAAATATATTTAAATAAAATAAAACTATTATTTCCCGTATATTTTTCTTTAATATAAACATTTTTAAATAGCACAAAATAGTATAAACTCTACTGACCCCAATCTTATACTTCGTGGTTTTCCTCACGAATCCAAGTAGGTAAACTACACAATTTCAATACCTATATTAACCAAGGAAAAATCGACTTTATTGTTCGTCATTTTCAGATTAAAATTGCATGGGTCAGGTGGTCATGATATTGTGGTCCACGTACAAAGTAATTGTAGAATTACATGTTTTGTACGTAAAGTCTGTAATCAATCGATCATTTGTCTTCGAAAGTAGTTATTACTTTAATTCAATAAATTGTATTGCTTATCTGGGCGTAATGATATTGAGTTTTATCTTATTGTAGGTACCTATCTACGTATTATGATATAATTAATTAGGTACCTACCTACTAAGTTTTATGGAAAGATGTAAACTTAGTGCCTACTTAAGTTTGCAACTAAGTATTTTTAATCTACCAGAAGTACAATCTGTAATTAAGTTACCATAATGTAACCAGAAATAAGTTGAGAACTGCTTAATATCAATAGATAAAGTTCTACATAGACAATTTGACTGTTAAGGTGTCTGCCCACTATCCCGTAGCAGTAGTAGATAGTGGGCAGACACCTTAAGTGTGATATTTTTAATACCCTTACCTACAGCCGTTTTCGGAAGTCAGCAAAATAAATCTTTTGACAACCAAAAATAAACTATTTTTAAAGCGGTAGGTATCCTAGGAACTATGTAAATTACCGTCCAACCCAAAATCAATGCTAATTAATTCTGATTCACAAATTTTCCACACATTAAAATTCGACATTATCTGTCAAGTCAGGTACTTCACCCAAAACTCCTTGGTACAGTAGACTGCATATCAGTGGTAACAGTCATGCACCTTAGCGCAATAGTAATAAGTACGATTTTCCTATAAAACTGTTACTACAGACCTGAAGTTGACTGTACTGTACCTATTTGTTGACGGCATGACGAGTGACGTCATCCGTCATTCATCTGAATGAGTGATGATGGTACGCGGATCCTGCGCGTACGCATCAAATGAGTCAATGTTCATCTATTAGTAATGCGGTAACAAAGAGGTAATAAAGAAATTGGAAACATGGTCTATGGCTATTGCTATTGCTATTAATATGGTGGTTATGAATCAGCTTGTTTTTATTTATGGGAGTAGACTATGATAGTTAATTATTGTTGCGTAGGTTGTCTGTCGTGGTGAGCTGTAGGTACTTATAGTATGACTGTGCTACATACATCATCCATCCATCATCATCACTGACTAGCCTTTTGCCTCCTAACTATGTTTGGGTAGCATTCTAGCTGCATATGATAACTGCAGGGTAGAGACAATGAGATATTATTGTGAATTTTTGAAACTTTCAGGCACTTTATTTTACACAGCAAGTGATTGAAAACAGTTTGTGAAAAGCTGGACTTAACGGTTAAGTTCCGCAGATCATTAAACTTTGCTTCTCAACAAAATTAATGACAGCTTAATAAGTTGATTAATGTCCTTATGTGACTAGGTTTAAAAAGAGCAATAATTTGCTTAGCAGAGATATAATTTTGATATAAGCTCCATACAAGTAATTTCAAATTGCTATCTCTATTGCAAAACAACAGATAGATAGAATATTGGAAATGTCGGTGCCGTTCATCTTTACTTCTTCCCCCTAACATGGCTAGTAGTAGATATCGTAAACGGATTATCCATGCGTAATACGATACCTAATAAGAATCTATAGTTATCGTGTCCCATACGTAATACTGCAGTTAAGTCACAGTTTATTCACGGTCAACCATCTGATATGCATGCGGAAGAATATAATACTAACCTAAGTCAGTGGGTGTTCTTGCCAAAGAATTATGATAAGTATTCTAATACTTCATATCAATGTAGCTGTCATTTGAACATCTGAGGCAGTCGTTATGGGCAGTCAGAAGCCAGTAGGTCTGACAACCAGTCTTAAGAGGGATTATTGGGTTCAGGGGTAAGCTGGGTTGAGGAGGTCAGATAGGCAGTCGCTTCTTTTAAAACACTGGTACTCATCTGCATCCGTTTAGACGTGAAGCCGACGCTAACATGGTTGGGAAATGGCTATAAGCAGATGAAGATGACTCCATATTAGAGTAAAATTGTACCTATGTACGGATGTTTGTTCCTCTTTCATACAGAAACTACCTAATGGATTTTGATGAAACTTGGCAGTAATGTAGCCTATATTATATTATCAGAATAACATGTAGGCTACTTTTTGTCCGTGGTGTAGGAAGTTGTACCCTCGACGAAATTGACGAATACTAGCCTACTATTTTATTTAAAACTTAAAGTTAATTAAGAATAAATTAAACTTGTTATCATTTGAGTAGGCAGTAACCGTTGAAAGTCATTGGGGTGAGAGCAATTAAGATTATTGAGAATCAAAAACTCTATTATCTGGTATCTATCTCATAACTTATTTTTGTTGGAATTTAAATGTACATATCCAGCTAGGATGCTAAGATATTAAATAATAATGATAATTAACTTACTCGCACACTGCAATCTAAACAGTTGGCCCGATGCATGGTAAGTTTTGTTATTGAGAAAATTTGAAAAACCAAAGTCTTCAGTAGGTCTGATACCGGCCAAATACATCGTTGTGGGCCCAAACAAACTATAGTTTTTATATCACTGGTCAACAAATTATTATTATTTTTTTGGTGCAAAGGTGAAATATACAATTTCTTGTAGAATATTTGATACGTAATCGAAGTCCAGAACATAAAGTTTTTGGTACTTTAGGAGGGGTATATCTCTAAATCCCGAAGTGCTAGTGGACATTAATGTTCTGGACTTCGATTACGTATCAAATAATCTATAAGAAATGATATATTTAACCTTTGCACCAAATGCTGTTGATCAGTGAGTCAGCCGACTAAAAGATACTAGTATGATAAAAATATCTTTATTGTACCCAATAAAGATATTTTTGAAGTACATAATTGCTTATAATTTTCAATGTTGTGAACACGAAGTAGAATTAAATTGATAACCAGATTTCAAGTAATTTCATACGATCCATTTCGATTATCGATTCTGAATCAATCTGATTTATTGGCACGGCACTACCGAGTGAATCAGGATCGAGTTTGCCAACTCGATGGTAATGACCGAATTTACCAAAACCATCTCCGTCTGAGAAACCAGTTTACCAAATATCGTTTAACATGTCTACACTACAATTCTACATGTCTTTAATTAACTATAAATCATTGACCTTATTGTTTTTATGTAATACAGACAGGGTTTTATATTGTAACTATATGAAGCCTTATGTGTAACACTTAACATTGCACACCGGGATATAAAGTATCCTTTCTCAAAAATAGGGTCGATATCTGGCAATTTAAAACTGAAATAATTTTCAAATCCGTAAAATAGTTTCTGAAATTAGCGCATTCAACAAACAAACTGTTCACTTTTATATATTCGCTCTAGGTATAGAGGCGAATAATAAAAATTCTTATTAGTTTTCAGAAAACGATAGACAGGTATTTGTGCGGAAAAAAACAAAAAAAGATCTGTAAACAGATGTTTTTCCATGTTTTTGTTACAGTTTGATACTATCCATATAGAACGATGGTGAGAAAATAAATAAATATAGCTTTGTATGCAAATGATTAGTTAATCTTAATATACGAACGCGTGCATCGCATCCTCAATGCATTGTCTTAAAATAGCAATGATCATAACGGTTAGCAGAAAAAAATCTATACTAATATTATAAAGCTGAAGAGTTTGTTTGTTTAAATGCGCTAATCTCAGGACGTACTGGTCCGATTTGAAAAAATATTTCAGTGTTAGATAGCCCATTTATCGAGGAAGGCTATAGGCTACTCTTTATCCGGGTTCGTGCAGAGGTTCCCACGGGATGAGGGTGAAACCGCTGGCAGAAGCTAGTCTTATGTAATGAGCATCAGGCTGATATATTTCAATTTGTTCTTAACTCATTTGTAAGATTGTATGATTATGCACGCACGTGCAATTTAACTTTGTTGTTTATGGCCTGACATTACAAGTTTTGTAAGAGTTTTATTTCTGGTAACCTAAGGTTCAGAATTTATTAGTAACCTGCATACATACCTACTCATGGGGTGTAAAAATAAGGTAGAGTTTTAATTGTTTATCACACTGACTTTGTACAAGCGGAGACATCTCTCCGATTTCTGCACAGCGCGTATATGTCTCAGGAATAACGTAGCTTTGCAACAGTGAAAGATATTTACAAATCGATTCCGTAGTTTCGGAGCCTTTAGGGTACATACTACCAAAACAATATATCCTCTTTATTAGTACATAAGGATACATAGAGATGTTTTAGTAGCAAAAACTAGCTATTAATATCCGCGGTTAACACATTCAGAGCACACAAAAAGCTTATGAGATAAGAAATCATTTCATTTTTACGACACGTATCTGTTAGAAGATATTTCAACTGTAAACAGATTTATAGTTTTCCATTGCATTATTAATGGCTGGTTTTTCCGTGGTTGCCAGTTGTTACCTACTTAATTTTGACGAGCTTTTCCCTGCGGTTTCGTCTGTGTCCCAAGGAAATTGCTACCATCGTCCAGATAAAAAAACACTCTACATTCTATGTCAGACTCTTTACTTATCTCGGCACCTTTAATTTAAATGTTTAGTAGTTTTTACGTGAAAGCACGGCAGTCAAAGTTACTTTCGTATTTGTGATATATCAGTAAAAATGAAAGTTAGATTCCTTAATGTATCCTGTAATTTTGATGAAATGAAGCTTAACAAACATAGTCGTCGAAGAGAGTAGAATAGAATTCTGAATTCTGTATAGGTATCGGACAAACCAACGGTCGCCCGGTTCATCATCATTCATTCATCATCATCAGCCTATCGCAGTCCACTGCTAGACATAGGCCGCTCCAAGTGCACGCCCGGTTACTGAGTCGAAAAGCTTTGGTTGTCAATCATACCATGAACCATACGTCAGTGGTAAGCTAGATCCCATAATGATTAGGAAAGGCTTGGTAGATGATGAGGACATAATTAAGTAATAGACTCAAAAAAAGTCGCGAGCACAACTTTGTCTTAGTAAAATATACTTAGCTTCACCGCTTTAACCGCATTCGGTGTTTCCATGCAAAATGAAGGTCAAACCAAAAAGATTTTGATCCCCTGCCAAAGTCTGGTCTAGATTTATGATAAAGCTGTTTTTCTCAGCTGGAGAATTTTATTTTTAAACAATCGTTTCCGGTTGATTTGGATACTCGATAATGTTGTGATAAATGTGGCTGTTGATCAAAGTCAAAGTCGAGTCGAATGGAATAATCCCTACTAACATTATAAATGCGAAAGTAACCCTCTGTCTGTCTGTCTGTTACGCTTTCGCGTCTAAACTACTGAACTGATTTTAATAAAATTTTGTACAGAGATAGAGTTGACCTTGAGAAAGAACATAGGATAGTTTTTCTCCCGGATTTTTGAAGAATTCTCTTGGAAACGCGATATAACCAAATTCTAACTACTAACCGAAGCTAGTGGTTTATATAGATGTGATAGTGCTTACCCCTACTAGCTCTGATTGACTTGATTTATGAACACATGAACACCAACAGTGCTTTATTAAACATAGCATTTGGTGTATTTGAACCCTTTCAGGTTTAATTAAAAATTACAGGTCTTAAGGACCACTGTACCATTACTAAAGATTTTTTATGAACCCTAGAGATTACATAGAGAATTTCATGCAAAAACAGTTATTGTGAGCACTTACTTGCGAAAGTTTCAATGACTTTAAGGTGGCTTATTGTCTTTAGGATTACAGGCAAACATAGTAAATAATTCACGATAAATTATTTAAACAATGCCTTATAGGCATGTATTGTGTGAGTATTCATGAGTTATATTTTCCTTATAGGTGTCGAAATAGAGATAAATATGTCAATGAACTTGAACGAGCCAGTTATCCGGGTATAACAATATAGAACGAATAGGAAATAATAGTAAAATATAGTTTTGTTATCGTAGTTTTACTATAGTTCGTAGTAATTAATACGTTTTATGATAAGAAATGTTTTTAAGCCACCAAAATATGTGTTTAAAAATTTAAATAAAGACATCAAAGTGAAGGATATCGTAATACTTATGGACAAAAATAATCAATCTGTCAGAAATGTGAAAAACTACACTATGGATTAATTAAACCTCCTGAGTTGGTTGAGGTCCAGCTGAAAACCAGCGTTGCTACATTCTGAGTCTGCGTCACAAATAAATGAATATTATTTTTATTTATTTTGTATGTCTCTTCCAGCCAACACGCTGAAGCCCTTTTGAGACAACTTTAATGAAATGGTGACACAAAACCGACGATTGTCCCTTTATACACTATAGAAATGTACCCAAAGACAATCCCCGGTTGTGTGCTAAACTATTGCTAGCTATGGATGAAAACTACTTGGGCTATTATGATGGGATGCTAATGGACTAGGAATGGGGAAACAACGGGAACTATGGCACCTGCCACCTATTATTATTATATTAGGTGTCAGTAGTCTGGCATAATGCTGAACTGGACCTAGGTAGGTACTTGGCACAGCCATTTATTGCTTTCGTACTTTTCTCTCCTATTTGAGCTGTTTCATTGTTTTTCTTTCGGTCCAAACAAAACGGCCTAAATATTTTGGCCTGATCCTTCCCTACTCCCTCCTTCAAGTCCAACTTCTTCATCACAAAAATATCGTGACTCCTAACCCTAAGTCAGCATCACCATTCTGATGTGTTGCGTTACAGCTTACGTCAGAATTGTCACGATGCATTCAACTCTTAGTCACACAGCACAGGAGATCCTTTGACCAAAGTCCATCGGATTTAGAAGATATTTTTTGTCCTGCGTAGATGATCACATCATCAGAGTGACTGAGCTGAACGTATACAAGGAATTTGTGCATAATTATGTGACTGAGGTTTTACTGGTCACCGATCAAGTGGCTGCATACCTGTATGTATATGTATAATGTCAGATATTGCGATCCAAGATCTGGGAAACCAAAAGTATGTGACAGAGAAACTATAACTTTAGGTTCTTGATAGGCTATCAGAGACTGTCGATAACCGATGAAACTAGCCATATTATTTTTAATGACTTCTAAAAAGTTCGATGTTCTCAATTTGAATCTGACAATATTAGGTAGGTTCATTGCTGGCCTGTGACAAACGATTTCAGTAGGAGTCAAAAACAAAGGTCTCCAGAAGAAACAATTGAAATTCTACATCATTAAAAACTCTACCTCTATCGAATCTCTGTATCGCTTTAAGGTTGGCTGTAAGAGAACCCTATTATGGGTTAAGCTCGCCGTTGTACATAGACTGTACTTATCTCTTCTTTGTTCCAGTTAAGCGTGCAATAAAGAATAATAAAAATTAAAAAAATATTTATGAAGGTAAAGCTCATACTTTCTTGCATACGTGACTGCAATATTTTAATATGCTATTACGTGCAAAGAATGATGCAAATGGTAAAAAATACCCCTTGATCATCCACCATATTATGGAATTCCCTTCACCCAGTCATCAGAACAAATCACGCAGATTGATTATACCGAAAACTATGAGGAAATAATTTGATGACTATTTTGACATTGTTTAAAATACTAATACGTGTTTATTTAGTAATAAACATTTATCAATAAATTAATATGACGTTGGTATGATTTAGAACGAGGTAATTTCTGGATTTATTTAGTATAGGTTTTTTCCCTTTTAGTAGTTTTTGTTAACGCGAATTTTAACCTACTTATCTTCGGAACTTCTGATTTCTCAATGACTGTTAATACTTGATATTACCTATGGTAAGATAGATCTTTCGACAGCTTTCGACAGCTATAGAGATAAGCTAAATATGTTTAAAAATTAATAAAAAAAACGAAGTATGTTCCTTATAAAAACTTTTTTCAGCATTTTTCATACAATTTTCTATATGAAGCTTACTCTTTATTACTGAAGAAAAGTCTACTTAGGACATAATTTTCTTTCAACTAAAATTATGGTCTCTAAACTTCTCCAGCAAAAATAAGCACTAAGTACCAAAAATTCCGTTCAATATAATACCAATAATTTTGATTGGTAATTAATTCGTCACAATTAAATGACGTATTATTATTATTGATTTAACCTCCGAAGCGCGGCCTTTGGGAAATACTACGGTGGACACATATACGTAATAATATACGTATGTATGATTAGGCCTACCGTGAATTCGGTGATAGATGTACCGGTGCGCTAGAGTGGCTATGATTTTGGTGTTTAGAAGGATAAGTCTGTGAAGTGTCATGAAAGAGCTTTTTTTAGTTTAATAACAATTTAAAATGATTAAGTATTTATTTGTTTTGAATAACGGTTAAAAACACTATATACTTAATTATTTACTGTGTCAGTATCAAATAATAGCGTAAATAAATACAAACTTATTGCGGTTTTGATATCATTAATAAAGATATTGTTCATTATAAAAATGATACATCGTTTGATTTTTTTGCGTTTGAGATACATGCGTTAATTGGCTAATGTTGATGTAAGAAGTTTATATGATGTAACTACCTAAGTGGTTTATATTTTTTATGATGTAAAAAAGAAATTATCTTATAAGAAAAAGTCTGACAGCATCCTTTCGATAAACTCATAATGTAGGTGGATAAATTACCATACACATTATATAAAATTATTATGTTCATGACAATAGTTTTGACGTCTAAATCATAGGTCATAAAAAGCCTGGATTTTCCTGACGTTATTTATACTATTCCTAGAAAAATAAAAGGGACATTTAGTCACAATTTCCCGAAATCGTGGAGCTCCTATCGCCGCCGGCGCCGGGCGTCGCTCTCATATACCCGAGCATCGAGAATTTCACGCCAGTTGCGCGACGCTTGCGCATCTTGCGGGTTCATTCTATAATTATATTATTTTATTTATATTTAAATTACGAGTTCGCGTTTCGTAATTATTGTTGGTGTGTGTTGTGAAGTGTAGTGATTTTTTCGAAGATTAAATTTTTTTGAGGTAGGTATTTTTTATTATGTTGATTGAAATATTTGTTTAAATTATTTTAAAAATAAAATATTATTTTCTCAACAAAAAAAAGATTTTTGAGGAGAAAAATATTTAATTATTTTGTACTCATCATTATAAACGTATTTATGTGTCAAACAAAAATATTGTAAAAAAAGGGTTGTACAAAAATATACAAGGAGGATTTTGACATATTATAAATAAATAATATTAATGAAAATGTCAGTCAGTAACTGCAATTCTTTAGCAATTATACTGTAACAGATGGCAGAAGATTGTTTACTTTAGATGTCACAGCTAAAAATACTTTCTTTATAGATAGCGTTTCTTAAACAAAATAGAACGTTAACATTCGCGTATTCCCTCGACCTTCAGTACTGCGTCGAAACGAGAGAAAGATACAGTGGCTTCATTATTTATTTATTCGTTTGCAGTTATCAATAGATCCATTTTTTAAAGCGAGTTCAATGTGACTTTTCAAAGTTAATTACTCCTTTTTTTAATTTTAGGACGTCACTGTCAATGTTGATTTTTTTATTAACTTCTTATTCTGATAGGTATTTATATTCTAATGATAAAAAAGATTCTGCAATAAAGCTTTCAGTTACTTCTTGATTAATAGGATATGTTTTCTCGATCAGTTAAGAGACACTTACATGATAATCTAAGTATACCTACCGATCTTAGGTATAAAGCTGTAGAGTTCGATAACTTGAACGTGCAAAACTCTGGAACTCTTGTCCTATCTGAAAACATCTTTTAGTGTTAGATTGCTCATATTTTTTTGCGGTTACGGGAAAAAATAAAAGCTCTATGGTAAATATTTTTTTATTTATCGGCAGCATCTAAGCATCATCTCAAACTGACTTCATATAAAAAATAAGTAATACCGCTCAACGCTAAAGATATAAATAATTTTAGATGTTTTATTAATTATTGAAAACGCAATAACAGAACGATCGTTAAATATTATAGAGTTTATTCGACAATTTAATTGGGCACTCAAGAACCATAGATATTAATTAACGACGATATAACTACTGACTATTATTTTTTTGTACGTTTTCCAGGAAACAGTAGGAGAATAACATCTAAATTGATTTTATATGTAATTGAACATGTTTTGAAGACGTCGTTAAAAAAACTATAATTCGCAAAATGATTGTTTTGTTTTAATATAATTCAAATTAAATTGTTTATCTTTTTTATGTCAATTTAGAATTATTTTTATTTACATAATCTTAAAATTACCTTCGAAAACTAAATATCTACAAACAAAATAAATATAGGTATTACAAAATGTAAAATCTGAAAAATAGTACCTGCCACTCATTCTCTTTTATGAATAAGTAATTGTGCACATAAAAACATATACCTATTATAACATTTAAATCTGAAAAAAAATAGTGCCATCCGTTATATTCTTTTATGTCTACTGAAAATACTGCACACAATTTACATCATGGCATTTTTATAGTATAATAGACATATTTTTATGTAAGTTATGTTAATAGCACGGTCCAACTATGTTTGAAGTTCAAGGTCAAAACTATTTTTAATTTATTTTACACATGTGTTAAAATAAATAATAAATTGTCTGGTTGAGATTACTTTACGTCAAAGCAAATAAAAAACGTAACTGTCAAAACCTCGAGACTTGTCCCACAAACAATGATTTTATGGAGCTCATGCAAATGTTATGAGTTTTTAAACTGTTAATTTAGTTTCACTTCAAAAAAGTACCAACCTAGTTTAAAATATTTTTTTCTTTTAAATATTTTGTAATTTATACAAAACAGGTTGATTTTTTTTTTGCAAATTTTTCTATTCATAATAGCGTGCGTTGCTTGTGATTGAAAGGTAATCAAACTTTTGTATTTAAAGTAATAGAAACGATGATAATTCTTTACATGAGTAGATAAAAATAGTGTTAAGTTCGTAAAAAATATATCGGTGAGAGACGTGCATATAGACGCATCTGTTAATTTCTAAAAAAAATAAACTTAAATAAATAAAATATACACGATTTCGCTCACACGGGTGATAACTAGCTGATCAATGAACTGACGTGTCACCAGCCCATATCTAGCCATTTAAAATAATCTAGCTCTAATAACAAGAAGGTGAGAATTTAGTACTAAAATAGCGAATGATCGCATCGGTGCAACTGCATTGAAGAATTTGTTGCATCAGTATGTAAACTATATTTATGGGCAGGGCCGGGTTTTGTCTGAGATTTGGTTTCATTGGTCTGATTGGTCCAAATGGGTCAGTTTTGATGAAGTAACTAGTTTGATAGAATTTGATATTGTCTTAATTGGGACTGTTGACTATAGTTGAAATTAAAAATGTTTTTATTCAGACAAAGTCCATTAGGTTAGTATATACAACACACAACTTAGAAAGTAGTGTTAGTACTTATGACTACCAGAGAGACATTTTAATGAATTCTTTTTATATTAGGTACTCTTTTTACCCGACTGCCAAAAAAGGGTTATGTTTTTTTTCTCTATACCACATCAATTACCTACCTGGTTAATTTGTACAGAAAATGAAATATCTTTCTAAAAGATTGATTTCGGTTCTTCTCCAAAAAACGTATACATGTGGTAAATTAAACCATACCAATACTAAAGCGGTTGATTGAATGCTCATAAAATTGGGAGTATCGGTTATACTAAGATTTCTGTACGTACAAATTAAAAATATAATTACATAGTGTTCAGTATTTTTTTAAAATTCAGGGTCATTGATCTCAATGAATTCGTGGAACTGTTTTTAATCATAAATATTTTTGTCTTTTTTGGACCATTGCCCAATACTAGTTGATTCTCTATAGTTTTTCCACGTGGATGCTAATGCTGTCACTTCAGTAAAATATATGAGTAGGCCGAATAAAAAAAAAGAATTTAAGTGGAATATGAAATACAACTAGGTACCCATTAAAATAAAAATTAGATCAAAGTACCAATGACCGTGTTTCGGAGAGCATGACAAACTGGCATTTGAACATCTTTGACAGTCGTTCATCATTTTGTATTACGTATATACGTTTTTGAAAAACGCTCTTTTCTTATTCTTTTCCTACTTCCTTTTAAAAACATGTTTAAATTCCCACAAAACATTTTAGTATTCAAATAAATCACATTGTATTTATTACAAAACATTTACAAAATACGTTTTAGAATAAACTGCAAGTCATAAATCATTTATTTTGAAAATTTTATCGACGTTCAGTGCAACAACGCTTAGTTTACGACGTTTACAAAATGTTATGGTAACCATGCTTTGTGTGATATTTTGGGAACGTCCAAACATTGTTACTGACTGTTACTGAACTGGAAAATCGATAGAAATTTAAAGATTTTCATTTTTTTTTGCATTAAAACAGTTTCCATTACATAAATTTTTGAGTTTCGTTCATCATTTTCAAATTTAGACAATTATTGGTTAATATTTAATTTCAACTTGAAATCAACCAATTTTAATTATCAAAATAAATATTACTTTTTTAATAAAACGCAAAATTTAATAGATTGCTTTTTATATTTATCGTGAATAATAATAATTTTACATGTCTATTTTTGTTTAGTAAACAAACAATTATAAAAAATATATAACTTACGTATCGTTTTTGCTGTCAGCACGTAGGTATTAGATATACAATTAGGTGTCGACTTAACAAGTCAATAACCTGTATGTTTAAACATTTGACTGACGCGTCATGTCGACCTTTGTGGTAATACCTCATTTACATTTGCCAATGTATTAGTTTGCTTTGTATGTACTTTGTTAGTAAAACAAACCTTTTAGGTTATTCTGAACTTGGTCAAGCGGAAAGCTTAAAATAGGTTTAGTAACTACCTTTACCTAGTTTTTACATAATCTGTGTACAGTGTAGGTACTTTAGTTATGTAAAATTTATCATAGGTACTTTGCATAGTTTCTTAGCTAATTTGCTCACTTTTTTAGCTTAATTTGTTACAGTTTTCAAGTTTACGTTACCAACCTTTTTTTTTTAATTTATTGAAATTTTAATAATTACATAGGTAGGTGTGTTTCTTAAGTCTAAACTCGCCAAACTTTTACGTTTGATGGCGACTAGAACTTTAATCTGGTCCCAATTGTATTTACGCCGTTTTTCACCTGTTACGATTTTCTTTCTATGTTTTTTTATTACCCCACTATAATTATGAGTCATATATGACACATAGCAATTGTTTAAGTATCGTATTTTCGTCTCGAAGTTTTTATACATATTGATTATCTAACTGTTTCTTACCTGTAATTATTCTCGTCTAATCTAAGCAGCAGATAACTGACGCATCCCACAACAATCTTGTCTAAACGGAATGCAAATGTTTCGCTATTTTCGTACTCGGCTTAAACAGACATTCGACAGGTTACCAAGTCTGATCGAATGCAGGAATACTGTTTAGTTCTTGAGTAAAATACTTAAAGGTATATTGGTATACTACAGGTAGATAGGTAAATGGTTGGTTTCTAGCATCTTAATATCCCAATGAATAGCGAGGTACAGTAGACAAAATACATTTTGGGAAAGTTTAACGACGGTAGGTATTTTTAGATTTTGAATCACATTGTTTCACGTCTGGTACCGGCTAGAAGTTACTTGCCAGCTATCGTAATTAGTAAAGGATTTTTATTGTTGACCTTTTTTGAGAGAAATCACTAGAAAGTGTCAGAAGTTTTGCTGACTAATTCCCCCTTTTCTTTCTGTAGCCTTTTTTTGTAGCAGAACCGCGGTAACTCTTTCGAACGCAACCGAATATTGTTGTTGACCAATTCTGAACACTTATTATGTGTAACCGTTTCTAAAAACATTTAGCAAAACGGATCAGTAGGTAATCTATTTATAAAGTAGTTAAAAGTTTGCACCTGTTTTAAATACTTCACGCGAATTTCCACAACGCACCTTTACATATCTTCAAAGGGTTTCAGAAATAATTGCGGAACGATTAAGAGTTTTAGAGCTTTGAAATAGGTAACATCTGTTACCTGTTACGCATAACAAAAACATGCAACAAAATATGCTCAATGGGTACTAACTATCACTATATTTATCTCTTGATTAAATTAACAGAGATAAAAGTTTACTCGATTGTACGAATTATAATTGTTTTTCTCTTTGTCCTAGATTGTAACAAAAGATGGAGCCCCTACAAGTAGATGTTGTCCACTTCTACCCCAGAGAAAATGCTCAGCCTCATAACACTGTCAAGTAAGTATTTAAAGATATTGTATAGACATTTACATTTTCTATCTAACATCTTAAATAATGAACAAGAGTTATTTTTAACACATTACGCATTCCGATTTGATATTGTTGAATTTCGGATAATTATATGCAAATGCTAGCACTTCAAATGACTGAATGACTTTAAAAGATACCTTTTACATTTACTATGATTCACAACAGCTGCGGTGTCCATTCCGATCAATTTATTTATTTATAGAATATACTGTTGTATAAAATTAAGAGTATGTTTGTTACCCTGATCCCGCTGATTTCAGAAACTCGGTTTTTTCTGAATGAGTCGTTTTCAAAAATGTACAAGAGTTAGGCCCGGTTGTTCAAAGCTCGGTTACGTCAAGGTTAGGGTTAAATTTTAGTTACAGTAAAATTAACAGGGTTTAAATTCAAAAAGCGTTGTTGAACGTTAAAATTTCATAATAAAAATGTCAAATTAACCGTGGTCAAAATTGACATCGGTAAAATTTTAACTTTAACTTTACCGTAACGTACGAACAACCGGGCCTTAGATGTTTAGGCATCCCAAGTATCGAGAAAAGTTATAAGTGGGCTACTTAATAACCTGGCTCCAAGCGTAACAGTTATTTTACATATCATATATATTATTGTCCTTAGATTCGAGGTAGTAAATGACGAGAACCCGACCACCACCATAGTGCGGCGTGGTCAGCCATTCAGCGGAGTCGTCAGGTTCAACCGACCTTACGATGAGGCCAACGATATTGTGCAGCTCGTGTTCTCTATTGGTAAGTAACATCTACATTTGTTTTTCCACCAAAAGCGTAAAAAAGGCTGACACTAACAGAACTTCCATATTAGCGGATTTTCCGCTCGGTTTTTCCTGCGAAATCGCTCGATTCTTATGGGCAGTTTCGCATGTTTTGCAAAGCACTACAAAAATCGTGTGCAACCACGGGAAATAGCTAGTTTTGAATTAAAAGTCTACGTCCTACTTAAATACTATTTTCAGTACCTAACATATGATTTTTTGTTGCAACAATAATATTTTGGAATCAGTATGTCAAGCTCAGGGTTATCGCATTGGCCAGCGGTTTGGTTGCGGTAAAATGTCGATGCTCCGTTATCCGATCACAACTTACAACTTATTAAAAGTACATATTTATATCTCTCTTTGAAATATATTTATTGCATTTAGTACTAAAACAATTAAAAAAGAATCCATGCTTTAGCTACCTAAGAAGACATATTCAACTGCATTCGACGTTTCTGTTTTTGATAAAAAAGAAACGTCGCGTCGACTATTATCACTTATCATATTTAGTAATGTGTACCTACTACTAATACTCGATATGTAGATATTTCTCCAGTAACCTAATTATTTTTTAACCGACCTCCCAAAAGAAGGAAGGTTCTCTAGCTAGTCGACCATGGTTACCTATATATTTTTTTCCTTCATTATCTTCTTAAGGAAATCCTTCAACCTAACCTTACACCCAAACTATTTGTCTACAGGAGATAAACCATCTATGGAGACCATGGGTAAGATGTTCATACGCCGCGACGCCGTGACAGACAAACACACATGGAGTGCCAGCCTGTTGGACGTGCAGGAAGAGAACACACTATCTTTCAAGGTAAGCTGTATTTGATTAGATAAATAAAGCTTGTGTGTAACGTGCCTTAAAAGTATAAGAAGTTTGGACTTTGGAGCATATTTATGGGAAAAAATTATATGCTCCAAATATGCTGTAGAAATATGTAGATAAGAGGTATTTGTCCAGACCTACTTTTACATAATCATCATCAGCCTTTTTATCGTCCCACTGCTGGGCACAGGCCTCCTCTCACACGGAGAGAGATTGAGTGTAAATCACCACGCTTGCTCTATGGGGGTTGGTGATTTCAGACTTTGTAGTCCAGGTTTTCTCGAGATATTTCATAAGTCATTGGTAACACACCAACAGTCAATAAGTAGTTTTTTTAGCCAGTAATCATTTTCTACATATGTATCTACTATCTGCAGAAAAACACAAAAAAAAAATGCACCTCTTTAAGTCGACATTTAAATAAAGAAGCAATAATATCGATATACCTACATGTTATAAAAATACCTACCAAAATAAAAAAGAAAATTAAAATAAAAACACGCTTAGAATTCTGCATAACATTTCTAGATATACCTAATTTATTTAATTATATCTACCTAAATAGCAATAACAAATCGAACTATGAATTTATGGCCATTATAGAACTTGTTTTTTCTATAATTTGGATGCTAATTTTAACACGTAGATACGAAATTGCAGCTGTGTGCAAAAAAATACTAATATCTAGCACTAAAACTTTTGCTTAAATCTAAGAGTATCTGCACACTACAAACTTTTAGACGGCAGATAGTTTGTATGGGCTCATAAATGAAGGTGAGTACTACCAAGTACGCACATTACAAAGATCAGGTAGCCTATGTAGGTGGTATCATAACGACAGAGCAGTTTCAATGGAAACAAAATTTTCCTTAAAATCTACCATTTTTTTTTAACGACGCGGCGTCATAAATCATCAAATGACCCCTCCCGCTGTAGGTTAGCAGTCGTATTCTGTCGTAGGCCTTTTATTTACCAGGGCCGCGGTAACTCTTTCGAACAATCCCGAAGCCCCGGAACAATCCCGCAGCCCCGGAAAATCTACCATCGGGTCAACTGTCGACCGACTTTTTAGTCTACAGTGTGCGGGTACTTTTAAAAGGGTCTTAAATTGTTATTATAATCACTACTATTGCCTACCATACCATCTTTAGCCCAAAGTACCTAAATAACGTGTCAATTAAAATTTTGGCGTAGTTACGTCATAGCCTTATAATCAACATAAGTTTGCTATAAAGATATACCATACTACCATAGCAAGAATATTATTTAGCATATTTATTAGTAAAACGTTTTAAGTTTATAAATGCTCTATTTAATAGGCCTAACAACAGAACAGAAACACCGCTAAAAATATTTGTATTTATTTATGTATTTAAATTGAACTTATTATAATACAAATGATTTTTTAAACAATCAAATATAAATATCTAATTTATACTAATGAGTGGCATAACTTGAATATTAAATGCTTAATTATAAGCCTTCGTGGGTGACAATAGGTATTTATCTACCAAAACGTTATATAGGTACCTACTTATTAAAATGATAGATTCATCTATAATCCTTTTAATACTTACTGTTTTGTATATCTAGATCTAAATTTGTTTTTTCGTAATAAATAAAAAAATAAGTTAATTTAAATCATTTATTTACTACTTTTGTAACACCAGGCCCTTTTGTTTGGTAAACAAAACGTACATAATCATATCTTTTTGCTTTTATCTCATGTTTCAATATAGAAGATAAACTGTGTAATTATTTAAACTATTAATAAATAATTAATTGTCCGTACTTAGTTACTCACGTACCTACCAACTTTACATTAGGTATAATAAAGCTTAAAATAGCAATTTATGAGCATTCCAGTGTTAGTCAAGACCAGTTTGTCTAAGACAGAGGCTCTCAAACTTTATGTACCTAAGTGAATTTGCAGAAGCTAGACTTTGTTTTAGTTTAAATGCCAAAGATTTTGTTACGTTAAAACGGCTGAACCTATAAAATATTTTGTCTAAGAAATAAATATAAAAAACTGATAGGTATGAAAACCAGAGTTGCTTTTTTTAAATGCTAGAATAGCTTGCCTTATGTCCCTCAGCTCTAAGGGGGATGTCTACCTTATATTTATCTTGACGATGAGTAAATAAACCAATGTCCGCTGGGAAAAGGGGAGCATAAAAATAAAGATCATTGCAAAAAACTATTAAGAACTGGTATTTTATGCCTCGTTGGTCTACCTGATACTGATTGAATTTTCCTGAGATTGTTTAATTCTTTATTTAGAAGCTAGGATAGCGAAGTTTTTGTGGTTTAACTTTTTTATTTAGACTTCTTTGCTTTTAGTATTCCTTCTAAAATATCAAAAGTAATATTGCATTTCTTTCGATGAAGTTCTTGAAAAAGGTTGAGAATAACATACCTTAAAGTTATTTTAAAGATGATGTTCACATAAATATATTTATTGACTTAGGTATAATAAGTTTTACATGGAAATCTAGTAATGTTAATTTATTATACCTAGTGGTACACCATTAATTTTACTGTTTTATCTTATTTAAAAAACATGATTAAAATGGGCAATAAAACATTTTGTTTATCTTTAGCATCTTTGGTTAAATGTGTTGTTTTGATTTAAAGTTGTCAAGATCAACAATTTATTTAGTTGTTTACTTAGCAGTAGCAGTTTTCCCACGCGGATTCTCCGGTGTCACGAAGGTACTTCTTCAGGCACCCGAAAAAAAGTAGCCAATGTCCTTTTTGAGGCTCCATCTGTGTATGATTTAAATACCTATATATTTAAATCCGACAGAATTATATTTAGTAGATATTTGTTTTACCTCCGAGGAAAATTCCCATAGACACGAATTTTAATCGGCTGAAATGACATTTGGTGCTACTTTCACAAGTAGGTACGCCCAGCGGTCGGTGGACTGTAATCCATCCGCAAGTCCACAAGGTACCTCAACAACACATTTCCAGCTATATCCTAACGTCCATATTCATTTGTCTGCAGGTTTCCTCACCAGTAACAGCGCCAGTCGGAGCCTGGGCTCTGCGAGTCCTCACGTGGAGGAGAGGGTCCCCGGAGCGCGCGTACTATGACTTCGATCAGGACATATACATCCTCTTCAATCCATGGAACCCTGGTAATTAGAACATAGTGGCAAGATTTTCTTGCAGTTTAACCGACTTCAAAAAGGAGGTTGCCAGTTTCAACTCGATTTTTGTGCGTGATTATCTCACGTTTGGCTGAACCGATTTCGATGCGGCTATTAACTAAGTATTTAGGAGAAGGTATAAGTTATACCTTAAACTTAAGTATCTACCTATAGGTTGGTTACCTACATATATTTTTGAAATTGGTTTCATTACATTTCAAAAAAGTTTTTTTAAGTCAAAAACACGAAAAATTCTATATGCTCAAAAAACATAATCCTTCTTGACAGTCGGGTAAATATAAAAGTGAGTTTATATAGTGCAAAGAAAAATGCTTAAAGAAAGTATGAAAGTAAAAACGTGTTATCCAAACTGAATCACTTTCTTTGAATACAAATCTTTAATTTAAATAACAGTAAGTTTAAAGAAATTGCAAAACAATAAACTAGGTTTTAAAGTTTAGCAGACTTGTTTGTGTAATTTATTTGTTTTTGAATCTGAATTGTAAAAACTAAAACTGGCTACATAGTCATAAAACTACTATCCCTCTACTGCATATAAATCAAGTATTTTGCATTATATTGCAATATTGTTTTGGACTGAATTGAACCAGTAAAAATGGTTTTATATGCAATTTTATATGCTTAAGTTTTTCCCAACTACGTCTTAAAAATATTTTCCTTCAGGCATTTTTTCCTAATCAACTAACAGTTACAGTTACAGCCTTTTTATCGTCCCACTGCTCAGGCACAGGCCTCCTCTCACACGGTGAAGGATTGAGCATTAATCACCACGCTTGCTCAATGCGGGTTGGTGGTTATTAGCCGTTGGTGTCTAATCAACTAAACTCACTCTTAATTCCAGATGACCAGACCTACATGGAAGACGAGGCTCTCCTCCAAGAGTACGTGCTGAATGACGTTGGCAAAGTATGGGTGGGGCCCATTAAGACCACCAGAGGCAAACCCTGGTTATACGGCCAGTTCGATGCCGTCGTACTCCCGGCTTGCATGTTCATGCTGGATAGAGCTGAAGTGCCTTTTAACCAGTAAGTGGAATAAGTTGTTTTAGTAGCCTTTAATGTCCCAATGCTGGGTAAAGACCTCCCCATCTCGCTTCCACACTTCCCGATCTTTCAACCGAATCAACCAGTCCTTACGATAGGTAGGCGTCTAGATCGTCACGCCATCTCTTCCTGGGTGTAAAATTAAGGTTTTCAGCAGCTTTCTTAAAGATTCGCTCTTTTAAGTAAGGAATTCTTACTTGCTGGGGACGCTTTTTGCGTCACTTCTTCTTCCCAACAAAAACACATAGGAAATGGTGAAGGGTGTCTTTTGTTTCAATTGCTGATTTGTCAGCCTAATTTGAATAAATGGTATTGAGTTTGAAATTATGTGAGTGGGCTTCCAGTATTGCGGTGTTTTAGTCTTTCTGAGAAAAAAATGACCCCTCACGTTTTTCGTTACTTAATGCAATAAGTATGTAATGAATGTAAACTAGTTGAGTTTCATCATTAATGCGTCTCACGAATCACCTCGATTACATCTAATTCGATTACAGTAACATCCAAAATAGAATACTTAGAAATACACTAAGCAAATACATTGGCAAATATTCAACGGTGAACATTTTCAGATTAATCGCCCAGGACATAACATAGTAAACAGTTAAACGTCTAGAATTGGCAATGGATAAAATTACAATTTAAAACCCATTTTGAGGGAAATAAATAAAACTAGACATAATGGCTTGGCAGATGATGTTTGTTGTATTTTAGATAAATCTCTGCAGACTCATTTACGTACGTTACGGTCATTTTGCGTGATCAGATTTTCAATTGGTGCTATAATGTGAATACAAAGAAGTAAAAGGATAATTTGGAAGCCAGAGATGTGTATTTTCCTAGCTCTGTGTTTGTTTTTAAGTATCTCGTCTGTTTAAACAGTTAGAATTCAAGGATTTTATTTCGTTTTAGTTCAGATAGACAGATTAATGTCTCTCTTTTTAAGCCAAATTAAATACGGCAGATAAAACTGTAATTTACATGAAACCATTGATCTAGGTAAACAATATAAACATTAAAGAAAAAAAGAATACCTACATTGTAAAATTGATAAGTACCTAGTCAATATTTTTCTCAACTATTATTAGGTATAAAGGGATTATAAATTCAGTATTTGATATTCATTTGTTTCTAAGAAGCTGTTTATCATAATAATGACGACATTTCCTTGGCGAGGTATGCATCACGCACACCCACTAAGCACTTATTACTAAACCTTTACTCATAAGTTGTCGCTATAAATATGATTAAATAGGTAATGATTTTGATTGCACATTTGATAAACTTCCTGGTGAACCTTTTTGCTTAGAAATATTTAGGTAATGATACAATTGATTATTTACTTGGAATACAATTGATTATTTACTTGGAAATGCAGTGAATCAAAAATTAAATCGGTTTGATACCTTATTGTTGTAATAAGCATACTCACATTCACCTCTCTATACTGACTTATAAAATCGATCAAACAGCAAAATATGTTAAACAATATGTTTTGTGTTCGAGGGCTCTTAGGGGTATTTTCCAAGCTATCGATAATAATTAATAACGACATCAAATTTTGAAGTTCCAAACATGCTTATTGCCACAGAATTTGAAATACCCTACCCCAAGGCCAATCTCCTCATCCCACAAACCATATATTACTTAACCACAAACCATAAACCTGTTGGAGGCGACCTGTGGAGATCTAAGGGGGCGGCCTATGTTCAGCAGTGGACGTCCTATGGCTGAGACGATGACGATCCTAAAACAATCTTTCTTTCCAGTCGTGGAGACCCCGTGAAAATGACCCGAGCAATCTCCCGCATAGTAAACTCCAATGACGATGGTGGTGTACTAGTGGGCCGATGGGACGGAGTATATGATGACGGAACTGCCCCATCGGAGTGGACTGGCTCCGTGGACATCCTGGCGCAGTTCTTGGAGACACAGGAGCCGGTTTCTTACGGACAATGCTGGGTTTTCGCTGGTGTTGTTACTGCTGGTGAGTTTATCGAAGCATGATGATGAAGGATGTGTCTGGAGACTTTGTTCTAGATATTTGAAACAAGCCTTTACCCATATACTTTCGACGACTAGTTGAGATCTATGTATGGTTAAAGGTACCAAATGACTGATTTTAAACATGAGCTGATTATTGTTTGAATTCGCAGTCTTAATACTGTATGTAGCTGCAAAAACCGTAAGCGACGAAGAAATTGGATCTGTTCTGTATTCAAAAAACCTTGAAAATAAAAATATATATTTGTTAAGCCCTAAAATATTCATTGCCTAAGTGAATGTAAATGACATCATCGAGTACACCTAAGAAAACTATGAGATAACTTCCTCTTACAATCTAGAAAACATCTGATGAAAGATCCAACTGGCATCATGCCAACAACAGTTGCGTTAGACCATAGAAACTCAATATTACCTCACAGGGCAATAAGCCCATTAATTAAATCATAATGGCCATTTAAATCAAGTAAAGAAATGTAAATAATGCAGATAAATTATTAATATTTCGACAGACTTTTTAAGATATAAAGGTTATCTATGCACCTACGTATTCGGTACATACTTATCTACCTACCTAAGTAATAAGATACAAGTTTAAAAATATAATTGCATAAACGGTTTTTTAATCTTTACGAGGTTCCTAAAATATAGCAATGAATAAATAATTACCCATCTTTTAAGATGTAGAACCCATTGAAAGTGAACCGCCTATCGTAGGCTGCTCAAAATTCTGGACGTTCCAAATTCGTGCACATTTTGCTCCCGAACAAAAAATGTGTGCGGTCATTAAAATGCAACACTAACCGATCGTTTGAAAAACAGCAAATAACATTTGCAATTTAATAAAAAAACTTAATAAAAAAGCTAAGTTAGCTTAATAAAAAAAAACAGTACCGACATACATAGGTACTTAGATCCTCATCAACTCTTTCTTTCCAGTGTGCCGTGCCCTCGGCATCCCATCTCGCGTGGTATCCAACCTGGTGTCAGCTCACGATGCCAACAGCACCCTGACAGTTGACAAGTATTACTCGGAGACCATGGAGGAGCTGGGCTATGATCCTAGCAATGCTGAACCAGAACACACTGATTCTATCTGGAATTACCACGTGTGGAATGACGTTTGGATGGCGAGACCTGATCTGACTGCTGGTAAGTTTGTTGGGATTTTAAGCACAGTTTAACTGTAGGTAATATTTTTTTTTCAAACGCTGATTCTAAAAAACTTTTATTTACAAGTAAATATATAAACAAGCTTAAACTACAGATTTATCTTTTTAAATAACAAAATACTATATAGGTACACAAATAAAATAAAAACATATACATATATGAAATTCGAGTTTGCATATTTTTAAAGGCAATGAATGCCACCTGATGTTTTGTAGTTCATACCTCGGAAATGCTGTCACCCCAAACAAAATCAAATAAGTCAGTCTTGTGAACTGTTTACAGTTCATGAATTCTCAATAAGTTATGTAAAGTTTAACGGAACCCTGGGCCACTAAATCATGATTAATTTTGTTTCTAACCAGGTTACGGAGGCTGGCAAGCCATCGACGCTACTCCTCAAGAAACATCAAAGGGAGTGTACCAGTGCGGTCCAGCGCCTCTAGAAGCCATCAAGCAGGGAGTCATCGGCATGAACTATGATGTGGAGTTCATGCTGGCGTCAGTTAATGCTGATCTCATGAGGTGGAGGATCGACAGCAGCGAGGAGACTGGATACGCTATGGTGGACAGTAATACTTACCAGTAAGTAGCCCTTAAAAATCATCTATAAATCTGATAATGAATTTGATGATGCTGATTTTGAACCTTGACAAGATAATTCTTAATCATCATCATCTCCCGAGCCTTTTCCCAATTGTGTCGGGGTCGGCTTCCAGCATAATTTCAAGGGGCCTTATTGTCTTAGAGATTACTATCAGAAATCCCAGAAAATACACAAGTATATGAAAAAGCTGACTGATATAATTAACGAACACCTACTTATGTAATTGTAACTAGCATCCCCCAACCAACAGGATCCTCTGTGAAAATATACATGTCCTGTCTTCTTATCCCAAAAGGCTTGGATGGTAAATCCTATAATGTTTTTCCTTTTCCAGTATCGGGCGCATGGTCCTCACAAAGAAGCCATACGTGTTCGACCCCAACGGCGACGAGGATCGGGAAGACATCACGGAACAGTACAAGTTCAGGGAGGGAACTGCTTCTGAGCGACTCGCTCTTATGAATGGAGTCAGGTTCTCCGAGAGGGCCAAGAGGTACGTTTTCTATGGTAATTTCTTGATTTTGAAAATTTCTTTGGAATAGATTGTAAACATTCGAAGCTGCAATGTTTTTGAAGTCTTTCAGAACAAGAACTCTGGATCTTTTGAAGTGGATAAAGATTTAAAGTTTAGGCTTAGCTATGTCTTAAGCCGATCGTCTTTTATGTCATAATGTTCTATAACTACTAACTGAACACATGGCATTTAAAATTATTCCAATAGACAGTACGAAGCGAAGAGCTTTTCCTAAATCTTTACTGACTCTTCACAGCAATAACATCCATAATCTTCTTCACAGATACTACTCAGTGGCCAGCAACTTGAAGAACGACGTGACATTCAAACTCCGCGATGTGGACACAGTACCCATTGGCAAAGACTTCAGGGTTACTGTTGATATTGAAAATACAGCCAATGAGGTAAGCAAGCTGTGGAATGATTTAAACTTTGATTAACCAGGTTTTTTTGTAGAACTTTTTGTTCTAATTTGAGAAAAACCATCAGGTAAGTTGATTTTCCTTAAATACCTCCTATGTATAGTCTTATAGACAGATAAAATACACTGAATCCTGTTATGATCTTCTTCAATTCTTCTATTAAGATCTTGAATTTATTCCTCAAAAGGTTCTTATACAACTTTTGTTTGTATACAGGGTCGTAACATCAAAGCTTCTCTATCAACCAACAGCGTGTTCTACAACGGCGTGAGAGCCGGCGTCGTCAGGAAAGTCGAAGGAAAAATATTTGTGGGACCTGGCAAAAGTAAGATTTTTTACCACAATAAATTGTGCAATAAATATTTAGAACCAATCAGACGATTATAATCATGAAGTCCAAAAATAAAAACGACACAAGTCCTCATCAACTGAATGGCAAAATTGAGTCTTAAGACACTACTAACAAAGTCTTTTTTCCCTTGCAGAGGAACAAATCAGCGTTCTAGTCAAATCAGACGATTATCTACCTAAGCTAGTGGAGTACTGCAACATGAAGATTTCAGCGATGGCCATCGTGGACGAGACCAAGCAGTCCTGGGCTGATGATGATGACTTCCAAGTTATCAAGCCTAATATTAACATTAAGGTGAGTTTTATAACTAGAGCATGAGCTAAAGAGTTACTGCGACTTTGGATCTCACACTAAGACATACCTTAATACCTTCTATACTTCGATCCTTTATTTCCAGTTCAACGACGACCTAATCCTGAACCAGCCGACGACAGCGTTCCTCTCGTTCACGAACCCCCTGGAGAAAGCACTGACCGGCTGCGAGTTCCGCGTGACGTCATCCGGCATTACCGGCCGCACGCTACGCTTCCCCGTGAACGACGGGGCGCCGCTCGAGCCCATCACTGCTGAGTTGCCTGTGCAGCCTAATGTAAGTTATGAATCTATAACACAGGACATTCCCACTTCGCCAGTAGTCTATCTGTTGTTTTGCTCTTCAGAGATAGGCATTTGAGAGATACAGTATAGGGAACGGCCGTCAGAACAGACCAGTTGCATGACCGCAACGGTTTCCTGAAGGACCTAGCTATTTTACAAGTCCTATCAAGAGTGATCATTAAATGACCGCCTGGCACTATGGGTGCAGTTGAAGACTTTTGCTGACTAAAACCACCATTGCTTCCTTGGGAGCCCTAAGTGTAACAGGGCTGGGATAACTCTTTCGAATAATCTCGTAGGTAGCCCCTTAGTAAAAAGAAATCTGGATAAACCTTTTGCCACTACCCTAGTAGCTTCCGTCCAACAAAATAAAATCGGCTTCCCAACTAACGAGTAATTGGTAAATCAACTGAAAGTAAATCGATTATGAAGGATACATGTCATACTACTAAACTCCTTTCCCTCTACAGAAAATCGGCAAGATCAACTTCGTGGCAACATTCAAATCTAACGAACTGAAGGACATCAGTGGCGCAGCGACAGCTGAAGTGTTCGAAGCATAAGCAACCTTATTTTGTAGGCTATAAGGCATATTTTATTATGAAATAGGCTCTCTGTTGTACTATTGATAAGTTCTAAGAGTATACATTTAGTCAAGTATATAAGATTAGGCTTTGCAAGTCAAGCTTCAAAAATACGTAAATATTTAAAAATAAGTGCATTTTGTTCTCTTTTTTATGAAAATCTTTCGATTTTTGAAAATTATTTTTTGTTGATCTGTATTTTTATTTTGTGAGTCTTTTGTGCCAATTAATTAGTAATAAAACTATATTTTTAATACTGTTAATTTTCAAATAATATCTACAAGGCAGCCTTATGAAACGGCGTATTAGTTTTAAGCTTGTAGTTTTTAAGAAAAGTAATATTCTCAAATTAAGTGTTAGAAATGTGCCATATGGCTTAGATTTTATAGCATTTCATTGTTTTTTGACCCCAAAGTTTTATTTTCAAAATAAAAGCTGTTTAATGTAAGGTTGATTTTTATACATAGATTATTTATAATCTAAGAAAATATTTTTTTCAATTTTAATAAAGATTTTTTTACACCATGACTTTAACCATTTATTTAACATCCTTTCAAATGAATTTTTATAACACATTATTCTAAAATAAAAACATCAACTTTTAAAACAAAATTTTATTCAATTCCATGCAGCGTCCACCATTTTTGCTTACAAACACAAATCGTTTGACATTTTGTTCGAAACTTTCCACTTAAATTGAATCAGAACACAGATCGGGCAAACTTTGATTACTTTCATGATTCACTATCCGCCTAGCCTTTTCCCAGATGGACTTCCAGACACACAAATCTGCATTCATTTTAAAATAAAATTCTAACATTAAAAAATGCTGTATGACTGACTCATTTGCATAAACAATCCTTTCAGAAAATTTCAAACACCTCATACTTTCAAAATTTGCAAAATAAAAAGCATAACTCGATTTTTTTACAAAATATCTCTCATACGAGTTTGCCCGCCCGTGTCCTTAAGAACCATCAATTTGTATGCACCCAAAACCAAAGCATATTAAACCTTAATCTAATTGATTAAACTAAATGGAAAACACAACATCGACATACATAAATAAAACAATATATGTATGTATTTTTATCACATAATATTCGGTTGAACTTGGTGTCCACTTTTGTTAGTAAATGATGGACAAATCTTTATATTCATTTCGTCTTACTTTCAAAGAAGATATAATAATTTAACTCGGTAGTAAAATTACTTTACTCTTTTGGGGTCAGCCTCTGTGGTCGAAGCGCCTTTGGCCGATTTTGGCAGTTTTTTGTTGTAAAAGGAGATCAAAAATGTATTTTTCTAATCCTAAGAGCTTGCCAAAGCACTTCTTCCCTCGAAGTCTGAGTAAGCCAAAACCAACCTTAATTGCTGTAGAATAAAGTCTAATTTTGTTTGATCAAAAGTTGACACCAAGCGGTAGAAAATAATTTGCACGGGAATAAAGAAGCACAAATGCAATCTGTACAAGGAACTTCAAGCTTCAAGGACGGTCAACAAAACCACTGTATATTTATAAACATATCTGTATTTATATTATAAAAACTATTATTCAACAAAACAAAGTTTGCAGTAAAAGAAACTTTTCTGCTGACCTACTTGAGGAAAACAGTTTGAATTTTAAATATAGAACCAATTCATTCTACGATTACAATGAGTTTTCATGTACCTAAAAAATTCGACTCAATTTTACATAACGTAAAAAAATGCAATGTATCCTCTTCGTTGCCTTTACAAAAATCAGAAAAATAATCAATAAATTAATTTATAATAATTTGGCATAATGGACATCTCGAAATCAGAGTAATACTTAGCTGAGATAAATACACGCATCTTTTTCAATAAATTATATCTTTCACATTTTATTTATTTATTTATTCTTAATTTGTAATCTTGGAAATATTGCTTTCGACCTTATTCTATGTACGATATAGACTTCTTGGTAAACTGCTGTAATTCAAAAATAAAGAACTCTTCCACTTTTCAAGATGGTGGGACTAAGTGTTGCCAGTGGAATACAGACGCCATTTTAGATTAAATTATTTTTTCATGTGGCAAGTTTATGCTTTGAAAATTATAAAAGTACCAAACTGTTAGCAACCACCATAGATTACGTGACTCAAAGTAGGTACAAACGACAGCATATCAACCTACCTAAATCTGTCAAATTACTTCAATAGATTTTCAACCTTATCACAATAGAGTAAGGTAAATGTTCGACTGGCAAAATTTGACCCACAGACAAGGTTTTTTGGAGGTTTTAAAAATTAATTCCACTGGCAATACTTATCCCACCAGTTAACAATATAGTCTGCTTTATAAATAAACAATATTATTGAAAATTATTCTTTTACTTTTTTCTCATAAATTATTTGTGAAAACTTACTCTTTAGTATGTAAATGAAATTGTTCAACACTTATTACTAGGATTGACTTTACCGTGGTGCGGGAAATGTGGTAACGAGAGTATTGCCGATTTTATTAATAAAATAACTTCTATGTACTACATTATAAAAGCATAAATTCGTAATTTACCAGGACATTTGAATGTTTTATATTTTATTTTCATTTAATTTTAGTGTTAGATATACGAAATACATACACCTACAGGACAGAACTCGGTTCCAATTTTTTTCTAAGAGCTATTTGTATTTGAAGAGATGTTCAATTAAATAACAGCCGGGACTTACAGTGTATCGTGCCCTTCGAAACATATAATATACAAGATACTTAGAACGTACATACAAACATATAAAAGTTGCATTGGTACTTGCTTGACCTGGAATCGAACCCACACTCATACTTGAGAACAAATGTAGTACATAGAAATTAGATTACTAGTTTACAAAGTCACATACCTTTTCCTCAAAGTTTAGGATAAAAGCTACGCCAGTGAAGTGTACAGGTACTTTGAAACTAATTTGAGATAAATACATAAATTGTAACAACATTTCAACATGTTAACTTCTTTTGATACATAGAACCAATCCTTTTAGAGATATCGATTTAAAACTGGCGATTTTCCTGGTAACTGTGAGTTTTTAAACAACAAATAGAATTTCGTTATTTATAATTTCTCATCTCCACCGACTCAGTAGTATTCATAGAAGAAAAATTCTACTGCCCAGTCACAGTGTACAGTCGTTCCATGTAAAACACTGGTACTCAGCTGAATCCGGTTAGACTGGAAGCCGACCCCAACATAGTTGGGAAAAGGCTCGGGAGATGATGATGTTTTAAAAATTCCTCGCTCCGCTTTGGTGGAGTTTGAGCCAAAAAACATGTTTTAAAGTACTTATAGCTATCGGCACGAATCTTGAGCTCTGTCCTACATCTGCGCAGAAGTGATTTATTAGCAAAGAACCAATCCCGAGTGACGGCTATGACCACAAAAGGGACCCAATAAATTACTTCTGCGCATGTGAAGGTCAGAGCTCAAGATTCGTGCCGATAACTATATCATGTATTAATCTTGGCGTTGTTCAAAAACTAGGCAATAACTTTTGATACTTCTTACAAAAAATCCAAATTTTAAATCGATAACACACCAGTCATATTTTCTAACTACCCCCAACACTACATCTAGCGACTGTCACCTATACACGTCATTAACACAGCTACAAATAAAGGTCAGAAAACACTTACCACACCACATGAGACTAAACTAGTGTACTTTGGATTTGCCCGTGACTATCTTCGCGTATTCTTCGTAGAAGCGAGGGAATAGTTGGATCGCGAAGTATACCACGGTTAGGTATGCTACGATCGCTAGTGTCAGTATTAGGTCGAATACTGCTGGTTTTACACTGGAAGAGAGAAAATTTTGGTTAGTATTATTATGGCTACAAATATATAATTAGGTTACAAATAAAAAATATATATTTAAGTAAATTATTATTATTGTGTCGCTTAAAAGTGAACTACTTATTTCAAGCCGGCTTTTGAAGAAGTTGATATTGTTGAATGAATTCACTAGTTCTACACCATCACATAAGATTACTAAAAACAAAATGAGAATAGTAACAAAAATCCAGTATGTATCAACGTGTCAAAAATCTAATCTATGTATTGGCAGTTGTCAATTGTTTTCTTTCGATCTTATACTCGCGATACTGCCCGAGCTCTCGGACGATGTTTACTTGGAGAGCACAGCCGCCGTTGGTGACGGCATTTACTTTCGACCCCAGCATAATAGGAACAAGGCCTATTGCCCTAGTACCATAATAATGAATGGCGTCCACGGCCGATGTCGGCCACGGCGGCTGTTCTCATTTAAGGAGACCAGCCAGCTGCGCAGGACATATTATAGTGCATGAGCATTTGCGCAGACACAGGTGCACTCCCTATATCTTCACTCTCATAGCCCGATGGGATGGCCTAGTACCATAGTGCTGTATATATTACCTGTATACATATAGCGCGGCTCGTGTGGCGCCGTAGAGCGCGTACTCGGGCTCGCGCTTGTCCACCGCGTGCACCGACGTCGACACCTCCATGTAGCGGGATAGTGCACGAGATAGCGCGCCTGTCACTCCTGGGGAGAGAAGATGGAATTCATTTATTAGCTTCCACGGTTTCTGACGGATCCCGAGTAAATAATGAATAGTTTAAAAAAGTAAAAAACACGCTAGTCATGTATTGTCATCAGAATTCTTAGTGTACAAAATTTCATCCTAATCGAAGACCGGGATGTGGGTGAAATTAAGATTCCAAGATTTTACATACATAGTTACAAGTGAAGCTAATATAAGCGTGTTAAAAACAAGAAAAGGATAAGGACCGAATCACACCGCGATGGCAACAAAAGGCAGCGACGCGGCGAGCACTTTCAGTGTGAAATAATTGTAAACTTTAACTACATACTTAAAAGATCAGTATCGCTTGTCATTCCGATGTGACTTGTACTTTTACTTAGTTGATTAAATAATGTTTCTGGTCTTCCTTTAAGCCCTAAAATTCGGAACAACTGCTACTAGTTTTTATTAGCGTAGAACTTTCAGACGGGGCGTCCAGGTTCGTTGACCAGCATTCAAAAACAAATGACGTCACGTCAAGGAACGATATTACACGCTCCGCCGTTCCAGCGGCCTAGAGTTTCATCCGCGTCCAAAACACACTTTTTGCAGAACATGAATAAAAAACCTACATGCTATTCTGATACATAATCTATATTAATGCAAAAATTCATCAAATACTATCTTGTAGTATAGATCATAGCATTATCAAAATGTATCTAGAAAAGATGAACTTTTTTAGCCATTTAAAGATTATTTGCCTTTTTTGACGATACAAAATTAATCACTTAAACCAATATTAAGTAAATTTGTAAGTGTAAACTAACCTGCGCCGGGTGGTGTAGTGGTGATAATCTGTGGCGCTCTCGACTGCGACGATAAGTACTTGTACCAATGTCTTATTGACGCCTCATCCACGCCCTGAAAGAAACGAGTTACGATTAATATCGATTGTTCGAGAGGTTTTATTCGATTAACATATAAATAATAATGCCATAAATGCGGATTTTATAGTATTTTTTTATATAAAATAACATTTCCATTATTTTCGATACAAATAAGCAACACATTCCTCCTTCCGCTTCCGTTTGGAAAAGAAACTTTGTATTTCTTTTTATATAGTTTTTTCTCTTTCAGTATAGGATAGTGACACATATAACAATTGATGTTTCTTAAGGCATAAATAAATGAATAATTTTATTCTTTTTTTTTATTCTTGTCTATTCCTTTTCCGGTAGTAGTCCATAAGTTCCTGATGCCTCTGAGGGAAGCTGTGCCACTTACCAGTGCATCATCATACAAGGCTCGATCCTCACCGTTGAGCTCGTCAGTAAGGTTGTACACATGCGAGGCCAGGATGTTGGCGGCCAAGTTCCTGATGCCTCTGAGAGTAGCTGTGCCACTTACCAGTGCATCATCATACAAGGCTCGATCCTCATCGTTGAGCTCGTCAGTCAGGTTGTACACATGCGAGGCCAGCGCCCGCGCAGTCGCCGCGATGTTGGCGGCCAAGTTCCTGATGCCAGCCTCTGAGGGGAGGTCTAGTACTGTGCTGCGGGATGGGTCCTTGTGACTCTGAAACAGGAGCAAGTTATTATGTGGGAATTCTGATTCTTGTGCAAATTGATGCGGTTTCTAACAACGCAACGCGGTCTGATCAAGGAATGAAAAAAAATACTAGCAGTTAAAACTTCGCATAAAGATAAATTAAATTTGGCTTCAGCTGCAAAGACGTCGAACTTGCTTGAATATGGAAAGGAGTGGAAAGGCATTTTGTGGTCCCTATGTTCTTGATGAGGGATAACAGGGCGTCATCATAATCAATCGGACAAAAAAAGACCATAAAACGCGCTTTCCAACTAACAGATTCTCGTATCGAATTTATCGGTCTGTATGGGCATACATGCATAAAACTACCAACTAAAAAAACTGGTTCAAAAGATGATACCTGAAACCGACAGATATATTGCAGTATATTGGGTAGCAAAATCAATAAATTCCCCTAGAATTGAAGCTCACACAATCGACGTGATGGTCTTAAAACGTAAAGATATTAATTATTTTGATAGACATACCTGTAGAGAACTTAACGTGAAAGCAGTCATCCGTCTAATACTGAATCTTTCATGCTGCCATGCCAACAGTTCATCAGCTAGGTTGATCTTCTTGTGGTTAATATTGACTCCCAGTCTTGACTTGAGTGAATGCGCGGCTCCGCCCGGTTTGGGCGGCTTGGAGACATGCATCGTCATGCTGTCGGATGACGAGAGGGAGTCCAGGCACATTACGAAGGATACGTCCTGGGGAAAAAGAAATAGTTTAAAAAACACGCTTTTTGTAAAGTTTCTTAGCTAGTCACATACTGTCATCAGAGCGTGTGCAAAATTTCATTCTAATATAAATATTACATACATAGTTACAAGAGAAGCTAATAAGGTTGTTAAAACAGGTTGAGCATCTGAGTTTTAGAAAATAATAATGTATGAAGGTGGAACTGTAAATAAATCGTGGGTTTATCGTGGTTTGATTGAAGATAAATAAATAATAATAAATAAACTACCCATACCCCGATAAAATATTGATTATTAATATTTTTATTAGAGATGTAAGTATAGATTAGCTTAACTCAGTTTGAAATCATTATAGATACCTGTTTCTCGTGGTTTCAACCACAATCGTAAGGTAACTAGGTATTTTAAATACTAAGATAATCATTGCGCTCTTTTATATACTGCTATAGGAATGATAGATCATTTTAGTGGTAAGATGTACTTTCTTCAAGATTAAATCCTTACTTCCTGAACTTACTTGCAACAACGACGCGTCAGTAGAATCCAACTGTTCCTCAAGCCACTTCTTAGCGGAGAAGTAATTGAGTGAGTGTCCTAATGACGTCAGCACGAACAGTAGCGACGGTGCACCTCTGACTGACGCCGTCGAGTACAGCCGGGAGAAGATTCGAGCTAGTTCTAGTACTGCAACTGCGCCTGATGCGTTTGAGTCTGCGCCTTGGGATAACTCCTGTGAAAGAAATTGGTAATTTAACTGAAGGGTAATTAGATTTAATAAGTAATTTAGGTCGTTATTAAAAATTATATAATATTTAAGACTTTTTATCGTGATAGTAATTCTGTCCATCTGTCTGTCTGGTGATAAACTAACTAGCCATCCGTAGGAACTACTTTGCGTTATGGGATCAATGGTAGCCTTTGGCCTTACTCAATAAATGTGTTAGTGTTAGCTCCCCACACTGTAATTTTTTTTAGATACGATCCAATATGTAGTCCTCGAAATTAGCTTATTCAAACAAAGAAACTCTACAGCCATATAATATTATTACATAGCCATATAATATTAGTACATAAAACATCACAATTATTGTTTTTTAATATATAACTTACCGGAACAATAGCTGAGGAATCATAGTGAGCTGCAATGACGATAGTCTGAGCTGATCCTGACCGACCCACCAGCTTTCCATGCAAGGTCACCGGTTTTGAGTCCAGTTTCTGAGGAGTTGACGCTGATACCACTGTGGAATAAAAGAACCATCGTCAATAAAATCAAATGCTCTGCTTGATCTGTATATATGGGTTAAGCTCGCCTTTGTACATAACTTCTCTGTATTATGTTTGTTTTAAAATATTTTTGTGTGTACAATAAAGAAAAATAATATGTTTTTGCGCATTTATCTTGTGTTTGGCTAAACCGATTTTGATGCCATGTTTCAGCATAGTATTTGTCAGACTTAGGAACAGTTAGATATTTACTGGCTAAAAAAGATAAATATAAATAACATTTCACAAGCTGTTTATTATTCAGGTCAATTTATTTTCGAATAAGGATTGGCAAATGAATTCTCTCATTGCTCTTAAAAGTGTGACATGGTACAATTTATATCATTTGTTTGTTTATAATCTAGGCCAAGATAATAATGATACAAGATCACACATGTTTTTGACATACTTATATACTTCAATTTATTTCCTTGCTAACAGCATCTATTCTGTGTGGAAGAATCTCAATAGATTGTTTTATGAGAGTGTTTCAGACCTCCACTATCACATATAACATATTAAGATTATTTGCAGATATTATTTTTGACTTTTGTCTGACAACCAGCCCTACTTAGGGATTGGGTTGCCTGGGTTACTGAGTTAAGGAGGTCAGATAGGCGTGTAAAACACTGGTGCTCAGCTACATTCGGTGAGACTGGAAGTTGACCACAATGTTAGTCGGGAAAAAGATAAGTAGATGATGAAAAAGATGTGCAAAAGTGATTAAAAGCTTACCAATCTGATAGCCATTAGAAGACACAGTGTTCAACATGGCTTCCAGTGCCGTTCCAGATTTGTCATCGGTAATAAAGCTGTGCTGCAGGTCTCGGAGAATATCCTCAAATTCTGGAGTCCAGCGAGCGAAGTAGACGGGAGCATTCACTTCCTGCTGGATCATTGCCATCTCCAGGAGTTGGATGTGCTGAGAAAAGAAGTTTTGTTGAGTTTATGTATTTTTTATTTATGTGATGATATTCACATAGTGTTGATGATATGCATGATGTTTAAGAAAGGGCTCATATCCATAAAAAAATGTTTAAAAGACCCTTCTCATCATATTTAATTCAGATGACAATTAATGGTTATGTAAAGTGCTCATTCTGACTGTTTTGATGCAAATTTGAATGTCCTGACCTTAGCAAAGTCATTTGTAATAATAACAAACTTTTATGAACTAAATGGAATGCAAAAACAAATACCTATCTCAGAATGCAGTCTAATATATTAGCGTGACTCTAGAATAACTCTAGAAAAAATATCGGACACTAGGGCTTCTTAGGTGATTAAATCTGCAGCTCACTCGATAAGAAGAAGAACAGGACTTAAATGACTTGATAAACTATACAACACTCTATTTATTTACTTTGCAGACAGTCATTACATTTTGTATGTTATTTTTTACTTGAAATTGTAAATATATCTAACCTCTTTCTCTTCAACCGTAAGAACGGTATCGTTCTTAGGCAGCACCAGCAGCAAGGCTCCTGCTTTACTGCGGATCTCCATGAACTGATCAATGGTGATGTCCTGAACCCTGGCGACCACGCAGTGACGAGATGTGCTCCATGATGTTAGGGAACGACCTTCAAGATTGAAGCTGGCGCTGCGGCATCCTGGTACAAAATCGGGTTTAATTTCATTTTAGTAAGTGTTGAATTTTAGAAAAATACATGAATATTTTCAAAGTTAGATGGGTTGGTATTTTCTATCTAATTGGCTCGAGAAGAAAGACCATAAAAAGCCCAGGAGTATTGTTTAACTTTGGTGCATGTTAAAATAAGAATTGAGACCACTACATGCTAACTTGTAAAGTTTTTACTACATAGGAATAAACCTACTACTATTTCTTTGTAGCTATTATTTACAATAATAAACAAAAATATTCACAACCTGCAACAAGGAATTAAATATTCTATATTATTATTTTATTATTAATTCTATATTATTCAAATAAGAAATCCAACAATTATCTTCATTGTTTGGAGTATTTGCACCCAGCTTCCAAGGTTTTAGTTTGTTTAATCCAATTTAACAATTGTCAACAAGGTAGTTGCAAGCCTTGGAAAAGGAATTATGTATTTACACCACAACAAGAACTTAATTATTATTAGTACAGCCAGAGAAGTACACAGACAAGGAAAACTTAACGTAGTTAATATTATAAATAATAAATTATGAATTTTCGTTCTATAAGAGTAACTTCAAACACCAATTCACTTGTTATATGTTACATACTCATATTAGTGGGAACTTATAAACACCATATCAAAAAATTGTTCAAGTTATATTATATAAAAACTCTTACATGAAATACTATAATAAATACTGGCCTAAACACCTCGTAAAAATATAATTGAACGCCATTTATTTGTATATTAAAAAGTTTTGTATGTTTTTAATTGACACTGATAAGGGAAACCATCAATAATACAGCCTATTCAATCCATAGCAATATAACCTCAAAAACTTACGAATCGATTTTTCGTTTTATAAATTACAAGTGTTATATTCTTATGTACTTACCGTGGGGAACAGTGTGTAAGTCGTAATGTTGCATTCTATACACGGAAAACTCATGAGAAGCCGCAACCGGGTTAACAGGAGACATTATGATAAAAATAGGCAGAGCCACAAGCAAATAATAGGGCAGGTAGCCCTTAAAAATCTCGGCAAAGCCGTCCGCCTCGTCTATCCACATTTTGGTGACTAATTGTATTTTCAGTTAACAAAATTAACACCAAAACCGATTTTTAGTAATAACCATAATCCAATTAGAAACCCTACGTGTGATAAGTCGGTCAATGACATTACATTTGCGTGACAATAGTGATGGGACGTTGGTATCTTTTAGTGCTACTATTTGAAATAGTCGATTATTAGAATAAGTTGTGTGATTTGCTTATTTAAGTTTTAGTGCTTATGTCTGGTCAATATTAACACCAAAAGGAAAAAAATATAATTTAAGTAATCGTAACTTGGAATGGCAAATCTGTGCTTGAAGCTATTAAGCATAAAGAAATTGCAAATTCAATGAATTCCAAGTAAATGGTTAGTCGATCTCAAAACCTACTAAGAACAAAATTATGTAACAGCACTAGTCCTAGTTTACGTTTCATTTCACGCAAATAATGCCTTTGATTTTGATGTTAAAAATTCTTCGTTACAACTTTTTCCTTAATTTATTTTATGTTTAACTGAACTATAACAGAAAATAAGAAAACAGAGCTGCAAATAAAACATGGTTAAAAAAAAATGAGCGCGTACTTGTAAGTCGGTGGCACCAGTAGATGAATGAATGTAATTTACGAAGATGTAGGAATGTATTTTATAGTTTTTGAAACTATTGCTAGCGGGATCATTTTTACGATTTATAATAGGTACCCATTTACCAATTTTTTTATAAAAGAATTATCTCTCGCACGCGGGATTGTTCCACATGCGTAACAACAGCAAGTGTACCTTCTTTAGTCTGCACGAGTTAAAAACACCATTAGAATGAAGTATCTTGCTATTTAGTACTTGTGTAAATGTGTTCCATAAGTCATAAGTAAATGAAAAATTAAACTAGAAAAATAAAAGAAGTTTGGTAACTAGGTAATATGATTGGGCTTACTTGTTACATCTTTACGAATGACCCGAGATGTTATCTTTGCGCTTTCAATCGCAGCAATCTGATACCGCGATTTGATAATAACGAAACATTCAACTTGGACTCGACCGGATTAAGTAAATGCCGAGGTAACCACTTTTATCTTGATAAGAACTACATTTTGAATGTAAGTTATAGATTTGTATTATTAATTACAACCATTGTGCTATGTTTCAATTGTTAAGTGTCAATTAGTACATGGTTAAACGAAGTCGAATAAAATATATATATTTTTTTAAATTTAAATTTAATACATAGAATAAGAAGGCAGGTAACATAGTATTCGGTTTATATTAATTAATAGGAAGAAATTATAAGTACCTGTGTGTTAGTAGGTATTCTATGTATTAATAAGTCTTTCAAATTGATATCGCTAAGCTTACAAAAAAATAAGCCCCTAGTCAATGGAGCTCTCTGAATTAATTTACCATCCAAAACAAAAATGTGAAAGACTGCCAAGTTCGATAATATGGAAATGCTTCGCCTATAAAAGAAGTGAGATCTGAATAAGTACCAAGTTCCATACACATACCTCAGTTAAAAATAGTTACTTTTTAATGATGTTACTTGGCAAGTTTTCATACACCTTGTTATAAACCTACTAAACGCAATGAATCAAGTATTTAATTTTCTATTAAAACTTGCCAAGTAATCATCATTAAAAAGTAACTATTTTTAACTGAGGTATGTGTATGGAACTTGGTACTCATTCAGATCTCACTTCTTTTATAGGCGAAGCATTTCCATATTATCGAACTTGGCAGTCTTTCACATTTTTGTTTTGGATGGGATTTCATTTATTTTTGTAAGGCTGTTTATTTTATTTTTTTCTTATGATTAAGTTAGTTAAGTAAATGTCTCATTTATACTATCTTTCAGATTTTTAAATATGCACTATGCTTCTTACAAAGAAATGAACTAGATTAACTAAATGGACTAGATTTACCAACTGACTGACATGACATGTTATCATATATTATGTTCGTGGATCAAAGTTACACATTCGTTATTTTCGAAAGTGACTCACACTTGGCCGTTTTCAGATTTTTACTTTGACTAAATACAAACCTTTGTAACGAATTTCAGATCGGTACGACCATTCGAAGATATATTATATAAATATAGATAAATTTAGTTCGTTTTAGTTCCTTAGGGGTATAAATTTACACTGGGTATTTTACACCTTCATTATTTTGAAACCGACTCACACTTGGCCATTTTCAGATTTTTTCCTTTACCTTGACATAAAGACCTACCTCCATGCCAAATTTCAAGTCAATACGACCATTGGAAGTGGTCTAGGTTTTTGATGAGTGAGTCAGTGAATCAGTGAATCAGTCAGTGAGTGTATAGTAAAAATAGCGATTTTCTGACGTCAATATCTCAAGACCTACAATAGGTATATTAATGAAATTTTGTATTTTAGATAAGTGAGGGGGTCTCAACAGATACTAGAAATTTGATATGCGTAAATAAAATAGATTTTGAGTTACAGGGGGGTCGAATTTGGCCCGAAATGGTTCGTGTAATATAACCCACGGCCGGTGTGTCGCTTTTTTTGCTCGAACTTGGCGGACACACTGCCGTGTGTCTAGATAATTGAAAAGTTGCAGTTTTCAAAAAGAACTATGACAATGCAACTTCTACATAATTATTTATAATAAAATATTATCAGTTAATGTTTTATTTTTAACAATATCTCAGAAGATAATCATAATAGTCACTAAAAATAAATAAGTTGAAATAAATCGAAGTCCACTATCCTATTAAAACAAAATACCCTAACTCGTAGGCGCTACGAATGCTACGAAACCGCTACGCGCTCTCGCTACGAGCTACGTTAGTGGAGTCCGACACAAATTGCAGCGCAGTGTCTTACAGCGACCGCAATTTATGTCGCCGACAGACAGTCGGAGTGCGACACTAATGGGGACCAGTGGCTTCTGTTCTGCGCTACTTCTTCTGAGATAAATTATTGTTAGTATTTTTTTAAGTGGGAGGCGATTTTATCTTTCATTGAAAACAAAAATATATTTTGGTACTATATTTTTTTGTAAATAAAATATCCTGTATATATTTTTATATAGTATTTTATTTTTAGTTTTGTATAAAGATAAGTAGCTTAAGTTTGTATATATGTATAGTGTGTACATTATAGAAATATATCCTGTAGGTAAACAATTTTATACATGTAAACTTTCTACAAAGAAATACTTTGCCTGAAAAATAATGTTCCATATGTAAAATTCCATATTTCAAATTAACGATTTTCATTATAAAAACCTGATATGGAAACTTCGAACTGCGTATAGGTAGGTACAGATTTCTAGGTCTTAAAACTAAGCTAGAAGCCATAACACTTAAATTTCTTATACGTAGTACAATATAATTGAAATTAAAGCACGGCGCCTTTATAGCTTGCAGTCCAATAAAACGAGCTAGCTTGCAACAAACATTTCGCTATTCCCAATGCACAAGAAACCCGGCCTTCGTTTTATTCCCTAAATTTCTTTCCACCATTACCTCCCGAATTTTATCTTCGCATGATACAAACGCAAAAAATTGGCTCCGCAATTATACGAGGAATCACGTTTCTGTGACGAAACTGAGAAAACAGGAGATGTCCCAAAGATGTTTCTAACAACATCCCCTCGATGAAAACATCCTTGTACTAGGTTATGGGCGAAGCATTAATAATAATCAGATTTTCATCTGTTTACATTCGCGGATCAGTCTCGGTAACTACAACAACTTGTATTCCGAAAGCCCACGTATAAGATAAAATCTACTAAGCTTAGGGTTCGATATCCAAATCGATAGCATCTCGACGGTTTAACGGTATAATTAAAGTATTTACTGAACTAATTTGGGATAGTTACGTTAAGATAATTTGAAGTAATAAGGGCTTTGGAGGTGTATAGTAGGAGCGGTTGTCGCGACTCCCGGGGCGTCGGGAGCCGGGGATGCGTCGTGGAGTACGCGTAACCACACGACAGGGACTTATAGAAGGTCTGCTACTGAAATGGGGATCTTTAGGAACTAGTTTTAGGAAATCTCTCATTTTGGAGGCAGAAACAAGATTTTGCTTTACTAGAAGAAGTAGCAGCAATGCCTGGTTTTTATTCCTTTTAGAGTCTATAAGATATAAGATCTTGTTAACGAAGTTTTGTCTGGAGTGGGTTTTCTGAGCTCGGGTGGTTGGTGAGCGGAGAGGTGTGCTGAGCGCTGAGCGGCGCGGCGCAGTGCGGCGCTATCGAGCGAGCGGGCGCGGGGGGCGCGCGAGGGCGGGTGGAGCGGGGGGCGGCGCGCGCGGGCGCTGCACGCGGCAGTGTGCGCTGAGCCCCCGGGAGCGCGGCATGGGTGGCGCGCTGCTGCTAGCGCTGCTGGCGGCGGCGCGGGCCAGCGAGCCTAATGCCACCGAACTCAGCCCCTCGCCGCCACCAGAAGAGGAGAAGACCCCGCTGTTCCCCATCGACCTGTTCACGGAGGAGCAGCGGCGGTCGGGCGCCGTGCTGCTGCACGTCATCGGCATGGGCTACATGTTCGTCGCGCTGGCCATCGTGTGCGACGAGTTCTTCGTGCCGGCGCTGGACGTCATCATCGAGCGGCTGGCCATCCGGGACGACGTGGCCGGCGCCACCTTCATGGCGGCGGGGGGGTCGGCGCCGGAGCTCTTCACCTCCATCATCGGCGTGTTCGTGTCGTTCGACGACGTGGGCATCGGGACGATCGTGGGCTCGGCCGTCTTCAACATATTGTTCGTGATCGGTGCGTGCGCGCTCTTCTCCAGAACGACTTTGACATTAACGTGGTGGCCCCTGTTCCGCGATTGCTCCTTTTACTCGGTCAGCCTCCTGGTGTTGATATACTGTTTCCGGGACAGCCATATCTACTGGCAGGAGGCGCTGGTGCTGTTCTCGCTGTACGGCGCGTACGTGATGTTCATGCGGTGGAACCAGCCCGTGGAGCGCGCGCTCAAGAAGCTCATTTACAAGAACAAGGTGACGCGCGTGCGGAGCACCGACCAGCTGATGCCCACGGTGAGCTCGCCCGCACACACCCCACGCATGAGAACCAACCTGTTTGGCGCACATTTGGCAGACCTATAAATTCCTTCTATGACTAAAGCCTCTTATTTTTCCAACTCAAGGACCAAAATGATGTCGATTCTGATACGACTAACTACTGCAAGTTACACTTTTCATTCAAAAATTGAAAGAAAACGCCAAAAGTATGTACGGCGTTCCCACCAAATCTGCGCCAAAATTAGAGTATCGACTTTCAATAGAGCCTGCGATGTGTTGAACCTTCTCAACTTTAGATCAAAGACTTTCCTTTCCCTGATCATCTGAATAGTGCATCACAATAGATCTACTAGAAATCAAGTAAATAAACGCACATTTCACGTAAAAAAAAAACGAATTACCTGAACATGTACGAAAGTAGTTAAAATCAGGTAATTTCAAACATTTGACCTGATTTTTAGGTAAACGTTATATTGTATCGCTAACAAGTACATTGTGTTTGCTTATTAGAGTGTTATCACGATTGCCTTCGTGTTCCGAGCGGCGGAATATTTTATTTCTCATTTAGACTTCAAAGTCTTTGCGTAAAAATTACCATATTCTTACGACGAGTAAGATCACAAGGGCTTTTTTAGGGTTACGATAATTTTGAAAAAAATAAGAGACGGTTTTGAGTATCGAACAATATTAACAGTAATAGACAATATTTACGTTTTTAGGACCCATAAATAGGTGGAAGTATTCGTAAAAATATTCCCAATATTTCTGTCACTATTTCTGAAATCGTTATCGCGTATTTTAAACTTCTCCGAATATTAGAATTTTCCATTCCATTGATTTAGAATTAGGAGGAACTTACTTCGAATGGCGTACCTTTGAAGTATTTCCATTAGGTATTGTAGAAAGCAGCAAAATCCCAATAAAATTCTTTACATGACAAGAACGTCGGAATTTTAATTTCGTTTTGTGTCTCGCTCTCGATATTAGGGAAACAAATTCAATTTTAGAACGAATGTGATTATTTAAAATCGAGTTTGAATATCGATTCTTTGTTATGAAGAACAAAAATCGTTTAAATAAACGTGATAAATGTTTTATCGTCATTTTCACAACTTATTGTTTTAAATATATCACAGTTATCATAACTATTTATATTAACTAGTTAATGGCCAAGTTTTAATAAGCTATTAGAAGATAATATGCCTTGTATCGAATTTTCCTGGTACAATCGTAAACAGTTTTTTTGCGGTTATAAAAAAATATTATTACTTTTACCTACCATAAAAAGTAACTTTTGTTATACGTCATGAAACAGACAAAACACGCATTTGAGCCATTCCCGCGAAGTAATAAAAATAAGGATGTATATGTAGCGTTGGAAACAGACATGTCAGTTGTTTTTATGACCAAAAAAAACTTAACTCACTCGGAAAGAATGATTTTAATTTACTGACAAAATGAGTTAACTAAAAATCAAATTATTTAGAAACAAGAGAAATATTTTTAGATGTAATAACTAGCGGTTTCCCACGGTTTCACCCGCATCCTGGAGGAATTTATTTCTCTACCCTGATCAAACAGCCTATGCCACCGGGAGATAGTGTAGCTTCCCAACAGCAAAAGAATTTTCAAATCAGTTATTTCAAAGCTTCAAAAAATTCATCTTTACAATATTAATACATATAGAGATACTTTTAAAGAACCATGTTTTAAAACCAATATTCTTTCATTCAGCATAACATTTATCATTCTCAAAAAAGACACACAAGACATCAAAAAACGTGAATATATCAACATATAAAAATACCAAAAATTCTAAGTACGAAGGTTGAAAGAAAAATATTTTTCCAGTATTCCATTAACATTACAAATGGGTTCGTTCATACGTTATAGTCTAACCATTTAAATATGAAATTGCTTGATAAAATTGTGTTATGATAGTTTAGCAAATCGTAATGGAATTCCAGTGGGTACGATGAATATGGAAATGGAAATAACTGTTTTAATTGCGGTGCATCTGCCATGGAAAGGCAATTTGTGTATTTCGTAATGGATTATTTAGGTCCTCTATTAGTTTATTTGCACTTTCGTTTAGAAGTGGTTTGTAGGTTTATGAATTACTGGCAGAGGTTTGAATCATTTCTCGAGGAAGGTTCTTCCAGCAAACGGATAAAAAGTAGCGGTTATGTTATTTAGGACGGTAGCGGCGGTAGCGACAGTAGCGGTTATGTTATATATTACTTTAAGGGTCATCAAAATAAATCCTGTAGATTTAGCGTGAAAGAGTAACAAAGATATCCTATGCAAACTTTCGAATTTAGTAGAACTGGTTATTCCCCCCGCTTCTACTCACGTCCCGGGAAAACCACATATCGCAATCGGGCAAAAAGTAGCCTATGTCCTTTCCCTAGCTAGACTGTCTATGTATTTCATTTGAATCGGTTCAGTAGTTTAGGCGTGAAAACCCCACAGACAAACAGAGACTTTCATATTTTATAATATTACTGAAAACATGCGACATCGCGTACAAATGCTAGTTGTAAATAAATACAATGAAAACAGCGTGTTCACTGATTACTCAATGGTTTGTAGAATATATTATTGTTAAATTAATTGATGGATTACAACTGGTTTAATTGAGTACTTATCAGCGCTATAATAAATAGCTATTCGCTATTGTTTCACTGGTTATTATAATGTTTATCATGCTTTGTATATTGTTTATTGTTGAGTTATAAATTATCTCCTTTCGTTTAACAAATTTTATTTGCGATAATGGGTGTATTGGATTTTGTCCCAAGTCTGTATTTGGTGAAAAATTAACTTTGATCGTTGTGTAATTTAGTATCAAACACAAACATAATTTTTCTATATACTAATATTATGTAAACTTAAGAGTTTGCGTCTTAACTTACGCGCTAATCTCAAGTGTTAGGTAGCTCATTTATCGGGGAAGGCTATAGTTACATAAGATGCGATTAGTAGTTCCCGTGGGACCAGCATGAAACCGTAGGTGGAATCTAGTGACGTGTTACTAAATATGTAAAAATCTTAAACAAAATGTGGTCATAAGCAATAAATCCGGTTGAAAACCATAACAGAATCAAAGACTTTGAAACACGCTCTCTTTAATATCCAAACAAATAAGTTCTGAACAAACATAAGACAATGTTCATCAAGCAAGATTAACAATGATATTTGCAAAGTAAAAACCCATCTGAAAGTTTACAACAAAACAGGCTTCCTCAAGCACGCGAAATGAAGAAAATTTTATGAAAATTGTTCTTTTGACTTCTTACATCAGGCAGTGCGCTTAAATATTTTCTTAGAAAATACTTCTGTGACGGACGGTGAGATTTATATTTATTTACCAAAGTCTTTGAGCAACGCCCAGTCGATAGGATCAACTTTACACTTTGAGAGATTTATTTTCCAGATTTGGCAGTCGCCATTTTTGTTTCGTGAGTTGTTTTATTTTTATTTGTTGTTGGGAAATCAAAATTAAATTGTAGACACAATGTTAAAGTTATGACGTAGTCTGATGAGATTAAAACGTTTAATATAAGCCTTCAGTTTGTTACACAAATTGCCATCGTCTAAATAAGTCTAAAAAGCAATCTTACGAATATATCTACTAGTCGATTCCCCACGGTTTCAACCGCGTCCCGTGGGAACTGCTGCCCGTACCGGGATAAAATGTAGCCTATGTTTTTTAGAAAGAGAGTAGCTTTCCAACTGTGAAAGATATTTTAAATCGGTTCAGTAGTTTACAAACAAACAAATAAAAAACGATTCCTCTTTATTACATAAGTAAAGATATTTTTTTTAACGACGTCCAAAATCATCAAATGATTTTGGACGTCGCCTCCGCGTCCCCTCCCGCTGTGGGTTAGCAGCGGTGAGGGAGTGTCAGACTCTTACTGGCTAAAAACCGTCGTGTTCCGTCATAGGCCTTTTATTTACCAGGGCCGCGGTATCTCTTTCGAACAACCCGCAGATAAGTATAGATATCGCTCCAAGAAAAGGTGTCAAACTGCTTATTAATTTTAACCCCAAGAACATAACCTCCAAACGCCCAATTTCCGTTGCACCACAAACGTCAAAAAAAATCGACTAATTTCCCCACACTACTGCGCAAAGTTATAACCCTGTAACCCAATTTGCGTGTCATCGAAACGCGTAAACGCAAACATGGCCGTCAGACGCAAGCCCTTAGAGTAGCCGCATACCGGAGACTTTTAGTCGACCGACAGTTGCGGCTCTTGATATGTTCGGACATTACATCATCTCCGAGCCTTTTCCCAACTATGTTGGGGTCGGCTTCCAGTCTAACCGGATGCAGCTGAGTACCAGTGTTTTACAAGGAGCGACTGCCTATCTGACCTCCTCAACCCAGTTACCCGGGCAATCCAGTACCCTTTTGTAAGACCGGTGTCAGACTTACTGGCTTCTGATTATCCGTAACGACTGCCAAGGATGTTAAATGACAGCCGGGACACTACAGTTTAACGTGCCCTCCGAAACACAGTCATTGGTATCCAAGATATATTTGAGTGCGAGAGTACGCACATTACAACGATCAGATATTTGGTGGGCATCAGATCGACTAAAAACTTTAGTAGGATTCACGATTTTCTAAAAAAAAAATGACCTTTAGGTCAACTGTCGGACCACTATTTAGTCTGTAGTGTGCGATACTTAAGTATTATATAAAAAAAAACACTAAAACATGACTGTAATCGTTTGAAATCAGAATCGACTACACACGTGAACTAAACACGCCATCTTACGTAATTTGAGTGTTGCCAGCCTTTATTGTAATGAGGTTGTGAAGGCATTTTTAAGCCTTGTTCGGTAGGTTACGATTTAAGTACATATGTTTCGAAGTAGGTTGGTAGTAAAGAGGTTTTATGTGTAATGATCCGGTTTTGAATTAGCCTGGAAATCAAATAATATTTATTTTAACTACTGTCGTGAATTCTACTGACCGTCCGACTATACTGAGATCTGTACACACTAAGTATCTGGGTGTATATGTGGTGGCCTTATCGTAGACTTGACCACTTCATGAAATGACTCGACCATTTCATGAAATGGTCCCGTTTCATGAAATGTTTCACTGTCTATTGGCCACATCATGATGTGACTTGGGCAAATCAATGATGAGAAATCGTTTCTCGATATGTGCAACTGAAAGCTCGGCTTCTTCATGAAATGATCAAAATTAATTGATCATATCGTAAAATAGTTATGTAAATTGCCCCTAGAGGCGCTGCCAGCGCTTTATTTACGTTTGAAGATGGCGGCCGTTGACTGCATTGAAAATTGCGAAAAATTGAATAATTCGTTTGAGGAAGAAAGTGACAAAAGAGTGTACGACGAAAATAATAATAATATAAAATAATTCTACGTTGGTGAATTATAACAACGTTTTTAATTATAAGGTTATAAAACAAATCAAGAACAGTAGGGTGACCACGCCAAAGACGGCCATGGACTATTACTGGCTGTCAAAATATGACGTTATGGAAACTGCAGATGAGGAATATCGTATATTTAAGAAAAAATGCGTCGACAATCCTACTATCCGTATAATTCCGATGGAGAAATATTAAAGAAAGTTCATAAAACTGTTGGCTAAGGTGGACGACTAAAAATGATTCAATACATTAAAAATAGGTTTATATCCCAAAGAAACCCATTGAGCTATTTATTGACTATTATTGTGTTATTAATAATAATATATATGGCAGGAACATACTTTGCTGTTTAATTTGCTTACTCCAAACCCCATGGAATTATTTACCAGCGATGTAACCCTTATACTTAACTTCTTGCGAGTAGTAGCGAGTGTAACATCCACCAGATACAAGAACACACCACTCCCAAACAATTAGCCTAAAAATAAGCCTACACAATATTTTCAAAACCAACTAATTTCACATACAATTAAACTTCCTCTAGCAACCACGAACACATTATCGAGCTAGCTGAGCATGAGCATCCCAAACGAGCCTGCTGAGCGCAGACCTAGGTAAGGTGGGGAAACTCATCTAGTCAACCCCTATAGTCTGCAACATAGTATGCAACAATAATGACCTCTTAGCCAATTATCGGCTACGGCGGCTGTTCTCATGTAAGGAGATTAGCCAACTGCGCAGGACATATTATAGTGCATAAGAATTTGCGAGGTGACACACAGACACAGGTGCACTCACTATTCCTTCACTTCCATAGCCCGTTGGGACGGCAATCCAACACGATTGGAGAGAGATCAGGCGCAGGACCAACATTTACGTGCTCTCCGATGCACAAATACCAACTTCCAGGCTGCGGGCTGTTTCGTGAAAGTCTCTAAAAGCCACAAAGCGATTTTGGCTCGACCCGGGAATCAAACCCGAGACCTCGTGCTCGACAGCTGCGCTTGCGACAGCTAGACCAACGAGGCGAGGTGAACCTACAGGTTACGTCATTTTAGATTACGTGTGTTCTATTTTAAGATTCCTAAAATGTTACTAAAGTACCTATTTTATTTAAATTATTATGTATGTCGGACTTAACGGACAATGAACAAGTTCTTACTCTTAATATTTGCAATTGAAGTTATAAAAAAAACCTAAGTGTTTTTGCCTCCTGACATTTTTGAGCTGTGAAAAATTTCACAACTACCAGATTTTATGAAATAAATCTCCAATGGGTCGACCCAAAATATTGTGGATTTATATTAAATATTTTATGGATACCCTATTATACCATACGGCCAGACGTGGATGACAAAATCGAGAAATGTTGACGATTTAACGATTTGGTCAAATTAACATGAACATTTCATGAAACGCAACCATTTCATGAAATGCTCAAGCTTTTCATGAAGTGCTCAATTCTACGATATGGCTACGACATATATATTGACAATCATCTTTCATGGAAATACCACCTGACTAATGTTACTGGCCGCGTACGTAAGATGATATACATTTTCAAAAAAATACGTTATTCCGCTGACCTTGACACTCTAAAATCAGTATATTATGCACTATGTCAATCTATTATAACATACTGCATATCTGTCTGGGGTGGAGCTGCGAAATCGTATCTTTTGCCTCTAGAGCGAGCTCAAAGAGCAGTCCTAAAGGTTATGACATTTAAACCGTTTAGATTTTCTACAGCCCAATTATATCAGGAATGTAAACTCCTTACTGTCAGACAGCTCTTTGTGCTGGAAACAATCTGCAGAAAACATGTAGGTCTGGGATATGACATTCAAATCACAAAAAAGCGTCGAGCTCGTCAGGTCTGTCAAGCCCAAAGGTTTAGGAGTGCTTTAGCAGCGCGCAATCACAGGGTTTTAAGCTGTCACTTATATAATATTGCTAATGAATACTGCAATATCTATCCTCTAACTAAATTACAATGCAAGAAAAAAGTTACCACATGGCTCTTGTCCAAATCTTATGAAGATACTGAGAATTTGATTAAAATAAATAAACTATAAACCGATATCGTATAAAAACATGGTATCTATTATCACAAGACATACACCCACACCGCTATTCAATCACACACACATACCATTACTCATTCACACACTCACACACTCACATACCATTACTCACTCACACACTCACACACACATACCATTACTCACTCACACACATACACACCCACAAACACACACACAAACACACATTATGACAAATCTACGATTCACGCTAACTATCTGTGGAAATCAATAACGAGAGCCCTGGTACCCATACCACAAGTTAAATCTTACTTTGGGTACCAGTGTTCAACAAAATTATTGTACATGAAGATTGTTATAACTGATGTGTGTTTTCCCTTGTGTGTACCTTTTTTGAGTCAATAAACTATTTTTATTTATTTATTTTATTTATTTACACAATCAAACTTTTCTTACTTCTAAACTGGCTATTTAACCCATCTACTTAATACTTACTGTAACGCGGTAAAAATGAAAAAAAAATCCTACTTAATATTATTCATGTAAAAGTTTGTGAGTAGTTTGTGAAGTATGTTTGTCATTCTTTCACGCAAAAACGGCTGGACCTATTAGTTTGGGTATTTAGATAGGCAATAATCTGGATTATAGGCTGCTTTTTATCAACACACCACGCTGGCGAAAGCTACTTTTTCTTGCATAATAAAGATCCTAAATTAAAATATTCTAAAACACATTTCCTCTATACCATTAAAACAAAAACTTCATGAGAACATAAAGCATTCTAGCACACTCACCCACCTACTTTGAGAAGGCCTCATTTTTCTTGCACCGTAAGTGGAAAACTGTGTAAAAGCTCGTAATAACTGATTCTGCATCTCCGTATATCCTGAACAGGGAAATGGTAAATTTCCACGTCTCTGATAGTTTTCATAAGTTATGTAGATGTCGCTAGAGTTGATATCTCAGCTGGTGATGTTGGAAATTGTTTTAGGTGTGTAAGACTGGTGTGAAGTTAGGAAGCTTGTTAGAAGGCTGTGTTGTATTGTTATCGGCACGGATATTGAGCCCTGACCTTCACCTGCGCAGAAGCGATTTATTGGTTTATTGCTTTATGTGTACAGTGCGTAAAGCGATCCCCACTCTTCAGCTGAGAGCTCAATATCCGTGCCGATAACTATAATAAAGGTGCAGAGTCCTCTAAAGTGTACGGAAGCTAAGATATTTTTAAATAGGCAATAGAATTTATCCGTTCTGGATACACAGTTTAAGATACCAATAGAAGATCAGTCGTATACTGAGTGGGTGAAGACCAGATGTACAAAAATAAAAAGTGGAAAAATTTAAATTTACCAAATTCCATAGGTTGTTTAAAAAAATTGTTGAAACATTTTTGTAAGTAGGTAATACCCGATTTACAAAAAATAAAGTTCGTGAGCAGAAGAAAATATAATGTTACAGCATTTGAAACTGACCCCATCTGATTAACAAAATACTAGAGCGAGCGTTTTTAAAAGTCACAGTGATAATTCAAAGTAAACTTCATTTAAGCTGAAAAGTTTACATAAAAATTGTACATCAATATAGTTCAATTAAAAACTTCGAATATTTTATAGAGATTAAATCTCGCTTAATAGCCTACTGCAGGCGGGATTACAAAGCATTTTATTTACATAATTTATTTAAACGAAACGCTTAAATTTTCAACCAAAAATATTACACATTAATCTTAATTAAATGTATAAAAAACTACATTAATCAAAGCAGAAAATAAATCAGAAAATAAAAACTAAAAATATAACTTCGAAACATCTGTTGAAATGTATTGAGGCCTAAATACAGGCCACAATACATTGCTACGACGCTACGAGGCTACGGCGCTACGTCAATACGGCTACGGCCGCTACGGGGCTACGGGGCTACGCTCGTAGATAGCTACGCTGGCGTAGTGCTATTAAAAATGATGCATTGTATTGTCGGCAACCAAATGGAAGGAGGTTTTAAGGTTCCGCACCTTTTGTTTGAGGCCTTTTCTTTCTTTGTTTGAGGTAAAGTTCGAGATTTAGAGACTTGTGAAGCTTTGAATTCATATTAGGAAATTATTGGGGATACTTGTACTATTTTTGGAGGACTAAGGCATTTTAGCAGGTTTAAGAAATAATTAACACTGTCTATAGTAACTTTCTATAATTTTTACCCGACTTCAAAAAAGGAGGTTCTCAGTTTGACGTGTATATATGTATTTTGTGCGTGATTATCTCGTGATTGGATGTCCCGATTTTGATGCGATATTTCAGCATGGTATTTGTTAGACCCGGGAAAAGGATAGTATTTAGTTTAGGATAGTGTTGACGTCGGTAGTACTTTTTTTTATAAAATGTTTTAAATATAATATTCTTGGCCATTTAATCGTATATGCATTGTCGACATACAAAAAAGTACATCTTACGTCTTACATAAATAAATAGGTACTTACTGCAATATTATCAAAAAGAGTCTTTCTTAAATCTTCAAAAACAATTTATTTGAAACGGATCCAAGATTAAGGGTATCCTAACGTCTTTAAAAGTCGTTAAGTTTTAATCCGACTTAGGCCTATATGTAACTGCTTAAATATATATTAAAACGTTTCCTCATTAAATAAGTAAATGATGATTACTATATTTAAAAGGCTCGTGAATAAATAACAGCCACATGATCGATCGTGAGGTTTAGCAACACTTGGCGCGGTCAATCCGTGGATGGGTGACCATCTGATATACTGCATAGATAATTTTTATCAATCTTCTTATGTACTGTGTATATAATTTGCTGTTTTCCTTGGTTTCACCCGCGTCCCGTAGGAACAACTGCTCGTGCCCGTATAAAATATAGCCCATGTTACTCGGGAACACTTTAGCTTTTAATGAGCGAAAGTTTTTTTCTGATCGGACCAGAAGTTTTGGATATTGGGTTGCCCGGGTAACTGGTTTGAGGAGGTCAGATAGGCAGTCGCTCCTTGTATAACACTGGTATTCAGCTGCATCTGGTTAGAATAGAAGCAGACTAGAGGTACAACAGAGTTGGAAAAAGGCTCGGTAGGTTAGTTTCGGAGCTTTTAGGGCACAAACAAACATACATACAAATAGTATAGATATCAAGTTTCATATAAAATTGTTTTGGTAATTTTTTATTGTTTTTTAGAAAGTGAAAATCAATCTACGTAAAAATCAAATCACAACACAAATATACATACATACCTATCTACATAAGTTAACGTGAGTATAAGACCACCTGTCCGATTGGCCATGAACCATTAATTTATTATGTACTGATGGTCAACATAATGACTCGCGTCCATTGCTCCACTTGCTGTAAAGGTCACCGCTCACTGGCAATCAATGAATGTTGTCTGTGATTACTGTCGTATTAAGGGAAGGGATTTGTAGAATATGTGTTATTTGTAGTTTATGTGATATTGTTAAATATTTATTGGTAGTTATAAGGTAATGTTGATAGGATTTTGAAGACGTGTTTTACGACGACTGAGCACATTTTGTGTAATCATTAGAAAAAGATTAGTCTCTTTTGGAGTTGAAGTGGCTTAGTTGTTAACATCTGCCTCTCAAATTCCATTCTAGGTCGGGCATGGACGTGTTCTAGGCATATTTACACCCGTGATTGCCCGGTTGATAAAATCCAAAAAGCGTTACGATCTGAGGAGTCTTATTTATCAACTTCAACTTAGTAATTTCCTTAAATCTACACGAAAATATCCTTCTCCGTTTGAGAGGAGGAACATGTTCAGCGGCGAGACTGATAATGATACGAAAATAACTCTTTATCTACCTTAAACATAACTTTATCCCAACAAACAATAAAATTATAACAATCTATCAAAACTTCGGAAACCATTACCTAATTGCTTCAAAGGCTACATACAATAACGTGGCCATAAAGCGCATGCCGTCCGTTATTGAGGCTGCATCTCTGGCGGCGTGCCAGCCTTCTAACAGTGGGTGCCAGGCTTCTGACTGTAGGTACCAGTAGTCCGCAGGCTTTGGGAAGACTGTCTACGTCACTGTTGTAGTATTGTTTGAAGCTTTAAGACAGTTTTACCAAACATAATGACGATTCACAACTAACCTAACTCTGGTATGCGAAGACGCCCGCCGATAACTAAAAATGGTTGTCCAGCGACTCGTTGAGAACCACAATGTACAAGTCTGTAGAACTCTGTCTGACTCCCTCCGTTCTTAAAGATGCCATACTTTGAAGATACTCTTTTAGTGGTATATTCACTTAATACTATAACGCTGAATTGTTTGTTTGAACATGCGGACACGAACTCAGAAACTGCTGGACAGATTAGAAAATTGTCATTCTTACATATGTGAGTCATTGATCGTGAAAGCTATTGGTTACCTTTTATCCAAGTACATAATACCCGCGGGACGCGAGTGAAACCGCTGGTGAAGACTAGTTTGGTAGACTATAGAAGTAGTTATCTGGCATTCTGCCAGTGGTCGGCTGCTTTGTGAAGACTGCCTACGTCGCTGTTACCGTATTGTTTGAGGTGTTCAAGTGGCTTCGAGAGTCATTAAGATTGTTACTAGTGACGTAAGAGTAGACGTTGTGCTAATGTAAGGTTAGACTTTATTTATGTCTGAAATCAATATATCGTTGTTAAGCTACTAGTCGTTTTACCGTGGTTTCACCCACGTCCCGTGGCAACTACTAGCGGTACCGGGATAAAATATAAATTTTAAAATCGGCTTAGTAGTTTTTGCGTTTATCTAATACAAACAAAAATATAGTTTTTTCCTATTGATAATATTAGTGTAGATTATGAAATGTTTTTAAAAAATAGCAGATTAGAAGTCGCACTACGCGACTACCAGATCAATGAGGCAGTTTTTTCATACTTTTTTGCGTGTTTTTCAGCTATTTCATGCTGGTATGTCAATGACGTTTCCTAAACCTTTTAGTCTAGCCTAGACTGTCACTGTTACTGACAAATATTCTTCAAATCATGTTCGTACATTAGGCAAATGTCAGGCGATCAGTTAGACCTAAGATATCTGTGACATCGCGAAATCTAACTATTTGTCTGTGTCGATGGATGGATTTGATCACTTCATGAATTAATGGTCTCTTTTCTTGAAATGTTTCACGGTTTATAAGCGACGTCGTAATATGAGTTGGGTAGATCAATGGTAAAAATCATTTGTTTCTTCGATATTGACAAATATTAAATGTCATTGTAAAAAAGTTTCAACAATTACCAAGAATGGCTCTGCAACCGCTTTGATTAAGTATGTGTTTACAAAATATAATAACTTCCCTGTTTAACTATTTAATTGTGTCTGCATCATGGACAGTAAAGTGGTTAAAACATATAAAATCGGGTGAACACAGGCTAGTCTACTCTAAAAAGTCTTAATAGAACTTTCTCTAAAGACTTCTCCTCTAGTCATAACCAAAATCAATTATAGTTATCGGTACGGATAATGAGCTCTCGGCGGAAGAGTGGGGATCGCTTTGAGCACTGTAAACTTATGGCAATAAACCAATCACTTTTGCGCAGGTGAAGGTCAGGGCTCAATATCCTTGCCGATGTTTTTAACCACCCAAAACAAAACACAAACCCAATAAACATATCATCCATATAAAAGTAGCAACTTTACACTGTAAACAACACAGTACATAAGTATCATGTCATCACGCGAGTGCATTGTTATGTCGTTATGTTGGCGACAACTAACATACATTCCTGCCTGCTGTTGTGTTTAAACTGAGGTCAATAGGGCGATGTAGGTGAGTAATTGTATGTATGACGGTTGTTGGTAAAGTGATAGGAATTATAAGTGATAGTTGAAAACGTTCGGGAACTGAAAAATAGTACAAAAACTTGTCGATAAGCTTTACCCTATTGAAAAAATAGCATTCATCATTGTGTCAGCAGGTATTTACAACAACAAGTAACTTCCTTCCTATATATAACTTAATATAACTTACTACAATATAAAGAAATTCTATGCACTTTTACGGCGAAACTACTGAACCGATTTCAATGATAGGCACATAGTGAAGCCTGAAACAGGACATAGGCTTCTACTTTCTAACTGGTTGCGGAAAGTAGTTCTCCTGAAACGTGACACGCGTACATGGTGACACTCACACGTAATATTATTTTGATTTACAACATGTTTGGACTTTAAAAGAGACTATGACCCTTGAGTTTGTTTCGGCATTTCTTCTCAGGGATCAGTCATTAGGAAATGCCGACCTCAGCGTTCTTAAAAATGACGTGTAAAAGTGATGTAATGTCCAACTTGCAAAATAAACGATTTCATTTCATTTCATTTCATTTCATTTGAACCTAACCACAGGAAACTAGAAACGTCTAAAGACAAACAAAAAATTTTGTTCAGTACTTTGGACCAACAAAATCGTGAAAACAAAATAGCGTCAGCTTTATCTACAGAATGATTTTCTGAAACACATCAATAAAATTCTCTTGCCCTCCCCCCTCTTCTCTATATGTTCCAATATACAGTCTAGAGTCTACTATCTAATATTGTCTATGAAGCCTGTCCGGAAGTTAGTCTAGGAAATAATAAGCTCGGCCAATGACTCAGTCTAGACACACGTCTAGACTTCACGATATTATTATTATTAGCAGGCTGACGCTTGAGCTCAGGGTGTTATTAGAGAATACAGCTTTTAGACTGACACAGGATTAATATTAAGCTTAGCTATGCTTGTATTAAGTTAGGAACTTGCTGTATTTTGTGGTTTTACTAGAGGTTCCAGGGAATTTTACACATCCGAAAAATAAAGCGGTTAATCATCTGCTTTAGTATTGATTTATTTATTTGGATTTCCAATAGAGGATACACAGATCACTTACATTAAACATAAATATGTACATAGGAACTGATACATACTTAAAAGTCATCACAATTGATTCAGTCATATTAGCGTAGAGCGTACTGAATTAAGAAAAAATGTTGTAATCATAGATTAATGAATTCTTCACTAGAAAAGTAATACCTATTACAGAATTGAAAAAAATATTCTCAAGCCACACGCTATTCCTACAAAAGTTATAATAATTATAATGACTGCAGCCGTCAACTTAATTAAAACGCACAAAGGCAGGTCTCCGCAATGATTTGAGCGTCAAATTAATTATTTAGAATGTCTGGTTTTGAATCCCACTGTATAATCACATCGTTACTTTTTAGTTACGGTGTTTCTATGTTAATTATGTGCTTTGTATAATAAATAATAATTATTCTACTAACACAATTCCTACACATTAAGAAAAATATTGTTTTGTGGTAACACACTCAAAATATTTAGATAAATAAGATGTGATAGAACATATCAGTGGTGTGCACTTGGAGAGGCCTATGACCAGCAGTGGACTGCGATAGGCTGATGATGATGATGATAGAACATTAGGTACACGAACATGGTATAGAGTATCTTTATTAATATGAACAAAAAATAATTCAGGCTCAACAGCGAATAGATTGGTCTTTACATCATATAATTTTACCATTTCAAAAACAAAACAATATAATCAAAACTGATAACACAAATATTGATTAAAAAACTGCCCATCTTTGCCAACTGGGCGCCCAGTGTTCATACTAAAATCATTTGCTGGCATAAAATTTATATTACACTTAATATTTTTTGGTATCGTGCCAGCATTTGAACTGGCATCGCGCAACCCGTTGTCTGGCGTGGTATGTGACGGCCACAAAACAGCCCCTGAATGATATATGAATACGGTTTTAGAGAATAAATGATATTTCATAAATATATTTATAAGTTTATCAAGCCAGATCTTTTTATGAGTGATTGCCCTCTCTTTGGTATGAATATAAAATTGAGAGGTTAGTTTTGAAGTGGATTGTCATGTATGTTGTAGATAGATAGCCAACTGCATTATGCTATTCGATGTTATCTATAGAACTAGTGTAGAAGAAGTAGGCCAGAAGAAGTAGCAAAAAGCTATCTTACTGGGCAAGTACACGCATACCTACTCTAAATATTAACAATACGTACATCAAAGAGTATTTACGGGATATATTTAAAAAAAAATGGTGCTTATATTAACAGCAAAAATATTGTAGGTAACTATCGCCAAAATTCCGAATTAAAAGAAAGACATTCGAAATCTACCCTTGAATTGATACTTATTGATCAACGCACGTCCCATCTCCGTACATAAAAACACGTTTTTTAGCATTACCACAATAAATACACCTTTACTACCTCCACAAATTATGTAGATGTTAAGTATCCCATCTCGAGCTGACACTAACGGGTACTAGATGGGCTATGTTAGTGCATCAGCACCTTTATATACTATTATCATGTTATCGACACCTGCCGGGCGTAATTACGGCAGAGCCGATTGAAACGGCCTACAATCAATGCGAATATATTCTCCAAAAGTGAAGTTTAGGCTATTGTGAATATGGTTATGGTATCAATGAAAACTACATAATATGTCGTTTGTTGACATACCTATTTAATTCTCCTTATCAACACTTTAGAATGGCCAAGTAAAAAAAAGATAAGTCATTGGATTAATTACTACTTCTTCTATATTCACACCCGTGGTATCACCCGCGGTCCTAGGGTAACTTTTACCGTAGCTGGATGATGACAAAAACTACTATGTCCTTCTCCTAGGTCTAAGCTACATCACCTCTAATTTTCAGCTTAAATGGTTCAGCCATTCTGGAGTTATAGGTTATGTCACTAAAACGACTTTCCTTCATATATCGGGTGTATCGTTCATAATCACATTAAATGAAATGCGTTAATATACTGGTTAATATATGTCGATTAACACAAAGATAAAATAAAAATACGTAAAAATAAAAAAATGTTTTTTTCAAACAAAGTAAATGGAATAAAAATGTGCAAAAATTGGAACACCATATAAAAGACAGTCATTGCAAAAAACGAAATTCTCCCTTGAAAACTGACAGCTGTCAACTGATCAAAACATACGATACTCCTAACTTTATCTCTGCTTTACACATGATGTTGTAAATTATAAAAACGAAAAATGACTCCTGTGGTTAAACCACTGAATGGATTAGGTTATTTTTTTTACAATTCGCCATAGAATATCATAAAGTATATGCAATAGGATTTAATGTGATTGTGAACGACACACCCGATAGATAAAGATTAGCATGTTATCGACACCTGCCGGGCGTAATTATGGCAGAGCCGATTGAAACGGCCTACAATCAATGCGATTATATTCTCCAATAGTGAATTTTAGGCTATTGAATATATGGTTATGGTATCAATGAAAACTACATAGTAAAATACTTAAATAATTTATGTCGTTTATTATGCAATCTAAAGGTTAAGATGGTAAAGAGGCCTGTAAAGATTTTCAATTCATATATTGGAACAAAACTTTGGTCTTTAGAAAAAGAGTTTCTTGTCCATGCTTCTCTTTGAAATGGGCAAGGCAAAAGGGAAAAAATAAACCAGGAATTTTCCTTTAAATTCATCTCTATAGATACGCTATGGAATGGGCTAATAACTTGAACCTTTAACCAACTAACTAGTTTTTTGAGTATTCAGAATTATAGGTAGTAGGTATAGTATTTTGTATGTCGGTTTGTGATGAACCGACTTTTTTGTGTTCCTTAGTATAAAAATAAATGAAAAATACACGGCAGGTCGCTGACCTACTTTTGTACAAATAACACGGGGCTTCCCGTGGCAATGAAGTAGGCAGGTATATTTACGGTAGGAGAGTAAATTAAATATTGATACAATATTGTGTTTCATGCATACATTTTTGTAAAGTGAGTAAAATAATTTTAAAGAAAAAGGCACCAAACCTCCTCCCATGAGAATAAGTGACATGATATATAATGAGTAAACACCGTTATTTAAGCCATACTATGTCTAAAAGAAATACATAATTGGTTTTAGTATTTTTTAAATTGTTAATCGACTTTGAAAACCTGAAACCGGCCTGTATGTATACCTATGTCTGTCAAATATGCTCGCGTTTAGCTGAACTGATTTTGACGCGGTTTTTAGCATAGTATTTGTCAGACTTAGGAGAAATATTTAGCCATATCATTGAAATTGGTATTATTTTTTTAATATAAGTCTAAAACTATGAAGATTTTTTACTACCTACTTACTTTTACTGCAACTTAGTGTATATAGGTGTATGTTGTTAATGATCTTACCGCTCTGATTAACTCTGCTCGTGTATCTGCTCATCGAGGCATCGACGGCGCCTGAACCCACATGTTAGATCAAATAAATGTTACATTTATATAGAAAACTAGGTACGTGTTTAGTGAGGTTTTATTCGAATGTTAAGGACTTAAATTATTACTTACATATTGAAACATAAAAAGTGTGTAACCAGACAGACTTTTATTGAAAAAAAGACAACAACAAAGACAGAAACAATGACCTGCCTAAAGGCTACATTTTATTTTTCGGTGGGGTTCCTACAATTTCTTAATTTAAAGTACTTAAAATAATTGAAATTGAAAATATTTATTTCAGACTAAGCACACACAGTAGGTACACAGTCCATATTATGTTAGTAAATGAGAAACTTAAAAATCTATGTTAAAATAAATGCAAATTAAAGTGATTGGATTTGGAAACGTCAAATTAAACTGCCTTCATATGAGAACGCCATACGTTTTGAGAACACACAAACTTAAATTCTGTTGTTCCTAATAAATAAAAAAAATACCGAGTCACATCGTTGCTTTACAAAACAAACTGTAACACATGTTTTACTCATAAAAGCAAAGTCCAAAGTTCCCCCACCATTAAGCCACAGATGGTCACCCCACATCTCAGAAGCTAGAAGGACTGGCGTTTAAACGCGCTCAGCTGCGCAACGAACGATGCAATTTCAACAAGAGCGCACCTCAGAGAGGTGGGCTTTAATTATAACGAGCTTAGGGAAATCTTTCCGTCTCTCTTCGAGGAAAAATGGTGGAGTTGCGTTTGTAACAAAGGTGCATAAAAGAGGATTACAAAATGTCGTAAAGGAGATGCTGAAGGTACCTGTAACTTTAATAGCTCTTGATGCATTTAGAAATTATTATCATGAAGGACCTCGTTGTGGAATGTGAAATGCAAAGAACATATTACAGATACATTCAATGTTTATAATTAAATTAATAACTTCCCTGTCCCATGAGTCATATGTGATACACACCGATGGCCTTACTACAAAAACTTAAACATCTGGTTTTCACTTGTCTAAAAAATTGTGGCTGCAAAATGAACCATATGTCAACGTCATAATCTGAAATTTTTTAGACAAGTCTTAAACTGACTGAAAAAGTTTTTGTGGTAAGACGGCGATTGTTTAACTATTGTGTCTATACGTGGACAGTGAAGTGGTTAACATTGTAAAAATAGGTGAAAACAAAATAGGTTATTGACCTGTTTACTTTGAAATAAAATAAAATTCATAAAAATAACCGTGGGTAGAGTATCCCCTCAAAATCTAATTGCCTGCAAAAAACTAGACTGCAGTCAACATTCGAATGCACTAGAATAAATATTATGTAAATCAAGAAATAAAAATTATAAAAACACGAGCTCAATTCAGTCATACAAAAGTAAATAAAAGGGGTAGCTTTTGAGAACAAAATGTTTAAGGAAACAAACAAAAGAACGGCTTTGAATAAAGAACACGACTAAAAAAGGTTTTGTTTTTACTAAGTCAAAAAATGAATATTTATAACATAACAGTTATGCTGCTATAACCTTTCTATTTATGGTAACAGAATATAAGAAAAGTTCTAAAACATTGCACATCATCTGACCAGCCCACCTAGACTAATTCTTACTATTTATGTTGGGGTCGGCTTTTCTTCTAGCTAGTGTAGCAGAGTACCAGTGTTTCACATGGAGTGACTGCCTATCTGACCTCCTAAACCCAGTTACAACTGCCTGTCAATCTTTTTAAGATTGTCAGAAACTGCCCTAAAAACTGCCAACCACCAATTTAACGTGCCGTATCACAAAACGTGGAGGAACTTGTCATAGCTAGACGGTCACCCATCCCCGGAACGACCGCACCAAGCGTTACATAAAATCGATCAACCTATACGGCTTTCTAAGATACGATTTCTTTCTGAGTACAATGAGACATTTAATTGGAACGTTTCATTTTTCTCTCATCAGCCTACAGTAAAATCCATTGTTACGTGTCTTGAAGGAATTCATTAATTTGTTATAATTAGCTCTGTTAAAAGTAACGTAAGAATCTTTGTAACTTCCAAAGTTTGGGAGAAAAGTTTTAATCAATGGAATTTATTAAAAGAAGATCTTGAAGTCTTGTTGGTCTAATGTTATAAACTTGACTGCTGTAATGAATCTGTGTTTGGCAAAGTTTGTAGTATTCAGTTTACCTTAATGTAAGTTTATGCAAAGGAAAATTGAACTACAGGGATATCCCTTACCTGCCAAACATAGGTGAAAGGAGATAAATTATGCTTATCACGATTACCTACATATATTAGTGGCTTGTTAGGGTGATATGACCTATTTAAAAAATCTCATTTTGCTTGCAGTTTTCTTTCAATATCATTAATATTTGAACAAAGCTCGGTGTTTCCAGTTGGCCCATACCTTTGATGAGTAACAATTAACGACATGTATAATTGGATTAGATATTTGATAATTATATTCTGACAGGACTTAAAACGCACCTTCAACAATGCACTTTACCCAAGAAAAACAACTCTCAGTTCCCAAAACCATCAATTTCTCAGAAGAATGGCCAACAGCATTATGTACCACATGAGGTCAGTCGGAACATATAGGAGGCTAGGAGCCGAACCCTGGCGTTCTGCCAGATAGAACAATTTATCTCACGGCCCACCGATATGGTTTGACAATCGCTCGAATATTTTGTGCTGTTTGCGAGTACGGACTTATTATTATCGAAGCGATGTTTAGATAGGTCTAGCATCTATTTTTGGTAGGAAACTGGATTTTAGAGTGTTGTAACATGTGACGAAAATTTTGTATTCTGACTTTCATGATGAGTTGACTTACATAGGGTAGGCTATGAATTTGATATCTGATGTCCATGAATTATAATGTTTTTTGAAAAAGTGTAGTGAATATTATGTTTTATAATTTAAAAATAATATTAACTAATGCAAAATTTACACTATATATAACTCAATGGGTTACTTGTACAACAATATTAGTATATATTAAAGCAAACGCTATGTTTTGACAATTTTACCAATAAAATATCTCTACAATCAAGATACATCGCAAAAGTAAAGCAATTAACTCTCCACTGGCACTGAAAGCCGCACGATCGGCCGCGAGCTATCAGAGACCAACTGCAGCTGACAGTTGCTGATCGAAAGCCGTTAATAAATATCAAACCAATATGTTTCTATGTATCACTTTACACACACAACTATTACAGTACATCTTGTATAGCTTGACCCTTTTTTTTTTAATTATCTTATTCCTATCACTAGACGATCAAACAAAAAAGTTTTCTATTTATGGACAATGTGTACCTACTTAGAATATTTTATGTCACAATATTATTGAAACAAACGCCGTATTTTGAGTACACAAGATACTCGATATTTAACAAATAATTCGTAAAAAGTAAAGAAAACAATTAACCCTCCACTGGCAATGAAAGCCGCACGATCGGCCGCGAGCTATCACAAGCCGCCTGCAGCGGACAGTTGCTGATCGAAAGCCGTTAATAATATCTACAAACGAATGTACTGTTTCAAGTTAATTATATTTGTAATATTACTGTAATGGACTGTAATAATTAGTAAATAAAGACAGCAATCTTTTTAGCTATTTTCTCTCTTAGACTTATCGATTTTTATTTTAAATAGTGTAGATAAAATATGTTTTACTTTCATTACCTAATGGCGGATTGAATTAAATTAAATGTGTGTAAGGCATTCGGAAAAATATTCAGCAACAGCATTTGAGTTTCAACTCAATTACAAAAACCATAAGGTACCATTTCCGCGTAAAAAATCACTCAAATTAAAATCAACTTCTGATCCGAAACTGATTTAAATTAAAGATTCATTAAAACCGCTTACAAACAAAATACAAACCGACTCAAAATTAAAGCCTTTATCACTACCAACATTAAATATTGACAGTTCTTTCAATCAAGAAGTAATGAAAAACATTGCAGACTAATGCGCACATTTCTCGACTGCAGTGTATGCAGTGCAATCTACAAGCCTGCTCTCGAACGATGCACTAACGACTTAAACTATTCATGCAGAATTGCAAGATATATGTTATTTCTGCAGTGCTACTGTTTGCAGAATTTAAGCTTCTTAAAATGGAAGCGAATATAAGCAATTTGGTAGATGCATTTAACATTTATATTATACACGTACGTCGTAAAGTAAAAGCTACTTAAATACTATTTATTTATACCCGTTTATTACAAATACATTTTAGGTTGATTGTGCATTGTGCAACTCAAACATTAGGTAGGTAGATACTTTAAGCGAACACAACTTGTAATTTTTATGTAGACAAGATGATATAAAATTAATACTTGAAGACTTAAACCTTATTAAGTCACTTACAGCGGAGTCAACATTTAAATGCACATACAGTCGAACTCTACATAGCAAACAATACATAACGTGCAATTTCTTCTCACACAAAAAACCTCTATTTAACTAAACTACCCAAATGTCACCTTACTTCCAATTGAACCCCTCACACGTCGCGGGCGCAAATGTTACCGCTTCACAGCTCAGCTCACTGACCGGCCGTGCCCGCAGTTTGAACATAACCACTCGCCGACTATCTACTAACAAAACTGTCCTACCACTCTGCTTTACTCTAAAATGACTATTCTATTACTGGCTTAACTGACTGAAGCCTGTTTTTACAGCACCAGACAGCTGCCCAAACTTTGGTGAGTCAATGTCTAATACAGCACTTCTTATTTCCTTTATTATGCACCGTTCAAACTGCGAGTGAGAGCGAAATTGATCAGTGCACAGATCGTGTTGAATTTGGTCAGTGCACAGATCATGATAAATATGCCCAGTGCACAGGTTGCCATGTGACTACTGCACAGGTTTCAAAATTCCAAACAGTTTCGTTATGCAAACTTTGTTTTACTGATCCATCGGTGGTTACATGAGGGATCGCTGTTGAATAACTCATCTAAACTTTCAATGGAATTCTAAATAGAACGTTTGCACAGTGAAAGCGATGCGATGCAAAGTGTTGGGAGTTTGAAAATAAATGAAATACCGCGGTTACACCCCACGCATTCGCTTAAGCGTTCTCTCGCCCGCATTTTGAACAATTTCAAATTATTTCTTCATATTTTGCTTTTATTCAACTTGCATTTGGCTTCACACTAACACACATACATTTTAAGTCCTACTTTCCTCAAATACATTTCATATTTATGCTTTCACGAAACAAATAGGTAAGGTATTTTCCTTTTGAATCTTTTTGCTTTTCAGTATTTTTTATTATTTTATACTACGCTATGACACGAGTGCACAGAAGGTGGGGGATTGGATTTGACGACGGGAAAACTATTTATAATCAAAAACACCTCAGAAGTTTGAAATGCATTTGAGGGCCTTGTAGTACATAATTCTTGATAGAGCCCTCAACTTATAAGAAAGATCTACCTCGTTCTCAAATCTCCTCTCAACCTTCTGCGCAACGCTCAAACCTACACTTTTCTGATCACACAAAACAATTTTAACACTTTCCACATAAGTATTTTAATACTTAATTAAAATGAGGCGTGCATGGCCGTTTGACGAGCTTTATCAGCCGATTATACTTGACCTATATAAACTGCGGCGATTTGACAGATTTTGGCACTCCGCCGAGCATGGCCGATGAGATTCGCTCTTATATTTTACGGTTGCAAATTATTTTATCTTGTTGAATTGCATTTCAGGGAAGACAGTAAGTTTGCGACAAGTTTCAGCGGAGAAGTGTTATATGTATACCTACTTATATGTTTTTATTTAATGAAAGCGGGTGAAATATACTTGTGTCTGTAGGTAAATGTCCCAAAAGATGTCTGCCCCTATGTCCCATATCATGCTCTAACTAGACAATCTATGTTTGCTTTAAATAGGGTTATTAGTTTGGCGTTTCACGGGCGACAGACAGACAGACATACATTCGCATTTTTTTTAATTAGTAGGGATTTAACTATCTAGACACACGGCAGTGTGTCCGCCAAGTTCGAGCAAAAAAGGCGACACACCGGCCGTGGGTTATATTACACGAACCATTTCGGGCCAAATTCGACCCCCCTGTAACTCAAAATCTATTTTATTTACGCATATCAAATTTCTAGTATCTGTTGAGACCCCCTCACTTATCTAAAATACAAAATTTCATTAATATACCTATTGTAGGTCTTGAGATATTGACGTCAGAAATCGCTATTTTTACTATACACTGATTCACTTATTCACTGACTCACTCATCAAAAACCTAGACCACTTCCAATGGTCGTATTGACTTGAAATTTGGCATGGAGGTAGGTCTTTATGTCAAGGTAAAGGGAAAAATCTGAAAATGGCCAAGTGTGAGTCGGTTTCAAAATAATGAAGGTGTTTTATACCCGGTGTAAATTTATACCCCTAAGGAACTAAAACGAACTAAATTTATCTATATTTATATAATATATCTTCGAATGGTACAAAGGTTTGTATTTAGTCAAAGTAAAGTAAAAATCTGAAAACGGCCAAGTGTGAATCACTTTCGAAAATAACGAATGTGTAACTTTGATCCACGAACATAATATATGATAATATGTCAGTTGGTAAATCTATTCATAGTTAATCTAGTTCATTTCTTTGTAAGAAACATAGTGCATATTAAAAAATCTAAAAGATAGTATAAATGAGACATTTCTTTAACTAACTTCATCATAAGAAAAAAATAAAATAAACAACCTTACAAAAATAAATGAAATCCCACCCAAAACAAAAATGTGAAAGACTGCCAAGTTCGATAATATGGGAATGCTTCGCCTATAAAAGAAGTGAGATCTGAATAAGTACCAAGTTCCATACACATACCTCAGTTAAAAATAGTTACTTTTTAATGATGATTACTTGGCAAGTTTTAATAGAAAATTAAATACTTGATTCATTGCGTTTAGTAGGTTTATAACAAGGTGTATGAAAACTTGCCAAGTAACATCATTAAAAAGTAACTATTTTTAACTGAGGTATGTGTATGGAACTTGGTACTTATTCAGATCTCACTTCTTTTATAGGCGAAGCATTCCCATATTATCGAACTTGGCAGTCTTTCACATTTTTGTTTTGGGTGGGATTTATTCTTTGACGGCAGAGGCATCTCTAATGTACAGTAATATATACATATTGTATTTAAATACATTTAGAAAGTTCAGTAAAGCCTAGCTGATAAAAAATGCGGTCCAGTTTATTTATACATAAAAGTATTTTTATTTTGTTTATTAAAGTCTGCAGATCCATTAATATGGACTAGATTTTCATATTCCCTGTTTATTTACTTACTTTTGCATTCCGTTTTGAGTACTGTTCAGTGCTCTGGGATTTGCAGCACTTTTTGGCAGAGAATAGTGCTTGACGCGTGCCGAATGCTATGTTGTCTGTTAGGTTTTACTTTTAGGGGAAAATATTTTCTTATTTTAACTTAATTCTGATGGTATCTGTTGGTCTATTTATTATCCTGCTCTAGGATAAAGCTCACATCTCAACCAACTAAAGTAAGAAAACGGGAGTTTTTTGTTTCTTAAAGATGTTTGCGTATGTATGTTAAGAAGTTATAAATAAGCTATGGATGGAAAGGTATTTAACAGACCATTTACCTTCTTGTTCCATAGATGTCACAATCCTATTGTTATTATAATTTTCAATTCATTGCAACTATTGTTTCTTTTCTTAAACAAAATTTTGGACCGCGCTAATCATTTACCAATATCATCTTGACTTTATACTAACAACACCAAAGAAAACCTCGGAACTCGAATACTAGAAACCTATAACAATTGATCTAGCTACCAAACTACCCACAGCTAGCCTAGCCGTCAGAATTTAATTGGTAGCGATTGTGCCGGGTCCGAGATCAGACTCCATTCAGAACTAAAGTATAACGTTCAGAGCTCAACGTTCTGGCCACTTTCTGCAATCGCTTTGTTAATGGAAATGTATAGGAGCTGGACTTTACAGTTTGATTTTATTGCAGTAAGAAAATTGTTCTAGGCTTTAACAATTTTGCTGTCCATGATAAAGATACAATATGTAGAAAATCGGTGTGTATCACATACGACTTATGAGACAGGGAAATAATTAAAACATATAAACGGAAAAAAATTTAGGACGCATATACGTTTTTTTAGGGTGCATAAACGTTTTTAGGATGCATGAACGTAATAGTATAATGAATTTGTAATAAGTTTATGATACTACAATAATACGAGTTTTCTAACTAGCGAATTTTCGCGCGGCATATTTGGAGTTTCTTGCCGGTTCTTTTCCATCTAATTGTACCTACCTACTGACGTTTCGTAAGCACCTGTAATATGTCTTTCTAAAATAAAAACCTTTGACTTTGGCTTCGGAAACATGAGAAAACTTCAGGCAACGGTAGATAATCGTCAACTACTAGAAAAAAAAAACTGTGATGGTTAGAATCGCGCTTCCTAGTTAGAGTATTTTTGAGAGTATTAAAAGACCGAGCGTAAAATTAACTAGTGTGAAAGCGTTATCACAGCACTTTCTATGTAGGAAGGAAACATAAACTTATCATCCGTTTGTTCTCAAGAGAAGATTTCCTTCACTCAATATCTCCAGAAACCTACTCCGAAGTACCATTAATCCCCCAACAATATACCTATTCTATCCAAAATTGTTCACTGCGGTATAGCATTAGCGCGCTTTCGATCACCGTCACTATAGCTCGACAACATCGAACGCGGCCTCATCCACAGCTGTTTATAATCACCAAATCGCAAGTCACGCATTTCCTGACGGTGATTAATTCAACCTTCGACTAATGGAAGGGTTCATTCTTAATTTGCTTCACTATAACTGTTTTAGTACCTACAGGTTAAGGATTTGTGTTTACCTAATATACATCTTTATTGCCATGCATTGTGATTATATACTTGAAGTAACAGTTTTCGGGAAATAGCTTAGATATTTCGTTGGCAATAAGCGACTTCGCGATATGTATTCATGTTAGAGTTAAGACAAGGTCCCTTTAAATACCGCAATACTCAGCAATTTTATTGATGCAAATGATTGAGCAACTCAACAATGTTCTCATAATGAATTAATTACAAACTGCCAGCATGGCGTTCCCATGAATGCAGAACTCGAAGCCCTCCAAATGTGCGTCACTTAATACCTTTTGTTCATGACATAATGACTTTCTACCCTTCATAAAAACCCAACCCTCCACGCAAAATTGCTAAGACATAATTTTTTCAACTTTCGGTGATTAACTCATGAATTACGAGGAGTAGGTCCGGTCCAGTATCCGAGATACTCAGTAATTTAAGAATCTAAAAAGTAATTAATTTTGATAAGACATTCAAGAAGATGGTAGCAGCCATAAATCGTATTTAATCGTAAACTCATCTGGCAGAAAACCTTTAAATTTTAAACGCTCACGAAATAAAAATACTATTAGAAGCATGCAATATTGAGGTAGAGTATCCTAGTTTACGGTTAAAGAGAATAAAAGAAAGCCAACGATATAAAATTTCATGACAAAGGCAAAAGAAAAACAACACTGTTAGAACAAGCATCGTCAAACAGGCGCTCGTTCATGTATGAAATGTATTTATTCTGTTGCAACAGCTAGTCCCGACGTTTGGGGACCCAGTGAACTGAATCGATACATAGCTCGAATGACTTCGAATCGTCACTGGAATAACAATATCGATTATAGATGATTCATAGACGGAAGGCACGCGACGGGAACGCGGATGTTTCGGAGTGCCGATTTATATCGATTAGTAACGATTAACTTATGTTTGTTGCTGTAAGAATATTGGGCTTTGTGCAAGAATATTAGGATCTAATCTAACAAAATAATTTGATATCAATAGAGGTTGGGTGTCTCGTGGTAAAGAATAGGAATCTTCGAAATGCGGTTTTTATTTTTATAAATAAATGTAGTCGATAGAAATGATAAATATGAATATTACCTAAATGGAGTTTCACAACTAACAGCAATTTTTTATAGATAATTTAAACCATCAAATAAAAATGTACCAGTCGCTAACCAGTACGGGCCATGCTAATAATAGTAAAGATTCATAGATTCAATAAAACTTTTAATATAACTAGGAACATAACAATACAAGGTTCATAAAGTAGATCAAATAATAACAATCGACATTTACTTCCTCGCGGCGTCGGTCCAACAAAATCTAGTTGGGATCCTATTTGGACGATCAGGTTTGATGCCTATTGTAGACTCCTTCATGCCACCCACTTCACCACCTCCCAAGCTTGAAGCTTTTTTCTCCGACCTATCTTCTGACACTAACTCTATAACTGCACTCTTACTTCTCCTATCCAACATCTCCTGATGAAGTTCTTCTTCAGAACTATAATCTTCTTTCGTTTCAGTCATATCTTCCTCCAACTCCTCCAACGCAGATGTTTTACTTCTAGACATCTGAATTCGAGGCAACAGTTTCTTTTCTATCGCCTGTAAATCAGTTTTCTTCTCATTGTCACGTATATCCAATCTCTTTTCAATGCATGTAATTCTTTCTAGAATCGTATCTAGTTTGCTTGTGTTGCACTTTAGAATCTTTTGCACTGTAGTCAGACCTGAGTCGGAGTTGCAGTTGCTCAATTCCGATATACATTCTCTGATAGCGGTCAGAATAGGCGTTTTAATACTATCGCTAAGATAATTCTTATCTTTTTCGTTCATAAGATGTATTTTGATCTTAGAGTCTCCTGGAGTCTCGGTAGCCAAAGCCTCGAATGATTCAGAAACAATAAACTTTTGTTTATCATGATGTTTCTTAGTATGACATTTTTCTTTCTTATGATATTTCTTTTCTGATACTTCAGAAAATGTGCAACACAATGATTGGTTTATGTTTAAATCATCTAAAGTGTTGGTCGAGCAATGACTAGCGGTCTCCTTGACACTAAAATCTTTTCGTACCTTTCTATAAGTTTCTATAACCTTTTTAGGTTCTGTTCGGTCATAGGTCGGAGCTGGATGTTCAAAACTTGTTTCTTGAGGTTTCTTTTCTTTTTTCCTGTGCTTTTTTGTTGACTTTATTGTATAGAATACTGGCAGATTATCTTCACTGGGCGGTATAACTAACGGTACCAAAGTTTTAGCAAACTTAATAGTATGATCAAGTACGGAATCATTAGTATTACTAATCTTATATGTTCTATTATTGTTTGAGACTTCAGTATTCTTGTCACTGTTGAACTGTTGACTTTTGTCATACTTGACTTGTTTTAAATCTTTTTTTGGTTTATTTTTTTCTTTTTTGGCTTCGTTATGTTTGTTATCGTCGAAGTATCTCTTGTGTATAAATACGATGGAATTGTGTGAACGTTGATGAGGAATGTAATTAGCTAGATTCACGCCGTTGATTTCTTTGACGGGGGGTTGCCATTCTGTGAAAGAGTTGGTTTAATGTTGACGTGGAACTAGGTCACTTAATTAAGTCACTTGATTGAGTGGGGTGTAATTTTGTAGCTGATTTCTGGTAGTTGTGTAAGCAACTACCAGAAATGTTGTTGTTACGATACTTGTTACAAATAATGATGCATTGTCTGATATATGTAAAATGAATTTCGACCATAAACATTCCCATTCCCTGATGTAATGTTCCTACGACGAGAAGTTTGGCGTGAACTATACCTTGGTACTTTTTTTCGAAAGTTGATACAACTAAACTCCGCCCCTAAGACGACCCACTAACCAAGGGTTTTTGACTTGGGAAGAAAATATACAGGGGTCGTATTGAGAACCTCTTCCTTTTAGAAATCCGGTTCAAAATCTCAATACAATGGGCGAATAACTATTTTTTTCATTTGAACTTACCTGGATCCATGATAAATATTTGATTTAATTGTTAACAATAAGCTTTAAGGTAAATAGAATATTAAAATTATTTATTTAAAATTCGCAAGAAAATTGACAAATCGATATTGACACAAAGAATTTTTGAAATAATTAAAATCAATGAAATAATTGTCATAAGGAGGTTTGAAACTTTTTGTATAGATAGTGTAGTAAATAAAAAGGTTCGTTATTTTCTAAAATGTTGAGATATGGGCTGATGAGACATTAGGCAGATATGTATAGTGGGCATCTAATCTATGATAGGTTTTTGATAGAAATGTTTATATTAGAATGTATAATTCTAAGTACACATTACCTAATTACCCAAGTATCAAAACAAACCGTTACCAATTGCATTTACGGCCATTGAAACAGTAAACAAGAGACTTTTAATAACAAAGTCCACCTGAATACTAAACTCTTAAACCCCTATCATTTCACAAACGAGCTAAATCATTCTCGGATTAAAACATACAACGGTATCCGACATCCATTCCAATTGCATTTCCCCCTAATGGGGGAAACGGGTACTAACTCCCCCCCTCCCCGTTATGTACTAATTAATATTGATAAAACCCGTCTAGATAGGGACGAACTGAAAATCAAATAACTAGACTGCAATGCAACGCATTTTCATCCCTATACTGCGAGCTTAAATCCTTGTTTTTATATGGCAACTCTGAGAGTGTTGCACAAAGGACTATAAACCTTAGATATCTAAACATAAGGTTCAGTTTTCCCTGCAGAAAACTTCTCTTTGTTACAAGGTAGTGCAGAAAATCCCGGGCAGAGCTATGATGCTACCGGGTACCTCGATTGATCGACATTCGGTCAGTTCATTGCAGGACTCCGGAGAGATATGACGCGTTTTTCATATGCAGAAAAATCTGCTGCCCTGCAATTAGATTCTAAATTAATTTTGGGCGTTTTGAAAAGAACTAGGAAGGTGTATACGGTGTTTTGACGTATCCTGTAGAAGGCTGAGCTGATTTGAAGGTAGGCTGTTATTTTTTGCTCTTGTAACTTTTTTCGCTGTCTGTAGGTGCGGTTTTTTTTGGCAAAGAGGAGGGGTCATTGCACCGGGGCTGCAGCTCAGTTGCAGTCAAACTATACCGCATGATAATTTCTTAGTACCTTGATTAAATGATAACGGATCAAAATGCTTTTGTGAAGAACTCGATTCCACAGGTTATTTTATTTTTAGTTGGTACTTCAGGTCAAAAAGTGAATGAAGGCAGCTAATCAATTAGAGAAAGCGATTCGACTTTGGTTCACAATTCAAGCATTTTTTTGTATGTGTGTGTTTCTTTGTTCGATTGTATAGCCCTTTTCCAATATTTCTGGGACCATTTTCCAGACAAGCAATTTCTTAGACTTTTATAAGGAGGTAACGAAGTCTATGTATCCCATTTTAAATCCAAAATCGTACCTTATTCTTCCATTAACCTGATAACAAACTAATATTACATTAACAAGGCAATAAGGAACTTTACAAATTGATACAGCGATCCACCAAGTTGATCAACACGCAACTCTGAATCGCAACTTTAGCGACCTTGTGGCTATCACGCGATGCCTATCGTATCCTCTGCAGAACTGTTTATATGTAGCGTTTATTTCTTCTAGAATTTCCAGATTTTATCGGAAACGTAATATTTTGGCTTGTGTATATTCCTTGAAGGTTAGTGCAAAGATGTAACATGATACACATGTAATATACTTTACTATTCGTTGATATAAGTATCTATAAGACATGCTATATCGGGCCACCACTGTGAATTGAGCCAATATGGACCCAAAACCACGATCCCACAGAAATCCCTCGTGACTGAATTAAAGAGTTTATGGCAGTTGAAAAAAAAATTCTTTTAACGGAACATTGGATTGAATATTAACACAATTAATTATCTGTACAATTCAGCATCTTTTATTGACAGTTTACAAAATTCGATTCGTACCAGTTTTGACAGTCAACTTACAGTCGTAAGATTTTCTCCCAGAAAACACCCTACATTGTCAAATAGTAGAAACTAGCTGTCTCCGTCCTAATTCCGGCTAGCTGCATTATCAACTCTTTCCGCCAGTGTCTCTATTAGTGAGAGTGCCTTTCCTTTTTGTGAAGCAAAGCCCTTTAGGCCTTTGTAAAGAGTTCGTTATGTAGCTAGCTTTTGACGACTGTCCGCAGATCAATACCTATGGATTACTTGTAAAAAGTAAAAACTATTATCTATGAGTTTTTGAACCCAATAAAAAAAATGTTGTGTTCTTCTGTCTTTTTACATAAACAGTCGTATTAGTTACAGTATTTGTAACTCATGAACTGTTTAACCGATTGTGCTGGACTTTGCTCGGGAGTTAGTTTACAATCGGTAAATTGACTTGTTTAATCCCCATTCGGGTACGAGATGTCAGTTTCTTTGAACCGCGGGTGATACCGTAGACAGACGCTAGTAAAAAATAATATAAAAGCAAATAACAACACTCCCACAATCCCAGACCTGTTACAGACAGGTACATTCGTCCACAGCCGAATTGATTCGCCATACGAATACATGGATAGTTGATTAGCAACTATACCCCCCTCCCACCAGTCAGACATATAACCCCCCTATATGTCTGCGGGACATATGGAGAACAAAATGACTGGTGGAGGTGCCATAACGGAAAATCTCCTAAAAAAGTAGCGAGCCAAAATGCGGGTGTATAAGCAACGAGGTATGTTACTGTTTCCGCCCTTATGCGCCTTCTTTGGACCCGATATTTTTTTTTGTACCAAAAATCGTTAACCGATGTCTCAAAGAACCCAAACGCTGCATTAGTTAACTCTTAACTGATCGTTTTGGTCATACCCTCCGTCCGTATTTGACCTAGAACAAGGTGCCTGACCTACCTGCATTATGGTATCTCCGCTCATCATTCCTTACTCCGTGGTAGGACACAATACCTATGTATAGTCGTTGTTTGAATACATGCAGGTTTAGTTTGCAATAGTTTGGGAGTGCACCGGTTTGCGCTAGTGGCTCTTTTGTTTCGGATTTCGGTTTGCATTTGTTTTTTTAGTAATTGTTTCTGTCTGGTCTAGGCGTGGTATGAATTTGAATATTTTTGTGAAGTCTTTTGTAGTGACTGGATAAAATCTTTTCGGTATGAATTACATAGAAAGAAATGCTTGGTTGAACTAGGTATTGTTCTAAGTTATCATTATATCACTGTGATCCATTTTTTCATGAAATTGTACACATTGCAATTTAATTTAAAAGAAACGGTTTTACCCAGTTCCACCGCACTAATATCATTCTAAAATACATAAGCCTAATAAGATGCAATTTAAACCCTGGCCAACACAAACAATTTTAATAACTCATACTCGCGTAAACTCATGTCCAATTCCTACACTTCTCACCCGCAAACCGCAAATGTTGCCAGCAAAATAAAACTCCCAATTGTAAATGGAATTTTCTCACCTGGCAAGGGAAACGAGGTGAGCCTCTGTTTAAATAATAAATAGGAGGGGTGTTGAGCCGTGACAGAGGCGTCAGTCGTCACCTGTCGCTTGGCACCTCCTTAATGATTAAGGAACTCTCACGAGCGTAAACGCGTGGGTAGTTTGTAAATTAAATGTTTGAGTATTAAGTAATAGTGGAGTTATGATCTAATATTGTAGTGTGAAGGTTAAGGATCTTATTTAAATAACGATGAAATTCATATGGTAAGTTCTATTAAAATACACTACGTAATGGGACTTTCAGTGGTAGATAGTCGTGACGAGGAAAATGAAAGGGTGCTTTTTAGCCGGGTGCGCGGAGTGAGTCCTAAAGGACATGGCGCTAGTCAAAAAATAAAACACTAACTTCAAAATAAAACATATCTTAAATACCTGAAAATGTAACAAAAACCGCTATTTTGTATCAAATCCGAGTCAAATTACCGAATAATTCCCTCGGCGGTGCTTGTCGAGGATTAAATTAACTTTCACAACGTATATAATATACGTACACACGTATATATACGTGTATTTATTATGTACGTGTACGTAAATACGTTACGTTGGGCAATTAATCACTTCTTGCCTAGTATTCGCTTTGGTACAGCTGCGCACAAAATGTAATAAGATTGCTTTAATGTTTTAAATTATTGTTAGAAAATAATTTGCCGTTTTCATTGAAATAATACGTTTCTAAAGAAAAATTAGACATCATTACATAAATACTAGTACGTTAATAAATATTTTGACACACAAAATTAATGATGTCAAGAATGGTTAAAAAAAAAACTACTTCTTTTACGTTATTATCATCCGCCTAGCCTTTTCCCAACCAGTTACCAGGGCAACCCAATACCTCTTGACAAGAATGGTTGTCAAATTTTCTGGCTTCTAGCCGTAACGACTGCCAAAGATGTTAATTAGTGTCAACAACAATTTAAATTACTAGCTAAGAAACAGTTCCCTTTCTCAGAAAAATACTTAAATCTGAAAACACTTACGCATACGACTGTACCCCAATGTTCAACAAAAGCGAGAAATTTCGCCCTTTCGTGTTCAAACCCTTTATTATGATTTGTTTTTAAGGTTCGAGCATATGCTAATAGAACGGAAACCACGTGATTTATTACCGTTTTAGTTTCTTATAATTTTAACTACTTAAGTACTTATGTGTTGTTTGGGTACCATTTTATGTAAGTACTTATAATTGTTGGTATGTTTCTACACTTGTCGAAATGACGCGTTACTTTAATTTAAATCAGTTCAGTAGTTTTGGCATGAATGACAGACAGACATATGTAGATCGGTTGGTTTGTAATGATTTCTACTACATTATCTGTGATTACCACAAATATTTCTGAAATATTCTATGTACTTAAAAAGGCAGATAAGTATTCCAAATAAAACCAATCCCCAAAAATATTTTCACACCGCTCCACAAACCTCGAGATTTAGATACGAAAGCGTTGAAAAACCTTTTGTATTTCATATCCTAAATATCAGAAAACAAACGAAATCCCATACTTAGCGGACAAGCCCCGGACAGTTGTCTCTTTAACGGTGGGATGTAAAAATGGCAGCTCTTTCCAGATAAGACGGGCCACATAAAGCAAAAAAACTTCAGAAGGTCCATAGTCAATTTCCCATATTTCTTACATTTAAATTGTCCTTCTCTCCCTATTATTGCTATTTGTCTATTATTGCTGGCTCCTGTAACACAGGTCTCACCTAGCTCAGGAGCCAGGGCTTCCAATATAATTGTACCTACATTATTTTATGCTGATAAAACATTTATCAATATCATTTTCTATGTCTTTACCAGACCACGGGACTAGAATTCTAGATTTTTGGGAAGCGGTCGTGGTGTCGAAGTCAACACGCTGAAGCCCTTTTAAGATAGATTACTATTGGCTTCCACCAAAACACAACCACGCAAAAGTTCAAAACCACACACCTATCTACTTCTTCAGACAAAGACTAGCTTATGTCCTTCCTCGATGAGTAGACTAATTAAGATCGAAAGAATTCTTCTCATCGGTACCGCAGTTCTTAAGATCAAACAATCTCTTCGTAGTTTGTAATCTCAAGGGATGCGGGTGAAACCACTTCGGAAGCTAGTCTACTATATAGTTTAACACTATTTGAGCATTTAACGATTACGCTACTAACTGAATACCCTTGACAAGCCTTTTAATCTTAGCGTAACAACTATCAAAGGTGTGATGACAGGTAGAACGAAATGGCTTATCGTCTGTCCTCTGAGGTATAAAAGGGACTGCTATGGTCGTCCTAACAGGAAATTGACAATTCCTCGTAGCATAGTAGATTACATAAATACAACGATATTCACCCTTGTAAGGGTGACATTTTTGTACATCCCACCTAAACAGCAAGATCAGTTTTATTTTGATATGCACAAACTACACACCCAAATTGACACATGCCTAGACTTTCTGTCTGGGTGTGGGACGTAATTCCTTCAGACTGCTCACTTTCAACTCGGTTAGAAAACTGTTATATACCTTTAATTAAAGAAAATAAAAGAATGTGCAACTTACTGTTTCTGTACTTACAATACAAACATATCTCTTTGTGTTAATACTCTTCGTTTTTGGCCAAACACTGCGTGTATGCATACTCGTTGTTTTGCAAACTTGGCCTTCCACATCTGTCTGTTCTCTGGTCCCTGAATACCGTCATTCGTAAGGATTTTACGGCGTCTCCTGACCCCGTGCTCGGGTCCCACAAATGATGCAATAAAAAACGGTCCTTCTCCACTTTTTACTGCGGTTTTTGTGTTTTGAAGCAATGTTGCTTGAAATTGATTTGTTTTCTTAGAATATTTTAAGTTTTTATATGCTAAAATATTAAGAATATTTTAAGTTTTTATATGGGTAAATATTTCAAAACTTTTGACAGTTGCAGTACACCACATGCACTAGTTTCGTAAACATTTTCATACTTTGAAGGTATTGTGAAAACTTTACGAAAACGCAATTTTTATCTATCCCAAAATATCATTTAATTCCACGCAAAGAATATAATAATTGTCAATCATCAAGGATAGGTAAAATATTACACTATCATCCTATGTCTATAATCTCAACCTTATATAGAGTTTCATTCTTCGTTCTCCGTAATCGTTTATACTTCGCCCTCAAGTGGCATACACTCTCTCTCTCTACCATATGGTATGTACCTATTTCACACAATCCTTCCACCGTTTCTTTGGTCCCTCTGTAACCAAGAAAAAGACAGAACCAATATATAATTAATGATTAATACTCAATCCTTCTCCGTGTGAGAGGAGGCCTGTGCCCAGCAGTGGGACGATAACAATATGTAATTAAAACATCTTACCAATACAAATACTTTTAATAAGCTCCTCACACACATAAGTCTTTCCACTCGCAATTATAAGCTTTCATTTTCCATACAGTGATTAGTGATTACAGCTACGTAATTGGTTGTCATTGTTCGTGACAAATGTGCGAGCCATAAGTACGGTATCGTGTTCCGTCAATTAATATATTCCTCCGATTAATAGCCATCGGAGTAAGGCTATTAAGCAATGATCGTGACGTATTGTATTGAATGAAGGTAGAATAGGTGAGCGAGTAGAGGTAGAATATATCTTTTTTGCAGACTGTGTGAATTAGTAGTGGGCAATGTTGTAAGAATTATTGTCATTTGCTTATTCCATCTTTTACTGGGAAAAGAATTCTCATAGCTTTCAGATATATTTCTCAATACTGAAAGCTATAAGAATCAATTTACAAGAAGTAGATCGGCTATTTTAGGAGTATGTATGTCCTGTCTTGTTATTTTTTTTTTTTTTTGGTACAATAAAGAATAATCTAATCTAATCTATAAGTCTTTAAAACCCATATTTGTGCAGTCCTGGACGAAACAATTTTTTTGGTTAGGCTAATATGTCGTGCAGGATTTTAAAATATTTGCCCTGTATCCCCTCAGTCAGTGGTAAAAGTGGTAAATCAATTCAGAGTACGTGGCCGTACTATTGTTACACATTATACCAAGCCGTGCATTTTCTTCAAAAATTTCAAACCAGCGCAAAAAACAATACAAAAAAGAACGTAAGAGACGAAGTAAAACACTTCACATTGCAACTCGATAACCAGCTCTCTGGGAAGACCATCAGCTCACTTATGTAACACTCCAGGCGTCCCAATTTGAATTCTGTAACCTCCGAGTTAAGGGTCAATTTGCCTTGTTACAATTGTGCCCTACAACACGAAATGAAAACTGGAGTGGCCAAAGTTTCAGAATTGGGTCGCCAGAGCGGTTTAAAAATCGGCACAAGAGAATTCAAGTGAATATTTGATAACTATATTAAGTATATAAATCGGATTTACTCCGGGTTTTGTACGGCTAGATATTTCTTTTATATTGAAAGTTTTAGCCCTCTTTCGGATGTGCCTAGATTTCTTTATAAAACTTTCTGAGACTGTTTCTGTGAAGCTATGTATATATTGCACAGAGTCATGATATATTTTCTTATTTACTGCATTCCGTATAGACCAAAATGAAGCTAGCTGATTTCTTTCTTCGGTTTTTCAAATCACGTTTCATGGTAAATTATTTTCTATTTTTATTTCCAAATCATCTTGGGACGAGTGATTCTAAGCCTTCTGACAGATCAGAGAAATCGAGAGCCCTAGAGACCTGCAAAGGTATCATTTGTGAACATTTCAAGGGGATGTGAAAATAATCCGTGCTTGTGTAAAAACCTTGGAATCTTACCTTAGGAGTTTTAGGATTGAATGCTGAAAGAACCCTTACCTTGGTTTGTCATACTTCAAAACGATATTTGTACTTTGATGGATATTAGATATTTTACTTTCCATATTTTATAACTCTATTTAAGTGTTTCAAAACTTAATACTGCCTTATTTTCTACATTATAAAACTTAATAAAATATCAACCTCTCCTTTTGAAGTCCTCTAAAAATAAGTGAACCCTTTTTAATCTTAACAACAGCAAAAAGAACTTCATAAAAATGAAGACACTAACCAGATTAAAACTGAGTAAAGTAACGCTATAACTTAACTAGTCTTTCACTTAGCTCATCTCCCGAGCGTCGTAACTTACTAGTAAGCAACTATTTATTAAGTATACTTGTCAACGTATACTGCAGCTCTGTTAACTGGGTTGGCTTTTAACTGGGAGGTTTAACTGTGTAGTTTGTCATTCATTAATGTAATTGCGTAACTACGTAGGGTAAAATATGTGTCACTTAAGTTTAGCTAAAATGCTGTCTGATATGTAACTAACTGAGGAAAAAATATGTATAAACATCCGAACCTCTTCCTTTTTGAGAAATCAATTTTAATCGTTTTTCTATTTTCTTCTTCAAGTTTGTAATTGGACATACCTACTCGTAAGAACTGGAACTTTTGTTTAATAGTAAAAAACATGACCGTATCTTTAAATACCTACATTGCCTATGAAACATCACAACAAAAATAAATTATCTGCTAACCTTAAGAATTATGTATAAATTCCATATAAAATATCATCTTACAGTAGAATAAAGACACCATTCGACAAAAAATCAGGGACCCCAATTTCTCAAACAATCTAGAACAAGCCCGTAATAATGAGAACACCATCCCACATAAATTAAACAATTAGCTCTCTTAAAAAAGGACGTTTAATGACCTACAAGTGGTTTATTCAAATTATTTTAGCCGACGAGGGTTTATCACAAACCGGACTTATAAACCAGAGAATATAAATAAATAAAAGTGATGCAAAATCACGGAGAACAAAATAACTCTTAGCGGAGATGTCATGAAAGCAAAATTTTCTAAAAAAAAGTAGCGCGCCAAAATTCGGGTGTTCGGGGGACGAGGAACGTTGCTAACTGCGCCCTTACACCCTTTCTGTGGAACCAGCCCATTATTTTCAAAATAAAACCACCAATCAATCAAAACTAATATTTGACAGATTGGTTTTAATTTGAGAAGAAAACAAATCGTTTCGTTAGTTCTGGTAATTGATCACGCCAATTTGACCTACAAGAAGGCGCTTGACCTACCTTTCTTCTAGCATCTCCGCTATCTTTCCTCCCTCCGTGTGCAAAACCCAGTGAAAGAAAAATATATCGTGTGTAGCTCCATCTCACTAAATGGGTCATTTTAATGAGTTAATATCTTGTATGTGTATTGTTTATGTCATCCGCTTTTGGTCAATTATACTAACGAGGCGTAAACTGCTCTAATTAAAAGATATGTCCTTTTTGTGTAAATGCTCCACAATTGTCGGGTAACGTATGAATTTCATGTCATTGGCAATTTTAAATGAGGAAGATATATTTTATACCAGTTCTTAAGCATGGTTCCTCCGGACGGACAGAGAGGTAGAGTTGATTATGCATTCTAATATTAAGAATGTTTGATGTTTATATGACAGAAAATAACAAATGATTCCGGAACTAATCAATTCATAGGTCTGTTCCCATGGCTAGCCAGCCACTGAGCTTAGTTTAACTGTACTCGCCAATTTTATCCACATGCGAATATCACCGTCCCAATTTTCTACAGGGTAAAACTTCTATGCATTGGTACTTTCGTTCCATCTGCCTCAAAAACGACCAACCTCAACAAAAATTTTCATACCAACAGACAAAAGGTCATCAACCTCACTGTAGTTACTCTCAAATAATTCCCTGAAGTTATAAAGTTTCTATAAACAAACATAAAGGCACAGACACGGAGAACAAAATGACTAGCGGAGGTGCCATAACGGAAAATATCCTAAGAGAGAAGCGCAAAATGGTGTTTGGGGGACGAGAAATGTTACCTTCTTCGCCCTTGTACGCGTTGTTTGGACCCGATTTTTTTCTTTGGACCCCAAAAATCGTTGACAGATGTCTCAAAGAACCCAAAAACCTCGTTAGTTCACTCGTAACTGATTGTTTTTGTCATGCTCACGTTGTGTATTTGACCTAGGAGCAGGCGCCTGACCTACCTTTATAATGGCATCTCCACACATCTTTCCTTGCTCCGTGGGCACAGATTACTCCTACAGGAGCGCGCTAAGAGACTGCTATAAAATGTATTATCTCGTTTTGTGCGGGTATTCCCTTAACTGTAGTTACGTCATTATTCGCCTGGGATGCGCTACTTATGCCAGTGTACGTGGAGATGAATAGCTTAATTTTAGTTTACTACTACATGTTTTATACCGTGGTTTTGCTCATGTCCCGGGGCAACCTCTTCGAGGCTCGGATAAAATATAGCCTACGTTACTCAGGAATAGTCAAGCTTCCAAACAGTGAAAAAATGTTTTTAACACAGTTCAGTAGTTACGAATAAAAAAAGTTACGTAAATGTTAAGTACAATAAATAGATTGATTGCATATATATCTTATTGATTATATAAAATAACATTTTTAATGTGTAGCAAAATAGCTTATATTCCATCTCACAATAAATTATTCAGAACGACCTTATAAATATGGTACCTACTTCCAGAGATTAACTTTCTGTGTACAAACTAACTCGCAAACAGTTTTAACAATTCAAAATTACACCCGTGTTTCCGTACTAATGCATTCAATTTTAACAGAAACGTTAACATATAATTATGTATGGCATAAAAGCAAATTGTTTCACTGCAGATACGGTATTATGAAAATGAAATAATCCTGTGAACGGGTCATTCAATAAAGTTATTTTATTGTTATTTTGTACCGCAGATACAGGGAGTAAAATAACTAATTGAGGTAAATAAATGATTTTATTTGTAGCCGTATGTGCGTAATTTATGATATTATTCCGAATTGACTTTATTTTAGTTGGTTTAACTTAATTACTTTTATTTATTTATCCAATTTTTACACATGTTTCAGGTTTATTCATTTTATTTCAAAAAGGAAGTAAGATCAATATGTTTGGGAATACCTCAATATTGTCATTTTTTTTTTTACCCATATTTTTTTTGTGTCCGAATATAACGAAATAGTCCAACTATTTTGAAATTACTAAAAAGTACCTAGGCATTAAGTATTTTTGACTCAAGCTTGTAAGCATTAACTGTATTATATTTATAAAACACTACATATTATAACCGGGTAACCTGTTTTATACCGATGTACATCCTATCGATACAAGCAACGTTCAGGATGCGTTCAATTTAACTCGCGGTCTACAGGGTGTTCCGCAGAAAGTTTAAACAAGTTTAACTATTACTGGCGGTGGTCAACTTGTCTTACCACCATTAACTAGGGACCAGTTTTCTTTCCTATCATAAAATAAGAAAGTTCTATTTAGTTACCAATTTAACTTTTAGACGTGTATTTAAAAAATAGCAATCGATTTTTTAAAGTGAATAATGTCGTAAGTGCAGTTACGACTTTTATGATATAACATAATTCGCTGACGACGTACTAAATTCTGGCCAACTAACCACCTACCTAATATCAATTAGTGTCTCAGGATAAAATATAACTTTTAATTCTTATTTTTCCGACTATCTTAATCTTATTTACATAATTATCGCTGAGGGAAAAATACTCATTGCCACTTACTATTGACTAAAACGAATCCTTTATGAGTAAAATATTGTTTTAGAATTAGTCTAAACGATATAAATTTCCTTCATTATTAAAAATACCCTTACATACATTCATACACCCTCCTAAATATTTTATACTATAGAGTTAAGTATACCTACTATACATTATTATCTATCATAACTGTCATGTATTTTATTTAGATCATATATTTTACTATTTCAGTAATTAATACTTAGTGTATTTTACCATCTGTCCATCTATTTATTTTTATTGTGCATCCTTACCGATCTATCATAAACTAGATTGTTGACCCTGTACAATGCCATGGCTCTTTTAATCAAGCCATCGTGGGCCATTGTGTACCAGGGTCATTAGAGCATGGTCTAGACTCTAACCTAGTGTTAACTTTGAACATTAGAGTGTTAGATATCCCTTTTAAAAGCGGGCGAGCTGACTGTTTAATTAATTTAGTATAATAATAATTATAGATACATAATATTACTAATTTTACAGTGTGTATCTTTTGATGCTCGTCAACAGATGTCGCTTTTCAAAGCTACGGCGTGGCGGCGTTTTTTATTTAAAATTCGAATTTTCAATTGTTTTTTTAGATCATGCAAGGATGGTATTCTTTTGTTTGAAATTGGTTTTATATGTTTTCAAGAGCACTTACAACATAAACACACAGCACATCACGACGTATAAAGACGTAAGTACATTTACGTCATTCTTTCTGTCTTACGGTTAGTTACACCATTTAACTTTGACTATAACCGAACCTTGTCAGTTGTCAATTCGCCGAGGCGCCGTATATTGGTTTTGACCAATGGACGGCAAGTATACAGCTGGTTATGGTTTGGCTATCGATATAGTTAAATGGTGCAACTGAGTCTTAATTTAGTCGATTTTTCAGCAAGAATATCAGTCCACTGTACGGAATACCACGGCCTTTACTTCAAAACAATTACTACAAAAAAACATAAAAACTAACATCTTATCCCAAAGCATAAAGGTACATTATAAATCAATTTCTAAGTTTTTTGATACATCTTCGTCAAAAACTCTTCGTTACAGGGCAGCATACATTTTTAAAGACTCTCCGAGCTCTCTCATCGAACATTCATGAAAACAAAAAAGTTTTGGAAATCTTCTTGCATATAATTTTTACTGGCCCTACTGATTAATGTTCCACAAAACTGAAGGAGCCTAGACCTGCTGAGATTTCTTTCCCCAAAACTTAAAAAGGATAGACCAATTGAGAATTTTTCATACAATAATTATGGTAAGATCAGTGTTGCTTACCTAGCACATGGATATGTACTAATATAGTTAAAACTTTTTTTTTATAACAATAATATTATAATAATACCCGACTTAAAAGTCTCCAGTGGGTTCTGAGGGACACTAATATAGGAGTCCTTTATTTTAGAAATTATATTTTAGTTTCAGTACATATGTTTCAAGAAAACGTCGAAAATTAAATATATATTTTTTGAAAGTGGTTGAAAGAGAAGAATAAATGAGTATTTTTTTAACACAAAGGAGGCTAGAACAACTAAATATTAAATAAATAATCTACATACTTAACTTTGCAGCAGTTCCCATAGGACCTTGAAACAGAACGACCATTGAATTAAAAAATCGTAAACTTTTTTTATCGTTCACTTAATGGGCGATTAATGCAGTGATTAGAGATATAGGGTGTTCTAAAGTGGCTATATCGTCCACCGTAATATAGATCTGTTAGGGTTGCCAGATCAATATTTTGGTATACTGAAGTAAAAGCCTTAATTATTTCTAGTAATCCTTGCCGATATTATAAATGTGAAATTTTGTTTATTACTCTTTCACGCAAAAACTGCTGAATTGATTGAGATGGGCATGACCAATGGTAGCCTAAAGACGGGGATAGGTTACTTTTTCTTTAGATGCTCGAAATAATTACTTCGATCTCATGTTTAACCAACCCATAAATAGCTGTTGAATTTTTGCTCAGATATATAAAAAAAAAACACACAAAAAGCACTTTAGTCATGTGACTATCAATTAAAGTATCGACAAAGTATATAACAATATTTGTCTAAAAATTTTATTTGCCAATGGTCATTTTATCCTGTCTATACTAATATTATAAAGAGGAAAACTTTGTTTGTTTGGTCGTAATCAAAGACTATAAAGTCGTAATGGATAAACTCAAAAACTACTGGACCGATTTTAAATATTCTTTCACCATTAAAAAGCTATATTATCTGCGAATAACATAGGCTATATTATATCCCAGTGCGGGCAGTAGCTCCCACGGGACGCAGGTGAAACCGCGGGAAAACGGCTACTAAATAATATAAAGAAAAGCATTTTCAACCTCGCCGCAGGCGCTCGACCCTAAATAGAGTTGTCCATATCAGTAGGATTACATAGAATGTAACACATAAAATGGTGTAAATCTGCGGACGAGAAATATTACCTAGTCCTTATCTTCGCACGCATCGTGTCCTCCTAAGCTTAATATGGTGGACACAGCATTTTAGTAGGAAGTCAGAAATATCTAAGTAACCAAAACCAAATAGGTACTTACATAGTTTTTGGATATAAGCGTCAAACGCGAAAAGGAGAAACGAATGATAGGTTCATGAATTCCTGTATTACAATTTCTAACAATTTTATTTAGAAATACGACTTTTGATATAATTTCGAACTAGTTTCGATGGTAAAGATTGAATTTGAATGCATTTTTTTTTTCATAAAATCTAATTGATATTTTTTTTCAATATTGAAGGCATTGGGGTCAAGTAATCATTTTAATGAAACGAATACACGATAGTAAGAGTTAACATATGAATTGAATAATATAACGTATTTGTTAATAAAAATAAGAGGTTTCCCTATGACCAGTTACAGTCATCGTATTTTTTTCGTACACAAAGTTTGAATTAAATTAAGTGGTAGTTAAGCACTAACCACAGTAACCACTAGTAACTTTCAACTTTCCTTGATAAAAACTTCCTTAGTGACTAAAACTTTCAGCAGAAATAAATGCATATGAAAACAGTTTTAGAAATTAAATATAATATTTTTTATTAACGCGACACTTTGTATCTCAGTTTAAATATGAAATCTGAATAAAGTAAATGTCAGCATGAAAGAAGTTTCCGTAGAAACAAAACTAAATTGCGTTAAATCCTAATAGGTTTTGTTTTTGCAATCATAAAAATAAGTCTTATTTAGCACTAGCCGTTTCCCCGCGGTCCCTGATAAAATATAGCCTATGTTTCTCGCAATAGTAAGTAAAAGTTTTTTTTTAAATCGGTTTAGTTCTCTTTATTATATTAGTATAGCATAGATGAAGAAAAATATATTTCTGTGGGATATTTGGGCCGAAATAAACACCTGATTCTTGAAATAAACTGTAGTTTTTTTATTTTATTTTCAACCTCAACGTCTTAGCTTAGCTCGTCTTCCATACGTCCTTTCGTTCTCTCGTCCTTGTTCCCAATCCTTTCATCCTACAATCTTTAACATTACACTCTTGTCCCTTTCACACCCAATACGTCATCCCTTTCACTCTTACTTTATCATGCTTCACATCTATCATTCATCATTACACATTCCGTTTCACTCATCTTCCTATTACGTTCCTACATTTCCATTTATCAAGATCGACATAAAAACTATAATTTTAATACACTGCCAGACACCGGCCTGCATTTCCCAATTTTCGATCGTCACAAAAAACAACACCGTATCATAAAACAATTTGCTTTTGAACCGATTCTCAAAGGAAGTGTCGGAATATCGGTGTTGAGGTTCGATACGAGCTGCATGATTGGTTTTCTGAATCAATTTCGTACAAGTACAATTGTTCGTGCCAAACCAACGGGCTTTTAATTGCGAATTCAGTGTTGGACCGTCCAAAAATATTGTCGGTTAATTGTTTATTAATTTGTGTGTAGTTCTTGTTAGGATGGCAATAGAATCCGCTATATTTATGAGTTAATTATGGAAGGTAAAGGCAGGTCTTTTTTTATGGAAAGTCATCAAATGATCCCCCTCGCTGTGAGCCTTCGTCAGCCCCAAGAAGTGAAGGCAAGTCCTGGGATCTACTTTCTGCATCCGGATAAAATGTTGAACTAACACGCTAACATTTCTAAAGCCAGGAAGCCAACTCAGTATATTTGAGAAAACGATCGTCTTCTAATAAAACCCGCTGAGTAAATAAGTGAGATACCTCACAAACTTCATTACCCATTACCGTGTTTATTTAAATGAATTTAAAGAACTATATAAAACTATAAATAACGTCTGTCTCTCTATTCGTCTTCCCGCGATAGGTCGTTTATTGCAAGCGGTTGCTTTATACAATGACTCGCAAGAGTAATAGATACTATTAGACGTAATGAACCGGCAAGTGCGATTATATTGCAACCCAAATTATTTAAATTAATTAAGCGCTATTTAGTTTATCTTTCTTCTATATATACAGACCCATGGTTGTGGACATGGTATAGCCAGAACAAAAAATATACATGGCATGAAAAAAGTCCAATTTAACCCTAGAATACAAAGCAAAAGCTCCTTTATCCCCATACATATACAGGCAGCCCAAAGTTTCCACCGTTAACAAGAATAAAGGCAGTCCGGTAAAGACTGCATCTGCATTACTTTGCACCCTTTGTCCTCCGCGCGGAACAAAGCGCCAAGTACCTACTACTGTTGTATGTGGAGGCCGATTAACCAACATGTTGGGAAATGTGCACGTAGTGTTGGTTAAGAAAATACAATAATAAATGGTTGGAGTTATAGTATTGTGTACAATAGGTGCTTAAAATCTTAAAAAAAACCTTTGGCTAGTAATATAACTTTTAAAATTAAAAACAGAACTAGGAACTGACAAGGAACCCGAATGCCTCGTACCGTACTGTATGTTACTTGACCTACGAGAAAGCGCCTGACCTTCCTTAGGGTCAATTCCCACTGAAAGAGCAGCGGCCGGCAGCGGCCGTAATTGCAAGGGATTGAGCGCGAGCGCGGCGGGCCGCGCGGCGCCGCGCGGCGCCGAACCGCGCCGCGCTCTTACATTTTCCGTGCTCTTACGGCCGCTGCCGGCCGCTGCTCTTTCAGTGGGAATTGACCCTTATGGCTTCTCCGCTGTCTTTCCTTCCTCCGTCAATCATAACAAAGCAAACAGTTCCTTACACTAAGAACCTGGCAAGCTACATTAAACCAAAATAGCACTCCAAAAGCGTATTCAAACTTGAAGTCACTTACCATATCCCAGACTATAGGAGCTTTCATAAAGCGAACACGTTTCCGACGCTGGTCCATTAACGCGAACGAATTATGTCCATCGCTGCGTAACTAACTCGGTTGATGGACCTCGTATGTACAAGTGAAGCGATGGATGCAATCCGGAGATGTAAGCTAAAGTGGTTTATGTGATATTGCACTTTATTTTGTAGGTGTTAAGGCTTAAATTGAAGTAGTTAAAATACGAAGGTTTAAAAAATGTGGTAGTGGGTTTTATTTAAATGTTTGTGAGCTTTGTGACAGGCAAAAGAATACATACAGCTATGGTTTAATTAAAAAAAATATATATTTTTGAATGTTAAAAGAAGAGAAATATGAACTTTAAAAAATCATATGAAATTGTTCTGATAGTTTTCAAATTTTTATTTTAAATGCACGCCACGCCGTAGACTTTATGTCGAAACATATTTAACAACACTTAAAAGCAATTTTGCAAAATTGAATTTTTCAAAATTCAGATTCTAAACACTTACCTACCAAAAATTTCACGATGGTGAATATATCTAAAGAACAAAACACTATACCTTTCGTCAAATAACTTTGCTGCTCTGAAGTCAGCCATTTAAAATAATGCCAATTATTTGCAATAGTCCTATATTCATTTTGACTAATCAGTTCTTAAATTCGACTTCAGAACAGCAGCGATTTGACCATAAATGTAAAAAAGAAGCCTAAAATTACACTCCGAGCTCAAGCTACAAGATAGAAGCCTAAAATCCCACTCAATCTAACCTCCCCTTTTGCCCACAGCATGGCAACGCAACCACCTCGAGCGAGACGTCAGTGGGGACGAACACGGCAACCGCAGCGCCGTCAGCGGGGCCCAGCAAGGGCCCGCCTCCAGCCGCCAAGTTCCGTCATGGTCTGCTGCAGCTTATGATTCACACCATCGATCCCATGCATGACGGTGAGTTAGGTACGCACGCAGCTTCGCATTCACTTTACACTTAGGTTAAGAGTTTTTTGGGTCACTGATGATAAATGATCATAGATGTTTGGTTAAATCATTCTCCACCTACGTATATTGATATTAAGAAATACTGATACTTAGCTGCACCGCTGAGACTGACCCCAACACAATTGAGAAAAGGTTCAGGACATGATGTATATTATATTAAAACTATAAGAAGTTTGTGAGTTAGTGATATTGCAGGGAAAAATCTTTGAATCTTCAAAATCGATTTTCAAAGTTCTTATACCAATAGAGAGCCACTTCATTTGGGAATGTCATTGGCTATATTTTATCTGGGTATGGAAAGCGGTTCCCTCGGGACGCGGGAGAAATAGCAAGAATCTGAAATTATATTTATAAAGGGTATACATACAACAGTGATCATAAAACCTAGTCTTCTCTACTAGTAAACCTTCGGCTGGTCACTTATGATTTTACAAACAATAGTAAACTAAAGTAAAGTAAAACTATTCCAAAATACCACAATAATTTTCCTTAAATAGCCAGGTCCTTATTGCACTTTTATTACGCTAGTTTTGTTAGAACCAAGCCTATTGCCGTCAAACGGCACAAATAAAGAAAATAGCTCTATAGAAAACCGAACAATGAGCATGACGTCACAATTACACTTACGTGCACGAAAAATGGGTCGACAAAAAAAATCTCTAACTCCTACATTTTATTACCATTTACAAAATCTCAACGTAATTAACCCACGATATTATATTTAAAAAGCAATTTATCATCAGTGACCCGAACTTAATGTCGTACCTACTGCCTTACGTGAGAAACCTTGCCACGCAACCATTAAGTATCGAATTAAAATTATTATAATCAATTAACAGAAAAAAACATTTTCATCTACGTAACGCTTGCAACACTCACTTGAGACAGGAAAACGATTATTTTAAAATATAACTTATTTTAAGGTGATTACAGTACAAAATTAATTGGTCTATAATTGAGCTCACGTATTTATAATCTAGACGCCGAATACGATATTTTAGCAAGTAGTTCCTGATCAGGTGTAAGAACTGAACTACTGAAACATTTTATCAAAAATACCTTCACGTTCTTTTAACAACTCGGACTCATACCTAGATGCTGTATCGAATCATTTACCAGGACCAACAAATTGGTGCCAAAAACTAGGTTATCGCGGACTTTCAAAAACATTTTTTACAGGGAGGATCGCACTCTGCTTTGCAATCACAAAATGCTGTTTACATTCAAACCTCCTTTAAATCGTTTGGAGTTCATAAAACACTGCGAAAAAGCCAGTGAGCCATCACACTGCCAACCATACAATGCTATGTAGGCTACAACAGAAGCTTACTCGAGTCATACTTAGGAAATGCTTAAGAAGTGCATTAGACGCACCGACGATCATAGCATTGATATCTTTAAGAGTAGCGCTTGGTATGTTTGCGGGGTTTTATAGAAGGCCTGTTTAACATATAGCAACAGCTATGATATGTCAAATTATGTTAAAAAACAGTAGGTTGTGGGGTGAATTTTAGAAGTTAGGTTATAGGGTCCCAATTTTATGTACAGCTGTGTAAGTGTATGTGTTTTGAAAACGCTCGCGGTCGACAGTTTTGAGGTTAAATATTATTTTAACTGTCAAACGAGCGATGAGCGAAAACAGGCAAACATGTTCTTCCTAGATAATGTACATTTTCAGTGAATCTTTAAAAAAAATATATAAACAACATGAGAATCAATTCCAAGGGTATCTTTAGAAAAATACTAATAACAATATTTGAGAAATCTAGAGCGTGCCAAAAAAGTATGCACACATAAGTACTGACTCAAAAGACATTGGCTTCCTTTCGATACTGATATGCAAAAGCAAGGGGGATTTCTGGACCTATTTAAATGGGTTAACCGTAAAAACAAATACTTAATCAACAATTTATAATACACAAAAATAATAACCCATTTCCATAATTGAACACACAAGGCTTAGGCTTAATACCTCAGCCACCGCAACTGTTTATCACTAGATACCAATCTTGTCTACGACTACCCATCGCAAATTACAGAAGAACTGCTTCGTTTCCAAGTATAGGTCACAGAGTCACGCATAGAACTAATTGCAAATAGCGAATATAGAGTACCAGGCTATCTGCCCATCTGAGATTGCCTTTCTAACACGCAATGTGGTTTACCCACGGAATAAAGATTAACGAGCAGAGATGGCATGCAGGTAGGTCAGGCGCCTTCTTCTATGTCAAATTCTTACGATGGACATGACCAAAACGATCAGTTAAAAGTGAACTAATGAGGCATTCGGGTTCTTTGAGACATCTATCAATGATTTTTGATATTTAACCACTTCACTGGCCACGATGCAGACACAATAGTTAAACAATTGGTGTGTATCACATATGACTCATGGGACAGGGAAGTTATTAAAAAAAATGGTCCAGTCCAAATAAGGCATATAAGGGTGAAGACAGTAACGTTCCTCGTCCCCTACTCACCCTTCACTCTCATTCTCACGCGCATTTTGGCGCGCTACTTTCTTAGGCGATTTTCCGTTATGGCACTTCCGCTAGTCATTTAGTTCTCCATGGTTTTACTGCAGTAGGTATGTACGTCAATGAATGTACTACACTTTGTCTTGCCACGTCTTGGGGAGCACGTAGATAGGAGTTTATGAGACGTTTTTGTTATGGAAAAGATTGCTATGGGTTTCCCTGAAGGATTAGGTTTCAGGGGTATGTGTGTTTTTTGTATGGGTAAATAAAAATGATCCAAACCATGAAAACATAAGTTTTATATGAGAAGGATTACTTATTGACTAAACTAGAATCGTATTGTTTTTCGAAAGACTTTTCAGTATTTTTATTCTATTCTATTCTATTTCGACTGCAGATTTTTTATTGTTCTTCACTGATGAATGTGACTAGTGAGCTTTAAACCATTTTATTTAAGTTACGTGTAAATAAATTGAATTGCATTAGATAAATTGAATTTCTCTCACTTTTCAACTTTCACACGTTTCAACAAAGTTTTAAAACAAAGTTCTAACAGATGACGCTACTATTAAAAACATATTTTATCTAAAAAGTTTAATTCAAAGTCAATGTATTAAAAAATACTATTTTTCAGTCTGCATTTTATTGGTGGTTATAAACAATGTTCATTAATCATCAGCAATGTGTGTGTATGTGTGTGTTTGATTTTCACGACAATTTACTTCTCCTCAAGTAAGATTACCAGTACATATATCTAGGCTTGAGATCATATGCGAGTGCATATGTACGTACCTATATTTTAAATAGTCAAGTATCAACAACATTTTCTGAAGACAAGAAGATATCAAGAGCTACAACTTCTTTCTACAAGAAGACGAAGAAGACAAACTAGCACATTCGGGCATTAGTAATGTAATGTACTAAATGTTTTGTATTCATGGTGTACGTTTCGTTACTAAATCCTGCGTGTGCGCATTCTACAATCAAGAAGATGGGATGAAGACTTCGAACATTGGGTAAAGTAGCCTGTATATATATAGATCTAGTTTATTTAAAAATATAATCTACAGGTTTAAAATTAAATAAAAATCCTACGATACTAAAAAAAAATGCCTGTTAATTTAATGGTAATTAATGAAAGTATAACAATGATTTTTTATAAAAATATAGCTTATAAATATGTTATTGTGATGCTATCTGAATTTCTGACAAGTTTTATGAAAATAATTTCAGTCTTTAAAATGAGAGTTTCAAAATTGTATATTAAGGTTTAAATGAATAAATAACCAGATGACAAAGTCAAGGTCAAAGCTTTTTAATTTGTGTTCATAGGTTACAAAGATGTTACTACATAATATTTGTTTCACTATGACTTACTCGTAGAGCTAAGCTACCTATCATGCTGCGGGTTGTTCGAAAGAGATACCGCGGCCCTGGTACATAAAAGGCCTATGACGGAACACGACCGTTTTTAGTCAGTAAGAGTCTGACACTCCCTCACCGCTGCTAACCCACAGCGGGAGGGGTCATTTGATGATTTTTGACGTCGTTAAAAAAAAAAACAAAAAGCTACCTATCATGTATCGTTATGAATATATTTTTTCATAACATTATAACATAGATTTACGTCTCTATTACACACGGCTTATGTCGAAAGATTCAGAAGGCTATAAGAATAAACGGCCATATTGCTTGTATGAAGGGAAGACAAAAGTAATATCGGGATACAGGCATCTTGTAAAATGAAGTGCTTCGTACACGCTGAAGTATATTGTTTCTGATAAAGAATATTATATTATGGACGTGTATTTTTTTCTTTACATAACAATATGAAGTATGTAATGTGTTCTTTGTAATGGTATAATCTTCTGCCAGCAGTTTTGATGGCGTCCCGTGGGGGATGTTTCTAGCGAATTGGAAATTGGCTATCTACTAACACTGAACAAGTTTGTCAAATAGACCGGCAGTTCTTGAGATTAGCAAACAAACAAACTCTTCAGTTTTGTATTGTAGATATCTACTGAAACTACATTCAAAACCATAAATTAACTTAAAACTTCTAAGCATTCAATTACCAGAAACAATCTGATTTTTAACAAAAAAATCCTAAAACAGACTCACTTGTTACCGACACTGCCAAAATCTACACCTACCCGGCTATATACCGACTCATTCAGGTAAACCGGGTAAAAATAACTTCCCGGTTAAAATTAGCGGCGCGCCGGTGACCCTACCTTTTACTACGAAGACAGGCTGAGTGGGCGCCGCGTCTAAAACGGCGCGAGTTCAGGTGTAAACACATTTGTTACACTTCACGCGTTTGTGTTATGGATTCACGCGTTTGTGTTACGGATTCACGCGTTTTCCAATACGTATACGAACTTATTTAAGTACAATGTTCATTAAATAGTAATTTTTCTTAAAACGGGTTTGAGCTGATAACAACAGGTTTTAATGTATACAAATATTTTTGGTTAATGACCTAATCCTAAGAACTAATGGTCTAATTAAAAAAAATGTTTTGATTGATGTTTCTTTGTCTAAACCGGGTAAAAATAACTTCCTGGTTAAAATTAGCGGCGCGCCGGTGACCCTACCTTTTACTACGAAGACAGGCTGAGTGGGCGCCGAGGCTAAAACGGAGCGAGTTCGGGTGTAAACACATTTGTTACACTTCACGCGTTTGTGTTATGGATTCACGCGTTTTCTGATACGTATTTTAACGTAGGTAGTTGAAAAGTTAATTAGAATAGTCAGTCTTTGTTGCCAAGATTCTAGTTTCGTGAGTTGGCAAAAGTTTAAACGACTACAGATTTTCATTTAAACAATTAAATTGTAAAGCTAAATTGTAAGACTTTTTTTGATTGATGAGCTAATCCTAAGAACTGATGGTCTGGTCAAAATAGATGTTTTCATTGACGTTTCCATGTACCTACATAACCCTTTTATTTAATAATGGCTATACACAGCTATCCGCCTCTTACCGGCGTCGTCTACCGGCGCGAGCTCAAGTGTACATTTGTAACGCTTCACGCGTTTGTGTTACCGATTCACGCGTTTTAAGATACGTAATGGACACTATTGCAATCCAAGTAATATGTATTAATGCTAAAATTGTGAGGGCGTAGGTATGTTTGTCACATATGTACGCAAGAAGTACGGAGTGAATTTTGCAGAAATATATGTAGTTATAAGCTACTGTCCATTTACATTCTAGCAGCTATTTTTATCTTATACTTCTATATTATTTTAAAGCCTTATATCAGGAAATCTGGGCTCACCAAAGTGAATGAATAATAAAACACTGTCGTAGAATCTTTACATAAAATATTACACAAATATTTGTAAACACACATATTATACCTAATTAATAACCAAAATATAATGAACACCTTCTCTAAATATTTAGGTATCCCTAATTTTAAATGATGTCCTACGGAGTTTCATTATTCTTGGTCGACTTTGGTTTTAAGGATTTTCAGTAATCAAGCATAATTAAAATTCGTGTACCAAATGAGTTTGCGTTTACAATTAATAGCCAGTATCAAAATTGTTTGTAGTATGTATCGATTCTCAAATGTAATTCTTGTTTCTCAATAATAACAGCCCTCCCTAATTGTACCTAATTTAGGACCATGATACTACAAGGTATCCACTGGTAAAAAAAAAACCTATAAACCATTCAAAGAAGGCACATACACACACAATACGGTGTATAAAAAAAACAGCTAAGTCTTACAATACTCTATCGCAAAAGCTTCAGAAAGCAACGTAAGGTAAAGAGCCCCGTTGTTGACCCCACCTTGACCGACGAGGAGCTAAGCTATCGATTCCGTTTTCATAGGGCAGGTACACAAACAATCGGTTGTAGCAACCTGCTGTTTAGAGTGGGTAGGTCAATACTTTGGTTTACAATGTTGGGTTCGAAGATTATTTGCTATAGTTTGTGGAACTTATTTTGTGGTGCAGTTGAGGTATTATTGTCTTGTACGTCGTGGTTAAAAGCACCTTCCTCTCTAGTACAAGTGTGTGAGTTTGATTCAAGGGCAAAATTCAATTTTCTAAGTAACAAATAACTTTACTAAGTTGTATTTTAAGAGCATAGGTGTCTAGGACACCGAAGCCTTACTAAAGTTGAAGGAAAACATCTTGAGGAGTCCTGGACTCTCGTCAGAAATCTTTGTCTTTAGCTTATTACCTAGAATTTATTTCTTAGACATTATGTACATTTTTACACATAATATACAAGCTGTTGATTTGCATCCGTGCCATAGTCAAGGACGTAATTATACTAATGATTCTCAACCCAAATCAACAAAAAAATTTATACGAAAATTTTTGATTTTAATTTTTTTTCGGAAATTTGTCAATGCCAACTACCCGTTTTCAAACTCGGCGCGTGTGTTACTGGCCTCAATACTGTGCTGCGCCCTCAGACAAACGCAAACACAAAGCATTCGCAACGATCACTCATGAATTTCATTCATAAAATTGGATTATTTCTGAAATACTATGACATTACAATGACATAAAAAGCAGCGCATATTAACTATTTCCCGTTAACTGTAATTCCAATCGATTATTTACGTATTTTATGTCCTCCTCCTGAAGTATGGCACAAATGCAAATCAACACCTTGTATATTAGTCGTTTTCTGTATGTACACTAAAAAAGTCTTATTTCAACAAATTACCTACCAGAAATCACATTTGTTGTTCAAACCCGACACAACTCGAAATACGCCCAAGATTTGAGTTCAACCTAGGTCACAGCTGCCTAACTACGCGATAAGCTAACGACCTATCGATACTAAGTGCTGCCTGTGGTCATTTGTGGCCTTATCCCATAAGTTACGACTGACGGTAACTGCAGTTGCAACCGATAGGAGATTAGAATGCATTGATTACCTCGTGTTTGTCGTAAATGGCCAGGATCCTTCCTGTTATTTTTTGGTATAAATTCTAGACTAAAATCTACTAAACAATTATTGTTTTCCATTTTTTACTTTTTTAACAATTTTTTATTTATAAGTCATATTGCAGTAATTATTGTAATACAATAATTGTAGTCAGAATTTTTCCAATAAGTTTTCCATAATTTGGTTTCCTAGTTTTCATGAGTATTTCGCAGGTTGTGCAAGTCCCGTGTAACAGGGGCGAGCCCATTGACAGCAATGGGCCTTATGACCGATTAGATATTCGTAGATTGACTTATCTATTATAAAATACAAAAAGTATATCCAAATACACATTGTACAAAACATTTCAAGAGCACAAAATATCCTATTAGATACATAAGTCATCTTATTCACGTTTTACACACCGCGCCATTAAAAAATGCGCAATACCGAATACCATTTCTTAACTTCACCAAAGCCTCTAAGCTCCTTGGCACTTTAAAATTCCCCTGTCGAAGTACCGATAAGCCGCCCAAAGAAGTGTCTTGGCCCTTTGACAGCGGATGATGAAGGTTAAAAATATACGCATAAGTTGTTGGCGGTTAATTTAGCTGGGATACGGTAAAAACATGATGCATGATACATTATGTACCTTTTTGAGGACGTCTGGGCAGTGACAAGGGCAAAAAATAGTTTGGATGACCTTTATTTATTTGACTTGTTCTTCTATTCGCTTTACGCAAAAATATGCCAGGAGTTCAAAGATAGGTGACATAACGCTGTACTGGATCGTGAAAACTATTTAGTACCGTTAGCAAGAATATTAATGTGGCGATTTTGAAATGATCTGATTGAAAGCAAGAAGAAAGAAGAAGAACATGACATGACAAATTGCTTATCCGCATTGAGCAAACGTGACATACGTCTCTGCATGACAAAAGCCCCGTGCCCTGCAGTGGGACAGTAAAAAAGCTGATAAGAGAAAATAAAGATGAACAGTAATCACGAACAAAGTCACGAGCCAAAGCCAGCGACCATAAAATGCAGCACAGAAATCCACATTTCACTTCAAAATGAAACCGCCCACTTCTCATAATAACCAAATGCAGCATTTAAACTCTTGAAGCACTCAAACTAGGTTGGACTGAAACATACATTGTACTTGTTGCGTTAAATAGGTCAAACAGAAGTAGTACAATGCGAATTGTGGCTCTCCACCAGACAAGTTAGGATACGACGCAGATAGAATGAGATTATTCCGCAAACTATTTGTAACAGTATTAAACTTAGCCGTAAATGTTTTGTATGAAAATGTGGGCCTATTGTTGGATTTTCAAGATGTGGAATAGTTTTGCTGTGTCAGTTTGAAACGGGGTTTCTGCAGCTGTGTGATTTTCTTCGAGTTAAATTAGCTTCGTGTTGTCTCGAGTTTGATCTTTCGCCGGACTTCATGGATGATGGAATAGATTTGATTTGTGTGTATGCACCCACCATGTTTTGTGTTGATACACACCTGAGCAAGAACACACAGTTGCCTAATTTCTAATTCTCTTATGCCCGTTTTCACCTACAACCTCTTACCGTTCCCCTATCTAAAAGCTACTTTTAATAAGGACCCGTCCCAATTTGACACCTACCTAAATTCATTTTCACCACACTTGTACATGGATCCCTTAAGTAAGTGACAGATTACTAGTTCTACAAACGATAATGCAAAGTCGATATTTTATCGATAAAATGATTTTTCTCTACTTCTTAAGAAATAAACGTCTATCGAGTATATATTACTAAAGCCTGTGAGTTTTTTTTCTTGTGATGTTATTTTAATTTAACTTAAACTACATTACGCTATGTTTTATGCAATAAAACAGTAAAGAGGTTTTCTATAGGTGAATTTTTGCCTATGTCATTCGCGCGTTTGTCAAATTGACTGATGTGTATGTGTACATAGAGTGAGGTTAATTTTGGGTTTATTATTGTTGAATAGATAAGTTTATTTTGGCAGAGAAGAGAAAACGAGGATAAACCTTTCTTGCAGAAGAAAAAGACAAGCTAGTGAAATTGCTGACGTCTCATAGAGACACAATATTAAACAAAAAACGGACGGGACCACGAACGAAGCCAAAAACAAAGCTTGGATCCAGTTACAAATAGTTTTAATGCGATAGGAACCGTTTACAGGTAAATGTGAATAATATCTGTGTATAATAATATAAGATATTGCCGTTCAACTGTGTTCCTTGTTTTACTGTCGACTTCATTGTATTTTTGTTCTCCATGAGTTAATGGATTTAAGTATGGGGTTAAAATTATACATTTATTATATTTATTTAGTTTCAGGTGGTGCGAGAAATTGGAAAGACGTGTAAAAACATGCTGCGCCCAGCCCACCTCAAATTGAATTGGTGCAGGAGGATGATGATAATGTTTGGTACATCATATGAGGACTAATATTAAAATATTTGTTAACTATCTTTGTTTTAATTTATATATTTTATTATGTTCAATATTAGCCTACTTCTTACCTCCAGAGGGTATCCCCTATCACCTAGGAGATAGGCTCCTCCATATTCACCATTTTCGAATCATTGGTATTTACTGCAGTTTTGGTATTTAAGGCCAATTCAAACCTGAGCGATATTCGCTGCCGCTGTGGGTAGAGGTAGATACCGCACGGGTTTCGCTCAGCTATTTAGTATCAAGTATAGTTACCGGCACGGATATTGAGCTCTCGACGGAAGAGTGGGGATCGCTTTGCGCACTGTACACAAGGCAATAAACCAATAAATGGCTTTTGCGCAGGTTAAGGTCAGGGGTCAATATCCGTGCCAATAACTATACCTACCGCGGCTAGAGCGACCTGAGCGATATTCACTGCCGCTGTGGGTAGAAGTACATACCGCGCGGCAGCAGCGGCATACGTCCCGAACATCAACAGTAATATTATCGCATACCCACTGGGTTTTCTCTGTCGCAGGTGGTAGCTAATACCGCTTAGGTCTGAACAGTCATATTACCGCATACCCACAGGGTTTTCTCTGCCGTAGACGGTAGCGAATATCGCTTAGGTCTGAATAGGCCTATAGATGTCCCGGCCACCGCGAAACTACATCAGTGATTACCAGATTTGCATCTGTTATGGTGTGTATATCTATGGACATGCAGGACTACCTATTTTTGAATAATTCAGCGACATCACGACCTAGCAAGTGCATTCATAGCAAGTGATAACCTATAATCTATATCTATACTAATATTACTCAAAAACTACTGGACCGATTTTAAATATTCTTTCACCATTAGAAAGCTATATTATCTGCGAGTAACATAGGCTATATTTTATCCCGGTGCGGGCAGTAGCTCCCACAGGACGCGGGTGAAACCGCGGGAAAACGGCTAGTCTTATAAAAAAGTCATGATCATCGTACTTATTTCTCAGTCATCTGCTCTTTCACGTAAGATAGTTACGTGGTCTTCTAATGATTATTATTTTACATATCCACAACCTCCACAGCTTCTAAACTTTCTAAAAGTTTACGTTTCATTTTTTTTTTGTATTTTTTTGCTTTTTAAACATGGTATTTTTGATGTTACATAACATATAAAGGTACATTTCACTATACATGGTTCAAAATATGTTTGTATTCTGTAATGATAATGATAGGGGTTGTTTAAGCAGGCATCAATCGGGCCCCCAAGTTGAAGTCAAATTTTAAGGTTATAATTTGACACCTAGGCTTTGGTGAAAATGAAATTCTTATTAAGTGTTCCGTAAATGCTCCCTAAATTTAGGTATTCGTTGGTGAAAACGGGCATTAGTTTTCAGATACCATTCAGTATTATATCACAATATAAACCCACCACAGCCAACCAATTTGGATTCGGACATTTTCTTACAATCTTCTTCACATCATTACCTACCTACGGCAAAATTAAAAACGGACCAGCAGGACAATATCCAAAATACAATCTAGCCATCATAAACCAATCCCATCTCCCTTGTTCTCAGGTAAAGTAGACGAGAAGGCGACGCAGCTACATGCAATAGCGTCGTTAAAGGTGCTGCTTGAAGCCACGCGGCCGACCGCGGGCGGGGCTGGCGCGGCCGCTGCGAGGCACTCGGCAGCAGTCGCGCAAGCCAAGGAGACGCCCCTGGACCTGCCCAACGGCGGGATCGGGGATGTCCAGTTAGATGCTATAGAAGAGGTAAGAAAGTATACATTTTATAAGCAGTATTTTTTACATTTTCAGTAAGTATAATATGTGATCCATTTTCAGTTTTCTGATGGACTTTGTTATTCTGTTTTGAATCATTACAATAGGTATAATTATGCAGAAGATGACGAGTTTGAAGATAAAACATTTGTACCTAGGTCAGCGAGTAAACTGGGTAATGCAACGGCCAGAAAACCAGTGATGTCAAATGCCAATCACCTCTTATCATACATTGAACAACTAAATCTTCAAGACCCAAATCCACAACATACAAATTACTGAGTTCCTTAATAGAAAAACTGGGACGATTGTGCTCAAAATCCTGTCATATCAAGATAAACGTAACCTTTGTTCGATCCTAGAGATTTATGGTCCCGGCAATCTCCTTCCTTCTGCAGAATGTGGCAAATGATTAATTGACTCAACGACCTGAATCATGGACCCAGTAATATGCGCAGTTGGTTATGGAGTTTTTGTTCGCACCTAATTCGGTTTTTTGGTCACCCCACAGATTTCTCGCGTTGGCCCTGAAAATGAAATGTGTTAAAGTGATGTATGCGACTGTTTCGGTTGTTTGGCCGAGTAAACATGTCATGATATCTGAATTGTGTTATTTGTTTAACAAATGTGTTACATCCTGAGTTTCGGATCGGAATGAAATTGGTATAATAACAGTGTGAAAGTGAAGTTGATAACAATAACAGAAATTTCTCTTCATCATCTCGACTTTTAATATAATAGGAAAGAACAGAATTTCCTTATACCGAACATCCAATGATTGGTATACCTCTCCTTGGGTGTCCATTAGAATTTCCCCCTTGCCAAAAAATAAGGTTTTACCATCCACATAATCATTACTTTCAACATTATTTTCGTAATTAATTTTCTGACATCTCGTATCCCTCCATTACCCACTGCCATTCATGTCTGACAATACAGATTTAAATCCAAATGGTTCTACAAATCCCCGATCCCGTCATGATAAATATTCGTCTTTTGTTTTTGTTTCAAATCGACATTGACGGCAGAGTTGTGTGCCAACTGGGATTATATGGAGCCAGTCAATCACTTGTACGTCGATACAAATGTTTTTAACATTTCAGAAATAATTTTGATGAGTTTTTTTTCACTGTACTGTCTGGAGTTTTTTAGATCTATTTTCTAAGCTTGTATTGCAGTCCATAATGTTCACTAACTTGTGTTGATAAATGACTGTAGTTAAAACTGAAGATTGCTCAATATTCGAGCTATATATTGGCCATGTCAAGAACAAAGGATATATTTAATACGTCTCACAAATTATAATTTTCTCCATCTTCCTCAGAGGCGAGTATAGTTATACGTTATTCGTTACCATTCTCCTTTTGGATTCTCCTAGATCGCTCTAAATATTCCAGCATTTTTTAGTACAAACAAACCTTATAAGTCCAGTACTATAATTACCCAGGTAAAGTACTGGGCCTAGGCAGTAATAAATCTAAAACGGTCATGTTCCCGACAGGCTCAGCCCAAATGCCTCGTTCCTGTAAAACTTTTCATAATAACTGTTCTCTCAACTATCTAAAGGTTTATGCGTGGGTCTCCATAATAGAATGCCAAAATTGGGTCCTCGTGATGGTACCAACCCTTTGTAGTTAAATTTATTGTGTTTTAACCTAGTTTCGTGCCTAGCCGCCTGTTTTAACTTTGAAATAGTTTTCTTTTATGAGGTTAGAATTTAGGAATATTGGTATTGGTGGTAGGTGTCTGTTTGTAACATTTTTTTTATCCTATATCCTGTTTTCGATCCATTATTTTAAAACAATCAGGCTTTTCGCAAATTACGTTCCGCTTTTACCTAGTGAGTGAGGTGATGTTATAAATTTATACGTCCCAAACTTTATCTTCGCTCTTGGATACTTTAAGATGTCAGATACTCTCACTCACGTCTCACTTATTAATCAACCTTTTCAACCTATTTACCCTATCCAAATCGTCTTTATATTTCCACGTTTATTCTAGCGATGTTCTTCTTGTTTCAGATAGGAGACCTGGACGAGGACACGACGCCGCTGGACATGTCGTGGCCGTCAGGGTTCCGCAAGCGAGTGACGTATCTGTTAGTCGCACCCATTGTCTTCCCGCTCTGGATGACCCTCCCAGACACTAGAACTCCTAAAGGTAATCATTGTTTGAATTTGGTTTTGTTGAAGTACATTCCAAGGAATTTAAGCATTAAGGACATTGTGAAGGAGTGTATTTCCATACTTAAATATTAAGGATACTGTGATGATGGCTTTTTTTTCAGATTTTAGTCGTAGATAACAAAATATAATAAGATAGGATTGCATTGGATATAATTGTATTGAAGTTTTTCAAACAGCATTATTCTCAAGATACAGTATTAAAAATTGATTTTCAATCTTTTAGTTACCTAAGCATCATCATACGTTACACTTTTATAAAATCCGTTGATACGTTATTTTTTTCCGATATTGTGACCAAAACTTAACTTCAATCTTACTAAACCAACGTTTTAAAATATTAACCCAACCTCATTTTATTTCCAGGGAAAAGATTTTTCCCCGTAACATTTATAGGGTCAATAGTTTGGATAGCTTTCTTCTCCTACTTGATGGTGTGGTGGGCGAACGTGGCGGGGGCGACGGCCCACGTGCCTCCCGAGGTCATGGGGCTGACACTCCTGGCTGCAGGGACCTCGGTACCTGACCTCATCACGTCCGTCATCGTGGCCAGAAAGGGTTTTGGAGACATGGCCGTCTCCAGCTCAGTTGGCAGTAATATTTTTGATGTTACTGTTGGGTAAGTGTTTATATACATCCTGTTTATATTTCTTTAACACTTTTTTCTTACTGCATTAAGCCTGAGAGTTTGTAGATGATTAAATCCGTAAGCACAAGAAACAGTTTGATGATCTTATCTACGGCTATTCATAAATAACATCATCAAACTGATCTAAACTTGCCATAGCGTAAAGAAACTTTAGGTATATCTGCATTTCTTTACATTAAACTAACACCAAAAGGACACCAACGAATATTAAAACAGACATTATCTTTAGCGTTAAGCATTGCAGCACAAACTTCGAATTCCCAGTCTGCACTGCAGCTCTTCGCCTCAAGAGAAATACAAACTATTTGATAAATGCTATTTCAGCTATTGCAACCCAAATTGATATTTAAGCTGGCCACATTTCGCCTGTCGAATACTTTACACAAGAATCTCTTACGGGAACTCCTGCATGGTCGTGCCAAATTTTCGGCTCTAAAGAGTTATACGACTTTTGGGAAAAATAGGTTCCTCTTTGATGGAATTCTTATTTTATTATCATGAGTATTTCAGCTGAAACTCTAGTGTATATCTAAGCTTAATTTAATGTGGTATTTTTATTATATTTAGGTAATTACAACCTCTCGTAGGACCTACTTCACAATTGGAAAATGAAACAGAGTTGCAGGGTGCCGATAATAACGTATATTAATATATAGCACGAACACAATGTCACAGACAGTTGACATCAACGACAGTAATTCGAACAAGCCACTACATGTGGCAGATTATTATTGTATGTGGTCAGTAAGGGCCACAAGGGGTATCCTTCAACATTCACGCACTCGAATAAAAAGCAGCTTATTTTTTTCAAATCAAACCATGACTTCCAATTGGATCAGCGCTTTCATGCAAACAAACAAACTCTTCAATTTAATAATAATAAAGATTTTCAATTATTTAAGTTCTATTTAGTAGTTATAGTAGTTATATTCAAAAGAAAAACCTTGGAAAACTTGGTTCCTTATAAAAGACCCAAATCTTGCTCAACAATACTATATAATCAAGAATGTTTATAATTGGGGGAAAATATTTGGCCGATTCCTCGAGCGTTATTAATATGAACATGATTGTATTCTTTGATTAGCTATGGGAATAATCTGAATTGCTTTCATAAAATACCTGTACCATAATATTCTTGTATTGGAAATAAGGTTTTACGACTTGAAAATACAAAAAAGTTTTTATTCTAAATAAACATGCCTACTAAAGGATCATGTAATGGGTGCTTATTTTTAAATAATGCGTCTACCACTTTTATAAAGAAATCTGATCTCTATAAGAAATCAAAACTTTCACTATTAGGTACATAGTTGCTGCGTACCTCTTTTCGTTTTTGATAACAAGGCATTTCTTGTATTAAATCATCAAATGACCCCTTCCCCTATAGGGACAGTGGGAGGGACGGACAAATGTTTACGAACTAAAATGCACTTATGTTCCATATAGAGCCCAAGGCTGTTTCGAAGAATCCCGTAGCCCTAAATAACCAGGCCTTCTGTTTTATTCAAAAAAGCAATACTAGAGACCTCTAATTTCCCAATATGTACAGTACTAACAAGATATATAAAATGACCAGCTTCTCACTCCAAGCTACAAAATAAATAACGTAATCAAATGGGAACTTCGCAAACTGTGTTCTTAGATAAGAAAATTCTTAACTGTACACACCTTAAATAACGGACGCCATCTTAAGTGCTTACCTACTCAGCTTGGAGCGAAGCCAAAACCGAGGGTAGATGTGAAATTACTCGCTTTTTTCTGCGCAGAGCAGATGGTAGGAACTGCGGATGTATTTTAAAAGTGTTGCAAATGCATCGAGGTTTTTGTAGTCAAGAAGTCATTGGTATTCTGGTCTCCTGGCGGTGCTTTTGTGAGTTTTTGCGAAATTATGATATGGGTTTTTAGTTCGTTATGTCTTGAAAAATGCCTTTACAGGGCTGTCTTTGCCAAACACAAGTAAACCAAGCATATGTGTAAGACATCCTGTGTGGATTAAATCTGTCATGCGTTATCAGACAGCAACTACAAAAACACGGAAGACCTCTAGAGTCGCACGAATAGTGCACTCTCAATTCGTCAGAAGATATACTTAGCTAGCTTTTCCCCGCGGTTTCACCTACGTTTCGGAGAAACCTTTCTCGGAACCGAAAAATTACCCCATGTCCTTTCTCAGGCTCTACAATACCTTTTCGTTTAAATCGCTTCAGTAGTTTCGGCGTAGTTTGTCGTAATAGTTGTAAGTATTACATTTACTGCATCGAAAATTGAATAAGTTACCTTGGTATACAAGGGTTTCTTACAACAATGCCTTGCCCTCTTAACCTTGTATGAACTCTTGAACTTTGTGAGCTGGCACCCACCTGACACCAGCGGCCTTGTAACACTAATTTTATATTTGATACCTCCTACCCTTCACAATACGGTTTATATCGAGAGCATTGATTTTAACTCAAAATATTATACTATTTTTTCCAAAGATATTTTGCAATTCTACGTTTGTTTACCTGATACTTTCGTGGTAGCAACTAAGAATCCCCACGCACTGCGAACTTTTAGTCGGCCAAAAGTTTGATTGGGCTTATAAATCAGTATGGAGATGAATAACAGTCAGATGAGTAACAATCAGGTATGCGGCCAGTATCAGATCGGGTTAAAAGTTTGAATTCAAAATTAAGTACCTTAAATCAGCCACACATCGGAACAACCATCAGCCGACAGTTTATTCTGCAGTCTGCAATATCTGAGTGTAAACAAAAATCGAACTAAAACAACAGCTTACACCAATGTTCCACTACTCAAAACAAATGACTACTCAAAAGTACAACCAAGCAAATTGAATACAACAGAAGCAATTGTGTTAATCGGCCATTTAAGAAATATGCAGAGGCAGTAACCAAAATATCGAAAGGCATGCCATGCTTACATAACCGGGTCACAGGATAAGATCTCTGACCCAATTTTGTAAGTATTTGAACCGGATCGCCCCTTGAGAGCCGAAACAATACATTTACTTTAAACATTTCGTCTGAATGTAGCCATAAGCAGATGATTTTCCTTATTATATTATCTTCGAACATAAGCTTAGGAATGGGTTCCGCCATATTGGCTGAAGACATTGTAGGTCGCTATTTGGAGGAGTTTGAAGGCAATAGATGGAATAGAGATATGACATGCAAATGGAAGTACTTTAATCGATTGAAATCATTATTTAAGCTGTAATAAGTTTGGAAAGACGTGTCTCCGTTTGTATGTGCTTTAGACTCCCAAACCTAAAGTGAATGGTTTTTGACTTTTCAAAGGAGCCTGCGAAGGTTTTTTGAAATAAAAACTTTTGACTTTTGAAAGGGTGAAAACGGGACCCGGGAACGGTAACTAAGACTCCACTGTCTATTCGTCTATTTACCAACACTACCAACAGGCATGTATCTCATGAATCATGATAGGTATTAGACGTTTTTCTATTGCCGCTAGAACAACTAATACTATTATTATTGGTATTATTTTACATAACGTGTGTTTTTGTAGCCAAGCCATAAAGTAATAAATTCGTTTGAAATAATTTGCACTGTTTCTATGAGCTAAACCGCAATACTGACCACAAACACGATGCATACAGACCACAAATCTAGCTCGCATTTGGCAAAACGCATCATAATGTATTTGGCACTATGCATTATTTGAGTTTGCCAAACGGTGAAATACTCCTAAACTAAGTGTAGGCTTTGTGAGGTCCTCAAATTATTATGAAGCCACAAAACCACTTAAAGCTGTGCAGTCGGATAAAAAACTTGCTTTTATGAAAGGTTCATTGGTAATATGTATTGTAGGTAAATGTATCAGGTTCGATTCCCGGGCTGAAGAAACTGCAGCTGGATATTTTAGACTTCAGTTTGTTTTTGTAATTAAATCTGATTCAAGTCTGGTCCTAGTCCTTTTTGATAACGAAATATGTCAATTTGTTATTTAGGTTCAAGTTAGTATCAAGATACAAAAAACTTTTAGGGTTCTCCATCAGAGAGTACTATCAATGATCTAAAACAACAAGATTATAGTAACAAAATAACCACTAAACCCGCCTAAAATTTATCAAATAATCCCCAACTTAACTGAAAGTTATAAACTGCTAGTTAATCGCCTTATTCCTTCAGAATCTCTAACCCTAAACAATTGTAGATCAAGAAACCGCCGTATAAATCCTTTTGAACAAACGTTATGAATACCGGAATATCTTCAATAACAATCTTAATGCTATAGACATAAAGTCGTATTTTGAACAACAGAGTAAGGCTTCATACCGGGGATATAAGAATTGTAATCGAGAGGACTCATAGATCCTCTTTAGACTAAGAGCACACTCAAAGTAGACAAAACAGTCGGCCAACAGTTGACCTGATAATCGGTTTTTTTTTTTAGAAATCTTTGTTCTAATCAAAGCTTTCAGCCAGTCTGATACCGGCTAAATACCTGATCTTTGTAATGTGCGTCCTACCATTCATCTTCATACTGATTTATGAGCCCAAACACACTATCGGCCGACTAAAAGTTTGCAGTGTGTACTCTTATAGGACCTCTAGTGGAGGGGGTACTATCGCAATGCAGTTTGCAACTATTTTGCGATTTGTCTTCAAAACGTATTTCGTATTTGGGTCAGGCTTGAGAATAATTTTCTTTAGTAAAATGTGTATTTTTCTCGATTCTCCTTTGTTTGTGAGTGGCCTGGTTTTAATATTTACTGCCGACTTTAATTTGAAGGGGTTATTGAGCTTTGACTTTATTTTTTTTTTATAACGCGACGGTTAGTTTAACATTTGAATAAGTTTCCTTGCAAAAAAATTAAAGCATGAGTATTCATTGTTCTTGATAATGCACGGATAATTTTATTATAAAACTAGCTTTTCCCTGTGGTTTTATCCACATCTTTGGGAAACTACTTCCCAAACTTAGATAAAAAGTAGCCGACAATTTTTTTTCACCGAAATCTATTCTTCAATCTTTGAAACGGTAACACATATCCAAACTTTTACCTTCTCCTTTTGTGATGTGAAGTAGGTCACCCATCCAAGGAACTGCCGCGGCAAGCAAAGATCACTTAACCTGATGTTACTTAGCCATAAGCCCCTTTAACATAATTCATAGTAATTTGGTACAGTTTATTTTTTACAATAAACACGAATTCGCCATAAAAGAAAGTCGGCCATTTTAAATACGATTTAAAATATTACCGTTCGTGTCGGCCGCCATTTTATTAAAAGATTTGTTTTCAGAACGCGATCAAAATTTGTTTGTTTAACTATGACATAGTGAAGCAATTTTTAGTTTCTGTTTTTACAACTGTAGGTACCTTGATATATATACCGAAACATGATAGATATATTTTGCGGATGGAACTCATAATAGTTCTCTGATAGGAAATGTATATTACTTATTTATTTACAAAAACGAAAGGAAACATTAAAACTATTTATCAAAAAAATAATCTGCATCGCTGTATATTTATATTGTATTTGATGTCAGAAACCAGTAAGTCTGACCACCAATCTTACATAGGGATATTGGGTGGCCCGGGTAACTAGGTTGAGGAGGTCAGATAGACAGTCGCTCATTAAGTTCCAAAAAGATTTGTGCTTATGTAAAATTTGGCTCGATAAATATCTACAATGTAGTGTTTTTGCTATAGTATGGGAATTACAAGCAATAAATTAAATCACCCCAATTTCGCGAACGACCTCACATAAGCGATTAAGTTACAATGTTTAGAAGAGACGTGTGTGGTAAAATATTGAAATTCATATTTTATAGCATCCGCAAAATAAATATGCAATTTTACAATTTTACTTTTATATTGACGTCAAAAATACATTATGCTGTAAAACTGTAAACTGGCTTATTGTTACAGTTTTATGTATTAGATATCTTTGAAATCATAATGAAGTAAATATATTATTTCAATGCAATAATTTGATATGTATAAAATTACCGAAAATATATAACTTTTCAATGATTCCACACCATCAGATTTTCCGCTCGTATTTATTACACGTGACTCAGTCACTTGTCAATTGTTTACTGTCGCGCGTACATCAGCCCGTTCGTCGTGTCGTACAATCCGCTCGGAAAACCATGTGAAAAATCCGATATTGTCCAACGTTTCACTATCAGTCTTAAGGCCACACAAAACTGGGGTAAGAAAAATAACCAGCGCGAAGTGACCCCAGCAAACTCACCTTAAGCACCCCTGTGCCCGAAACTACGATAAAAAATAACACTATGATATTTATCAGCATAATTCGGCTCACGGCCTCGCTCCAAATATCGTCAGAAACAAATGCCAACTACAGTCACAACAAAATGTTGAACACACCGTGCTTACAACATTGTTTTTTTTTGGCATTATGTTCAACAATGTTGGACTTTTAGTTACCGTGATTTATAAATTGATAAATGTTAGCTGCTTTTGGAAAGTTTTTATTAAATGTTGAGCGGTTCTGCCTTGTATGGTGATTGATCTGCTGATCGCATGCCTAACTTTGTGTCCTGGGTCAACTGAAAGAATAATGTTAAGATTTTTTGTGGAGTAAACTATCGGGATTTTTGCCTTGTCAATAGCAATAAGCTTTATACTACGTAGTTTTGAATAAACTGTGTACCAAGCCGATTACTACATATTCTTTGTCAGTAAATAAAGCCTTGATACTTGATAATAAGGTTATCAACTCCTTAATGTAACCTACCGTGTCCCCAAGCCGTAACATTTTAAAAGTTCAGCCTTCTCCATTACAGAACACAAAAGAACAATAGCGAACTATAAAATCCAATAAATTATAGCTAATCCGATTTTATGATCTCTCAACGGTAACCTTCTAAAATGTACTTGTAAGAGCTAATAAAACTTTCAACTAATATTTTTACAACTGACGTGACCCAGTTTGGACTAGTTTGGACAACAATAACTAAAGTTAGTAGCTGGGTAGTACCCGCGGAGCCCGCATGAAAAGTTTTTAATTTTCCGGAATCTGACCATGTCCAAATACACAAGAAGAGAGTCTATGTTTGCGAAAAAATCTGTGACTTTGCGACTGAAGATTCCATATAGATTTCTGTATAACAGAAAAACTTTGTAATTCTTGACTAATGTTAAGCTTGACATTTTAGTTCTATAATCAGCCACCAGTCATGGTTTTCGCCCTTGAATACCATGCTAGCTATGGCAGAGTATTAAAATATTAACTGTTTCTGATTCCAGGCTTCCCCTTCCATGGCTCCTGTACGGCCTGATCAACGGGGAGCCAGTCCAAGTGAACTCCAAGGGCATGGTCTGCAGCATAGTGCTACTGTTCGCCATGTTGATCTTCGTCATCATCAGCATCGCCTGCTTCAGGTGGAAGATGAACAGGGGCCTAGGGTTCACCATGTTCCTCCTCTACTTCGTCTTCGTAGGAGTCAGCTTGGGACTCGAATACGGGTACCTCAACTGTCCGAGCGAATAGACTGGTCTCTTCGTCTTTTGGTCTTCTCATTATTGAATAAGGGATTGGACATTTCAGATGAGCGTTTGATCGTGACTATTCGTTTTGGGAATGATAAAGGAAATACGGAATGAAATTTAAGTCGAATGCAATAGAAAAGCCGGAAAGTATTTTATTGTAGAATCCTATAGAGGATGAGGAAAGCAGAATTTAAAATAGTTTATGGTAAATAGTGGAGAACGCTAGATTGCAGAACTGTTTACCTAAAACAAATAGTCGACAGTCAAATTGTAGCAAGTTGGTACTTCCAGCAATATTGCGACTCGATTGCAGCGAACTGTGCGACGCAAACCAAGCGGGGGTTTAATGTAAATTCAACGTCAATTTGTAAAACTGCGCGTATACATTCTGACGTCAAACTGTCAGAGCACTTTGACATATTTGACACAACATGACGTTGAACATGGATAGATTATTCATTTAGTTATTTCAAATGAATAATAAAATCTAATAATCTATTTTTACATGTAAAATTGGACGTAGCTCGCTGCAACCGAGATTTAAATTCTATATAATATTTTAAACAGTGTAAGTATTATAAGACGGTTACTTTAGCGTTGTGAATTATTTAGTTTTGTATTTTAGTTGACTAGTTGCCATAGCACAAGCAGTAAGGTATTGCTCAAAGATAATCATTTACTTTGGTATTGCTTTGATCAAGTTTCGTTTAGATGTTTTAAACGGAGGCTTGTAATAGATTGTATTGATAAATGACGAGAGATTTACTTGCACCAAATATTTATACATAAGAGAAACTTAAGACAGTAGAACAATTAACGAAAATACAATTCCTATGAAATGCAATAAAGAAAGCTTCAGTGGTTCTGATCATATTATTAAGAATTTTGCATTGTATGTAAATTATAATGAGATACAACATTTTTGTATCTGAAGTAAATATTTAGCCATGATAGAGACTGTAGTTATTTATATGAATGTTAGTTGTTTAACTCGATGGCGCTTTTACGAAGTTTTAAGGCTAAGTTCTTAACCTGTCGTTAAATGTGTCAGTTGTTTTTGTAAATATTGGTCGCGTTGTGTTGGGTTCTGTTTCGAGTTAGTTTCGAGAGCGCGGTGGCCGCCGCCCGCGCCGGTCCATGTGGATGATTTATATTTTAATGTGTCGTTATAATGAAGCGATTTGATGTAAGTGTGTGCGCGCACAAACAGCTAGATGTACATACACACATAGAGGGTGGGAGAGCGGGGCAAATGTGAAAGTTTTAAATAAAATCTCATTCCATAAAATGTGCCTAAGAGTTTTACGAACTCAGTAACATTTAGCTTCGATTTTTATAAATTAACAGTAAAAAAGAAAAGAAAATGTTAAAAATATCACTTTATCATCTGTTAGAAGACTACGCTTACATTTAGTGTTATAGAGTATCTGAGGACGCATCTGTCCCGCTCTACAATATAATACGGTAGTTAGAGTTTACACTATCTCTATAAAGTCTATCTATAATTATATGAACCATACTACTCCTCGTTTCATCTATTGACTTTCGGCAGAAATGATTGGATAGTTACGTCTGGCTAGTCAATTCTTAATATTACGGCTATGTCTTCAAAATCTCTTCTTCCTTAATATTTAAAGGGCACGGTTCAGTAAAATTAAAAAATTGAAAAAAAAACATCTTGTCAACCGTCCATAGTTTCTGTTTTATATTTACTTTCCGCTTCTGCACGTGATATCACTCTATAATCTTTGACTCATGAAAAACTTTAATAAAAATGATCGTAAGTTGAATTGTTGATACCCAAAAAGTTTTATATTAATAACCCGCCTATTTGACATAGCAATAAATAGTCTAGAATAGATAGTTAAATATTTATATTGTTAAGCTTTAACACTTCAGACCTTAGTGTCGCTCAAATGATGGAGAAAGCATTATTGGACTTCAATGGAAATGGCAGGGGGAGTGACAAAAATGGACTTTCAGCTAATACAATTAGAGTTCATTGTGACTTCTCGTGTCATGATCTATTCTACTTATATACGCACAAGTAAACCAACAATTCTTAAAGTTCGCTTTGTACATCAACATGTAACGTTTTGTTGTATAGATCATTCTTCATATAAATAACGTTTGTACTATATAAAGTTTAAAAATGAAACACTCAATTGACGAGATATGCAATGTACTCTTAAGACAGTACTGGAGGGTTAAAACTGTTGTTTTGTGTATGAAGGATGGTAATATTCGTCTTATATAACTATCAGTTCTTATAATAAACCAATATCTACGGGTATATAAGGCCATTATATTGCCTTATCATCAGCTTATCATTATAGTTTGGACTAAAGCTACTGCTAGACAGAACTGTCATTGTCATGTTTGTGAAATCATCAATTCATTTGGAAAAGTTGCATTTCATATTCTCATTCAGAAATCAGATTGTAGAACATCATAAATGTACGAAGTCAATTATTTTCTACAATCTGAATTTGGAGCCCTCAATAATAATAATCAATTTGATTGGCTACTGTAATTTGGATTGACTTATTGCCAGAAATAATATAAGTATGCACAGATCAGCTAAGAAAATGGTGGATTGTGTTTCGAGATACCAACTTCAAACCTCCATTTTTTTAATTAATCTATTACTCGAAATTTCTTCTTGTCTTTAATGTTTTTCTAAGTACAAAACTTTTAGCTCTGTTCCAAAATTTGAGCTACATATAACTAACTATATTGCGTGTTATAAGAAGCACGATATACGAGTAGTACAAAATACTTAATTCAAGCAATCTTTTGCATCGAGAAACAAAGTGATTCCTGTCGATACTTATTCCAGAGTAATTCACACAAATTTTCGTTTGGAACAGGGTGCCTAGTACAATATAAAACAGCAATATTGCCATATAAAAATATGAAAAGTAAAAAACAAAATGAAATGTTGCTATAATGATGACATATCGGTAGCTACCGGACATCGTGAAGTCATAATCTGTGATAAGAAGCATGCTTATGACGTGTATTATATTAAATATTTATATAGACATCATCTCTCTTCGAGTTTTCATATAGTATTATGTATATACATATAAGCTTGGATTTGATAGCCTTCTGTAGTTCGCTTAGCGACGCCACTACTGGACAGTTACTGTGAAATTGAAATTCCTTTTTTTACGAAAGATATTATGCTAAAAGATAGAAATCATTTGAGAGTGTAGTAAAAGAAAAGTACTGGTGTGTAAAAAATAAATTCGTCCAATGAAAGTGTGCTGTTAAAACTGAAGCACGAATTCATCTATGTATCTTCTTTGATGACGTACTAACTAACACAGATCTGAAAATCATTTCAAAGCACACTGCTTTCAATTTACACACATTAAATTCATGGCATATTTGGACAAAAAAAACTATTATCATTTTATATTCTTAACCCACACTTCTATTAAAACTACAAAATTCAAAAAAACATCAAAAATATACAAAAACTGTACGTGTAGTGGCCACTCTATAAAAATTTAAGAATTTGACTCTATAAAGTAACTTAATTCGATATGAATAAACTTTTCTTTACGATGATACAAACTAGTTTGTAGTAAACAAAAGTATCCTTAATATTATTATCTGAAGCACCAAGTACCGTGAGTACGTTATGCCTATACTGAGAACAACCAAAAATGTAATGAAAAAATACAACAATCAAGGTTTGTCGAAGAGTCCAACAGTTTAAAAAGTGTGTGAATAGTTCTGAGCTCGCGAGCACGAAAGGACCTTTAAACTTTCCATTACATTTTTGGATTCCTCTGAAATATTCTATATGCTATTAAATTATATAACTTTATACACTAGATTTCTATCTATCTATCTCTTGTATAATGTACTTAATTAGGCTTTGTAAATTAACCATCCTTCCATTCGTTTAAAGCTGTTAGTTATTGAACTGATAAAGAATATTTATAATCATATCACGAGGTTCTATTCTTTGACGTCAGAATGTAAAATTGACGTTGACATTTTATATTCTGGCGTCAAAATTGTATAGTTGTAAACTCGCCTTTATGCATGTCAGACCACGTAGTTACATTAAACTTGCATTTGTTCAGTACCAAATAGCACGAGCCGAGCTAGAACTCATTAACTTTCAAAATTCGTTATAACTAATAGTGTCTGTAAGAGTTACAATTTATCAATATAAATCGGTGTCCTCTTCCGACACCGATTAAATACATAAAATATCCTTTATAACTTCTTCGTAGTCTAAGACCTAGGCTTAAACGCTATCATTAATATAAAAAAAATGTTTATTAATAAAAAAATTGAAATATGATATCCAGGTAGAGATTGTTACTAGAAATGATGGTTTTTATATAAAAATTATAAAGTAAATTATTGCAGATAATAAAAAAGATTCTTCATTCCACTTTTTTGTTACGATGATATTTTGTATTATTGTCATGAACACCATAAATATTGTTTAATAAGTGGTTTTAATTTGATTACTGTTTCAGCTTTAAAATTGATCGTAAAGGAAAAAGTGGAGTGACTTTGAATAGTCATCGATTTCGTTTATAGCTGACTAGTCTCGATTTCGAAAGACATTCCGAGAAGTGTTCATTCCTTTGCACTTGTTATGTCAATTCATTTCACAATGTCAAATATGTTTACAACAATAAAATTAAAATTGACAATGTAAAATTAATGTTTGAATTCTGACGTCGTCATACATAAGTTGTGACTGACAATGCTAAAATGATTTTAAATAAAAGTTTGTTTTAAACTATAAAATGATATCACACGAGGTCGTCGGAATCGAGATGACAGCGTAGGTTGTTAATAGTGATATTACAAATTAGGTAAAAGTAAAAAAAATGTTATTAATTTTAAAAAACTGTAGATAAGTTTTAGGAATTTTCATCATGTTGTAACGAGTAAAATGGGAGGAGAAAAGCTCTTGTTCTATTTATTATTTTTTCATTCAAACGATAAGTGTCTGTGGTTTTTATAAAGTTTTAAACAGTATTATGACTTCCGTAGTTAATTTGAGTATTCATAGTTAATTTCGTCGACATTTGTGTCTTTTTGCTGTGAATCTCGATCGGAAACTATTAAATAAAATAAATAGATTTTACTAGAACGTTTTAATAAATACCATAGAGCACGTATATTTACATATATTTTTCGATAGATCTGATAACTTTATTAAATGCTGCGTTCAAAAATGGTGATTTAAATAAAGTAATTTGAACGTAGAATTCCTCATTTTCAATATGATAGTAGTACATGATAAGTGAAGCACACAGTTATTTGTTATAAATGAATACTATTAAGTAATATATTTATTGTCCGATCGAGTAATATTGTTGTTCTATTAAAAGCTTTTAATGATTGTTGAAGATTAAAAGATTGTGATAGTTTTAATAATTCACTAGTTTATTGCATTTATATATTGTGAGATAATTTTGTATGTATCAGTGTTTATAATTTGACGTAAATAAAGAGCGTGGCGTACCCAAGCGTCGGCTGTCGACGGTATTATGAAAAATTACAATAAAAATAATAAAATAGTGAGTGAAAAAATGTGAGTTTTATTTTACTGTGATTTACCAAGACACGTAAATATTATATATACTATATTCTGTAAAAAAGAACGGTATTAAAAAAGAAAACAAAACACCATCTACCATTGAAAGAACCATCCAGCTCAAACTTAGCCATGAGCTCATCCCCAAATGAAACACAAAAGTCCAATCAAAATATTTATTATATCCATAAAGTTGGTGTTAGAAAAAAACTTAAAAATACAATTTAGAACAAACTTAATCACTCAACATGGCTTTGAGCTAATTTGTGGCACAAATATTACACACGACTTATTCAAAAGGTAATAAACTTTATAAATGAGGATCTTATATCTCCATAAATACATAGGTATACAAATAGATATTTAATTTTATAAATCATGTAATTTGGACAGCGATAGGTATAATATAGGTATTCCTAAATTAACTAACACAAAGTACCTACATTACTAAAATATTAACACACTTTGACACAGAAACAAGCGATGAAAAGTTTAATATTTTTAGGTGTCAAAACAACCAAGATTGTTTCTTAATTCACATTATTAAGAAAAACATTTAATTCACATAATTAAGGTTTAAAAGTGACCTGACGACGAAGAAACATAGAACAAGCAAAAACTACGAAATCTTAAAAAATCTAACCCTTAAAGAAGGCGATTACAAAAATAAGAAACAATATTGTGCCGAAAAACTTCTAAACATCACATTTAGACTTATTACTATAAAGTACTAGGTACGTAATTCTTATCAAATACAAACATGTCAAACATTCTTAAAACAATCTTTCATACCCTGGCCTCAAAGATTTCAGACCATGGAAATATACTGTGTCAATCCCCTGTCTTTATTCCAATTTGAATCTGCATCTTGCTTAAACCAGATCCGGAATATTAATGCCAGTCAATTCTGAGACTTGTATTACCTGTATGACGGTCTATTTTCGCTTAAAGCGCATCAACTGATCCCATGTAGTGGTGTAGGGTAGTTTTACAAAAGCGCAGTGCGTAGGCGCGCGCGGCAGAACAGTAGGAAAGCCAGTAACGCAGCGAGCGCCGCGCCGGCAAGTAGTGTCGTCTCATCGCGACGGGCACCGCCTGCACGTTCTACAACTGTACTCTGAAAATACAATAAATGGGTAAGGTATACAGAAAGAAAGCTGGAAGAAGATAAGCGCTTATAAGTTTCAGCTTCTTCCAGCTTTCTTTCTCAAACCCTTATACATATATATAAATATTGGTTGTCAATATAAAAAAGAACACGATCAACTTTACGATGACTAATGACTAAACTGAAAAATTGGGGAAACTATTTTCATACGGCCACAAACTTCATGCAAACAAAACTATAAAATTCCAAGCAACCTAAAAAAACTTCTAGTGAATACTTTTGAACATTTTGCTTATTTACAAATTAATATAGCAACGATTAAAAAAATAGTCTATCTTTGACTACTCTCTGACATCCTTACCCATCCACCATGCCTGATGGCCCAGGGTGTGGCGCACTGAGCCACGTGCTTGGCGGCCCAATCCACTGCTCTGCACCAGCCCCCCACTCTGACTGCGCGGGCGCATACCTCGCAGAGGAACGCTAGCACTACCAGTGCTCTTTGTTCTGTGTGGACACAGGCCTGGAAGAAGAATACAATAATGATTAGAATCAGTTGTAAAAATAAAAGGCTAAAAAGAAATGGTGGCATAAAATAAGTCAGATAATATCACGAAGGCTGCTAGAAAGATCAGTGTATGTAAAGATGATACAAAGTCTAATTTTTAGGTGGCCACTAGATGAATATAAGTTAAAAGTACAAATATAAAAAAATATAAGTTATCTCAAATGGGTTATACCTAGTTAATAAACATAATTTTTAATTTTATCATGTATGTTTCTAAAACATAAAGATTTGAAAAAAATCTTCCGAACACAATTTACATCTAGAGGAATCTTGTTGCATTAATCATCAGCTATTAGTCGTTTGTTTACCTGACAAAGTTCCTGCATGATATCCTCAAACTCGACCTCATCGAGGCTCAGCAGGGATATGTGTTCTGCCTCTGCAGCCAGGCGGGCTCGTGCCTTCGTCTCTCGGAACCTTCGCGCCGCTCGCTCCAGGGAGCGCCAGTCGCGCCAGTACATCCACCATCCTCTGGAAAATTAAGAGTTAAGATTTATAGGTTGCTCGTGTAAGAAAACAATTTTCAATTTCGGCGTAGTGCGGGTATATGGTGAATCATCACTGCCATATTGTTTTGGTACATTTGCACGAATTGGATTCTCGGGTCTTGCCGATATCACTTTGATCATTCAAGTCATAATGCAGACGTGCCTCGAAGAGTCCATAAATGTTGGGCCTGCGTCTGAGCCTTGTTGATTCGTATAGGATTGCAATCCCATCAGAGTATGGCTGAAGTAATAGAGTGTATCTGTATCTGCGCAAATGCTGTGCACAATATGTTCTGCGCAGTCTGCTTACCTGACTGGTATCCTTATACGAGAACTGATGCCACCGTGACCGAAATCAGCCTTAAATGCTACTAAATATTCGCTACAACCTTGATCGTCAACGTACCCAAATTCTACAGGTGCCTTTCCTACGTAGTATTTTTAAAGATCTTTACCTACTGAAATCAAACCTCACCTCTGATCAGGCCTCGCCGGAGCCACAAAACACGGCGGCGGCCTCAGCCTCTCCAGCCTCAAGTGCTGCAGCAGCAGAGCTCTGAACAGCCGCACTCCTCTCTCCTCCTCCTCTCCTTGCAGTTCAGGCCCTCGCCAGTGACCCTGGCACTCGTCCCGACGCTCCTCGTCTAGTGATACTTGACGAAGTAATGGAGCTCTTGGTGTGTCGTAATCTTCTAGAGCTTGGACACTGCATGCTGTAAAATGTAGGTATATTGAATGTGGTTTAAAATCAATACATTCAGGACGCAAAAGAACAATGACTGGATTCTGTACAGACCTATTAATTTGAGAATGGAGTCTTTCTGTTAGCTAGTCTTTAATTGATATTTTCTTCTTTGTGTTATACCCAATACAGAAAAATTAAAAAAATAAACTTTGTCTGGAGTGATTTGAGGATACCATAAGAAATATACTATTCTATTCCTAAAATTATTTTCATCAAATTCTCTCTTGAATAATTTTTCTTCCCAGCTAGCTTTCAATACTTTTAAAACACTCGCTGCGGTTTTAAAACATTATGTAGATTATTTTGCAAAAGCGTCACTGGCACTTCAAGTTAGCTATTAACTTTCCATCAATATACATTTTCCGATACTCATAAATAAATGCATTAAATAGGCCTCACCAATAACTTTGCCTTAACGAAGTACCTCAGTGTCACCTTGACATGGTCACCGTTGAATTATGCATGTGTGAGTAACATAACACATACATGATGTATATGTATGTACTACGGGTGTTAATTAAGCCACTTTGTAAAGCAATCTAGATTAACTCTAACACACTCTGGACACGCAGTTATGTCGAGTAACTTTGTAGCTTTGTAGGGTTAAACGTTTGTAGTAAATATTTGCTGAGAAATATGAACGTGGTTTTATAATTCTAAAGCTAAATGTTGTGAATGGGAAAATAAGTCTTTGTCTGTTGTTCTTTGACGCCAAAATTACTGAAACGATTTAAATGAAATCTGGTAGACAGATAGTCTAAAGCCAGAGAAAGGACTTAAAGGCTATTTTTTTATCCCGGAACAAGGGTACGGGTGAAAAGGCGAGGAACATCAAACTTAGTTTGTTCTGTTCATTGTTGCGGTAAAACGATTGAACCGAATTTTGAAATAAGTTTATAAATAGACGAGTTATTTTAAGAGGTTACCGCGAAGCCTAATAAACCGTCTAATCGGTAAAATTCCTTGTATTAAATTCAATTATTCCTTGCTCATAGAATTCTAAGAACGAAATATTTCAAAGTTAATGCTTCCTGAACAATCTTCAGCTTGTTAACGCCAATCAAAAAGTTATAAATTAATTTGTTCCAATAAAAACAGTTGCTGGCTCCAAATAATGGTTACATGATTTATTTGATAGGAATAATTACGAATTTCTAGAATACATACATACCTCTGTACCCGATACCGTGTGACAAAAATAATATTCAGTTGCAAAACGTACGTGCTTTGGCCCTCCAAACTTCTTCTATATTAACTTGATAAAAGTGGCGTTTAAGTAAAACCAAGAAAATGATAAAACGGCTCCCTGGTTCAACTTACCCCTCAAAAACGACGACTGTGACCGATGCATTGTTACTGCAACACTGAAAAAGAAAATATGTTCGTAAGTTAAGGGAAAAGTAATTTTAAGAACATAACAATAGAGTCTTGTTTTCCATTGGTACACCTACGGTTTTACCTAAACACATCAAACGCATACTAAGATTGCAATTTCTTTTGCTATAATATTCTAATTTAAAAACAAAATGCATCTTTACTAGAAAAGTAAAAATCGCGTATTAGGATGTAGACTAACCTCTGACTTTCAAATAAAGTGTGGAGGTATAAGAGCACTAATTTAGCCTGTCAGAAAACAAGTCCTCAGCCAGTAACAGCGAACCTATATTTTCAAATACTAATAGGAAGTAAGCGGAGGCAGACCCGGTAGGTTAATCATCTACTTCACACACAATCTAATTAAATTCTAACTAATCGGATCTAGCTAAGTTATTTAACACGTGAGTAAACTACGCTACGCCGCTGTTAGTTTCACGTTGTAGTTGTAGCAGCAATGCAGGTAATATTGAAATAAAACAGCGATGATGGTGTAAAGTAAAAAGTATATTAAATGTAAATAGAAAACGAGCTTAAGTGTAAAACAACAGGGGCCGAAGTAGTGCTAACGCTCAGGCGAGAGCGTCGCGCGATTGTCCAATAAGAACGCTCTGATAAGACTCTGTGAGTACCTAAAAGAAACGAGACAGATGCGCGCGCGAGCGAGATAGCACTAACGTAAATATTACGCGTTCGGCGCGAGCAGTCTTCAATCCCATGTTGTGGGTAGTGTAGCGAAGCGTACCTCACAGTACCCCCCCCTTAGCGAAGCGTACGTTTGGCTTGCATACTCTGCCGGTCCTGGTGACGTAGGGTTGCTGTGAAGGTACAGGATCCACGATGCTCGGTGTACAACTTGCCGTATTCGTAGGACACGTAGTGTCTGGCGCTTCATTGCAGATGTATGCCGGTTTCAGTCTATCCAGCGATACAACTGTCTCTCGATTCGGTAGCTGTATCTTGAAGAACTTTTCGTGTCTCTGTAGCACAGGATACGGTCCATCGTAGGGTGGTGTCAGCGGCGCTCGAACGGTATCGTTCCTCACAAAGACGTGTGTGCACGTACCGAGGTCCTTATGAATGAAGGGACTGGCTGTTGTTCTCGCGGTAGTGCACGAAGGTGAGAGTGACGTCATCGTTTGTGTGAGGCAGCGAACGTAATCTTCGTCCGACATGTTAGTAGTAGTAGTCGGCGCGAAGAAATCCGATGGCACACGTAGCGTAGAACCGTAGGTCATTAGCGCGGGACTTAAGTTGTTGTCTTCACGCAGCGCTGTTCGGAGATTTCGATTGTCAGATTCTCGAGTTGTTTTGAGAGCACTTGTATCTGCGCGGACATGATTTGTTGGTTAACTGCCGCAGAATCTGGTTGAGATGAAGAGACAGCTGCGATATTTGCCGACTCGGAATATTCCATCATTTTGTCTGCCATTGCCGCGAGCATATCGAGTGATGAATCTGTGTTCACAGACAGTACAACTCGAATTTGCGGCGGAAGGTGGTTCATCCACTCAATCTTGATGCCATCTTCGGTGATCATGTTGAAGATCGGTCGGTTGTAGTTGGCCCAGGACGTAACGATATTTGTTTTCGTCACTGGTCTTCTGCGGCTCGACGACGGCTTCAAATTGGATGAACCACATGCGAGGATATTCACGCCAGAAGGGAAGGAGACGCGACTGCACGGAGATAACGGCGAGGTCTGTAGGCTGACTAACTTCTTGCTTGTGTTCCATCATTTTTCTCTCGGGGTCACCAAAAATGTAGCAGCAATGCAGGTAATATTGAAATAAAACAGCGATGATGGTGTAAAGTAAAAAGTATATTAAATGTAAATAGAAAACGAGCTTAAGTGTAAAACAACAGGGGCCGAAGTAGTGCTAACGCTCAGGCGAGAGCGTCGCGCGATTGTCCAATAAGAACGCTCTGATAAGACTCTGTGAGTACCTAAAAGAAACGAGACAGATGCGCGCGCGAGCGAGATAGCACTAACGTAAATATTACGCGTTCGGCGCGAGCAGTCTTCAATCCCATGTTGTGGGTAGTGTAGCGAAGCGTACCTCACATAGTAACACAAAAAAGAAAACATGAACAGAGCATAAAAACAGTTTTTGCTCGTAGCTCTCTCAAGAAAATTCAATATAAGACCGTTATTACCCATAGTCTGAAAAATAAAACAACGAATGCGGCATCTAGTCTTTCAAGTTAAAACTGTACATTACTACGAAGATTTTCAATTAGGATTAAATTAAGAAATGCAAAATGATATCATTGACTGTGACTGACTGCCTATCACTGCATATAATTGGAGTACATAATCCTTCACAACATGCTCTATAGCCTTTGTAGGGCAAACCTCCTTTGAAGGCATAACTGCTCAAATATTCATAACCTACATCTATGCAGACGAGGCAAAAGCAACCACTATTTAAAAACGGTTTTCCTTATAAAAACATAAAACCTCACACCCCTAACCTCTTTAAACAATGCACGGACGCTTAGCAACAACCTAAATTCGAATTAAGAACAACACATTCAAATTCATAAAACGAATACATGCAAACGGCCATGTTGGAAATCGCACACATTTTTTAGATTTAGCGTACCTGATATCACTTTAGAGGTCTGAAAATCCATTATGAAGTCCTGGATTTAGTAACGCGTGTTTCCAAGAAGGTCTGCAGACTGACAGTGAGCTAAACAGTAGCGACCTTGCAGCACGGGTCATGACCCTGACATACATTTGTACGCATGCGCGTGGTAAAGGGAGTTTGTCGGAACTACGGGGTATGTTCTGAGTATTTCACTCTCCATCGTACTACGATTAATTTCACTGTCATGTTATTATGATTGATGTGTTGTATGTTATGTAAACAAGCGTTAATATTATTAATGAGAATTTTGAGTTACGCGTTTGTAGCTGTAAATAAACCTTAGCGTAGTCTAGTCTTTAGAGCAGGTGTAGTCTTCTTTTTTTTTAACAAAAATGTACCTACGTATGTATGTCCTGTTTTACTTTAAACCTGACCCTACAGCCATCATCCAGGATCTTGTACCTATTAACAGCAACTTTTATAAGGCTACCAAATTAGAATACACTAGCCGGTTTCCCACGATGTCAATCGCTTCTCGTAGGAACTACTGCTCGTACCGTAGATAAAGTGTAGCCCATGTTACTCGGGAAAAGTGTAGGTTTCCGCCCCTGAAAAAAATTTACAAATCGGTTCAGCATTTTCGGAGCTTTTAAATACATGTGACCAATAATCTGAGTTATTTTTTCTGTGGGAAATGATCAAAGGACCCGCTGTGGGTGGAGGGAGTGTCAGACTCTTACTGACTAAAACCCACCATGTTCCTTCGTAAGCCCTTAATGTACTAGGACAGGTAACGGTGTCCTGAGTTTTAAGGTATTACTTGTAAACGGACCCTAATGCTACCGTGTTAAGATTCACTTTCCTCAAACACTTATTAAAATGAACTTTATACTCCAAGTTTATAATACTCCTGTTGCGTGTAAAAGCTACTTAATTAAGCACAAACTTTGTCTTGAAGGTTTCGCTTTCATGGCTTTTTCAGGCAAATAAAGCGCTGACATTTATGTACCTAGACTGAAATTATGGTTATTGTTCTAGCAAACTTTTTGCTTAGTACTGATTTTTTCGTTCTGTTTTTTTGGGTTAACATGTTATCAACATGATATAGAATGGTAATGTATTATTTGTTGGAGAAAGGGTTATTGCTATCGTAGAATTTTAGATGCACAAGAAGTCTTTATAGCAGCGACTTCTTTTCTTTCTTGACTTTCTTTGCTGAAACGGTAATCTACACTAAACAGGAAAGATTTTATTGTTTGTTTAAATAATTTACTATTCGCAAGCTACACTAACCCCGCTGAATATGGATATGGCCTATGTTTTATCAGGGTACTCTGTTACTCAGGACGCGGGTGAAACTGCTTGAAACAGCAAGTCAATTATAATGTGGACTCAACACTGACTTAAGTATTTTTCATAAAGGCCTTTCTTATTTATGAATTTAAACTATCTTTTCTAAATCTCTTACAAATAAACGTGATGAAAACTAAAAATCCGTTGTTTCATTTGAAACAAATTCAAACAAACAGCTCGTACGGCTGTCGATGTCTGATTGAGTTAGTTCATTGGTTTAATAGTCCGGGACTCAATTGGTTATCGGCGGGCGTTGTGCAACTACTCGTATCGTACCGGAAGGTCTACATTGGTCGGGATTACAGTCACACATCTCAAACGGCTAACACGTGTTAGTCTCCCAAAAAATCGGACTACAACGAATATGATCGCGAATTGAATTAAAATAACTTATAGAAAATTTTGGAGTGTTTCGGGACTTGCTTTTTGGGGCAAAAAATATGTGTAGCTAAGAAAATGAGGTCTAGTCCAAAAAGAAGAGTGTCAACGGACTTAGAACCGTTTTGCTGTAAAAAACTTTCGGTGATTGCTTGTGTGTTCGCTGTTGTGTCTTTAATAGTACAGACGTATAGTTATGTGGGTAATAGTGAAGTGAATTTTGATGTAGAAGCTAGAAAGTTATTGAAGAATGTTCTAGATGAAAGGATAGAGGAGAAAATTGATGCGTATTTGATGGAGATCAGTGGAAGTACTTCGCATCGACTAAAAAGGGAGGCTATGTTGGTAAGTAGATGTAAGGACCGAAGTAAGAGATAATGCGGAAGTAGCTGTGTTCTATAAATACTGTATAAAACCCTTTATCTATATTTATCTAGATCAAAGTTTTCACATACAGGTTTTAATAAAATCTTGTAGGTACTACATACTTACATAGTTTATGAAAAGTTTTTATGTGATTTTTTTTTAATTTTTGATAACTTCAATATTAACTTGCTCTACGTATACATGTACGCTTTTTTTTCTTAAATAAATTTTAACGTTAAAAACATCTAAATGTACCTAGTACCGGCTACGTACGCCAGTAGTACGCGTAACACCTACGTCTGCGAATCCACTTTAATTTAATCGGTCAATAAGCACTTCAATTTCGTAGAACCCAAACACTGGTCCTTAGATCCGTAGTATTTTATCCTAATGTATTCCCTTCTTCTTCTTCCTGTCCTATTCCTGTAATATTATTATATTTTATTTAAGGTTAGTACTATGTTCTACCATTCCTCTGTTAGTCGTCATACTCATTCCCTTCATATTCATGTCATCTTTAGATAATCAATCCATCTTTTCTTCGGTCTTCCTCCTTCTTCCAATTCATGTTTGCCATTAAATCTTCAGAAACAATCAGTCAACCAAGAAGATAATACCGTGACTCCTCACGTGGAGTTCTTTAACCCTAAAATGAGGCCGGAGCTTGAAGAGAAAGATGCAGCAGAGATGAGGAAGACTGGCGCTAAAGGACCTGCCCCAGGTGGAGACACTTGGGTTTGGTTGACCAGCTACTCGAGAGTTCCTGTAAGTACTTAATTTAAATTTAGCGCCGGTATTTTAAAGGTAAACAGGTCTTTAAACCGAATGCGATAAAATTATTTAATTAGTAGTCATTTGTTGCATAGTCTCTTATTCATTGTATCGGCATCAAATCTCAATATCTCAACGTTAATGTACACAGATTGTAAAAAATACTTTTAGTTAATAAACATTATTTTTATATTAACCATCTGCATTAAATGGGTACGTTGAATAAGGTACATAATATACTGAAGGAAGACTACTTGAATGTTTATGTTAAATACATACATTTTCAATATATAAACAATTCACCCTTGACTATTGTGGTTATCGTCATTTTCAGTACAAAGTAGTACAAGGTTTCTGCAAAGCGACCCAGGATTACTGTCCTCCCGGAGTTCAGGGACCCAAAGGACCGACTGGGTTACCTGGTCCTAAAGGGGAGAGAGGAGATGCTGGGGCCCCTGGAACTCCTGGCCATTCTGGAGGCAGAGGACCTATGGGACCACCTGGTCCTAAAGGTAACTTTGAAATTATAGAGGATAATCATGTTAATTTTATTTAAATAGCGAACTCTACGTGATATTTAAAGTATTACACAGAAATATTTTTTGGATCCAGAAAGTGTTTTTACTTCAAGTCAGATTAGTATTCAAGGCACCATCTAGCCACTTACGAAAATGTGCTCGAATTATTGAATAGGTTTTATAATTAAATTGATTTATGAAGCCTACCCATTCTTCGGATCTCATTCGTTATATCCATATACCTACTTATATTTTTAAATAACCCTTATCTCTTGTGCCTCTCGTTAGGCGAACGCGGTTTCCCCGGCAATCCAGGACTGGATGGTCGAGATGGGGTGCCTGGTGAACCGGGTCTAGACGGTATGTCAGGCCGCAATGGTGCCGACGGGGCCCCAGGCAAGGATGGGCGTGATGGAGTCCCTGGTAGGGATGGCAGCCCGGGCAAGAACGGAAAGGATGGAAAAGACGGTAAGAGTTATTGTGACATAAAACATGGGTGAAAATTTATTTAGTTATTTAAACTCAGTACATAGTTGTTTCCATATTCAGATTTAGTAACTGTTTGTCATAGGTAAAAGGAAGTTCTTACAAATCTTTAATTTACTTTTATGCTGTGCGCTTACTTTAAAACTGCATTTTTTTTAAATTAAATTAATAGTGTACAAAGAACTAGATCTTACAAGAGTCGTAATTTGCGTATTTTCTACAGGTAGGGCTGGAGCCCCTGGTCCACCAGGCATAAGAGGACCAAAGGGTGACAAAGGACCAATTGGTTCTAAAGGCCAGAGAGGTAACGATGGTCGCGACGGTGCTCCCGGCAGACCAGGGCTTTCCATATACAACTATACGTTGGAGAAAGAACTGTTTATACCACCTACTTTTGCTCGTAAGTTTGTACTCAATTCGGAAGTGACAAGCACCAATTTTTGGCGTTCTCTCATAGTAAAAGTCTCTTAAGCAAAATTATACATCACTATATTGAGAGTCATTTTTTTTTCCATTTTAAAAAAGTCACATCGTGCGTGACTCCTCTCTTAATAAGCTCCAGAATGAAATTAAAAACTAAAAAGTATTCCATCATCATCGTATAATACTGTTCTTTCTATCTGTCACCCTAGAGGACCAAACTCGAGTGATAGTCCGGGAGGGTGACACCATGCGCATCAGCTGTAACCCCATGGGTCGCCCGGAGCCCACCGTGGAGTGGAGGCGATATGATGGAACTGCTGTTATTCAGGTGAGGTTTTCAAATGTTCAGCTCTATACTGCAAAGATAGATCAAGTTTTATGAAAAAATGCATTTGCTTACATTTTAGTAGTTTCAACGACTTACATGTCCGTTGTATGGAGTACGTTGAAGCTAGTCAATCCAGTATTTCTGCGTTGTTCTGTGAGATGCAGTACTTTAACAGACGAGAACAATAATACTGTTACTTGTATTTTTTTTATCTAAGTCTTCATTGAGGACTGAATCAGGACATTAAAGCTTTATAAAGCTATACAAAATATATACATAGTGCATAGGTAAAAAAAATCTATTAACTACGAGTATTTCATAGCCGTAATCCTGCTGTATCTTTGTATGCATTTGTGCTGTATTCGAATGGCCCAGTTTCCAGGCGCATAACGGTCCTGGCGTAGTGCCCGCCACGCCCCTGTTCCAGAGAAAATGTTTATGTAGTTTTACAAGAAAAGCTTACAGCATAGCAAAAACAATGTAGGGAACTAGTGGTACTTACTTGTTTTTCTGGAGCAACTTTCTTAACAGCTATAAGTCTTCATAAATAATTATGAAAAGGGTCATCGTCGTGTCAGGATGAAGTCTTGTTTATTCTAGGTTTATTTTAAGCTACCATTGACAAGGCCTAGTAATTAGCACTACAGAAATGTTGTGCTCGTACTTTTTAAATATTTTTTGGGCTACAAGAGTAAAAACGTGATTTTGAAAAGGCTGTAACCGTCCGTCCGCGAAAACTGGGTCAAGAAAACAAAACGAGTAGTTTTAAAGATAAAATTAAATGCGTTCAGAAAAATACGTTCAGTAGATTGGAGTTTTTTAATTTATTACTTTATGTACAAAAACAAATAATAAATATATGAAATTTCAAATAGTACAAATGCGCAGCTTATTTCCTAAGAAATCTCTTCCAGCAGGCCCGTTATGGGATAGTTAGAATAAAAAACAGAAGATACAACCCATATATCATCACTAACATTATAAATACCGAAATACTTATAAAATGTTTATATACTTTAGTAATAATGAAATCATAGAACATTTCTTAATTAACAAACTACAAATCCTATCTTCTCAGGGCTCCTGGCGCGACGCCTCAGTAGCCGGCCACGTGCTGAACATACCCAACGTGTCTCGCTGGCACACCGGCAAGTACGTCTGTCTGGCCAACAACGGCATGCTACCTTCTGCCAACCAGACAACTGACGTCGAAGTCCATTGTAAGTACAACAACACAAACAAAAGAGTAACGATGTCTGTTAGCGTTCGTGGTAAAATGGGTCGATCGAAATCGGTTCGGAAAGTTGTGGACATTTGAAAAATATATGGGGTAGTTGGTGTCTAAAACAACTTGTGTCGAATTGATTTCAAATAAGCAATATCTACCTATAGAGATTTCATTACATTGTCATTAAAACTAGTGTAATCCGGTAGACTACTAAAAGTTCGGTTGTTGTAGGTTGTTTATCCTCAAAAAAAATTCATGTCTCCTAATTGTTTCAGTCAGTCCTTACATACGGGTGCCGAATAACGTCGTGTATGTCACCAACAAGACTGTAAAGATCGAATGTGAGGTAAGGTGACGATTCCACACAAATTAATCTAATTCTACATAGATTGCTGCCTTAAAACTTATGTTCAATGATGTGTGGTATTGCCTCTCACGTAATATACTCTCTTGTTTGTGTAAAAGTATTAATAACCTATCTTTTCTTAATCAGATCCAAGCGTGGCCAGAGCCAGTCCTAGCCTGGGAAATGGACGGCATAACTCTTGAAGGTCTTCGGTACAAGACTGAGATAGCTCCAACTGGTGACCCCTGGAGGTGGATCCTCAGGCTTGAGATCCCAGGAGTGAGGGAGAGCGATCTAAGGACGTACAGCTGTGTAGCCAAAAATGAACTTAATAATCAGACTGTTAAGGGAGATATTACTTTGAGATGTGAGTTGGTATTTTAAGGCTTTTTCTAAACATCTGAAGGAACCTAGAGTTCTTTTCATCCGCGTAATAAAATATATTTGAATTATTACAAGGCTAACATGAAAACATAGGGTAGCTTTAACACTGATTTATGCAACAATTTGTACGATTACAGAATTAATATATTTTCTGCTGAAGAAGTCAGTGTATTCAGAACAACAAACACGCCATTTATAACAACGAGGAACTCCTTTCCTCCTCTTTCTTTTCAGACCCTGGACCGAACCACGAGAACGTGCCAAAGCAGCAGCCAGTAGAATATGGCTCCAGGCCCCCCACCCTGACTTCTTACGAGGAGCTGTGTGAGGTCCAGCGCTGTCCGACATGTCCTCGCTGTGATCGCGCTCAGCTACTCATCACTTCCATGAATGGAACTACTGGACATAAGCCTAGGAGGAATACTAGTGAGTAACTTGTTTTATAACCACTTCACCTACATTTTTTTTGTAATCGTCTTTTCAGTAATGTAATAACAGCGAAAGTAACTCTGTCCCTCCGTCTGTAGTGCTTTGACGCCAAACATCTGAAACATATACATAGTCAAGAGAAATGTCTTATAGCTACATTGTATCGCTGAGCGGGAAATACGCTAATATTACTCATTATACTAAAAAAATAACATATACCCATTGTACGGTAGACCGCACATTAGTGGTAACTGTCATGCCCTTTTTTTTAACGACGCGGCGACGTCAAAAATCATCGAATGACCCCTCCTGCTGTTTGTTAGCAGCGGTGAGGGAGTGTCAGACTCTTACTGACTAAAAACCGTCGTGTTCCGTCGTAGGCCTTTTATGTACCAGGGCCGCGGTATCTTTTTCGAACAACCCGCAGCGTCATGCCCTTAACTCAATAGTAATAAGTACGATTTTCCTATAAAACTGTTACAACTGACCTGAAGTTGACTGTATCTACTATATTAATGTTATCATTTCCAGATTGTCAGCTTTATGCTATTGGTAAGCCAGTTTACCATCGTTACAAAGAAGAAACCTTTGGAGCTTGGCTTAGAGACTCCAATGGCTCCGATGCTCAGGTGAGATAAAAATAACACATTCCTCTTCACACATTATGAGGTGTGATATAATTCCTAAGCTATTTATAATCCCGCGCACTATACCTATGCGTGTCACCAGCCATACTCTTCACTCTTTTTTCCAAGCAGAAAAGCGCTATTACATGTACTTATTATTTTAAAAAAGTAAGTAATAAGTTCGTCTGCGTGACGCCAATTCATTAACCATAACTATTCCTTTATTTTATCATTGTTATTTAATCCTTCTAGAGGGAAAAATTGTGGACCACGCAAGAAACGGACGTGGAGCGACTGAGAGAGTACAGAACTAAAACAAGCTTCAAGCAAGACCACGTGGATGAGTACCATAAACTGCAGAAACCATTCTTTGTGAGTATCAGATTTGGTTCCTAAAGCCGTAAGTCTGAACCAACCAATGTATGTGAGAACCATTTATAATATAATCAATGGTTACATAAAGCGACTATCAACTCCAATCTGAGCTCCACAATCCTAGCACCCGGTGCTTTTTTCTGAATTTATTTAATGTCCATAAACTTAAGCAACCTCAAATAAAAATGGAAAGAAAGACTATATAATAAACTCAGAATTTCATCCTCTAATCCTAGTCGAAGACGTATCTTTGCAATTAATTACTTAGACTGTTAATTCTCTTCCAGGGCAATGGGCACGTAGTATACAGCGGCTCATTCTTCTACCAAGCCAACGAGTCAGGCAACCCTGGCGACATCATCAGGTACGACCTGACGCAGAGCCGCATCAAGTCTGTCAAGCTGCCCCACGCTGATGGTCGACTGTATACTTCACAACATAATCAGGTAAATTCTCTCAAAGACTAACATTGTTTAAAAAATCATTAAAATTGTTCGCTCTAAATAAGTGAGCCCATATTTCGCGAGTCATTTGGCAAAAACAGTCTTCGCACATGCGAATTCTGAGTAGGGGCAAACAAATTATATTGGTAGATATTAAAAATGTTCATAATTTTTTCGTAATCCTCGAATTGTCCCGGAACTGTAATACCTGTATCTGGCAACCTACCTCCAATACAAGAAAACCTTAAACTTTTGATCCTAACGCCAATAGTGATTGCTGGCTGACCAAAAAGCCACAAAAGATATTTTTCCACATCCCCGCGGGACGACAACCGGACGCTGCCGCCGTTGTCTGATATTTTCCGGATCTATCCCGAATTATTCCCATGTGGATGAAACCCAACTAAAGCAAGCATTATTTTGATCACAGTTTGAACACTGCAATGCTTTAGGCCGATAGCTTTTTTGGACTCATAAATCAGTCTGAAGATGAATCAGGTATTTAGCCGATATCAGAACGACCGAAATCTTTGATTGGAATCGAGATTTTCTTTTAAAACCAACGATTGCCAACCATCGGGTCGACTATCGGTCGTTTACTCTTAACGTTTTATGAAGACTGAAAAGCTCATGTAATGGATAATGTATATTCAACTTTCCATATTTTTATTTATTCCAGGTAGACTTCAGTGCGGATGACAATGGTCTTTGGGCGATATACTCAATAGAATCGTCTAACAACACTGCTGTAGCTAAGGTATTGAACATGAATTAATGATTAATGGTCATGAATAATGATTATTGTCATTCCCAATAAGTTATATATCTATCTATTGATTTGCTTCCTAAAGATAGAATTTAGACATTTTCCCCCATACCTACAACTAATCTCAAATTATTATCTCTGGTAAGAATAACGACATAAAGATCAAAAGAATGGATCTTGTATTTTTGATAAGCAAGAAAAGTCTCTCATAAAAATACGTTTTTTTTGCAGCTCAGCTTTGATCCCAACAAGGATGGACTGAATATTGACTACATTTGGAATATTTCTTTGAATCATAAACAAGTGAGTACAAAGTAATTTTTTTTTCGTAACTGCTTTGATGAAGGCTCCTCCTAGTTCGAACCGAAGATTATAGGATACAACTAAACTATGGCTAGGAGTACCGCACTTCGGTCTTTTGCTTGAATGCGCTAACCTCTGGCTAGAGCTACTGCATGGTTTGATTTGATATGACTGAAATTCATTCAGTTTTAAAAAGCACATTTATCCAGGAAGACTATCTATGCTACTTTTTCACATAGTAGGTATTGCCCGGGGCACGTAAAATCACGGGTGGAAGCTTGTGTTAAAAACTCTTTTTTGTTTAATTCAACAGGTAGGTGAAATGTTCATAGTCTGTGGTGTACTCTACGCGTTAGACTCGGCAACAGAGCGAGAGAGCAAAGTGTCGGTCGCCATAGATCTATACCTGAATAAGCAGATAGAAGTGGCATTGCAGTTCACCAACCCTTTCAGAAAGACCACGCAACTTGGATACGATCATATGCATAAGGTTAGTGCAGCTTTTTTAAAATGAATACTTGAAATATTACTTGATTTTTGCAGTACTGAATTTTTCTTTTCGGTAAAACTGGGGAATTGAAAAGATCATAAAACCCAGTCCTTAGATCTTTTAGTTTTCTTTAATATGTAAAGATTTATTTGCATATTTAAAGTAATTAAGTCTGAATAGGAACAATATCTTTACATTCTCACTTTTCAAGCGTTGTTTTATAACTTTATCTAAATATCTATGTAAATAAACACCATTAGACATTTAAATAAAACTACTTTTACTTTATGTTTTTTTTTTAATTTTCAGGAGCTGTATTCTTGGGACCGAGGGAACCAACTGACGTACCCTGTGAGATACAACGAACTACCCTGACATCTAGAGAAACTGTCTTTACCATAAACGACAATGTGAAAATATTTTTTATACTTACATTTTTGCAAATATAATCTCCAATACTTTCTTTGAGTTTCCTTTAACAACATAAATGTAGGTATGTATAAGAAAAAAAATCACGATACTTTAGAACTTGAAATCCCTCTTTCGGTAACATAGTGAACTAATATTTATACTTCAAAAGACTTTGCTTCGGTCCTTAACGTTGACTTCCAATCACCGCTAGATGGCGCTTTATTCACTACACAGTACGAAACTTGTCACCAGAGGGCGCCAGTAGGTACTAATAAAAATTAAATTACTATCGACCCTTCATAATTTAATCAACAAACTTTATTGAAAATTATCGGGAAATTGCCAAAGTTACTAATTTATTGATACGAGTAGCTACCCTCATGGTGTATGTATAAATGGGAAAGGCATTTTCCCATGAGATTTCTATTTGTATGACGAAGCTGTTAGAAGGGTTCTGATGCTAATTGAAGCACGTAGGCCTAATCTTGTCTAATTAGATCGGTAATAAAGAATAAACTAGGTGTCAGTACTATTACTTTTTATCAAGAGTTCTTTGAACGTCAAGATGCGGCGTTTATCGAAGGCTCGTCAATCATCATCATCATTTAATAACTACGTTAGTACCTACTGCACTCATCAAATAATGTACCTAAGAACCTTTCAGATATGAGATATTTATTATAATGTACATACAATGTTATTGCAATAGTTAATTAATATAACATTACAAGGCAAGTTCTTCAATATCCCATCGGTAAAATATTCACATAGTGTAATTGCCGCCGTGCCCGCATTTCGGAAATACCAAGCTGTATTCATATTTCAGCGCCTTTGTAATTATGTATCAGAAAGTAGCGTGTATCGTGTATGGAACTTACTAACACCCCTTCGTGTTTATGGGGACGCTAAGATTTTATGTGTTTGTGTTTATGATAGTTTATTCTTGATATGTTTGCATCTCTACGGTATAAGTATGGTATTAGAGATGATCAAGTCATATTTTTGCATTTAGAAGACTTTTGTATTTCTGGGTATCAAAGGACCAGCTTTTTTATAACACAATTTCAGTTAGGGCGAGTTAAAAATGAACATGCCCATTTTTGTACCACAGGGGCATCCATAAAAACTTTTGGACACTCATCAAAACTGAAAGGAGCAAAAAAGCTCACGCAGTGCGCGGCGCGGCTCGCATAAATCGTCGCGTCACTAAGCGCGGGCAGGCATTCCACGCTCATCTCAACCCCCCATTTTTCGCCACAATAGCTAGCAATACATTCCGTGACTTGGCAGAACCCGATGTCGAGATATTTGGCCCCCATCGCGCGATCAATACGTGCGCACAGCGCCATCTAACAGCCATCGCGCATCCAAATTGCAGTTTAATAGTTCATTAGATCCGGCAAAAATGGCGGGGACACGACATTTTAAATTCGGAACGCGGTATCGATTCGCGGGAGCGCCGTAATGGAATACAGGTTATAAAATTTTAAGTCAAAACTTTTTTTAGCAGACAGCTCGAAAGCCGGTTCGATTCCGGGTCAGAACTTGATGCTGGGAGTTGGAGCATTTTAGTGGAGATACCGCAGTTTCTTTATAATGGTGATTAAAACGGATTCTTGCTTTCCATGCGGCTTTAATTTCGGTAATCAGCTTTCTTAATGATTTAAGCGTTAATAAGTCGGTAATTTCGGACATAAAAATTACATTTCGTACTTTCGCTGTACATAAGTAATGAGCATTCCATAATATTTATGACCTTACTTATGGAACACTTAATTTTACAAAATCATATCTAATATTACTACTTAACCAGATAATCTCTCTGTGGACAAATCAAATGATCACGCAAAACCGACCAAAACCGAAGAAAGTTATAATTTTCTAATTTTCCAAGAATGTACATACAGCCTATGCAGAATAGCTTAGCAGTCTCCATTTATAGTCTGTGGTGGTTTCGCGCCACCCGCCTCCCACCTCGAGCACGTCGCACTTAATGAATGAATCATTCGAATTCATTCGATCATCGGCGTTAATCGTAATACTAATCGATTAGATTAACGTTTATTTACACTTACGTCGAACACGTAATGATTTTAAATGGTTTAATTGTGTTAAATCGTGTCATTTTCGTCGAAGAGTTCGTAAAAGCTGATTGATTGGCATTTTGATTTATTTATGAAAGTGCCATTACCCACAGCTGCGTTTTCCCGCGCGATTTAAAACTCGAAAGTTATGAATGAATTATTGTTCATAGCGATGGTTTTGTGGGGGAATTTATTATAAATTTATATTGGTGCATGCAGTTCAGTATGCAGGCTGCATGCTACGTTCTCATATAAAATGGCTTGATTTATTTATTATTTGAAATCGATAAATAACACAGACAGCTACGCTGAGTTACCTTCAAAACACCATCTGTTACATGTACAAATTTGAAAAACCATTGCGTCCCTGCTGCGGTTACTTTTGATAACTTTGTAACGTCAAGCTTTCCTCGTGAATATGTATCTATACTAATATTATAAAGCTGAAGAGTTTGTTCGTTTCTTTGTTTGAATGCGCTAATCTCAGGAACTACTGGTCCGATTTGAAAAATTCTTTCAGTGTTAGATAGCCTATAGGCTACTTTTTATCCGGGTTCGTGCCGTGGTTCCTACGGGATGCGGGTGAAACCGCTGGCAGAAGCTAGTTTATTTATAAAAATCACATCCAGATTCGTTAAAAAGCTCTTAATCATCAAATCAATCACTGAGTAAGACCCAGTATGTTCCCTCTGGAGCCTTTTATGCACAAGGGCCGCAGTACCTCTTTCGAACAATCCCGCGGTCCTGGCAGGTTTATCTTCCCTGTAATGACAAGCATGGGCATTTTATATTGTTACGCGTTGCAGGTATCCAGTAGGATAAGATGCTACCTTCTTGACAAAATAGACGAATTTTTTCAAGGAATTTTACTCCAGAGATAGGTATGTCGTTTGATGAGATGAAACGACCGGCATCAGACAGAAATAACAGGATTCTCGACTGCCTTCAAAATAAACTGTCTACCAACCATCGGCCGACAACTTTGCTAGCAGGCAGGGTGCTCTAACGCGTTGCAGCCGGCCTAACTCAAACTCAAACTCAAAAACGTTTATTCAATTAGGCTGATAAATCAGCACTTTTCGAACGTCAACAACTGGGAAGAAGAAGTGGCGCAACAAACTCCCCAGCAAACTCTCCAGTCCTTACACATCCTTTAGTTAGTTCCAATTTATAGCAATGATCCAATACATAGCTATGAGTAGTTCCAAAAACATTAGAAGGAAGATTAGTAATACTGTGGTTAGTTCCTATGTTTGGCATTATACTCGCTCCGACACGTTATTTTGCAATCCTGCCAGGAGGAGCAGGATATACCTACAATAGGATAGGTAGGTATTGCTAAAGAAAAAAGGATGAGCAGAGAAGGAACTAAGATGACTAGATAAGGAACTAATTCTATAACAGAGTAGAATGGAAGTCCGGAAGAAGAAGACGCGATGCCAAATGAAAACTGGGATAAGGGCAGAAAGATGATGATTTTAGTTAAGATAAAGTTTTAGCCTTCTGACAACCATTAACCACAGTTACAAATCTACAAACGAGAATCTAAAACGAAAGTCAAAAATTAAAAAAGTTCCATAACAACAAAAGTCAAATCACTTTCAATGGCGATCAGCTGACTTACACATAAATCGACATAATAGCATTATGTATAAACAGTAGGTATGTAGTACATAGCTATAGGTATGTTCGAGTTCAGTCGGGATTTCCTCGCAGTCGTCCGAGACATGGCAGCGAGCGAATACAGCGGATGAAGCGCTTTTGTTGTAGTCCTATTGTTTTTGTACGCGATTTATTTTTGGATTTCAAATTGGGTTGATTGTGAATGGGAGTTTTGCATGTGCGTTTTTGTTGGTGTGATTAATACTGCAAGAGTTTTAGAAGGTTGTTGTTGCCTTTTTTTGTAAAGATTAAAATGTAACGTTGAATTTTGTTAAGGCCCCGTTAATGAAAGCAAAGTGTAGTGAATATGGACATAAAAATAAGCTCTAGCTGTAACACTCAAAATCTTTTTGAAGTGACAATAACAACTAAAAATCATAAAATATTAACAGCCTTTGCTTTTGTCACCCGACTCTCGATTTCCAAAACGAGTTTACGATAGGGCCATCGCACCGCAGTTGCTAAGACAATACATTCTAAATCGTACTTTGTTACCTTCGAGCGCGGCTCAGTGAGTAATGTTTACAAAAAAATGATAAACAAAAAGGTCAATGTACATGCGTTGCAAGTCAGCGGCTGCAGCGCTGCGCGGCGCGCTCAATCACAGCTGAGCCAGCAGGTCGGACACCTGACGTCGGCGCCCCCCTCCGCCCGCGCCCGCCGCCCCCGCCATCAGCTGTTAATGTACCCCCGCCGTCCCGCCACGCCGCACCAGCCTTTCCCTTCGTTTGTGTAATGCGAGGCGTCGGCTATCAACGACACGCACCGACATTATATTTTACGAGTATTGTTCTTATTTATTTCAGTACCAACTTTTTGATGTTCAGTGCTATGTTTCGGATTTCATAACGCCTGAATGTGTTGAGTTTTAATTTCCATAAATATGAAATACCTAAAAAACGCAAAATAGAGAACTTGTTATTAAATGAACACATCAAAACAGTATTAGGCCGTTTCAATGCAATTAATTATTAATAAATGCTAACCGCAGCGATTTCAAATAGTTATGGATTCTATTTGAGGCCACATAGAACAACAAAAATGCCAACTTTTAATAATATATCGCACATTATGCCTGCCAAATGAATAATTTATCGCAGTGTGTCGATTCGGGGCTCGCATCCCCGGGGTTGCGGGCGCCCGAGGGCGGCGGCGCGGGAGGGGCGCGCCGGCCGCCAGTCCGCGCCGAGCGGCCGAGCGAGCGCCATGTCCGCGTGTGCGCCGCGCGCCTGCTGCCGGCCGCGCGCCCCGCCGACCTTACTCGACATCACAGCGAAAATAGTCGCCGCCGCGATCCCGTTCCAACGCATCGAGGAGCGCTATGAACGCATCCCGGAGCCAGTGCAGCGCCGCGTCGTGTACTGGTCGTTCCCGAGGGATGAGCGGGACATCTGCATGTACTCGTCGCTGGCGCGGGCGCCTCCCGACGACCACCGCAACATCGCCTTCTGCCGCGGCCTCAAGCTGCTGGAGGCTGGCTGCGTGGAGAACGTGCTACAAGTCGGTGAGTGTCCGCTCCGGCGCGCCTGCGCCTGTTTACTAATATGCGCCTCGCCCACCCGCGCCGTATAAATAAAAACCTCGACGTGTGCGATCGATAGCTGCTCCTCTCGGGAATTATTCATGCGTCGGCTCGTAAAAGTTTCAGGAGATTAAAGCCTGCCGGGGCCGGTGATGGTGACCCCACAACCTCCGCTGATCACAGAGGTCGACCGGTCGCACCGCTCACTATCCGTGTGACGCAACTAATAGGCTTATCTCACTGCGATATCGATAACCCGGTAGTTGCATTGACGTTTAATCGATCCCAAGTTAAATATATTCACAATTTTCCACCGGACATTTGGTAGCGAGTGGCCCGATAATGTCTCCCTGAGGCACGCCGGCCGACCGATAGGAAATCAGAGTGACTATAATTAATTGGGACTCATTACTATGCATCCACTCCGTTCCGCATCCACAATCCATAATATACTTTAACTGCTTTATTTTCCTCGTCTAGATTTAGATACAAAACTGTGTGATACAATTAATCGATCGCCTAATTAAGATCTACTTTCGAAACTATGCAGATGCATCGTGAAATTCGGCTGAGATTTACATAACTGGAAGTCCCGTTACATAGGGAATTACTCAACCGGCTCGGCGTGGTGTCCGCGGCATCGGTGTCGCGGCCGCGAGACGCGCTCGCCTCCGATGCCATTAATCCATGCAGACGTCGTTTGTTACTGTCGCCGCTCTGAATAACGGACGCGAATAAACAATATTAATTGCCTGTTTTTATTTTTATAGGGTCAGGCTCGGTTTTATTGTGCTCGGTCGTGGGAGGACGGGCGTTACATATTCATTTGTGCTTATCTGCCATCAGAACGGCGATTACTGGTCATTTCGGGCCGTTTCGGGTCGCACTGCGGTCGCATACGCCACATTTGGTGGGGCCGCATCGTTCATAATGCTGTCACGTCTCAGGAGAACTTCAGACGCATTAATGTAATAAAGATATATGGAGCATAAACACGAATTCATAGTTGAATCATGTCCGCAGTACGATTTTAGGCACTGGCTTGCGTCCAACTTTAGGGCGGTGGAAGAGCCGCCTCGGTGAGATAGCGTTTCCGATATGAATCGTGTACTTATGTTACAGATAAATGCGTTCGTGGTCGCTAGCTTCTCGTGTCCAAAGTGATATAAGTTCCCACACCCATATCATCTGAGTCACACAATCTACGATCTGGCAGAACCGCCCACTTTAAGTAAAACACGCTGAAATATGTTCCGAGAATTCTGTCCTAGCTAATAAAGGTTGAAGCCAAGGATTAAATTGTCTGCTATGTAAATTTGTAGGTCAGACGAGGTCTGGACGAAGGAAAAAGGAGCTCTGTTTAAATTCCTATTGAAAGAAACTCGATTTCTATTAAGTCCTTGCTCGTGCAATCTGCATCGGAACTTTTAATGGAGTATGAATAACTTATGGACGCTTTTAAAATTTAATGCATGCATATCGAGTTCCATCGGTGACAGCGTACAGACAGCACGAAATGTCATGAGAAGGAAAAAATATCTGGTTGGCACCATTCGAGCGACTCACCAAACGAGAATAGCCAGATTCGTGTGTATGAATAAAAGAACACTGCGCCCTCAAGGTACATGCAAATGATCGAAAATGAACCCCACGTTTTAAATGTATTGGAGTCGCATGTACATATTTAATTGTCATGCAAAAATAAACGAGCGCACCCGGCACAGCTCTGTAAATATTTTAATTCAATGTTAATAACTTCATATCAATTCAGTTCGGACGAATCTGTGTGCGCGCCGAACCGGTTCCCTTGCTGATCGAGTGCTGCAGGGGTGTTTGATCAAACCTTCGATACCACTCTTTGTTTGGATTTCATTTCACACAGAACCACGCCACGTTCCTCTAGTACTTCGGTTATAATTACTTATTCCAAGGAAAAAGCATTTTTCTGTACTGTGCCGACAGCGATTGTAGATTATTCAATAGAATCGATTTTCATTGGCTAACATAATGGGTGCATTAAAATTTTAAGAGCCATATACATCAATGTTCTTATTAAATATTATATGGCTTTTCTGTTTTACAATTCACAAGGAATTTCTAGGGGCGGAATTAATTTGTCACGATATACTGGAAAATATTTTATAGTTGGTAGTATATTTCAGTTGTCATCTACAGTCATAAAGATTCATCTTTGTAACCCGTGCATATTTTTACCAAAATTGCGACATGCATCACAAACAAAAAAATGAAATACTGCATACAAATATTTATACAGTCCGTAAGCAATCACTCTTGTGCGTTGGACTGACGAATGTGACGCGTGTGTCACGCCAAAAAACTGTTCCAAATATTCGAAATTTGAAATAGACAGTTGGAAGGACGATTAAAGGCGGTTTAACATGAAGACTAAACAAATACAAAGTGTGGATGATACAAAAAATACCAAGCACATGTCGGTCTCACGGCATTTCGTCACCAATTTAAGAGTTCACGGCATGACTGCAGTTCTTAGAAGGTCTAAGTATCGCGTCCATTACTCATAAGATGATGGTATGATATCCATTCTTGTATATAACAAGTTTGGAGCTTATCGTCTGCGGTTTTTGTCGGGTCCTTTAAGATTTCGAACATGGTTTCTTGTAATATTACCAGTTTTATTGTAGCCTTTCAGTAATCGTTTTGTGTGCAGTCGTTCGTGAGTCTGCTCGGATTTTAGTAGGGTTGGCGAAATATATAGAAGTAGATATGACCAGGAAAAGAGACGTCGGAACATCCTGTAATTATAGATTAAGTGGGTGGCTCACCAACAATGTGACACGACCAATGAATATTACTATAGATTATGACAACCATCATAGCAAAATGTAACGGAAACAGGAAAATCCTGTATATTAACATACTTTGTACTGGTTATATAAAGGGGCATTTGTTAATTTGGTCGTATGCACCGGATAATCTCTCTAACTTCCGAATTGTAGCAACACTGTCCTTACCTTCTCCTGCAATATTCTAAACCATCATAAACTTTCTCAATTTCTTGAATACTACAATGAAGATGCAACTGGAATTCCCAAAACTAACATTTACTACTAAGTAATAAAGATATTGGGTATCACCGAATTCTTCACCAGTTCCCATTCAAAGATATGTCAATTGAAATGATGGCGGCCCATCCGCCTGATTGTTCACATTAGGAAGCCATTAAACACAATTGGGATACATGAAGCAATAGATAACTTATAAAGATGTTCTAGAAACGTTTACGTAAGAGATTTGGTAATTTTAGATAGTGGAAAATTTGTTTTTGGATGATTTTGGGTCGTTTAATGGATCATAATGTTGATCTTAAGGTACCATTTTTGATAATTTCTTCTCTGATACTGCAGAAATTGATTTCTTGCTTGAGGATACAACAATAGTATCCATCAATAAGTCTTATGCACGTGCTAATCAAAAGAATCCTGTACTATTGCCTATTAACCTGACCTCGTCGTTTTTATCTAAAACTATATCAAAGCATACAATACTTAAACATAAATTAGCTTAACGCAGACACGCAAGACCATTTGCACACTTCCTACCATCCTCTATCCATACCTATTGCCACATTGTTTGCATACGACAATGGATTTTACAAAACCATCAAAATGGAATATGTCATTGTAATTACTTCTTATCGTGGTTTAAATGACCATAATCGTGATGTGTGTAATTGTAAAACAATCTGCAGGTCTATTATGTCTGCTAGTAATCAGACGCGGCCGCAGTCGTAATTGCTGCGGCATGAGAATACAAATATTTTTGGTGACACATTGTTGTACTCGCTATTAGACTAGCCCTAGTAATGAATGTACCTATGTTATGGTATAGAGATGACTATTAGTGTGACAGCCTTCAGCGAAAAAGATAACAAGGACCGAACATCCTCGTAAAAGCTAAGAACGCTGATTTAAGAGACAACGACGCTATTGATATTTGCATAGCCTCGGTTTCCCTTCGTTATTTGCAATACTACAGTGAGTCACTCTGCTTCACCATATCCGTTAGTATTTCAACAATTAAAGCATCTATTCACGAACACCATCACATCCGTAAAAAACCACGAACCACATGTCAATACAATCGCGATTCATAGCAACAAAGAAATTACAGAGCAAACTGACAAACAGACAAACTCAATGCTCCACTGTCCAATAACAGTGTTTCATAGTATCCACACAAGAACAGTTCTGTCGCGCGACCTCGCACCAACAACTAAAATAACCTGACTCCCCATATGCGCCACTTCACCCCCTCTTACACCTATTTTAATATGTAATGGGAAAGACGAGGTAGATCTCGAAATACTGGTCGCGCTCACAAAGACCTGCTTGTGAGTACCAAAAGCACCTCCGCATTTTAGAATCCAATTGCAAGCTTACGCATGCAATTCGGGAGGACCTTAACGTTCAGGGAATAGAAGACGTTTTGCAATGAATGGCAGCATTGTTGGTGAACGCATACAGTGACTCTTTGAAGGCAAACAAGCTTGTGAAGAGTATTGAATGCTTGATTTGATGGTGTAAAGATAAACTTGCGAGTACCTGAGAAATTTGGTAGCGAACGTTGAGAAGTTTCGTGTATGCCGTACAGAAATACTTCGTTGAAGTTTCAAATTGAATTCCATACAACAATGTGTTTGTAAATACGTGTATTATTAGATTTGAGTTTATTTGCTTTGGTTATTACCTGGCATGTGTTAACATCGATATAATCTAGGACAGAATTGGCTTTGTGCGAGTTCTCGCGAATGACTGGGATTGTTCTGTCGATACATCGATGTGAACATAATCAATTAGATGTTAACGAGTAATGGATTTATGAGGTCGGTTATGAAGGAGCTGCTAGTTAACTTACAAGTGCTCTTGTCTATGCTCTATTCATGGCAGATCTAGCTTGTGCAATGAGTGCTTTGGGAGATTAAGAAACATTGGCTGTGCGACTGTACGATTTAATTACTTACAGGGATATTTCAGTACATTTTCCATTATCAACTTTAACAGCTACTCAGATTCAAAGTAAAGACAAGTCGAATGTGATAAGATCATAAATAGGAATAAAAACAATGCTGGCGTAAACAGAAATACCGAATAATTTCAAATTAGACGATGATTGAGACACAGATGATGCTTATAAAAATTATTATTATCCTCATTTAAATCATGATTAAAATCTAAACTATCATTCAAAAGATAATAATCCAAATGTAATTCCAAGGTTTCAACGTATCCATATATTAATACAAATCCAATTACCTGATGACTAAACCAAATAATGATTCAATTTAACGTGGGAACTACGAACTGCTAATTGATACAAGGTTCAAGGTCAAATATTGACAATTGCCAAGCTTCTGACCTTCGCAGTCAATCGGATAGGATTGCTACTCTATAGTTTTTTGTTTGATTGAAATTTATCTTTATCTATGGTCGAGGCACGAGCGCTGTGAATTTATGGTGCCCATACGGTATTTTAAACGGCATATATCTAAATAAGTGCGTTTATTTTTATTATTTTTCTAATCCAATAACGGATTATAAAAATTTAGTATTGACGATTTTTATTTGAAACTTCAGCTATTCTGTTAAATCTTAACAAACAAGTTTCTAGATTATGCGCAGTAGAAAAATATTTAGGCCGTATTTTTAAGCAACATTCACATATAAATTTTAATGCGGCTGTGTATTAAAATGGAACGTTTTCAATAAATCGTGAAACAGCTAAATCTATGGCCTATCAGTGACCCAGTTCTCGACCACTGTCATCTAAAACGTATTTCGACAACCACGCGACTTCTGTGACCCTAGTACTAATGCGATCATAATTTTAACTTAACATAAAATTTACAGGTTTTTTTTAATACCTATACAGGTTTTTCCATCTACACCTATTCTATTTCTCTACAAAATGTTTCTTGTCTTTATTCAATACAAAATCGTTAATGGTCGATTATATGTAGATTTTTCAGTTTGCCCAGCAAAGGTCCACACTAAAAGCCAAACGCATAAAAAAATATTTAACACTAAAAAATAACAAATTCATAATTTTCTTTATGGTCTCTGTGCAGTTGACAGTCCTGTCATTTAGCACAAAAATGTTATTTTCCCTCCAAAACTGACAGCTGTCAACTGCACAAAAGATTAGGTACACCTATAAAAACGAATTCTAATATCAAATACCAACATGATCATGTAGAATAGATGATGTAGATAAATGATTAAAGAACCTTCGTGCTTAGATCAATGATGACTATATCCTACTGACTCACGCAATGTACTGTACATTAAGCATTAATAAAAGCAGTTTGTACAATTTAAATAAACTGATTTTATATATGACCTCATTGTTTGCTTCGAAGATTATGCATCTTTCTGCTATAAGTTATTGTAGATTCTTAGCTTTTAATAAACCTTCCCTATTCCATGAACAGGGTAAATTATAGCAAGTATTGAATGGTATCATCGTCGATTTTATTTCAAACTCTTTAGAAAAAAAAGAGCGTTCATCGACTATTTTCTTCTTTTTCTTTATAAAGTTTGGTAAATAGGTTAAACCTTCATAGTATGTAAACCTCCACAATACGACCACCAAATTCTGTGAAGCTGTATGTTATTCGCGGCCAACAATGAGCATTTTATTATTTTGTAAATAAAACCGGGGACAGCACATGACGCTACCGAGAATACTAACAAAGAAAATGTTGCAACACATAATTATGTTCTTAAGAAATCAAATGTTTGTTTAACTCTTACGAAATTAAACTTTTCTTGTGTTGAGAGGAAAACTGTAGGTACAATGCTAAATAAAGGACATGACGATGAATGTGACATTACTGATGTTACTGTTACAGATGATGATATCGAATATTCTTTTTGATTATACATAATGATGATATAGTTGAAATTGACTGCTTAATAGCTGATAAGAAAGAAACTCCTATAAAAGCCTAAATATCAAAAACAAAAGAAGACAATATTGCAAAACCGCCTGCTTCACAAGAGTCCTTAAAATAGTCCATCCTAAAAATAGTATGAAATTAAATACTTGTATCCACTGGGGTCAAATGCTGTTAGGTCAGGCTCCAATTACGGACACAAAGGGGTGAAAGGTGGGGTCTACAATTAGCTCCAATCAAGCAAGGAAGACGGAATTAAGTTATTAGGGGCCAGCCTTTGGCACTGACCCCAGGAAACATGGATTCAGTGTTTTTTACAATGTAAGATCAGTTACACGGTGTTTTGATATAAATATAATAGAATTATGTAGTCAGCTAGGTTTCCGCTGTGGTAAAAGAGATTTGTATAGTGAAAACGCAGCTACTATTATTTTTAGTATGTATTGATTCTGATGGCCATTGATTTCTTTCGATTTTGCACTTACTCCAAAATATTTCGAAACGGCACGAACTACGTCTTTCTTCTCCCTCCACTGCTAACCTTCTCTTCTATAACAGTGAAAGAAAACACATCTATTAAAATTTCTAGGATTTTCCACGATCTTAAAAGATTTCTCGTTTTTCCTCCTAAGCCAGAAAGATGATATCCTCCACTACAAATACAAAATCGATTTTTAGGCATTATAGATAGACTCGCTTCAAACTCATCATAATTACATTACGAAGGTGATTTAATTCCAATTTACAAGCTCGGACCACAAGATTAACTTCTTAAATCAATACAGACAAACCAAATATGTATTATGATGATTGAAAATCGATTATTTACGAAACTACATTTAAAATATCATTTCTTTAAATCGAACTTTATGACTGTGCCGTTTTTGGTAACTGGCTTTTTCAAACATAAATGTTTAGTGGCTTTTTCTGCAGTATTAAAACTTGATTTTCATATTCTAATTGAGAAACTGTTGATGTCAAGTTTAGTGTAAAATGCAAATAGATGTTTTTATAATTGTACCGTTTTGTAAGTTTGGTAGGCTAAATTCATAGATGATTCCATTCCGTTATTATTCTGATTATCTGTTACTGTAAAACAACATTAGAATCATGAAACATATATCTGAATACTGTTAGAATTGAATAAATTGTATCTTTTTTAACTCCTATCATACCAATATGTGCCACAAATACTACTTCAATTTTGGTACCTTCTGAAGAAAAAAAATCATCTTCAGAATTTTAAGGATTATCCGTAAATAAACATCGATAGAAAACTTCAAAAATATGGCTAAAGAACAATACTCTCGCATGCCAGTAGAATCCCAAACCCAAAAAACAGGACATTCTACTTTAAAATACCCATAACGTCACAAAAGAGGCTTATATCCATCAACCGTAGACAAGTAGGTTTTGTAATGTAGATCTGTATCATTTGTTATTGTCAATTATAATGATACAAGCTTGACGGGCGGTGGGGCCTGTCGCACATTTATATCGGCAAACATAAACGGCTTGACAACGCTTAACTTGAATTCGTGGGTTGGTACTGATCAGGTTATTTGATCGTTTTTGTTCTGAATTGAGATCCTCTCTTTTGTGTTGTATTTTTTCGGCTTGATGTGAAGTAACAGCGTGTATTTCTACGTGTATTTGTTTATTATTTTCGTCATCAGCTGCTTACTATTTTGTTTCCCTCTTATCACTAGTTTGGGAAAGTCCAACAGTCTTGATTTGCCCACATTCGATTCGTTACCAAATCTTCGTCCTATTTCCACAAGCCCTTTCGTCAACATGTCAAATCAATGTTTACAAACTTTTCACCCACATTTCACACACTCCAAAATAAGGTCGGTACACTTGAAAAAACTATTAATTTTATCTAATTTCGCAACGGTTTGTGTCTGTCGATAGGCTCGCATGGTTGACCCAATATCCAATCTGAGATAGCATATGTGTGTCAGAACATTTTGACAAGCACTACTAATGATGTTACTTGTACTGTTTCATTTGTGTTGATATCTGGTTTGTTGCTTAATCGATTCGATAGAGCAGGTTTGATTTTATTTCTAGTTTTGTCGTTAGTTTTTCTTCAGTCTTTAGTCTTTAATATTTTATTTTATTTGATTCTTTATTTAGATTATATGTAGCTTATGTCACTATTGTCAAGAAACGCGTAGCTTCCAGGATTATTAGTCAAATTGCGTTTGTCAGTCTTCCTACCAAACTTTTGACCCTACCTTTACACCTATAAACTTTTGGACCAAAGTTCTGAGTAAAGTGAATGTCCAAAATGTCAATTTAAAATTTACAAAAAACTGCACGAATGAAAACCTTCTCCTTTTTCTGAAGTAGATTCAAAATGCCGTAAACTATAAGCATTACAAACAGAACAATTGAATATCACTGTAGTAACATTACCCAGTTGCTCAGAGTAGCACACAAGAACACGTTCCGTTGTACTCAGGACTCGCAGTCCTTCACCCATGGAAACCGGAACCGAGCACTCCAACTCATTTGTGTTTACATGAAAAACCTTGTTACGCGAAACAATCAACAATTACTCTAACATTACGAATACTTCGAAATGTTTCTATCATCAGGTCAGTGGTATCATTAACACTGTCTTAAGGTTCTTATTCACTGAAGCGCTCTTCATCTGCCTAGCCTTTTCGCAATAATGCTGGAGTTCGGCTTCCAATCTAAACAGTTGCAACTAAATATTTTACATAAGCGACTATCAATCTCTACAATACAGTTACCTGGGCAACCTTTAGGACTGATTGGTTTTTGAGCCTACCTACTGCACAAAATTGATTAGTAAAAGGACCAACATTCTATCTCATTACCTATCTAGTATCATTAGTTATAGTTATCTAGTATTATTCCTTTCCTATCCTATTCATAAATTAACTTCATGAAAAATCTCTCAAATGCAAATTTTGGATACTTAGTCCAAGTTGAAACTTGTAACAGCCATTCCATGTTTGATTTTAGAAGGGATCTGGGCTTGTTACGTTTCAATGTACGAACACCTTAACATTGAGAGCTGGTACTCGGAACGTACCGGAAGCCAGTAGTTGAGAATAGCACTTTATTCAACTTTATATTGTGTGGTACAGTTGGTACCCCGTGATTACGTATTCAAAGAGATTCATTATCACTCCCTAATTTATCGCCAGTAAAAAATGTACCAAAGTTCTGAAGTAAAAAATCGTTTGGTGGCCACAGTTTGGAGTTCTTTGAGGATGGAAATAAATTTAACTTCGGTTTTTCTATTTGAGAAAGTTCTGTGGAAAGAAAATTCATTATTACAGTAGTTCCAATATACCTTTCAGTAATGAAACCTAAATTTAAGTATCGACCTTACCCCAAAATTGACTAAAGGTACGTCAAAGTTTGGACATTTTACCTCTTTCTCGATAAATTATTCACAAATACACACGTTCCATATAATATTTATGTTTCCCAAAAATCAGAAAACAAGGTTAAGATCAATTTAGTAAATTCGAGGTAAAAACCAATCGGAACTATAAATAACCCCGGGGCGACAGGGCTAATCGTACCTAAGCTCACGTACCAACCAATCATGTGTAATTTTGTACCACTTTGTACCAATAATAAAACAAATTACTATTGTAACGGCCCTACGGACCTATGGTGTACCACTCAAAGTTATTATAACAAAAAAAATGAATAATTTTTGTTGAACATTTAGATACCATTTGGTTTCATAAATGCTGAAGATTGAAATATAGAGAAAAGGGACGTTCCTCTAAAATGGTTACAGTTCAGGACTTTCTCGTAAAAATAACAAAAATGCGGTGTTCTGTCCGAACCTTGTTTCATAAATGAGACTCAATGCCCACGTAACTTGCTAAACCTAATGTATACTGCAGCTACAATTCAAATTTATTATACAACTTTTGGCCATTCCGCCATCAGTTTAATATGCAAAAACAGAAAATATCGGTAAATCAATCAAGCGGAACATCGCAGTGGGTCGTAACTGCGATCGGTTTAGTGTTGCCATAAACAACAAAGTATGAATGTACTAATTTAACAATAACCCTACAGCGCTGGGGTGGTACAAATTGCTTGCGGGGGTACGCGACCAACTCGGTCCGGTCTGCTTTAAAACTTCATGCCCACGAGTGGGGAGCTCTAACTCTTTACAATTCAACTGATATTTAATAGATGCGACGTTTTAGGGTTTTTCTACTGTTATTGCTGTCGTTCTGTTTCGCTGATATTGTTTTGTTTGTGAGTACATTACTTTTTATGCGCTAGAGCTATATTAAAATTTTACGTGAGTTCAGATTTTTATCTCTAAAATTGCTTGCCCTTACAAAGGAGCGGAATAACTATAAATCTAAAAAAGAAACATCATTATTGCTTCGTATAGTCGAAAGGCAACTAACAACGTTGCGTCGGCCTCTCAGGTAAATGTGGATGAGTAATGGTTATCATGACACATTCATGCACAAAGAAATAACACAGGTATCCGTGTATAGCCGTATAGAATAGAGCATATATTATGACCAAGGGGGAAGAATCACAAAGGGAAACCATAAATAATTAATAAGGTGAAAGTCCCTGGCTGCCTATTCGCATTAATAATCTCCTTTTAATAATGATAGGTACAGAATCTTATTTGGCAGAATTGGCTCCCTGCCCGCTCCAGCGGCGGCTAGAACGAGAACTTTACATAATTTACTTTTGGCAAAAAACCTACAAAATTATTCATTCTCCGTTCGAAAACCAATATCGGGCCCGCCATGTTGGCTGAATTCGAAATAGGCTTCACAAATTTGTGTTGTGAAAAAAAGCAGCGAGATTTGGCAGTTGGCAGAGTACCTGGCACAGCGGCCGGTCGTCGGCACTTGGCAGCGCCCTTAATGCGCCTGCCAATGTGCGCCGGCCAGCACAGACATTTGGCAAGGCAACATATTTCGACACCTTGTAGGAAAGGATTTAACGTTGTTTCCTTTGGCATGGCCAGCGCCATCAAACTGAACCATCGGCCGCAGACTAGGAGCCGTTTGTACACACCTGCACTAATATTTTGCTGGAAATATGATGCAGCGGTATAACGATAGTGCGGATCAAAAGTTTCCCGTTTATTTTAAGCGACAATATTCAACTGAATTCCATCTTTCCTACCCCTCATTCGATCCATAAGCAGGAGCCATTTAATATCTCCAGGCGCCGCACAAAATGATCTTCACTACAACCAATTAAAATAGAATTAGTGAAAATACAAAAAAGCAAAGAATTTCAACTCTAATTAACTGAAACTTTACAAAAAAATATCATATAAAAACGTCTCGCGTGTCATTAGACCCCTGCGTCCTCGAGGTGTTGTATTACCATCACGGTTTGCTGTTCTTCAACCTTATGTCGGAGTTATAAGGTTTAATTTTGCCTGTACTGTTTGCAGAAGTAAATATGCTTTTACCCCCTCGGAGAGTGGTCCTTTTTTTCTATGATTTTTTCGAGGTTTCGTACCTGTGGGCGCAACAAAAAGTGTAGCCGGGTGACGCCAGATGCGTACACTTGTATCAACACATGCATGGATGTCCCATTGTGCTAAACGCACAGAAATGGGTTGAGAACGCACATTTTGTATAATAAGTTTCATATTACTGAGAGCTGCTATTGAAATGTCCGTATTCTTATAAATAATGCTTACATGTGTTTGAAATTTTGGCGACTGCACGCCTATAAATTTTGGAAGAATGTACGAACAGTGAGAAATGATTGTTTCGGCGCGCCACTACACAAGAAAGTTATTATTTTTACAGTTTGCATGTTTTAAATATGTAATTTATGCAAAGATTTATTGTTAGGAAGTTATTTTAGAACATATTACTTACGAAGACTGTTTATTTGAAAACCTCAATCATCGCTACTGTTTATTCAATTATAGCTTTTATTTTCAATTCTCTTCTCAGAACAATTTATACTTGTAAAAGTTAAATTGCACGTAAAACCCATACCGATACAGATTGTTAATCTTTCCTCAATACTTTACCTTTAACATTAATCAAGAAATTGTACCTTCAAAGGAACACTTCAACCGCAAGCCGAATCTGACATTCTGACCACAATACAGGCTCGCAAACTTATCACAACGGCAACACAAAAGAAAATGACCCTTAGACTAACCACACAAGGTTTGTCTAGTGTGCACGTGTAAGTTGGTACTCTGAACCCGTTGAGCGAGTTGGGGCTATTGTTTTGAACGGATTTTTTACTTCGTTTTACTTCCCAGCCCACCCGGATGCCTGCAATCAATAGATTAGATTTGATCTTAGATTATCGCGTGGCAGGATGGGTACTGAGCCACGTTGGACCAGCCACTTACATGGAAATGGTTTTAGAGTGAAATAAAGGTGCAATTCAAGTGTTGTACGATGATAGAAAGTATGAAAACTGTGCGTAGGTAGGTGATGATTCTGTACCAAACTGTTTATTGAATGGGAAAGAAATGCCACTTGGGATATTTGGTTTTTCGAGTCACAAACCAAGTATGGTCCACTTCAAGTGAACAAGAAGATTTTTAATGCCAAATAACTTGTCTAAAACAAACATTTGCTTGAATCAAAATAATAAGGAAAGCGAAAACATGAACAATAAAACATTTATTTATTATTTTAAAAATCAAGACCATTCATTTTGCCACCATTACAAGTTCTTGTCAAACATTGAATCCTCACAAATAAAGGTTAAGTCAACAAGAATGGCAGGTAACATCATAAACTTGAGTTTACACTTTTTGAACCAGGGTTATAACCTCAAAAAAAGATGTACTTAAGTCTTATTTTACAACACCAAAATGATTAAATTCCAGGTATTTTTAAAGGTTTTTAATATTTATCTATCAAGCTGCTATGTTATAATTTACTAAAGATGTCATTATTTGAAAAAATGCGCCATGCATGCGTCTTTTATGAAGTAACTAAAATTAAAAACAATTGTACAACTAGGTATGTGCTATTCTGTAACAATCTAAAGTTACAAGTTAACAAAATTCCATGCAGAATTCACAATTTTATGTTTAATCGTGGTAAACAGTAAAAAATGCGAAATTAACAAGTCCGAAAAAGTGCTTATTCAAATCGCCATTAGCAGTGCATTGACCCTTTGACTCATTGTTACATACTCTTGTAATTGCTTACAATTTTTTTCCTCAACAGAATCCGTAAGAATTACAAAAGATATAATTTTTCACATAAATTCGGCTTCTTTGTAGTGATAGGGAAATAATGTTTTATGGGTTTTTTCCTTTTACCATGACTTTTTTGTTTTATTTCTCCTTCATGTTACTAAGATCAGATTTTGAGTTCGTAAATAAATCAAAATGAACCATAGAATCAATGTTATAATGACAGCAATACAATTTTGCAGGAAAAGACTATAAAAGATTAGTTTCCTATAACATTTAGTAAACCAGTATTAATAAATGACCATGATTCAATCACAATCACGGACAAGCAAGTAATTTAATATTAATATTAAAATAAACTAGTTGTTTCCCATATAGGTTTCGTGCTAACCGATACTTTATAAGTGGAATAATTTACTTGAAATATAATTCATTTCGCATTTCCGCCTACGTTTTAAATTATCCCACAAGCTATGCTTATATGGACATCCTATTAATGGGTATACATAGCTGCAACGGGTTTTGTACAACGAATTTTGTGTAATTATTTATATTCATATACAATGTAATTAAAACTACATTGCCTACGAATGTATTCTAATTTCATATCGGTACACCTAACTAGGTACCTACCTAAAAATCTCTATTTCACATACTTATTTATTACACCTTTACACTGTCTACATATGCGTATCAACTAATAAATACTATATAAAATATTCACATACATAAGTTGTCGAATTAAGTACACTATTCTAAAATTAGACTGCCAGAAAACGTCTAAAGAATTAATCAGCCCAAGTGAAGCAAGTCTCACGCTTTCAATTTCCAATTTTGACAGCTTACGTCACAGCCCCCCCAACCCCCGAGCCACGAGCTCCCAAGCTACGAGCACCCGAGCCACCCCAATATCCGCAATGTTTTGCATTTGAAAGCGTTTGAGGTCCAAACATAAACAACCCTTGCAGTGTCGGTGACATGCTAATCTATTGCCATATTGAATTGTGACGTCAGTATTCACTATTGCTAGGAATTAGGTGACTATTGAACTGTGTAGTTAAAGGAATAATAATAATACTGATTTCTTTTGATCTTATTTAAATCTCAAGTCACAAGAGCATTGCAATAGCTTAAGTAGCTATGAAGTGTAACTCAAGCATCAGTGCTTATAAAATTCCTAATAACTTGCAATTCGGTTTACACAAATCGGATTAGCGAAGCGGAGCTATGCCCGATTCGTCATTTTAGTGATTTGGCATCCATAAAAAACGTGTCCCAGTTGGTCATTCAATAAAATATTTTATTTTGCTTAGTCCCAATTGGTCATCCGTACTTTATTTTGTAAAAAGTACTGTCAACAAGATAAGCTTTACAATATTGTAATATGTTTTTTTTTTATTTATTTTGGTTATGTTCTTTCCGAATATGGCAAGACGCTATTAATAAAATCGCGATTTCAACGGCGTCACACACCGCACGGCCA